>NC_142030.1:66998353-68404186 GCF_982192425.1 Myodes glareolus
TTAGTGAGTGAGCTTTAGTCAGTTAACCACCGGCATTTCCCTATCATCTCATGTGAAACTCACCTTCAGTTATCCTAAAAATCTGTTTTTACAAAGTAGAAATCCTATGTTCTATTTATTTATTTAGATGTTATCACCAGAGTATCGAAATAATTTGAAACTTAAAGGACATCAATTCAGTTATAACTTAGCACGAAATATAATCATAATGTTGGTAAAAATAAAGGGTGTTTTGCATACCATGGCTGTGGTTTGTTGTTCTGGAGAAAAGTGGTATCTGCTGGTTAGAACATATGAGTTGTTGTCAGCATTTGTGGGTTTTATTCCCAGATCCAGGTTTTTTAAAGAAGAAAGGCATAGTCTATACCCACTCCATGTTTAGTGCAATAATTTAAATGGTACAGATACACTAAATGTTAGTGAAGACTTTGTACTACTGACAGAATAATACATAACAAATCACTCAAAATACATAAAATTAGATACCTGTCAGTGGTAGTGATTCTAGTCTCCTAGGTTGTTTTTTAAAAAGATGTTATTAATAAACTAGCAAAGTTTCCCTAGCTTATTAAAAGCAAGGCAGTGACTTTCTGGGGTGGGATAGAGAGTAGGAGCGGTAGGAGAAGAAAGAGGTAGCATTAAATATGGCACTCAGGTAGGACTTGAGGCCTATATTCCAGAAGGTGAGAGAGTGCTGTGTTTCTCTATGCATCTTCTCTATGAAGCAGAGTGTGTAAAGACGGCCAAAGAAGACAAACAAGTGAAACCCTTTATCATTGCAGCGGTTGGAATAAAAATTCCGGGTTCTGGAAAGCAGAGTACTCAAATATGTGGACAGCAATTTGTAGACAGTGAGAACTTCAGGAGGCCAGCCAGGAACATTATGCAGAAGGCAAGATGAAATGGGATGCTTCAGGAAAGAAGACATCTGGTCTGCAACAGAAAAATGTTGAAGTGAAATCAAAGAACAAGCCGAAAACAATCTGGAATGGAGATGGTGTCTAAGGAGACACCTCAGCCTTTTAGGAAGAAAAGAGTACGGTTAGATCTTACAGTTGAGAATGAAGAATTGAAGTTAAAAATTTCTGAAGAGCTGACACCGTGGCTTGTGGATGACTGGGACTTGGATCAGCAGACAACATGCAACTATTTTATCTTCTTTCCAAGAAGAATGTGGATTCCATTTTGGAGGTTATGCATGTTTTAAGAAATCTTGAGGAGGCACAGATAATAAAAAACATGCTTTACTGAGATTATTTGAATTGGAGCAGTGCTGACTTATACACCTCTAGATAAGGAGAGTCTTGTTTTTATTACTGACCTATACTCAAGAATTTCTCAACTACCTGACAAAAAGTTCTGTAACTTTCTTCAGTGCCAGTGATTAGGAAGCGACTCCTCCTGAGTACCACCAAAGACCTGTATGACAGAATTGGTGTTTGTCTTCTATCTGATATTAAATAGAAAATAAAAGGAATTACTCCTCCTTTTTAAATTTCTGTTCTCATTTCTAAGTTCTACCAGTGTATTCAGTGGTGGATGGCAGAGAGAAATGCTGTAGTGTTTTCTTGTGTAGTTAACAAAGCTGCTTTTGAATGCTGGTCATTCAGTTTCTTTGACACTACCCACTTTTATAATGTTAATGCTTTATGGCAAAAATCTTCTGATGCCTAGAGTCAAGGTTCACTTTAGGGTATATAGCTGAACACCCATCCATCTGTAGTCTTTTTTCCCCCATGGTGTTTAAGGAACCCATCTTTTGTAAATCATCTATGTTGTTCCTTAGGCATTTTATCTTTGCTGAGTTGTTGAAGAGTGGCAGCCTTTACATGGTTTCTGTATTTGTGTCTAATGCATGATTCAACATGATAGGCACAGTTCATCATGTAGCTACAGTTTTATGGAAAAGTCAATGTCGTATTATATCTTCAGTAATTTTTTTCTTAGAAAATGACATGTTTTTCAATTCAATATTTTTATAAAGATTTTTAAATATTTGATGCTTTGGTATCACTTAGTCTAATACTGAAATATTTTTCTAAAACCAAATAGTGTGTGTATGTGTGAGAGAGAGATAGAGAGGGAGGGAGGGAGGGAGAGAGGGAAGAAGGGAGGGAGGGAGGGAGAGAGAGAGAGGGAGAGAGATTGAGATAGCCCACACTGACCCTAATGTAATCCCTAGTCATAGATGATCTTCAACTCTTGTCTCCCTCTACTTCCTGAGTGCTGAGATTGCAAGTGTGTTATCACTTGGCTGACTTTGATACAATTTCTATTTAAGGTCAGCCTGTTGTAGTTATAGTTTACTTTAGGACATTTCTTTCTGAATATATTATTTTATGAACATTTATTGTTCACTGTGAACAGGATTCACTTGATAGTGGAAATTATGATGCAGTTGTTTTATTAGTCTCCGTTTGCCTATTCCAATTTATTTGCCTAATAAATATTCATTGGGTATTTCTATTAGTCCCTAGATTGAGACTTTATCCTTTAAAAATGCTTTTTTGTTATTTTTATAGAATTGTATATACATTTTATTTGTCTAACAGAACTTAATAATTTTTCATGTAAACCTCACTTTTCTCTGTTTTGATGACCATGGTATTTGTCAAAAATGTTCATTTAAATACTTTAATAAGTCTATTTTTTTTTAGTGTTAGTTTATTTTCTTTTTTCATCATTGGATCTTATTTCAAATGTTAGGCTATTAAAGGGAACTTTTATCCTATGGCAAATGGTACTGAAAAATTTATATAATAAAATGAAATAGTTTAAGTATCAGAATTTCAGAGTATAGTATGAATTATGTGTCTATGTGATGATGTTATGAAAATAAATCTTATAATTTTTTTACAAGACTTAATTAAGTATCACTACAGTTATAGTAGTCATTAATTAGAAATGAAAGTCAACTTATTGATTTTTTTTTCCCTTTTTGGCAGTACCATTAGAAAATTTTGTTCATTTCTAAAGTTTCTTTTAGATTTTCTTTTTCGCCTGTGCTTGTTTTCTATCTCTACAGTTTATTCAGTACTTCTTTATTTATCAGAAAATGAGCTCTTTTGAAGTGGGTCCTTTGCTGTATGTCTTAGAAATAAGTCAGTTCAGAGAACACCAGGACATGAAGTAGAATTTGTGGGGAATTTATAAATAAATGAAATAAATAAAATGAAATAATAGGATAAATTTAAAAATACTTGATTATTCAGATTGTGGTAATTGTGCCTCCTTCTGGAGGCTATACAGTTATAACTTTGATAATATTTGTTTCTTTTTCTTTTTTTTAATTTGTTTTTGGAGGCAGAGTCTTGCTTAGTAGCTCATGTAAGCCTAGAACTCACTGGGTAGATCTTGCTGGCCTACAATGTGAAGTATTCCTTCTGCCTCTGCCTCTCAAGTGTTGAGATTACAGACATGCAACATATACCCAAATGCTAAACCTTTTTTTTTTCTATAAAAATTTACAATTTTGGAGAATATGATAGATTTTTATATATAAAGACTTTACTTGTCTTTGTACTGAACTGGCATAGATATATTGTAAAAGATTGTGTCTTAGAGTTTCTATTTTCTGATGAAACATCATGACAAAAGCAACTTGAGGAAGAAAGTTTACTCCATCTTACACTTCCAGTCATCAAACCATCCAGTGCAATGAAGTTTTATATATAAATAAAGATACTTCTGCATAGGTGTCCTTGTACTGAATTGGCATGGTTACGTTGTTTAGAATTGTAAAAGATCTTGTCCTAGTTAGGGTTTCTATTACTGTGAGAAAGCACCGTGATCAAAAGCAACTTGAGGAGGCAAGAGTTTAATTTGTCCTACACATCTAGTCAACCATCCATCACAGTGGGAAGTCAGGGCAGGTACTCAAGTAGTGCAGGAATCTGGAGGCAGGAACTCATCCAGAGGCCGTGGAGCAGTGCTGTTTATTTGCTTACATGGGACTTGCTCAGCCTGCTTCATTACACCATAAAGGACCATATATCTGTTTAGGGGTGGTACTATGTGCATAAAATCAGCAGTCAAGAAAATGTCTTGTAGACTTGCTGACCTGCCAATACTGTATGTAGAGCTATTTTCTCAGTTAAGATTCCTTCTCCCCAGATGACTTTAGCTTGTCTACAGTTTTCAAGAAAACTAACCAGAACAAACCTTAAAGTTCTCCACCCATATGCTCTTACTTTATAAATAAGGGGGAAAAATCAAAGACAATACGTAGTTCTTAGAAAATATGTATTAAGACGATTCAGCAATTTATCTATAATCTTAACTGAGATACTTTTGAAGGCTGTAAGGTGGACACTGGAACTGGAGAGGTGGTCCAGTGGTTAAGTGGATTTGGTTAAGTGGATTTATTGTACTTGCAGAGGACTTGAGTTTGGTCCCCAGCACCCATATAGAGGCTCACAACTCTTAGTTGTATGGGATCTCGTGCCCTGTTTTGCCCTTTGAGGGCTCCTGAACAACATTAATGGTACTCATGAATCCACACAGTCATATATATGTATACTTAACCCTAAATAATAAATAAATGAAGAAGTATCAGAAAAGGAAGACTTTGGAGCAACTGAGACCAGCTGAGACCAAAAGGTCCTTATTGCTGGTAAGTACCACACTAGTACAGTATGTCTTAAATCTCCTAAGTCCTGTGGCCAGCCAGCATGCAAACAACATGGTAACTATGATTGTGACTACTTGGATTCCAGTGCTTTTATTTACTTCCACACAATATGACTGTGAATAGTTACCCAGATTCCCTTTGCCTCCATTTCCTTTTGTGCAGCAAGAGAGTGATAATGGTACTAACTTGAGTGTGAGACTTCCCTGAGGCACATGTAAAACTGTTAGTGATTACCATTAAAAGTGCCATTTTTTCTGCTATTGCTATTATTTTATAAAATCATAGGCCAGAAAGGCAAAGATTAAAAGAGTTCTGGTAGGTTTGTGTAAGTCTACGAATCAGGAGTCTGGGGTCTGTTTCTGTTGTTCCTGACTCATTACTTTTCTTTTTTGTTTCTAAATATTCCCATCAAATAATAGAATTTTGCCATTTGTTTACTTTATGAAAGATGGTAAAGAAAATTTTGGAACATGCCTTGAGATCTGTTGTAAATAGAACAGCAGTACTTTGAATGAGCAAATGCCTTTGTAGAAGAATATAGACTCCCTTGGGTAGATGCCTTGGGTATAGCTTGGTCATAGGGAAGTTTTATATTTAGCTTTTTGAGAAGCCTCTACACTGACATGGCATCCACCATGACACACCAGTTTATACTTCCACCAAGAGTACATGTACCTTTTTTCCCACACCCTCTCCAACACTTGTTGTTGTTTGTTTTCCTGATGATAGCTGTTCTGACAAGTGCGAAATGGAATCTCAGAGTATCATAGCACCATATACTGTGGTTGGAATGTTTCAGTTTGGGCATAAATTTTTTGAATGCAAGATTTGTTCTCATCAAAGGGTTTACCAGCCTTAGTATATGATATTCGTCTTTCGCTGTTGAGTCAAAACTTTTACCTTTTCACTAACTTGTCTTTGATAAGTCTAAGATGTCAGCATTACTGCTTTGACAGTTTAGAGCCATTATTAAATAAAATAAAGTTGTTTGAGCAACCACTATGATACTGTGACAGCCTGACATCGCTGTGGCTACTAAGCATGAGTAGCATATTGCATCGATTCATTGACAAAGGGAGACTCCCTGACATCCCTACAGGAGTGAGATTTTATCATTCTGCTCAGAACTATGCACAGTTAAATTTTCTATCTAATATTTTTGGACCATGGTTGACTATGAATTATTAAAATTGTAGCGAGGAAAAACATGGACAAGGGGTAGGCATGAACTGTATTGTTTTTTTTTAAAGAAACATTGGTGTTTATTAAAGATATTTTACAGTGAACATGAAGATTAAGAGAAATGTTCATGTTTTGATGTACTAGATAAGGTTTCCTTGAGTTAGCACTCTAGTTAGGCCTTAGAATACAAATACAGCTTAGCAGGTAGAATTGCTGACTTTTTCTGTTTCAGACCTGAAATGTGAAATTTGTTTTGCCTTCATTATAGCTATAAATCTTGCTCTTTTGAAATTAGTTAACTTTGGAATTAGACAGATGACTTAGTGAATAAAAATGCTTGATGTACAAGCATTAAAACTTACCTACGTTCTGATGCCCAACATCAACATAAAAGCTGAACATAGCAGTAGGTACCTGTAACTGTAACTGGGCACAATGGCCAATCAGATAGCCAAAATGACAAGCTATAGGTTTAGTGAGATCCTGTCTCAGAAACTAAAGAGGGGAGCTGTAGAGGAAGATACAATTGCACACATACACACATATGAATATAGCTTTAGCATTTTAGAGCATTTTAATATAGCATTTAGCATTTTAGTGTAAGAATGTCTACTATATTTTATCATGTGTATATATTTTAGTTTTATTTTTCTCTTTAGTCTTGATTTGGGTTAATAATTGAAAAGATCCAGTTATTAGTCTTGCTCAGTATAAATTAATTTGTGACAAACTAACAAAAATAATACTACTCACCAATTAGAAATTTAATAATGATAGTGAAAAATGAGATTTTATAATAGGCAAAGATTTATGTTATTCTTTATAAAATGGACTTATTAGGAAAGTTAACTTTTAAATTTCATTGAAGAAAGAGCATAGTGCTAGCTTTAATGATTTTTAGGACCTTTTCCATCTACTTCCTGTGATTAAGTATCTCGTTATATTGATTAGGCTAATCAATATGAATTTTGCTATAGCCTTTTAAAATTAGATGAGAGATTCATACACTCATACATTTTATTTTTTTAAAAAAGAAAACAAACTATCTTTTATCATTTTACATACCAATCCAAGTTTCTACTCCTTCCCTTCCTTCCATTCCCTCCACATATCCCTCCACCCCACTCCTTCCACTGCTCAGAGAGGGTAAGGCACATTGCTTTGGGGAAGGTTCAAGGCCCTCCCTACTGTATCTAGGCTGAACAAGGTATCCATCCAAAGAGAATATGTTCCCAAAAAGCCAGTAGAAGCACTAGGGATAAATCCTGGTGCCATTGCCAGTGGCTTCTCAGTCTGCCCGAGCCATGCAACTGTCAACCACATTCACAGACACAGTTTGGTCTTATGCTTGTTCCTTCCCAATCCGGCTGGTGTTTTGAGCTCCCATTAGCTCAGGAAGACTGTTTCACTGGGTTGTACCCTTCATGGTCTTGACCTCTTTCCTCGTATTCTGACTTCTCCCACTCTTCCACTGGACTTTGGGAGCTCAGTCCAGTGCTCCTATGTGGATCTCTGCCTCTGTTTCCATCAGTTTCCGGATGCAGGTTCTATGGTGATATTTAAGATATTCATCAGTCCGCCTACAGGGCAAGGCCAGTTTGGGCACCCTCTGCTCTATTGTTTAGGACCTAAGCTGTCATTAGAGTTTTTGACCTTAGCCATCTGACAGGTATGAAATGGTATTTCAGAGTCGTTTTGATTTGCATTTCCTTGATGGCTAAGGATGTTGAACAATTCTTTAAGTGTATCTTGGCCTTTTGAGCTGCTTCTGTTGAGAATTCTCATTTTAAATCTCTACCCCATTTTTAAACCAGATTATTTGGTAATTTGATGTCTAGTTTCTTGAGTTCTTTATATATTTTGGAGACCAGCCCTCTCTCAGGTGTGGGGTTGGTGAAGCTGTTTTTCCATTCTTTAGGCGGCTATTTTGCCTCATTGGCAGTGACCTTTACTTTATAAAAGCATTTCAGTTTCGGTAGGTCATATTGATTGTCGATCTCAGTGTCTGTGCTACTGGAGTTATATTCAAGAAGTTTTCTCCTGTGCTGATGTGCTCAAGGCTACTTTCCACTTTCTTTTCTATCAGGTTCAGAGTAACTGAATTTATTTTGAGGTCTTTGATCCACTATTCTTTTGGACTCTAATTTTGTAAAGGATGATAGATATGGATCTATTTACTTCTACATGCCAGAATCCAGTTATGCCATAACCATTTGTTGAAGATGCTTTCTTTTTCCTATTGTATAATTTTGGCTTGTTTGTCAAAAAATCAGGTGTTCATAGGTGTGTGGATTTATGTCAGAGTCTTCAATTAAATTTCATTGATCCATCTCTGCTTTTATGCCAGGCCCATACTGTTTTTATTACTATAGTAGAGCTTGAAATCAGGCATGAGATACTTCTAGATGTTCCTTGATTATACAGGATTGTTTTAGCTATCGTGGTTTTTTTTTTCCCCATATAAAGTTGAGTATTCTTTTGAGGTTTGTGAAGAATTATGTTGGAATTTTGATGGGGATTGCATTGAATCTATATATTGCTTTTGGTAAGATTGCCATAAATTTGCTTTTTAAGGTGTGAAAGTTTAACTTTAGTATGACTTGCAGGTCTCCTACCAGCCACCTTATGAAAAGGCATCTGCTATAGTTTGGCTCTTGTTTCCTAGTGTGTCACTAGAAAGGAGTTTCTCGTCATGTGCTTGTCTTGTCCCTTCTCACCAGTAGTGCACACTGCCCCTTTCCCACCTCTCAACACCTGTGGCTGTTAAAATTATTCATTCTTCTCTCTTCTTTACCCTTGTTCTTTTCTGATGACTATCGTATTCTATTAATATTACTTGATTACATATCACTCACAGTGGAGTCTTGTCTCTAGTGTCTAGTAAAAGACCACTTGCAGTAGCACTCAGAATATTTTTAGTGGATCACTTAAAATAGTCTTTCATATCTACACAGTTAAATAAAATTCTTTATTGCTCACAGTTTGTCAGCATTGGCAGCTTTATCCTTTGCACTAGGGAATTTAGGATTGACTATATACTTTTCTGAGAGAATATTTGGTGAATATATATTATATGACTCTGCATATATAAACCTTTGGCCTCATAGTTGCTTGTCTTGGAATTTATACAAGCAAAAATCAAATATTTTAACTTTTAGTGTTCTTTTTGAATTGCTATTTATGTATATGGGTGTTTTACCTAAATATGCTTGCATTTTATGCATGTATCTGGTGCCCATGGACCACATGATTGTATCTGGGTTGTAGATGGTTGTGAGCCTGTGTGTGTGTGTGTGTGAGAGAGAGAGTGAGTGTGTGTGTGTGTGTGTGTGCTTGCGCGTGCATGTGCATAGGTGGTATTGGAGCTTAAACTCAAGGCCTCACAAATATTTTGTTTCACCGAGAGAGAGAGAGAAAGTATCTCTCCAGGATCTCCTGTAGAACTTCAGTCAAGAATATTTTTAGCGTCCAGACCTTTCATCCAATCATTTCTTTTTCTTTCCATCCTGCTTCAGGAGAGAGTGCGTTTTTCATTTGTTTTCCTACATGAAGCTTGTAGATGTTTTTACCCATCTTCCTTTGTTGCCTCAGATAGTGTAGGAACTGACATCATGGTGCTGATGAGGAGCTTATTTGCTGCTTAAGAGTCAACTTTTGAAAGCAGCATAGCAATAAAACTGAAACTAGTTTGAAAATATGAGATGATAACACTTTTCAAAAGTTAATGTACTTCCTCTTGAATTACTTTTACCCAGGGCAGACATTGATGGAATTAAGTGTGCATTTAACATAAAGTGTCTTTAAACATGACTCATATAGTGTTCTTAATCTTTTCCACTTGTAATCTGCTTTTATACAAGAAAATTTATGCAGCCTGAGTGTGTAGACTTATAAAAGTAGATGTACAAATAAAACATTTAATAATAAATCATGAATTTATTTAAAAACAATTCTTTGTTATATGTATAATCTTACCATTTGTTAAAGATGAAAGCAAATTTGTGTATTAATAAGATATATGTATTTTGTTTATATATGATATGAGGTGTTCCAGCAGTGTTTGTTGGCATTTTATGACATGGACTACATGCTCAGTGTAAAGTATGCATACTGTGTGTTCAGAACCAAGGGTGTGGTAAAGTCATGGTTGAAACACTTGTGAATGGTGTTAGAATGTGTTCATTACACATTTGATTTTCGAATTAGTTTTTGATCATTGCACATTCAGAAACCTTTTACTGTTGCTAGATTCCTATGTGGAGTAGGAGTTGACAGTTTAACAGGCTGTGGTCTGTGGAATATAGAAATATATTTGCAAGTAAATTTAGGCTTGGTAAAGATACATAGATGGCAGAGTTCAGCTTGACAGTGAGTTACATATCACAGAATCCATGATTATGGTGACTGATGCTGAGAATTGTGTTTTAAACTATCTTTGGCTTGACAATTTTACTACTATTTCTATCACTAAATTTAATTGGTACTTGAGAGTTGGCAATGAGACACTAAAGAAGTTATGTAAAGTCATTTGGTTTTCTAAAGTTCAAAATTAAAAAACAATTTTTATATTTTTTCTTATCCTTTCAAGATCTTATAAATAGTTCTTTTTATATACAAACCAGTCCTTCTTATTGTTCATTTAAATTTTTTTTTGTTTAAAGCTGATACTTAGACACTCTTCATTTCGGTGTCCTTGGCATTGTTACAGTATGAAACTGAATTATTATAAGGAAACAAACCAGAAGATATAGAACATTCAACCCCATAGCTCAGATCTCCTCTTTGCTGAGTCATTGTACAGCAGCCTTTTGCGGTGTTCATGCATTCTTTGTATTCTATATCTGTGGACTCTATTTTCTTTTAACTTTTCAATTTGCATTTTTGAGAAATATGCACTTAATATATTTATCACCTAAAATAAGGATGTCAGGAATTTCAGTGACACAGAATTAATGGAAAAACATATTCCAGCAACAAATTTAATTTGTATATATTTAGTTATAGAAGATCTTGGCTTATATGCTACATTGTTGCACATAACCATCTCTTCCCTCCTTCTTCCTCTCTCTTCTCCTTTCCCCTCCTTGTTCCTCTTATCTTCTCTTTTGTTTTTCTCAGTTTTTGAAAACTGATCTGTGGCCTAGGCTGGCTGTGTACATAACAGTCCCTTTCTTGAATACTGGGATTACAGGTATGCTCCAGCATACCTTTCTTTCAACATTTTAAAAGATTTGTTTATTTTATGTTTATGAATGTTTGCCTTTATGTATGTATATATACCACAAGCATGCTTGGTGCCTGTGGAGGTCAGAAGAAGGCATTGGGTCCCTTGGTACTGGAATCAGAGATAGTTGTGATCCATTCTTTGGGTACTGGGAACTGAACCCAGGTCCTTTACAAAAGACCAGCGAGCCATCTCTGTAGCTCTTCCAGCATACCTCTTAAAAAGAGACTTTTCAGAACTTGTAGGCTTGTGTTTGACTTTTAACACTGATGTAGTTTATCTCCTCTTGCTAAGCCTATATTTCTGTGTTGCAGTAGTAATTCTAGCTAGAATAAGCTTAAGTTCATTCATGAATTCAAGTCTAATAGTAGGCAGTGAAAAGAAAACTTTTCTAGGCATGATGCATGTGTAGGAAATTATTTTTTCTGTTCCTGCACAACATAGAGGAACATAGATATAAGGGTTAATTTACAATGTTTGTGTGCAAAATATACTGCAAAGTTTAATGCAATTCTTAATATTTCTTTTTTCTCATCATGCTGAAAATATAAAAGCAAATAACTGAATGTTTGGGGGACATTATTATATTATTTAAAAGAATTATTGGTTGCAAAATTCCTCTTCTTTTTCTGATAGAAATTGCCCGAGAGAAAGTGGACAGTCTTCTTGTGTTGGTTGGAATGTCTACTCTTAGGCATTGCATAATGTACGGTATTTTATGGTCTTGGTTTCCTTGGAAACAAACTGTTTCTGATACTAATAGTGTTTCTTATTCCATGCTTTTGTATAACATATACATCCTCACAATGAGTATCTTGTATTTGGATATATAAGGGAATTCAGATAGTTTTTAGAATTTCAAGAATGTGCATGTACACACGTGTGCTTAGTTGTATTTATGTGTCGTTTGGACTTTCATTTTAAGGAGTGAAAATCTTTAATCTTTTGATTTGATGAATAATATTATTGGTGTGGGGCAATTCTGTATTCTGTATTCTGTCAGTTATGTTTTAAATAAACACTGATTGGTCATTAGCCAGGCAGGAAGTATAGGTGGGACAACAGACAGGAAGTAGAGGCGGGTGAAAGAGAACAGGAGAATTCTGGGAAGGAGGAAGCCCATTCCTCCTCAGTCCTGTCCAGACACTGAAGAAGCAGGATGTGACCTGCCCCGGTGAAAAAGGTACTGAGCCATGTGGCTAACATAGATAAGAATAATGGATTAATATTAGTTATAAGAACTAATATAAAGCCTGAGCTAATGGGCCAATCAGTTTATAACTTATGTTATAAACTCTGTGTGATTTTCTTTACGATTTACTGGCTGTGGGAACTTGGCAGGACAGAAACCCCAACAAGCAGGCCCTCATGTTACATATTATCCCCAGATTTCTCATTGCTTTATGTTTGAGAAACATAAGCACATTTTTTTTGTTCTAACTGAAATTTGTTTAGAATTAGTTATTCTTTCCAAGTATAGCTGTCATGTGTTGTACTTAGAGAATTATGTGGCTGGGAAGTTTGCAAGTCATTGATGAAATTAAAGCATCATTTAAAAGATTTTCTGTTTTCATAATCTTCCCTTCTTCCTCTCATGTGAAGAGGAGTTGCTGGGTTTTTAAGCTGCTTGGTCTTACCCTGTGAAATTTGCATTCAGAATGATAAACAATTTTTTATGCAATCATGTACCAAATTCTAACTGATGGAATCAGAGGAGTTTTCTTTTTGTAAAGCAAACCTGTGCAGTATTTTCCCCCGTATATTTAAAGAACAAATGAAAAACAAAAAAGTGCTTATATTCATCATAGAATCTTGACAATTACTCAGATTAAAGTGGTGTTCTTCTCTTGCATACATATATTACTCTTCTAGCATTAATATTTTTGGGTAGTAATATCAAACAAATTCATTACATTAGATATATAAAGTAAAAAGACTAGCTTCTCACTCTTTCTGCGGAGTTATAAACACCACAGGCACTATTTTTAATGCTTGATATTTGTCATCAGTTCCTACTATTTTCCTGAGAGGTTGAAACTAAGTTCTTCTCATCTTAAAGCTAAAAAATGAGAGTCCAAAGCTCTTAACTAGGAGTCATGGTTGAAAATGACATAGAGATTTCTTTTCATGTAGTCAGCTTTCTACAAAATCTTTTCTTAGGCTCTTGACCTTGTTGTTTCCAATATTGATCTTGTTGTTTCTGATCAACAATAACATGATTGCTACCATTTATTGACCACTTCTCTATGTTCTAGAAATTATTCTCATCTCTTTCTAATGTGCGAAGTTCCTTCGTGAAATAATCTAAGTTGGGGATATAGGTCTTTCTAGGGCTCCAATTTAACCCTGAGCCTCATTCTGCCAAAATTCTGTGCTTTGGCAGGTTCGTCTAACATCTCTGCATAGCATTCCTGTATGCTGAACATCAGTGATGTACTGAGTTGTGCTACGCAGCTCTGTCAGAATCCAAGCACATGCCATCTCTCTTTCAGTAGTCTCACTTTCTGGCATAGTAAAGCACTCTATTATTTATCTTACAGAAGGAGCACAAGCTCATATAGAGTTACCTGAGACATTCAGATTTCAACCTGATGTCTCAAATGCTACTCAGCTATTTATAATCAGCGTCTCCCTCTGTGGTGGTTTGTAGAAGAATGATCCTCATTGGCTCATACATTAGAACACTTAGTCATGGGGTAGTGGCACTATTCGAAAGGATTAGAAGGATTAGGAGGTATGACTTTGTTGAAGGAAGTATGTCACTTGGGGGGTTTTGAAAGCTAAGCCCATTGTCTCTTGGCATGTGAATCAGGATGTAGCTAGCTCTCAGCTATTGCTCCAGTGCCATGATTCCTGCCATCATGATAATAGGGTAAACCTTCTGAAACCTCACTTAGAGTTAGCATTTTTATATCATGTATAGTCTGCATCATGGTATAAAGATGAAATTATGGAGGTATTAAGGGCTTTAATAATAGTTTTCTTTTTTATTCATGAGGCTGACATTAAGCATCATAATTTTGGAATTTCCTTTAACCAATTTGGAATTTGGCAGGACAGAGCTATTAAGTTAGATACTGTTATGTTAAAATTTATTTTTTAGTATAATTGGTTGATGTGCTGGTCCAGGCTACATGAATGAACGTAAAGAATATTTAGCTTTCCTAGTCTCACGTACACCCCACCTTCTTGTAATCTGTGCTAACAAAGTGAGCAATTTTCAACTTTTTCAGAAGTTTTATTTTCACTTGCCTTTGTATTTCTAAGTCACTCATATATTTACACATAAAACAATAGACTTACCTATAGGCCACCATACCCACCCAGCCTTTACATATAAAAACTCTTTAGTAAAACATTCCTTTACTTTGAATCAGTTTTTAAAATCCTCAATTTAGATCTACAGCCATGATGTCATCTCCTTATAAAAGAAGGAAATTGAGAAAATAGTCTCAGAAAGGTAACATTACTTGCTAAAGAAAGCATAGTTTGTCATACTTTTAATACCAGAGATAGAAATAGATAGATGGATGGATGGATGGGTGGGTGGGTAGATGGATGGATGGATGGATAGATGTCTACCAGCAACCAGCTTTCCCAATCTTTGGACACCACTAATGCTCTACATTCTATTGGATTTTGATACTGCCCATCTATTGTTATCATGGATCTACAGATTAAGAGCTCAGTTCTATAATACTACCTCTGCTTTTTATGCCATTTGTAATTCCTGGGTCTCTGGTACTTGAGAGAACAGAGGCTCTCTCATGTACTCTTTTTTTAGATTTACTAATTTGTTACAATGATTTGAAGTCAAGGAAGCAGTGCTGGTAGGATATTATAAAAGATATAAGTAAGGCCGGGCAGTGGTGGTGCACTCAGTACTTGGGGGGCAGAAGCAGGCAGATATCTGTGAGTTCAAGACCAGCCTGGTTTACAGAGCGAGTTTCAGGATGGCCAGGGCTCCCCGGAATGACCCTGTCTTGAAAAAACAAAAGCAAAAAAGAAACAAAATAAAACAAGATATAAATGAACAACAAGATCTAGAGGTATGTAAGACAAGGTCTAAAAGGTACTCAAACAATTTCACCAAGTGTGCACTAGGTATTTAAATATAGTAGCCTTTGGAAGCCTTTGTTATTCAAACTACAACACTTTTATTTTGTAACCTTCACCTATCATTTCTTCTTCATATTCACTGTTTTCTTATTCTCTGTAGTGTGAATGTGTACCTTCATACTTAAACTTCATTATGTAAATATTCACTATACTGACTGAGAGATTTTTTTTCTTAGCTTAAATTAGCTAGTAATTATCAAGTATTACTAAAAGAAATCCATATGTGTATTCGGGCCTGAAACCACAAATTGTTTACAAATCTGTGTGAGGGTATATGTAGTAGATGCATTAGCTGTATCTCTTTTCCCTAAAGTTTTTTTTTTATGGTTTTGTTTTTTAAATATCACGCAATATCTTTTTAAGTCCGTCCGTCCGCCCGTCCGTCCATCCATCCATCCATCCATCCATCCATCCATCCATCCATCCATCTATTCATCCATCCAAGATAGGGTTTCACTTTGTAGTTCCAAGTTAGTCATGAACTTACTGTGTAGCTCAGGTGGCCTCAGACTCCTAAGTGGTGTGATTATAAGAGTAAGCCACCAGAGCTGAAGAGATAACTCAGAGGTTAAGAGCCCTTCAGAGGTACTGAGTTGAATTCCCAACAACCATGGTGGCTCACAACCATCTATAATGAGTTCTGGTGCTCTCTTCTGGCATGCAGGCATACATGCAGACAGAAAACTGTAAAATGAATGAATGAATGAATGAATAAATCTATCTTAATAAAGCAGAGTGAGCCACCATACCTGACTTCAGACTTACCATCTTTTAAAATAATGAAAAAACATGCAAAACTAGGAGGAGTGAGAAGTCTCTTCCTGAGAAGAAATAATAAGAACTAATGTGGTAGCAAAGGCAGAAAGACAAATGTTATAACCTTGGCCATGCAGGATTCCTTATGTACCATGCATATGCATTTTTATTTGTGGGAAAAAGTAAAGACAACTCCAGTCATGGTGCTAGTTTTTTTTTTTTAGGAAGTCTTTAGTTAATTTTTAATATTTGTTAGCATTCATCATCTATCTTTAATATCTTGTTATTTACTAATCTTATAGTATGTTTGCAGTATAGAATGGGGGCATGTATCTGATACTATAATTATACTTACCAGCACATTCATTAAACATCAAAGAATTTATGGCATGTTAATATGAAATATTTATGAGTTACATAGAACATTAGTGATACTCAGTATTTTGGGGGAAATTAAGAGTTTTATATGAGCTTGTTATATGTTATTTTCTCATTTAAAATAATAGGCTACTTCCTCCTGTTGTATTAAGATTTGCCATCTGGCACATTTTCAGAAATGGATTAGATTTAAGACTATTTTATATACTTATGTTGATATATCACAAAGAAAAAGCTGAATGTTGCTTTTAACTGCTTTGTGGCTTTCTACTGTAGGTGTTTCTTCCCTTTCTCCTACCTGAAGTTTTTTATTTTTGTTGTTGTTGTGTTGTTTTATAAAAAAAAGAATG
The DNA here is from genome assembly GCF_982192425.1 of Myodes glareolus. Taxonomy (NCBI): domain Eukaryota; kingdom Metazoa; phylum Chordata; class Mammalia; order Rodentia; family Cricetidae; genus Myodes; species Myodes glareolus. The sequence goes on from NC_142030.1 coordinate 67,014,993, forward strand.
ATTTTTTACTTCTAATTCAGATTAGCATATTGTATCAGAATAAAACTCATTGAATTGGATTGTTGCTTTTTAACAGTCAGTGGCTGGATTCATTTTAAAAAGACTTAACGTTTTCATTGTGCATGTAGTAATTTCAAACAGATTACAATTTAGGAAAGATGCATACAAATTTTGTTTCAGTTGGCACTGTGCTTTAGAGACAGAGCCATTAAAAGATTTTTAATGTTGCCAGACCTTAACAGCTTATCTGCTTTCTTATGTAGAGATAATGTCACAATGCAGGCCATATAGTCAGTTTTTAAAAGCCCCAGACATTGATAGCTCGATAGTGATAAACTACTTTGTCTTTCCTCTACCTCCTTAGTGAAAATTACATTCCTTTGCAAGCTCTAGCCTTCCTCCACAGCATCTACCCTATAGAGAAATGATGAGATTCAATTCAAATAGAGACAGTGTGGGATATATTAACCTAGGAAGAGGTGCTAAATATAATAAAATGAATGCATGTGACATGCTTTTGAGTTTCTTAGTATAGTTCATTTTATTCCTGTAACAAATGTGTTGCTCAAAAAGAACCTACAGTTTTGGTCATTTAATATTAATAGAACACCATGGTCATATTTTCAACCACCAGACTAGTATTTTCTTATACTTCAGCTAACACAATGTAATATGCTAAGAAAAATTACATATGAACTGTTTTTCCTTTAGAGTTAAAATATAAATAGGTTGTTTTAGTGCATTTTGTGTTTTTCTGTTTAAGAGATTTAATGAGAACAATTATTTGGTCTGTTGCAATTAAAATATAAACTGCAACAGATTGCCATTTATCATCTTGACATTGACATCATTCAATTATTATTGTGCTTAAGCCGTGTTTGACCGAATGTGGAAGTTATGGGACTTAATCTGAGACGTGAAAGACAAGCATGTGATTTTCTCTGCCTACTGACAGCATGTGTGATCAGAGGCAGTATACAGCTAAAGTGAAGATGTAGATGAAGCAAACTAGGAACATTATAGGAATTATTTCATATCCCAGCTATCTTAAAATACATAGATTATTGGAAATTCCAGTGAGCTCTGCTGTTCAGGGCAATGTTTTCTTCTTTACATATGGTACATATATATATATATTTCAAAAACAAGTTCTCTCTTCCCAGAACTTAATACTAGAGAACTCACTTGTCTTTGTGGTACAGCAGAGTTAGAACTTCTGTGCTTGAATTACCTACTGCTGAGACTGAGAGTCAAGCTGCCGAGAGACTCTTCAAATGTTAGACTAAAGAATATTGCCAGAAAGAAGGTAAACTTCGAACTCTTGCCTTTTTCATTCCCTCTCTCTTATCATTCCCCTTTTCTCTTATGAAGAGTAATGGTGAGCATAGGAACTTACTGACTAGATCCCAGTATTGACGTGATATGGAAATTAAGTGTGTATGTTTAAGAAGTAAACTAACATAGGGTTTGTAAGCTTCAAAGATACAATATAAACTTGTTTTAACAAATAGTATGATCTCATAGTGAGTAATGAAGAAACAAATGCTTTTGACTTGGTGAATTTATATCTTAAGCATATTGGCTTATTAATGTCTTTATTAATCTTTCAGTTGCATGGAGCTTTGTTTAAATGCACTAGATCCATTGGTATGTATGAATTAGCATGTAAAGTTCCATTGTTTGTCAGGACAAAGCAAAGTTCACAGGCAACATGCATTATCATTCTGACAAAATTTGGGTGTTCTGGTAAGAGGATACTTTCTGACATTGCAGTAGAATATAAAGTAGACAGTAATGAAGAAAAAAATTAAGTTAATGACCTGATTCGATTTGACTTTTTTTTTTTTTTTTTTGTGCTCCAAGAACAAAGGAGAGGTGCTGCAGAGATGATTCTGCAGTTATAAGTACATACTGCTCAGAGTTCAGTTCCTAACACCCAGGTCAGTTGGCTCACAATTGCCTGTGACTTCAGCTCCAGGGAATCTGAAAGACTCTTTTGGCCTAAAAGGGCACAGCACTGAGGTGCACACCCCATACCCTCCTCTCCCCCCCCCCTTATACATATAATTTATTTATAAAAGGAAATAACATCCTTTAAAAAAACATAGTGAAGGCTGGTGGCAGGGGGTGTTGGGGAGGAAGATAGTTCAGTCAGTAACTGAACTGTAAGCATGCAGATCTGAGTTTGAGTTCCAAGCACCAATGTAAAAGTCATGCGTGGCTACATGTATGTGTAATTCCAGCACTTGGAACATGGGATACAAGCAGATTCCTGAAGCTTTTGGGCCACTTAGCACAGTGAATCAACGAGTTCTAAGTTTAGTAATACACCTTGTCACAAAAAGTAAGGTGGCATGCCAGTAAGATGGCTTAGTGGATAAAGGTACACCGTGACAACCTGAGTTTAATCCTTGGCATGATCTGTGTGGTAAGGGAGAGGACTGATTGCTAAAAGATGTCCTCTGTCCTCCACATGTTCATTGTGACCTGCATACACATGTGTGTACATCAACACAGAGAGATAAATGTAATCTAAAAAATAAAGTGGAGAATGATAGAGGTAGATAACCTCTGACCTATGCACACATGCAGACAGGTGCACCTGCATATATGTGTACATACATGAGTACATGCATACATTAACAGAAGTCTTATAATAAAAGAGACTGGATTGATGGCGCCTATGGTAGGTTGTAAGCAGATACCTTTATCTTCAGTATCTTGTAGACTGTTCCTGAATAGCATGCTGTAATTACTGCCATTGCTAAGAGTCATCTCTGGAGACCAAGATTGTAGTTTAGTGATAAAGCACTTACTTGCTTAACATGTGCAAAGCTCTATGTTCAGTCCTTATTTTCAGGACATATTTTTAAAGCTGTGTGACAAGGATTTTAATATCTGCTGGGGAAAATTGCTTCTAAAAATGCATCTTGTAAATTGGCCTACTAAATGTAATATGAATGGTTGATTAAAATTATTTTTGAAAATTTGGGTCAAAAGAACTATACTTCTTTCTATATTTAAAGCAGTGAATATTTTAAGCTAATTTAAGGAACATTGCTCGGTTTTAAAGCTATTCCTTTATGCTTATTTCTGTAATAAGTCATAACCATATTCTGAGCTTCATAAAGTATTTTTTTCTTTGAGATTAGAACTCAAAGCATGGTCATTGAATTTCAGAGTTTATAAAAATATGCCATTTTCTAAGTCAGGTGAGCTCTGGTATGAAAATAAAAACACACCATAAATTAAAATATAGACCTACATTTCCTCTACAGTTTATGACAATTATTTATTTGGATTGTATTTCTTAACTAACATATTACAAGTCTCAACCTAAATAGATAAATTTTCCCCAAACTGTTTTTTTTCTTTTTCCTTTTTATGTGCACTAAGAACATGTGAAAAAGTATTGAGATTGATTGAAACTTTAGGGTTTTTATTGCCTGGAAGATTCTTTGTAAAATTCCTGTAATGCTTACTTTGAAAGGCAATAACTTACAATGGATCTTGTCAGTTATATCCTAATTAAAATTTTGAAATAAAAAACAAAATACTACATGTAGATTTTAATTTAATTTAAAAGCAACTTCTGTGAGTTTTAAGCAGTTACTATGTACAAAAATATTTCCCACAGCGTTTTCTTTTGACGTTGCTGCATAGGCCTTAGACTTGTCCTCTTCTCTTCCCACTCCTGTTTCTGCTTCCAGTCACACCATTTTACTAGCTCTTTGTAGTTTTTGTTCGTTACATGGTGAGGGGGGAAATGACATTTCGTTAGGCCTAATGAAACTTGCAGCTTCATCTTCATCATGTAAGATGCCATTGTAATCCTTTTGTCTCATTACAAGGAAGAACTAACACAAGATAGGACTGATTTCTTGTCAGGTAGTTAAGCATTTGAAGAAGATCAGAGTTTGGGGGTTAGATTTATTGGTAGACCAAATAACCAAGTATTGTAAATGCTATTTTAAAATAATTTGGAAGAAAATGATTGCACTGAATCTTTTTAAATGAGTTTCAGTTTTAAATTTTATTCCTTTTTTGAAAATTGTATTGGACTTCCTTTTAAAAATTAAAACAGAGTCATAATTGTATAATTTACTTTGTGAGCTTTTATCAGTTTGTATTTCTATTCATTGTCCTATTTTCTCATCTCAATTTTGCTGTTCTTTCACTACAGACTGCTAGAGAATTACCAGTCCTAATTCCTGTTTCAAAATATGGGTCACATAAGCTCGGTCTCACTATCTTGAACGATCTAGTGTAGATTATGATACTCTCTAGATCAGCCCATTATATTAATCTTCCATTTGCCAAAACCTCTAGTCTTTTACTCTTTTACTTTTATAACATAAGGCTGGTTTTCTTAGAATACTCCATTGCCTTTTGTTGACATATCCGCGGTTATTTCTAGCTTATGATCTGTGGAACCCTGGAGATACTGGACCCATTTCTAAGTTAATGTTGTTTTCATAAGACTGAAAGGTAGTTGTAAAAATTCCTTCCCTGGGAAAATGTCAGCAACACCTACCACATCTTTATCAAACTGGAACAACACACCAAAATATAATTCATAATGAGTTTTGGGGACTAGTGATAGTATGAGGGATTGCTTGCAGGAGCATATAGAACCCCAAAGCAGCTACACTCAAAAGTCTTAACCAGCATGAATCATGACTTCTCCCATAGCTGCATAAATAGAGTTTCCCCTTTTGTTAATGGTTTCTTTTCTCTATACTCTTAGCACTTCCCAAGACCAGAAGGCTACATGCAATTAGTACAGACTTGCATAAGGTAGCCAGGAGACACTTAGAGGAGTTGCCAGAATTTCAGGTGTGGTTTTAGTGACCTTCCCCAGCCCCTCCTTTGAACATCAGTAGTCAACAAGTCCTATCTCAGGGATCTCGTGCAAATGGTCACAACTATTTTGACTAAAAAGAGGCCTGTTAAGCTCAGAGGATAGCATTCTATAATAGATCTTGGTCATTCCATGTATGCTATATGACAGACATTTTCCAGAATAGGAAATACATAATGCTGTTATTTGAGGGCAAACAAGCAAGTGTATTTATTGCTAGAGAAAAATTCATGACTAAAACGAAAATTACAGTTTTAGATAATTTTCATCTGCTACCTTGAGCTTGACAGTTTCTCTGAATCCAAAGAACTTCTGATAAGAGCAAAACAATTGCTAAGTTGATGAATGTAGGTTATAAATCTCATCATTTCGAAGATGGGAAACCACAACCAACCAGTGTTTTCTAAATGATCAGCACCTAATGTTTATAAACTCTTACATATGGGGGAAAAAGAGCTACTCAAAAGGAAATATAGACCTGTGATTTTTTAATGTATTTATATGAAAAATTTATTGTTATGGTTGCAGATTCCACATTGTACTGACTCCTTTTATTTACTCTTGCAAAAATTCTTATCAGGCTTTGGTATTATATTGAAGAATGCCATAATTATTTGAAAATGCAATTAAAATACTATTGCTGTTTCAACCTTCATATTTAAGTCCTGATTTTCTCTTAAATATCAGCCAAAATAACTACAGCAACCAATTGGGAATAGAAACATAAAAGAACTGGCTCTTGTATTTAGCCAGTCTTCGAGGACATTTGGAAAAAATGTAAAGACAGTGTCATTCTTTTAGATTTTTATTAAAATAATTATGTGTCATTAAAATATTTTAATATCAATATGTGATAGATTTTAGTTTCTAATATAATGTGTGTTGACATAACCCATATGAATATATTCCCAGTAGTTATTCAGTCTCATCGAATCTTGATAAAAAATTGATAATGTTAAGGCTACAAAGTAATATCTAATCTCAAAGTGATTTCTGCTGGAAGTTTACTTTCGATTCTTTTTAATGTTTCTAAAATTATTTAATTTTAGTAATGAGGCCAGCATGTAATGTCCTTAGTATTCTCAAAGGAATGGGATACAGCAAATCTAAAATTGTTTCTAATTTTGCTATTAAGAGTCTCCTTTGTAAGTCTGTTGTGCTTTTCCCTAGTGAATTTTAAGTACTAAAAATAATTGGAAGTCAGAATTAGAAGTAAATCACTAGAGTCAAAAGATTGGCAGAACTGTTAAGGTGAAATAGGGCAAACCCTGAACATGTTCTGTTCTTTTAATCCTCAGCATGTAGCCTTGTTATTGCTCTTTCAAGTAACCAAAGGAATGAGGACGGGATAGAATGACTAAATTAAATTTATAGACTTTACAAAAAAGGTTGGGGATTTGTTATTGTTGCTGATGTTTGTTAGTTTTTGTTAAAAGTGTTTCTTAAATCTTAATCCAGAAATGTTAAGCAGAACAAAAGCAATCACTTATTTCTGTGTCTTCTTCCATAGAGTTCTTAAACTATTTTTTAAAAACCCTGCTGGAAATAGTTATAAAATTAACAATACTGGCTTCTGTGATGACTCATCAATCTCTCATTTTAGACCAATTTTTAAAATTTTTTTTTATTTCATCCTATATTTATCAGCATACTTTAAATGATTCTTGGTGTCAATACCTTTTGTTGTTACTTATTTCACATACCATTAAGAAACTAGAATAAAGTTTAGCCTACACAAAGGGAAAATGTTGGGAGGCTTAAAGAAATCATTCAGGATCACACAGATAATTTAAGTTTTCTTAAGTTTAGTGCTAACATAGATTTATATTTTGACAAGAAACATGAATTATGTAATCAATACGATAGTTAAGATTCTGATTTTTAAAGGGTAAGATTTATTGATGCCATTGTGCTTTAGTATCAGTCGTAAAGTACAGTGGACAGCTTGGGTTATATTTGACTCATTTGTGTAATAAAGTTAGTCACTTGAATAAAACTTGTGTAAGTCACTATGTTTCTATTTAACATAGACCTGTCTCTCTCTAAGTTGTCTTAATATTTGACTCTGGAATCAAGCCTCCATTGTGATAAAATGTAACTCATTTGTCTAAAGCATATGATTCTGATCAGTTTTGATATAACTTTTAACTATAGATAAGAATATTATATTCATGTCCAAAGGATTAAGAGTGTATTTAAATTTTTCAAAAATAATTTTGGAAATCCTTAGGATAAATTAGGATGCTGTTCTACCATTAAATGAAGATAATTAGACTAACAAAGGGAAATCTATAGGTATGGAGTGGAGATTCTGTAAATGCCATATGTAACTATGTATTTTACAGCACAGATAGAAACAGGATGCTGAGGCAATACTTTCCTATGAATCAGTACTGTGTTTAGCCAAATTCTTGGTATTATTGGTTTGTAGACCTTGACTTATTTTTGGAGGCATTGGTGAGCTCCCTAAAATAAGACATAGTTAAATAGACCCACAGAGGCTAGGAATTTAAGTCAGAAAAAAATTAGAAGGTATTATTTAACACATACAGTATTTGAGAGGAGGGATAGGTACTTAAGAGCTTTGAGTTGTATCTTTCTACACATATCTTCCTTAATTTTGCTATTTGGGTTATTACAACTTGAGACAGCTATTAATCATTTGCATTTATTGAACTCAGTGCCATTCATACATGCTATTTAGGATTTACAACAGCCTTGCCCATGTAGGTATTTGTTTTCTAATGTCTTCAGTTTAGGTTGCTTCTGGAGCATATCTTAATAGTAATAAACAAGGAATTTGAAGCAATTGTTTTTGTATGTTCATAAAAGGAATTAGTCCTTTGTGGCTAAACAGCTTTTAGTACATGTAAGGAACTATCATAAAAACTTTATTTAATTATCTAATATGTAATTATTATTAAGGTATATTCCACATTTCATAATGCAAATGAGTCAACAGTTCATATTAAAGCACTTTAAAGGAGCAAAGGTAATAGTGATCAGTTGGGACTTGGTGATTGTTACAATTTGTTTTAATGTTAGGCACTCTCACCTTTTAAAATGGCACGACAGTAGTGCATCTTTAGATCTTCCTTTAAAGAAATCATTTTGTACGTTTAAAGATCTTACTGGCCTCTAGTGGTAATGTGATGCTATAGTTTAAGTGGCTCCAGTTCTTATAAGTCCAATTTGTAGAACTAACAGTCCACTCTTAACTTTGCTCACTCAATTTTTTCCCCTCCCTCCCTCCCTCCCTCCCTCCCTCCCTCCCTCCCTCCCTCCCTCCCTCCCTCCCTCCCTCCCTCCCTCCTTTCCTTCCTTCCTTCCTTTTCTGTCTTTCGGTTCTCTAGACAGGGTTTTTCTGTGTAGCTCTGTCTATAGATCAGGTTGGCCTCAAACTCACAGAGATCTGCCTGCCTCTACTTCCCAAATACTGGGATTAAAGACATGCACCACCACTGCCTGGCTACTCACTCAATTCTCGATTAATTGTATTTTCAAAATGTTCATGAACATCCTCTTTGTCCAAAGGCTAGAAATCTTTTTTCCTTTCTTCTTCTTTGTTTTATTTTGAATAGTATTGGTTTAGCTCTGAAGCAACTTCCTATTGTTTAAGTCTAAATGCCATGTGTTGTTTACAGTGTCAAGTTTGTGCTGTTTTCTTATTGTATGTTTGAGCTTCTCTGCAGATTGTAGGAACATGTTTTTCTTACTCCATTATAATAGTTTGAGATTCATGCTTAGAATCATGTCTGTTACGTTGCCTTTAGAGAATCTTGTATTTCAAATACTGGTAAACCAGGTATGAAAATGGTTTGTTAATTTGTTTTTCTCTTTTGCTATACAGACGTAAAAGGACCACCCACCCATCGTCTGTCTTGTGGTCAGTCACCCTACACCGAGACAACATCATGGGAGAGGAAGTACTGCATTCTCACAGACAGCCAGCTGGTGTTGCTCAACAAGGAAAAAGAGGTGAGATGCAAAGCTACTATTCATTGTTAAGCACATTTCTGAAGTTATGTGCTTTTTCTTTGTTTTTTGATAAAGTTGCATTGTACAAATATAGGCTCTAGCAACCATAAAGTACACTAAATGGGGGCCACTGTCTTAATGATTATGTTGCTGCAATGAAATAGCATGTTCTGCAAGAGAGGGCTGGATTTTGAATAAGAAAACACTAAAAATCATATTGAGTTGATAAATTTGGAATGGGAAGCTATAAAGTTATGGAAAGCTGGTCCTACAAATGATCTAGCGGGACTAAATTGTATCAGCTTACTCCTGTGCTGACCAGTTGTATGTCATCTTGACACAAGGTAGAGTTATTTAGAAAGAAGGATCCTCAGTGGGGAAAATGTCCTTACTAGATTGGCTTGTAGGCAACTCTGTGGTATATTTTCTCGATTGATGTGTGAGGGATTAGCTCACTGTGGGTGATGCCACCCCTAGATGGGTGGTCCTGAATGGTATAAGAAAGCAAGCTGAATATGTCAGTCCTCTCTGGCCTTTGCATCAGCCTCCCGGTTCCTGCTGTGTTTGAGTTCCTATTTTGAATTCCCTCAGTGATGAATTGTGATTTGAAACTGTAAGCTGAAATAGACCTTTTCCTTCCGATCACTTTTGGTAACTGTGTTTTATCATAGTAGTAGATACCCTAAGTAAGACAAAATCCAATGAAAGCAGACTGCGCACTCAGCAGATTAATGGAAAGATTTTGATAAATGGATAATTTAAAGAAGTGTGGGAAGAATAAGAATCTTAGCAAATGATGGAGAAGTACACATGAACTAGCAACAGCAGAAAGCAGCTATAACTGTAGTTCTCAGGACAGTGGATGAAAGCCCAATTTTTATAGATCAGTGAACCATAATTGCATGAAAGAAAGAGCACTGCCTGTCCCAGATGCTAATGGGCATCCAGAAGGAAATAAGAGAGAATAAACACTAACTCTTCTTTTTCTGAGACTAGTGTCCCTCCTGGCCAAATCTTATTTGAAGACAGAGAAGATTATTTTGATGTGTTCTTTATCATTGAGCTTCTTGAAACCAATAAGGGAGAGATACCAGAGTGTATAGATCTAAGGCACATGGGTTGTAATTCACATGGACATTATGTTCTAGGGATACTTTCTATTCCTCTGGAGCAGTGATTCTCAACTATCCTGATGCTGTATATAACCCTTTAATACAGTTCCTCATGTTGTAGTGATCCCTAATCATAAAATTATTTTATTGCTACTTCATAACTATAATTTTGCTACTATTATGAACCATAATATAAATCTCTGTGTTTTCTCGTAGTCTTAGGTTACCTCTACAAAAGGGTCATTTTTAACCCCCAAGGTGGTTGCAGCCGACAGTTGAGAACCATTGAGAAAGGGAGGGAGGGAGGGAGAGAGGGAGGGAAGGAGAGAGAGAGAGAGATTCTTTCAAACTTATCACATACCATTTACTCCATAATTCTTCAAACTGTCTTAATATACCAGTCCTTTTACATTCAAATTCACCTCTATTGCATAAATAATGACTATGGTCTTGATAAAGAAGAGAAAAATTTCAGATAAAGAGAAGAAAATATGTGAATCAGCAAAACACTAATTATATTGATTTCTATGGAAAGGACTAAAAAGATGTAGAGGGTAGGATACCCACTCAATAAGGTGTTCTTCCTAAAATGTATGTTCAGAAGAAGAACGGAACAGGAAGTATTACTTGATTCTCATTTATATTTTCCTATTTCAATTTTCTCCTCTCTTGTTCCATCTTCTATATCTTTTTCTCTGCCATTATTCTAAATTTGATAGAGATAGATAATAATGAAGTGATTCAGTTTTCTTCCTTTGTTTAATGATCAGGGCTTACTTGAAAGGACTCAACTAAGGCGTCTCTACAAAGTACTTCACTGTTATTTTCATCCATTGAAAATTTCCCTCACGTAAGACCATCTTCCTCCTCATTTTCAGTATTTTAGTATTATTATATTTGATTTTATTAGAACATTTCAGTGAATGTCAGCCTTTTCAAAATTATGTGTTTTGTTAAGATGAATAACAAAAATTCACAGAGTAAATATTAGTATAGAAGATTTATAATTACTCAATTTGAATAAAAACATAATTTAAGATGTCTTTCATTATTGCTGTTATCAAGGAGTGACATAAATAGACCATTTGTCATCTTTTTGTCCTTGCCTGAATTTTGTTCAGTTCAGGGCTGTAGTTTAAGAATAGATAGCACAATATTAAGAAACAAATTGCATCTAGTACCTATATATAAAACATCTCTTAAAAAGTTTCTGTTTCGTTAAGTAACTTACTCTGGGTTCCTTTCCTCTTCGTGTGAATACACGAAGACACATTCATGTATGGGGAATTGAGGAATAAATATTGAGAATGAAACCCAGGAAATCCTGCATACTAGTCAAGTACTTTACCATTGAGCTGTATTCTCATGGTACTCTTATGGTAGCTATTATAAGTAGTTTGAGATGTCTGAGAACTCTCATTCCCTATTTGAAGTCTTGCTTTGGGTCTGTATATTCCCACTTTCTGAAGTTAAGTTCCATTCATCTTTACTCACCTCTTGAAACAATTCATTGCCTGCTGCAACTCAGGATAAAACTTGCTGTTTCTTATACCTTGTCACTGTTGGGGGGGGCTCTATGAGAAACTGAATCTTTTCTGAAGCTACTGTCTTTTGTGAAATTCTACCAAGAGATAGATGTTTTTCTTCCACAGCCTTCATTATACTACATTGCCCAGAATAGATATCTTCTCTTTCTTTGGTTGTTTTTTGCTAGTCCCTTTCATTTTCTCTAAAATGACCACAAACTTCCTGTTGTAGTAGTCATCTTCCAAGTCCAAGCCCCTCTTATCTTAATACACATGTTTTGTTGATTTTAATATTCTGGGTTATTGTCATTATCTCAACAACTATTTCAAGTCAATTTATTGCCTGTGAGTTCCTGTACCATCAAAAATCCTAGTTGTATACTTCCAGTATATACAATGGCAGAGAAAACATTTCCATTCCAAAGGGAGAAATGGGAATGGAGCAAAGAAACGTTAGATCAAAGAAAGAGCAAACACAGCAGAGCACACAGTAAACGCTGTGGCTCCTTGTAGCATTTGGGGCTTATGACAGCATCTGTGAACTTAAGTGAGTTTGTGTAGCTCCACCCCACAGTACCGCTATTTGAAGGGTACATGTACTCTCTTGCTGATTCAGTTTGTTTTTTGTTTTGCTTTTTTTTTTTAAATACTTATTTATTATGTATACAATATTCTGTCTGTGTGTATGTCTGCAGGCCAGAAGAGGGCACCAGACCTCATTACAGATGGTTGTGAGCCACCATGTGGTTGCCGGGAATTGAACTCAGGACCTTTGGAAGAGCAGGCAATGCTCTTAACCACTGAGCCATCTCTCCAGCCCCCTCTCTCTCTTACTGATTCAATCTGTACTTTGATCTTTCCTCATTTTGCATTCCATGTCCCTATTATACCCAATATCCTAGGTCCCTATTGCTTCCTAGACTTTGCCTTCAGAGATTTATAGTGGCCTTTAAAGGGTCTTCTTGCAGTGAATCTAACCATGCCACTTATTTCCTGGCTTTTGGTTTTCTGAAACATTGGCGAAAGCCTTTAGTACCCGCTATGTTTGTCTGTCTACAAGGCAGCACTAAGTGCATGACAACTTTGTCATGCTGTCAGCTTGAAATGCAGCCTGACCCTGTTTTATTATAGTTGCAGTAGCCTCTAAGCATATGGATGACTAAATTAGGGGAAACATTTTTCTAGGTCTGCTTAGTCCAGCAGGGACTACTGCAGCCTCTGCTTTAATTACACGCATGATCTAACAACCCTGACTTTGTCTGTAGCTGGTCTGTACAATCTGTCGAAAACTTTCACTGTGCCCGTCTTTCTTTCCTTATTAAATGAATATTTTTCAAACCTTTCTGTCTCTTTCCCCACCTCAGTATTTCATTGTAATTCTGAATAAAAGTCAGTGACCAATAACCATGCCCCAGCTTTATTGACCAAATACTATGATTTTTAGCACTCAGCCTCACTCAAGTTTTCAGGACACAAGCAAAATGGAACCAGGTTTTTTCCCAGAATGTGACATGAGTGGTCTCTTGTCCTGTTCCCAATAGAATCCTTATTCCTGAAACCATGTGGTTGCTGGGAATTGAACTCAGGACCTCCTGCAGAGCAGCCAGTGCTCTTAACCTCTGAGCCATCTCTCCAGCCTTAAGTTTTTAATTTTTTACTTTTAATTTGGTTTATTTGGTAAAAATATCTATTCTTCCCTCTGCATTAAAATTTCTGTAGGAGAAATTCTGGAAGGCAGTATGACTGAAATGCAATTAAGATTTAGATTCACCCTATCCTCATGTGCCTCCTGTAATTTCTCTTCAACAGTAATCAATTCCTCTTCCGCTTTAGCTGTTAATTCTCTGGGACTATTTGTCTTTATTACCATCTAAAGTTTTGTTTAGATCAGGTGTTATCCCAACAGCTGGTCGTAGACTGGAAATGTCTCTTAATGATCTTTGAAAGTCATTAAGAGTCTGTAATTGATCTCTCCTAATTTGTGCCTTTTGTGCTCTAATTTTCTGTTAGCCTATTTTATAACTTAGATAATTGACAGAATCTCCTCTTTGTATTTTTTTCAGGAGCAATCTGTAATCTTAATTTAGGCAAAACTTTCTTTACTTCTTCAGACATTCTTTCTAAAGTATTTATGTTTGAATCAGATAGCAAAATGTCATCCATGTAATGGTAAATTATAGATTTAGGAAATTTTTTAAGTATTATTTCCAATGGCTGACTTACAATGTATTCACATAGGGTGGGGCTATTAAGTATTCCCGGTGGAAGGATGGTTTATTGGTTTCTCCTAGTAGGTTGAGAATTATTATAAGTAGGCACTGTGAATGCAAATTTTTCCTCTGTCCTTTTCTTGTAAAGGTATAGTGAAGAAATGGTCTTTTACATCGATAACTATAAGAGACAATCCTTATGGTAATAGAGAAGGCTGAGGAAATTCCAGATTGTAGAGGGCCCATAGGTTGAATTACTTTGTTGACAGCTCTTAGATCTGCCACCATTCTTCATTTATCAGATTTCTTTTTAACAGCAAATACAGGAAGATTCCAAGGGCTGATTGATTCTTCAATATGGTGAGCATCCAGCTGTTCTAAAGCCTGCAGTTTATCTTCTGTTAATGGCCACTGTTTAATCTGTATTGGTTTTTCAGTTAACCATTTTAAAGGTAGGGCTATTGGTACCCCTAGTTGCTTTGTGTTCTTGTACAGCCTGAATGGCTGGTGACCTTTGTGTATAGTACCTTCTAATATTCTTCCCAGAATTATGAGTTTCTGGGACTGCAGCAATGTTAATCTGGATGTTTCATTGCTGAAGCAGGCCACAACCCCATAAATCCGCTGCAATATAGCCACATACAGCCTCAGCCTTCGTCTCTGTACTTCTGTTCCTATGCATTCAACCAATCTCTTGTTTTGTTTCACTGAGATAGGCTTCCAATTTCTAGTAATTAAACATCTGTCTCTTGAAGAGACCAATGTGGATGTCAAGATTCTGGAGTAATAGTACTCAACGCCTGCACCTGTGTCTGTCAAACCCATAATTACAATGCCATTTATATACACTCGTAGCTTTGATCTTTGATCATTTATAGAAGTCTGCCAGAATATATGTTTTCTATTTCCTATTGAAATTTTTGATTTATCCTCCATGTTTATTCCATCGTACACAACAGTATGGTTCTTTTTAGAGATGGCTCTAGATTTTTAAATTTTCCTGGTGAGACATGTCCTCCACAGTGACTGGGAATAACTGGGCCACTTTTCTCGAAGGCCCTTCTAAGGAGTTTCCTGATGATATCAGGTTGTCTTATCTGTCTTTTGTTGATCTACATTCATTGGTTCAATGTCAACCTTTGCCATACCTTTGAGATATACCTGAAGGCTGAGTCCTCCTATTCTTGCCATTCCCAGAGGAGATATTATTCCTAGGAATTCCTTGTCTACAATCCCTTCTCAGATGTCCTATTCTACCACAATTAAAATATTTTGCATTTTGAAGTCTCCTCATACCTTTGGAAATTGCTTCTCCTACCCAAAATTCAGTATTAGTCAAATGTCTCAGTGTTCATTGTATGCATGATCCATTCATCCATTGGGGCTGATCTAACCTTTAAAGGTCCAAGTATCTTTTTGCATTCTAAGTTGGCATTTTCAAAAGCCAAAGATTCAGTAAGTACTCATATAGCATCTGGGTCTGTTACTCCTATTTGTATAGCCTTAGTTAGTCTTTGTAAAAAGTCACTAAAGGGCATTCTCTGGCCCTGTTTAACCCTGGTATATGATTCAATTCGTTTTCTTGGTTCTTGAATCCTGTCCCAAACATTTAAGGCTGCTTTGTGGCACAGGGACAAGATTTGTTCCTTGTAAAGAACTTGAGCCTGTGGCTTAGCATAATTGCCCTCACCAAGAGTGTGATCTTGGGAAGTCTCAAGTCCTTTTAATTTTTACTGTTGTTCTAAAATTTTAGCCTCTTCTCTGAAATAGCATTTAAACATCAGTTGAGGCCCGTTATCCAGGACTCCTAAACTA
Organism: Myodes glareolus; assembly: GCF_982192425.1. Lineage (NCBI taxonomy): Eukaryota > Metazoa > Chordata > Mammalia > Rodentia > Cricetidae > Myodes > Myodes glareolus. The sequence goes on from NC_142030.1 coordinate 67,030,495, forward strand.
ACTGAAGCCAGTCATGTAGTGTGGCATTAATGCTAGAAGCCCATATCTTTACCATATTCCTAACAAATGCAGAGTGCAAGCCATAAGTTGTGACAGCTTACTTATTTTTTTTTTTTAAGATCATTCATTCCTATAGGTATCCATCTACCTTCTTTGGACCTTTAGAACTTGATGTTTTCTCAGATTACAGGGTAGGAAGCTAAAACCCTGGGTAAGTCATCTCTGACAACTACTGGCGATATTGAATCCTGTCTTTGTACCTTCTTTTCCCTGCTCATCAGCTCCAATAGTTTCCTCAATCATTTCAAATCTTTTTACTGTTGTCTTTTTTTTTTTTTTTAAAAAAAAGCCCAAATCTCCTGGCCTGTATATATTTCTAGTGATTTCATTGAGGCACCTAGCCTCTGGTCCTCATTCTGCTCATGTGATTCCAAAGTCTGAAGTTTTTTATTTAAAGATAACATCTCATCATTGTACATTATTTGGGTAACATCCAGGTTGTCTTCCTGGAGAGATACTGTATCTGCTAACCTATCTTAACTTTTTAACAAATTTTGATTATCAAATTCAACAGTATGAATTCTTTCAGATAACTTCTCAGTACCCTTAGACATGGATTCAATTTTGTCTGTCAAATTAATGTTACCCTTTTTCATGCTATTAATTTTTTCAGGTAACTTTTGATTTTCAATGGTATTAATCCTGTCATCTAGCTGTTCCTTATTAGTCTGTAAAGACTGTATCATTTCTAAAAGTTCCTCATTCTTGGCTCTGTTATCAAACTATTTTCTTAAGGATATAGTATGAAGAAAAAAACTGAGTCCCAATAGCCAATAAGTGGATGCGTTACAATAACCATATAAGCCTTGCAGAATACAATCCATAGTATTAGCAAAAAATTTACTAAAAGTTTCAGTGGTAATGTTATCTGCCATTATATAAATTTCAAGTTTACCTGTTATGAGGCCTGGTAAATTGTTTTAGATGTTGTAATCTTTATTGTCCAGCAGGTGTCAGGGTTGCAGAGTCACGACTAGCAGCAATGCAACCCGTCATGACACAAACAAATGGTCCTGAGCCGCTTTAGTTTCCCACCTTGGTACTAGTTAAATACTGAGAAATATGTTTTGCTTGATAAATTAAAAGCAATTAAATCAATTTTATACATGAAGCAAGAAGCCCAGAACTCACAGGCAGGGAGCATAAACCAGAAGCTACACAAGTTGCCACACTGCAAGAAACGTGGCAGTGGGCTAGGGGATATCTGCGAGCTTGAGAAATTTCCAAGTTGCTACAAGCAGTTAGCTCTGCTGTGGTGGGGCTTTACAAAAACCGATTAAGTAAAAGCAAGCAAAGCTGTGGACCGGTTAGGCCTTTAAGCCAGTTCACCCGGTAGGTATGGAGTCTGGATCTACGTGGGCACCAGATGAAGAAGGCCCAGAAAAGAAAAGCCACACACTAGCTCAGAATTGAATATAATAAAAGGTTGTTTATTTAAGGGTAGATTCACAGATCAACATCCTCTGCATGAATGGGTAACAGGAACCAAATCACACCACTGGGAGAGAGAGAGAGAAGAGAGAGAGACAGAGACACAGAGAGAGAGACAGACCTGATGTGTGCATTACATTAGCATATATAGTATATGAGGTCACGCCCAAGTTGGCAGGTAACTTAAAGGCTACTGACTGTAGGAATTCCTACAGCAGGAGAACAAGGTAGAGTATTCAGGCTTTACTTTCTTAAATAATACCGGACATCATGGAACCTGTTTATTAGGTTAATGATATTGTCAGATTTGCCTCCTAAACAAAGAATTCTGTTGGTCATATGGAGCAATGAGTAAAAGAAAATGGAAACAAATCGTTGAGCTAGAAGGAAGAATATTTCATTGAGTAAGGAATGATGAAAGGATGATGATTTTGTGTAAAGCAGTATTTATCGCCTTGAGACAGGCAATTTGTTCTACCATGATCAAGTCAGAAATGCTTATTAAGTCTTTTAAAAAAGGAAAATATGAAACCATTGTTGTACCTGTTATTCAAAAAACATTTTATATCTTGTTAATTAGAGGAAATGATTGGAAATTCATTTTTTGGAAGGATTGTGATATAATACTTCCTACCTTTTATTCACACAGAAGTATAACTTGGAACTTCTATTGAATAGTTGACAGTTTTTTGAAGAGTTTAATGATTTCCCCGCTAAAAATATCTTAAAAGGTTGTTTTAAAATTTAATCAGCTTATCTTGGAAGTGTTTATTTCTTTGTTTAAAGATCAATAAAGAGACTCGCTATGGATTTAAACAGAATGCTTAGCCAGGTACTATTGCCATCTGCAAAGACTATAATAATAGTCTAGTTATCACTCATAAGTTGAATGTATGGTTTTCTGTTTTGTTTTGTTTTTTAATGCCCTCTTTTTTCTCTGTGTGTTTCTTGTCAGATTGGATAAATTCTGTTTGAGAGGTACACATGGAACATTATAAATATACCAAATTAGCAATTTGGGAATATAGCAGAAGGGTGAATTGGCAAAATCTTAAAAGAAGATTGCCGAATAAACAAAAAAAAAATAAAATAAAAAAAAGAAGATTGCCAAAAATGTCACCTTGGGAAAAAAACTCATTGGTTCAGTGAATTTTTTGCATGTATATTGCTTATGTGTTACGAAATTTATTTAATTGCATGTGTCCAAGGAGAAACCATAAGACTTGATCCAAAGCTTTTTTAAAGTGGGCATCTGAGGCCTTTAAGCGACTCGGAGTTCCATTTTCCTTTCAAGAGATAAGATCAAGTAAACTACAGATTAAGGAGTGGAGAGGAAATAATATAGAAAGCAATCATGCTCTCTCAGGTGTAGCCAACATCAAAATACAGAAGAAACCTGAGTTTGTGAGTTTCTTTTAGCGGTGTTTACCTATCAAGGTAAACCTAGCTCCATTTTTCTTTTCTTTCCTTTTTTTTAACCTTTATTTATTATGTATACAATATTCTCTCTGTATGCCTGCAGTCTAGAAGAGGGCACCAGACCGCATTACAAATGGTTGTGAATCACCATGTGGTTGCTGGGAATTGAACTCATGACCTTTGGAAAAGCAGACAATGCTCTTAACCTCTGAGCCATCTCTCCAGCCCTTCCATTTTTCTTAAATATGCTTTCTGTGTTTTTTTATCTTTTTAAAGATTTATTTATATTTGTATATGTGTGTTTTGTCTGCATGTAAAACTGCAAACAGAAGATGGTGTCAGATCCCATGGGACTACAGTTATTTATGGTTGTGAGCTGCTGTGTGGAGCTGGGAATTGAACCTGGGCCCTCTGGAGGAGTGCAGGGGGGGTCTTAAACACTGAGCCATCTCTCAAGTTCCCATTATTTGGGATTTTAAAGCTGGATGCTAGTTGTGTAGGCAGCAAGGCAGTCATAATGTTATTTTAAAATATATTTTGCTCGAAGATGTATTTATTCTTAGATAAATTGATGAAAATAGCAGTTAGACTTCGCAGAACATCTGAAAATTAATTGGTAAACCCTGGAACTAGGTACCCATGACACATTTCATTCAAAATAATTTTCTAGTTATTTAACAAATGTAATGTTCACCTGTTTGTGCATTTCTTTGTTAGAAATTGCAAAGACAAAAACCCAGGTCTCCTTTTCTCTAGCAAACTTGGTAATAGAAATAAGACAAAAAGTGGGGCTGAAGAGATGAACAGCTAAAGTACTTGTCGTGAAATAATTGTTTTGTACAGTGTGAAGATGTGTTGCTCATTCATTTAGTTAGGAACTAAATGGCCAATAGTTAGGTAGAAAGAGGTTAGGCTGTACTTGTGGACAGGGAGAGAGCTCTCTGAGTTGAAGGAGAGTGGAGTCACTTGGAAATGTAGGGAGAAGCAATATGATCCTGCCGTGCTAAAGAAAGGTACCAAGTCACATGGTAGGAAATAAATAAGAAATATGGGTTAATTTAAATTGTAAGAGCTAGTTAGTAACAAGTCTAAGCTATCAACCAAACATTTATAATTAATATTACGTCTCTTTGTGGTTATTTGGGAGTTGTCTCACAGGACAGAAAATTCTGCATATGAGTACCTGCTGCTCGTGCAAAAGATCCAAGTTTATTGCCTAGCACCATATTGGATGGCTCATAACCATCAATAACTCCAATTTCAGGGAATCTGATGTCTTCTTCTGCTCTCTGTGGACATGTGTATACATATGGTACATGTATATGTGTTAGGGTCTGCACACATACACATAAAATAAAAAGCATTTTTAAAAGTGATATTTGATGAATCGTACAGTTTAACTGGATTTTAGAAGTAATTCATTTACTAAAGAACCTTGATTTAACTACATATATCATTTAGAGTTTACTGGTAGTGGGTGATTATCAAAGAAAGCTTAATAGAAAAGAGATTTGATTTTGAAAATGAGGGCTCTAAATGTAGTATATATTGAAAGAAGAAGTGGTAAGAAAAAGAAAGGCTACTCAGGAGACTATCATTTCTCATATCTAAAGCTGTGAGTGGCTTCCCAATGCTCTTTGAATTATACATGGCCTGTGGTGTTAAGTGTGCCATGATATATTTTGGTATTCTCCTCTGCTTCTGTCTCTTAAGAAGCTCTAGCCATTTGACTTCTTCTTCTTCCAAAGCACATTTTTAAGAATGCATGTTAACTAATCTCTTTCCTGATATTATGCTTTTTCCTTTGCCTAAGATGGTCCCCATCCTGCCATAAAAGATTTACTCATTCATTTGTGGTTTTGTGGTTATTTTAAGATTTGGGTATTTGGTAGTAAGGTACAAACTGTTAATCTACATGAAATTAGTTGAAAGTTATAAATCAGTATAATAACTAGGGTGATGAAAGATTGTTATGGAAGGAAGCTAAGACAATTATATTTTAATGGCCAATTAGGGCATTAGTGCAGAGGGCAGAGTCCTGGAAGTACCAGTATCTATCCTGAGCCTTAGGATGAATAGGAGTTTTTCTGATGGGTACATAATAGAAAAAGAAAAGAGTGATGATGTTTACAGTTGAGAGAATAAATGAACCAGGGGCACTGAACTGTAAAATAGGGGCTATATTTTAGGGCAAGTAATTGGTATTCCTGAGCTATATAGTCTGAAATTGCACACAAAGTGAGTGAGTGGCCAGGTTGTGGGAAACCTGTGTGCTCTGTTGAGGAGCTTGCACTTCATGGGATAGTTCTTTTGGGCCCTATCATTGTAGAAACACTTATATACAATTCCTAAAAGGCTGAAGAGACTTGTGTCTAGTTGAAGTAGAAATGATCTCCTTCCCCTGCAAACATAAGACCTCTCTTTTGAAAATCACTGCTGGAGCAAAGGAGAACCACTGAAGGGCGGTAAGCCTCGGAATGACATGATCATATTTGCATTGTGAACTAGCATGTATTAAAATGCAGATTTAAGGGGCAGATATCAGTAAAGAATCTATTGTAAGAATTGAGTAAAAGAAAATAAGTATTTATCACCAGGTATGATAAAGTAACTGTTATGATAAAGTGACTAATCCTTATTCTGTAAACAATAAAGCCAGCCCATTCCCCAATATACATATTTATTTATCATTCATTGTTGTATAGTGTGCAGCCTAACACTGCAATGGTCATTTTACTGCAGCTACCTGCTATGTACAATTTCCCAATTGTGGCACAGCAATCCAAACTTGAAGCTGAGAAGGCAGAGAACCTTCGGGGAAGTGCAGATCTACTGAACAGGAGCCTATCTAGAGATCTTGGCCAAGAATTCTGCTATGTTTTTGCAGGGAAGAGATTTTCCAGAGGACAACTAAGTATTGAGAACACAAGAGATATTCACTGTTAATGCTGATCAGAAAGGCCTGAACTTGCCAGGGAGAGATTCTTTTAAACCACCTTCACTACTCCTGGAATCTATGGGAGACCATACCTCGAAAACAAAGAAATTGAAGTTTAGTAAAGCTAAGTAGTTTATGTATCTTGGTTTACTAAGAATTTATGGCCAGGATTTAAGAGTAGAATAGTTAGCAACATCGAAAATAGATGAGCAGGCCTCAGCTTTACCTGCCTTGAATGTCTTAACACTGGTAAGGTTTCAAAGCCCTATTGGATGATTACAATTTGAGGAAAGTTGAAAGTCTTATATTGAGATGCTTATCCATGGTAGGAAGGACAGAAAACTATACCTTATGGCAGTGGCTGTCAAGTGGAGTAAGCATCTGAATCCTATTGAAACAGAGCATTGAACTTTACCACATTTCTGATTTAGGGAGTGTGGGTGGATCCTGAGAATGTGAACTATAAAACTCTGTTAATCCCAGAATAAATTGAAATTAATTTCCATGTAATTATAAGTAAGGTGAAACATAATTTATAGGAAGCATATATGTACGTATGTGAATATAAATATTACATGTACCACCTTGCAGTGCAGGTGTCATGGACAGTTTGCTAAGAGGACAAAGAAACCAAAACTTACGTTTTATTTTGTTGTAAACACACCTTAGAAACTATTATTCTTATTGTTTTCTGCTTTCTTCTTTTATAGAAGACAGAAATTAAAGTGCTTGATTCTTCTCTCCCCCTTCTCCCTTCCTCACCTTCCTCACTCCTTTCCTCCTTCTTCCCTCCCTCCCTCCTCCCTCCCTCCCTCCCTCCTTCCCTTTTTTTTTTTTTTTTTTTTGACTCCAGACTGATATAGAAGCCCAGTCCAAGGCCAAGGAAATGTAAAAACTATTATCAATTCATAGAATAGAAACTGGGAAATGTATAAGTAATTAAGAACAATTCTTGAGACAATAGTATGACGTGGTCAAATAAATTTAGAACAGTCAAAAGAGAAAATTGCTATCTGAAACTGTCTCTGTAACAGAATCCTAAGATTAGTGAACTCTGATTTGATTCATTTGAAAGGAATGACATTACCTATAAATATGTATCTTTAAAATATTGTATCTAAGGAGCACTCAGACTATTAACACAATAAAATATTCTTGAGAAATTTCATCTTAGGGATACTGGAGAGTTGGCTCAGTGGTTAAGAACACTTGCTGCTTTTACAGAGTTCGGTTGCCAGTACTCAAATGAGGTAGTTTATAGTTAGCTCATCTTATCTCCAGCTTGAAAGGATATATCAATGCCTTCTCTTGGCTTGTGTGGGCATGCAGATAAAAATGCCTCTCTCACACACACATACACACATTTATATGAATAAATAAATAATAAATGAAAAGAAATTAAATCTCATGATGTTCTTTTTTTCTTTGAATCTAGAGTAAAACAACCTAATTTTTTCAGAGTAAATACTTTGAATAAAATGTGTGATAATAGTTTAACTTTAAACATTAGAGATGAAGCATCTCTGTTAATACTTGGAGAAAATAATTGACTATAAATTTTAGGCCCAAATAGTAAGGCTGATTTATTATTATTATTATTATTATTATCATCATCATCATTATTTTTATTATTAATTATCATTATTATTGTCATTATAGTGGAAACCTAGCATATAGTTTATAGAAGTTTGTTTCCCTTTTCATGGATATGATCTTTATAAATTTCCACAGGGAGAAAACTATCTTCCCCTGAAACACTATAAGCAATTGATGTTTCTGTAAAGCTTAAATGTTTATTCAGGTAATAGTTGAAAACCACTACAACTGTTATGTTTATTTGCTCAGTGATTCCAATTTTTTCTTTTCTTAATTTACTCCCTTTGTTTCTACTTTTGGAGCAAGTAAAAGTTACTTTTGCCTTTTAAAGTAAAAGTCACTTAGCCTTCTAGTGCTACTCTTTAATTATTTAACTAGAGAAGATAGAGTTTACTTTGAAAAGGGATAGATGACTTAGGTTACTGTTCATGGTGTTTTTATTACTTAGTACTTTAGGAATACCTTTATTGATTATGTGACCTCTGCTTTAGCAATTTTATCTTTCTTAATTCTACCCTTTGATTTCTTGCTGTATGAAGAGTAAGCATAGTTCATCTAATGAAGGGAGAGTAAAGAGTGTGTAAACTTTCAGTAAACTTGTAAAGAGTGTGTAAACTTTCAGTACTAAGGAAGTGCTTGGATGTGTATTCTTTGAGTGCTTCATAACAGAAAGCTATCATGTTCTTGACCCCAGTTACCAGGGGTTGGATTATAGATCATTGCAGAAGTCATATGCAAGTAAGTTTACCTGCTCCTGCTTTGCTGGATCATTTGATGTGATGCTTGTTGTATGTAGTTCTTGGAATATAAATTATTCCTCAGGTGTCAGTAGATAACTATAGTGCCTCTTAACAGTGCAGGATTATCTGTTTTCTTCCTAATGATTAGTGTTGTGTACTGTTAAAGACATTTTTCCCATATCCAAGATCACCACAGTAGCATTCTGCAAGCCTTATTGTGTTACTTTCCTCTTTTAGGTCTCCAACATGCTCTGCCATTAGTTTTGTATGTGGTGTAGGAATAAATCAAGTCCTATAGCCTTAATCGTCATAAAGATTACCTGATTGACTTAGTACCAGTGACTGAAAAGACTCCCTACTGTTCTACTGGGCTCCCTTTGTTACAATATAGATCCCATATATTTCCTTAGCATTAAATGTTCATCATTGTTAACTTAGATTTCTTAAAAATAATTCAAAAAGCATAAGAAAATTTATAACTGATTAGTTACTGACATACTTTAACAAACTAATGCAGTTTGTGATGAAAGTTAGAAATTGTTATTTGTAAAAAAAAAAAAAAAACTTTGCCCATTACTTCATCATTAGAATTGTCTGTGGATTTTGTTTTCTACAGTTTTACTTATCCATGACCAAACATAATTCAGAAATGCTTTATAAAAATACCAGAGACAAATAGTTCTAATTCTTAAAGCATTGCGTTCTGTACAGTATCTTTAGTACAGTTATAGTATAGTGTTATTCTGATGGTGCTTGTCTTTAAGTATTCTTTGTTTTACTTTAGAATAACTGAAACATAAGAGTAGATGCTAGTAGTCTTCTAATGCCAAAGAGAAACTGTGAAGTGCTTCTATTCATTTAATGAAAAGGTAAAAATAAGATAAATTTATTGAAACATGGGGTAGTAATGGAGAAAAAAATGACATTTCAGTAACTTTATGTTGCTCTGTTTTATTAGTTATTATTATAATCTCTTATTGCATGTAACTTACAACATAAAATCTGTCATAGATTGTGTTGGGAAATATAATATACACAGGGTTTTATAGTAGCTATATTTTCAGGCATCAGTTGGTTCATTGGGGCCTTGGACTCCATCTTCCCGAGATGTGAAGAAACTACTATGCCCCACCCACTGAAGATGCCATCCATTATTCTGCAATAATATAACTTGCTGAATTGACTTTTAAAAACATTCATTGTTCTCATTTATTTATACAAATAACTATTCAGTGTGGTTTTGAAACTAATAATTTTTTACTATAATAGAAACAGTCACTTCTTTGAGATAGAATATGCTGTTTTATCTTTGTGCCTGTGCAACTATCTATGTTTGCATTGAAAATACACTTTATTAACTAGATTTAATTATTTGATTCTAATACTGAATAAAAGTTGGGTGACTTTATTTAAAAATCTTTAGCAAAACCAACGCTCTTTTCAGAGAATATTGAAACTTAATTTTTATGGTCAGCTTTTGTTTCAACATTTGTCTTTGAATATTGAATAAAATTAAAGTTTGTAAACCAGTTTCTGATACAGAGGAGGCTTTTGTGTGGGTGTTATATTTTGTTCTCTGAGCTTCCAGAGCAGGTTCACACCTACAGAGGATTTGTACTGTCTCCAGGGAAGCTAATTTACATACTCGCCTTTCCAGATCCTTCAGTTTTCTTTCTAAAGAGCAGCTTCCTGTAAAAGCCTTGGTAATCTTAACATCTCTTACACTTCATTTCTACATTCCTCCTACTTTCAAATCTCATTCCACACTACTATTTTCATTAATTAAAGAATTATTCAATCCGAAAATACTTAGACAAGTTCATTATTTTGTTTTCCCTTTTTCTTGGCTAAATAGATACCTGTGGAAGGACAGGAGCAGCAGACAGATTCCACCAAAGGACGATGCCTGAGGAGAACTGTCAGTGTTCCTTCAGAGGGTCAGTTTCCTGAGTACCCAGCAGAGGGCACCGCTAAACTAGGTAAGCTAAACAAAGGAATCCCTGCGTTTTATTGGATGATTGGTGGATTTGTCTCTTGTTAAACCTGTGTGTTCAAGTCAATAACTTGTTAATTCAGATCTGAAGTTCATCGAGTATAACCAAGCAGCTGCAGTTCTTGTATGCTAATAAATTTATCTGTGCCCTACTAAATAGGGTTGATGTTTGGTTTAGGCAAGTTGGATGGCATATTTCTGTACTATTGCTGATCTCTGGGTTTTCAGAGCATTGGTAGTATTGTTTCAGTCACTGTGTGAAGGAACTTGGTATTGAGACACACCCTTTTCATAGCTGCTGGTGATTTCACTGTTCAGAGAAGGATAATTTAACTTTGTATGTTCTACATAAATTATATTCAGACCAGTGTTTAAAGTAGATGACGGAAAAATGTTAACCCTTTCCATTTCCGATCAGGGATAGCTTAGTGATGATCTCACTGTTTCCCAAATCAGAAACACCCTAAACACATTTCAGTTGTTTTTATTCCAAAATAATTGTTCAATATCAAAGCAGCTAGCTTTTCCACCATTTTATATCCCATATATTATTAAGTGTTATTGTTTTGCAATATTTAAATAATTAGACTAGCACAATAATTTAAAGGAATATACAATTTAATGAGGAAATTTGAAAAATAGTACCTGCTTTGCGACTTTTGCATTGTATTATTATGTATTGATGAACCTTAAATATTTTACTCATGGATACATGGTCAGTAAATAAAATGAAATTATTTATTGTTTCTGTGGTGGTGGTCAATGTGTATAATTCTTTGATTTGGGTTATTTTTCTAAGATTTTTCTTGTCTAAATGAAGGTCATAATTTAAACCCTTCATTTCTCTTATGTCTTTTAAAACTTTCTGCCTTTAAAAAAAATTAGGCTAGCAAATATTCTCTCCAAGTTTATTCTTTGGAGAAACCATATTCTGGTCATCTGGTTTTCTTTGAACCACTTTAGCATGTGTTGAAGTCAATGTTGGTCCACATAATATTAAAAACTTACCATATTGTAAATGGTTTATATCTTGTTTTATTTCACATGCACTGATATTGCATATATATATAAACTGGCTAAGAGCCACCGGCTTTCATTTCCTGTTTTCATTATTTCTGCTGTATTGAAGTACTTTGAGGAAGTACAATCATAGTCTGAAGAATTACTGCAGAGTTCTAGAAGAGACAGTTAATGACTATATGGTAATTAGTTAAATATCTGTTGTGTTCCAGGTACTGTTCCTAAAGACAAAATAAGATGGCGGGTAGCAAAGGTGTCTGATCTCAAGCTGTTTTCTGGCTTTTTTCTAAACAGATCTGGAGGTTGTCCTGACTAAATGAGACTTAGTGACCATTTTGAGAGTTGTTTTCTAAAATTAGCTCTGAATTTACCCTCATTAATATGAGAGGGCAAAACTTATCTCTGGAGATATTCTTTTTCATTCCAGTTGAATTTTTTATTAGTTATCTTATTTTATTTTTATTTCCTGGTGAATTTTCTTTAGGCAAGATTACCTTTTGTTGAATGTTCCGTTGAACATTTGTGTTTGTCACATTTGGTGCCAGTCTCAAGAATAAAAAAGTGTATAGTAGGTTTTTAGGGATCGTGTGTATGTGTGTGTGTGTGTGTGTGTGTGTGTGTGTGTACGTGTGTGTACACACGCGTGCGCGCGCGCGTGTGCACATGTGCACGCACACTCACATGTGTGTTGGTTTTGTTTTATTTAACAAGATAAAAAATACATATAGAAACAAAAATCAATATTTAAAGATTAATTAATTGTTTCTACTGGTATCTCTGTATGCCTGAAAGTAGAAATTGAAAAAAATATATGCTTAGTACATCATCACACAACAATAGCTATCTAGGAAAAGAAGTCTAATGTGGTGTGCGGAACTTCAAGATAGAAAATTATAAAAGGTTTTAAATAAGTGAAAGTCCGGGAGGGAGAGTTGTACTGAGTGTTTGAGAGCTTGGCTAGCATACATGAAAGACTGGATTCAGTCCTTGGCACCAGATAGGAGAAAAGTGTGTGTGTGTGTGTGTAGCATTTTTGTATAGAAAACAGTATTCTCTCGTGATATTTTGTCAGTTCTTAGGGTTGAAATTACAGAATGAGATTACTTTTCTAAGTTATCATATAGTCTTAATTTCACCTAGAAATGCATAGACCAAGAATATACAGGATATCTGGGAGTGGTGGTGTATACCTTTAATACCAGCACTCTGGAGACAGAAGCAGATGCATCTCTGTGCATTCAAGGCCAGCCACAGTCTTATAAAAGTCACTATGTCAAAACAAACAAAACAAAAATAAAAATAGGACAGATTAGAAGAAAAGAAAACAAGAATACCTAACTTCTTGATGTTCACATCTGTTTAAATAGATCTAATTGAATAGAATTCAGAATTCTGATATGGTTATATTTTTATGTAGGACATACATTGTTACAAAGAGGGTCTGAAAGAGCAGTAAGGTGAGCAGTCTTTTCAGCCATTGTGTCAGGTCAATCAGATAATCCTAAAGAACAAGGGTGTAGGTCTTCACTTCTTTCCTAAGTCATGAGCAGAACCAGTTCAGATATGTTGTAGGTTTAAAGCAGGAGTAACACAGTAGACTTGCAGAATGTCTTTAACAGAAGACAAATAGCATTACTCATTAGGAAAACAACTGATTTAATTGATAAAGATTAAAACTTGTCAAAATACTAGTAAGAAAGTTAAGAGACAAATGATGGAGCAAGACAGTGTGCTTGTAAGATCAATGATGGGACATGGTTGACTCGGTGTATGTACAGGTTTCCTAGTGCAAAATGAGTGAGAGACTTGGCACAGTATTTTACTTAAGAATTCACTGAACAGTACACCCAGTGGTGCCTGCTGGCTCATTCATTTAGAAGAAGCTCCAAGTCGCAAAACTAATCTTTGGTGTTAGAAGTCAGGGGAGTGGTTAGTTTCAGGTAAGGGGCAGGAATTAGCAAGATGAAAGGCTCTGACAAGCACCCGGAGTACTTACAATGTCCTTTGTTGACTCAGGCGGTGCTTGCACTGTTCATGTCCACTTGGGATAATTCATGAGTTTCGAGCACTTCTCTATATGAGTGTTACACTTACCAAATCTGGGGGGGGGGGGTGGTTTGCAAAGATCATGTTGTCAAATAAATGGACAAAATAATTGAGCAGAGAGGATGGTTAAGAACTACTATCAACTTTATTATATGTTACTGAAGGGAAGCATTAAGATAAGGACAGAAAAATCAAGCAGTCTTGGTACTTAGTGACATTAAGTTTCTTAGTGAATTTAGTATAAAATAGCAGTTTTGGTGGTATGATAATAGCAGAAGCCATACTGAAATGGTTTGAAAGATAGTATATTCAGAGAGGAAATTGAATAGCAAGTGGGGACAACTCACTTTATATGTTGCCTGTCAAAGGGATGGCAGGTTGCTAGATACTCGGTAAGTAGTGACTGAATGAGTAAGGAAAACTAATGAAGAATAAAGATGATAAAGGACAGGGGATGCCTGTTAATCAGTCATGGTGACAGTATTAGTGTCGTGATAGTAATGATTACTATGTCATTCTTTCTTTTTTTCTTTTTTCTGTGTTTGTTTTTTTCTTTTCTGAGACAGGGTTTCTCTAGCTTTGGAGCCTGTCCTGGAACTAGCTCTTGTAGACCAGGTTGGACTCCAACTCACAGAGAACGATTCGCCTCCCTCTACCTTCCGAGTGCTGGGATTAAAGGCGTGTGGCACCACTGCCCAACTTAAATTTTTTAAAATTCTGTGTTCACTAGGGATTTTGATTTGTAGTTCTCCTTTTTTCTTTTCCTTTTCTTCTTCCCCCTCCCCTATCCTTCCCCTCCCCTATCCTTCCCCTCCCCCCCTCCCCTCCCCTCCCCTCCCCTCCCCTCCCCTCCCCTCCCCTCCCCTCCCCTCCCCTCCCCTCCCCTCCCCTCCCCTCCCCTCTACTACTTTTACCAACTGTCCTATCAAGCGTGCCAGTTGACAAGAAGAGGCCTTTCTAACCTGCTCTCTTATCATCTTCATCTGGCATAGTAGGTTATTTATTGTTGTGAAGGGGACTAGGGGTGCCTTTTATTAAGCTGTCATACAGTTTGTAGTTACTTCACAGTTTTTCCAGCAGATGGCAGTAAAATGTCTCAAATAAAGTAGTTATTCAAGTCCTTTGTATAGACAAACTAAGGAACAGGTTGTTGTTCTCAGCACATTCAAAATACAGGGATTGGTGCCTAAAAACAAGATAGTAGAGTCCTTTATAATGTGACCCAGGCCCGGGATTCTTTTACTCAACCCAAAGCATTGTTAATGTATTCTAATTTTATGTATGCTAATTGATAGTATTAGTACATATTAATACATGCTAATATTAATAAAACACTGTTGTGATTGGAAGGTCAGATAGGAAGGGAGAATGAGTGGATAAACAATTAGGAATAACTTTTAGATTCAACCTGGACACCTAGGGATAGAAATAGCACATGAAACTTAAGCTTCTAACTGTACTCCATCCAAGCCCTAGTAAAGCTGGAGGAAAGGATTTATTTTACTTTAAAGACTCAGTGCTTCAAGCATATGGAAAACAAGAAAGGTAAAAGCACACACACACACACACACACACACACACACGCACACACATATGCATATGTATGCTTGCTTACTGACATTCTCACTCACTCAAAACTAATAACAGTTAAGTTATGGTAAAAGGCACTTTGAAAGAGCCATTAACTCCTGGGCCATGGTTTTCTTCCCCCATTTTACTGTGTTCCCTACTTACACCTCTAGTTATATTTTCAGGGAGGATAAACAAATCCAAAAGTAACCCAAGTATCCAGATTTGAGATAGCAAGAGAAATTAGAAGCAAGGTATTTTACCAAATACAGGGTAAATAAAGAAATGTTTGCACACTGCAGAATGAGACTTCTTCCTCCTACTTTCCTTGCTGTTATTACCCCTCAAGCAAATATTTAGAAGAACACTATTCTGGTATTTTACTAGCATAAGAGGAGAAACATGATACAAGCTTTCCCTGAGACTAGCAAACATAAAGTGAAAGACAGATACTAAAACTAGCAGACAAACAGAAAAACAAAAATAAGACAAAAAAAAATGTAGGCATGGTGACTAGAAAGTCAACTGGAAATTTAAAGTAATTTTTCTCTAGTCTCAGAATGATAACCTAATATATATATTATATTGTTACATATATATATATATGTATGTATGTATACTAGATGCTACATAAAACACTGAGTTCTTGTATTTTTTAATTGATGCATAAAATGTAAACATAGAGCATATAAATGGGGATAGATTTGGATTTGTTGTTGTGGCTTTGTTTTGTTTCTTTGAGACGGGGTTTCTCTGTGTCACATTCCTGGCTGTCCCAGAACTCACTTTGTAGACCAGCCTGGCCTCTAAGTCACTGAGATCTGCCTGCCTCTGCTTGCCAAGAGAGTAGATTAAAGGCTGCACCACCACCACCCCGTGAGGATTGGATTTTAATACATGTGTCCATTGCATAATATTTCAAGAAGACTAAACATAGTTGTGTCTTCAAACATCTATCTTTTTTAATGTTGAAAACTTTTAAAGTCCTTTCTAGCTTTCTGAAAACTAGAGTGAACTATTGTTATTGTCTGTAGTCACCACACTGTGTAAAGCACACCTGAATATCTTGCTGATCTCCAACTGTGACTTAGTAACCATTGGCCATGTATTCTTTTAACTAACTCACCTCATCTCTAGCCTACGTAAACACAAACTCCTCTCAGCTTCACTGAGATCAGCTCTTTTAGATTTTACATGTGAGATTATGTGTATTAGAAAATTAAACAGAAATAAAGCCTGAACAGTGTTCAGCCATGAAGCCCTGTCAATTGAATAAACATGGATGTATTTATATGGCATTAGGTCAATACGTCAGATACAAAAGGATAAACACCCTGTGCATGTCTCATCTATAATTAGAATCTTAAAAAGCTGATTTCATAAAAATTATGAGTAGAATAATGGTTACCTTCAAGTGGGGGTGTGATTGAAGGTTGGAAGGGATGTGAAGACAGTTGGTTAGAGAAGAGTGTGTTACTAGGTTTTGTAACACAGCAGGGTAAACAAGGTTACACAGAACACATTATATTTATCTCTAAATAGTCTAAAGAGAATTTTGAATATATTTCACTATAAAGAAATAGTAAAACATTAGGATGATGGGTATTCCGAGTATCCTGAGGTGATAATTAGTTGGTGTATGTGCGAACTAAACCTAATTGTGTACCTCATAAGTACATAAAAATGTGTCAACCAAGAGTAAAATATTTAAACTAGGGTTTGTAGTCCAGTTGGTAGATTGCTTCCCTAGCATGCACAAAGCTCAGAGTTCAGTCCCCAGGATCACATAAAACTGGGTATGGAGCATATGCCTGTCATCCCAGCACTGAGGACGTAGAAGAAGAAGAAGAAGTAGTTCCAGGTCAGTCTTGACTACTTGACATTATTTCTTTTTTTTAATTTATTTATTTATTATGTATACAATATTGTGTCTGTGTCTGCCTGCAGGCCAGAAGTGGGCACCAGTCCCCATTACAGATGGTTGTGAGCCACCATGTGGTTGCTGGGAATTGAACTCAGGACCTTTGGAAGAGCAGTCAATGCTCTTAACCTCTAAGCCATCTCTCCAGCCCCTTGACATTATTTCTTTAAAAAAAAAATTCAAACTCCCTAAGGAAGGCCTTACCCCTCCGAGGAGTGGATGGGGGAAGGTAAAGGGGATAGGAGAAAGAGGGGGACCAGGGTTGGTATGTAAAATGAAAAAAATTAAATAAAAAATGCAAATAAAAAAGTAAAGATTTTGCTCTGCATGGTGCATGAGCAGAGAATATTTTTCTAATCTATTAGATTATAGTAATCTAATCTAAAGATGTCAAGAGGTCTTTAGCCTTATTCAGGAAAATCTAGTCTCTTTCCTTACTGTAGATAAATAAAACAAAACTGTGTAAACGAAAGACTAGAGAAAGAAACAGCTAGGTTTGGGTTTTTGTTTGTTTTTTGGTCTTTTCAAGACAGAGTTTCTCTGTGTAACCCTGGCTGCCCTAGAACTCATCTGTAGACCAGGCTGGCCTTGAATTTACAGAAATCTTTGCCTCTGCTGGGATTAAAGGCATGGACCTCCACAGCACTGCAAAACAGTTTTTAAAACTGTTTTTTTTAGGAGTGTGAATCCCATTGACTGTTATCAAGATAATTCCCTAGGACATTAGCTCCTCTGTTTTCTTCTTTTAAATATGCAGCATATGTAGTAGTAGCCAGGTATGCCCTTTAATCTAAGCACTTTAGAAGCAGAAATGTGCAAATCCCTGTGAGTTCAAGGCCAGCCTGGTCTTTATTGTGAGTTCCAGGACAGCCAGAGCTACAGAGTGAGACCTGGTCTTGGAGAAAAACAAAACGAAAACCAAACAAATAAAATTGTATTCTTGATCTGCTCCACTTGCTTTGTCTTTTCTATCTAGTTTATTTTACCCATTTTCGTGTTTCCAAACAATCATCTCTATATGCATAGTTTCGAAATCTCTATTTCTAGCTTCTGGCTTTCCTCTTAATTTAGACTTGTGATCCCAGTTGGCCATGTAAATATCTGTACCAGCACGGTCAAAATCAAAACCATTGTCTCTGTGTATCTTCCCTCTTCATTCCTTCCTATCTCCATAACCTGTTCTCATAATGTTTCTGTTAGTACGACCATTGTATCTGTTTCTACCCTAATTTCTTCCAGTTTTAAAACTTCTGTGCAGCTCATTTGGCATTTACTTAGAGGATTATTTGAATCATATTACTTTCTTTGTTCAAATACCTTTATTATATCTCCATTTTCTTTACTATAAGGTTAAGATTTCTTTGGTCCTGAAGGCCTTTGAGCCTAGACCTAGCTTTGTAATGTCATCTTTCCTTCATTGCACAGCTTCCTCAGGCTCTGGCCTGACAGGATTGCTTCAGGATCCCAGGCCATCTCAGACACTGGTGTTGGCTCACACTGGTCCTCAGCCTGCACTCTCTTGCTCTGCTCCTCCACCTTACCTTTACCTTTACCTTTTTTTTTATGGAAATGTGCTCTATCCAAAGGTCTGAATTAGCTGAAATCTCTTGCCAGTCTTTTTATTCTTCCAATCAGCATTCTCCAGAATGAGGATTTATCTGTGCTAACCTGCAGAATTCCATGAGCCTTGAAGAGAGGAATTTGATGGAAAAATCCCATTTAGGGCTGAATATTCCAAAGTCCCTTACTCTCTAAATATTGTCTAGTTGTGGGTCTCTGTATTTGTTTCCATTTCCTCATCTGTAAAATGGGTAGATGGCTTGTCCCTTGGGTTGTTTATTTTAGAATTCAGCCCCATAGAAAACTAATATCAGAATTTTCTTTTAGGTAGTTTGCCTTTTTAAAAAATGTTTTATGGGACTAGAGAGATGGCTCAGCCTTTAAAGGTTAGGCTCACAACTAAAATGTTTTATGACTTATCTTTTATTTCTGGTGCAGTTTAGTTTGCTTCAGTTGCATATTAGGTAATAATAGAAATTGAATGAACTACCTGATAAATTATTTAGAACTATATCATGTATGAATATGTTTTACATGTTATGTATTCAAATGCCAAAGTCTTAATGTAACAAAAGAGTTCATCTTTTATCTAAATAAAAGATTTTGTAGAAATAGAGACCACATACCTATGACCATCATTTGTATTGAAAGTAACCTGTAATTTGTGTTTTTACAAGAGGTCTAGAATAATGTTTGAGCTGGGAAAGCAGATTCACTCAATAGAAGGTCAACAAACCTAGCAGGCAAGTTTGTATTTGTTTTTAAAGCCATTGAGGAAAATGAGTTTTCTAAGGTCATATTTTAATGAAATAAGTTAAGATCCTATTTCATGTATTTTGTTTTTTATTCTGTATATGTGCATGTTTGCATATACTCAAGTGCATATTTGTGCACATGTATACAGAGTCTCAGGACAGCCTCAAACGTCATTTCTTAGGATCTGTCCATACTGTTTTTGTAGATAGTCTCTCATGGACTTGAAACATGCCAATTACCCCCCAAGAATCTGGGATCTTTCTTTTTCTACTTCCCCTCTGGGTTCTGCAGATCAAACTCATGCTTTCAAGGCAGTACTAACTAACTGAGTCATCTCTCCAGTCCCCAAATCCCTTCTTACAATAAATGAAGAGAGATAATATTGTAAACATGCTCTTGACTGTGTGAGTATGAGTATATTCAGAAATATTTATTATTATCTATCGTTATCCCCAAAATGCTTTTAGATGCCTTTTGTTATTTATTACTTAATTCTTCCATGAACCTTATTCTTACAGGATATTCTTGCTGAAATGATATAAAACAAAATTATTTCCTTGTATCTATCCCACTTAATGTTTTTCCTAATTTTCTTTGCAATACTGTTTTGTTCACATGTAAGTCAGAGTTAAAGAGCAGACAGATAGGGCCTTTCCCTTTGCTACTTCCTTCAGCCAATTCCAGTCAAGGTAAGAAAATGTATTTGATGCAGTCATCTTAGCTGCAAGAGCAAGGTAATTCTCAAAGGTTTTTTTCTTCCTCTTTTTCTTTTTGAGAGAGGTTTTCTCTGCATAAAAGCCCTGGCTGTCATGGAACTCACTTTATAGAGCAGAATAGCCTTGAACTCAGAGAGATCCACCTGTTTCTCTCTGCCTCCTGAGTATTGGGGTAAAGGTTTGTGCCACTACTAACTGACTTCAAATTCTTTACCGCAAGTTTACAAGAAACCTCTGACTATTATCACTTGTTTGTCAAGTGCCCTTCCTAAAAACATGCGACTATAGTGCCATCCATATGATCTAATGGAAACTGGTCTTCTAAGGCCTTTTCTTCATAGTAGAATGAGGTGTGTGTGTGTGTGTGTGTGTGTGTGTGTGTGTGTGTATTAATTATAAAATTTCGTGGCATTTCTGAATAAGTGGGTGACTTTGGTGTTTGTCATTAGAATTATAAACAATGGTTTCTTTTTCTAATGTGAACTTTTGAAGAATTCAGTAGGAAGAACACATTATCAAAATGCCTTTTCCTGTAGGCCAACATTAAAAGAAGCTGTGTTTGTGGTTAGAAGAAGCTGTGTTTATGACCCATCTGCTCTTCAAAAGAGGGAACATGTATAAGTACAAGAGCCAGTGTCTACACAGTTTGGTGTACACCTCAGCCTGGCTGCTACTGAGATGTGTTTCTGCTTGGAAGAGTAGAGGATAAGTGTTAGAGAATTGCTTGCTTGTTGATTTGTTTGAAAATGAATAAATTTGATGTATAAGTTTTTAATTATGTGTTCTTTTTTTTTTTCCCAAGAACATTACATTTGTGGGTCAGAGTTTTAGTGACTAGCACATTGAATTCTATACCTGGATCAAAGAGTTCTTTGACTGTACTTTTGTTAATCATGAAGAGAAAATGTATCATCCACAGTCTTCAAAAATTCACAAGAATGGATTATTTCATTGATTTATAACTAGAAAATTTCTCTTAGCTTTTTATTAATGAAGACAAAGCTTATTGATACTCACCTTGGAATCTTGCATAGATAGAGCACCCAAGGAGTCAACTTTTGCCTGTGCCAAACCGTCGGTTTACTATGTAGACCTGACTGTGGTTACAGCAGTGAACAGACAGGTGTGCTTCTTGCCCCCATGGAGTTTACCTGCATTATGATGAGTAACTTTTGAGATCCAGTGTGAATAAATTATAATTGTATTAAGTTTTAAAGTGTTTAATAAGAGGGTTGAATGTTAGTTCATAATTAAGAGAACATTGATTTGTGATGTTCCTTTTGTTTGAATTTTAAAGTTATAGAATTCAGAACTGGAAGATACCTTTATAGTTATTTAGTTCAGCCATTCATTTTGTGCTTAATTATTTAGTGTTATTCATTAATGATATTTTACTGTTATTGTTTTGGTTTTGTTAGTTTTGGCAGTATGGAGACCCATGCCTAGCATATGCTTAAGACATACTCAATCACTTGGCTACGATGGCAGTCATCATTTGACATTTTTCACTTAGATTTTCATGCAGTGTAATACAAGCATTTACTAAGTATCATGCTGGGGCTAAACTGTGTAAAATGGATTAGTCAAGAATACCTTACCTAATTACCTATTCAGGTAACATGTGGAATCTAACAATCATAACGTAAATAAAGCAGCTTAAGTGGTCTCTCTTATCTGAAGTGAACATGGTTGGCGCGTAATGGACTGTTCTGAATTGTGATCAGGTTTATAGCCATATTACCCTGAATACACTCGATCTCCTCTGAATTTTGATCAAAACTCAACCTAACTCTCTGAGGCCGTTGCTAGCAAGAGAGGGATTTTCTGCATGACCATGGATGTTAACCACTTTGTAGCATATTAATGACTGCATACTGAAGCATTTCCTCATGCTTCTCAGCAGTTTTGAAAATTTCCTAGTGCTGTAACAGAGGATTAAACGTTAGTTGAACCCTTAAGTCTCCATTTCAGAAGATGTTTCCCTAACCAAGGCAGTAAGCATAGCAGCTGATTATAGGCTTCTCACCAGTGAAATAAGGTGGAAATACTGGAAACAACTGCTGGCCAGGATTTTGCTCATTATGAGTAGGTTCTAGCTGAGTAACTATCTTTCCTTGATATCTAATTCTGCTGCCTTCAATTGGCTACTTCAGTCAGACTATAACATATGAAGTGGATGTACTATCTCCCTGTTTTAAAGTTATTCTAAAGTGTACTATGTCTAGATATTTATAAGGTCATGCTAAATGAAACATAGTCATCCTTCTGTCTGTCCCTCTATCAATTATTAAGCTCCTACTGATGTCATGCATATTTTCATAAAGTCTGGAGCTGGGTGGAAAGCAGGATGAATGTTCCTTCGATTTTTCCATTGCCAGAATGTCCCTCCCATTGTGGTGGGGAAAAGAGACATTAGACATCAGAACGTGTGTGGTATAGATAAAATAAAGTGTGGATTGTGATGAGAAATAGTCAGGTCAGGAAAAGAGACACTACATAGGAAGATGATCAGCTCTTACTGTGGAAGTTAAGATACGCCATACTAAGAAATAATTGTGAATCTGGATTTTGAATGATAAATAAGAAAGCAGACATGCCTGGCAGAGCAACAAGAGCTCCAAGGCTGGGCAGATAGCATGATATTAAAGATAGTGCTGTGCTGTGGCAGTTCTTGGAGCATGAGGTGCCATCTCCTCAAAAGAGTATTGAATACTGACTGGAATAGCATATTTATATTTAAGAAAAAAATTTTCCTCAACAGGGGATCTCAGAATCAAGATCTTATCAAGTATTAGAACTGCAGAAAGTGAATGTTCTTTTTCTCATAGCACAATAAAGTAGTCTTATAATTTCTCCTTCAGATACCTAACAGTGCCATTATTGACCTGAACTCACTACCATTCAAAACTTTTGTAAGATTAATAAATAATTGCAGAGTCTAATGTTTTAAAAACATATTTCAACCCTCACAGTTGAGTTTATGTTCATGAGCTTTTTTTGACATTTGAGAAAATATTATTGTACTCTGTTATAAATAACACTACTGTTGTTTAATATTAGTAACAAAATTTGACAACTGGTTGCAGCATTTTGATCAGTGGACAGCCAGTCTGCTTGGGAAGAGTGTGATGCTCACTTGCACAGCAGGCAGGACTTTCAGAAAGTCACTTCCGTCAGACATGAACTCCGACTTCCGTTTTGTTTGTTATTTTGAACCGAAATCTCTTCCTGTGACTTATACTCACTATTAATTCTCTTAAATGGACTTGTGGAATCACTATCTTTATTTTAAGCATTGCTATGAATAGTTAATTTCATTGTGCTTTGTGTGCTCTAAGATCAACTATAAACAGAAATTTATAATGATGTAACTTTGTATTGTACAAGCGTCAGTATTTCTTTGTATCTTGTAGAGAGCAAGGTCTAAATCTTTGGAGTGTTAAGTCTTCATGTGCAGACACTCAGTTTGAATATTCCTGCATAATACTTGGTTATGCTTTTCTTCATCTTTCATATTTGAATAGCAGTAGGATTGAAGGAATAAGTAGTTTATACGGAATGGAAACAGGAAGCTGAAAATACAGACAGACAAAATGTAGTATAAAGCTAGAAAAATGAAGCTAAATTATGAAATTTAAAAAAACTTCATCAAGGGAGGGTAATGGAGCTGTACATATGTGTAAAGTGTAGTGTACTTTGTACAGTAGACAATGTGATATATACTTAAATATCATAAAGAAATCGAATGTTCATCCATTTAAATTTTTTTTCCTAAATACATATAATTTAAATCACTAAGACTTAGGAAGAAAGTTCAAGAAGTGCCAAAAGATAGGTATATATTCTCCAACACATGTATGTACATAGATATTGTCTGTGTATGTTTGAATAGCTAATGTGAAGCTTATATATTACATTTAACACACACATCTAGATAGGAGACAGTGCAGAATGAATCCATCACTGCTAAGCACCAGCTCACAGGTCGATCCTGCCTTCCTTTCATTTTCCCCCCATCCCTGAAGTGGCTCCCAGATTCTACTGTGGTTACTTGACAGCTAACTTCAGCAATGAGCAGCAGTGTAACATAGTCGGTCCTCATACCAGTAATGAAGATCATGTTGTTAACCTGCTTTCCATTTTTCGGAGTGTAGAAAAATACCTCGTAAGTGTCTTATTTTAGAACAGACTCAAATGACTGAGTACGATGATATTATCTATAATTTCATCAGGCCTAGTAAAAAACTAGTTTAGTGGAATCTCTCAGTTTATAAAATTGCTCTTCAGTTACCAGTCTTTGTTTTAAAATGAAATTCCAGTTTGAGGTTCCAGTTTGAGGCTTAAACAAAGGACCTTACAGAAATAAAAACTTTTCTGAATATATTTCCATCATGATGAGTTAAATTGGTTTGATTAATAAAGTAATAAAGTAATTTAAAAGATATTGATGTGTCTGTGAAAGTTATACCATTTTTTGTACTTTAAAAAGTTTGTGTTGATTTAACACAGCAACGTTTCAAAATAAGATCTGAAGTTAGCTTTAATTTTTTAGCCTTAAAATGGGACAGATTTTGAAGTAGATTTTTAAAAATTACTTCTCAGAATAAACAAAAAGAGGTACAATCTGTCCTCCCACCCTTGGAATAGAAAAAAATGAATTACCTAGCTGGGCAAATCACATTCCTCCTCCGGACATATTTTTTTCTGTACTCAATGCTAATGAAAGAGACACAGTGGTGAGTGAGCAAGGAAGAGTGGCTATTGTTTAGGGCTCTCTAGCAAAAGAAAGGAGGGGGTGGATTGAGTTTGACTGGCATTGGCTCTGGCTTTTCTACATTCCAAACTGTCTGAGGCACAGAGTGAGAGCAAAAGGGGAGAGAGAACTGGAGAGCAAGCACAGGCGAGTTCTGTACACAGTGTTCGGAGTTTCTGACTGGCGTGCGGGAAAGATCATGCTAGCAACACCCAGAAACTTCAACGAATGCAGAGCCCAGGTAAGAACTACTAAGAATTAATGTTTGTATGTAGTTAAGATAATGTCTTTTATTATGCAGATGTATTTGCGGTCGTGAGTATTGATTTTTAAAAGTGAGCTATTTTTCCTTTCTGTATGTTTACAAAAATATGTGTAGAGACTATCAGTGTTGTAGCACAAAATCCAACACTAAAGCATCCATCTGGAATTAGAAGAATAGTGAGAGTAGCAGATATTTACACAACATTTACTTATTCTTTTAATAATACAATATGAAATCGATACTTATTTTGGATCTGCCTCGAAATTCTTCATGAAATATAAAGATACTTGGAAACTGATAGAACTCATTTCTGAGAGAGACAGAATATATTTAACATTCAGCAGGATATAAAGGGCACTGCTTGAATCTCTATAGAATGTAATTGTCATCCAGAAAGTTCAACAGGTTAGATTCATAGACAACAGTAAGAGTATTCATATGGAAAGTGTGCTTCTTCTGATTACAAAAGGTTGCCTTTTAATATTCTCTACCAGCAGATGACAATGTAGAGATTTTAACTGGTTGACTCATGAAAGTTAAATCTGGGACTTTAAAGACTGCCTGTCTGTAGCCCATTTTCTTCATTTTCAGTGAGAACACTAAGACCTAAGGACTTTGGTACTTACTCAAGTGAAAACCTAGAAACTCTCAGTTTAAAGTCTTTTGATTTGGGATTTTGGGGTTTCTTTGTTTCTTGTTTGTATAATACCGTTTATATGTAGACCTTACATTTTATGTATACTGTAGTTGGTAGTGTATAATATCGTTTATATGTAGACCTTACATTTTATGTATACTGTAGTTGGTAGTGTCATAAATGTTTGTATAATACCGTTTATCTGTAGACCTTACATTTTATGTATACTGTAGTTGGTAGTGTCATAAATGATGGGTTATTACCTAAATAGTGCAGATGTATTGTGAACCCATATTAAAATCTTATAGGAATAAATATTGAGGATTGGGTATTAAAAAATTAGTACTAATATATATTCTTGAATAAAACCAATTATAAATTACTTATTAGAAAGTAAAAATGTCTTGTAGTTAAGGAAAATGCCTAGTTTACATGCTAATCTTATTAAGTTACATATTACATAGTAGCATTTTGTATGTATATGAAGATAAAACTTTTAATATTGTTATAATTTCTTTTAAAGATTTGAAGTCTTGGAAATTTTCTGCATGTTATATACAAATATCTATTTTATGTACTTTTATCTTTTACTACAAGCAAAAATAAAATCTTCCTATATTCACTTCTTTCTCATAAAGAAGGATAAGATAGAGTTTTTGAAGTATTCAATCATTTGGATTAGTTGTTTTCCAGGGTCCAGCTCTGTTTCTCTTTATTCATTTGAGTGTTCTGTTACTTTGCCTCACGAATTACATGTTAGAGGATAACTTAAGTGGAGGATCTTGAAAATCAGGACAGTGAACATCTGTCTTCATAGTTTGTCAAGTAGTCCTTTTGCATTTTTCTGGAGACTTTTGTGATGAAAGCCACACTATTCTGGTGAGCTAAATAGTAACGATAGTCACTGCCAAAAGAATCTGTCATGGTTCTTTAAAACCCCTGGGAACAAGTTAGTCTGATTCAGCTATAAGCACAGTGAAGACACATTATTCTTTTGTGTTATTCCTAACCTGCTCGTTCCAGTATGGGGCTGAATCTGTGTAAGTTGAGTGCTGATTTACAAGTATGTGGGAGATTGGCAGTAGGTTGTAAGGAATAGTTTCATTATTGCTGTGGGCTGTCTCAGAAACCATTGCAAAGTGAATTCCCCACCCAACAGGAAACAAGAGACTGTTCACTGTCTTACTGAAGAACCCATTACTGAAGTACACTGTTTATAAGCAGACTGAAGGCAGTGAAAATAATGACCGAGTCCAACTTGATAGTATTTAGGTTTAACTGTATAAGGCTTGGGTTTTTGTCTTCAGTTTCATTCTCCTGAAAATATGTAGAAAGAACTGCTGTGGTATACATATGATTACCGTGGTTCATGTGTACACAACAGGATAGAAAGTGTAGGGGAGATTAAGGTGGACCTTTGGCCTGGGTGTTGTTTGCTTTTGCCAGGAACAATCAGAACCCTATTTCATTGGTAATATTTTACTGACTTGAGTTGAAATAAATCATTACTAACCAACATCACCACAAAACTAATCAACCTGGTCATTATGAACTACACTGCTGTGCCAGAAAAGGAAGCAAGTGTCTGCATGTTAATTCAGACAATAAGGGCTTATGCTTTCTAGAATAGAAGAAACCAGCTAGGTATCTGTTTTAAATGGTAATGGAATGAGGCAGGGCACTGAGGAACAAGCAGAAGAATGTCTCCTGTGTGCTGGAGGCAGCTGGATCAGTAGTTCCTAGAAGAACCATTTCCACTACTCAAGAATCTCGTGCCACCAGTATTATTAGTTTTATATATATCTTTAATTCCGTATGTCTCCATATAAATACAGGTTATGTATTAAGTTCCCAAAGAAGGCAAGCCATTCTGTAGTCAGTTTTTATTATATTTAATCAAAACTTTGAATTACTCAAAGGATTTCTTTTTTTAAACATTTGTTTGTTTGTTTGTTTATTTATTATGTATACAATATTCTATCTGTATGTATGCCTGCAGGCCAGACCTTATTACAGATGGTTGTGAGTCACCATGTGGTTGCTGGGAATTGAACTCAGGACCTTTGAAAGAACAGGCAGTGAATG
Source organism: Myodes glareolus (assembly GCF_982192425.1). Lineage (NCBI taxonomy): Eukaryota > Metazoa > Chordata > Mammalia > Rodentia > Cricetidae > Myodes > Myodes glareolus. Next base: position 67,058,000 of record NC_142030.1, read on the forward strand.
CTCTTAACTGCTGAGCCATCTCTCCAGCCCCAGGATTTCTTCTTTTTACTGGTTTCTTTCTACCTCTTGAATATAATTTTCTTTTCTATTCTGATAAAATCTCAAAGGATTGTCTCTTCAAATAAAATGAAGGCAAAAAAATCAAGGGCACAGACATGAAGCTGAGCATATGCAACACCCTGAATTATGAAGTTAATTTATTTACTCGTGAGAGGTGTGATGTTTTCCTTGTACAGCTCCAGGAATCCCTTCTCAGAAGCTGTATGACTGTTTCCCGTCTCCTTCAGTAGATGATGCTTGTTATAGCCTTGTTTGTTTCTGGTCTGTTCTTTGCCGCTCTCTAGTGGTTATTCATGATTGTTCTTGTTTACATTTCTCTGGGTTTCGGTTTTAGTGAAAAATAAGTAACTCCTGTGAATTAATGCTTGCCTCATTTTATACTCTGAAGAGTGTAGGGAGAGTTGTGTCTCTTTGCCCAGTTGTTCCTGGTCATTGCTCTGCATGCAGTATGAATTTTGCTTCTTGAGATTTTCAAGTGTACTAAGGTTCCCATTTGTCTTTGACTGTGATCAGCTTGTGTTCAGAAACCTTAAGCAATACCACATAAATGAAGTTAGTACATACTTGATAAGAGAAATTTGACTGAATTAAAGATTAACATGAAGGTCTTTGTCTTCTGTGATAGTTTCTTTTCCTAACCCAGACCCTGGCATTAAGTTGAATCAGAAGCACTGTGAACTTGAGGATGAAGGGGAGATCTGCCGGTGTCTTAATTCTGGAATAGCACGTTTTTTGTTTGGTTTGTTTATTTGTTTCATCTCCAGGTTCACAGTGTTTTACAAGCAGTGAGTTCCTGCAGCAAGCCTTGAGAAATGAGATTTTGCAGCCTGTTTGTTTGTTTTTTGAGACAGGGTTTCTCTGTAGCTTTAGAACCTGTCCTGGCTCTTGTAGACCAGGTTGGCCTTGAACTCACAGAGGTCTGCCTCTGCCTCCCTAGTGCTGGGATTAAAGGCGTGCACCACCACTGATGACCAGTGCAATCTTATTCTTTGAAGAAGAAAAACTGCTGCTTTCTTTTTCTCATGTCTGATCTTAGAAGTTAAGCAATTTGAGCTGTCAGGAGCACACAGTTGTCGTTCAGTTTAGTGGTTTTGTGTGTGTCTGTGTGTGGTGTGTGTGTGTGTGTGTGTGTGTCTGTGTAGGGGAGCATGCGACCTTTTGGACAGATGGCTGTGACATCTTGAGTTCATTTTCAAAGGCTATGGAGTACCTGTGTAGACTGCTGTGCAGTCCATTGTTCCTACTTATTGCTTTAGCTATTTGAAAATAGGAAAGCTAAGATGTCTGGATCCCTGATTAAATAGTTCCCCTTTTCAAGAACACTTAGAATATTAAATGTCAAGTAAATAAATGGAATGGAATTTTAAGAGGAGTAGTGTGCTACAGTAAGCATGGGAAAAGCCACAAGAACCCCACGTGTGTGAAAACAGGTGTGAGTTAAGGTATTTAGTGCAGGACAGATAAAAAGTGTATTGCCTTTTTAGCAGGGAGGCAGTCATAGCCTGTCACCTGCACAGGACTGACTTCCTAAGAGTTCTAGCAAACTCTTATCAGTGTTGTCTCAGAGTGTAGAAAACCAGTGTGTCAGGGATTGTATCATGACATTTGGAGTGGTTTTTGTTGTTGTTGTTGTAAGCTATCTCTGCCAGTACAGAAATTTGAGATTCTTAACAAATTAAAATATTTTTCTTTTATGTCTCTGTCTCTGTCTCTGTCTCTGTCTCTGTCTCTCTCTCTCTCTCTCTCTCTCTCTCTGTGTGTGTGTGTGTGTGTGTGTGTGTGTATATAAACAAATGCCCGGTAGTTTTTTTGGGTGCCTTTTTACCACAACTCGAAGTTCAATGAACTGTTCCTGTACTTCCCTGAAGTGGTGAGCACCACATTGTTTACTTGTAACTATTTGTCTGGCTTTATAACTGCTAACATTTTTGAAATATGCCTTTAGTCTTCTAGTTTTATTTCTTCTCTTACTCTATAAAAACAGCACTCAGTAAATGATTGATGATCGACTTTTGAAGGTAAATTTGCACAAAAGGACAACTAACTTTTCCCCCAAATTGGAGTCCATGTCATTCTCATATCTATCTCCAGAATAAATTCCAGGAGTTGCTACCATTCTTAAAGAAAATAAAACTAATGCTTCTTGCAGTAGTATTTGTAAGACCCTGCAAATCTTCCCTGCTTTAGCGGAACTGCTTGGGGCAGGCCTTGATGGCACTGCTTTGTTTGTCAAATGCTAAAGCATTTGAAAGCAGAAGCCAGGTTTCTGTACAGTGCTCCTTAGGAGAAAAGTCCAACCAATCATATTACTAGTTTTTTTCCTCCCAGAAGCACATCTTCTAGTGAATAGCTTGCAAATTTTATTGGACAGTGAAATTTTCATTAAGTAGTGGGCCTGAAATTTCTGTCTCTCTTGTTGCTCTAAAGTGCTGTAACTTAGGATAGCTTCCTCACAAATTTTCCAGAAAGTGTAGTATTTTAATATTTAAATGTAGACTGTTTTTCTTCATCCATGTAAAAACTGTGTAAAAGAATGGGAAGGGTTTGAGGCTCTGTGGGTTTAGCCTTGGTATTACTGATGTTTATATTACATTTTCTCAATAGCTGAAAAAAGACAGTTGAACATTCTGACACTCATTCTTGGTATGTAAGAAAACATCTGTAAGAAAAAGGCAAGATTAGAATGCACATTTCACAGGAAGCCATACAGTCTACAGAGAGAAGCTCCCAAAATAGAATCATGCCCCATCGAAATGACGAAAATAGCTAAAGCAGAAAATTACATGTACTGTTAAGAATCTAGACAAAGAAAGAAAGAAACCATACACGTGACTGCTGAGTATAAGCAGGAGCATTTACTTTGGAGAATGTTTGGCAGGTTTGGAGTTGAACAATGCTCTGTGACCCAACAATTCTGAACAGAAATGTGGTGCAGAAATGGTCATGGAGAGACATGTACAAACGTGTATTGCTGTACTGCTTTTGATAGCTAAAAATCAGAAACTTCCCTAATTACCTTCAGTAGCAGAATGGATAAATTCTGATTTGCTTACATAGTAGAATTCTATACAACAATGAAAATGAACAATCTATACTTTGTACAACACAAGAAATGAGGAGCAGTCTATTTAAAAGCTCAGAGAACAACCTTTGAGACTTAATTCTTGCCTATCACTTTGTTGGGCAGAATCTGTCTTCTTTTCAGTGTGATGCATATGTCAGGCTAGTTGGCCTCCAAACTTCCAGGTGATTCTCTTGTCTCTGCCTGTCAACTCACTGTAGGGTACTGGGATTATGTATGTGTCCTGCCACATGCGACTTTTCTGTGACTTTCAAGGAATTTGAATTTGGGTACTCAGACCTGCAGTTATCACCTTTACCTGCCGAACCATCTCCCTGTCTCCTAAATTAATTGTATACTGCTATATAATTATATACTAATAGTTTAGCAAATTACAATACCTGTTTATTATTTACCTGACCCGAAGGCCAAGTAGAGTCTAGTTTATTCTCTGCTGGGATTACAAGATCAAATCAAGTAGACCAGGTGTGTTTCATCTCAGCTCCATGCTCAGTCCTCTTCTTGTAACCTGTTGAATAGATAGGACTGAGATCCATGTCATTTTTGCTGGCCATTAAGAAAGGATTATTATTAGCTCCTGAAGACCACCTTTGGGTTCTGCTCTCAAATCTGCCTCACAGCCTGGCAACTTGTTTCTTTAAAGCCATCAAGAAAATCTTACTATATTGAGCCATTATGGACTAGAGTACCTAGCATCTGTAATCTGATTTAAGATGTCACTGTGGTTTTGATTTACATTTCCCTGATAGTAATGTTGTTGGACATTGTTTTGAATACCCATTGGTCTTTTGTGTATTAGCCCATGTGTACCCCCATGTATACACAGATGCACGTACCGCTGCGTGCATGTGTAGAAACCAGAGTATATTGGATATTTTTCTGTATCACTCTGTGTTGCCTTCAATTTCTGTGTGGGTTTTGCATATGTCTCCTGGTGTGCATGGGTGTGTGGAAGCCAGAGATTAGCATCAAGTATCTTTCTCTGCTCCTCTCCACCAGGGATCTTCATCCAGACTAGCTGGTGAGCAAGTCCTGAGGACCTGCTTGTCTTCTTCATAGCACTGAGATTTTTACATGGGTGCTGGGATCTGAGCTCTGGTCCTCATGCCAGCACAGCGATTGCTTTTCCAGTTAAGCCATTTCCCCAGCCCTGCTATCAGCCATTTTTATGTTTTCTAAGAAATATTTATTCAGGCCTTTTGCCAGTTTTTAAATCAGTTTATTCCAGTTTCTGCTGTTGAGTTTTGTGATTATTTTTTAGATACTTCTTTTCTTCTTAGAAGTATAGCTTTAATGTTTAAATAATCTAATTATCTTCAGTCCTAGATGCTCTTCAGTTTCCTTAAATTAAATCAACCAGTAGTATTTGAACAGATTTTTTTTTTACCTCTTTTGTTGCCTTATATTTTAAGTTGTATCATGAAGGATAGATACCAAAGCATCCTCTATGCTATTAAGTACACTTTCAATTGTGTTACATCTCTTATTGCTAATATCCTTGTTTCTCCATGACTTTTCTTTCTAAATCCAAATAAGTGAAAGTTCATTTTAGCTTCATTAATTTCATCAGATCTAAAAACATGGAAGTAAACAAGTTGAACAAGTAAACAGAGTGAGAGACCCTTGCTAATGCATGATTTATGTACAACTGCTTGAAAGCTGGAGGTAGGTTGGTAGAGGGAACTGACTCCCACAATTTGTTCTCTGACCTCCACACTCATATGCATGTATATGTACACAATAAATAAATAAACAAAAACTTTAAAAATCTCTTCAAAATGTTTAAAAGGGTATAGTTTGGTATTCAGTTTAAGCTTCTTAGACAATGAGTTTTATACCTAGCCAAAGCAGTAACGAGGCACAAGTGCACTGCTGCCTTTCACTCCGTTGTCTTGGAGTCAGCACTCCTGTAGCTCTCTATCACAGCAGGCACTGAATGGCCATATATTCAGAAATCCTTCCAATTTTGAACGACATTAGTTTGACTTTTAATATATATGATTATTTTAACTTATACCTGAACTTGGATTCAGATTTTTATAGGGTAATTGGATTTTATTTTATGTGTGTGGGTGTGTTGCCTGCATGTATGTCTGCTAATGATGCAATGCCTGGCTGATGCCTGCAGAAGCCAGAAGAGGGTGCGATATTCCCTGGAGCTGGAGTTAAAGGCAGTTGTGAACCTTCATGTGACAGTCATGAACCTGGGTCCTCTGGAAGAGCAGCCCATGCTCTTAATGTTTGAGCATCTCATCATTTCCAGATTATTGGTTTTTCAAACACAAGGCTATGATACTAATGAAAAATTCAGATAGTGGATAGTATAGTTAGTGGTATCTCTAATTTATTCTTAAAATACCAATCGATGCCACTGTTAAATTTCATAATTTTAATTATTATTGTTCATGAGAAAGATTTTCCTTTGTTTAAGAAACTTAACTGAAAATAGTCTATGGCAAAAGAAAATGTGTCCAACTTTCACAAGTGATTCAGAAAATGCACATATATGATAAATATACAGAGAGAATGATGAAGCAAAGTTGGCAGCATATAGACATCTGGTAGGTGAGTCTAGGAAAGAGATTTCAGAAGTACCTTGTATTAGTCTTTTTTTTTTTTTTTTTTTAAATCGTTCTGCCTGGGCGGGATTCTGACTTAGAGGCGTTCAGTCATAATCCCACAGATGGTCCTTATATTATTCTTGTATCTTATTGTTGAACTTGAAACTCCATAAAAATACAAGGAAATTATTTCCACCACTTTTGCCAACTTAGATATTACTTTAGAAAATATTATCTGCCATGTTTTATCTGCCACCATTTATTATTATTTAGTGATAATCTTTGCCTATGTACAAGGATAATGTAGGAGAAAAGGAACTGAGTCAGGAGTTTTAGTTTCATCAAGATGAATGCATCCCATGATATTTAGAAAGAAAATAAAATGATTGTTAAATTGCCAGATAACTCTCTTACAGTACTTTAAAATTCTTCAATAAAAATGAAGATTGTATGACATCTTATTTTGATATTCTATTAAAATACAGACCTCCACATAAAAACGTATGTACAGGTTTTAATGTCATCATTGCAATGTTATAAGGGTAAACAGCCCAAATATGCAGAGTAGGAAGTAATACAGGTCTGTACTTGCAAAAGTATGGATGAACCCCAGTGTGAGAAAACAGGCACAGAGACATACTAGGTGAAGTCCAGAGGAGGCCAATTCAGAGAGACAAAACTTAGTAATGCTAGAAGCCTAGGAGTCAGGGAAGAATAGAGAGTGACTGACAGTGGGCTGTTAGAGGTTCTTGAGAGGCAGTAAAAACGTTCTGGAATTAAGTAGTAGTGAGGGCTGCACAACTTAATGATTGTTCTAAAAAATACTCTAAGACTGAGGGAGTTAGTGCTAAATTAGTGTTTAGCCTAAGGCATTGCACATAAACAAAACCAATCCCCTCCCAGAAACAAAACCAAATTAACTTGAGAGGAACAATTGGTGATGGTGTGTGAATTGTTTTTCATGATAGCTCTCACAGCAAAACAAAAATAGCCTTATGCATCCTCTCACTCCCCCAGTTTTCACTTTAAGGCAAAATGCCAAAGACCTTGCAATTTTACCTGGTGAAGGTTGCAATTTCTTTGTGGACCCAATCACTTTTTATCTTTTTCCTCTTTCCACCTAGCTCTTCCTGATTCTGAGCTTTGATGGGTCCTTCCTTCTTCCCGAGCCCCACCACTTTTACCTTATAGTCACTTCTTGGTGTGGTTGACTAATTACCTGCTTCAAACTTACATATCTTGCCTTCTTTGTTTTCTTCTTTGTGCTATTTACTACCAAAAATAGTATGTACTTTATCCTTTAATCTCGCCCATTATTTACTACTTTCCTATATACTCTAAGCCCAGGAGGGCTAGAGATTTTTGACTTTCTTGTTTGCAGCTATCTCTATGTCAGGGCTTAAGATATTGTTTGGCATGTATTATCACTAATGTAGAATGAATCTAAACATTTAAGTATGGGCAACTGTGAGGAAAATCAGAAATAGTGAATAACTGAGGGAACATTATCTGAGGGGTAAGTTTTATTGCCTTATATTTAAGGAGGGTGTATATAACAAGGACAAATTAGTGCTAAATTATGACTATTCTCAGGGGGAACCAGTGTAATGCTTTACGTATTGACATAGTCTCTTACTCACACAGTTTGCAGAAAAGGTTGATAGAGCTGGATTGTTTTTGCTGATACTATAACTCTGCATTTTTCTTACAAATAAATAATATATAACTTAAGTAAATTTTTTTAAACTAATGTCAGGGAACTTTCAATTAGGAATATGTTAGATTATTTAATATTATTTTTTGCACAGAAATTATAATCTCATTTTTAGTAATATATCTTTTAGTAGATATCATGACATCCATATGCTAGATAAATTTTTAATTAGAATAGGTTTTACTTTCTAAAGGCATGAGGTTTAATGGGGAAAACCATCATGTATACAAATAGTGTGCAATAATAGACTGAAAATCAAAATGTAGATGCATAATCTAGGAGTTGATTTCATCTGACTCTCAGTGGGTCAGTTTGATTTTCACTCATACACACACACACACACACACACACACACACACACACACACGCAGACATGCACGCACACTTTCTTTCTTCCAAAGAAAGAGCTATTGACTAGAATCCCAGAATTGCCCCCAAGTTCCGACCACCAGCTCGAATTCTTATGGGCTTGTAATATCCTTAATGTTGCTGTTGGCAGTCTGTTGCAGATTCCATTATTGTCGATCAATGCAGTCGCCATGCGAGGTGGGGGGAGGAATGCAGGAGGAGAAGAAAAGGAGAGATGAGAGCTTCCTATTCACGGATTTATCAACCTGCCTTTGCTCACAGGAAATCCTCCTGAAGGGGGCTGGGATGCTGCTGAACCAGCTAAGGCAGGAAAGGCTAGGGAGCTGCAGTTCTGACTGAAAGGAAATTTGAAAACCTTTCTCCTCAGAACAAAACAAAATACTGAGTTTATTCTTGTATCTTTGTTTTTGTTGGTGTGTGCTTTACCTAGCTGATTAGCTATTGTGCTGCCTGGATATCGAGGCTGCTTCCAGTGCAGGACTCCCCCTCCCCCTTTTTTTGTTTTGTTTTGTTTGAATGTCTGTTCTTTATTTCCTCATGCTTCTCCTGTCATTAAACACACATCATTATTCAATTTTTTTCTGTCACTCTCTTTCAGGCTAAAGCTTAACAAAAAGAGTCAGAGAACAAATCTCTCTTTCCTTTCTCCTACCACCCTCTTTTAACCCTCTCTCTTCCCCTCATCCTCCCACCCCAGTGTTGTGTTAGATTGATGTCACAGAGACAGAATTCAGAGTGGAAGGAGGATCACATTTTCTTCATCGTTATAGCTTAGCTTGCAATTTCAGTATTGGACCACCCCATCCCCCAGAGAATTTAGTCTCTGTATCCCTCTTTTGCTGCTTCCTCATTCAGTAATTGTACTCTGTATGGAAAAGTTTTCTGGCTGGAGGATGAGTCTCCTTTCCCCTGGTGATGTGGCCGAGTGGTTGGATAGTAGCACCGAAGAGGAAAAGAGCCTTCTGTCATTTCTGGGTAAGGTAGGGCTTTCTTGTTCTTGTAACCCTTTGTTGTCCAAACTTTTTGTAGTTTGGGGAATAACACTCAAAATTTTGCAAATCTGACTTTGTGTTTTTAAAAAGAAGAACTTGAAAAATGTGTTTAAGTTGTGTGTATTTCAAAGTTTTTTTATTGTTTGTTTGTTTTTTATTTTTGCTATCTGTAGACATAATGCCCACACTGGGTGAGAAATAAGGGGCAATTTGCTTTGCTTTAACAAAGAGTGCTAGCACCATACAGAGCTTACCATGTCATCTGGCCAATTGTTCATGGCATGTAGATAACTTCTGATAGCCAAAATATACTATTAATTTACACTACTCTCAGTACAGTAACAGTGATACTTGCCGAGTGAGTGTGAGGGAGATGCTTTGTGTTCGTGGAAAACAAAAAAGTAGCTTTTGTGCAAAGTGTATCTGTAGTGATCATAAAGGATTTCTTCTGAGCATTTAAAATTGGACATATGGACCAGAAATTACTTTAACTCTGTATTTACAGATGCCTTTAAATAAATTTCTAAGTGCCAATTATGGACCCTAGAATTGTAGATATAAATAACTAGGAAAGTTAGGTTATAAATACAGTCATAACCTTACTTTGATAGAACAGCTTTATGTTCCTATGTGAGTACTTCTGTTTATTAATTATTTTCTTCAAATTTATTGTTTTTATTAATTTTATTCATCATACATTTGTATACATATTGGCATACCTTTATTTTAAGTGAATGAAATCCTTGCAGTCTTCTAATTAATTCCCTAAGACTATTATCTTAAGACTTATGAATAGTCTTCTGCTAGTGTCAAAGATACCTCTGCCACTGCTTAAACATCTGTTATAGTTAGCATGAGTTTCCTTTGTTTTATTAAATTCAATTTGGTTTCCAATCTTAGCCTTCTATAGCTGATTCCTTTTTTCCTGCGGTTGAGATTTAAAGGGGTTCTCCTTATCCAATTTTTTCCAGTTCTGTCATTAGGTAGATATATTTCTATGTTAGTCCTACTCTTTGTTTAATCACAGCCTCATTATGTTGGGTAATTGTATAACCATAAAAACTGTAGACCTCCCAAGTTTTGGTGTCTTTGGAGTCTGGTCTCATTCTACTTGTTTCCTGCTCTCCTGCCCCAATAAATACACATATCTGTAGGGAAACGTAAGTTCGCAGAAATACAGATATCCTCAGTAAAACCAACAAAGTGTAGCCTCCTGCAACACAGGAAAAGAAAGCACAGACAGTTTTAAACATTATTTCCTTGCTGTTGAATACATTTATAAATTCTAGTTATTAAACCTGGGGTCCTGGTTGGTCACTCTCTCTTTCTTCCCTTCCTCCCACTTCCTCTCTTCCACTTCCTTCCTCTCTCTTCTTCCTTTTTTTTTTTTTTTGTCTTTATCTTACTATACCTAAAAAGAATTCGGTTAAATAAGATGTGTAAATAAAAAAATTTAAAACACTACAGTAGTATCCTTGCCCACCTTAGCGTCTGTCCTTTGATTAAGGGAGTTGTTTTACTGTAATTCATGTTCATCGACAAGTAGAGGTGATAAAGGCAAGGATAATATAACTTACTTAGATAGCTGCAAATCTTTGTACATCGTTGTACTGATGTCTGCATAGACAATTTTCAGTTCTCCACCTCTGCTTATGAAAGGAATGTTTAGCATGTACATTTGACTTGAATGCTGTAGAAAAGTTTAATTGCTGAGCGAGTAGACTTCCATGAGTTCCATGCTTTGCTCTGCAGCACTAAGCCCTGGATGTAAGGAAATCTTGGGATGGGAGTTGGTTTGGTATTTTGAGATAGGGACTTGTTCTGTAGTAGGCTGACTTGGAACTTAACTGTGTAGCTCAGGTTGGCCTCTAATTAATAGAATCCTCCTTCAGTTTCCCAAAGGCAAGATTATAGGTGTGAGGCACCACATTAATTTAATAAATCTTATCTTCAGGATTGGAGCTCTTTCCTGACTGTAAATTACAAGCATCTCCATCTGTGAGTAATAAAGAATTTACTGAACTCTTCAGAAGAACCAGGAAAATTCTTAGAGTTAGATTGTACTGAATTACGGTTTAAACAAAACCTTTGTTATTTACTAACATAGTTGCCACTCATGAAAACATACTATGCCCAAGGAGGATGCCAGGAAAAAATAAATAATTCAGTCTGCTTTATGTTAATATAGTATGAAAGAAATCAAGATTTTCTGTCAGAAAGCCTGTCAAACTATGATTTCTTCCCTGGGGATTTTAAATCAGATTTCTGTCTAGAAAAGATTCAAGAGAAGTTCTTTATGCTGATTGTACTCTAGTGTATCATTTCTAGGCAGTAATGTTCAGGTATGTTTGTTAATTTGACAAGCTACTGCATTAACGAAACTTCATAATCTATACCTGTTCATTATTTTAACTCAAAACGTCCATGATTTTCATATCACCTATCAGACAAAGTTAAGTCCCTACTGTGAAACTTTGGCATTTCCCCCGGCATTCCACTGTTCATTTCAGTGGGACCTTAAAATCTCTCTACCTACTAAACCATATTTCGGGCAGGCGCTTTCCTTTCTTACTACTGTATATGCTCTGCCCAAAGAAATAGTGTTTAAGACACTGTTAGGTGCTGCCTTTAGACACAAAGAAGTACAAGATAAAACTGCTAGAAAAGCATAGATTCTGGCTAGGGGAAAAAAATATAAACTGTGAACGAGTTAAATGAGAACAATTCAATGATAAATCAAGACAGTTACAGCCAAAAAAAAAAAAGTACCTAATTGTGAAATTATTTGTTAAGGTGAAAATTGCTTTGGGCATTTGAAGAGAGGAGAACTCATTTTTTATTATGAATGCTGAACCGAGAGGATTTAATATGAATCTCAAAAGGATCAAATGAGTATTTATTAAAACAGTAGGTTTTCTTGTATAAAAACCGTCATACAGAATATTAAATTGTTTTCAAGTCCAGTGAATAAACTGACTTAAAAGGAATGGGGTTTGTGTGGAGAAGTAATGAAAGATAACGAAGAGTGTTTAGTGCTTACTGTGAAGCTTTACATAACAGGGTAATTAATGACTGAATGAGAGTTTTATCCTGAAAGCTGATGGGAAGAATTAAAAATATATGATCAAGAAAATGTACTTTCAAAATATGACTTTCAAATAGGATCTCATGTACCCCATGCTGGCTTTAAACTCTTGATCTTCCTGCCCTTCTTTCCCAAATGATGGAATTGAATGTGTGTACTACCATGAAACTTTTAAGAAAATATAAGTCTAAAACTAGTATTAGGAAGGAAAAGACCAAAAGCAGTTAGGACAGTTTGAATACTTTTACAGTAAGTCAGGTGTAAAATAAGGGTTCCTGTCCTCAGCCCTCTTTATTATATTATTGTTTTGATTGTATATCATTAAAAGTAGGTTATAAGGGACTGAAAAGATAACTGAGCAGTTAAGAGCACTTGTTCTTGCAAAGAACCTGGGTTTAATTTCCAGTGCTCATATGGTGGTTCACAACCTTCTGTATATAACTTCAGTCCTAGGGGATCTGATATCCTTTTCTGACCTCTATAGGCACCAAGTACACACATGGTACACAGACATACATACAGGCAAAACATGCATAAAATAAAATGAGTAAGTCTAATAAATCTAATATATTTGTAATCAACTTTTTTTTTCAAAGTTTATTAAATTATGAAAGTTTCCATTTCCGCCCCTCCTCCCAACACCCTCCCACTCTCCCCTCTCACTCCTCCTCCCTCTCCATCCCTAAGAGCAGTCAGGGTTTCCTGCCCTGTGGGAAGTTCAAGTTCCTCCCCCCTCCCTCCAGGTCCAGGTAGGTGAGTATCCAAACAGACTGGATCCCCAAAATCCAGTATATGCAGAGGAAACAAGTCCCAGTGTCCCTAGTAGGACTTTTAAATATGTTATTAGTGTATGAATGCATGTGAATATGTACACACATACCTACGTTCTAGAGGCAGAGGAAGTTCAGGAATTCATTCTTCCCTTTGGAGTGCTGGGGTTACACATGTGTACTACTGCATCTGACTTTTTGACTTTTTTTAAAAAAAATATTTATTTGCTTATTATGTATACAGTATTCTTTCTTCAGTCCAGAAGAGGGCACCAGGCCTCATTACAGATGGTTGTAAGCCACCATGTGGTTGCTGGGAATTGAACTCAGGACCTTTGGAAGAACAGGCAATGCTCTTAACCGCTGAGCCATCTCTCCAGCCCCAACTTTTTTTTTTTTTTTAAGATGGCTCTAGTATTCAAACTCAAGCTTACACAGTGAGGGCCTTTGCCTGCTAAACTATCTTACCTGCCTGTAAATGCCTGTAGAAAGTAGACTGAATCACCTATCTTCCCATCAATTTGAAAACTCTTAAAAGCAAGTGAATGTTTGCATATCTTGAGAATTAAAGGTGGAGAAATATTAAAAGATTATGTTGGCACAGTTGATGAAAAATTAGGAGAATAAAATGAGTCAGGTTTTGAATTTGGAAGGATAATGGTACTGTTAACAGAGACCAAGTTGAGAAAGGAGCCAGTGTTTAAGAGATGATAAAATTTGTGTTGAGTTTCAGGTAGGTGGTACATGTAGCACAAATAATAAAATCTCGGAGACAGATATTGGGGTTGAACCTGAAGATCAAGAAAACAAAGCAGCCAACAACTGGGTCTTACCTCTACTGAAAATGGGCAAGATCCTGTGTCCAGGAATCCTGAAGACTCCACACTTCTCACTCCACTGAGTTCCTGTCTTTTCCCATTTATAATCCTCTCTCAGCCCAGCCATATCACTCCTGTCTCCACCTCCCTAGTGCTGAGATTAAAGGTGTGGAATCCTAAGTGCTGGGATCACCTTTTGTGAGTTCTATTTCTTTTTTTAGACAGATTCAATTTTGTGTAGCCTAGGGTGGCCTTTAACTCACAGAGATCCCTCTGCCTCTGTCTCCCAAGACCTGGGATTAAAGGTGTGTGCCACCACTCCCTGATCTGGATGGTTGACTAGCATGGCTCCTTTGCCCTCTGATCTTTAGGCAAAGTTCATTCATTAAAACACAAATAATATATCATGATAAGTACACATCTGAGCAAACATATATCTGATAATTGAAAACTGTCTAGCAGGTAAAATCAAGATTTGGAAGCTATTTGCCTACAGAAGGAAGATGATGGGCATTCAAAAACATCTACAGTGATACCTACTGTTGACAGACTGACAAGAAGAGATAAATAGGAAACATAGAGGGATAGTAGTAACTTTGAAGAACACTGGCGTTGTGATAGGTGGAGAAGAAGAGGAGATACAGAGTAGATGACCATAAACATAGGAAGGAGCCAGGATGGTGTGGTACCACTGAGCAAAGGGAGGAAAGGCCACTAGTGTGGCCAGTAGTGACAGTGATTGTAAATGCCAAAGAAACACCAGGGAAGACCACTGGATTTGACAACTTCAAGTTAAGGCAAATCATATCTTCTAATATTGCTATAGGTAGTTGGTAGTAATACTGTGAAAGCTTTAAGTTAAGCTTCTTTCCGTTACTGTTTCATTTTGTTTTGTCTGTTTGTTTGTTTTGTTTTTGAGACACGGTTTTTCTGTGTAGCTTTAGAACCTGACCTGGAACTCACTCTGTAGACCAGGCTGGCCTCAAACTCACAGAGATCCGCCTGCCTCTGCCTCCCAAGTATTGGAAATAAATGTGTGTCCCACCATCACCCAACTTCTTTCCTGAAGATATCTGTGATAGAAAAGAAGCACACAAAGCTGGAAAGATGGCTCAGTGGTTAAGAGCATTTGCTATTCTTTTAGAGGACTCAGGTTTGGTTCCCAGCACCTACATGGCAGCTTACAGTCATCTGTAACTAGTTCCAAGGGTTCTGATATACCCTTCTGTCCTCTGCAGGTACTGCATGCATGCAGTGCACATGCATATATGTAGGCAAAACAGCCGTACACACTAAATGTTTTTAATTAAAAAAGGAAACTTGCCCCTTTTTAAATGGGAACTTGTACAGAGTTTTTGGTAGAAGGGAGAACAAGTCATTGCATTTCGAATAGAGAAGAGTAACTGAGAGAATAACATCTTCTGTGGGCTTATGATCGAGGGTGTAATTAAAGCAAGGGGTTAATCTTGTGGTGGGAGAAACCAGAAATAAATCATGCATGCATTGATTCGATAATAGAAAATGAGAGAAATGAGGAGATGACAATTCTTTGTTGTTGTTTTTGGGTTTTTTTTTGTATTGTTTTGTTTTGTTTTTTTGTTTTTTTCAAGACAGGGTTTGGTACTTGGTGCCTGTCCTGGAACTAGCTCTGATAGACAAGGCTGGTCTTGAACTCACAGAGACACAGAGATCTGACTGCCTCTGCCTCCCGAGTACTGGGATTAAGGCATGCACCACCACCACCTGGCCTGAGATGACAATTTTTGTTCTAAGTTTGGGGCATTTATCACACCCAATCGTGTTTACAGTTAGTTGTGTGCCTGTGTATATTTATGTAATATTTAATACTCTCTGATTCCAACAAGATGGGGTAATTGTTAGTACCGTACTGAAGTACAGTACTGTCTCAGAATATCATTGAAGATATAAACAAATGCTGTCCTAAAATTGTTGAAATTGCTCTTTTCAGATAGGATACTCTTTTTTCCCTTCTCATTTTTCCTATAATCTCAGCATTCTGTAGTCTGAGGCAAGAAGATGACAAATTTGAAGCCAGACTGGGTTACATATTGAAACTGTTTCAAAATAATAATAACAGTAATAATGATGATGATGCTAATGCACACAATCAACCAAAACAAAGCCAGTGGGATTTTGCTGAAGTTGTAAGTTCAGCCTATTGTTATAGTCAGTTGTAACACAATCTATTATATTGAAAAAAAATGTTTCAGAATTAGTGATTCTGATAAGTATTTAATTCACTAATTTAGAAAAAGGATAAATAATATCAAAGATAGTTTATATATATAATGAAGATGAGACCAATAGTAAAGAACTAGAAAATATAAATAAATAAGATAGAATTAATAGAGCCAAGAATTATTGCCTTAAAAATCTAAAGAAAGTAGCATCAAATGACAAGATTTGATCAAAATAGAAAATACAAACAAACTGTTAATACTGTAGAAGGAAATAATTACAGAAAATTAAAGACTTCAAAGTTGGAAACTCTGGGCTAGAAAGATGATCTGTGGTTAAGAACAAAAAGAGTATGTTATTGTTTTCCGCGTTATATTTAGCTCGTGTAGAGTACTGAGTCCAAGTTACAGCACCTGTACCTAGTGGCTCACAGTCATCTATAATTTCAGCTCCAGGGGATGTGACATCCCTGTCCTCAGTGAGCACTACACTCAGGTACTGTGTACCCATACACAGACACACAGAATGGAAGACAGAGTTTTTGGATTGTTTTGTTTTGTTTTGTTTTGTTTTGAGACAGGGTTTCTCTATAGCTTTGGAGCCTGTCCTGGTAATTAGCTCTTGTAGACCAGGCTGACCTCAAACTCACAGATACCCGCCTGCCTCTTCCTCCTGAGTGCTAGAATTAAAAGCGTGCACCACCATCGCCCGGCTTTATTTTGATTTTTCAAGACAGGTTATCTTTGTGTAACAGCCCTGGCTGTCCTCTTACTTGCTTTGTAGACCAGTCTGGCCTAGAACTCACAGTGATCTGCTTAGCTCTGCCTCCCAAGTGCTGGGATGAAAGGAGTGCACTACCACTACCTAGAAGAAACAAGGTATTTTTTTTGAAAGTAATTTTATTAAATTATAAAACTTTCCATTTACGCCCCTCTTCCCAACACCCTCCCACTCCCCCCCCTCCCTCTCCTCCTCTCTCTTTGTCCCTAAGGGCAGTCAGGGATTCCAGCCCTGTGGGAAGTTCAAGTTCCTTCCCCCTCCCTCCAGGTCCAGGAAGGTGAGTATCCAAACAGACTGGATCCCAAAAATCCAGTATATGCAGAGGAAACTAGTCCCAGTGTCATTGTCAATGGCTTCTCAGAAAGACTCCGGGCCAGCCACATTCAGAGAATCCGGCCCCATTCAGAGAATCTGGTTGGATCACGTGCTCCTTCAGTCGCAGTCCAACTGGCCTTGGTAAACTCTCATTAGATCCGGCCCCTTGTATCAGTGGGTGATAGCATCCCTCGCAGTCCTTCGTCATTTTCTTCGTCCTTCTGTTCCTCATTTGGACCTTGGGGGGCTCAGTCCGGTGCTCCAATGTGGGTCTCCGTCTGTATCGCCATCCATCGCCAGATGAAGGATCTATGGTGATAAGCAAAATATTCATCAGTATGGTTATGGGCCAAGGCCGGTTCAGGCACCCTCTCCTCTGTCCAGAGAACAAACTGGGGATCTCTCCTTGAACCTGGGATCCCATATATAATCAAGTTTCCTGTAAACCCTAAAATGACTCCCTTAGTTGAAATATATTCTTCCCTGATCCCATATTCATCCTTCCTCCCTTCCCCCCATCCCGGTCAACCAAGCTTTCTCCATTCCTCCCCTACTCCCTTCTCTCTTACCCTCTCCCCTTCCAACAACCCTCCCACCCACCCCCCCCATTCACCCAAGGTTACCTGGGACTCTTGACTATTTCCTACCTCCTGGCGGATAGCTAAATAGTCTTCATCAGGTTCGTCTTCTTATTTAGCTTCTCTAGGATCACGAATAATAGGCTCAAAGACCTTTAATTATGGTTAGAATCCACTTATGAGTGAATTCATACCGTGTTCCTCTTTTTGGGTCTGGCTTACCTCACTCAGTAAAGCGTTTTCTATGTCCATCCATTTGCATGCAAAATTCAAGATGTCATTATTTTTTACCGCTGAGTAAAACTCTAATGTGTATATGTTCCACACCTTTTTTAATCATTCTTCTATTGAGGGGCACCTAGGCTGTTTCTAGGTTCTGGCTATTACAAATAGTGCTGCTATGAACATAGTTGAACAAATGCTTTTGTAGTATGCTAACAAATCTCTAGGGTATATTCCCAAGAGTGGAATTGCTGGGTCCTGAGGGAGGTTGACTCCCAGTTTCCTGAGAAACCGCCACACTGATTTTCACAGTGGCTGCACAAGTTTGCATTCCCACCAACAATGGATGAGTGTTCCCCTCACCCCACATCCTCTCCAGCATAGGCTATCGTTGGTGTTTTTGACTTTAGTTATTCTGACAGGTGTAAGATGGTATCTCATAGTGGTTTTGATATGCATTTCCCTGATCGCTAAGGAGGTTGAGCATGACCTTAAGTGTCTTCTGGCCATTCGAAGTTCATCTGTTGTGAATTCTCTGTTCAGTTCAGTACCCCATTGTTTAATTGGGTTAATTAGAGTTTTAGTGCCTAGTTTCTTGAGTTCTTTGTATATTTTGGAGATCAGACCTTTGTCTGATGAGGGGTTGGTGAAGATCTTCTTCCAGTCAGAAGGCAGCCATTTTGTCTTACTGACAGTGTCCTTTGCTTTACAGAAGCTTCTCAGTTTCAGTAGATCCCATTTATTCATTGTTTCTCTTATTGTCTGTGCTGCTGGGGTCCTACTTAGGAAGAGGCCTCCTGTGCCTATATCTTGTAGACTACTTCCCACTTTCTCTTCTATCAGGTTCAAAGTGGACGGATTAATGTTGATGTCTTTAATCCATTTGGACCTGAGTTTTGTGCATAGTGATAGATATGGATCTACTTTCATCCTTCTACAGGTTGACATCCAGTTATGCCAGCACCATTTGTTAAAGATGCTTTCCTTCTTCCATTGTATACCTTTAGCTCCCTTGTCAAAAATTAGGTGCTCATAGGTTTGTGGGTTAATATCCGGGTCTTCTATTCGATTCCAAAGATCGATTTCTCTGTTCTTATGCCAATACCAAGCTGTTTTCAATACTGTAGCTCTGTAATAGAGTTTGAAGTCAGGGATGGTAATGCCTCCAGAAGTTCCTTTATTGTATAAGATTGTTTTGGCTATCCTGGGTTTTTTGTTTTGCCATATAAACTTGATTATTGTTTTCTCAAGGTCTGTGAAGAAGTTTGATGGGATTTTGATGGGGATTGCATTGAATCTATAGATTGCTTTTGGTAGAATTGCCATTTTTACTATGTTGATCCTCCCAATCCAAGAACAAGGGAGATCTTTCCATTTTCTGGTATCCTCCTCAATTTCTTTCTTCAAAGACTTAAAGTTCTTGTCAAATAGGTCTTTCACTTCCTTGGTTAGAGTAACCCCAAGATATTTTATGCTATTTGTGGCTATCATGAAAGGTGATGTTTCTCTGATTTCCCTCTCTGCTTCTTTATCCTTTGTGTATAGGAGGGCCACTGATTTTTTTGGAGTTGATCTTGTATCCTGCCACGTTACTAAAGGTGTTTATCAGCTGTAGGAGTTCTTTGGTAGAGTTTTTGGGGTCACTTATGTACACTATCATATCGTCAGCAAATAACAAAAGTTTAACTTCATCCTTTCCAATTCGAATCCCCTTGATCTCCTTGTGTTGTCTTATTGCTATTGCTAGAACTTCAAGCACTATATTGAAGAGGTATGGAGAGAGTGGACAGCCTTGTCGTGTTCCTGATTTTAGTGGAAAGGCTTTGAGTTTCTCTCCATTCAATTTGATGTTAGCTGTCGGTTTGCTGTAGAAACAAGGTATTTTTTTAAACTGGAGACTATCATAAAAGTCTTTACAAGAATATATTTGAAAATGTAAACAAAATATAAACAGCCCACAATACCTGTGAACTTTGCTAAAACCTAAACATAGCAGTTGAATAATATTGCATCTCATAGGTTGTTGGTTCCTGTGGTTTTTTATTTTTAATATTACTTCTTTTGTTTAGGTAATTTGAGGAAGGGAGGAGTGGGGACAGAAGGTGTTCTTTCAGTGAAGTTTCTAATAGAATGAGCAATTATAAAACTAAAATTTAAAAAATTGGGTAGATATTTAAAGAAAATGAAACTTAAGTAATAAAATATAAAAAATTAAACATGACTAATTTATATTTAGTCTACTTAATAAAATTTTGGATTTTATGAATTTTTAAATGAATGATATATAGACAGCAAAGCATTCAAATATACATAACCTTTTATACTTAACCTTCATGAAGCTTATTCATCAAAGACTCAATTATAACTGATCATTCAAGCTACTGAACATTAAGGTTGACTATTAAACCTCTAAAGATGGTAGAATCAGTTTCATTTCAAAGTAAGCAAACTAAAATGTGTTAAATATAAAGTTAATTCCATAAGGAATGCTGAATATTTACCATTTATCCTTATAGTAAGATGGCATCATTTATGATTCAGCTGAATAAAATCTTAATTATAAGTACGTGTCTTTTAAAGAGCTTCAAGGATATCCAGACTCAGTATACTTAACTGTTTTTAGTTGTTTATTTAAAAGTTACTTATCATCTCTTATTCTATTTAATAAAAGAAATTATGGGTGGATAAGGTTTATAAAAACAGTTGTAAGAAATACTTAAAACTGAGATGACTACTTATTTTGTTTGAAGTGTGGAGCAGACCATTAGTTAACTCTGCTGGTGTAAGACCGTGGCTGCAGAACACTGGTGTAGTCAGTAATAATACTTAGTTCTGTGGGGTAAACTCGAGAACATACACTCAAGCAGTATGAATTCACAGAGAGGCATGTGAAGTATGTAGGTCTAGCTTTATAGAAGTAGCTGGCGGTCATCCACAATTTTATAAGTGGGGGAAGCACTTCTAAGGACAGTTACCAGGGAAGGGATGTGCCCAGGCTCTACAGATTGTCAGATTCGCACAAATCGTCAATACAGAGAAGTACTGTGTAAAGAAGACCAGCTTGCTTCCACCCCACCCCCCTTAGATCCCTGATTGTGTAAAGATCAGTACAAAAGTAATTTCATAAAAAAGCAGTGTTTGTGGGAAGATTAATCTTATAATTGTGCGCAGGATAACATTAAGTAGTCAGAAACTGAGTGGGTAAAATTCACTAGAAAATCCCTGTCAAAATTTACATAGAATAGAAAGCTCTAAAATAGGATGTTAATGATTGGCTAAAATGAAGCTGATAGCCATTTCAGAGATAGACTTGATATTGACTGAATACAAAAGAGGAATAAACCAACATCATGGTTTTTCCATTTCTGTTGCCTTCACTAATTACTGTTGCTTGGCATCACAGCCTTGGTGTTACACCATGCTGTGTGTACATTTTATTCTCAGAGGCATATTTACATTTAAAGACCTATACATTTGTATTCATATTATCTCTCCTTTCCTTTCTTCCCTTCACCACCACTTCTCTTCCTTGTTCCCCTTTCTCCTTTTTTGCGGGGAGGATGATCTCTCTATATAACCTAGACTGGCCTCAAACTAGGCTGAAATGATCTTCCTGCTTCAGCCTCCCTAATAGCTGGAGTTCTCTTTTCAGTTAATGTTTCTATTAATGACAGTTATGTGTGAAGGGGAAACTAAGCTGTTCTTAAATGCCTTGGCATAATCAAAGTCTAAATCATTTTTAAAATTATTACTGAATACTGAAATTATTGTTTCAGTGAATCTAAGCATATACCTCCAGTTATATTACTGAGTCAGTTATAGACATAGTGTATATTATATGCCTTAGAACATATACTTAAATAAGGTAATGCACATTACTCTGAAGCTTCTTAGTAAGAAAACATATTATTGAATCAGTGTCAGGAATACCTAAGACAGGAAAGGTGCAATGTCACACACCTGTAATCACAGCACTCAGAGGGTGACACAGAATTCTGAGAGTTTGAGATGAGCTTATGATATATAACAACATCTTGCCTCTGTAAGAAAAAAAGTGAAAACAACAACAACAACAACAACAACAAAGAGGAGGTAGGACAGAAAAGGTCTTAAGGCCTGTCTATAGAAATCTGAAAAGATAACATCTAGAGTTGATAACAAATATAGCTCACTAAAACCGTGAGATTAGAAAAATCTTATAACGAGATTGAAATACTCACAATTGTCGTTTTGGGCCGAATAACACTGTTAGTTATTTAGAGCTTATTCGTTGCAAATCCTAAGACCTTGATTAGTTTAGTTTGTCTCCTAGAATTTGTGGAAATAATTATTTTATATATAAAAGATTACTTTAAGAGAGTTAAGGGGCAGCAGGACATTGGTGGTGGACACCTTCCATTTCAGCACTTGGAAGGCAGAGGCAGACAGATCTCAGTGAGTTCAAGACCAGCCTGGTGTACAAAGCAAGTTCCAGGACGGCCAAGGCTGTTACACAGAGAAACCCTGTCTCAAGGGGTGTTGAAGGGTATATTATTTTCTAGAAGGCTTTTTTTCCTTTGTGTGTGTGTGTGTGTGTGTGTGTGTGTGTGTGTGTGTGTAAGAAATCACCTTTATGTAGTCTCTAGTTTTTGGCTTCTGTTTGTTGGATTTTTATCCTCACTGTTACATTTTGTTATTAAGTTATATGTCTCCCCCTTTGTCTTAGTATCTCAGTTCTGTGTGTCTTGGACTTGGAGATTCTTATCAGCATCTGCGTTCCAGAATTGAGTCTTCTTGCTAGTCATGTTTGGAGTAAACTCTTAGTATGTATGCCTAGTTTTCTTTAAAATACCAAGAACTGTGAACATACAGCTAAAAAAATTTGAGTTATTTTTAGAAACAAATAAGAAAATAGATTCTCTGTAGTTATAGTTTCCCCCCTCCATTATAGCCTTTTATGTAAAGCACACAGAACAAGATAGCATGCCTGATGGTTAAAAGCACAGGCTCTAAATGCAGACTGCGTGGGTTCTAATCCTCATTTTGCCTCTTGCCTGCTGGGCAGACATGGGCAGAGTACTAGAACATCTTGTTTCCATGCCTGTAAAATTGGGAGAATAATTTCAGTTCCAAACAATTATTGTCTAGATTTAATTTAATTCATTAAAAACATTTCTCTGAAATAAAGCATAATAGATGGTGGCTTGGTATTGCAATATCATTTTTTGTTATTATCAGAATGTCTGGTTGTTATCACTAATTGAGAGATACATTTTGCATTAGAAATTTAAGATAAAAGTTCAGGCTCTTTAAATATCTGGGCTCCTGTACAATAAAAAGTTATAAACTTCTTATTCCAAGAGGAAAAAGCCAGATCACAGTTAAAATCAGATCAAGGCAAAATCCATCCAGCAGTGTAAATGGTTCATTGTCTAACATCTGGAACACACACAAGATCTTCTGGGCTCCCAAGGGCTTGGGTAGCTCCTCTTCTCCAGCATTACCATCTACATCACACATAGCTTTTCTTGAAGGTGCAGACAAATCCACTCCACACCTGCTGCTGTCCTTAAGGTCATCCCACAGTCCTGCCATCTACAGTATATTCTGGACTCAGCTGCAACTGGCTGCACCTTCACCAATGTCCTCTGCTAGCCTCTTACAATGCCAGCCCGCAGATGCTCCCCATGATACTTTCCATCCTGTAGCTGTCATGCCACCAAAACCTGTGGAGGACTCTTACACTTTGTCAAGTTCAGCCTTGACTTCCTCTGAACCATAGCTCTGTGTGCTGATCCTGAAAAAATAATTTTTAAGATTGCACCCAGGCTGGAGAGATGGTTCAGCTGTTAAGAGCACTGCCTGCTCTTCCAAAGGTCCTGAGTTCAATTCCCAGCAACCACATGGTGGCTCAAAACCATCTGTAATGAGGTCTGGTGCTCTCTTCTGGCCTGCAGGCATACATGCAGACAGAATACTGAGAATACTGTATACATAAAAAAAAATTGCATCCCAGTGTTTTTCATCCCCAGCTAACTAGCATCAATTGTCCTAGTAAAGCAAAGGTTTCACTTTAGTGGTCCAGAGCAAGAACCACTTGGGCCTTCCTGTAATTTACTAATCCAGCAAGCTGCCAATCAGTCTCCTGTTGAGACTACTATTTTCTAAGTTAGCATTGGTCTTTAGGGGAGCAATCCTTGAGAGAAATAAACACATGGTCATTCAAAGTTCTGGTCTATAACAAGAGATAAATTATATTGTAGACGGTTGAGAAAATAACAATATAAAGTACTCACTCCTTTCACTAGTTGAGTTACTTTACCTCTTTAAGAGTAATTATTCTCTCTGGAGCTAACAACTTTTAACTAAGAGTGATTTGTTTTTATCATATGGAGATAAAAAAGCATAGTAAGTAACCATAGTTATTGGATTTTGAAATGTAGTTACTCAATTTATCCAGTACAATTTCAAACAGTTAAAGCATTGAAATATATTTGCTTAACGAGTTCATAAGCCTGAAACTAAAATTAGATGCTTGGAAGAAAGTGAAGAAATGAGTTTCAGTTTTTCCATTAACCTGAACATTGCATAGCGAGGGAACTATTTTATTCTATCATCTTATCCTAGCTAATTAAACTTATTTTTCTCCCAGTTTAGTCTCTCTGTCATTTATTCAGAGATTAAAATATTTGTACCTTAATTTGAAGTTACAGAACCTTTATAGATAATTGCCAGAGAAAATATGAGATGTTCTGCTTTACCAGCTCCTCTCTCTGCCTTTTTGTCCCCCAACTTTAGAATCACCTGACTTGGATACATCACCTTTAAAGTCATGATTTCAAGTCTGAAGGTCTTGCTGTGTGGTATACTCCAACAAGCTGATTTGCTTAAATTCTGTTGCGCCATTTCCATGAATCTGAGCTAATTATACTGCTGTCTCTCAGAGATGTATGTTAGAAGTCACGTGCACCTATTTCTGAAAATGACTTTGTACATTAAGACTCATTTATTCAGCTGATGGTTAGAGAGAAACTTAGATACAGTTATTGGTCATAATTTAAAAATACGGCAATATCATGGAACTGTCTTCTACTGCAGGCATATAAGCTGCGGTATCAACTTCTCAGTCGTTAGGGATATTGTAATTTGGCTTAATATTTTAATGGTCAAGATGCCACAAGGAGATGAAAGAAGACCTGTATCCAGCATGCAAACAGTGATAGGGTAAGCACTTGCAGTTGGCTTTTCTCAGGCAGCATTGATTTCTGTGCATTACCGGGTCTGTGTAAGATGCTGTCCTTTTAACACTAGCCGAATTTAAATGTCAGTAATTTTTTTCTGCTGCAGATTAGTGTAATACAGAGAAATTTTCTGTAAGTAAGGGGAGGCAATGGACGCCTGCTAATAGCCTAAAAGTAACTAATGAGGATGTGCAGTCAGACGATTGATTGAATGAATAGCTGCAGTCCTGTGTTTCTTTCTCGCTCGCTCTCTGCAAGCTGTGGAGAGGGAGGGGGAAGAGCAAGGCAGGGAGGGAGCACGAGAAAAAAAAAAATGCTTTCTCTTAAGTGGAAGTAGCACGGATCCCAGGGGCCAGGAGGCCAGAAATGGAAGTTTAAACTGCGTCTATCTTTTAAAGGCAGAACAGCAGGAATCAAAATGTCAGTCTCCGGAGTCACGGGTTACTCTTTATTTTTTAAGATCTGGAAGATAACACAGAATACTTTTTTTAGGATGTGTTTTTTTTTTCTTGTCCATGTTGAGATTATCTAATGTTATCTGAGAAGCTGGATTCTTATCTGTCTGTCAGTTGAAGTGGAGATGGGAAGCAGTTGTGATAAAGGTATAATATGTATAAATATCTGTGTATGCATGTGTGTATGTGTATATATTTTATATGTATGAGAAGAAACCTTTAAAATGTAATGTTCATGTGGTTTATAGCTCTTAAATTAGAGATCACATCATTTGCAGAATCCTAATCTTGTTAGATCATTTGAACAGAGCTGTGATTTCAGAGGAAGATGTGAGTAAGGTCATATAGCCAGAACAAGGAGAAGCGGCTCTATTTTTATATCTGCATAGGCATGTATATTCTTTTATCCTGCAGCACCTTTCAGTCTTCTCATAGCTTTTGCTACAGTCTGGTGAATCATCTGTACAGAACCGAACTTTGACCTTTTTATAAGCATGTCAAATTATGCACAACAGTAGTATTTCTGGTTCACAAAAATATGAGAAATTTCTGACTCACTTAACTTCTAAATGGCTGATAGAGAAGTAGAGCCATATGGTACAAGATATAATTATTAGGTGAACCTTAAAACCTTAAACATATTATAGCTTGGAAAAATTACTTCTTATACATGCACAGATGAAAACACAAGTTGTTTCTTAGAATAGAGTTTTAACCCTGACCAAGTTTCTTTGTCTCTATAGGTTAAACACTACAAAGATACCTAAAGCATATTGAGATTAAAATGTAATAGACCTTTAAAGAAAAACAGCTCTTTTGTGTGAAAAGCAAAAAAACCCCGACTTTTATAGTTTAGGGAAAGTCTGAAATTTTGCATACTTCATGATGTTTCTCTTTCCTCCACTTTTCCAGAGGTGCCAGCAGAAAGGTCCCCCCGCAGACGGAGCATCTCAGGGACCAGCACATCAGAGAAACCCAACTCCATGGACACTGCGAATACCTCCCCTTTCAAAGTACCAGTAAGTGTTGCTTTCATATATATATATATATATATTTTGTTCTCAGAGTTAAAGTAAATCAAACATTTTGTTCCTTAAGAATTACATTACAATACTGAGGATAAAAGTATATATTTCTATTGACTGTGAATCATATCCAGTATGAGGTCTATTAGATTTTAAGGAATATTATTTTTGCTTGTGGACTATTTTAAAAAAAAACCCAAGTGCTTTAAATCTGAATTTTTCTGAATTATATAGTGCAAATCTTTACAGGTGTCCTTTAATCTAGTTATTAGCTAAAAATATATTAATATTATAATAAATATTAACGTTTACTAAAAGCATACTGACATAGGAAGACTATAGTGGAGCATATAGCTAGCTACTAGGTGCAGCCTTTTGGTCTCATTACAAAACTCATATTTTTATACTTTATTATTTTAAAATTTATTATCTGTCTGTGTGCATGCATGCATGTGTGCATGCATTCACTACAATGCACATGTGGAAGTCAGAGGACAGCTTTGTGTAGTCTGTTCTCTTCTACTTCTATATGGATTCTAGGAATTGAACTCAGGTCATCGGGCTTTCATGGCCATAACCTACTGAGCCATCTTACCAGTCTTAAGTGACTCAGATATTGAGTCATCTCTTCTCTTTGAGTACTGGGTAAGAAATGGACCTGTTTTGTAAACATGTGAAAGTCTACGGTGTTATGAAAGGCATATTTAAAGAGAATTGCTTCAATAGATTGGTCATTATTCTAAGTACAATGATGAGTATAAGATAGAAATAAACTTTTCTATTTGGGGAAAAAAAAACTTTTCCCTCTTAATATAGCCAAACTAATATGTTCTTACTCCAATACTGTCAGGTTGAGATGCTTTTAAGTAGAACCTTTTTTAGATGTATGGTAGATGTGTTAGTCAACACAAGTAGGCATTTTATTTCTGTTAACTCGGAAGAACAATATACTTAATGTGTTTTACATTAAGAGTGGGTAGAGTTTGTGGGTATTTGTTTCTGTAAGAATCTTTCAGAGCTTTACAGGTTTCTATAGACTGCAAGTGAGTGCTTCATTAATCTTGCAATCATGATGTGGCAACTCTTTAATAGCATCGGATGTAATGTCTTACTAAATTTCTTAATTCTATAGAGACAGATACATATGTTTTACTTTTTATGAACGAAAAAAGCATGTTTCTTTCACTCTTTTTTTTTAACAAAGCAGAAATCAATACAGTTTAACTTGTATTATAGTTGTGCTGGGTTGTTTGTTTTGTTTTTCAACTTAACATATCTGGGAAGAGGGAATCTTAATTTCGAAAATGCCTCCATAAGATCGACTTTTAGGCAGATTGGTGGAGTAGTATCTTGATTATTGATTGATGTTGGGTGCCCAACCCATTATTGGTGTTATCATGCCTGGGCTGGTGGTCTTGGGGTGTATAAGAAAACAAACTGAGATAGCCAGTAAACAGCACCCTTCCATGAACTCTGCATCAGCTCCTGCCTTCCGGCTCCTGTCCTTATTTCCCTCTGTGACGGACTATGATGTAATAAGCCCTTTGCTGTCCAAGTTTTTTCTGGTTATGGTTTTTTATCACAGCAATAGACACCCTAACACAGTACTTCTGAAGGACACCATCATACTTCAAGGTGTATTATACAGCAATTCACTGTGATAACAGCGATCCTGAATTATTAAGAAAAAATGAGATATTCTTTTGTTTTGCTCTTTTTTCAAGGTGTAGCTGAGTATATTGCATATCAATTAATTATACTTAAAACTACTCATGTACAGAGAATTCATTGATACAGATGACTGTATTGAGTTCCAATTTAAGACTTTTACATTGTCTATGTGCAATGAAATGGTACTTTTTTACATTTTTTCTTAAAGTTCCCAAATGAGAATAGCTCTCTATGGTAACAATAAAAAATATCTTTAAATTATGTGTGAAATTTGTGTTCATACTTTTTAAAATTTAATTAAGAACTGCAATTTTGCTTATTTGAATAATAAATCGCAACTGATTTGTGTTATCTTAATAAAACTAACCGTTTGTAAATAGAAGTTTCAAAACTATGAAAAAGAAGTGCTTAAGACCAAGCACTACTTAGAAACCATATATTTGTTTGATAAACATAGAAATAATAAGGGAAAGAAGACTATTTTAAAATTACAGTCACAAAGCCACTTATTTCTAGGAGAATTAATCACTCAGAAGCCCTCACCTAGACATTTTTAAAATTAACCGTCAGAACAGAACTCAGTTTTTTATCAGCTCCCCTAAAAGAAAAAGACAAATAGCTAAT
This sequence comes from Myodes glareolus, assembly GCF_982192425.1. NCBI lineage: Eukaryota > Metazoa > Chordata > Mammalia > Rodentia > Cricetidae > Myodes > Myodes glareolus. The sequence continues at coordinate 67,086,540 of NC_142030.1, forward strand.
ATGTTCTAGTCGCTTTGGCCATCATATTTCAGAGTAATGTGGTATATAGAAGTTGACACTGATATTCTGATAATCACAGACCATTAAAGATATAAATTATATTTGTTTACTTATAAGTATAACTGGGTATATTATATATCATTAGAGAATACTTTACATCTTGAAAATAGGTGATCTTTATAAAACTTATTGTCCAGAAAGGTCCGTTTCATGCACATAAATAATACATTTTTATTTATTGTTTGACAAAATTATCATGTTTATAATGTATTTTGATCATATTCACTCCTCATTTTCCTCTTTTAGTTTGTCATCTCTGTCTCTCATTTAACAGTAATTTCCTATTCTGATTATCTTTGTAACTACCCCAGTTGCTCCATACAGTACCTTTTACATAGGTTGTAATCAATAGTTGTTTAGTGGATAAGATACATATCAACTATACAAGGATCCAAATAAAATGAGTTTTTCTCACATGTAATGTCTTGGTAAAACTTATGTCTGTAGTAAATTAAAGTAATAACCTTTTGCTATAAGTAAACATTTCATAAGAGATTATTTGAAATTAGTGTGCCTGTGCAAAATGGGGTTTTTTTCTTAATTAAGAGAATTTTTAATTAACAGTTGGGATATATGTCTAAAGTACATTCTGTACATATTTATATTTGAAAATTGAAACTAGTTAGAATTTTTATTTAGTAATTTGTTTCTTGAAATATTTCTTTTGAGTCCTTTAGATATGCATATGTATAAGCCCACAGTGTTTTTGGTAGGTGTGAGTTTTGTCCGATTCTTCAAACAATTATAATCATTTGAATAGCTTTTGTTTCTTGAAAAATATCACTGTTTTGTTTGCTTTTTTCTAGGATGTATTTTTTGCCTTGGCATATTTGTACTTTTCTCTATATAAAACATCCTTTGTATGTTTTATATTCAAATGATATTTAAGTGATTTTATGGCAGAAATGAGGAACAACTGACTAAAATAAGTTATCTTTACTTAAATTTAATTCAGAAAGGAAGACAAACATGTCTTAAAGCTGGAAATAGTTGTTTCATATACAGTAAAAATTATGTTTTTAGAACAGGCTTCTTTATACCCTGTTCATAAAGTGACTAATGATATTTAGGATTTGTGGATGACTTCTACTTAGATGATACCATCCACTTGGCTTTGACTAGAGAGAGCTGCTTGTTTTCTGGGCCATGCGTTCGTTCAGCTTAGTGTTCTCATTTCCATAGCACAATGATCTGAGTTGGCCTTGTCTGTAACACAATGCAGTCACAGCTGCACCGTTTGTATTAGCTTTGAGCTTAGCTCTGAAAGAATCCAGACACTAAAAATTATGCCAAGACACCCAGAAAGCATAGTTGAACTAAGGCAGTAGCCAGATATTTCTGTATAACCTTCCTTATCCTCTTGTTACTGTGACACTTGATCAGTTCTAGTCAAACAAATATGTTAATATAAGACATATTTAATCAAATGATCATACCTTGTATGGTTAAATAAACCTTCTGGAAAATAAAGTGAAGACTATGTTAAATCCTGTATAAAAAGATATTGGGGCTGGAGGGATGGCCAGCAGTTGAGCTCTTCCAGAGAACCCAGACTTAGTTCCCAGCACATTGGAACTCACAGCCAATCTCTGTAAGTCTAGTTCCAGGGGATTTGATGCCCTCATCTGGCCTGTGCACATATGTGTTCCACAAACTTCTATAGAGACAAAACACTCATACACATAAAATAAATAAATCTTAAAAGCTTTTTAAACACCAGATAAATGGTAACCCCTTTCTTAAGTATCATGCTCTCAGGATCAGCTAGTATTGGTTTCTATTGTACCTGATGTCTTCTATATGGTCTATATAAGTACTTTTCCAAATCAAACAGTTTCTTGCACACTTAAGAAAGACTGGGAAATGTTCATTGTTCAAACCAGTGGTTTTCAACTCTAACTAACCATAACATTTACCTTTCATAAAAAAGACTGACACTTGTAAAATAAGTCAGTGGGTTGGTTTTTTTTTTTTTTTTTTTGGTGTTGGTGGTGCTGGGCTTTTTGTTTGTTTGTTTTTATTTTGTTTTTTCTTTTTAAAAGATTCCCAAATGCCTCTACAATGCACCCTGGAATTTAGGATTGTTTGCCTTCATGATTGGTAGAATATGAGGAACACATTTGTGCCAGTCTTACCCACAAACATCGGTGCTTTCTTTTGTATCTTCAAGTCTGACATGAAAAACTAATCAGCAGCACTTCCTCTATGGCCTGCTGTTACTCATATGAAAATTGCTTGACAGTGCATTAATTACTTATATATGTGTTTGCCATGGTCATTTTAGACTACCAGTCTGACAGACTATTTACTGTGACATATTGGCCAGCATAAGAGTCTCCCTTAGGAGTAAAATAATGACGTTGATTTTATTGCATACAAGCTGAAAAACCTCAAAACTGAAAAATTTCAAATTTTATATCCACTTTGCTCTTTATTCCAGGAAGACAATTACAGCCGTTTCTCCTGGTGCTTACAGACTCATATCCATCTTTTCTCTTTCTTTTCACTGGCCATCCATGCAGAGTCAAATCTGTAATAGAATCACCCTACAATGATACATCTTTTAATAAAGAGTTTGTGTTCCTATGTACATGAATATATAATATAAGCATATATAAATACATTATTGCCAGAGGTAATTATAACATGCTAAACAGATAGATATCAGAAAATAATTTTGTGGTACAACATCACAAGTACCAACTACTCCTTTAAGTCAGTTTGAGATCAGAATAGATATAATTCAATGGTACATAGCCTAGAAAATCTGAAATTTAGCATCTTGGTGTGCAGGACAAAAGAATAAAGTTAGATGTAATTCTTTGAAGAATAGTATTTAAGAATAGAGATTGGTAGATCCATGGAGAAGGGAACATACTTGGCAGACATTGTTATCAAGAGTCTTAACTTGAAAGAATCAGCGAATGATACAAAAGAAATAACTCCTCAATCTATGATAATCCTTAGAAATAGACTTAAAGCAGAACTAAGTACTAAAGAGTCCAATTTATTCCACCCAGGAGAAAAGGCTTGTTCAAGAGGATAATGCAGTCACCCATATATAGCACATTCTTTAGATAATATCCCTCTTGTCCCAAGAAAAGATATTTCTCCTTGCCTTCAATGGGGGAGAGAGGTTCAACTTTCACTTTATAATTAAAGAAAAATGTCTCAAACTCACGCCCATTTAAGGGTGGCATTTGCCACCAAGCATACTAAATATGTACAACGGACATCAAATATTTCCCTCCAATATAGGAGTTCAGAAGTTAGTGATGTGGAAAGAAAATGTTTCCAATGTTATGATTTTGCTAGGTATTTTGCTAATTGTACAAAGAATATTTTTGCCCCTTTTCCTAAAACTTTGCAAGATACAAGCACTGCTGCTAGAGAATACCCTGAAGTATCTGCTAACATAGAGCTCTTTAATTCTACAACCAATGCCACTTCCGTTCTTCTGAATTTTTTAATGTTTTGTATATTTTGTATTAAGCATCTACTAATTTTAAAGGAACTTTATTCTAAGATCTTAAAATATCATAGGAGTTTCCATCAGACTATTGGATAGCTAGTTAAAAAACCAATCAAACAAAACTCCTTAATGAGGGTTTTCTAGAGAAGGTAAACAGTGGTGCTTTTCTACCTGAAAAGATGCTCAGTATCAGCTGTTAGGGAAGCTCACATCAAAATGATGCATTACTGCTTGTAGGATAGGTATAATCAAAACGGAGACAGTAGTAAGTATTATTGAAGAAGAGTAGAAGCTGAGACTCTCATGGGAATGTAAGTGATGCAGCCATTAAAAAAATAGTTTGATAGTTCTTCCAAAGGTAAATTTTGAGTTTCCTTTTGGTCTAACAATTCTACTTCTGTGGATATAACCAGTGGAAAACATGCCTTTACAAAATGCATAAAAATGTTTATAACATCATTATATATAATAGCTACAAAGTAACCACAGCCTAACTATCATCTGAAGGACAGATATAAAAACTATGGTCAATCCATATAACAACACATTATTACTTACAAGAAGAAATCAAATAATGATATATGCTATCATATTGGTGAATCCCCCCCAAAAGGCTACAGAAGCCAAAACATAAATCCATATGTTTTATGTTTTATTACTGTATGTATGAAAAGAATCATAGAAGTGAAGGAGTTCTAGAACTAGGCTGTGGTGATGGTTGCATAAAGGTTGCTCTCTTTTTAGTTTTTGAGATCTCTCAAGTTTTAGAGTTTTAGGATTACAGGCATGAGCTACTACTGCATCCACTTGACCTTTTTGAATACACACACACACACACAAAACTTGACTTATATACTTTAAAAAGAGTAATTTTATGGCATATGAATTATGATAATAAAGAAGTTGTAAAATTAAATATAGTCCTATGAAGCAGAGTAAAGATATAAAGTCTTATTAATATTTGTAATGTGGTTATAAATTGAAACAATAATATTCTTAATATACTAGATTAAATAAAGTATATTTATTTAAATAAAGTATATATATTTATATATACTTAAGGGGAAAGGCAAAGAAAATATATTGAACTACATTGTTATATATTAGTTGTTTATTGTCTACAAAATTCTTAAATAGTCGCTATTGATTCTTTGAATAATACATTTTATGCAAACTATGATAATTTTTTCTTCTGTAGGGAAAATAGCACTATATTAATTTTTTGGATGTGGGAATAGAAATCATAACATTATTTTAAAACTAAATAAAGCAGGGAGTATAGAGATGGCTTAGCAATTAAGAGCTCTTAGTGCTCTTATAGAGGATCTAAGTTCAGTTCTTAGCACTGACATGATATCTTATAGATCCAGTTCCAAAGGAACCAGTGTTATCTTCTGACCTCACAGACTCCTGCACATATATGGTACATATGTAATCATGCAGGTTCACACACAGTAGAATAAATAAATAGTAGATTGTGGCAATATTTTATATGTAGATTATTTTTTAAAGTTTTACCTATCCTCAGCATATCTTTGTCTTAAGAATTATTTATATCTTATAGAATAAGTCATCAGGTCTTCTCTGCATCCTTTCACATCCGTTCCTCTCTTTTCAGCCTGACTGTCATTACCTGCCATCAATTATCATTGTTCTTATTCCTTCCGTGAACTGGTGTTACAGTCAGCTTTATGAAGATGAAAACAGTGCAGTATCTAAGTGCTGCACTCAGAAAGCCCATGTCTAGAGTTGAATGCTTTGTGATTGCAGCATTGCAACCCTCTGTCACCTTTTTTGTATGTGTGTACTGTGTTCTTGTATGTGAACATGGGGGTGATACATGTTCACATATGTGCATTTTCATGCAAAGGTCAGAGGACACGAGGTATCTTTCTCTGGTTCTCCATTTTAGCTTATTTTTTTCTGTCATTTTCACATGTGTTTATGTGATGTGTGACATGTATGTAGACAAGCGCCTGTGCGGTGTACATATTGTGTTATCGTGCACGTAGAGGCCCAAGGTTAATATTGCAAATCTTCCTATCACTCTTCCATTTATTCTTTAAGTAGGGTCTCTCAGTCAAACCCAGAGCTGGCTGATATAGCTAGCTCCTGTTAGACAGCTAGATCCAGGGAAACCATCTTCTGAGACTGAAATTGTGGAAGGGGTATCATGTCCACCTGGCATTTATGTGATTTTGGGGATCCAATCTTCTTCCTGTCCTCTTGCTTGAAAGGCAAGTGTTTTAACCATTGAGCCATCTCCCAACACCACCTAATCTTTTATTTTATTACATTTTTAAAGTGTGTGTGTATGTGTTTATATACATTTACTTACATTGCTATGGCACTTGTATGGAGGTCAGAAAATAACTTTTGGGAATCAGTGCTCTCCTCAACCCAGGCAGCAAACTCATGCTTTATACAGTGTCATTCTTTTCCTGCATTTTGAACTGTTGCCCCTGCTTTTATACTGAGATTCACTAATTGTCCTGCCAGTATACAGTCCGTCCTGTGTGATGCAGTAGATTGTTGGCTCACTCCTCTCTAGCCTCCACATCCTTCTCATCACTGTAGCTTTTACACTGCTGCCAGAGCAGTGTCTTCACAGGGTGCTTGCTTAATTTAAACCTGATTGTTACTTCTCATGTCATCAGATGTGGCAGCAAGCACCTTTACCCACTGAGCCATCTCACCAGCCCACACCTTATCTTTTGAGATATGGTCTCTCATTGACCTGAAGGTTGCTGATTCAGACAGCGTTGCTAGCCAGCAAGACCCAGTGATCCTCCTGTCCATACCTTTGTAGTGTTGAGATTATGGATATTTGTGGACAAACCTGGCTTTTTATATAGTTACTAGGAATCAAACCTAGGTCCTCAAGCTCATGACAAGCACTTTGCCAACTGAGACATCTCCCCAACCCTATAATCTTGAAATTTTTGATTATTACTTGACTCACTTTTGAAGACCTCCAAATAGGTCAAGTTGTGACCAAATGACCAAATCGTATACATTTTAGTTGGCTTACACAGTGCAGAAATAAAATGATGAATGTTTTGAGTCTTCATCTTACTCTTTTGCTATCAAATGTTCCTCAACCATACTTACTGAGTATTAAATTTTATTAAATAAACATTAAAGTACACACTCAACTATATTTTATTCATTTTATATAGTCAACACAACTTAGGAGCCTCTTGTTCTAAAAGCCTTTCTAGAGTTCTTCTTATTTACCTTATAATTTCAACATCAGACTGCTTTTTTTTTTTTTGAGAGAGAGAGAGAGATTTTTAAATTTGTTTTGTACTACTGGGGATTGAACCCAAGTTCTCACAAATGCTAGGTGAGCACTCCACCACTAAGCTATGCCCCATCCCATTCACTCCCACTCCAGACTGTTCTTTTTCCCAGTATGTTTCCAGAAGCTCACTTTAATGGATGGTATGCATTATTGTCTAAGCTATGCAAATTATAAGGACATTGTTACTTTTTTATGCTGTAGTAGTCTCATCATTATCTGGTAGTTCTGAATTATAATCAGCATTTTGTACCTTTGGTTTTTCAAGATTCTTCAGTTGATCTGCTAAATGAAACAATTATGAAGGGTATAATATATTAAATAGGGAAAAAAAGTTTTTTCTGTGGAAGTCCTCTGAACATAATGACAGAAAGTATGACTCATAGGGATTGTTTTTCCTATGAGTTTGCCCTTCATTCACAATATAGTTGGCTGTGTGGGAATGTAGTGCTGTTCAGCTCTTTAAAAATCAGACAAGGAAAAGACAATAGTATATAGTTTGATCTGAAGATCAAACCCTGATGATCTGTCCTGTTTACCTACATTTTATGCAGTCAGTGGGATCATTCTTACTCAGAAGCAATTTTCCAATAAAGTTAGGTGGTTGCAGGAAGAAAAAAAAACCCTCAGAATTCTTCTTAACATATGATCTAAGAGGCTAGGGTCATTCTGCCTGATTGTAACAGGTTACCAATACAAGAATTAAACATTGTTGGCTTTCAAGGGTTTGTTTATAGACTAGACAAAAGAATGATAACTGTATTTTGATCCTGCAAGATGGCTTAGTTGGTAGAGGCACTTGCCACCAAGCCTAGAGACCTCAGTTTGATTCTTAGAACCCACATGGTAAAAGGAGATAACCAACTCCCGTAAGTTATCCTCTGATCTCCACATATGTACTGTGTGTACATACCATCACATACATCTACACAAATAAATAAATATAAAAAGTTTAAATAAAGGGCTGGAGAGATGGCTCAGAGGTTAAGAGCACTGGCTGCTCCCCAGAGGTACTGAGTTCAATTCCCAGCAATTGAATGCTCACAACCATCTGTAATGAGATCTTGTGCCCTCTTCTGGCATGTGGGCATACATGGAGGCAGAATGTTGTATACATAATAAATAAATAAATAAATCTTTTTAAAAAAGTTTTAATGAAGAACTTTTAATAAAGGCACACACCTTTAATCCCAGCACTCCAGAAGCAGAGGCAAGTAGATCTCAGTGAGTTCTAGGACAGCCTGTTCTACATACTGAGTTCTAGGACAGCTACGAGGCTGTGTAGAGAGACTGTCTAAAGCGGGGACAGGGAGAAAAAACTGTACGTTTTACTGTATTATCTTAATGTCTTTGACCAAGAACAAATTGATTGACCTCATCTTACATATTTTATTGTTTTTGTGTTTTAGTTGATTTGTTTTTTTGAGACAGGGTCTCATACTGTAATCCAGACTGGCCTATAACTCATTGTGTAGCCCCAGTAACCCTCAACTTGTGGCAGTTACCTTGCATCAGCTGTTCTCTCTCTCTCTCTCTCTCTCTCTCTCTCTCTCTCTCTCTCTCTCTCTCTCTGTGTGTGTGTGTGTGTGTGTGTGTGTGTGTGTGTGTGTGTGTGTGTCTGATGTATATATCCTGAATGAATGTGTGAAATATCTTTCAAACACAGTCATATTCAGAGAAATGTAAATCTGGAAACACGATCCACCTTAGTACTGATAAAACAGCCAATTTCACACAACACAAAACAGTAATTTTCAAGTGGATAAGAGACCTAAATACAGGAAGACAATAGAAAGAGGCCATCTAACTGCTTTATAAAAAAAAAGTTGCAAAGTTTTAGCCAGTACCAAAACTTGTTAAAAGAACCAATATATCTGGCTTTACAAAAAAAATGTTACTAAGAGCTAACAAGATGCCTCCTGGGTAAAAGTGCTTGCCACAAAAGTCTAAAGAAGGCAGCAGTTCATAGGTGAAGCTGTGAAAAACAGACACTATGAATTATTTCTGTCATATATAATAATAAAGTATATCATTATTTTAAGATATGTGGAGGCTGTTAATAAAAACAATACTTTAACTCATAATTGAAGGTTGGTTATAACATTAGAAACAATACAATTAATAAATACCCTCTAGAAGTAATATGCCTAATAAAATCTTTTCTACATTATGTTTCCCCATTTCTCTTTTCTGTCCTTTATTATTCTGTACAGAAAATAAGCCATAGAAGAAAGAAGATAGCCTGAGGACATTAGCGAGGAGTATTAGTGTTGTCGGTGTCATCCATATGGCTCCCGTTATCCAGAGTCGTGATTTTTAGGAACATTGCATTTCACTCAAGGGACTAAGAATTTTGTTGTTTTTTTTTTAAAATAAATAATAGTCTCCAGACTCTCCATCTGTGATACTGTTATTCTTAGAGCCCTAGAAACGAGAGGCAGAAACTTTCAGTTAAATTCATCTAGTCTCTCTCCCTTGACAATGAAAAATGCCTTTCATATTGTTTTATCTAATGCTTTTTGGGACTTCTGTGATAACAGTCTAGGAGACTGTCCAGTGGACTAATAGGCTAATAGACCTCACTTTAGGACCGGACCGTGTTCTCTCTTAGTTTGATCCACCATTTTTCACTATGATAGACTTTAAAGCTGTTTCGCTTAATATTCATTTTCAGAACTTGAGGTCAGTTTAGTCACTGTTCATTCATAAGAAAGCACATGCTTGTGTGAGAAACCGAGGTAATCTCCTAAAGCAATGGTCCAAATACTGAACCTCTCTCTCCCCTCAAAAAGCAGGTTTTGCTTTATTTTAATGAATTGAATTTCTCTTAATTCAGATAATTATTATTAGCATTCTACTCTACAACTATGAAATAATTCACTGTTCCTTAAAAATTGCATAAATATAAAGATGACTTTAATTTGCTTGATCTTATTTGCCTTCCAGTATTGCAATTCAGTAGAGGATATAAATTAACACAGCAGCAGAACTAATTATAGTTCAAAACAAAGGAAATAACAATGTAAACAAAGGTCTTAAATAATCAGAGAGATCTGATTCTATTATAAAAATCAAGAATAATTTCATCAAAGAAAAAAAGTGGTTGGTATTTATCTGAGTCAGGACAAATATGGGACTATTGGGAAAACATTTAAATATGTTATAACACCTCATAATGCCTCCAACTAGACTAGAAATCTATATATAGGTAGACAATAGAAACAGGATATGTAATTTCTAAAAGAAAACTTGATGGCATTCTTAAATTTTAGCACAGGGCAAGTTTTACATGATGGATACTGAAAAGCCAGAGGCAGTTAAAAAGAATCAGTGACTATAACCACACACACACACACACACACACACACACACACACACACAAAATTGTTAGAAGCTGCAAGATTGGCACTCAAGTTCGGTGACCTGAGTTTTATCCCCAGAAGTCATGCAAAGATGGAGATAGAGAACCAGTTCCACAAAGTTGTTCCTTGACTCCCACATGCAGACCATGGGACGCACATACCTCCAAAGCAAAAATGATGAATAAGAACACATATTTTTATAAAATATCTTTACTCACATAGCATAAAACACTACAATAAAGAAAACTAATAAACTGAGACAAAAACAGCTAATAAAATGAGAAATAGTTAGATATTTTAAAACTATTGAAAGTCAGAAAACAAATGATCAGAGCACCAGAAATTTAAAAATTGGAGGATTTAAGAGAAGATATGAACAAGTCATTTCTGATAAAAAGGTGTGTGTGTATATATGTATGTGTGTGTGTGTATGTGTGTGTTTCTTTGACAGAGTCTGTGGCTGTGAGTGGAAGTGCAAATGGAGGCCAGAAGAGGGCATTGGATCTGCTTGGAGCTGGAGTTAGAGGCAGCTGAGAATTGCTAAGCATAGGTGCTGAAACCCAAACCCGTTGTCTGCAAGAACAGTCCACACTCTTAACCACTGAAGAGGAGAAGGGAGAGGAGGGGAAGGGAGCAGAAGAAAATGTAGAGCTCAATTAAAAAATCAATAAAAAAAAAAAAAGAAAAAAAGGGAGGGAGGAAGAAAATCCTGAAAATTATTCTGAATATCTGAAACACTGTTCAGATTCACATTCAGAGAAATGTAAACCTGGTAATACTACCCTCCTTGATGACTGACAGAAACAATTAAGTCAACAACTTCATCAGTGAAGATGTGAAAAACAGAGACTATCATACACTGTTGATGGAACGGCAAGCTGGAACAGCCCTTCTGAAAATGTGACAAACAGCATATTTGCCAATCCACCCTTGAAGATAAGCCACCAACATGAAAATAAATACACACAAAACTATTTATTACAGCAATGTTTATAATTTTAGAACACTGGAAATAGCATAAATATTTACGAAAGAATAAACTACTATTTGCTACCCTCAAAATACATTGTCTCAAAGTTGACTAAGTGTTCTTTTACTTATTTAAACAAGCAACGGCTCCCTTAGAATTGATGACACAGATTCCCAGTTTATAAGATCAGCTTCCTCTAAAGAAAAACAGAGTCATATGACTCCAAGATTTTGAAGTTGCAGACTTAATTGCTGTGGGTGCTCAGAGTTTATTGCCCTAAGCGTAGGGTCCCAACGCGGAGCAGCTAGCATTCTGGTTCCTTAGCAGTTAGTCTGAGGAATTCTGGTTCCTTAAGCATTGATAGCTCAGGAGTTCTCTAACAACTGGACTTGCATTCCCCTTTACTTTCCACCTTCTGCTCTTCCCGACTCTGTTGTCTCAGTGTCTCTGCCGTCTTTTGTCTTACTCCTTCCACCAGCCGTGTTAGCCTCTTGTACAGCCTACCCTCTGGTACTCAGGGAACTCGTCAGCCACCTCCTCCAGTTCCAGGCTTCAGATAACAGGATTCTGAGCTCCTAGGGGCTCTTTCGAGTACTCAGCTTCTGTAGGTGGTAAAGTACTGCCTTTTACTGAACTGGACCCTTACCTCTCAGTAACTCTGTGGAAATCTCAGCCTCCTCACTATCACTGCTCGGGCTAGAAACCCTGGGTTCTTGTTTGTTTTTTTGTGCAACCAGCTGAACCTGCTTTACTGGTTATAAAGACGACAAGTAGGTAAAAGACAGTTTAAAAGAAAGCTTTATTATGGTCTAATATTGCAACACGAGAAAGAGTTATTTGTTGGTAGGAGTAAAACCTTCCAGACTCACCTCTCCCTCCCCCCCCCCAAAACATACCCTAGTTACATAGCTAAAAGGGGAATAGGAATGCCTATGCTCAGATTTTAATTCCGCTAATCATACTCTGTCTTGTAGCTCCACCAATCAGAAGTAAGTTTCATATAAGTGACTACTCACAATCTCACATAAATACAGCCTCGTTTCTGTGAGGTATGATCTTTTTACTGAATCACAAAGGGAGGTCCCTCCTGTCTTAAGGACTACTATTCCAAAGTCCAGAGCAGCCAGGTGCATGACTCTCTATTGTAGGTTATCTGGAGGGTCACAAACGTTTGTCATGTATGAAGTGACATTTTCTAGCTCTGTTGCAGGCTGGAACCATTATGATTAGAGCAGAAGTTGTGGCCTCAGCCAACAACAGCTGAGAGTTCAGTTCCCTTTATAGCCACAGTATAGCCACACTTGAGGGAAATGGCCAAAGCAGCTGGGTTGCATTATGACAATACAGCTAGCTGCCAGAAAGGGGCTGCTACATAGACATCTCTCTCCCTGGTCAAGGCAATTGGGTAAAAGGGAAGAGTCTATTAGCTGCCATTTATGAGCAGCTTTGCTTATTCACAGGAAACACTAAAGTAATTGTGAAAGAATGCTTACCACAAAGAACTATCCTGCCAGTATTTACAGGTGCTTTACTCTTACCCAGATACACTCAGGGAGTTTGGGTCATTTCACCTTAGTAGTACATACTACAAGGGATCTTAAAGATTCAGTAATAAATATCTGGTTTTACAGGATAGAGGAGATTTTTACATAGTTAAGATTAAGAACCTTAAATTGGGAATCTTTAGATTATTGGTGTCCAATCTAATTACCTGAAGCCTTAAAAGCTGAAAATATTGGGGTTGAAGAGCTGGCTCAGTGGTCGCTGCCCAAGCATGAGAACCTGTTTGAATCCCAGCACCCACATAAAAACTGGAAATGATCCAGAGCATGGATCCAGAGGGAGGGGAAGGGAGCAGGTTATCAGCCTAGTCAAAAAACTGTAAGCTTCAGGTTAAAGAAGAGCCCACCTTCGAAGAACTAAGGCGAGGGGTGACAGAGGAGAACACTTCTCTGGTTGCTGCACAGGGAAAGGCATACATGCCCCCACCACACACACACACACAAAGAGAGAGAGAGAGAGAGAGAGAGAGAGAGAGAGAGAGAGAGAGAGAGAGAGAATAAAACACCAGAATCCCTTCTCAGGGTTATTAACACTACTGGCTCAGGAAAATAGAGGACTATAAAATAAAAAAATATGTGTGTCCTTTACAAGGTGGAAAAGGAAAATGTGATACTCTCTTAAAGCTTTCAAACACCTCGGTTTCAGTCAGAGAGCTCTGTTTGACACTTCCAGCCTACGGAGCTATAGGATGAGTTTGTACTGTTAAAGCTACCATCTTTGTGGCAATATGTTTAATTAGAAAAATTAATACAGTTGAAAAACTGGTAAAACTCTAATGTCTAATTTAGGTTAATATATCTTAAATGTTAAAATTTACAGGTTTTCAAAATTATACATTTGTGGCAGTATGTTACAGGAAACTAATACAGTAGGGAAACCTGTGAAATTTTGATTGTAGCTAGGTTCATATGATACCTATATTAGTTTCTTATTTTTTATAATTATGCTTATCTAAGAGGGAAACTGGCTAAAGGAAACTTCTCTGTACTATTTCTCCAATTATTCTGAAAATCTAGATAACTAATGTATCCGAGGGAGGAGAAAACACTCAGTTATTTAAACAGAACTCAATCTGGTACATGAAGACTCCTTAGCAAGTGTTCATGAGAGTTTCATTCTTAATAGCCCCAAATGGAGACAGCATTAGCACACCAGCAGCTGGCAAATGAGTAAGTAAATTTTGGCACCATATTGCAGTGAAATAAAAGGCAAAAAAAAAACCCCTGATATATGTAATAATATGGGTAGATCTCAGAAATGTTATTCTAAGTGAAGGACTTCTTACTGCATGATACTATTTACATGACACTGTAGAAAAAAGAAAAGACTGTTGGCACCAATCAGATTGGTGATTCCTAAGAGCAGAGGGGAAGAGGAAGCACTCTGATGTAGAGGAGCAAGAAAGGAATGTTGCTGAAGAAAATGGTCTTTGTCTTAGGTGGATGTGCATTGGTCAGTGCTCAGGCTAGCCACATTAAAACCAAATGCCATTTTTTTACATTATGCTTTCAGAAACTTATTTTGAAAGGAAAGATTTTTTTTGTGTGTTTTGTTTTGTTTTTGTTTTTCGAGACAGGTCTTCTTTGTGCAATAGTCCTGGCTGTCCTGGTACTTACTTTGTAGACCAAACTGGTCTCAAACTCACAGAGATCCACTTGCCTCTGCCTCCTGAGTGCTGCGTTTAAGGTGTGCACCAACACCACCTACCTAAGATATTCTAACATAGGATGCATTATGGTTATATTTTAAAATGTAGTACATATGGCTTGAGGTAATTTGATAGGAGCATAATCAAAAGAAATGTAATAACAATGTGTTCTATCAAATAAAAATGAATCTCAGCTGGGTGGTGGTGGTGCACACCGTTAATCCCAGCACTCTGGAGGCAGAGGCAAGAGGATCTCTATGAGTTCAAGACCAGCCTTGTCTACAGAGTGAATTCAGGACAGCCAGGGCTACACAGAGAGACCTTGTCTCAGAGGAAAAGGGGGAGGAAAAAAAGAAAATGAATCTCTAAACTCTCTAAACTAGAGAATATTATTAGTGATAAAAAATATGCTACATATCTTCCCATTTGTGCCTTGATAAATTTATAACACATCAATATGTAACATATACCAATTATAGCATCACATATTTTTAATTTAAAAATACTTTAAATTAAAAAATTATTTAATTTGTGTATGTGTTCAGAAAACAACCTGCAGAAGTCTATTCTCCCCCTCCACCATGTGGATCTCATAGATCTAACTCAGGTCTCAGACTTGGTAACCTATTTTATATTTCAGTATATGAACAATATCAGCATATTAATATTGGTTCAATCTGATTAATAGATATATGTTTATTAATTCGTGGGCTTTATATTTAAATTTTTAACAATTTTTGTTATTAAATTTGCTCATAAAAGAATACACTAAATCTTATAAAAAAATGTAGATCACTTGGCTGAGAGTACAGCTCAGTGGTAGTAAAATACACAGTGGGTTTGATCCCAAGCACAACAAACACCAAATGAAACAAATAAAAAATATAGATCATCCTATCCTAGGCCCCAAAATTCTAATCAGTTGGTGTTAGGCTTAGGAAAACAATTTTAATTTGATATTTGATAGACTTTTTTTCTCCTTGATGTCTAAATTGGGGAAGGGTGACACCAATATTGAAATTATTGGTTAACTATAAAATACTTTGCCAATTTTTGTTGTTATTACTAGTATCTTGTTTTCCATCTGGTCTGGACTCCAGATATGAAGAGTAAATGTGATAACTTTGGAAGATAGAGTTTAGTATTTTCAGTTCTTCTTTCCTTTTTTTCCCCTAATTTTTATAGTTATCTTTTAATCAATATTTATTAAATATCCAACAGGTTCCTAAAATAACTAAGAGAGAATGTAAAGGAATAACATAGATATAATTTAGTGTTTCTAATTAGATAAATTACAGTCAGTGATAAAACATACAAAAATACAGATTAACTTACTAATTAAGCTATAACTTAAAAAGCAAGGATGAAAACAGTTCTCACCTGAGTCTTTCCTAGTAGACAGGGTAGCATTTTCTTAGTAAGTCAAGCGTTTTATAGAAATGCTATTAAAAATTCCCTAATCACTTAGAATGCTGTGTGGTCTCTGATGTGAGGTTTCAAGCAGATGTTCGTTGCACATCCCTGTGTTTTCCTGTCTCCACTTCTCCCTGTCTTCAGGGAGCAGTGGCAGGGCCAGGACACCCACACATCAGCGTCTCTGAGGCTTCAGAGAGCGGTTGCATAGCAGCCATTTTATTTCCACCACCAATCATGGCCAGGTAACCAAGTTCAGTCTTCCGGGGTTACTCTCATTTATAGTTGGTAGACAACTTTTGTTACAGTCTTTCTGTTATCTACCAAGCTCCAGAGAAAGGCAACATTTGGCTTTTTGTTATGCCAGCAGTTGATGGTTTTCAGCTTTTACTTGAAGGAAAATAGTGATCACCAGTTAACTAAAGTAAGTTATTTTAGTGCTATCAATTACTGTGATGATGGGCTTATTCAAATGATGAGTTTTTGTAATATATTTTAAAATTATGTACTATAATTTTTAAAGCAAAACCTTACTAAAATTCTGTCTGAATTGAGTATGGTAGGAATTTTTTGTTGTTGTTTTGTTTGTTCATCTTTGACTGTTTAATTAGAATATTTTCATTTAAGGTTGGTGTTGGGAGACATGATCTATACAGTCTTTCTTTGTTTCCATTTACACTGGTGGGTTTTTCTTGTAAGCTTTCAGAAGCATCTTTTATAATCTTTCTATCACTAGGACACAGATACTATAATGTGAAAGGGAAGCATTTTCATGTTGGTATCCATCTGTTTTTACATGTTATATATAAAAGTTGCTTTTTCTAACACTCAGTAACCCCAGGATTAGGTACATATAAAAGTAATTTTAGCAGTGTTCTTTTCAGATTGATTTTATAGGTAGGAACTGCATTGACAAACTCTCCTAGTCAAATTTACACTGAATTTTTGCTGCTTGTTTTCTCAGATAATGCATTCTTTGTCATATACAATCCTTTAACATACATTATAGTCCAATGCATATGGGGAAAGTAAGCTACAGTGCTTAGAACACTGAAAGGGAATTTAGAATGTGGAGAATTAGTAGCATGTAGCAATTTAGCAGCAAGAGTTACAAAGTGAGGCTACTTGATCTCAACATCTGCCATTTAGCAGCTGTGTGGCCTTAGAGAATGACGTATCTTCTCTATATGAATACTCCGCTGTTACTAAGATAAATACTATCAATTGTACATTTTTGTTTCAGACATATTAAGTCACCTATCTGTTTTTCATGAGGAAGGATATTTTTATCAGAAAAATCCATCCATTGTTGACTGGGTATAGCTTCCTTTCTTAGAGTCAAAGTCCCATCACTTCCTCCACTCCACTACTCTGACTTCCTGGCTCTTCCTTGAACATATGAACAGGTTTCTACCTTGAATCCTTTACTTAGCCTACCTCTGCTGCCTGAAGTGCTTTTCCCTCAGACTCAGGCAATCTTCCCTTAAGTCTTACTCAGATGTGGTCTTTCCTATAGGATCTACTCTGACCACTTAATATCACCAAGCCTCTATGCATGGCTCCAATTTACTATAGCATTTGCCTTTTATTTATTGTGTTCTTATTTATTCTTTATCTGTTTCTACTGGCATGTAAGTTTAAAGAAGACGAGATTGTTTTTTAGTTCACTGATGTGTCAAACGACTCAAGAATATGATGAGTAATAGATGCTCAGGAAAAGCCACTAATAAATGACCATTTTAAACTATTTGTCATATGCTAGGTTTCAGTCTTAACTCAGCATTTGCAAACATTTTAAACTGAAACAAGTTATTGAATATCTACTTCATGGAATTGCTGCACAGATTAAATGGTATTTCATATTGGAAAGCACCTACCCATCCCTGGTATGGTATGCACAAAGCTTTTAGTAAATGCATTAAGTTGACAAATATTTAGCAAGCACTTATAACATACCAAGTATCACTTAACACCAAGGGATACATCCCCAGACAAACCGTCACAAATCTCTGTGATTCCAAAACCTGTTTCTAGGCTTCTTTCTTTCCTGCAGAAGCCTAGTTTGATGGCTTCTAGGAGGAAAGCTTGGTTCTGTGTTCCTGTTCAACAGGCATTCACCCTGAATTCACGCTCAGTCTTTATAGGCACCTGTGTTAGTATTCAGACATCTGTTTTGCCCAGCCCTTGGGTTACTTCCTCAGCTGTAGCCACTAAGAAGAGCACCTTCTGTTGCACAGGCACTATGTTCGCTTTTAAAACGGCCATCCCCACCTCCACCTCCCACATCTAAACTCCCCCCCCCCCCCCGCCGCTCTCTATATCTTCCCCTCCCTATGATTGATTCTTTTCTCCTGCTGCTCCTGTCCCTCTTTTTCCCTTCTCTTTCCCTTAATAAAAACCCCTCCACATGAACTCTGTTACACGGCGTCTTTCTTGTGCGTGCCACCTTTTCTAAATTACAGCAACCTGTTTTCCAGGATTTTTAACATATTTAAAAGATTTAGTAGTAGTATATGTATTGAGGGCAACAAGGAGAGATGAAGGATGCTAAATCAAGATGATATAAACCTCAGACATACTTTTACTCCAAGTCATAATTTTATGAAATAATGTGAGACAGTCATGATAAGAGGAAAGGCCCCGTCTTTTCCATTTCTGTGTGCCACTGAATATCAGTTAGAGGAAAGAAAACATCTATCCCAGTTCAAGGGTAGGGGAGCCCTGTGTGAAGGTGACTGACGGGGGAGAACTGGACACTGAAGGCTCAAAAAGTGAAGGCAGCTAAACGTGTGTTTGACAGGGAAGTGCACTGGGAGGGTATAAATAAAGAATATATAAAAATGCAAGGCATGAGATCATAGCTGTTTTATGCTGAGGAGGGTCTTTGTCAGAAGAGGTAGTTTTGAGCCCATTGAAGAGGGAGTCCTCAGTAGCAGGGCAAGAGTCCTAACTTGATTGGCTGAAATGAATCAAACAGTTGCCATCTTCTATTTCTGGAAACTTAGAAAATAATTATCAGAGGGCCATAAGCAGATGATTTGGTTATAGAGTAGACCTGAGAGATTTTCTGGAGAAGGTTGGGGGAGGGGAAGGAAGGAGGGGGTAACAGGCTGGCGAGGGAGAGTGAGCATAGAGTTTATTCAGAGTGAGTGATTGGTCCCGTTGCCGGGCTATTGCACCAAAATGAACTAGCAGAAGTAGCAGGTAGCCACAGACCAAAGGAAGGAACAGGAAAAAGAAGAGAACCGAAGTAAAAAATTGTGTCTGGTCTTAGGTGAAAGGGATGAAGTCCCTATTAGCCATTTTCTCCAAAGCATCTCACGGTTCTGTATGCAGATTTATCAGAAACAAGATGTTGTAGGGTGAAAACTACTGGGAGAGCTTGCATGGAACGTTTATTTTGGATAGAGGGTGAAGTTCAGAAAGTAACACATTTAAAAGACAGGGTAAAAACTTAAGTATGAGGGTAATAAGGAGGAAAGGACGGAATGATCCAGGGGAGGAATCAGAGTGGGAGGGAACCAGAGGCCCATACGTAAGAGGAGGCTTGTGGTTAAGATTTTTTTCTAGTCTCTGTCTGTAGGCCCCGTTTTAAACCAGTTAGGATTTGTTGACTTGCAGGCAGCATGTTGGCAGAGAAGGACACAGATCCCATCCTTACCTGTAGTAAGATCTAGTCTTTTTACTTTTCAAGTACTGCAGCAGTCAAGGAATGGAGCTGGAAAGGATGTTGTCCTTGCTGAGACAGAGAGGTTAACTGAAGCAAAGAAAGGAGCAGTCCACCTGTTTTAGTTCTGAGTCCCCCAAGCCATGTTCACAGTAGCAAAAAGAGTGCTGCATTGGATGGTCTCTAGCACATTACTCCCCTTTCAGAGGTCACCCAAACTGCTTTAGGAGTTTCAGGTGCAGATCTCGCCTTTTGGTTGACAGAAAGGCGTGGAGGGAAGCAGCAGTTAAGAGTGCCCCAGAAGAGGTCCATCCAAAGTGTCATGATAAAACTTTACGTTTAGCAAAGATGCAGAACATAATTCAGTAGGTAATAACTGTACAACTTTGTGGGTAACAGTAAGAGACAAAATCACATGAAGCAATTTTTATATCAACATTAACATGAGTTAAATGTAGCTTTACAGCTGGACCGTGTACCGGAGCTCTATAGAAGGATGAGGTAACTAATCAGCTGTCTGTTACATCAGCCTCCTGCATACGGAACAAGCATCTGGAAGCTTTGTAAAAGAAGACAGCTAAAGTCAGCATCCAAGGAATGAAGCTGAACAGAAGGTGTCTATAAGTGATATTCCTTCTTTCACATGTGATGAACTTTGTGTATTTGTTTTAAATATTAACAATGCCAGCTATTATTTAGTGAACAAAAACAGAATATCTTAAGTAAAACAAAAATTTTGTTTAGAAAAATTTGATAAGGTAAAAATGTTTCCTTAAATAACCATATTTAGTATTTGAAAACATGACTTAATACATATTTTGTTAACATTGAACTGTTATACACATATTCCAAGAGATGGTTTAATTCTAAGTTGCAGTCCCCCAAAAGAAATTATTTTAATTTCCAATTTTAAAAGTATACACCCAGAGACAGTGTCTGCCTTGTCAAGGGTAACTGATTCAATTTACAGAGTTTTCTAAAATAAGCCCTGTTAACAGAACCTTTTAAGAGTCTCTACACTTTTTGCTGGCAGGGGCACAGGCCACCTATGACAGGTGAGAGAGTGGGTCCCTCTGCCCTAAGAGTGCACCTCAACAGCTGCAGCATTCTGAAAAGCAGACCCTGCACCTCACCTGGGCAGTGTAGTAGTGCTGGTGAGCCTGCCCTGAGGTCCTGAGAGTGTGAGAACTGGCCGTACCCTCCTCATCTGCCATGTTGTAGTGAAGGAGAGGGAAAGATGTCCTTCCCCCACCCCTGGACACCAACGGCAGGCGAGAGAGCTAACCCTGCCCTTCACCAGCTGCAGCACCTGGGAGAGTGGGCCTTGCATCTCACCTGGGCAGCACAGTAAAACTGACTCCGTTTACAGCTGCGCGAGCTGGCCTGGGGAGGCCCCGTGCCTCATCTGTCGTAGGTGGAGTGGGCAAAGGAAAAAAGGCCCTCACCGTTTGCTGCCTGTGGCGGGTAGGATAACTAGTACTGCCTCTCACTGCCCACAGCACTTGGCAGAGTGGCCCCTGCACCTCACTTAGGAAATACAGTGTAGAGCTGGCTGTGGTGGTACAGGTATGGGTAAGTAAGCCCACCCCTAGGACATGAGAGCAGGAGAATCAGCCCTCCCCCTTGCTGCTTACTACACTGGTGAGCTTGCCCCGGGCTATGCTGCAGAGCTCACCCTGGTTAAAGATGAGGGAGAGCTGGCAGGCTGACCAACCCAGCAACCACCCAGGCCCAGAACCAGGGCTATTAATTGGCCTATCCCAACATCCACCCAATCTGTGATCTGCTGGAACATGTGAAGGAGCCAATTCTGCAAACCCGAAGTTTCAGGATCTCCACGATACAGAATAACAACAGGATATCTAAAAGGAGTCCCAGTGAGGGCCCAGTATTGATAGGTAACAGAAAGCAGAGACCTCCAACTATACCAGTGACTTATTGCAATGAGCACTTGCAAGTAAAGATGTATGGACTAAGGGTATACTGTGTGACTCACTGTCACACGACGGCTTCTATGAAGAGATTTTTTTTTCTTTTCTTTGTTTTTTTAGTTAATTTTGTTTTATATTGGGGGAGGATGCAAAGGAACAAATGTGAAGGGGTGGGGAGATGATTGGGATCAAGATGTATGGTGTGAAATCCCCAAAGAATCAATAAAATGTTAAATTAGAAAAAAGGCCTATACATTTGTATTCAATATACTCAGGCAACAGACAAAAGATGGAAGCAGTCAGTCATGTCAAATCTAACAATTTATATGTAACATAAACTGAATTACAAAGAAGGCAAAATCCAACTCTTTACTCCTTTCGTATATGGACAATTCTCTAGGCCACCACATACTGACAGTAGTAAGGCCTATTTCTTATCATCATACTATTTAAAAATAGATTAGTTGTTCAGAGGAATAATTTGTAAAGCAAAATAACCAAATTAAATGAGCTGTGTATGTTGTCAAACTTAAGCTTGAAACAACTAAGTCAAAACAAATTTAAAGTAAACTTTAAGTTTGTTTTATATACAATAATGTAACATGGAGGGAGCCTGTTTGTTTGGGCTTCTTGGTTCTGCCCGACCCCCCCCCTGCTGTTTAGTCCCAGAGAAAAACCACACAGAAATCTCTATAAGTTATAGTGCTGATTGGCCCCTTAGGTCAGGCTTCTTACTGTCTAACTCTCACATCTTGATTAACCCATTTTTCTGATCTATGTTAGCCATATGGCTCAGTACCTTTTTCAGTGGGGCAGCTCACATCCTGCTGTTTCGGTTATCTGGGCAGGAGTGGGAGGAATCAACTTCCTCCTCCCCAGAAGTCTCCTGCTCTCCTTGCATCATTTTCACTTCTTGTCTGGTTTTTCCCCCTACACCTCCTGCCTGGCCAATCAGCGTTTATTTAAAACATGATTGACAGAATATAGACAATTCTCCCACACCCCAATAATATTCAAAATTAGGTATATTTTTAAGAATGGATATAAATTGATTTTTCTCTCTAAGCAACTAGGAACTTCATTTTCCTTCTCCTTTCATAATGTACTTTTACAAAATGTAAGGATTTTTTATATGACTCAATTTCAAAACAAACCATTTTGGAAACCTGGTGTTGTCTCCTTAGTCTAATAAAAAGGAGATAAAATAATGAGAGGGCTCAGTGGGTCTAGGTCAGTGGTTCTCATACTTCTTAATGTTCCTAACCCTACATATGTGGTGACCCCCCAACCATAAAATTATTTTTGTTGCTACTTCATAATTGTAATTTTGCAACTTTTATGAATTGTAATGTAAATATCTGTGTATTTTGATAGTGTTATATGACCCCTGTGGATGGGTCTATTTGACCCCAAATGGGCTACAACCCACAGGTTGATAACTGCTGGTCTAGTTGTTCTATGGGCACTACCTAAGTTGATATTTATACCATGTAATCACCTTAACCAAGACATTAGTGAAGCCACATGGCATGCCCTTTCTTTAGCTTTAGTAAAGATGATGTCTGAATCACTGACTGCCAAGATGGCAGCAAGCTGCTGTGTGGCTCTTGTTTACTCCAGGTGATCAACCAAGATGGTGGCAACATAGTCTAAGGTGAGCCCATCAGGCACATACTCTTTTCCTAAACAGGGGTCAGATACAAGTTATATACATGGTATGCTAGAACAAATTAAGATTATCTATATATGTAAAAGAAGCAGTGGGCTGCTTTTTGCCCCACCCCGCTCCTGGCCGCCTGGCTAGCTTTACCCGAAATAATTACACGGAAACTGTATTCCTTTAAACACTGCCTGGCCCATAAGTTCTAGCCTCTTATTGGCTAATTCTCACATCTTGATCAACCCATTTCTAATAATCTGTGTAGCACCATGAGGTGGTGGCTTACTGGGAAAGATTCAGCATGTCTGACCTGGCAGCTGGCTCTGTGGTGTCTGCCTGGCTCTGCTTCTTTCTCCCAGCATCCTGTTCTGTCTACTCCACCTATCTAAGCTGCTGTCCTATCAAAAGCCAAGGCAGTTTCTTTATTAACCAATGAAAGTAACACATAGACAGATGGCCCTACTACATCATATATAGAGACTTTTTAACTGTTAACCCTTTGTTACAGATTTTTAGTAAACTTTTTCTACTTGGAATTTTATAGCCTTCTTAAACCTCACTTAGAGATTTTGAGATAAAGTTTATACTTTAGCAAAAGTTTTAGAAATATAAGAGGTGGAGTATTTAGAGCATTGAATAAAACCAAGAAAAGGAGTAAGAGATAAGCAACAATAATCCCTACTGGGATTAGTTGGCCATTATGTGCTATTTCTAAGCTGCTAAAAATACACACAATTTATAGAAATACAAAAAAATTATATTGGTACAAATAGCATGAAATATATAGGGAGTTAAAAAGTACTAATGGTGTTCGAAGGGACTTATGGGAATAGAAGAATATCTGGGAGAGACATGCTCAGTGTAAAGACATATTTATATGACAGTATCCTTATGGTAAACATTAGTATGCATAATGAGCATTTGCATAATTAAAATGTTTTTAAACATTTTAACATATTAAAAAGATAAAAGCAGGATTTTCTTGGTTTGGAGAGTCAGACACCTAAGTAGGTCTACGAGTTCTATGGATATGCAAGTTTAGAAGCCTTCTTGAAGTTAGCCTTCAAACAGGCCAAGGAGTTTCTTTTGGTACAAAAAAATTCGGAACCCATGGTTAGGCCCAGGATCGAGGTACAGACAGGGATCAGCGTCCAGTTTCATTGAACACCCTTTATATCTGGAAATGACAAAATGTGCCAGAAATATAAGAGGTTGTTCCCAGTCTGTACAGTTCCAGGATTAAGGAATAGGGCCAGTGTATGGTTGTCAGAACTTTTGAGTGAACAAATGGTTTCTCTACCAATGGAAAATCTCCTGTGCCTTTGACTAAGCAGATCTTAAGAAAACCCTAGTGAGCCCCAAAACCTAACTAGGGCCTCTGAGTTAGGTCCAACAGACTACTTTGTCCAGTATTTTGCTATGTTGTGTTCATGTTCTGGCCAAATGCAGCATGGCCCCAACCTAGGCCAGACTGTATCAGGGCATTTCAGAGAGTAAGATAAGAGAGAACAGGTGGAGATAGAAGGGGAAAAGAAAAGGCTGTCTGAGAGGAAACTGGTGGCCCTGCCTGGTCCTCTCAGGCCAGGGAGGGGAACATGTGAGAGCTAGGGAAGTTTGTCCATGCCTGGGCCTGAGCCACCAGTAGGCTCAGATTTCTCATCCTGGGTCTTGAGTACCATATGTTATATTATTTTAAAAGGCCACTGGGGTGGCGGAAGGGAAGGGGCTTGGTCTTACCCTAGGTGGGACCATGTTTATTCACAGCAAGAGGACATCTTTGTCACCCATGTGTGCACATGCAAAAAAGGCCTACAAGGGAAGGTGGGGGGGGGGTCTCTTACAGGGGTGGAGACGGGCAGAAATTACTTCACGGGAAGCTGGGAAGTGTAATGTTTTAGCAGGAAAGTATCACTATGAAAAAGGTGAAAATAGAATCATACAGTAGATTCTGCTACATCCGTGAACAGAAGACACTGCAACCATAAACCTGTATCCCAAAAACAACTGAAACATGGTTGTAAGATATGTTGAGCACCTACTACAGTTTAGCCATTTAGTCAGTACTAAGAGAGATCTAATAGTACGCTGCACCTCTGAAGCTTAAAGGTGGGTCTTCTTGTTTCCAGATAAGGAAAACAAACTGTTAATTGAAGGCCCCATGTGGAGCCTGAGCCATCCAAAACTTCCAGAACGTAGTAATAGGGTGATGTTGGAGCCTCTTTTTAATTTTGACTTCTCGGAACATTTTTAGACACTTATTGTTAAGAAGCAAAGACACCCCCCCCTTTTTTTTTCCTCTGGCAGAGAAGGGGGCTCTGCATTTTGAAATAAGACAAAAGTATTTTGTCCTTAACAAGGTCCTCCTCAGAAGAAGCTATTCAAGCACTATCTAATAGGCCTGGGACTGGGGGTGAGGGGTGCTGACTTTGGCTCTCCTTTGCTAACCTGTTTCACCTAAAGCCAGGCAGTTGGACTGAGTGAGTACTGGAACACACAAATAAGTAAACATACTTTTTTTTTTTAATAAGAAAGAGGCATATTATGTAACAAACATTTTTAAAGACTTATTTATTTATTATATATACGATATTCTGCCTGCATGTATGCCTGTAGACCAGAAAGAGGGTTCCAGATCTCATTACTGATGGTCATGAGCCCCAAGTGGTTGCTAGGAACTGAACTCAGGACCTCTGGAAGAATAACCATTGATCTTAACTGCTGAGCCTTCTCTCCAGCCCCCCCTCAAACATATTATTTTCAGTCACTTTTTTTTCCCCACTTATTTCTAGTTTAATTCCACAGTGGTCTGAAAACATTCATTGCATGATTTCTATTCTTTTAAATTTGTTAAGGTAGGCTTCATGTTTCTATCCATGAATGAATGTTCTATAAGACCTTCAGAAGAATTTATTCTGCTAGTATAGAATGAAATACTCTGTAGTGTGAGTTATATTCAATTGATTGATTGTGGTATTGAGTTTAACTATGAAATCTGACTTCCAGCCTCTAAGATCAGTCTATTTCTGATAACAGACAGTTACAATATCCAATAATAACCGTACATACGGTACAGTCATCTCCTAGCAATTTTATTGTCTTTGCCTTGTGTTCTTTGATACTTTTGTTAGGTAAACACACAATGAATTTGTAGTCTTCAGGGGAAATTTACCTTTTTATCATTCAGTTATCTTGCTGATCTCAATACCTTCTTTCTTCTGTCTGAGGTGAGCATATCAGCGCCTGTTTCTCTGGTGTTGGTGAGTTATGTCTTTACAGCCCAGTTACCTTTCGTCTGTTTGTGTCTGTGTTTTATATGAATGTCTCTTAAACAGCATGTGGTTTAGTCATAGTACTTTGTAACTGATACATTTATACTATTAATATTAAAGTGATTATTAAGATGGATTACTAATATATGTTACCATTTTCTGTTCATTGTCCTTGTTCTGTGTTCTTATTTTTTTCTCTTTTCCTGCCTTTCATAGTTTTAAGTAGGCATTTAATTAGATTCCTTCTTTTTTCTCCTTCCATAGAATGACAATTAGACTTCCTTTACTTTGGTACAATGGGAATACTAAACTTCTTTTTAGCATCTTGTTCAGCAGACCTGTTAGCAACAAATGCAATATTGTCTGAGAAAATTGCGACTACTTCTTTCTTAACTTTAGAAGAATAATTTTTTCAGGTTGCAGAATTCTAAGATAGTGACATTTTTTCCTCTCACCCATTTAAATAATTTATGCCATGTGTTGTGTTCCTATGGTTTCTGAAAACATGTAATTCTTTTTCTTTTTTAAGATTTTTAAAGTTTTTTGCTATACTGGGCTGCATAAGACCGTTTTCATGAAAGCTTGTAATATATTTTGAGCATGAAGCCATTTTTATCATCATTTCCCTGTACTCAGGGAATTTCCTTCTGCCATCCTCTGGGTTCTTTCAGCATTTAGTCATTAACTTTGAGTTTCTTTGGTTTAAATATACCTAACTTGGGACTGGGGAGATGGCTCAGGGTTTAGGAGAACTCATTGTCACTACAGAAGACCAGGTTTGGCTCTTAGCACCCATGACTGTGGTTCACAACTATCTGTGACTCCAGTTCCAGGGGATCCAGAACCCTTTTCTGAACTACCATGACATGTATGTGGTATACATACATACTTGCAGATGAAACACTAATACAAATAAAATAAATCTTTTAAAAATATGCCTAAATGCCAAACAATGATGGTGTACACCTTTAATCCCAGTACTCAGGAGACAGAAGCAGGCAGCCCTGGTCTACAGAGAAAGTTTCAAGACAGGCTGATCTACAGAGAAACCCTGTCTCAAAAGCAAAACAAAAACAAAAAAGATACCAAACATCTTTGCCAAAGTGTAATTTTGATGTTTTTAGTTTGTTTGCGGCATTTCTCCTGCCTGAAGTTCTCTGCGGATCTTGTTTTGGTGTCTGATTAACTTGAGAAAATTTAAGCCATTATTGTTTCATAGCTTTCTCTGGATTTTGTTTTTTGATCTTTTCCCCCATCTTAGTATTCCCATTATGCATGTTACTTCTTATGTACTTGTTTTACAGTTCTTGGATATTCTATTTTGATTTGTCAGTCTTTGTTCTACTTGTTCAGTTTTAGAGGTTTCTAATGATAGATACCTATGCCCAGAGATTCTTTCCCTAGGCATTTCAAGTCTTCTAATAAGGCTATGTGTATATTTATATATAGTGTTTAAATCCTGTATTAAATTACAGGCTTCTTTAAGATAAAATTTGCATTTGTTTTAACTTTATTTTTCTTTTAGCACCTAATAAAATTCTATACAAAAAATAAGCAAAGTAAATTTTATGAAATAAATATTACAATATGGAGTATGGTGAAATAAATGCCAATAAATGGTAAAATTCAAGGGCAAGATGAGTAAATTCCATTAGGACATTTTCCAGTCAACTGCATGACTGTATTTTTATTAGAAGTATATTAATATTTGGTCAGGTCGTTGGCCAGAATCTCATACAGCTCTAACAGTCTAACTAGAAGCCTCTCCTTAAGTCTTGCTTGCTGACTACATTTCTGAGCACATGAGGCAACAGTTCCCAGTCTGTGGGTTGCAATTCCTTTGGGGGTAATATAAAATGGTATGGGACCATGGTCTGTATTCTATCAATTATATTTTAAATAAATGCTGATTGGCCAGTAGCCAGGCAGGAAGTAGAGGTGTGTCAATGAGAACAGGAGAATTCTGGGAAGAAGGAAGCCCATTCCTCTGCAGTCCTTGCCCAGCCACAGAAGAAGCAAGATGTGACTGCCTTGCTGAAAAAGGTACTGAGCCATATGGCTAACATAGACAAGAATAATGGGTTAATATAAGTTATAAGAGTTAATAAGAAGCCTGAGCTAATGGGCCAATCAGTTTATAACTAATGTAGACCCCTGTGTGATTTCTTTGGGACTTAATGATTACAGGAACCAGGGAGGACAGAAAACCCCAACAACAATATCAAACATACTGCATATTAGGAATTTACAGTTCATAACAGCAGCAAAATTACAGTTATGAAGTATCAACAAAAGCCGTTTTGTGGTTGGGGGGTCACCACACCATGAAGAACTTTATTTAAGGGTCACAGCATTAGGAACCTCTGATGAGGGGGACTATTTTTTTTTAAAGTTTTGTTTTTTTTTTTTAAAAAAAATATTTATTTATTTATTTATTTATTATGTATACAATATTCTGTCTGTGTGTATGCTGCAGGCCAGAAGAGGGCACCAGATCTCATTACAGATGGTTGTGAGCCACCATGTGGTTGCTGGGAATTGAACTCAGGACCTTTGGAAGAGCAGGCAATGCTCTTAACCTTTGAGCCATCTCTCCAACCCGTGGGGGACTATTCTGATGAGACATAGGAATATAGAATTTAGCATGAGAACTAATGGCAGTTCTTCATCATAGCACCAGTACTGCACTGTACAGCAGATCAGGCAAATGACTATTTAAAGCAATAAAGAATTTTTAAAGATACTTTTTTCTTTTCTTCAAATATAAGCACTTATAATAAGCTGGAATATAAATTTAAATGATTGCATTCTTGGCATTTTGGGGGTTTTACTCATTCTTTCATTTTCTTTTTAAATTTTGTGTAGTTAGTTGTTTCTGGTACTTGAAAGTGAACCCAGGACCTCATACCTATTAACTGCTGAGCTACACTCTGAATCTTACCCCTTCTGGCTAGCAAGAATAATTGAATAGATCATATATATTTTTCTTTAGTCATTAAGTAGTTCTCTCTCTCTCTCTCTCTCTCTCTCTCTCTCTGTCTGTCTGTCTGTCTGTCTGTCTGTCTGGTTTTTCAATATAGGGTTTCTCTGTGGCTTTGGAACCTGTCCTGGAACTAGCTCTTGTAGACCAGACTGGTCTCGAACTCAGAGATCCGCCTGCCTCTGCCTCCTGAGTGCTGGGATTAAAGGCTTGCGCCACCACTGCCCAGCTTCACCTTTTTCTCTTGAGTGGATCAAGTTTTAATATTTTAAATATTGTTCTTTAATATTATAAATATTGTTCTTAAGAATGATTATGCAGCATTTTGTTGAGAGTCAATTGATCATAAACATGGGAGTTTGCTTTGGGTCCCGCAAGCCAGGACCAAATCAAGTCGATTTCTTAGGTGAGAACTCTTTTTCAGGAGTGTGTGGCTTATTGCCAGCTGTCTTCTGTAACAAGTTGCTGGGGTGGAAGTGATAACTTCATTCCAGTGTGGACCTTCTCCTTCATTTTCAATTTATGTAAGAGGCAAACACCAATTTACCTACAAAGGCAGAAACACCAAAGTAAGAACAGGTTTGTCTTCAGGAACCAGATTCCAAGAGTATGGAGGGATATATCTCAGTCCCTGGAAGTACTATCTGCTGACCGAGGTTGCTATGCCCAGAAAAACTATTTTTAATTAAAGAAAGAATAAATATTTTAAGTACAGCAGAAGCTAAGTTAATTCATGATCACCAAACCAGCACTGCAGAGAAAAAGGAATGTTATACATGCAAGAGGTAGGAGTGAAGCCTTTAGAGCATGGAAATAATTTCATTAAAGGGGTAATCAAAAAAGAGCAAACCATAAATACTAATGGCAGAAATAAAGAGCAAACATTAACTCACCAACCAGAAATCAACAAACAAAGCTACAGGATTAGTGAACATCTCTCAGTAATAATCTTAAAGAATTTAAATAGCCTCAGTCACCTAAAAAGAGACACAGTCTTGGTTAAAAAACTGGACTCAACTACTTTTGTCTCCAAGAAACGTGTTTATGGGTAAAGACTGAAAGCCAGAGGATAGGAAGCAGTCCACCCAGTCAACATTAGACAAAAACAAGTTGGTACAGCTATTCTGTTTCCTGATAAAATAGACTTCAAGACAAAATCAGTCAGAACAGATGAAGAAGGGGATAAGGGACTAAATTGAAAGGAAAGCAAGGTTGGGGATCGGGATGAGCCAGCCAGTGTTGGACAAGGAGTAGAAGAGAGGACAATAAAGAAGGGGAATGATTGAGAACAAGGTACAATAACATATATGTATAATAGTGCCAAAATGAAGCTCATTATTTTGTATGTCATATCAATAGTGACTATCTTCATTTATTCTTGTATTTACGCAACAAAATTTTTATTGTATGTTCATTAGTTTTAAGGTCATAACAAGCTTTCTGTACTTGGTGGAGGTAACAGGAGATCACCAAAGAATGTCGAGTATTTTGTTCATTTTTTAATGTATCATCTGAATAGCTCATACATAATGTACTTTCATCAATCAAACCTACTCCCACTCCCTTCCTTCCAACTTCTCCCAAAACTTCATCACCACATTTCCCTCTCAATCTGATCTACTCTTCTCCCCTCCCCCTCCAATTTCTATTGAGTCCACATAGTACTGCCAGCTTGTGCACTATATATGGCAGTCCCAAGAGCATGGGCATCCTATCTTTGAAGAAAGCTGACACTGCTTCAGCAGCCTACAGTTGCCTGTATCTTCTTGGCTGGCTAGGGTTGGTACCTCATGTGGGCCCTTCCCATCCGTGCTGGAATTGGACTGGCTTGATCTGATGCTTGAGGTCACAGAACCTGTGAGTTAACATCTCAGTATTTTAGTGATTTCATAGATGGTCTGTATTTCGTGTAAAATAGTTTATCTGCCTTTGATTTTATAAATAACAGTATCCAAAGTGATGTGACCAAATTTTAATAACACTTTGAAGATTAACAATATAGTCTTTGTACTACTTAGTTAACTCTTTCCCCATCCTCCTCTAGCAATACCTTCAGTTTCCCCAGTAAGACCAAACACGTTCCCACTTCAGGAACTTTGCACATGACGTTATATTTACCTATTTTCCTTTTGTTTAGGAAATCATTAGGTGTCATTTCTATTGAAATTGCTGATAATATTTTTATAGAAAATTATTTGTGTGGTTTATTGCTGTTTTAAGTCTGTTTGTAAACTTACAGTTTTTTTTTCTGCCTAGTTTTAATCCACATAAAAACTAGGATTGGTGCTATCAACAAGTTTAACTACCTCAGTTCTTCACAGTAGAAAAAGTCCTTTATCACATTACCAAAAAGTAATTTTATTAATTATTTACTTAATTTTATTTGATTAAAACTGAAAGCTAGATTCTGTCCCAGTCCTTCCTTTTCACTCTAAACCCCTTTTGCAAGTTTCTTGTGGAAGGCAAGGTTCCCTCTCCCACCACTCTGCCTTTTTATTTTAGGGATTCTTCAGCAAGCGCCTGAAAGGTTCCATCAAGAGGACCAAAAGCCAGTCAAAGCTTGACAGAAACACAAGCTTTCGACTTCCATCCCTTCGCAATGCAGATGACAGGTAGGATGTGACTTGTTTTTAAAAAGACATCAGATGCTGGAGTGGATTATTTACTTACTTTGAGATAGTGTCTCAGTATGTAGCTCTAATTTGCCTGGAGTTTGTTATATACACCAAGTTGGCCTTCAATTACAGAAACCCAGCTGCCTTGGCTTCCTAAGTGCTAGGACTAAAGGTGTGTACCCCACGCCTAGCATAAAGTGGATTTTGATAAGACTCTTGAATCTTTTACCTTTTTATCAGTGACAGAATAATCCAGTACAAAATTTATTTATTTTTTGTCTTGCTCACATTGAGACAAGGTACAAAATGTTGACTCAGCAGTCAGCCAGAATAAAATTCATATAAATATTAGAGTTTGGAGCTATATAAGTTTTTATTAATAAGATATACTGTTTCTGTAAAGTCAAGTTCTACTGGTTATAGGTAAATTCTTTTTCTTTGATCATCTCTAAGTAATAACAGAGATGATAACCCAAAAAAATGTATAGTGCTGCCAGGCAGTAGTAGCGTACACCTTTAATCCCAGCACTCAGGAGGCAGAGGCAGGCAAATTTCTATGAGTCCGAGACCAGCCTGGTCTACAAGAACTAGCTCCAGGACAGGCTCCAAAGCTACAGAGAAACCCTGTCTCGAAAAACCAAAAAAAGAAAAGAAAGATGTTGTGCTATACTGGATACATATGATTTTCTTATTCAGTGTCTATGATAACCTTTTATGTGTGATCTTATGCTATAGATAAAGAATCTGTTGTGCAGCGATATTAAGTAATGTTGTCCAAGATCATACAGTTTATAAATAACAAAAATGATACTTGCTTCTGGGATTTTTCCAGCATTCATGCTCTTTTCTACTATACTGTTCTGTGTGTGTAGCGTATAAAATCAGTCTTGGTGGTTTATAGTCACTTGTAGAAAGCACAGTTTGGAAAGAATTTCAAGGATTTTAGTAGTTAGAACTGCTAACCTAGTAAATGTTGCATGTTTAACTCCCTGATACCATCCTTTTGCAATAATCGAGTATATTCTCAAATGCATCTTACTGTCTCACAGCATTCATAGTTTTGGAAATGTGTCAGTGAACCATTGCCATCGCCCGTGCTTACTTTTTACTCTCATTTTGTAGTTGAGGAACTGGAGGTAGAGACTGAGAAACTTATCCAGAGTTAACCAAGCCATAGATATAGATTTAAACTTGACTGTCTTTTATATTTGATATTGTCACTTATACTTGAGGATTTGAGGTTAATTTTTTTTCTAGTTAGTGACACTGTTTTTTGCCACCTTTCTCACAGACAGAAATTAAAATATTAGATTTTCCAGTCAGAGAACTTTTTAGTTTTATTTTAGAATTATTTTCATACTGAGTTTTATCAGATCTTCTTATCTGTGGACCACGTAGGAAGTAGTGAAATTTAAAAGTCTGTCTAGATGTACCCATTGGAACTGGTTTCCACAACTCTGTATTTGATTGGTTATAGTTTTCTGTAATCTCTGTCTGTTGCAGAGTTTTCTTTGATGAGGGGTGAGGACTACAGTTATCTGTGAATGAAAGGACAAATACTTAGAACGTAACTAGGGATTATGAGGTTTAGTAAAGTGGTTGTTATCGATTCTTCACCAAGATCCATGGCTTCACCAGCTCTGGTAGTTGACTGGGTTACCAGTACCAGTTTCCCTCTTGTTGAGTGGGTCTTAAGTTCAATTAAAAAGCTGCTGGTTACTGCTAAGGTATATATGCCACTACTGTACTCTTAGTTATCAAGATGATAAGAGCCAAAGCATCAGGGAGTTTTCTGTGGGACTGTGTATCATTCATTAAGATCAGAAGCCACACACATAACTTTTCATTAACATGACTGCCCAACCATAAGCTGAACAAGGAAAACAATAGACATTCCAAAGAGTGGGGGCGAGGAGAACACCACCAGGCCTCAACTCTACACAAAGAACTATGGGCAGCTAAGAATGCTGAGACCAGGAGAAATTGTCTTATCCAGTGAAGAACACATCAATGGTCAGCCCTGAAAACATGCATACAAGTTACATTATATAGACCAAGCAGGTTATATTTAGGAATATGTATACATATATGCATGTGACAATAGTTAATGAAGAATGAAGTCATGGATTTGAAAGACAGCAAGGAGGAGTATATGGGATGGTTTTAAGGGAAGAGAGAAATAATGTGATTATATTATAATCTCTAAAATAAATATTTTTTAAAAAGAGAACAAAGGAGGGCTGAAGAGATGGCTCAGGGGTTAAGAGCACTGGTTCTTCTTCCAGAGGTCCTGAGTTCATTCCCAACAATCACATGGTGGCTCACAACCATCCATAGTAGGATCTGATGTCCTCTTCTTGCATAACAGGTAAATGCAGATAGAACACTCATACATTAAATATATAATACATACATACATAAATATTTTTTAAGTAAAAGGAAAGGAGAAATAAAAAATAATTGAACCAAGAATTCACCATGTAGCCATTTTCACAATATTAATTCTGTCAACCCATGTTCAGTCTTCTAGTATCTTCTTCAGTTCCTTTCTCCAGTGTTCTAAAACCTTTCCTTGTAGATACCTTGCATTTCTTTGGTTAGATTTATTCAAAATTTGCAGTATGATTTGGTTTTGTTTGAGGCAATTGTGAATGGAATTGTTTCTTGATTTCTTTTTTAGTATATTTATCATTGGTATATAATATATATTAATTAGTACATAAGAAGGAATGCTGAGTTTTGCATGTTAATTTTGGATCCTTCCATTTTACTAAAAGTGTTTTGCAGATTTAAGTGTTTTCTGATGGAGTCTTTAGGGTCCCTTATGTATAACATCTTATCATTTACAAGTAAGGATACTCTGGCTCATTTTCCTATGTGTATCCCCTCTTCTCTTCTCTCTCTCCCTCCCTCTTTTCCTCTCTCCCTCCCTCTTTTCCTCTCTCCTTCCCTTTCTCCTTTCCTTCCCTCCTTCTCTCTTTCCCTTTCTCCCTCTCTCTCTCCTTCCCTCCCTTCCTCCTTCCCTGTCTCCCTTTTTTACTCCTTCCCCCCCGTCCCCTCTCTTTCTCTTGTTCCAGCTAAGATTTCAACCACTATTGAATAAGAGAATGAAGATCTTTGTCATCTTTTGGGTTTTAGTAGAAATAATTTCAAGTTTTTTCTTCATTTAGTATAATGTTATCATGCATAGCCTTTATTATGTTGTGATATATTCCTTCTAGTCCTTCTAGATTTCATTAAGAGCCTCTTAATTGTGTAATTTCTATCTGAGTTCTTTTGTGTGAAATATTGCATTCTTTCATTTGCATATGTTGAGCTATCCCTACAGCTCTGAAACCAACAAATGATCTCTTTGATGTGTGGCATTCAGTTTGCAAGTATTTTGCTTATAATATTTGCAGTTCTATTTATCAGGGAAGTTATTTTTTGTTGTTATCATCTTTATTTGGTTTTGGTATTAGGTAATACTTGGTTTGTACAAAGAGTTCAGCCCGTATTCTTCTGTGCTTTGTATTTTATGGAGTAGTTTGAGAATCATCAGTATTAGTTCTTCTGTAAAGTTTTGCTAAAATTTGCATCCATCTGGGTCTGGACTCCTTTTAGCTGGGAGGTGTTTTATTACTGCTTTAATCCAATTGCTTGTTAGAAATGTGTTTGTTTGTTTGTTTGTTTGTTTGTTTGTCTTGGTTTAATTTGAGTATGTCACATACATCTAAAAATTTGTCTGCGCATTTCACATTTTCCAGTTTAGTTGACTGAAAGTTTTTAAGATGTGTCCTTAGGATTTTTTAGAATTTCTTCTGTATTTGTTGTAATGCACTCCCTTGGGTTTCCTTTTATTGTTTAGATATATTTATTTTTGTGTTTATGAATGCTTTGCCTAGATGTGTGTTTGTGTATTACATTTGTGCAAAACTCCCAGAGGCCAGAGGAGTGCCCTCTTGGTGCTCTTGCTCCCCTTGGAACTGGAGTTACAGATAGTTTTTAACCACATATGGGTACTGGAAATCAAACCCAAGTTCTCTGCAAGAATAATCATTGCTCTTGACTGCTGAGCCAGCTCTCCATTCCCATTAACTTTATTAAATAGGATCTTCTCTCTCTTTTGGTGAGTTTAACTAAGATTTTGTTGATCTTTTATCTTTTCATAGAGCCAACTCTTCCTTCCATTGATCTCTGTCTCTGTCTCTATCTCAGTACTTTCTACACAGATGGTACTTCTTTCTGTCTACTAAAAGAAGTGAGTCTTAGCTTGATCTTGCTTTTCCAAGGCTCTAAGATGCACTGTTTAGTTATTAATTTGAGAACTCTCTGATTTTTTTTAATAATGTAGGTTCTTTTAGCTGTAAACTTTCTTCTTAGATCTGCTTTCATTGAATCTCATAGGTTCTGGTATGTTGTGCTTTCATTTTTGTTCAATTCTAGGCGAATTTTTTCTTTCTTTATTTCTTCAATGATCCATTAATAATTCAAAAGTTTATTATTTAATCCCCATAGATTTGTATATGTTCTGGAGTTCTCATTGTGTCCTAGTTTTAATTTCATTATGATGACATAAAACAAAAAGTTATTTTAATACTCCTGTATTTGATGCTATTTGATCTGTGTCTTATTGTATCATCCATTTTGAAAAAAGCTTCTGAGAAGAATATCGATTCTTTAGTGTTGGGATGGAATTCTACAGATGTCTGTTGGTCCCATCTGACTTATGCTATTATTTAGACAAGATGTTTCTGTTTATTTTTTGTCAGGATGTCCTGTCAATTGGTGAGAGTGGAGTATTAAAATCACCTACTCTTTTTATGTTACAGTTGATGTGTAGATTTATATCTAGTAGTTGTTTTATGGAATTGTGTGAACCCATGCTTGGTGCATGGTCTAGTTTGGCCCCCTTTGCTGAAGAAAAAACAACAAAAAAAAAAACAAAAATAAGCAAAAACAAACAAACAAAAAAAACTACTGACCAAAATCAGCTGGCGGGAGGAAAGGGCTTATTTCTGCTTTTACTTTATAGTTCATCATTCTGTAGTTCCAGGGCAAGAACTCAAGGCAGAAGCTTGGAAGTAAGGACTGAAACGGAAGCCATGGAGAAATGCTGCTTTCTGGCTCGCTTTCTGTTGCTTGCTCAGTCTGCTTTTGTATACTTCCCAAGGCCTAGGAAGGACATAAACATTCAGTTTTTAAGGTTATACATAAAAGTCTGCCTTTTGTCTTTAAAATTAACACTCAAAGCAGAAATATGAATACTAGTAAAACTAGAAAAATCTGAATCATGGACTATTTAAGATTAAATGATCATATATAATTGCTGTACAGAAGGAATTTCTGAAGTCTTACCACCTAGGATACAGAATGAACTACTAACTGAACACGGTATATTTTCCCCTCGCATAAAAGTCGAAGTCTGCCATCCTTAGGATCTTCAAAGAGCTCCTCATGTACACAAGATGATTGCTTAACTGTGTTATGACATCTATGTTTCAGACATCTTAAAAGAGGGACCCTTATAAGGGTGTTGGTTACTACCAGCTGAATTATCTCTTTTTTAAAGAAATTTCCATGAACTGGTCCAATGACTCCTGTTTGTTTATTCCTAACTTTTCTTTTTGCAAGGGAAACTGGAAATGTTTATGTTTGAATACACTCTGGTCCCAATAATGCAAGAATATGTTTTTAAATTCTAGCTAGCATTTGCCATTGATGATTGATGTAGCACACATACTTCCATTATTCTGGAATAGTTCAGATCCTGCCTTCCTTTAGAATACTAACATTCAAGATAGTCTTATCACATAGATTGGAGAAACTACACACCCACAAAAGGATTTATAGTAGTGATGTTTGTATTTCTCTGTTAAAATCCCAAGTGGTAAGCACAAGCCAGACAAAAATGTATCCATATAAATATATGTACATAAGTGTTCACCGCAGCATTATCCATAGTAATCATGATTACCAAAGTTAACATGACCATCGACAGATGGGTACACAAACATATCCCCATATTAGTCATCCACAAAAAAAGAATGGAATACTGAAACATGCTGCAGCATGTATGACTGTGTTTAACCTTGAAAGCATCATAATTGAAAAAAGTTTGTCATGGACTGGAATATAATATTGCCTAGCATACATTTCATCCCCACCACTGCAGAGAGAAAAACTAATCACAACTTTAGTTTCCCCAATCTGTGTGAAGCTGTTACCTTGGATACTAGCCTTCTAAATATTGTGTTTCCTTTTGTAGAATATGGAAGTGGCAAGAATAGGAAAATTCATAGATATTAATAGTTGCCAGTGACTGAAGATGTGATACGTAGAAAAAGCCAGTGAAAGAGGAGTAACTTAAGAGGGGCATTAAGCTTCTGTTTTGAGTGGTAAAAATAATTTAAGCTTAGATTTTGGTGATGATTGCACAATTCTAAATATATTGAAAATTCTATGTACTTTAAATGGTTGGGTTTTATTGTGTATGAATTCTTTCTCAACAAAGTTGTTTAAAGAAAACAGCTGGCCAGGAAGACTCCGCAATGGAGCTCATGAGTCTGTGAGTTCATTATAGCAACAGAGTTTCTACCAAGCTCTTTAGTGCTTTACTCTTACACATACAACCAAGTGTCTTGTAACTACCAAAGAAATACATCAAGTGAAAGACAGAAACCAAAATAAACAACCGAAGAGACCTATGTTCATAGCCAAAACAACTTTACAAGTAAAATGAATTATTTTTTAAAAGATAAGACTGTATATCTATAAAATAATAACAAAGTAGCAAAGGGGAAAAACAGGAAGAAAGATCTTGAAAGTTAACCTGAAAATAAAGTGACTGTCACAGGAAGTGTAGCAGAAGATGAAAGAGTCGGACGGGAAAGATAGCAGGAGCCAGTGAGGGCACTTACCACCAAACCTGATGACCTGAATTCCATCCCTGGGACATCCACGGTGGGAGGGCAGAACACACTCCAAGTTGTCTTCTGACTTTCACACCCCTGCAAACAAGTAAATAAGTAGTATAAAGAATGAAAGAATCCGTGTACAAGATTAGAAAAAGGAACAAAGACTTTAGGGAAGAAAATGTCCCAAGACAAGAAAACAAATGTGCAGACTAGACACACACACACACACACACACACACACGCACGCACGCACGCACACACACGCACGCACACAAACACCCCACAGTTTCCAGTACAGTAAATGGTAAAGACCCCTGAACAGAAGCCTATCTGTCTATAACATCGCAAGATGTCAGATCACCAAGATTTTGTTTTGTTTGTTTTCTACCCTTAAAAAACTTTTATAAAGAAAACAGTAGGTTGCATGCAAAAGAAATGGGGATGGGGAACACAGTAGTAAAATGGGATGACGTTGGAATTTTTGGTAAAATTACTGGACCAGACATCTGAGGGGACATATCATTAAAATTATGGAAAGAAATGTTTTTCAGCTCAGTTCTCTAAAGTTCTTAAATGTCAAGCTAAGGAGTTTAGATTCTAGTCTTACAAGTAGCAGAGAACCTGCACACTGTTCCCTAAAAGTAGCATAAAACAGTGCTGTGGATGGAGAAATCCAGCACTGTGAAGTATGGAATTTCAGATTACCTGCTCTGTAGACACCAGGCTTCGGATGCCAGTTATTATAAAACTACTGTAAGATACAGTGAAGGCTCTAAGGAGGGGATTGACTGTAGAAAGAGACAGGATATAAGGAATACTTTAGAGAAAGAAATAGGATGTCAAAGTCACTGTTTCTAAGTCATCTGCTCAGTTAAAACCCAGGAGTATCATTTTCTAGAATCCATATGGGTTGCAGTTTGACTTTGAAAGTGTGCCATGTCAGAGGGCATGGGATCATGAAAAGACTGATTCTTTTACCTTTGTTCAGAGGCACTTAAAGCTAGGGGATGATGAAAACCACTGGACCTGTTACATTGCCAGATTTTCAAGTATTTGTTACCAGCCCTACATTTTGGGTTTTGGGTGAATAGACACGGGAGTAGAAAGGAGGTAAACAGTCTAAGTACCATTTTAGTTTTCCTTTGTGGTCGATGAACATGGCAGATGTTTGTATCTTGCTTCTTCTTTCAATGATTTTTCATCTCCAAGGAGAATTTTCAAGGAATCCTTCAGGGATTTTTCATCTCTAAGGAGACTCTCACCTATAATATTATTCCAGGAGTTCTTATGGAAAAGGGGTATATACCCATGCAAGGGCACAGAAGCCAAAGGTTAGTATCAGGGGTCTTCCTCTATCACGTCCACCATATTTTTTGAGACAGGGTCTCCTCCTGAGCCTGGAGCTTGGCAATTGGACAACTGCAGCTTCTCCTGTCTCCATCTCCTGTCCCTGAGACCATAGCCATGCACCACTGCCCATTTCGTTGATGTGGGTGCTGGGTTGCAGGATGCAGTCGTCCAAACTTACACCGCAAGCAGCTTACACATTGACCACCTCACCAGCCTATTCTAAGAAGGAGTGTTTGTTGTTCTGGTCTCCAAACTACTACAAAGAACATTCATACTTTCTTTGCACTGACAGCCACTAGAAATTAGGAACACAGACTATTCTGAAAGCTTTAACATTCTGTTCCACTACCAGTACTTAGTCATTTCTCATCATCTAGCTACCCAGAAAGAATCAAACCTCATTCCGTTTCCCCTACCCATATCCATTGTAGAGAACAAGGATGCACCTCATCGTTTTCTCAAAATTCACTCTAACAAAAGTCTTTTGACTTTTTCAGTCTCTGGCCACTCTTTATAGTCTTGATCTAACTGAGGGGTTCAAGGTAGTGGAATTAGTCCCAAAACATCTCCTTTATAAACACTACATCCTGTCATGGACTTCACTTTGGCTTATTATCTCTCTTTATCTCAGTATCACAAATGAAATTTCAATTGTAATATCCTACTGTGTGTATAATAATTTGTTGTCATCATTTGCATAATATGCAAAATACAATAACATGGCCCATTCCTTTCCTAACTCCCAGCATTGTGAACTCCATGAAGTCTTTCATTTATAGTATTTCCCATAGTGTCTTGTATTATTCTGCTTTTGATTTTATTCTCTTCCCAAATGATAGTCCCTGTTCCCATACTCTGTCCTGAGTCTGGTTTAATTTTGGTACATGCTCATATAACAATACCCAAGTCAAAAATCATATGCCTCCTGACTTTTGTATTCTTTCCACATCTCCTAGACTCTACCTGACCACCCATGGTTAACTGTCAATGACTTATAGAATGAACTGCACTGTAATAGATATACTCATATTTCTGCTTGCTGTACTTTTTGCATGCTAATAATTGTGGTTAATAGGTGTGGAAACTGGCTAGGATTGTAATTGCTTTACTCCCTTGGCAGCTTGCATAGTGTTTTCTGGAACCATGAAAGCTAGACCATAGGAAAAAGGCCCTTAGTGCAGACCTAGCTTGAGTCATCTAAGTCATGTATCCTAAGTGTGTTGTGTCTTCAGCATTAGAGGCCCACCCTCAACCCCTGAAAGGCAACATCGCAGAAAACCACAACAGAACACATTGCAGAGCTCAGTGTGTTGTGGGGAGACCAGTCCAAATAGATCTGTATCATAGCTCCTGCCTCTGCGGCTCAAGGAACATAGTAGAAGAGAAGGCCAGAATCCTGGGAAGAAATGACAGCAATGTCAGTGGACCTGTTAATGTGCAAGGGGGAGTCCCCCGACTAGATTACAGGCAACTACTGACTTCTGAAAGAAGAATTAGTGTCCTCGAGGACGAAATTCCCTTATTGGTTGTCCAGTGCAGAGTGGTCAGCCCTGAAACCATATACACACAAACAACAGGCTCAGTGGGATATATATGTATATCTATGTATGTATGTATATATATGTGTATGTATGTGTGTATGTATACATATATATACACATACATATATAATCAAAGGAAAAAAGGATATCAACTTGAGAGTGGGAGAGTATGGGAGGGGCTGAGGGGAGGAAAGGGGAGGAGTGATGTATTTCTATTTGAATTAAAAATATTTTTTAAAGGAATTTTAGTATTTCTACCCTTCATCTGGTCTATTAGTTGAGTTGGGTTCTGGGTATAATTTGGTTCATTTTTATATTTTTGCTAAATTCAATATATCTGTATTTATATTTGTTTTATTGGTACTAGTAGGTTTTAATTCATTTGCAATTGAAGGAATAAGAAAATTGCATTATGAGACGTCTCTATATATATTAGAGACAGTGAAATTTTTTACTCTTCAGATTACACTTTGGTTTTTATAGACTCTTTCTATACCCCCTTCCTTGAATGTGTACATATATACATGTTAAAGTAGC
This sequence comes from Myodes glareolus, assembly GCF_982192425.1. Taxonomy (NCBI): domain Eukaryota; kingdom Metazoa; phylum Chordata; class Mammalia; order Rodentia; family Cricetidae; genus Myodes; species Myodes glareolus. Next base: position 67,128,775 of record NC_142030.1, read on the forward strand.
CATATGTTTGACTTTTTGTGGGATAGTGAGCCATGAGGCTTTTATTTTAAGTGATGATTCAGGCTGCAGATACCCTGCTTTATCTGTGTCATCTGGACTCATTAGACTATCCTTTCTGGAGACTGAGCAGGGAGAAGGAAAATCTGCATTATGTACTTTGCTTATATAAGCACATCTGTGTGGCTAACATAAAAATCAATAGTATAAGCAATAGAAAGTGGTTTCACCTACAGCAAGTAGGCCAGTGTAGCTAGCTATCAAGGTTCTCAGAAAGTGGGTTTTGAGTACACAATAAAACACTAGTGAGTGGTTTTACACACACACACACACACAGCCTGTGAGGGAAAATTAAATTAAAATACAAAAGAGTTGCATGTTTTTCAGTAGATAGAATCACTTGGAAATGTTCATAAAATATCTTATTATAAAACAGTAAAATCCAGAGAATGGGACGGGGGGATTCTTTTCTTGTTGTGAGATATCAGTTTAAAATGTGATGAGAGTATTGAGACACCCAAGTTTATGAATTACTACTTGGTACATTTTAGAATAAATATCTTAAAATGCATGTTGTTTAAACACGGGTGTCCTGCAGCGCTCAGCTGCTGGCACAGGTCTCTTCAAGTACTCAGTGACACAGTTCAGACTTCTAACTGCCAACCCAGCAGAAACTCACCTGCACTGAGTTCAGGATTTTGTGTGGCAATAAGCATTTTTAATTAAAAGTTTCCCAGTTCCTAAATTTGGAACAGAATCTGTAAACATGTGGCAGATTGAGCTTGCCAACCCAAGCATTATTGGAGCTGTAAGGGAAACGTGACTTTTTAAAAAAAATCACATGGGTAGGATGAGAAAATCCAGCTGTGTTTATTTCAAATTGCACTAATCAGAGTTCTTTTACTCTTTTCCTTTTGCATCAGTGCATCTACTGGTTTGTGTGTGATGCTCCCCATCCCCCAGCCATTCACTTTTCTCTTTTAAGACTGACTTTAAGTAATGATGGAGGTTGAAGCAATAAACAGACATTTACTGTGGTAACAGAAAGCCTATCCTGTAGTTTATGTCCTAAATCAGTCAGAAGCAGCAAATCATCTTCATTGGCAATTAGATTTTTAACACATGCTAGCTAACCCTTTCCTTCACAGTCCATAAGTTGACAAAGAAATCAAGACTCTGCTAACCTTAAAATAGAAATGTAGAGTATGGTGTTCCTTAATTAATGTAAAGTCAACCTCTATGAAGCAATTTCCCAGTTAAATTAAGGAACAGTCACATTGGAAGCCTGCATTATTCCTATGTGGTGTTTGCAGTAGTGGTAGTCAGAAGAGCCAGGCCAGGAATCAAGGAATGCACATTATCTTGATGAAGACCCTTGTCAGGCTCACCTTGGAAAAGCTTTAAACTCATTATGCTACCAATAAATAACCTTTCTGTTCCATTAGAGGAGTAAACTGAAGGCACCAGACTCTAAAACTCTAGTTAGAAGATCTGTGAAAAATCAGTTCATGTGAAGGAACAGGAGGAGGTAACATGATCAGAGGTGACCTAGGGTTTCTGTTTGGACAGATAATGCCTCCCCCCCCCCCCACCGCGCTCTTGCCCTAGCCATCCCCAGGCTGTTTATTCTTCTGTTTACTGTAGTCCTGCTTCTGTGGGAGTTACTTCTCAGAGACACCGTCTTCTTGATACAGGAAGAACCTGCTTATTTATTCAGCAGTGATGTTGGATATGGTAGGCTTTGGCTATCGATTCATGGTGTTGTATCTTCATTTTGAACTATAGGAGATTCTGAACTAGGTATTAATTATTGAAATTTTAGTAAGCATTTTAAGTCATCCAAATGATTAGATGATTAGAATGAGCTTTTATAGCAGCTCTTGGAAGGTGGACTACACTGCAGAATATTGGAAAAAAATTATTTCATGTAACTTTCTCTAAAGTTAAACCAGATAAATCGTACAAAAAGAGACTTTTAACTAAGGTGGGCACTGCAAAGGAAACAAGTGAGAGATTGTACTTGCAAAAAGCGATAGAGGGACTACCACCATCTAGTGAGAGGGTAGCTGGCAATCACATGTAACAAGCTAAAGCTTCCTAGATCTGTTCCTGAGTAGTTTTTAGTAAGCAGTCATTCCCCACCCCCCAGAGCTTCCTTTATTACCAGCTTTTGACTGAGAATTTACTGATGGGAATGAGACCTCACCGCCCCCCCCTTCTGTTTTAAAACAGTCACCTTTGCCTTGTTTGCAGAGCATGCTCCCTGAGTCTTGCCAGCTGCAGCTTCTCTCTGCTGCCTTCCAGCTCTAATCTCCTTAAAGGTGTAGCTCCATGGCAACAGGCCCAGCCTTGAGCCCTGGAACCTTGTTTGTATTACCTGAGGGGCTAGATTCAGCCTAGAGAAATAGCGGATGTCACCTGCACTGCAGGGCTTGGATAGTGAGGACTTGTTGGATTGTTTTTGTTTCTGTCCTGCTTCTGCTGAAGATTTGAATAACACCTGAGAAACATTTGTGCACAGAAGCATCAGTGGCATCGGTAACTGAAGGCAGAAGGGACATCATCCTCAGCTGGCTCCTGTCTTCTACACAGAGACTTGTTTTCTGAGGTGTAGTCCAGGAAGTGACTTGCCGCACCGGGACATGTGGCACCGCTATGGTTTGGGGTTGCACTGCCAGGGGGCTGTACAATTGCTTCGTGTAGGTAGACATTTATCTTGTTTTAAATAAAATTAGCTTATATTTTAATTTTTTGGAGATTATAAAAAATAAAAGACATTTTGTCATAGCACCTGTTTTACATGTCTCTTGATCATCCTAGAGCCAAAGAGGCTTTTTCCTCCAGCAATTCCTCCTGGAAAAGAGAGCTAAAATCATTATTTTCTGTTTAACAAAGATGATGGTGTCCTGTTTCTCCATCTGGTTTCTGATTCAGCATATTCAGAAAGGCTGTTATGATAAATTGTTGTAAGGTTTTAAAAGATAGCGTTTAGTTACTTATAATTGTGCTGTATTTGTACCTTGTAAATTCAAAAATGTTTCCTTATCCAGAACAAAGGAAAATGAATACAAGTGGTGCTTTGTTGTGTTTTTATGACACTATATTTGGTGGCTTTTGTCCCTTTAGTACACTTTATTAGTGGGAACTACTATGTTGCCCTTTTTACTTAAAAAAAAAAATGCTATCAGAAGACAGGGTTTTTTTCCAGTCTAAACTTTAGTCATTACTGTTTTGTTTTTGTTAAAACAACAGACTAAATTATTCTTATTGCTTAAGATGTTTCTTATTTATGGGGTTTGACCAAGTGGAGTGGAGACAGAAGATAGTGAATTTAATGCTAGTTTTCAGTTTCCTATTTCTTAATAATTCAGCTAACTGCTCTTCTGGCAGTAAGTGCTACAGCTCATTTCAGTGTTATCCTTGTTCCTAGCAAATGAATAAAGCTGCTTATTTAATATTTTACCAAAACAAATGTCTTTACACAGACATTTCTTTATAGACTTATTATTAAGTCCTACTTGAACCATAGGGGTGTCTCAATCAATAAGTGTGATAATTATTGACTAAAACTGTGTGACTGTACAGTTTTGAATTTAGGAAAATTGTTTTCCATCATGTGTGACTTCATTAATTTTTATGATAGGAAGGCAATGAAGTACTAGCTCCTGTAGTAACAAGAGCTAGGATACCCATGCTTCTTCTTGAACAACCAGGAAAATAGAATCAGCCAAGACACCTGCCTATCAGTGTCAACTGTTCTCTGGGGAGTTTGGCTTTTTTTTTCTCTCTCTCTCCTATTTTTTAAAGTGTGGTGGGAAGTTTCCTCAAGGCATTCTATTCTTATTATACTGTAAAGCCTGTATAGAAGTCAAAGTTTGTCAGAAGAGAATTCCATATTGAGATGGAAATCGGGTTGTTTGAAAGACTTCCCTGTGCTGGAAAGTTTGTCTTTCCTGCTGTCACTCTCACTCCCTTGCTTGCTTTCTCTTGCTCACTGAGTGTGCTGGGCTGGGAGTAGGGTCTTCCAGAGCACAAAGAAACAGACGAGGATTCAGCCATTGTCAGTGACACGATAAATGATGTGTATCGTCAAATAAAATAGGAAAGAATGTCTTTTGACAATATTTTTGCATAAAAAGTAATAAAGAATTCTGAATAGTGTGTATTTTCCAGTACAGAAATGAGACTAGAAATAACATCTGTGCAGGAACTTGAGGTCCTTGGAGACCTGTAAGAGTATTCTGTTTTGAAAATGCGTGTTCATGAGTATGTTCATATATGCATAGTTATGTATACCCATGAATGTGTCTGTTAATACTGTTGTTATTGTATGATATTTATTTGTTCCTTCTTTTATTTTTCCCATTACACTTCTGTACATTTTTTTTTTTTGTCTCTTTTCCTTAATGTAACACTGCCTCAAGTATTCTCTACTTTTAGGGCTCGTGGTCTGCCTAAACTGAAAGAGTCTCGTTCCCATGAGTCCCTGCTGAGCCCGTGCAGTGCAGTGGAATGTTTGGATCTTGGTAGAGGGGAGCCAGTGTCAGTGAAACCACTCCATAGTAGCATCCTTGGACAAGACTTCTGCTTTGAGGTAAAAAGGAAAAAGAATTTCAGAAAAAAAGGAAAATAGTTGACATAATTTGTTTCACTGTCTTGTTTCTGATTTAGTTGTCTTACCTAGTTTTCAGTTCCTGAAATTTTTTTACTTATAAGGGAAGAGTTGAAAATCTGTTAATAGAATTATATTTGTAACTGAAGTTATTAATTATTATCTCATACTTTTGTCTTTGTCTGCTTTAAAAACTTAAGCACTTAGTACATTCTCAGAGTAGGTTACAAGATTCAATAGTTTCTCAAACTAATGTGTTTTTTTAATATTAATGTCATATACTGTTATTTAATCCCAATTTTAGAAGAATTTGGAGAAAACCCACCAAAATTACAGTTTTATAAGTATAGCATGATCAGTTCTTGACCTAGGACCATACCTTGTTTGTTTTTATAATCTCCTGCATGTTTCTAGACCAGTAACTGCCCTTCTCAGCCACATGCCAGGGTCTCACTAACCTTCTGGAACTAGGAACTGCCTTTTCAGACACAACACACCACCTGATCTGGTTCACTGTATTATGACCCAAGAGTGTAAGTGAGCAGACTGTAGCTTGGTTTAGGTCGTTTATACGTGGTGATTATTATTATTATTATTATTATCATCATTATTATTACTTGTTTAAAATCCCTTGAACTTTTCCTTATTTGCAAAGCCCAGTTCAGTAGCTTCTGCTATGGATATAGTACACTTTGTCAGATGTTATAAATGACTGAAAATGAATGGGTTAATTACCTCCTTGAGGAGAAATGGATTCCAAAGAGTGACTCCTCTGTACTGATGCCTTTCAACTTCATTTAGTAGCCTTCAGTAGCATTGTAATCAAGCCGTCTTATGAAATTAAATGATCTTACAAACATTCCCTTCTTATTTTTATTAGCTCAAATGAGCATATTCATTTATAGGTTATTTTAGATATGGCCTTAAACTTTTTTAATTTTTTGTTTCTCTGCACCATAGGCCAAATTGTAAATGATCTCTTTTTCTCGTAGTTGGAAATAAGTATTGATGCTACTTAGAGAATTTAAGTAAAGATATGACAAAATTAAAATAATTGTTTTAATTTCACATAGTAGGAGTTGTGTTTCATAACATGCCCCTAATTCTTAAACTTTAGAAATTAGAAGATAGATCCCCCACCACACACGTAGTCTCACATCCACATCTCTAATCTTTGTGTTGAAGGTCACCTACTTAAGTGGAAGTAAATGCTTTAGCTGTAACTCTGCCTCAGAGAGAGATAAGTGGATGGAAAACCTTCGAAGGACAGTTCAACCAAATAAGGTAATGGTGGCTCTGAGTGTCAAAATGTGTCACAAATAGGATGTGTATACCACCCCCCCCTAAGACTCATGGATCATCTGAGAAGAGGGGGCAGAAAGAATGGAAATACAGGAAGATAAGGAGAAGGGCTGAGAAGTACACAGCCAGCGTACTCCTCATCTCACGGCTGCTGTGGCAGCGGACCACACGGCACTGGGTCTGTCAGGGGCCCTGCCCTCCCTGCTGAACTTGTCCATTTCAGGGGAGGAGCAGTTACAGTTTCAGGGATGTGCCCACCAGAGGAGTCCGTCAGACTCTAGTGGATGGTTCTGAACCCATTGTCACACAGATGTTCTTGATTAAACTCAGTGAGTTTCAGAAAGGTGGGAAGGGGCTATGATGTGTAAGAACGGAACTTGTAGGAAAGGGAGTCATGAGGGTGGGAATGAGATAAAAGAAGGCGGGGTTATGGTAATCAGAATGCACATTACACATGTATGAAATTGTGAGAACAAATTCATTAAGTGTTTTTTAAAAAAATGTACCGTTTTGTAATCATCGAGTTGATAGAAGACAAATGTAATATCTTAATTTTATATATCTTAATAAAATGTTGTTGTTGAGACATATCTCACTATGTAACCAAGGCTGGCCTTAAACTTGCAGCCCTTTTGCCCTAGCCCTTGCGAGGCTAGCATTATAAGCAATTGCTACCACATCTGGCTTAGAGTTTGACAGTTTGAAAAACCTGTATACCTGTTAGGACATTTTACACTGAAAATTATCTTACTGAAGACAATATTGTTGTTATTTTACTAGTGGGAATAGAGACTCAGAAAGCTAAGTAACATGCCCAGCCAGAAGTTAATACATAATAAAAGTTGTATTAGCAACTTATCTTTTTTATTTTTAGAAATTAGTATAAATTGTTGTTACATGATCATACTTTTTAATCCAAGTAAAACAGAATATGTGGTTCCATAAGATTTGTTTTGTTTTCGAGACAGTTTCTGGTGTAGCCCTGGCTGTTCTGGAACTCACTCTGTAGACCAGGCTGGCCTCAAACTCAGAAATTTGCATCCTTCTTCCTCGTGAGTGCTGGGCTAATGGCTTGCATCACCACTGCCCGGCTTTGTAAGATTTTTTTTTTAAATAGATTTTTATTACATTTATTTATGTGTGTGTGTGTGTGTGTCAACATGTGTGGAAGTCAGAGGACAATTTGCAGGGTTGATTCTTTTCCTTCAACAGTGTGTATTCTGAGATCAAATTCAGGTCACTGGGCTTGGCAGCAGGTGCATCTACCCACTGAACTTGCACAGGATTCTTCTTTAGAGTTCTATGGTTCAAAACAATGAGATAGCAATTCTTTTTACTGTGTTGACTGCTCTTAGTAGAGGAACATTAATAAACAGCATTACTTTAGAAAGAAAACATTCCCTTTCTGGTTCGTCAAATCTCAAATTTGCTGTCTCTTTATAGGACAATTGTCGACGAGCTGAAAATGTTCTCCGTTTATGGATCATTGAAGCCAAGGACCTTGCCCCTAAAAAAAAATATTTCTGCGAACTGTGCCTTGATGATACCCTATTTGCTCGTACAACCAGCAAGACCAAAGCAGACAATATTTTCTGGGGTGAACATTTTGAATTCTATAGCCTTCCACCTCTTCATAGCATCACAGTTCACATTTATAAGGATGTGGAAAAAAAGAAAAAAAAGGACAAGAATAATTATGTAGGGCTCGTCAACATCCCCACTGCCAGTGTGACTGGTCGCCAGTTTGTAGAAAAGTGGTACCCAGTAAGTACACCTACACCCAACAAAGGAAAGACAGGAGGACCTTCCATTCGGATTAAGTCACGTTTCCAAACTATCACCATTCTGCCTATGGAGCAATACAAAGAATTTGCAGAATTCATCACCAGCAACTACACCATGCTGTGTTCTGTTCTTGAGCCGGTAATTAGTGTGAGGAATAAAGAGGAGCTGGCTTGTGCCTTAGTACACATTCTTCAGAGTACTGGCAGAGCCAAGGTAAGCCAAAATGGGTGTATTACCTGAAAGTCCTTTCTTGCCATGTACAAGGAAGTGAAGCTGTGGATACTGGGAGATACTGTGAAAATTCACCTTAGAATGTTTTCAGAAAAGAAAAAGGAAATTAAGGTTGAGTGAAGGAAGTCTGTAGGCAGTTCTGTAAGATACGGAGATTTGTAAACTAAAGCGAAAGGGAGGGCTAGGGCTAGCAAATACTTATTTCTAGTTTGTTTTTGTGAGGGTAGATACCAAGGCCACAGTTGCTGTCGTACCCCACGACATGAATTCTGTTGTTGTTTTCTTTTTTGAAACATGGTCTCACCATATTGCCCATTCAAGCTTCAAACTTGATATCCTCCTGCCTCAGCCTCCCAAGTCCCAGAATTAAAGGTGTATTACAAGTGTGCAACATCATGCCTAGCTGAAATTTTTCTGAAGTACTAAATGTTGTATTTTAAGATTAACTGCTAACTGTATCTCAGTGGTACGGAAGGAGATAATCAAAAAAATGTGCTGGGTATAAGTCTTCATGGAGTTAGCGTCTGTAGCTGAAATGGAAACACAGGGGGGTTGGACAGTTAGTTGGCAGCTTTTTTGTCGCACTCTTTCATCTACATGGAATGAAAACTGGGAAGATAAAATAACATCTAACATGTGCCAGTAACTGTTAGGTGCTGAAAGTGTGCCTTCACTGGGCGTGTTGGAAAAAAATAAACACTATCTTTAGTCTTTCGGTTTTCTGGAGAAATTGTATTAAGTAATAAAAAAGTGGATCTTTAGGCTGGAGAGATGGCTCAGTGGTTAAGAGCATTGCCTGCTCTTCCAAAGGTCCTGAGTTCAATTCCCGGCAACCACATGGTGGCTCACAACCATCTGTAATGAGGTCTGGTGCCCTCTTCTGGCCTGCAGACATACACACAGACAGAATATTGCATACATAATAAATAATAAATAAATAAATATTTTTTTTTAAAAAGTGGATCTTTGATTATAGTAGGAAGTGCAGAAGGTAAAAAGATAAATAATATTGTGGAGGTGTGGAGCAAGGGGAACTGACAAGAGATGCTCTAGGGTAATATTGATCCATGAGGGCTTCATGGAGGAAGCAGTATGTGAGCTGAGATCTAACCGTTTCCAGAAATTACTTTTATAATAATGGGAGTGGAGGTGAGGGCAGAACTGAGAGCAGCATTTGAAAAGATTATTATGGTGAGTAGAGAACCTTGTATGTGGATGGGCTGTGCGGACTAATGGACTTAAAAAAGAAACTAAAGCAGCATCAGGGACTGGAGCAGAGAGACTAGGACTTGGTGACCGTCAAAACACAGAGCGACTTGGAGATGCATTTAGAATTATGGTCCTTTTCAAAAGTGCATTAGAAAATCTCTGAAGGAATTCAGAAACCAAGTTTAGAGCTGACGATACTTAAGATTTTTATCTTGACTGCCTTTTCCCTCTCCAAGGAGTTTGTTGGCTTCGTTTTTAGCAGAGTTCCCAGCATATCTCTATTTCAGTAGTCTCTTTTAATGTATGGTTCTTATTCAGTTGCTTTCTTTCTGACTGAACATTATTCTGCCAGGATTTTCTAACTGATTTGGTGATGTCTGAGGTGGATCGTTGTGGAGAACATGATGTTTTGATCTTCAGAGAAAACACCATTGCCACTAAATCCATTGAAGAATACCTCAAGTTGGTGGGACAACAGTACCTTCATGATGCACTGGGTATGGAAGAGGAAGATACTTATTCTTTCCCTTTCAGTTTTAACTTCTTCTACCTCCTACGTCCAAGAAGTTAAACTCAAACTGTATGTTCATCTGACTTGAGTGATTTAGATTTCAACCATTAACTGTCTCTGCAGTACCTACCAGTATAGTAACCACATATGTTCATTATAACATGTATGAAAATAGAAAACCCTTCAGCGTATATAGCCACCCCAAACCTCTGCATTTCTGACTCCAGGATATATAATAGTACTGATGGATTTCACTACTAGAACGTAGTTGTCCTATTTTTCCGAAAGTACTGAGTGTTCATACTGTGATATGGCTGCATTACTTCAGTCTTAAAAGGACTAACCTGCCATTTATTATGCTTTCAAATTTCTCATCATAAATAAAGAATGTTTGATAGTTCCTACAGTTCTACGCTTCTGTTTTAAGGTCTCTAACTAGTAACTAATTTTTGCCCAATCATTAGTTGTTGATGACTAAGCCACTCGCCTGATTTGTTAAAAATTAGTTACTAGTTAGAAGTTAAACTGACTTGGCAATTTGTTCAGTTTGTAGGAAAGATTGATTAAATATTATAGAGAATTTGTAGACTTTCTAAGTGACTAAGGATAGTGAGTTTGTTTGGGGTATTTTATTTTTAATCATGTATGTCTTCTCATGGGCATGTACACATGAGTGCAGGTACTCATGGAGCTTAAGTTAACAGACAGTTATTGCTTGCCATATGTGACTGTGGGAATCAAACTCAGGTCCTCTACAAGAGCAGTACAGGCTCTTAAATGTAGAGTCATCGCTCCAGACCCTTGATAACTTTCTTAGAAGAAACATAACAGAAATCATGGAAGTAGTAGGCCTTAAAGGGGGAAATTATATGTTACCTTATGTGCATGCACTTGAAGTTCTGATAGAAATTTGGGGGGAGTTTAGATGAAAAAGCAAATCAGAGCATATGTCTAGACAGATGTGAGAACTCAGGGACTGACTTATGTAGAAGAGTTAAATGAAGCTAAGAAATTGCCAAAACAAAAAGGATAGAGCCAAAAACACATCTTATGAAAAAGGGAAATAAAAAAACAAGAAAAATGATCAGAGGGAGAAAATGAAAAAAAAAAAAAAACACCATGGAAATGCAGCCTCAAATACTAATAAAAAGGAGAGTAGAGGAGTCAGAGAAGTGCTGTTTTTCATAGTGCCTCCTAGGTGGTCAGCTCCATCAGGATGAAGTTGAGTATGTCCAAAACTGATTGGGTGGATGAGAAGCACATGGACACGGGCATTCTTACTGTTGCTCTGGGTGGAGAGTGGAAGGGTTATGTGGTCTGAATCCATGGTAAGAACAATGAACAAGGTTTTCCCTTGAAGCAGGGTATTTTGACACACATCTGGTGAGTAAGGGACTTTCTTGTGATAAACAAAGGATAATTGGAGAGAGGAAGAGCAAGTCTGGATTTGGATGCATTGTGGATGCCAAGCTGAGTATTCTCAACTTGGTTATTGTTTAGAGCCCAAAAGAACTAGCACAATCTACAAACTTTTCAACTCTCTAAAGATGATGTCCACCAATATGTTGTCAAGAAAGCTTTTAAGCAAGGAAGGTGAGAAGCCCCCAGGATTCAGCATCTTGTAACGTCACAAATCCTACAAGTGCTCTAAAGAAACAACACACTAAGAAAAAAAAGGAGGCTTCGAATGTGCTAAACTTTTGGCCCAGATAATGAAAGAAGCCAAAGAAAAGCTGCAGAAGCAGATTGCCAAGAAATGTAGGCTGTCTTTGCTGAGAGTGTCTACTTCTAAGTTCAGTCAGAAATAAAGAATCTCTAAAAGTAACAAATAGTTAGATGTTGAGGACAGAGAGGGTCAGAAGCTGAAGGTGCAGCTCAGTAGTAGCACACATTTTTAAGCATTCGTCATACCCTAGATTCAATACCCAAGACTACTGCTTTTATTCTTACATGTTTTATTTGTGTGTATGGGTGTGTGTGTGTGTGTGTGTGTGTGTGAGAGAGAGAGAGAGAGAGAGAGAGAGAGAGAGAGAGAGAGAGAGACAGGCAAAAAGAGACAGAACAAACACAACTTGTAGTTGGTTATCTCCTTCCACCATGTGGGTGCCAGGGATCCAATTTAAGTCATCAGGCATTGTAGAAAGCATCTTTGCTCACTGAACCATCTTGCTAGCCCAGTGCTACCTTTAACAAAAAAAAAATTAGATGGTAAGAAAAATAGTTGTCAAATTATTTCACAGTTTAAATATTACTTGTGATTCTTCAGACTGTTGTATCTAGAGAAAAGGAGCTGGTCAATGGTGGCACAGGCCTTCAATCCCAGCACTCACGAGGCAGAGACAAGGAGATCTATGAGCTTGATGACATCCTGGTCTACAAAGTTTCGGGATAGCTAGGGCTACACAAAGAAACCCTGTCTTTAAAAAAAGAAAATTTTTGAGAAGAAAAAAGAGGAAAGAGGAGAGGAATTATAAGGGGTAAAAAGTAGTAACTGGTTGATAAATAGGGCTGTGTTTACAGGAAGCAGACCTGCTGTAGTGACAATTTCTACTCTGAACAAGAGTTGTTTTCTTTTCCACTTTTCTATTTATCTTCAAATCTACTCAATTGCTTTAATGTAAGATCTAATAAGAATTATGAAAAAACAGTTGATTTTCATTGACATTAGGAAAGATTCTATTAATCTCATTTACATAGGCACTTAACTATAGTTGTAAATTTTGTGTTAGTATTTGCTTTAGTGATCTGTGTTGTCCTATAAAAGGCAACAACAAAGCATCTCTAACAGTGTTCTCCATTCTGTGAACATGAAGGTGAGAATATTCATATTCTAAAGATCTGTTTGCTTAAATGGATTTCTGAATTAAAGCTTCAAAATGACAAATGAATACCACATCCTTTGATAAAATAGTGAATAATTAAATATCTGATTAGCTCAGGAAGACATGAAAATTAATTCAATAAGCATGGGAAACAATTTAGATAACCTCACAAAGATCTCTTGTTAACATTTCTGTGACCTAAGAACATGGGTTAGGATAAAGAAAATGGCTCCAGCTTCCCAGAGCATGAAAGCAATTAACTCATAAGATTCTCAGTACTGAGATTAGACTCTCTTCTGCCTATTGAAGTTTTGTTATATTAATACACTTTAAGCAAAAAGAAAAAAAGAAGTGCTGTTTATGTCGTTCATTGGTAGAACACTTTCCTGACACACATAAGGCCATGAGTTTAATGCCCACCCATCCTCGAAGAAAGTTGCCATCATAATGTACAGTATCAGCCAGGTTCTTAGCCTGTCTTGATCTTAATAAAAGCATTACTCTCTACTGGGGGTGGGGGGGCGGGGAGATTCTGTTCTATTTAGACTTAAGTCTTCCATCTGTTTGCTCCCTTTACCTGTCTGATTAAAGTCAATTTCTTGTTGCTGTCTTGTGACAAAGAAGAAATACCATCTGTGAAACATAAGTTACTTAGAAGCATAATTTTCAGGCTGGCGTTAGAGGCAAATGCCTGTCAACAGTAATATGTTGTTAACATTTCAACAGAAATGTTGATGATAGCAACCATTTAGCGATTAACATAGAGAATGTAATAGAACTGAGCATGGTGGTACATGCTTGCATTTTCATCAGTTCCAAGGTAAAGGCAGAACTACTTAATGAGTTTGCAGTTAGTCTGGTGTTTGTGAGACCTTTACTACAAAGATAGGTGGTGGGAAGTTGGAGAGATGGCTAGGTGGTTAAGAGCACTTAACTGCTCTTGCAGAGAACCCAGGTTGAGTTCCCAGCACCCACATAGTGACTGACAACCATTCATAAATCCAGTTGCAGTGAATTTGCTGCCACCATCTGATCTCTGCTGACACCGGACAGTTGGGTGGTACATATACAGACACATACATATAAAATAAATCTAAAATTTTTTTAATTAAAAGTTTTCAAAGAAAGGGGTGGAAATATGGCTAAGCAGTTAAGAGAGCTTATTTGCTGCATAATCATGAAGTCCAGCGTTTGGATAACTGTACCCACATATCAAGCTGGGTATCTGCAAACAGCTGTGCCTCCAGCTCCCAGGATCTGACACTCCTGGCCTGCATGTGTAAAGTCATGCTCATCTCTTCACCTGTGTTTATATTCATGCAAACACAGACAAATACAATGCTTTTTTACAATTCAAAGAAGAAAACATGATAGAACATTTTGAATGCACACTAAATATTTAAACTCAGTGATTGCCCCTTTTAGCTCGCTCTTTTTTTCCCCAAAGGCAGAGAAGCAAACTCAAATAATTTTTAAGTAAGTACCTTTTTAGGTACAAATCTATAAAAGCTTCATCTTAATTTTAGCATACTACACATTGTCAGACGTGTTATAATTTCAAAAATGAAAGCAAGTTTTTGGGTTTTTTTGTTTGGGTTTTTTTTTTTTTTGATTTTTTTCAAGACAGAGTTTCTCTATGGCTTTGGAGCCTGTCCTGAAACTAGCTCTTGTAGACCAGGCTGGCCTCGAACTCACAGAGATCCACCTGCCTCTGCCTCCCAAGTGCTGGGATTAAAGGCATGCACCACCACCACCCAGTTCAAATTTTTGGTTTTTAATAGATTTTTTTAATGATATCATATCAGGAAAATCTTTAGGCCCTATAGTGCTGGTACCACTTACAATTTTTGTCTGAACCCTGAGTAATTTATTGGGTTGTTTACTTGAAGAATGAAAGAAAAATAGTTAAAGCTTGTATTATTAATATTTCCTTAGACTAGTTATGACCTAAGTGAACACTTTAACAGAATGTTACAGATTTACATTGTAGCCAGTTATTACTGAATTACTCAATGCTGATAGTTTTAAGTTTTACAGCTATGTACCTTTCAAATGAAGCAGAATTGAATGGAAACATGGAATGAACACTACCTTGTGGAGATTGTTACCAGTTTGATGATTTTACTTAATTAAAAAGTATTTTAAAGTAGCGTATTTTGTACATAATAATGCGTTCTAGAGGATATTTTTTTTTCTTTCTGTCTCTTTCTCTTTCTCCTTACTACAACTCTAAAAGTTGGGTCTGATACCTAAATAAAACAGCCAAATCTCAGGCTAATTAAGTAAGGGTTCAAGGCCCCTTAGTTAAGTGAAGAATCCAGGACGTTACCATAGCACTCTTTAATACAATAGTGCATGTTCATAATCTGTGTGTGTGTGTGTGTGTGTGTATGTGTGTGTGTGTGTGTGTGTGGTGCATGTTTATTACCACTTTGCTTCCTGTTCCACAGGAATGTTTCTTCTAAATAGGTTTCGCATCCCCTGTAATAGCTATTTTTAAAAGCTTTTCTTTACCCCTCAGTAACATTATTTTGACAAAAAAAAAATGTTTCATTTTGTCCCTGGAATTTTTTTTTTTTTAGAAATTACTGTTCTTCAAAACCCTCTTATGACTAATTTGAACCTCAAGTCACATCCACAAATTGAGAAGGATCTTTATAAAAGGTCCACTCCTCTTTAATGAAGAGGGACCTGTAAGCAAACTATGCTTCCATCACCTGTAAAACTTTAATAAGCTCCTATCCTGCTTTTTGAGAGTTATTCAAGGGAGGAGCTAATGAATTTGAACATAGTTGAGATTTACACGTGAACAAATATGCACAAAAGTATAAACATGGACTGTTAGAAGACACTGAAGTAGTATACCTTACAGAGGCAAACAGATGAGGTGATTCCAAAGAATTGTAAGCATATCTTTATAGCTATCCAAAGATTCCTAAGAATATGCTATCCGGCCAGTGATTGTAAACCAATGCCTATGGAAAAGCATATAAAGTATATATAAAAAGAAATGCTGCAGTTTTATGTGGAAGGTTAAATTACTGTCCCCAATGCTAGCGGTAGCACTGAAGAGCCTTGTTTGTGCCTGTGTTTGACACCAACATTACTCCTAAAACTGTAGTTGGTTACCTGTTCAGTCAAATTTGAGAGTTATTGTTTTTCCCCTCTGGAATAATGAGATTACTTACACTAGTTGGGGTAACTTTGTACAAGTTCTTGATAATTAAATATAGTTTGGGTTTCCAATAAAAGATACTATATTTTTAAATCAAATCATTGCTATTTTATTTTTAAATAATGATGATGCTGGTGATTGGTTCTATTCTGCTTCCAGAATAAAAAGAATAAATATAATGCATGGGAGGAGGTAGCTCTTGGGTTCTAAAGCAGTACACTTCACGGTTCCTGCTTGCTCCAAGTTTCTTGTTCTATTTAGGAAAGCATAGTTTAGTTATAGTACTTGTCACCTTTTCTCTTTGGTTAGGGGAGTTCATCAAAGCCTTGTATGAATCAGATGAGAACTGTGAAGTGGATCCCAGCAAGTGTTCATCTAGTGAGCTGATAGACCATCAGAGCAACCTGAAAATGTGCTGTGAGTTGGCTTTCTGCAAGATCATCAATTCATACTGGTGAGCTTGTGTCCTTGCCACCTTTTCCATATGAACGTCACCACAAAGAAAAGACTTGAAGGAAATTGCAAGATTTCCCTCCCTTAGGCCTGTCTAAACTCTAACTCTTCATTGTGAGCAGGACTTCTGAACTCCTCTCTAAATAACCCTTCCCAACTGTTAGAACTGTACTTTCTAATACCTACAAGTAGAGTTGGAGGTGGTGGTGGGGTTATTTTGTTTTATTATTTATTATCTTTTTAATATTTGCTAGTTTGGAGCAGATGTGTTCATAAATTTTAATCTTTTGCTCTGCTGCAAACAAGTGGTGAGTTTGGGAAGATTTTTCATGAATAGCCTTTATGGATATTATGGTAAGCTATGTTAAACCAGATAGTTTAGTAAGGAGCCTCAAGCTGTTTTTCCACTCAGCTAAACTAAATTTGTACTAATCCAAAACTTGTTACTTTCAGTTTCTAATCTCCACTTAGCCTTCTTTGACTATTCCACCTCCTGTCAGCTATGAGCCAGACTGACTCCCATCTCTGAGTGTCTAGTAGGCCCTCCTCCTAGCTCAGTTGTAGAACAGAGGCATCCTGGGTCAGAGGGGTCACTTTCATAGGTTATGGCACTTTATATTTAGAGGTTTTGGGGTTTTTTGTGTATATCTTCCCCCTTCTGTAGTGTCTTCCCTCGTGAGTTGAAAGAAGTGTTTGCATCATGGAAGCAGCAGTGCCTGAACCGAGGAAAGCAAGACATCAGTGAGCGGCTCATTAGTGCCTCACTGTTTCTCCGTTTCCTTTGCCCAGCCATTATGTCTCCCAGTCTTTTCAGCCTGATGCAGGAGTATCCTGATGACCGCACATCTCGGACTCTAACTCTTATTGCCAAGGTCATTCAGAACCTGGCCAACTTTGCCAAGTAGGTGAAACTACGCTAACCCTTTAAAAAACACCTGGCTTTAAAGAAACACATGAGTTTTTGGATGAGGCTGAGAACTGCATTCCCACTCCTACTAGATTTTTATTGCATTGTCAATAAAAATTTTAAAATAGAAACAAATATTAAATAATGCTGGTACAAACATTTAGTGAAATATTTATAACAACTGGAAATATTTATAAAAGATATCCAGTAATATGTAAATGGTGATAACTAAATTAAAATACTAATTAAAGATAGAATGACAAATGAGAACATATGCATTATTTTAGCAATATGAAACCAGTATAGGAATGAGAGTGATGGGAAAAGGCTAGTGGTATTCTTACATCGCATGCACTAGGTCCAGGTTCAATCCCAAGCATTCATCAAAAAAAGAAGTGTCATGAAAACAGGCAAATACTGTGGTTACATCATCTGTTGTAAATAGGTGGCCACTTTCTAACAGGTGGTTTTAAGAAAAATGCAGAAGATGTAAGGGTATTGTAGACAATCAAAAGAAACCAAATGCAATACTTGAAATTTATTGGTATTATAAGTTAGAAAAACAATCTGTAAAAAATTATTTGGGGGGTCAATCAAGATGATTCATCAGGTAAGGACACCATCTGTCAAACCTGACAACTTGAGTTTAATATTCCAAACCCACATGGTGGAAGGAAAAAACCAGCACCAACATGTTGACCTCTGACCTCCACATGTGCACCATGATGTGCAAACACCACCACCCCACACATACAAAATAAACTATTATAAAGGTTGTTTTAGCTATTTGGGTACTGGAAAGACAGCTCAGTGGTTACAATCACTTGTAACTACTGCAGCGGATCCAAGTTTGGTTCTAACCACCCACATCAGGTAGCCCACAGCTGCCTGCAAATCTAGTTCCCAGGGAATCCATCACCTCTGCCATCAAGGGGCACCCACACTCACAATCACATATATACACATATAATTATCAAAATAATTTTTTATTATTTGGCAAAAACCAGTAGAATCTAATCATATGAGATGAATCATGAATAATGTTTTAAAATCTTTAATGTGAAAATGGCATTGATTTATATAAGATATTCCTTATTCTGAAAAAAATGGACTCTAAAATATTAGAGGGTAGTATCTGTAATTTAGTTTAAAATGATTCTAGATTTTAACAAAAGGATATATATCTGAAAAGCATATGAATGTTCATTATATATTCTTTTAGCTTTTCTGTAGGCTTAAATTTATTTTCCAAAGGAAGTTAGGAAGCCAAGAACAATGGCTTGCACCTTCAATCCCTGCACTCAGAAGGTAGAAACAGGTGGATCTTTGTGAGTCCAAGGCCAATCTAGTTTAGGCAAGCCAGCCAGTGAGACTTTCAGAGAGAGAGAGAGAGACAGAGAGAGAGAGAGAGAGAGAGAAGAAGAAGGACCAGGAAAGAATTCAGACTGCTAAAGTGATCAAGTGATCACAGGTATATTTAATATTGGGACAGACAAGCTTCTACCAACAATGTATGGAAGAAAAACTGCCAGTGAAACAGACCGTCTTCTCACATATCATTTTGTAATTTTTTAAAAATATTATTTATTTTATATGTATGGGTGTTTTGCTTATGTGTAAGCCTGTGTAGCACATGCATGCATGGTGCCTATAGTGGCCCGAAGAGAGCATCAGATTCTCTAGGACTGGAGTTTAGAGACAGTTGCAAGCCACCATATAGGTGCTGGGAATAGAATCCAGGTCCTCTGGAAGAGCAGCTAGTGTTATTAATCGTTGAACCATCTCTCCAGCCCTCTAATAGAACTTTTTTGAAGTGGACCTTATAGCTAACACAGAAAAATTTGCCCATATTTGAGTTACTTCTAATAAAATTATTTGTAGGTTATACTGGGGCAGGTCTTATAGACTTAAAGTAGGATAACTAAAATAGATGGGCAGAAATTTCTTCTTTGGTGAAATAAAGACCATGAACAGAGACCTAGACAAAGTCCTCTCCCATACAGTCTCCTCTTGTGTAAGGACTGCAGTTCATGGTTTTAGTTACCCATGATCAACTGTGGTCCAAAAATATTAAATACAGCATTCAAACCATTATGAGTAGGAGATATCTCCTGATGTCTAACTAGCTCACTCCCACCCAGGATATCAGTCATCCATTTGTTCTCTGTATCCATGCAGTATATGCCACCTATGTTAATAGGCTCTTGGTTTTCAGATTAACTAATAATGTATCATAATGCTTGCATTCAAATAATCTTATATCACTTATTAATAGCCCCCCACACCCAAGTAGAAATTGTTATTCTAGCAATTTGGATGTGTTGAAGAGAAACTATAAAGTCCTTTTAAATTTGTTTTTGGGTTTTTTTGGGGGGGTTGTTTTAAGAGTACATTATAGGGCAAAATATAGAGAGTTCAATGATACCTGAAGTTTCAGGCATCCATTAGAGGTCTTTCAATATGAACCATGGGTAAGAAAGAGAATACTATGAAATATATTTGGAAACTAGAAATAAAAAAATAGCAAAATTGAAGATTGTATTGATTAGCATTTGGTAGATAACTAAGGATTATATTATGTGAAAAATTTGAAAACCAAAACAGGAATTTTTGTCTTTACTTTAGAGTTTTTTAACATGAGTTAAAGAAATACACAGCTCCCTAGGCCTGGATGTAGTGGGGGAGGGCCTTGGACCTCCCACAGGGCAGGGTTCCCTGCCCTCTCTCAAGCAGGTGTGGAGGAGCGGGAGGGGATTGGGAGGAGGGAAGGAAGTGTAAATATTTGAATGAAAAAAAAAGAATATTTTAGTAGTTAAAACTTTATCGTCACAAAATAAAAAGACATGATACCTCTTTGTAAGTCAACTCAAAATGTTAACATATTTTTTCTTGACTTATGTTCTTTTTTATTTTCTCACCTAACTCAGGTTTGGTAACAAAGAGGAATACATGGCATTCATGAATGACTTTTTAGAACATGAGTGGGGTGGAATGAAGCGGTTCCTTTTGGAGATCTCTAATCCAGACACCATCTCAAACACCCCAGGCTTTGATGGTTACATTGATCTGGGCAGAGAGCTGTCAGTTTTGCATTCCTTACTGTGGGAAGTGGTTTCCCAGCTTGATAAGGTAAAGTGGGGGAGTGGTGGGAATTGGGACATTCAGAACCTTAGTGTCCAGATTCTAGAGATCATCACGATGACAACAAACAGCCTTTCTGCTGGTGACAGCAGCCTTTTGTTCTAGACACCATCATTAAGTAGGTGATGTACACCAAAATTCTTGGAGAGCCACTGAATCATTAATATATGTTTAAACAATTACCTGAACTAATCAAATATTCTGTAGATTTATATATATGACAACTTGCCTAGAAACTATTATCAGATATTAGTATATGCATCTTTATCCATGTATAAGAAACTTCACCTGATAATTTCTAAAGACAAGATCTTTTTTAAAGTACAAGTTTAAAAAATATTGTTCATCATATTCAAGTTAATTTCACCATGGGGAAATTGTTCTTCCCGTTGTGTAAGTCAGGGTTGGATATAATTTTCAGCAGTATGAATCACATAGGATCTGAAAATACAGATCTACCAATGTGATTAAGAACACAAAAATAATCATTTTCTTATGGCAAATGAACTTTATTTCATTTTAACAACTAAGTGTAAAACATACCAATCATTTTCTTCATTCTGGATTTTGCAAAGAGGAATAGATTCTATAGTATAGAATAGTTCAGTAGTCAATGTTATTTTTCTGTAAGGATTTATTTTCCTTAAATTTTCTTATCTATAAAATGTTATTATCTAATAATGTATAGGAATAAACTTCTTAGTAAATTTTACTTTCTAGAAAAAATATAGTTGTCAGTATGCCCACTAGTACTTAAAATGTTTATAAAACAATAAACCTTTCTTGATCCTCAAGAACTACTTCTTTACTTTAAGAAATGCTGTGTAGATACTCAGTTGAAGTTACGTGGAAAGTAAATTCTTCTTATGTGACTCTTAGCTTAGCATTGTTGAGCAAGTAAAGGCATTCTTCAGATGACATTCATACCTACCCAAGCAGAGTGGAAGAGTGCCACTTACCTGGAGCATGGAGCTAAGTGTTAAAGCACCTGCCTGGCATGGGCATGAGAAGACCTTAGGTCTGAATGTCAGCAAGGAAAACACACAGTATAATATAATGATAGAGTACCTGCCTGGCATGAACAAGGGCCTGGGTTTGATTGCCAGATACACTGATCATTGAGAAGATAACAATCTAAGGGTATCCATGGCTGCTTATCCTAAACTGCATAGTGATTGAGGGATTCCATGAGAACCCATGAGGATAAGAATGCCATTAGGGGAAAAAAATGATTAAGATAAGATAAAACAATTATTTTAAAAGGTGTTTTTCAGATAGCTACATCAGTAAGATACGCATACAATTATTTTATGAAATAGGTCTAGTTTGTTCATGATCAAAGTCTTTTTTTTAACAGGTTTTTCTATGTGAACACACTTCTTCATTTTTAGTCTTTAGTCATGGGAACCAGGAGTATATCTAGACACATCTGAGAGGAGAGAAAACCCCCTGATTTTACTATTTTGGGCTGGTTTGGTTTTTAACAAAAGACTCAGTTGACAGTGAGTCAAGGTTCCCAAGATTGACTGGGATAGTGGATTGTACTGTGAACTGACTGCACATCCTGCAGTTCTCTGGGTCCCTGAGTGCAGCACCTTCCTGTATGTTGGCATGCATTGCTTTCCTCACATAATCCTTTTCCTTCAGAAGTTTCATCACACTGGCAGTCATCTGATCCCGAAGTTCCTTTGGTTAAAAGGTGTTTGGTTCTTCCCTTTCCCTCTCCATCTTGGTCTGGTAGTCACTCAAAGACTTAGTGTGCTTTGCATGCATATTTTAGTCGGAATGGCAATAGTTTGTTTGTTTGTTTTGAGCATGACTTTTAATTTTTATTTGCATAATCCTAATTTCTATTTCCTTTCTTTCCTCAATGTCTACTGCACCTTGTTCCGCCTCCTCCATTCATCTCGACGCCATGGTTCTGCTGCTCCATAACAATGCATTATGAACTTGCCACTCCCATGTACAATACCTACCCTCCCTCCAACCTACATCCTTCCATCAATGGGCATCATTGTCCCCAAAACATATGTTGTGGATGTCACAATGCTTATTGTCCAATTAGGGTGAAAATTCCTTCCTACAGGCAACTGTGGCAAAACTGGGGCCTCTCCCTCGTGTTCTTGCTGATATTACCAAGTCTCTGACTAATCCTACACCAATACAACAGCAGCTGAGACGCTTTGCTGAGCACAGCTCCAGTCCAAATGTCAGTGGAAGCCTCTCCTCTGGGCTGCAGAAGATATTTGAAGACCCCACTGACAGGTATGAAAGAGAGAATTTGAATGCTGCTCCTCAAACAGATAATGTTTAAATTTCACAGAACCTACTTACCTTATTTTTTTTTAAGTTTGCAACTTATAAGCAGTGAGCAAATAAAAAAAATCGTCTGAGATTAATCCAGTTGTTTGACACAATGCACAACAGCCAGTATTACTTTTTATAGTATAACATTTTATAGTATAAATATATACAGAGATCTGTCTGTCGTGTTTCATGGAAGATGAAGGGCTATTATAAAATTGATGTTTTTGTGTAATCTACTACTCCCTAGAACAGTGGTTCTCAACTTTCCTAATGCTGCAACCCTTTAATTCAGTTCCGCATGTTGTGATGACCCCCAATTGTAAAATAATTTTCTTGCTACTTTATAACTGTAATTTTGATACTGTTATGAATTGGAATGTAATTACCCGATATGCAAGATATCTGATAAGCAACCTCCAACGTGTTTAAGACCTACAAGTTAAGAACCACTGCCCTAGACCCTCAGTTAAAACCACTTTAGAGTTGTCTATGCCTGCTGAATAGGTGGATAAAATGTTGAACCCTCAACTTTGTGCTCTGAATTGGAATGATTTATGCCTTTAGCAATGAACAGATATTCTCTGAAGGTTAGGACAGAACTAAGTATGATTTAGGATATTTGAGAGAGTGTTCTAACTCATTAAAAACTGAAGACAGTGGTGGGAGGAATATTATTTCAACCTTTGGAAGAAAACTAGTAATGCTAGATTTTATTCTAAGGATTATAGTGATGAATGATGAAGTCTGAGTTTCTAAAGAAATGTAACTTCCTATTGGGCCTGTGAAACTTCAAAAGAGTCTTATGCCCAAACTGAAGAACTATTAATTATGTTGAATTTGCCTCAAGAGTAATTAAGGGGCCATTCCTTTTCCACAGTGATTTACATAAACTAAAATCTCCAAGCCAGGAGAATACAGACAGCTATTTCAGAGGGAAAACATTATTGTTGGTTCAGCAAGCCTCCTCCCAGAGCATGACTTACTCTGAAAAGGATGAAAAGGAAAACAGCCTTCCTAATGGCCGGAGCATCTCCCTCATGGACCTCCAGGACACTCATGCTGCTCAGGTGGAGCATGCATCTGTCATGCTTGATGTGCCTATGCGCCTCGCAGGAAGCCAGCTTTCTATAACCCAGGTGGCTAGCATCAAACAACTTCGGGAAGCCCAAAGCACTCCCCAGAGTGCACCTCAAGTGAGAAGACCCCTGCACCCAGCCTTGAACCAGCCAGGAAGTCTCCAGCCCTTGTCATTCCAGAACCCTGTTTATCACCTCAACAACCCAGTTCCAACAATGCCAAAGGCCTCTGTAGATTCTAGTTTGGAGAACCTAAGCACTGCCAGTTCTAGAAGCCAAAGCAATAGTGAAGACTTCAAACTCAGTGGACCCAGCAATAGCAGCATGGAAGATTTCACCAAAAGAAGCTCGCACAGTGAAGACTTCTCCAGGCGGCACACTGTACCAGACAGACACATACCTCTTGCTCTGCCTCGACAAAATAGTACTGGGCAGTCCCAAATCCGAAAAATGGACCAGGCTGGGTTAGGTGCCCGAGCCAAAGCTCCTCCATCCCTTCCACACAGTGCTTCCTTACGTAGCACAGGGAGCATGTCAGTGGCATCTGCAGCCCTAGTGGCTGAACCTGTGCAGAATGGAAGCCGATCCAGGCAGCAGTCCTCTTCCTCCAGAGAGAGCCCTGTTCCCAAAGTGAGAGCAATCCAGAGACAACAGACACAGCAGGTAGAGTATGCTACATGGCTTTGGCTTCTGCTTGGATGAACAACTGGGTTGTTTCTTTATATATAAAGTGTCCAGAAATCAAATTGAAAACAAGGTTTCCACTTAAGAATATTTCTGTAACTTTTAAATGGAAGAAAGAAATGGAAAGATTTGGAAGGTTCTAACTAGGTAAGAGCAGAACAGGGCTTGACTTGTTACCCTTAGGAGACTAACAAACACCCAAGAGGCATTTCTTTTCCATGAGGAACAGAGCTGCTTCTTCAGGGTATGTTTAGAGCAGTACTACGGCATTGGGCAAATAATTACACAGCTATATAGAAGATCTCCAGTCAAATCAACTGTATTTAGGGAATATGGAAATTGAACCTTCTTAATTTTTCCTTAAACTTCCAGAATAAAGTTTTCCATTCTGAGCTTACAATTTAATATAAATGCCCTTCACTTCATCCCCCAACTCCCTGTGGAAATGTCAAGTCCCGTGTGCCTTTTCCTGGAATTAGCTCAAAAGATAAACAACTGAACACCTAGAGAGACAAGGTAAAGAGGAAAAAATACAGAAATACAGATGGTTGATAACTACTTGAAATATTTGCACATCCCTTATATTACTACATACATGGACAAGTCCAGCTGATATCACACCAGTCCTGATACATTTTGAAATTTTATTTGCCCAGAGTGCAGATGTATGATATTTTGAATTATGTGTGACATTTTTAATAATTTATCTTATTTTGCCCTTAGATATAAGCTAATAACTTTAGAGGTCTCTCTTCCTCCACCCCCCCCATGTTTGTTTCTTCTAAAAGAGTTTATTTTCTAAAAAATTTGTAATTTGTATTTGTGGAATTTTTAATATATATTTTATTATTTATTTACTTAGTTTTGGAGGCAGGTCTCACTAAGTAACCCTGAATGACCTTAAACTCACTGAAATCAGCCTACCTTTGCCTCCTGAGCACTGAGATTATAGCTTTGCACCACTTTGCCTGGCTTGAATATTTTTATTCTTTGAGAACTTGCATATATATAATGTATTTTGATCAACTCCATTCCCATTCCTTCCCCTCCAGCTTCTCCCTGTCCTCCAACACCACTTTTCTATCCCAGTCCCGTGTGTTCACGCTCTCAAAAACAAAACATTTGAGTCCTCTTAGGTATAGGACTACATATTGGAGCATGGATAGTTTTTCAAGAGCCCCATCCCTAAAGACAACTTACTTTCCCTTCCCCAGAAACAATCAGGTGCCAGTGGCATCTCAGCTAGTTGTAGAACTTAGTGATCCCTTCACCGGCTATGTTGGGATTTAGACTGGCTTAATCGTGTACATGTAGTGACAGCTGCTATGAGTTAATGTATGTATGGTTCTGTCATGTCCAGCAAATAATGTTTCACAAAATCAGCTACATCTTTTTGTTATATTCTTTCTGCTCCGCTCTTCACTGATGATCCCTGAGCCTTGAAGTGGGGGAGATGTGTGTATTGATGTCTCATTTAGAGCTAAGCACTTCAGAGTCTTTATTCTCTACACACTGGCCTGTTGTGGTTCTATATTAATCACCATCTACTACAGAAAGAAGCTTCTCTCATTAGGGTTGGTATAAAGATAAGAAATTAAGGGTGTCAGTTTCATACTGTGTTTATTTTGCAGGATAATATTAAGTTGTCCTTTAAGAACTATTGCCTAACCAGTGATGGGATTTGGGCCCAGTTAATACTACCAGGCATGAGTTCTGTCTATGTAACAGGCTTTAAATCCTAAGACTTTAGTTGCTCTTTAGACATACCTTTTTTAAATAATGTTCATTGGTGTTTTATAATGTTCATTAGTATTCTGCCTGCATATATACCAGTGTGAGGGTGTCAGGTCCCCTAGAACTGGAGCTACAGACAGTTGTGAGATGTGATGTGAGTGCTGGGAACTGAACCAGGGTCCTCTGGAAGAACAGTCAGTGCTCTTAACCACTGAGCCATCTCTCTAGCCCTAGACATGTCTTGCCAAACCAGTTGTTATTGTAGATCATAGGGTTCACGGTTGGGAAGACTGTTGATTCCCCCCTTCCCCCCAGTAGCATGCATAGAGCCTTCCAGAACTATGAGAACTAGTCAGTGGGGATGAAGCTTCCAGGTCAGTAGCAGCTCAACTGTCTTCAGTAATAGGGTCATCTTTCAAGGTCTCAAGGGAAGCCAAGAGCAATGGCTATAGCCTCTAATGTTTGCCTGGGGTCTATGGGGTCCTGCTGACCAACATTTCAAAACAAGGTAACCTGACTTAGCATTTACCCTTTTATTTGATTGCTTATGGTGTCTGGTGCCTGAGTGAGGCATACCCTTCTCTCCCCAATGTACTTCCCTTATTGAGTAATTCCATTTAAATTCCTTATATAAATGAATGTGTGTGTGTGTGTGTGTGTGTGTGTGTGTGTGTGTGTGTGTGTAAGCATCTTCAGTAGTAGGTTTCCATGAGGCATTTTCAGAGGTCTTTAGTGTTAGTTATCCATACCACCTCCTCTGTGCTCTCTTCCCACCCCAACCACCATTTAACCTTTCCTGTCCCTTTATTTCCCTTTCCTCCATCATACTACCTAAAGTCTGTCCCTTTCACTTGAAATTCCCCCACGTGGCCCCTCAACTAGTTTTGGAACTTCTGGGTATACTATGTATATATTTTCATTAATTCTTTGAGAACTTAATACATGCGAACATGTATTTTGATGATACTCTTCTCCCACTCCCATCCCCTCACCCTCTACCTTCCATGTCCTTCCAACATTACCTGTATATTCATGGGTGTGGCCGTCCTCTAGACTGGAGCGTGCCTACAAGGGGACACATTCCTTTAAACAGAAAAATCTTCAAGAAGCTATCGACTGTTAGTAGCTCTCCAGCTTTAGGTGAGGACTGATGAGCCCCTGTCCTCTCTCTTGGGATTTTTTTTTAACATATTTATCTGTATAAATTCTAAAGCGTTCATGATTAAAAGAATTCTATGACATACTTTTAGGGAATAAAATAACTGCTCAGGGAGACTATAATAAAATCTCGGTTCATCTATGTAATATAGCTACATTTTTATAGGGATGTACTTCCTGATTTAGCTCTACCCTATTATTACTATAGCAGAACGTTTTCCCCCTGCCCTTGCATTGATATTTATTTTAAAAGTTGGACATTTGCAGAATCCTTAGATGCAGAAGTTGAGAATAAGCTTAAGCTTATTCTGAAAGCCAACTTTCAAGGAAGAATGTCTCAGGTGATTATTCTTTCTGGAGGAACAAAGCTCCTCAAGGTTGAGTTCTTCCTTTTAGTGTATTATGTTTCACAAGGTTGTACTGATCCATTGATCTAATAGGATTATCTAAGGACAAATCATGTATACTCCATGTGTATATAGCTCAAGCTGGCCAGAAGCTATACTCATCCTACTTATTCCTAAGGTTCCCCAGACTGGTACCACCACAGCTGGCCTGCATGTCTTTTATATACACACAAATATTTATACAGAAATGTACATGATTCTTGCTGAAAGACCTTCATTTGTGTAAGCCTTCTTGTAATTTACTTTCATCACATGTTTCTGTGCTACCTTCTGGTTGATGGTAACTACTTTCAGAGAACTAAAGTATTTATTGGAAGAAGAATGAAGAGCTAAGTAATTTTAGAGATGAAATGCAACATTCCCTCTAGCTTAGGGCAGCTAGAGGGCAGTGAGGATGAGGTAGAGGTAGAAAAGTTCTCATTGATAAGGACATTGATTCAGTTCGGTCCTGAAAGGAAAAGGAAAATCAAAATTCTCTTCTTTGGGTAGGCAGTACTCTTGCTGTTATCTACCCGACTTCCCCACACATTGTACTAAATAAACTTTTCTTTCAAAAGCATGCTTTAATCTTCCTCCTGTTACTTCTGCCTCCTATTTTGCTTTCTTCCATCATGTAGTCCTATCACAAAGTACTTGTGCTTATAATTTTTAATGCATTTGCCTAAGATCAGTTGCTACTTACAGTATTTTTTCTATAGAAAATACACCTATTACACAAGCACAAAACATGCTTCCACAAGTGAACATAAGACTGTCTAGATAAGTAGGAGGCAATAGATGTGTATCATCTTCAAAAACAAATTTAATTTAAAATTTTTCTATTACAGCCGTTAATGAAGTAGGGAATGGCTGTACTACCATGAACTGGGGCACAGCAACAGTGAAATGTCTTGGCACAAATTTAAAATATTCATCTTCATTTAGACCATGCTGATAGCAGCCACTATCATAGAAATCGAAACCTAGTGTTTTGATTATCCAAGTTTGTGAATTTTCTGCAGTGATTTTTCTGTCCAGTAAGTAAACGGCTTATTCTTTGGAATGTGTTGTGACTCTTTTTATTATCGTTCCATTTCTTGTGATTTTCATCTCACGCGTCCTCTCTGTAATCAGCACATTTTTAAGGCAAATTCCTGTACATATTTTAATTGCAAATTGTGTTGAGAATTTCTTTTCTTTCTCCCAACCTAGAGAATTTCTTTGTGGGGATTGTTCTGTATAATTATCAGTGGCTGTGTCCCATGCAAATTCCATTTGTATCTTAGCACAATAGAGAGCCTTTGTCAGCAGTGTGGCTGGCTTCAATCTTCTCAAATAGTGAGTAGGAAGGAAAGAAAATCCTAACAAAACACTTTAGTAAGAAATAATTCTTCCTCAAGAAATTTGGAATATTTTGACCTATTAAACCTCTGTCTAGATTTCTTTTTTTCCTTTCATTTCTTCTCTTACTTATTTTTTACATATCATGTATCTTGTATAAATAATAGACTTTACTTATTTTAAATATTTGAGTTGTTCAGACTTAGTATATCAGAAATTTGAATTTGAAAACCATTTTAGATAGACGTGTAACACACCCTTCAAGTATCGTGCTTCTGTTTTCACATTTGGATTTCCTGAAAACGCTTCTAACCAAACTCTTTAAGAACCATGAGAGTTTAGTTACTTTGGTGTTGATACCAAACTGGTTTTTCATTTATGAGAATTTATTTCAGACTATGAAGAAACTGAAACCAAGTGCTGTTTATATCTAGTAAAGACCCACAAGGAGCAGAGGAGCTGGCCTGTTGCCAGCTGTCCCAGCAGAGCCAGGCTGTGACGAACTGTTGTGTCAGCAGAACTGTTGTATCGGGCCTCTCTGTCCTCGAGCACTGTTTTCCCAGGGGAAACCTACATAGCATCAACTCAAAGGAGATTGTAGAATCTCCTCCTTTTTCTGTCTTTTCTACCCTTCGTTTTTATTTATGACCTCTTGAAAGTCAGGCAACTATCAATGTTCTTCCTAAGGCTACAGTTACGCAAGATGAAATTGAACCACTTACCAGCCGTTCTCTTCCATTCCTTTGACCATGGGATAATAAACTTTGTTATATATCCAGCTTATAAAAAGGAAATGGGATGATTGTTAATGAAAAACCTTTGATGTCCTTCCAAAGGGCTATGGGAAGAACAGTGTCCTTCTTTTAACAGTGCAGTGGATTCTGAAGAAAACTCAGTGTTAATATATAAAATTTTACTGAACATTTCTCATACATTGAAGTAGTCACTGTAGTTGAAAAAAATTGTATGATGTAGTGCTGTTTGTTTGGTGGTGATATAATTGGAGATATCAGCACGTGTGAGACCAAAAGAAAAAAAATAACAAGACTGGAAAAATAACTCAGTGGTTAGGAGCACTCACTGCTCCTGCAGAGGTCCTGGGTTGAATTCCCAACACCTATGTGGCAGCTCACAAAACTCACAAACCTGTAACTCCAGCTCCAAATTAGTATTTTTTTTAAAGAAAAGCTATAAAAGACAGTTTATAGATTTTCTGTAGTGCACATATTCTAATACTTTTGAACCAAAACTACCTCTGTTTTCTTCCACTCTAGTACAGTAGCTACTTTTGACTTCCATATTTTCCATGATTTCCATGATTTTCTAAAGAATGATATAAACAGAATAAAACTGATCTGATCCATCTTGTCAATTTTACTTATTTTGACACTTTACCCAGAGTAAAATTCAACCAATAAATTAGGAAGAGTTGAGATGTCCAGTTCTCATTGCCCAATCTCTCACAGTTCACTGGGTATCATGTTAGTCCTCCTAAAAGTACAATAGCTACCACCATCGTTAGTGGTGTGAACCGACCCTTGCTTTAAAATCTCACAGAGCATCTCAAGCCTAGACCACCTACATTTTTTCTGTCTTGTTTTTAATATGCTTTTCAAGGTGATATCTGTATGTTCTTAGGCACACTATTCATTTAGAACTAAGGAGAGTTATAGGTAATAAAGTTATGCATAATAAACGACAGGAAAAGAAAGTTTGTTCAGTATCTTATTAACCATTGAAAGCAGGAAGCTATTGGATAACTGCCTTAATTAATAAATTCTTAATAATGTTATTAGTAGCTTGCAAAGTAGCTACTTTATCTCAAACTGCTGTGAAATAGAAAATCCTAGTCTAGCAGCTTCCATCTGCCCTAACTGTGCTGAAGTAATATAATTGTAAAGATAAAAAGCCATTTGTCTCCTTTAAACATTGATATCGATCAGTTCTTTATGATTCAGTGCTACCCTTTTTGTTTTGTATGAGAAAGTTAAACCCAATATTTCCGTTTCTCTGAAACAGTTCATTGCACTGTGCTCTTTGCATTCAGCATGCAGAGAACTACACATGTATTTGTGTATAACGTATTTGCAATTTACAAAATGTTTTCACTCTCTGTCTTGTTTTTCTTACAACTTTTAGTTTTTTGAGTCAGGGCCTTTCTCTATGTAGTCTTAGCTATCCTCACTGTATAGACCACGCAGATCTCAAATACACAGAGACCCCTGCCTATTTCTCTCCAGTGCTGGAATTAGAGGCATGTGCCACCATGCTCAAATATCGTAACTTTTGATATGAATAGTTCTTTCCTTTTGTAGTGACACTGCATCCAGAAGGCCAGAGTTCCCAAAGTATTATGTTAAAAAATGATTTAAGTATAAATAGGTATTTACTTAATTATGTAAATGATACATGTTTGAACAATATAACCTTTAATATCTGAATATATAAGTGCATACTGCTAGAGTATCAAACTCATGGCTCTACTGATATTGCTTAGCATAGCGGCTTAGGTAACTAAAAGGTTATTTTTAAAAGCGATAAATGTTCGTAATAAGTTAGATATAGCAAAAAGTGGCTCATAAATAAATGAAGTATATTAAGCATTTCTATAACTTTAGTAGAAGTTGAAGTAGAATTTTAAGTACAAAGTTACTGAAATTTAAGACTAAAACGTACAAATGTTAAATCATGACTTTAGAGAGGGAATTTCTACACAGTCAATACAAGTGTGTGTGTGTGTGTGTGTGTGTGTGTGTGTGTGTACTTATGTAAACTTCACCCTTCCTCAAGCGTGAAGTCATTCTTACTGAGCAGAGTTCTCCTTCAAACCTTTAAGACAGCCTTTGTGTTTTAAAAGCCTTTGTGTTTTAGCCTTTGTGTTTTTATAAAGTGTCTGAAGACAGGCTTTTCATCTTTCCTTCTAACCTTCACAGGCATCAAAATTCCCTTTTATTTAGAGGTTAGCTGAGTTCTAGTCTAGAATGTTATAAAGTTTCTTAAAGTATAGCTTGGCTGCTGGGTGGTGGTGGCACACACCTTTAATCCAGCACTCAGGAGGCAGAAGCAGGTGGATCTTTGAGTTTGAAGCCAGCCTGGTCTACAGAGCGAGTTCCAGAACAGGCTCCAAAGCTACACAGAGAAACCCTGTCTTGAAAGACAAAAATAAAATAAATGTATAGCTTGGTATGGGAGAGAAAATTCTCTTCAATTATGAAAATTAGAGTTATTCCTCAAAACCATTTTAATTTAAAAAGCTAACATAACCACACAGATTTTTCTTACTATTGCACATACACTCACCCCACTTCCTCTTCATTTTTCCTCACTCTTATACATATACACATATAGCATATATACATCTTCTTCCTGTCTCTGGCAGCCTAGAAAACTAACACTCTTAAGTTACAAAGAACGTTGACGTGCAGTTTTACCAACACACAGAGTTCCTGTGAGAGGACCAGGTCGGCCTGGGAATGGTGACGATGACGGCGTCTTCACTCGATAGATGAGGACAATAGAATTTAAGAGATTAAATGTTTTAGTTACTAAGTGGCAGAGTTGCTGCTCAAAACTCGAATTTTTTAACACTCTGCATATTTGTATTGAGAAAGATAAGAAAGGCCATTTATCTTGCTATCCTGACTAGAGGCTTAGACCATCTGGAATTCATAGTTTGATCTTGTGTCCTAACAAGCTTTGTAGTGCTGAAGACATAGTTTAGTGTAGAGCACTTGCCTAGAGCACATACAAAGCCTGAGCTCTGTATCCAACACAGCTAAACAAACAAACAGAAAAGGTCCAGGACGTTTCTTGCCTACAGACTCTTAAACGGTCCTAACACACCAGGACGTCAGTTTCTAGAAAAGTAATAAATATCATCACTTCTCTTTCTCTAAATGATGAATATAAAAGCTCAGAATTGGCGTTCTGATATGTACATCTGTGAGCTTACTTAGCAACAGCCAGTTTTGTAGTCCATGGTTTTCCGTGGTTCAACAGACATTCCATCATCTGAGCGTTCAGCTTGTCCTTTCTTGTCTTCTGTCATCCTAGCTTCGATGGGTTAACTTCATAGCTGACAACATTTGTTTTGCCGAGAAAATTAGCAACGTTTAGGCTTTCTTTATAAGGAAAAAAAAGAATGTTTGTTGGAAGTTATATGTATGAATTCAGAATGGTTTATCCTAATATAGATGCATATTCTCTTTCCCTACTCCCTGGCCCTAGCATTAATAGACTCTTACCTAGAACTGAAACACTTACATTGTCGTTCTGAAGCATAACTAGTATTTGGAAATGATAATAAAAAAATCTCTGATGTAGGTTCAATCACCTGTGGATTCTGCCACAATGTCTCCAGTAGAAAGGACAGCAGCCTGGGTTCTGAACAATGGACAGTATGAAGAAGATGTGGAAGAAACAGAACAAAATCAAGATGAAGCCAAGCATGCTGAGAAGGTAAAACCTAATTTGTCTTTGTTGACTTAATGGCCCCACAACTGATAGATGATTAAAAACAAAAACGAAAATGAGAAAACAAAACTTGGCGTGGGGCTCACTATATAACCCAGGCCTTTGTCTCTATCTTGTATTAACCATCACATCTGTGTATCATAAGTCAGTAGTGTCTTATGTCAAGGAGGAGTGACATAACTTTTAATGTAGGCTGCATTAATTTAGAAAGAACTCTGATACGTGTTTCTCACTATTTTAGTTGAATGTTTATTGTTTCTGTAAACTTTCCATCTTCAAGTTCACAATTTATTTTAGGACCAGACAATCTAAATCTTGGGAACAGTCAATTTATATTTTAGTTGTTCTTTTGTTTTGTTTTGTTTTGTTTTGTTTTGTTTTTTTGCAAAGACTGTCTAGCTATATAGATAATTATTTAAAAGATATATGTTATTTGAGGAGTTTTATATAATATTTTTGAGGCCTATGGGTTTGTTTGTTTTCTGAGACAGAATCTCACACACACCCCTATACTGGCTTAAAATTCAGTCTTCTGGTCTCCAACTCTCAAGTTAAGGATATTTATTTGTTTGCTTGCTTAGTTATTCATTTATTTATTTACTTATTTTAAGAAAAACAGATCTGGAAAAAAATGAGGCAATAATCTTAATGTCACACTTAATTGACAGTTAGACAAGGGATTATTTTGGGGGGGTTAGAAAAACATAAAGCTATTCCTAATGATGCAACCTAAGCTTTCAGAACTGTCCAAAGGCTTTCTGCTTCAGCCTTCTAGAATAACCAGCATAATTTAGAGCAGTGAAGTGGATAAGCCAGTTAAATGAGATGTTATTATGTAAGTTGTATTTTACCAAACACCACACACGTTTATCATTACTGATGAGTACAGGTAACCCACCCATAAGGAAGCTCATGTTTCTCACCTGGCCTGGAACAGTTTCCCTCTGTATCGCACTAGCGACCCTGTCCACAGGAACTTGAGTACATTAAAGGGCCACGTAGCCAGCTGAATTACAGAATTTATAGAAGGCTAGTGAGCACATAGATAGATTTCAGCAGATGCTCCCAGGTAAGACATAGAAAGCCACATCTTGAAAATAGGGCAGAAGACAATTGCTTATGACCTGAATACTTGACACTTTTAAAATTAAGGGGAAAGCAGCTCTGTCATTAAATTGTATTAACTGACTTAGTTGCTTAACAGAAATGTTGCCTGTTCTCTGAATTGTCTAAAGGGTGAGTTCTAGTGGAGTAAAGGTTGTCCATTGAGCCCAGTGTCAGGATCCTGCTGTATAGGTGATGACGTAGAAGTCTTGTAGACAGCTAGCTTTTGCCTTAAGTCGTTTGTCAGGCTTCTATTTAGTCGTTTATTTATTTAATTATTTAATCATTTTCTTTTCTTTCTCCCTTCTATTCAATACCGTTTCAGATTGGATTTGGCTTGCCACAATTGGTAGTTTAATGTGAAGAAAAGTATATAAATCTGTAGAATTCGTACTGTCAAGTTACGATTCATAATGTAGTTTTAGACCCACAGTGGTACTTAACGTAACATTTATACCAGCCAATACTTTTAAATATTCTGGGCGGCAGTGAGCACATGCAGATCAGACAGCATCTACCATGTCACCTGGGGTTCTCTGGATAGAAAGTGTATCAGTAACTTCAAAGCCAGTATTATTCCTGTCATCCATGCCTCTTCCCCTTTGCCAGTATGAACAAGAAATTAGCAAATTGAAGGAGCGCCTGCGAGTGTCCAGCCGGCGGCTGGAGGAGTATGAGCGCCGGCTGCTGGTGCAGGAGCAGCAGATGCAGAAGCTGCTGCTGGAGTACAAGGCCCGGCTGGAGGACAGTGAGGAGAGGCTGCGCAGACAGCAGGAGGAGAAGGACAGCCAGATGAA
Source organism: Myodes glareolus (assembly GCF_982192425.1). Taxonomy (NCBI): domain Eukaryota; kingdom Metazoa; phylum Chordata; class Mammalia; order Rodentia; family Cricetidae; genus Myodes; species Myodes glareolus. Next base: position 67,163,980 of record NC_142030.1, read on the forward strand.
GAGCATCATCAGCAGGTTAGAAGACCACTTGGTAGCTGATTGGCTCTAATTAAGTACAGCAAGGTGGGGAGAAATGTTCAAATACTTTCAAAAAATACCCCAGCCCCCAAAGCCATTTTCATCCTTGTGTATCTATTGTGAGGTACTTAATATAAATATAATGACTCCGACTCTCAGTTATTAAAACAAATGAGATCTGGTGTACTTACCATGAAGATAAGATAGACTTTTTCTTTAGCCATAACAATATTAGGGAGAAAAGGAGGTAATTTATTATGAAATTTTAGATGAAAGTTGGGTTTTTTAAATCTTTAAAATTTAACTCAATTTTCCCAGACAAGTCAAAAAACAAAGTCTCACTGAATGTCTTTAGGGCCAGAGGACCAAAAAAGTGTCATGGATGCCAACAAAGGAGAGTGAGAAGAGATCCATTGGCTGTGTTTGCAGAGCACTCACTGTGGGCCAAGCACCTTATAATTAATACTTTGTTTTATTTCTATCTTGGCCTCTGAAACAGATACTGTTATTGCTTATTGACTGATAGAGAAACAGGCAACAGTTGCTTGTCCAAAGCAACATAGTAGAGACCTAGGATCTGAGTCAGTTATCAAACCTTAGACTTCAAATTCATAACCACTAGCTTCAGTACATGCTGTAGATAAAATAGGAGAAGAACAGCTGGGGGCAGGAGGAGAGGTGAGAAGAACTGTGACTGAAATGTAAATTAAATTAAAAGTAAATAAATAATACTTTAAAAAGGGAGGGAGACCAGGAAAAGGGCCTGAAAATAACTAACCTCATATTGAGAGCCATAGGAGTAGAACTGAGGAGTTTGCATAAGTGGGCTAAGATGTGAGAAGTAAATGAGAACCACGATCTACTAAAACATTCTGTAGAAAACATGGCTGTGCAAGGGAAGAGGATACGGCGGTAGCTACAGTGTAACAGGAGAGTAAGAGGAGATGGTTTGCAGCCAAGCATGGTGGTGCTTGCCCATAATAATCCCAACATTCAGGAGGTAGAAGTAGGAATACCAAAAGTTCAAGGCCAGCATCAACTACACACAGCAAGTTTAAGGCTAGCCTGAGCTACATGAGATACTTCTTAAAATAAATAATTTAAAAAGTAGATGGCCTTTTTGTTTTATTATTGTTCATTTGCTATTTTAAAATGTTTGCCAACGGGGTGATCTAATAGGAAGATGATTATGAGAATACTATTCTCAAGAGAATGTAATGTTAGGGAGCCCAGCCACAGGTAAAAGAATCAAGATGTCTTCTTTCAGGGAAGATGAGAGAGGAGAAGAAGAAAAAAAAGGTTAGTGCAATAAAATAGGTCTTCTTTTGGAAACCACCAGTTTTAAGGTTTTCAATTTCTGTATTACCTAGCTCTGCCTTTGAAAACATTGATCCTTCCTTCCTACCACATTCTAGGCTAATGGCTGTGGAAGAGGAATTAAAAAAGGATCATGCTGAGATGCAAGCAGTTATTGATGCAAAGCAGAAAATAATTGATGCACAGGTAAGCAGGACCTGGGCTTAGTAGAAAGTACTTGTTTTTAATACCGCAAATAGTAAAGCAGTAGAAAATGAGACACTGAAAGTTTCTTGACATTATCCTTTGAATATTATATGAGTTTTCATGTGACCTCAATGATTTTTTAATGACATAGCATTAATATGAGCATGCAAAATATTATGTATTTAGTGTAGTTGACAAATCTTAGCCTAGTATGTGATGAAGTTGGCTTCCTTCCTTGTAGAAAAGAGGACATCTCTAAGAGGGTAACTGTAAAAAGTGCACTGCATTGTATCTGGCTTGTGACCTCCACTGGCCATTGCTTGGCTGTGTTCTTCTCGGTCTTGTCAGTCACATCCACTGTCATCAACACCTAGTCCTAGTAAAGAACTTGTCAGGGAAAGATAAGGTTGTAGAAAATAGCTTTCCTTATTATTCTTTTGGTTCAGAGTTTGGCATTGCTGCTTGGAATGTGCTTGGCTGCTCTTCTTTGTTGATGCTATGCTTAGAGAACTTCTTTAGATATTAAAAAAAAGCTTAATAAAATTAGAACCTATGATAGCTCACACCTATGGGATGGTAGCCTCTACAAGCCCTTCACAAGGGCATCAGTGATCAGAGCAAAATCCAGGATGTAGGGAATGTTTCCAATTCCTTGTTGCTTTATCACTATAGAATGATTTATTTCCTAAGTGGAAATAAATTTATTTCCTAAGTGGAAATAAATTGCAAAAGGCGATTATAGTTTTGATAGTGGTCCATCTAACCACACTGAGTGTTATCACCTCTCTAGGGACAACTAGCCAAGTTTGTATTTCTCATCTTTAAGCTATAAAATAATAATGAGAGCGTTCAGCTTCATTCTTTATGTAGCAACCTCTAGTCAGTATATACTAGAGCATCCAGTATTCTTAAACATGTATTTCAACAGTTGAGTTTCCTTATGAGGTCAGTGTAAGATGAGGTTTGTTTTCCAGACTGGGAACATAGCCATGAGAAGAGTGCTTCACAGGCTTCATCCTTTTTGGAACTCACTAGACTTAAAAGCTAGTTATGAGTTGTGATGCTTTTTCACCTGCCTAGCTCCCAAAATGTTTTAGACTCAAAGCCTGACTATTTTGGCCTCTTTTGAGCCAGAGAAATGTTACTTGCTCTTTTAATTTTTTAATTCTTTCTAGGTATCCCCAGGGTAAGTGAGGGAAGGCCTTCTTGTTATATTATCCTATTTAAAAAAAAAAAATCACTCCATAAACTTAAAAGACATAATGTAGATAAAGAAGGCAATTCATCACAAAAACTGAAAAGTTCCCTTTGGAGTCTCATCTCAATATAAGTATAAGGCAGAGTAGTTAACCTTATTAGTAATCATAGAGAGATTTTGGTGCTGAAATAGAACAAATTTCAGCCAATATAGTGCAGTCAGTCTTAAGCAAATGGAACTTGCCAGCAACATAGTATGGCTCTGTGTATGCTAGCTGACAGGAGAACCCTGTCACTAACTTCTTCTAGGGAGTTTTTACTATACCTGTCCCCAGTTTTGATCTGAGTATAAAGCAAAAGTCATGGTTACTGGGGCTGGAGAGATGGCTCAGTGGTTAAGAGCACTGGCTGCTCTTCCAGAGGTCCTGAGTTCAATTCCCAGCAACCACATGGTGGCTCACAACCATCTGTAATGAGATCTGGCACCCTCTTCTGGCTTGTGGGCATACATGGAGGAAGAATGTTGTAAACATAATAAATAAATCTTTAAAAAAAAAAAAAAAAGGAAGTCATGGTTACTAAAACTGAAGTCCAGGAAGGGAGTTTGATTGACTAGGGGTCAAAAGCTCTCAGTTAATCCTCCAGATGGTATCACTGAGCAGAGGAGGAAGAAATGGTATCCTTGGCTCTCAGTCAAATGTACAGTCTGACCAGTGGCAGTTTGGTTTTCAAAAGGCTTGGTTCTCTGGACTATTTTAATGAAACCAATCATAAACCAATCATATAGGGCACCTTCCATAAACCAGTGCTCCCACTAACCACTCAACTGTGAACACCCCTCTCAACTAATGGATCAGAATTTACTGGGGTCTGTTAAATGTGATGTTTCCCACTAAAGCATAGGCTTTATTATACCATACATTCCTCTAATATAGATCTCTAAAGAATACTCAGATAATCCACTGGCCCACATTTGAAAACCACTGCACTAGGCACAGCACAAATCATAAATACCAAAGACAATTAAAAATATAATAACATCTTAAAAGAAAGTTTTCTCAATCCAAGCTGTTGGCTTACTGATGCATAGAATCATAAACGCAAAAGATGTACATACTTAGGTATTCTTTGTAACAGATGACTTTTTATCAGGTTCTTTTCTGTGAGAATGAGTCTTACCTCTTAGGTGATTGTTGGAACAGAGTAGCCCTCTTGGCTTTATTTCTTAAATAAAGACATGTTTGGAAATAATAGTCTCCCTAGGAGGTAACCCATAATTTTATATCTGCAGCATATGACTTAGTGCCAATTAGAAGACATATTTCTACAATGGAAACAGTTACTTCTTTGTGATAGGATTAATTCTAGCACTTATCAGAACACTAGCTCTCAGGTACCCCACGAATGGTATTCTCTCTCAGCAGCCTCTCTTCCTTGTTGGGGAATTCAGCTTCTTCCTCTCCTTGAATCAGTTCATGCTACAAAGCACAGATGCACAGAACTGCAAAAGAATGCGGGGCAAAATCACCAATTCTACCTACCAAAATCAGACCCGGGGTCACAATGATGACACCAAGGAATTTTTACACACACACACACACATATATATATATATATACATATATATGTATAAATATATATATACTTATAAATATATAGAGAGAGGTACCTTTCACCCTCATGTATGCGGTCTTGCAACTCCTGTTCTCTCCATGTGAATAGATGGAGAACAGAGAGGGGCCACTTCCTATGAAAACCAAAGCAGCTGCCTAGTTACTATTACAAGTGATATCTCCACTGTGTTAAATTACAGGTCATAAATGGAAATGAGATAATTCAAACAGGCAAGTAATCCCTGTGCGTTCTCTAGCTGAGCAGTTCCCAGCCCTGGCCAGTGCACTGGCCTCCTATACATTCCAGCTCCTGGCACTCCCGTGTTGAGTCCTTCCTTTTAGGCATGTTAGATTGCTTTGTGATCTAAGCCAGGCAGAATCAAATGTCATAGCAACTTTTGCCTACTGAATTTAACTTTCAAAAGATCCAGTTTCCTGTTTGAGGTTGTTTTTATTTTGGAGGGGTTGTTTGTTTGCTTTTCCTTTAATTTCTGTTTTATTTGAGAAGTTGACGTGGAGGGACTGCAAAGGGAGTTTCTCTGCTTGGAAACGTGCAGGTGTCTGGGAGGAGAGGTTGTTTGATATCAGTTATTATTTACAGACAATATGTAATTATAGTCCTTTTCAGACTCTTTTTTGACTCTTTAATACTCAGTTTGATTTGTTGAGGGAGTGGAGGATTGTCTTGCTTTGTTTTTGTGAATGCTTAATTTTTTATGAACCCTTAGTATTGGGGCCTTGTCACTTGTCCCAATGCTGAAATACCTTTCCTTATCTATTTTAAGAAATTACAAGTTATGGCACAAATTTTCACTTATACAATACACAAGAAATTTATCAAAGTGAAACAAATATGTATTAAAATTTTAAATACCATTTATTCTGCTTAGGGGCCATTCCTCACTGTGAGGAAGGACATTATATTTGGAATCTACCTATGGTTTTATTGGCCTGTCCTTACTTATTGTCTTTGAAAAAAAAAAGCTATATTTGCTTTCCCACTAAATTCCACTAGCTATAATTTTTAAGTAATTACTGTTTTTAAAAGCTTTGCAAATCTTTGAGTTTCTCCTGTTCTTAAAACAAGTCACCTTTCTTTTTTTTTAAAAAAAAGTCTTATACAGTAAGGGGATCATTAATAATACTGATTCTCTATGTAAAAACCGCCTGAGTTTTACAGCAAAAAAAAAAATGAGAATTATTTTAATGAATAGTAAAATGAGTTGGGTTGCTTTTGTTTTTCCACACATTTGAAACTGTAGCCACCACCTTTACTGCCATAACAACACCTTCCTATTCCCAACAAAGTGAGAGATAGATAAAGGCAAGTATTGTTTGATGCTGTAGTCAGCTGTGGCTCTACCCAGACTTCCCCCAGGGCCATGACGAGGCTGCTCCTAGCAGTGTGGTTCCAGCAGAGCAGTGCTAGTTTGGCACCCTGTGTATCTTCTGCTTTCGCAGCAGGAGCAGCAGCAGGCTTTAGCTGTGGTTACACAGTGCCTTAAACTTGTCTGTCTTTCTGGGTAAACTCTGAGACTTCCAGAAAAGAGAGCTTTGTTTGGTGTTAGGGTCAATCCTCGTGGGCTATTTTCTTTTCAGTTTATGAGTATAGATAACGATTGTCCTTCTCTGCAATTATTTCTGAAAAATACATACTTCGTGTTTGTTGGAGAAAGTCCTGGGATGATTTAAAGATGGAAGTCTCAACTAACTTGTGAGACTGATAGTGTTTTATACTACTGTACTTTTTGTCCTCTGTCCCCTCTCTCTGCTGGATGTGTAGACACTCAACAACCCATAGCTCCAAAATATTGTCTTTAAAGCATTGATTTTTTTTTGTTTGTTTGTTTGTTTTAAAACTCAAGAGAAAATGAAAGCATGCCCTTTACTGGGCAGCTTTCCCGGAGTAACTGAGCTGGAATGGGTCTAGGAGCCTGTGTTCTCTGTCTGTTCTCATGTGTTATGTTTATAGCATCCCTTTCAGCCACATCTCCCTCCCCATATTCAAACAACTCCTTGGTCTGAGCTTCTGGCTGCTCTTATCTCCCTTTGCTCTTGCATCCTCACTTTGTTGGAGACTCTAAACTGCCACCACGTATTGCTTTAATCTGAGCAATGTGACTTCTTCCCAGGTGGGACTGTTATGCCTTCTTTGGGAGGTGAGCCCATGGATCACGTGCACTTCTCTTCTGTGAAATGAAACCTCTGGTGCTTCTTTCTTTGCCACCTAATATCCATGTTTCAGTTTTTACAAAAACACTTACTACATGAAGGCAGCTTAACTCGCGGTGTCGTTTTCATAAGACAGCCTAGTGATACTTCAGTATATTGTTGGTAATAAGTCCTGTTGTGCAGAAATGAAAAAAAGAGAGATTAAGGGGAGGGGAAGCTGAACCTAACCAATGTGCAGAAAGAGGCAGAGACGTTCCATTTGTTTGGGGAGCACCATGTGTACCGTGCTGTGAGGGAAAGTATTGAACTGATGATTCAGTAAAGCAAATGCCTTCCTCCATGCAGCCTGAATAAAGCCATGATTGGTGTGTTGTAGGAAAAGCGGATCGTGTCCCTCGACTCAGCCAACACAAGATTGATGAGTGCGCTGACTCAAGTGAAGGAGCGGTACAGCATGCAGGTCCGCAATGGCATCTCTCCCACCAACCCCACCAAGCTTTCCATCACGGAGAATGGTGAATTCAAAAACAGCAGCTGCTGATGGCCTTTGTGAATACAAACTGTGGGAGGAGACAGAAGGAAGTTGCCCAGCTCTCCTGTCCCCAGCTCTTTAACCCTCCAGGTTTACAGAATGTTGCTTCAAATAGCAGTTTGGTGAGAAACTCTCAAATGAAGAAAGAAACCTTGTCTTTCAGGGCATAAAGCAAAGACTCCCAATGTCGATGCTTTCCCCAGTGTCTCTATGTACGTAGGGAACTTAGTTCTGGGCCATGTACAGAAATACCACTGTAATATACCAAAAGGAAGTTAATAATGTAGATTACCTTTTTAATTATTACTATTTTATTATTGTTTTTCTCTTGAAAGCACTGCAGTTTTTAGTGGAGGAAAAGTAGGAACCAAGTGTGAGTGAGAAATGAGCCCGTCGGTTTAGTAGGTAGAGGCTCTGTGTATTGGATTAGGAGCACATGGAGTGCAATAGGACCTTGTCAAAATGATTTTTTTCAGGGATTCATCTGCCAGTTTAAAAGCCCCACCCTAGTCCCTTACCATTAGGAAGACATGAAAATAGCAAGATCCATACAGAACAGTTATTTATGCTACTGATTAACCAAGATGGTTCTGATCAGACAGTAATCTGATTTATAGAGTCGCCATTTCAGAGGACATGGATAGAAGTGGTTGATTGTACCAAAACTGAATTAGAAATGATTTCTGTTGCCTGTCAGTATGTTTGTTTCCTCCATCTATAACAGATGGGAATTTTCTGTTTTAGATATGGGATTTTTGATTTTTTTTTTACTCCTACTTTTTGTTTTTACTACTCTTTAGAGTTGACAGAACTATAAATATTTGTGTCTCTTTCTACATCTTCATTTTCACACATGCCTCCCCATGCCGGGAGCAGCCAGCACCAACAGGGTTTACTCTCCACTGGAGAGGTTATTCAAGTATGCCATTCGTAAGCCATCTGAATAAATACCCTTTCTTTTACACAGAAAAGGGCTAATACAGCAGAGCAGGAATCTCTGAATATTTCCCACTACAATTTTTCTTCCTATTTGTTGGATTTTTGCTTAGGATAAAGATTGTATCCACCATACTAACAGATCTGTGGGATTTTATTACCACTTTTAAATTGCTGCTTCTTTCTATTTATCCCTTCCGTAAAATTTGGGAAGGAAATCTAAAACTGAAACTTGTCTTTCTTTTCAAAATGATAATCTTGCTACAGAAAAAAAACAGAATGTGAGGATGGCACATTCCATTTGTTATTCCACACTCGTGGTAGACTCAGCAAGAATGTCCCAGCTTATCTTTAATGGCTTTAATACAGGACAGAAAATCCATGTTTCTCTCCAGAGTGTGACACGTCATCTGGAATGCAGGCTTAATTACCAGAGGTAGAGAAAGTTAGCTGCAGGTTAAACAAATATTATATATATAAGTATATATATATACATATATTCACACATATGTACATACAGTGTGCACATCAAAAATGTTCATACCTTTTATGCTGTCAGATATACAGAGATAATGTTTTAAAAGGGTCTTGAATCTCTTTAAACAAGTTCTACACTGTTTCATGTTGAAAAAAACAGCATTTCTCAAATAAGTTAATGTTTTGTTTTGTTTTTAAGTTATAAACTTTAAGAATTTTTTTAAGTAAAGGATGCAGAGGGAGACATAACAGAGACATATGCATGGAGTATGTGTTTCTACATAGTAGAATATTTATAAGAAAGCAAGAGAACATATTCTCTCTGTTCGAAGCCCAGGCATAGATACCAAGCCCTCCTTTCCACCAAGTCCCAGGCATGCATTCCAAGTCTCACTTGACCCTTAGGTTGACCTTTATGTCTGACCTTGCATTTCAGCACCCTCTCCAGAGCCCTCAACTGACCACATTTAAAAAGGGGTTGTTCCTAATAACCTGTTTGTGTCAGACAAACGTCTAAAACAGGAGCATCTCACTGCAGGCCTTCATGTCCACTTGAGTGTTTTCTTGACCCTTAGCAGGTATTTTATGACGTCTTATCTCCTCTCCAAGCTGAGGTGCAGTGTGTTAAAAATTACTTCATAAGAGAAAAGGGTTTTGATTCTGCAGTAATGGCCTGTATTGAGTGAAGTAGGAATGTAAACATAGATCTTTTTTTGTTTGTAGCTTAGCAATGTTTTCTTTACTCTTCAAAACCCTTCAGAAGTACCATAGAGAACCTAGTCTAATTCTTAGTCTCAATGGCCTGAAGTATATGATGTGATAACATCTTGTTTGAGTTTGAGAAGGTCTCAAGGTGCCGGTTATGGATTACAGAGCTGCTCAAATAAGTGTAGTGATGAAAACACTGTAACTGTTAGTGCTTTGGGGTCTGAATGCATTGCAAGACTGAATCTCAGAACCGTTAGACATATGACGAGGCCCTCCAGCCACCATGTTATTATCACTGGAGAGAAAGAAGACCACAGCAATAGGAAGAGGATTAGAGGTCGGAAGTGCCCCATTGTTGCCAGATACTAAATCTCAGATTATCCTTTGAGCCTACTCATTTTTTTAACCTATCAGAAATATTATTCTGAACTGGGACGTAGCTCCATTGGCAGAGTGCCCCCTTAGCATGCCAGAGGCCCTGTGTTCAAACTCCAGCGCCACGTGAACTAGGATGGTGGCACACAGGCCAGCAATCCCAGCACTCCAGGAGTGGGGGCAGGAGGAGCAGGAGGTTCCTGGCCAACCTGAGTTACTTCAGACCCTGACTCAAAATGCTAATTTATATATAGTTAATATTTCTTTAGAGAATGTTGCAGTCTTATCAAGTTTGAGAATAGAAGAAGACAGCAGCAGGTGCTAATTTACATGGTGTTTCTTTAATTAAATAGGTACATCATTTTGTTACTGGGAGGAAATGTGAGATTTTTTTAAAAGCTGATGGGTTAAGTAGCTGCATCTTGCGATCCCTGTTTTTGTCAACACATCAGCACATACATTGTGAGAATAGCCCAGGGTTGGATAGGGTTTGGTATTCAGGTTAAGTGCTTATGTGGCTTTTATTCAGGAGAGGACAAGACTTTACCATTAACAAGGACAGCCTTTCTGGGATCAGGAAAGGGACTTCTTGTTTCCCTCCTATATCACTAGAGCAATAAGATTTCGAGACTTTCCCAGAATGGTAAAAAGTCCTGTTTCCATAAGACTAGCGTTACTTCAGTGTCTGTCCCTGTTGCTGCTTGGGTCTGGGGTAGTCTTTTACTTGGTGTGGGAACTGAGGTGATTATGCTACCATGGCTGTTCTAGCCTTTTCACTTACCATCAACTTGGTCAGAACTGGTCTGCTCCTGTCCTCTATTATGGGGTTGCAGAGTGAAGAAACCGTGAGGGTTTCTAAGACAGTTGTAAACATCGAGTGTGTGCACTGGGGCCGAGCGCGATCTCAGAAGTAGTTTCCCTATTCTTACTGTACCCGTGGCTTTTGTACTGTGGCTCTTCAGAGGCCTGGCTCCCTCTGTGTCCTCAGATACAGCAGTTTAGGAGTAGGGGTTTTGTTTGAAGTTCCAGATGACACTTACCATCAAATGGGTTTGCATTACTGTTTGTTCTGCTTCCATCCACATTTAGTTCTGGTTCCCCCCCAGATACAGTTCCTGAGAACTGTTAAGAACTGAGCGAGGAGAAGCAGTCTTCTCAGGATCCTCAGTCAACAGACTGACTGATCCCCATGCTGGACCATAGATAGAGTAGCCATGTCACTGGCAAACTCAGCATCTCCAAAGTCCACGCCACAGTTTTTCATTTTCAGTCACTTGGGGGCAGGGAGTCACCTTCTGCTACAGATTAAACAACTTCAGGGGACATTCTGCTCTATACCCCTTGGCTTTTTCAAGTGAACTCTCCTGCTTGCCTTAGCAGTAAAAAGTCACCTTCCCACCCCATACCTAGGATACCTTTTAAAATTATTATTAACTTAAAGAACTTACACTTGTTTCTTAAAAGCAAGTAATGTTGAAGTTTCAAATTTTTTAAGTACACGGTTTTTTATGTTTGAATAATTGCTACCAGTTCTTACAGAGCACCCTCTCTCACCGACCGTCCAGGAAAGCTCTTGAGCTTTGAAAGGATGGGGTGATGGGATTTGCATCAGAGAGAGTGCATTTCCTTCAGAAAAATCCTGAGGAAGGCACATGATCCAGTGAACTTGGTTCCTCAGAAATTCAAAGAAGCAAGTAGAGTTGTATCCCCTGGCTCCTCCTAAGAGGAAAGGCAGCTCCTGAGAGAACCTGTGCATGCCTACAAGAACACACAGCTCTCAGGCATCCCTTAAAAAAATGTTCATCCACTACTAGGGAAACTACTAGTTCCCAAACTTTATTCAGTTTTTGTTTTGTTGTTTTATAGATTTTATAAAATTATATTCTCTTTAAAATGTACTATATGTGTTATATGTATATATAAGTTAAAGTGACTTGAGCAAGGTATCATTATTGGTAGCACAGAGAATATGGAGCAGCAGATGACTGTCGCCATCCGAGAGCAGAATACAGAAAGTAGCTTTGGTTCCTCACCAGTTCGTGCTCAGGTGTTTGAGCAGCAGCCCAGCTATCCTTGGTCAATGCAGCAAGCCACCCACAGAGAGGTCAGGAGTGCTTTGACCCCGTGTTTCAACACACATTTTAATTTTCTACTCTGTTTTTTTTATCAGATGCCTTCCTTGTTCCCTAGGAAGGCTTAGAACTGAAAACCAGACTCAACTGTTGGTGTGGTAGCATTTCCACAGATGCGTTTTAGGGGTCCCCATCCTATGTGTGTGGTCAAGCATTTGAATATAAATAGCATGGATATGTCATTTTCAGACCCTCAAGGAAATTTTCAACTTCCAGTTCACTAAAAGGTTAAATGCTAATTAACTGTCTGACCACTATCCTGCAAAAAAGCTAAAATAAGTAGTAAAGGTTGAATTTTGACTGGTGCTTAGATATTTCTAGATATATTAGGATCAACTCAAGCAAACAGCAGCATAATTACCTGGGTCATACCTGTGAGGAATTTATCTTCCAAATTTGGTTTTGTTTTTCATCTCCAGGGCCTTAATAAGAGTGTGTTAATACACATGACTATTTTACAAAGATAGTTCAAAATAATTTATTTTTTATTTCAAGAAAGAAACTCACCATAGAAAAACAAAACCCAAGATTTTATTTTATTTTTAAAGCCATATTTTTGTGCTTTGTAGCACTTAGATTGTTCCATATGTGATCCATATCTGCATTTCATTACCTGGGTTCTAAAAAAGATTTATTTTTGTTCTGTGAATAATTTTTGACGGTTCTTGTACATGTACAGATATAGATACGTTTGAGGTCTTTTATTGATATTCCTACAAAAAATACAAATAAACTTTAACTTTAAACATTTCAGACTAAAGTTGCTACTGTATTTACAGTACTGCTTCTATCATACATGCGTCTGTGTTGTGTGCTACCGTCTAACTTATCTGCTGGGTATTTAGGACACTCGGAACACTGGGATCTTATTCTGAAGATACATTTTAGCATTGGGAATAGCATGCCTTAAAATTTTACAAGTTTCAGGTAAAACACTTATGAGTAGGATAAATAACCGGCACTGCTGTCAGTTGTGTTGTTAACGCCCTTGGAAAGAAAGCTTCCTCCAGCTGTCTGCGCCTCCATGGTCCCTCATATTCCCTACACAGCTTGTTCTTAGGGTTGTTCTTGTTGGGGTTAGGGAGCTGCCTTTGTTTATCATTCTCAGCCTGTGAAACCCAGGAATGCACATTTCACACGTCGTTTTCTTCTGTGCGTCCTTCAGGTTATTTCTAATCTTGTGCTTCTTGGAATTCAAAACAAACAAAACTAAAGACAACCTGAACTACTACTTTAAATGGAAAGTGGAAATTAGCGGATATTTGCTATTTTTGGTTTACTTCGAAGCCGACCCATTTCAATGTGAATTCCTCGTGACCTAATACAAGCTTTAAGGCTTCTTGGATCTGAAATATTAAAAAGAGAGAAGTAGGGCTAGAAATATTGTTCAGTGGGATCAGTTCCTAACTAGCACCACGAAAAGGGAACGACTGATCCTACCTTATGACCCTATGACTCACTTAGCTCTAAATAACTAACATGCACGTTTTGTGCATCCATCCTGTTTCTTTCTTAGCCTTCCTTCACCTGTGTGCATCTTATCAATAACACCAAATTACTAAGTGCTCCCAATCTTTACTGAGCATCAGACTCATTGAGTAAATTTAAATACACACATAAACATGTATGTGTATGTATATACACATACATACATACATGCATACATACATGTGCACATATACACACACACGGATGGCTGCCTCATGAGTTCCATTACTCCATATTGTCCTCTGAACAGTGTGTGTGGTATCTATAACACTGTCTTTTATCACTGGTTCTGAGGTTTGGATGAGTTAGCTGCAGGTATTTTCTTCCTTCATACTTGTAATTTTAAATAAACCCCACACATACCTTGTCATTATCAACTGCATTCCTTTTCTATTAGTGAGATAGAAACTGTGTCATGCTCATCCCCTGAAGTTCCTTTACCTTCATTTTGTTTTGGTTTTCTTTTTCATAGCATGAGAGACCAAACCCAAGGCCTCAGGTCCATCCGACGTAATGGAACAGATACATTCTGAGGAAGCTAAGTAAGAGGTGGGACTTACCAGTATAAGCCCAATTTTCTCACTGGCTCCAGTTTAATGCATAAGATAAATACTTCTAGTTTAGTATGAAAGTTTCCATTACTATACCTCCAGAAAGCACATAAAAGCCCAGGCCTGGACCAAAGAAAATACCTCTAACCTTAAGCAGTAAACAAAAAATAGAAAACTTAAAATTATTTTCTTCCCGTGTCCTTTGCAGGGCCACACAACGCTAGTGATCTTTCTAGAAACTTGATTTTGTGAAATTCTAAAATAGATTACCTTTGGGCCTTTGAATAAGTGGCAAAGAGCTGCTAAATAAATGCCAGTGTGTCTTTTTATCTGTAAAGTTATGATTTTTGATAGATACATATCTAGGGATGGCTTTATTCCTTGAGAAATGTTTTATCGGACTATGTTCAGTAATCAGTTTAATTATTGTAGTGATAATAGTAGCTAACATCCAGTACCAACCGAGTGCCAGTTTACTAAAATTTCATACAGAACATGCAAGCACTTCACCAGCTGAGACATCTCAGCCCCAGCTTTAGTATATTGGTTTTGACAATACTGCTTTGTGTTATTGTCACCTGAATCATCAAAATTCAAAAAGTTAGACATCTAACCTCACTCAAAAGTTGATCTTTCATCTCTTCTGGATCCTTCAGTGTTGAGATGATAAAATCTGCTTTCAAGATTCCAAAGGAGTGCTCTGGAAAAGAAAATGTCTCCTGATTTAGAAGAATGTCACCCCTTGCTACTTAAACTTTCCAGTCCTTGGAAGGTAGAGGTACCCTTTGGATACCATAGGTGCTACGTAGTGACAGAGGATTTCAAAGAGAAAAAGAGGAAAGTAGCTGAGCCACAATTAACACCACCAACTAGTACCCCAAAAGAAACCTCTATGTTTTAGGTTAGCATCAGCTCTCTCCCCACAGCCTGGACACCATCTCTCCTGTGATCTTCTGTTCCCTTCTCTACTAGATGCTTTTGGCCATGCTGGAATTTCACCATCCCTTGGGCTCCCAACCCAGAAAACCCCCAAAGAAGTTCTCTGAACTGATAGATAGGTTCAGTCTTTCTACATGTCAACCATAATGATCACGAAAACTACAGCCTCGTGGTAGGACATGCACTGGCAGAGCTTTTGACTACTTACCGTGCTCCTTTGCCTAAGTACCTTGTACGCATGCTCACAGCAACCCTATGAGATAGGGTCGTCTTTACTGAGCCCCTTTTGAAGATGAGAACTACAGAACTGAGGACACTTGATTCCCTCACTGCACTCACAGTAGTTACACAGCTTACACTGGAACCCGCAGCTTCCTTCCCTTCCCCAATGCCAGCATTTCATGTTATTCCTAAGAAGGCTCCCAGGTGTCCTGGGCTAGGACTGTAGATTTTTAGGCCCTGGGCTGTTAGATAGTGAAGTTAGCAAACAGAAGCTGTTACCTGAGCCTTCTGCTGCTTTCTCTTTAGACTCTGGGTGCTTAGGTGAGCTTACATGTTGGACTTGGGTGGTAGTAGGTATGTCTCCTGTATGTGCTCCGTGCTCTGTGCTGGTTACAGCTACAGGAAACGAAGAATAAAGGAGTTACTGCAAATGTAGCCGGAAATCCAGGGTGCCTGAATACTGGTGCCTGGCTGTAAGCCAGAAGACAGGAAAGGTGGCCCTGCTGTGCATAGTTGCTGGCTCCTGCCAGTCCTTTTCTTGCCTCCCAGGCTCTTACCCCATGTCTGGAGTTGCCAGCCCACCATTCAGAAAGTGCTCCAGCATCAGGCTGTGTAAGGCTTGAGCAATAGTGTGAGATTCGGCCTCAGTTCCAGTTCCTGTTCTCTTTAGTAGCACTTAGAAAGCCTGACGCTCTAATATTATTACCAGGTGAGCTGTTCAGCCCCTTGCCAGGGTGCCCAGAGCAGCTTTGACATCCCCACCAAGGCAGTGCTCCAAACCAAGTTTAACTTCTGGGCATACACTAGGTGTTCCAGCCGAAGACCAGGAGTCCTCAGTTGCTGTTGCCTTCAGTCCCCAAATGTGTTTCTCCTCTCTCACAATTGCCCACCTCCAAATAGGGATAAAAATCATATTATTTAGAGGACTACTACTATAATTTAAGAAAAATGTCCCAGCCCTAGGGAAAACCAACATTGACAGTTTGCTAGAGAATATATTTCACAGATTGAATTTTTTATTTTAAATGCAAAATCTACCTTATTCTTAAAAAGAATGTGAAGTATTTCATCCAACGTGGCATGACTGACTTAAGCAGTCTGTTGGTAGACATTGGATCACTTCTCACTTTCAGGACAATAAACAGTGTTGGGGGTCCATGCGTGTGTGTTTGCCTTGTACGCTTTAGCAGTTTCTAAGTGTAGAATGTCAGTCGGAAAGGACATGCCCATTTTGAAACAGACGCACCTTGCCTGCACCAGTTTATAGCCTACAGTATTGGTCATGTCCGTTCGTCCTGCATTCTCTTTATTACTGCCTTTAAATCTTTGCCAAACTGTTGTGAGGTAAAGAAACAAATTTTAAAATAAAACATGTTAGTTTTTAAGGCTGGATTTATTTCTGTGGTTTCATGAACAAAGCCTGAAGTTGTTTTAAATGTGTTGGTGTGTCTTGACTAGCGTCACTTACGACAAATACCGTCTTCGTGTCCCTCCTCGCTTCACCCTGCCTCAGCTACTCACCCAGCCTGTTCTCTCCTGGTGGGCCTTCTTCTCCACCAGCCCACTCTTCTTCATTCAAAAGCTTATGCCTTTCTTTAATAAGTGAAGAAATTGGTAAAACTGAGAAACACAGAAGCGGGGGAATGCCTGTAAGCAGCTTTGTAAATTTCATCCTGATTGTTTTTAACCCCCACTGCTTCTCTCGCTGTTGAGGCTTGTTACACATATACTGAATTCTGCTGTTTTCTTTTAGCATCCAAATGCAATGGCCCCATGTCACTGTGGCCACCTGTAGTTAACCACAGACCCGAGCATTTGCTCATTTTCCGAAACCTTCTGGTGGTTCTGTTGACTGTGGGTTCAAGTCCTTCAGAATTTGGCGGCCGTCCCTCTTTTTCCTTGTCCCTGTTACTCCTTCCTCCAAAATGTAACCTGTACACTAACCACATCAGACCTCTTGGCAATCCCAGACAAACTTAACACTTTAACATGTCTGTCTTAGCCCTTGTCTTTCAGCAAGGAAGAACTTCCAGATACCACTGCCATGATACTCATTACACCTTTGGCAGAGAATGAGTCACTTTCTGCTCTTGCTTCACCCTTCACGTACTCACAAGCTGTCCCAGTTGTCTGATTCTGTTTCTGTAGGATTGCCTTTGTGGAAAAGCAAGTTCTGCTCACCCTGCCTGAACCACACAGTATCCAGAGTTCACATCTGGTACTCAAAAGACAGGACTCAAAGTAAGGAGAAAAGGAAATACAACAATCTCTATCTGGAAGAGTCTGTAATACTCACAATTGATTATCATCTGTTATGTGTTACATGAGAATGAACCTTCATATCTACCAAGGTGAAGACACTCAATGTCACTAGTGAGTTGAGATTAAGATGGTAATAACTGCATTTATCATCTGCCAGATTCAGGAACTGGGAGTTACCAAATCACACTGATGTACTCTTGGTTTTAGACATAAGAAAAATTAGATTCAATGAGGTTAAAGTTAAGGAGACAGATGTGGTAGTTCATTTATGCAATTCCAGTAGTTTAGAGGTTGAGACAGAAGGATTGCAGTGTATTGGAGGGCAGCCTGAACTACAAAGTTAGACCTGTTCTCGAAAGAGAAGGGGAGCCAAGAGGGAGGGAGGGAGGAAAAAGTTGTCTAAGGCTGTGCACAGTAAATTACAAAGCCAACATTTTAATCTTGACTGACAGACTTCCTCCCTTACCCCATCTCTGTTCTACCTGATTAAGGGAGGATGGTCTTAAGAGCTGGTGCTAGCCAGACAGAATTCCCCTGTGGAGAGGCTTGCAGTGCTTCCATACCTAGCCATATGACTCTTGCACCCAGCTCTCAGTGTAGATTCTGCAGCTTGGAATCTAGCTGCTGATGCCCCAGAGGAACTTGTAGGCAGGGGTATCTGGCCTCAGTGAAGCACACAAGCACCTGCTGTAGTTCCTGGCAGATGCCTAGCTGTCTCAAGTGCTGGCAACCTGGCTCAGGCTGCAGATACATGGAGCCCGTCTCTGAATCTCTGAGCTCCCTGAGACAGATGCCTCCATAGCTCTTTCTTTAATCTCTGCAAAGCTCCACAGAGCCCCTGAACTGCAGGGCTAACTGAATGAGAAGGAGTCAGAGAATATTGCCAACATGGGAATAGCCAGGGCCTTGTGGTTACCTCCCCTGTAGTCATGAGCCTACTCTGGTTCTAGGGACCCCTGGTGCATAGGTTCTGCAGTGCCACTTCCTGTTAAACTGATTCACTCCCTGTATGGGCTAGTGTCAAGGGTGCAAAATCCAAAGATAAACATTGAGCAACAGCCCTGGGCCCTTCCCCAAGAACTGAAATACTGTCTGGGGATATGAGATCCAAGGATGTGGTTCTAACAGTGACCAGTGATGTCGTGGACTTTTCTTCCAGAACTATGTTACTTCCCAAGGCCCAAGGACAAGCCCTGAGAAGTTAGAAGTGGTATGCTGGGCCCTTCTCCCAGATCCAAACTGCTTCCTGGGTGCTCAGGGTCCAAAGACAAACTCTGAACAGTAACCAGTGGGCTGTGAGCCTTTCTCAAACAAAGATACCTCCTGAAGGTGTCGGGGTTGCCAGAGGACTTGAGACCATCCCTTGAGAATGGAAAGTTGTGAGGCCTATGGTGGTGGGGGCAGGAGTGGTTGTATCACAAGTGCCAGAGCTGACGTCAATTGGTTGATGACTCAATCGCCCAGGGATCCGGGTTGCTGTAACCAGCTCTTTGGAAGCATCTGTGGGGCCAGTGGTGGTCCCTATAGCAAGAGACAAGACTTATGTGAGGTGCACTGAGTGCAGAACCTTTTTCAAGGCCATAGCTGTAACATGAGGGGGCCTGTTTGTTGGGGTTTCTGTCCTGCCCAGTACCCCACAGCCGGCAAGTCCCAAAGAAAATCACACAGAGTCTACATTAGGTTATAAACTGATTGGCCCATTAGCTCAGTCTTCTTATTAACTAATTCTTACATCTTACAGTAACCCATAATTCTTGTCTGTGTTAGCCATGTGGCTCAATACCTTTTCCTGCGGGGGTGGGGGGGTGGGGGCAGATTACATCTTGCTTCTCTGTGGTCTGGGCAGGAATGGAGGAATGGGCTTCTTTCCTAGCCTTCTCCTGTTCTCATTGCCCTGCCTCTACTTCCTGTCTGGTTGACCTGCCTATTCTTCCTGCCTGGCCAATCAGCGTTTTATTAAAATACATGATTGATAGAATACAGATAATTCTCCAGCATCACATAGCCACAGGTCAGAAACTCCTAGTAATTTCAGTGGGGCAGATCAGAGAGAAAATTACAGCTTCAGGCCCCAAATTTCTACCACACATAATGGTATTCATCCACTGAAGACAGAGTTGGTCAGAAAGGGCCTTCTGAACCTATTTGGACCAACCCAAGTAAGCAGTGGGCTGAGACAATTAGGTGGGTGCCTTAACAGGGAAACAAGGCAGTTGCTCAGCCCAGATTCTTAGATGAAAGAATTCATGCCTTTACCGGCTCCCCAGTGATGACACCTCCACACAAACACCCTGCCATTCCTCTTACCTGCCATCCCTTACCCAGCCACTTGCCAACCTTATCCTTCTGAAGTCACTTCACCAAAAATTCTTCTGCAATTACAGTGACTAGATAGTTCCTGCTCTGTGTCCCCATCATGCTTCAGACTATACTAAACACCAAGCTTTGCCTGGCTGGCTGTGAGCACCATCAGAGTGAGCTCTGAGGTTTTCTTGATTGTATCTGTCCCCATTGTTGGGTTTTGGTCAACTGCCATAGCTTATAACCACAGCACAAAACCCTAACAGCTCATGACTCTCCCAACAGAGGAGCATGCTCAGAAGGGACTGGTGGGTCTCCTTTGTTTGGCTTCCTTTCTCTGGTGCTGAAACTCTAAGGCCTCTCTGATGACTTCCCCAGGAGTACCACTTAGCCATCTGCCCCTTTGTGTCCCAGGCCTTTATTTCTGCACTCAGGAGACTGCCTGGCCTCTCCTGGTCCCCCTGGCCTCTAGAACTTCAAACTCAGAAGCCAGCAAAGAAGGATGTTTGTGGGAAACCAATTCCTCATTTTCCTACCTTCACACTGTTAGCCAAGCAGTATAAGAGAAGGCGCAGAGAGCCTCATTGGTGTAAGTAGTGACTGAGTGCCACACCACTGGCATACCTCTTCTCTGTTGGCTCACTAGCACCTCAGGGAAGGCCACTCACATGGGCTCCACCCCAGGTTTCTCTGTTTAAGCCAACTATTTTCTCTAGTTTCCTAGACCCAGAAGAGCCCAGATACAGCTAAGAGCAGACGTAGAGTACCTGTGTTTGGCCTAGGAGTTGTCCTTGCAGTAACTTTTGAGGGGTGAGTCACTCTGGGGGAGGATGTAGCAGTGAGTAGAGGCATCTCTGCCAACTTCCGATCGCCAATGGTGGGGTCTGTGGGAAAACAGTGAGTGTAAGGGCAGTCTCTGTCACACCCACCCTGTGAGAAGTCAGCCTCCATCCCAGCAAACAAGCCAGGGGTCCAGTTCCTACTGCACACAGTACAAATCACTGGCATAGGTCCTCTCACCCTTAGTCTTCACAGCAGCTCATCAAGGAACACCTATTTCACAGATAGGGGCCAAGTTTGTCTTCAAATCCAAAAAAAAAAAGAAACAGCCACAAATAGGCAAATCCACAGAGACATAAAGTCCATTTGGGTTGCCAAGGGGAAAGTCGGGCGTGACTGTAAGTACAGGCTTTGGAGGGTGATGAAAATGCCATTAAATGGCCAGTGGCAATGGCTGAACACGCATACAAATATCAAAAACCACTGAACTGTGCACTTCAAAGGCTAAGATGTGTGGGTTCTCTCGCAATGGAAATACGGCAGGAGGAGGGAGATTGAAAGCTAAGAATAAGGTAGGAAGCACATTTTATACAAGATCCAGAGTACCCTGCTGCCCTCAAATTCATAGTGACCAGAGCTGCTATTAGCAGGCATTTGCTCTATGTCAAGATCTTCACTGTCATTCAGCCTTCAGCTCTGGGGTGATTTCCCCAATCCTGATTTGTAAAGTATGTTTTCCAGATAAGAAAAGGGGACCAAATTCTGCCCATCTTCTAGGAAGCGGTGAAGCCTATCTGATTCTAAAGCATGGGCTCATGGTTATTTGTCTGATGATTGTTGCTCATTGCTAATGTAATGAGGCTGGATGGGGTTCATTCATTCCATCCTCTGAAGAGCCCCAGGATTTAAATACTACAACTCACTTATAAGGTGTTTTTTTTGTGTGTGAGTGTGTTTTGTTGTTGTTGTTGTTGTTGTTTTTGGTTTTTTTGTTTGTTTGTTTGAAATCAAATCAAAGCCTGTAGTTGAATTCTGTTGCCCTCAAAGCCTCTAGGTGCTTGCTTAGGACTCTCCCGAGTATTCCCCACGGTTTAATGAACACATTTTAACCTCAATGATCCAAGTGGGCTCTCACATACCACAGAAACAGATAAAAGGTTTCTGCTCATGACAAAACAGCGCATAAATCTCAGGTGGGCCGTTTGAAAAGATACGAAGTCCTGCACACAGTCCCTGACCAAACAAAGGTATTTTCTGAAGCCACTCGGGAATGCTAGAACCCAAGTCGCTGGACCAGGTGAGACTGTTGATCTTTGCGCTGAAGTAGAGGCCGATCCAGGCATCGACATTGCTTGTGATGGACTGGAGCTTTTCTTTGTCCTTCTCGTCAGTCACTCTCTGCAGATCGGCCAGGTCTGTGTAGTGGTTGCGACAGTAGGTCAGAGCTGAGGGCCACGACATGGCTTGTTTAATCCGAATGAAGGTCCATCCACCAATCTCAACCGTAGCTAGAAGTAAAGAATATAGAGACCACAGGCCTGAGATCCAGGGTGTCTGACATCCCAGCTTTCGTTGCCTAAGGAAAGAACTGGTTTGACCTGGATCCTCGGGTTTTAGATTTGGTAAAAACACCATTTTATAGAGAAACTACCAAGTTGAAGAAGTGAGATATCATAGTGGCAACAGCTGGTGTGGAGGGTTCATTAAGGAGAGGGCTCTTCTTACAGATGTATAGTCTTACAAGGTAAGTTTAAGTTTCAATTGCTTCATCTGTCCAATAGGAATGGTAGGCACTATTTGGGAAATAGTAGTAGATCATTCCTATGATGGAAGGAAGACAGCCTTGGTTTAGAGTTAGCCTCATTTCATTTGTAATCCAACACACACACACAGAGTGGTGGTGGGGGAGATCTCCTAGGAGCATCAGCTCAGATCTATCTGATGGGCAGGAAACAGAGCAGGCAGTGCCCATCCAATCTGCTCTTCATGCACTCAGATATCTACCTTCTTCAGACTGGGTTGCTTCAGTTCTCAGAGGCCCCCCATCACAAACACACACACACACACACACACACACACACACACACACACACACACACCAGAGGCCCCTTCAAGCCCGTGCCTCTCTGATTCCTAACAATGAAGTTTTGGAAAGGATGTGAGGCACTGCAGCTCTACCTGCATTGGTCCTGGAGGTTTGGATAAAGAAAAGACTGTTTGCAGAGTCTGGAGTCATATCCTCCCATTCAAACCAGAGCCCCTCCCTACTCTCTGGCATGCACCTGCTCATCTCAGTCCATTAAGATGTGCCTGTTTCCCTAGCTAAATGGATTTTTGCATATTTAATTATTGTGTGTATGCACACATGTACACTTGTATATGACAGCACACATGTGAGGATCAGAAGATAACTTGCAGGATTCAGTCCTCTCTTCGTTGTGTGTGTCCCAGGGCTTGACCTCAGGTCATCGGGCTTGGCAGCAAGCACCTTTACCACTGACTGTCATCTTACCAACCCCAGAACTAATCTTTTAAAATTCTATATTATGTCCCTAATATGTGCCAGCTTTGACATGTACCTTGGGCCTACATCACTTCATGATGTTCACTATCATCCTGAAAAGTAACTATTATTAATCTTATTTCATAGTTTAGGAAAAGAGTTTGCTAATCCAGCCCAAACTCAGTGTCAGGCTGAGACTAAAGCACAGGTCTGCTTGCCTTGGAAACCTTTGCCATTTTGCTCTACGTTCTATAACACCCAGAGAACGAACCCTAAACATAGATGGATTGACTGTTCCTTTTCCCGTAGAATTTTTCTATATCAGATAAGGAGAAACTTTCCTTTTAAACACCAGCGCGGTGTTGTCCAAGGGGCAGGAATCTTGAGAGAAATACCCCTCTCTAGATGGAGAGTTGTGAAGAGGTCTTCCCCACCCGCCCCCAACCCCTGACTCCCTGAGGAAGACTCAGGTGGCACAGATGCAGCTGGTTACACTACTGTGAGACCTGGAGTTAGTCCCCTTCCACTCCATGCTCTTCAGGCATTGCATCCATCAGTCTCCAGGTTTCAATCTGGGTACCTCAAAGCCAAACATCAAGTCAGGCAGGAGAGGGGGGAACAGAGGGAACCATAGTAATCTGAATCCTGCGTGCTGGTCCAGGGAGGTAACGCCAAGACAAAATAAATCAAAACCCCAGAAGAAGGGAAGACAGAGCCACGTATGTTACCTTCTGTTGGAAGAGTGGTCAGTGCTTCAAGAGGGGACACCAAGGACATGCGGTGTCCTACAGCAGGATCTGTATAACAGAAGCAGATTTCAAATTATGGGTTAGGGAGTGAGAACTGTCCAGAAACCACCAGGTTGGAGCCAAAAGAAGCTGAGTTCTAAGGTGAGTTAGCCCATTCCATATTTATTTAGTGAATATAGATTAAGCACCTACTGTATGGCTGGTGCTATTCCCTAGAAAAGTACTGGAAACAACACAAGCAGAGTCTTTGCTTTTTAGAGGAGAATGAGAAGGAACCACCTAGTCCCAACAGTGTGAGGACAGTGGTCACTATCCCACTGAAGAAAAGAGTTGTGTGGGCTGGGGACAGAAATAGGTCAATACACCACAGCTAGGGAGAGGGCTAAGCACCGAGGCCAAAAAGACCCGACAGGGCATGATTGTCTATGAAAAGGATGATATTCTGAGGGCTTTGAAGATCTGCTGAGTATGCAGTAAGGAAGTTATCTGATGTCTACTAAAACTCACTATTTAAACAACAGATGGGAGCAGCCACAGGATAAACTCATGGAACTGAGTTGTAATTTGGCCCATGCACTCCCAATGAACCTGCAGAACTGGACAGAACTGAGTGATGTCAGGGAATGTTGTAGTTGAGTTCTAAGAATAAAGGAAGCCGGAAGAAATCCATATCCACAGCTCTGATGTTTGCAGGCATTCCTACTAAACCTACTGGCCATCCCTGGAAATCTTTCTATCCCCTTGGAACCTAGAGATAAAACCAAGGCCATTGTGGGCTTCTGTTTCTGGGCTTCACGGAGGCATGGTCTGTCTATGACTTAGAGAAATGACAGAATGACCTCCATGCCAGTATCTGGGCAGTTAGGATGGCATAGAATTGTGCTGAGCCTTGACTGGCCAAGAGGCAGAAGATGGCACTTTTACCATGAAATCACAGTCCTATCCACAACCGCACTTCCATGTGACCTCTTAGTACCAACAAGACAAAGAAGAGGACAGTGGAAGTAGTGGTGTGGCCTCCAGGGGTCAGACGACACGGGGGAACACATAGTTTGGATGTTTCCCAGCAGCTGGCTCCATGTCCCCAGCAACAATGTCTGGAGTTGGTCCTATCCACCACTTTGAACAAAAGGTCTCATGGGGGTGAATGTTGTGCCTTCTGCCATCCCCAGTAAGACAACAGACTGTACCCCGTGCTTCATGGGGTGAGACTTTGAATTCTGCTCTCATTTCTACATAGGTGATGAGTTCTCCAACCTGTCTCTCCCATTTCCTTCCTTCCTTCCTCAAAACTTTAACTGAAGATAGAAGAAATGTCATGGAACATTCCAGATGTTATTTCCTCTATTTTCACACAGTTTCTTGGTGTGGTCTGGGGAAAAGAGTACAGAAAGACCACAAGCTAATGTTACAGAGGAAATAATGCTCTGAAGAGGGTGAGGGAACATCCGCTTACTCTCATGAATGCCCCCCTAGACACACACTCTCTTCTCTTCTTTTCCCCCTCCCCAAAACTATCTTGGAAAAGAACAGGCCCAGAATATTAATCTGAACACACCATAATAGCAAATGAAGGGCTTCTGAGCTGTACAGGAGGCAGCCCCCAGGGCAGGGACCATGGCCCATGAATACAGAGTAGCACAGAGGCCATCCCGGAAGACAGGCAGCGCAGTCCACGTTGGGGTGGTAAAGACGGAGCCACTGGACCAGCTCAGCCCAGAGATGGTCACATCGTAGAAGAGGCCGATCCATGCCTGGGTACTGCTGGTATAGGAGTAGACCACCATGATGTTCATTGCGCTGTTCACGCTCTGCAGGTCAGCGAGGTCTGTGTAATGCTCCTGGCAGTACCACATGGCCTCTTTCCAGGTCCGCGGCTCCTCCACCCGATAGAAGGTCTTGCTGTTGCTCACCAGCTGGAAGGCTGGGGCAGGAGAAGCTATCACTACATGACTACCCCACTTCACCCTTGTCCCCAAGAGATTTCAGCCATACCATGGTAGACCACTCCTTTTCCGGCATGCCCCTCACCTCTGACCTCCACTCATACCCAGCTCTGCTCTGGATCTTTCCACCCACAAGCTACTGTCTTGGTTCAGAAGGACTGGCCATGCTTTCGCCTTATTCTTTCATCCTTTTACCTTTTCTCCTTTGCCTGGTGGTTCACAGTAACCATCAGAGTTTACTATGCGTGTGTGATATGCCATTTAGCTCATTGAATTTTTCTGAGGACGGCTTAAGACTTCATCATATCTGTTTTACAGATAAGGACTCCAAGTCACAGGGAGTGGAATCGATGACTAAGGCCACTAAACAGGAAGAAGAGAGAGCCAAGACTCCAGAACATGGTGTGTGGTTTCCAGGCCCCAACCTTTCATCATAGCATAGCACTGTGTCTACAAAAGGAAGTCTGACTGGGGTTATACATTAGGATCACCCAGAGAGCAGATCAGGTGTGCTCCAACACAGAGCAGGGACATGCTTGCTGGGACCAACATCAGAATTCTCCAGATGCATCTAGGGAAAGGCCTTGCTCTGCTTGTGTGTCTCCACCAGGTCTAGGCAACTTGGGAGGCAGGGCTTGTTTTATTCGCCCCTGTATCCTCAGTCCTACCTCGGTGTACCAAAAGCACTTCGTGTGTTGAAGGAAAGCGGGGCCATAGAGACAGGTGAGAGGCAGGAACCCACCCAAACTCTAATCTCAGTGTTTACCCCTTCTTTCCCTCCTCGCCCCAACCACTTTCCAGGGTCTAGCAAAGGAGGAGCTGGTCTGAGGCTCTCCACCCTGGTGCCAGGGCAGAGTACTGGGGAGTGAAAGGCTTGCTGTTGAGGTTTTGGGTGTCCATAGAAAACCAGACTCAAGCCTGGATACTGAGGATCAAGCATGCAAGACAGGGCAGGGAAGAAGGGAGGACAGGCACTTGCCAGATAGAATGGCATCGTTGCACCCACCAGAGCTGATGAAGTTGTCTGTCGATGAGAACAGCTGGAGAATCCCTGTGCCCAAGAAAGAATGGGGGAAAAAACACTTTTTCTTTCTATTCACTTTGACAGGATATATGATTCACTTTGATTCTTTTGAATGCTACCTTATTTGATTTTTGAAGCTCTGTTGCTGTGGCCCAATAGGTTAGTTTCAGGAGCTAATGAATCACACCCAACAGTTTGGGGGGGGGGTGGAAAGCCTGTCACCCCTGTGGAACCCACAAGCCCAGGACTCAGGAATCTGCAGTACTCCATCCTTGAGCAAGGCCCTGGACTCACAATTGGGTCATCCCGTTCTAGTCCCTGGAATTCAATCTCACGACAAATCTTGTCAACTACAGCAAGCCTTCTGGAACTCTCCACCTATAACTGACCTCTGCCACTTGGGCCCAGTTGGTTAACCTCTGCAGGTGCAGTGGGTCACCCAGCTTCTAGCTGGGGTGCTCCACATTTTGTGCTCAGTGACAGGGGCTCTACATGGGGACCACCATGACACTCTCATGGTTCCAGTCCCATGCTCAATGAGGGGACCTTCTAAGAGGGTCATGTACCAACCCGTGCTTGGCCCTGGTCTCAGCCCAAGAAGCAAACCCCGCCTGCGTAATGCACCAGCAGCTGGCCTAGAGCTGATCTGGCTGCCAGGGACCTGGTCAGCTTCCTCTTGTGCTCTTCTTTCCCATTCAATCCATGCCTTCCATCCTCAGAGCCACCCCACCCCCACCCAAAGACCCCACCCACAGACCCTCGCGGTGCCTCTCCCCAGGAGCTGCGCTCTGGACATGTTGCCCTGGCCATAATTCTCTGCAGTGGAAGCTTGTGGAGGTGGGGAAGGGCTGAAAAATCATTTATGTCTTTCCACTTTGTCTCCCAACCAACCTAGAAGTCTGAGGGCCTCTGGGGGTACATAGGGAGCAGTGCACCCTCTTCCGGGCCCAAGTGGGGTCTTACCTGTCATGCAGAAGGAGAGCAGCAGCCATGCAGGCAGCATGACGGTGGCCCGACAAAAGCCCCTGGAGCTGACGGCCTTCTGGACAGCTGAGTCTAGTGTGCTCACTTCTTTCTTGCTCTCCTCTCTTTCCTACCCAAACTGGCAGATTTTCCTAAGCAAATACTGAGTGCCTTCTGTTTGCCAGGATATAGCCTGAATAAGGATGGAAACATCCTTGTCCTAAACTCTGGCAAAAGCACCATGGATCCTGCAACTAATAAACAGAGAGGCAAGAAGGGACCCATCCTGGGGGCTAGCTGCCAGGAGAGGGAAGTAGAACAATGGAGAGCCAGGTTCGTGGGCGCTTAGGGTCCTGGGATCCAAGGGAGCTAGTGACATAGTGGAAGAGGGAAAGAGGGGACGGAAGAGAGAAGAACTGGACTCCCCATCCCACCACCCACCTCACAGCACCCACCAGAGATTCTGTCATCTTCTCCTTGTCCCCTTTGTATAAGACAGACTGTGAACCTCTGAAACAGCTTGATCAGAACAAGATTATAGGAAATAACAGGACAGTGATTCAAGCTTAGATAACAGAGAAGTGTGAAATGCCATGATGGTGCCCACAAGTCCCACATAGGTGGCATCGGAGCCCCACCCCACCCCAAGTCTAGGATCTGGATCCCAGTACAGCACAGCCTGGAGACAGAGGCACCTGCTCTGGAGAATCAAAGCCACTTGCTTATGTTCTGTCTGTCCCACACCACCCCCGTCATCCCCCAGATTTCTCTCTGTCCCACCAAAGGCCAGGTTTTTAAAAAAATAAAGCCTGGAAGAGACCCCTTTCTGCCCCCTCTTTTGTAAAAGAGAAGCGTAAACAGATGGCTGAATGGACAAAAAGAAAGTGCATGCAGATCGTCAAAGCTTCAGCAATGATGGCTGCCTCAGGGTGCTTCATCGGTGATGGCCTCGGGCGACTGCATCCCAGTAGTAGAACCAGCCAGTGTCAGGGAATCTTTGGACCACTCTCCAGTGAGAGGACACCTTGACCATCTTGGTCTGGAAAACACTTGTCCTACCTCTCACCTTTTCATTGTGCCATTCGCAAAGGCTTCTGGTCTACCTGCCTTCAATGAAGACAGGTTGCTCACACCCGGAAAGAAGTGAAGTAAGGGTGTAAGGGCCTCCACAGCATGTCCCCAGGACAGCAAGTGGCACTCCAGGTGACAATTTAGCATGTCTCCTTTTTCCTTTAGACCCTCGCTCCTTGAGAACAGGGACTGAGCCCAGTTTACAGAACACTCGCCCTACTGCTTGGCCCCAGATTTGAGACTCCATCTGCAAAGACTTGCAAGGCTAACCAGGAAGGCACTGGGCACCAAGAATCCAGGCTGTCACTCCCTCCTTAGGAGTCGGTGAAAGTCACTCCTTAACAATGACAGTCCAGTGTGTCTATGTCTGAGCCACCCATCTCTTCCAAAAGTAAGTCGTGCCCCTGCCTGGCCTAGCCGAATCTGCACTAGCCAAACTGTGCAATCAGGTTGAGGAACAGACACGAGGGAGGCAGACCTAGGGCCTCAGCTGGAGGGGTCTGAGGCTC
Organism: Myodes glareolus; assembly: GCF_982192425.1. Lineage (NCBI taxonomy): Eukaryota > Metazoa > Chordata > Mammalia > Rodentia > Cricetidae > Myodes > Myodes glareolus. The sequence continues at coordinate 67,192,951 of NC_142030.1, forward strand.
AGTGCCCGGGTTCACACTCTTGAGAGGAAGAGCTCAGGAGGAGAAGGGTGAGAGGGCACGGCTGTGCCTGAGGCCTCGTCAAGGGAATCTGGAAAACAGAGTTATCCTCTTAGAGGATAAATGTTGCATGAATTCTTCTAGAGAGACGTGAACAAATTACTGTTTACCACAGATGGGACACCGACAACAGACTAAGGAATTATCCCACCCAAGTCTAGCTTGGGAAACAGTGAGTCTGTTGGGGTTACCTACTTCATCCTTGGTGACCCAAAGGCGACTGCATCACTGAAAATGTCCCCCAGCATAGGGGTTTGTCTTGGTCGCTAACTGATACAGAGAGTTCAACCGCTGTAGCTCGAATCATACCTAGACAGGTGCTCCTGAGCTGTGGTAAGAAAGCTAACAACATAAGCCTGCCTGGCGGCAAACAGCATCTTCCACAGTTCCTGCCACACATTTTTGGCTGCGAAGTGAGTTTCCTGGCGGAGGCAATGCTGTGTGAGATCACAATCGGGGCTACTTTTGGGTTTCTGCCTTGAGTTCCCTCGATGACGACCTGTGACCTGGAACCATAACCAAACAAGCTCTTTCCTCCTCCCCTGTGTTACTTCCTGTGTCTTGACTACTGTTCTGTTGCTATGATAAAACACCACAGCCAAGGAAACTTATAAAAAGTATTTAACTTGGAGGCTCATGGTTCCGGAGGGTTAGAGCTCCTGACCATCATGGCAGGGAGCATGGCAGCAGACGGGACAACATAGTACTGGAGTAGTAGCTGAAAGCTTAATGTTGAGACAATGAGAGAGAGAGAGAGAGACAGAGAGAGAGACAGAGAGAGAGAGAGACAGAGAGAGAGAGAGACAGAGAGACAGAGAGAGACAGAGAGAGACAGAGAGAGAACACACTAACGGGACCTGGTGTAGACTTTTGGTACCATCAAGCCCGTCCCCAGTGATACACTTCCTCCAACAAGGCTACGCCTTTTAATCTTTCTCAAACAGTTCCACCAATTAGAGACCAGACATTCAAGCACATGAGCCGAGCCTATGTGGGCTATTCTAATTCAAACCATCACACTTTAGGTTGGAGTATATTTTTTGTCACAGAAACCAAAATGAAACTAAAACAGTCACCAAATAGAAGCCGACAGCTTCCATAGGAACTGCCCCTGTGGGTCCTGCACTTGGCAGGACTCACCAAAGCTCTACAGTTAGCAGGTGCCTGCAAGCGCACACCCTTGGCTGGTTTGACTTTTGGGAGGACAGCAGCAGAGGCTGGAGTTCCAGCAATGGTCAGAGCTCCTGGGGAGAGCTGCTGACTCGGCTGCCGCTGAGGCTGAGAGCGGCACCTGCTCTCCATGTGCTCCAGCGTTAGAAAGTTCATTCCTGGCGGGACTGGGGGGCCTAGCAGATGCCAGATTCATTTCCAGCTCATCAAAGTGGATTTGGATGTATGATTCTTGGCTCCATTAAGTCTGATCTACAATCAGAGCGGCAACATATTTTGGCATTAAGTACAAATGAAATTTGGAACCTATTGAAGTCAAGCTTCAGAAAACCAGACAGCCTCTCTGTGAGCCCACACTCCCTGCCAAGAGAAGAAAAGCCCCACCGTCTGCACAGAACTCAACCATATAACAAGGAGCAAGCTTGGTTGGAAACACCTAATTATTTCACTCAGAGTCTCTCATTCATAGCTTGGTGACCCGGAGAGCCTCTTGGCTGACAGTATTCATGCTGGCACCTGATCTCTCTCCCTCTTCTCTCCATTCCCTTGGCCCTCTCTACAGTGGCACTTAGAATTTGCCATTAGGTCCTCTGTCTGAAGTCACATGCAAACATGAACTCAGCTCTCGAGACTCTGGTCTCTGTAACCTTCTTACCCTTCATCACCGCCCTGGCTTTAAGAAAGATGTTCTCCATCCCAGCCCAAGTCCCAGAACCCCCACTAAGGGAATAAGAGTCAGCTTTCTAAATTATTCTTCACACCAACTCAGCCTTGAGGTGCTAAGGACCTTAATGACAGGTGTCAATGTGAGCAGGGGTAACGAGGGCTGCTACCTGGACAAAACCTGGAACCCTCCCACCTAGGATCTTCAATGAGCTACCACATGAGACACAGTCCCTTAAAACTCAGTCCAAAGATTCTATGGTTCCACTCACTTCTGTTATTTCAGTGACAAATGGGAATTTGAAAGTGTCACGGATTGAGAGGAAGTAGTGACAGGGACAAAAGCTGTGAGCCTTCTAGGAAGCGGCTGGAATTGGAAGGACAGAAATGCATGTCATATTCTACTTGGATCCTGTCCCAAGACAGAACATTAAGTCAGGAGGTCCCCGGAGTCCCGCTGGCGGAGAGAGCTCTGGCGACTGGTGACTCTGATTGTCCTTCATCGTAGGCTGTTCTCTTGTGGTTGGTTGTGGAGGAGTATTGGTTCCCTTGGGGTCTGGAAGACCTGGCAAACATCCTTGGCCCAGTGGCTGCACAATGAGAAAAGGCAGAAATCCTCAAGGACACCTTCGCAGGGATTTTCCCCTCCTCCTCAGCAGTACGGAAATAACTGGGGCTTTACAACGATCTGGGCACACCATGCTTATTCCTAAAACAGCAGAACCCATTCAGATAACATCAGCAGACATTTTCCCTACAGAAACAATGTGAGAGACTATAGCTATATCTGCTCTGGTATGCTATTTAAAGGAAAGATCAAAAGTTGCATAGCAATCCAAGGGTCAGAGATGAAAGACATCTTCACGCTGCACAGGATAGAGCTCTTGGGGGAGTGTCTGTAAGTCAAAGTAGGACAACACAGGAATCACCCCATGTAATCTCTAACAAATGTACATCAGGAGGTCCCTAAGATGGGAACCACAGTCTCTCTCCTGCCCAGGGGGGCCACCAGGTACAGCAGGGCATCAAGTTATGGATGCTGAACTGGATCACTTCAGGGCTGAATGGAGACCATAGCCAGAATCCTGAGAATGTTTATGAAATGCTCCGTCCTCTTTGATAGGCTTTAGAATATCTGTAGTCAAACAGACCCCTGGGCACACAGGACTGTCTCTCTCATTCTCTGGGCTCTGTTAGATAATGGCTGAAGACTGAGCTTCATTGTGAGCCAGACTCTAGAATATACAGTCCTGGAGTCATAAGAGACCAAATTCAGAATCTTACAGCCATTTTAAGTATCTCCATTGAGCCTCTACCCACAACATTATCTCCGTGAAACAAAAGCAGCCTGGGACCTTTGTAAAGAGCTTCAAAATTACACCGACTTGGAGAAAAGATGCTACTGGTGTGTCTTTCTCGCTGTTCTGAACATTCTGCTGTCTCCCAGTCCTGGTGGAGCATGGGTGGGGGTGGGGTTTATGATCCTGTCCTGGCGCAGGGGACCTTGTTCTGAAGGGGTGCTAGGAAAGACTTTCTGGTATCCCTCGGGTCAGGACAGCCTACAGGAGGTCAAGTTACAGCAGTGACATCCAGCCATGAAACCCTGCCTCAACTTCATCTCTCATAGCTATAAAATATTGATATGTCCAGGTGTGGTGACTCTTGACCGTAATCCCAGAGTTTGAGAGGCTGAGACCTGAGAGCTGCCATGAATGAGTTCAAGGCCGAGCTGGTCTACATAGCTGTGATGGTTTGAATGAGAAATGGCCCCTACAGTCTTGGGAATTTGAGTACTTGGTTCCTAGTTGTTGGTGCTGTTTGGGGAGATTTGGGTGTGCAGCCTTGCTGGAGGAAGTATGCGGGCTTTGAAATTAAAAAGCCTCCACCACCTCTATTTCACCTGCTTCCCTTCTTTATGTTTGCATTTGAAGATGTGAGCTCCCGGCTTCCTGCTGTAGCTGTTATGCCTTCCCACTGTGGTGGACTCACTCTGGAGCTGCAAGCCCAAATAAACTCTTCCAGAAGTTGCTGTTGGTAGTAGTGTCTTATCACAGCAACAGAAAGGTAAAATAGCGAAGTCCAGGTCAGTTTGGGCTACAAAATAAGACTCTGCCAAATAAATAAATAATAAAAATGAGGAGAAAGTGGAGAAGGAGAAGGGAGAGGAAACTAATTTATTTAGGTTCATAAACTGGTTTTCCAGCTCTTTGAGGATATACTGGTAACAATAATGTTTGAGTGCACCGTGAGAAAGTAAAAAGCATGGCATTGTGTGTGTGTGGGGGGGGGGTGGCTTGTTTTTCACTATAAATCACGTTCCTACTGAGGATGATTATTTCCTATCTGCTTGATTGACATACAGTCCAGTATGCCCACATGTGTGCTTAGCTCAGAGGCAGCTCATGTAACGTCTGCCCTGCTGAGCAAAGGGGTCATTACTTGCCGCATTTGGAGGCTCTCAAGCCTGGAAGAGAAGACGTGTCCACTGTTACAGGCTTTGAAACTGGTCAGCTGGAGCCAGGGTTCTTTCATTTACATGTGGGGAAATGAGGTCTGGACAGCTCAGCCCCACACTCCCTCCCCTTGCCTGGACCAGCGTGAAGCATAATGTTCTCCTTTGGTAGAGGGGAGCGAGATCCCAGGCTTTCCGTGGGGAAGGGGCTTGATTGGAAGTCACCACCTAGGAGGTGTAGCTACAGTGGCTGCAGGTGACTCTTGAGGAAGCTGACCCGGAAAGGACCCAGCAGCTGCACAAAGAAAATCAGGTGGGTGTGTGGGAGGTACCTGGTGTGGGCATAATCCACACATATCCTGGTTACTTGCCATACTACTGGGCTACCTGTCCTCAGAAGGCTCAAGCTGGCCTTTTCTGTGTCAGCTCGTAGCCCTTGAGACGAGAGGAGGGGGACATGGAATCCCCACGGAGGAGGAGAGAAATCAGGTTCCCCAACTCAGATTCTGAGCCATGTTAGACCCCAGGAGATGCCATGTGCCTCCAGTTCGCCATGTTAAACAAACTCAAATAACAGTGAACCTCAGAATTACCTTTTGCATTATACACACACACATCTTCTTGTCTTAAGAACTATTCAATATTCCTTATTGCCCCAACCCTCCTCTGGTGAGATAAAAGAGTCAAGAAAAGAGATGGTGTAGAGGTGAATATGGGGGTTATATTAGTGAAGAAATGAGCGCCAGCAAGAAGCCATCTGGGACAGATTCTCTTGGTCAGAGGATGAGGCCTCCTGCATCAGGAGCGAAGGCTTGACTTCTCCCAAGGTGTCTGTGCTTTCAAATAACTGGCCGAGGTCCTCAGCAGCCCTAGGCTTAAGGCCTTATGGCTTTGGAACCTGGTAAGAACCTTCGGTCTCAGGAGCAACAGTAGGCAGATCTGAAGCTGGTGACACTCCAGGCCAGCATATGAATCCTGGCATTGTGACCTCAACTGTTCCGCACACAAAGAGGTAGTCTCCCTACCATTGCCTAAGCCTGTAAGTTTCATAAGACAGTGGCTCGGTCCCAGGGGACTGTTGTGGGGAGGTTGGGAAATTGAAGAACACCCTGGCTCTTCCATCATGTCGGCCAAGAGGGGAGAACTGAAGAAAACCAACCCGGTAAAGGAAGAATATCACCGGGCACTGCGGGGCCTCTGTGAGCTCCTGCCAGATGGAGGGAGGCAGGACTGAGAAGATATTGGAAATGACCCTGTGAATCTTCCAATTTTCTTTCTTTGCTCAGAGTCCCAAGCAGCCCTCAGCCTGGCGTGGGTGTAAATTGGTGCCTGGCCTTGGGGTGGGAAGGAACAGGGCCTGTGACTTCTCTACGGAAGGCCCAGTGGTCTCCAAGACCCTTCTCAGTCCAGGACCCAGCCGAGGCCTGAATCTAACTGACCCATCTAAGGCTCAAAATAACCTTGATAGATGATTAAGCCCACTTAATAGACGATGAGAAAATGGGGGCCCTGACACTGAGTAACCTGCCCTCGTTGGTATGGCTAAAAGAGAGGGCATGTTAGAGCCTGAGCCATTCTTGAAACAACCTTCGGGGGCTTTCTAAAAGTTGTTCAAAAGGGCTCTCCCTGTCTGCGGGTTAGACACACATGCACTCATTAGAAATGGATAGCATGACCAGGCTCAGTGGCCAGAAGCAGACATCGTGCTTGGGACCACACGAGCATACACTCAACTGCAGCTAGCGTGTGGTTGTTGGGGTCTCTTGCGAGGACTGACTGTTATTTTTCCCAATCCTGACAAGCGACTAACTACACTGTGACCTTCTCTCTCTGCAGAAAAAGAACTACAAGGAGGTTTGCTTGGAGCTGACACAAGTAAGCTGTTTGGAATCTATGCCTTCAGTCAGGCCTGAGATCCATGGGGAGGTCATTGGAGACAAGGGCCATTTCCTATTCTTGGTGTCAAGAACCTATCGTAGGTGTTGGGGGACACAAGAAAGATAAGTTCCTTGTTTTCATAGGACTTCACGAGTGACCAGTCAGACATAAACAACAGAGAAAGTCGGCTGTGCCACCTGTTACATGGAGAATGAAGATTAGGAGACAGGAGGGGACGGCTGTTTTAGGGTCGGAAAGGTCTTCCTTGGAGCAAGAACACAAGGACTAGATGCTGACAGAGCAGAGTCTGAGAAAGAACCTTCTAGCTGGAGGGAAGAAGCATCCGAGGTGGGAATAAGCCAGGCTGTGCAAGGGTCGGGAGACAAGAAGAGTTGAGGCCCTCTGAGCCAGGAGAGGTGTGACTACACTGAACCTAGAGAGAGAAAAGGGCAGAAGGAATTTCTGCAGAGACAGGGCCACCAGCTTCTCTTTGTGCCCTGTCTCCAGGGAGGGACAGAACTCAGGGTGGGCTCTCTAGCCCCGCCCACCCTATTATTTCCAGTGCCTCGACGTTTCCGTTTCAATCCACAGACAGATGATCACAAAGGACTTAAACAAGAAGGGCTAGTCATCAAAAAAGGGATGACGCAGGAGCTGAAGGTCAGTGTCTGGGCTCAGGTGGCCAGGGTACAGATCACCTGTGAAAGGGGTGGCCAGCCAGCTAACTTCTGAGTGTGTTGGTACCCGGGGGCACCTGCAGCCGGAGGCTTCACTAAGTCCTGTCTCTTATTTTTAATCTGTTACTTTGAAACAAATTGACTTACCTAGGCGTTACAGAGAATGGCATAGTGAATTCTAGCACACGTTTCACCCAGATTCCCTAAATGCTGGCGGCTTATCACTGTTGCTTTAGTCTCTGATTCTGTCTGTCTCCTTTTCTACACACATGCACCCACCAGTGTATACACGCGTGCGCACACACATCACCCTTCATATCTATAGGCTCCAATGCCTTTAATTCAGCCAATCTGAGATTGAAAATATTTGATAAAGCACTACAGATATTTTTCCATCACTTCTAAAACAAGACAGCAGCAATCGTTTGCATAGCGTTTGCACGGCATGTGTACTGAGGGGGACCCAGGAACGGCCCAAAGCCTGTGGGAGGTTGGCCACAGCATGTAGGGGATGTTGGCGTTAGCAAATTTGGATATCTGCAGGGTACCTGAAGTTTCTCTCATGAGGAACTATTGTGGGTACTTCCTGGTCCCCTCTTTCCAGGACAATGGTGGGCATCTTGACTGTATCTCCCTTTCCTGGGTTCTCCCCTCAACCTTCATCACAGGGTCCTGTACCAATCCTCCGTGGATACCCAGAATGATTGACCGCAGATGCTGTCTGAACTGTTTGAGAATTAAGCTTAGCCAGATTTTTAATATGTACTTCCTAAAAAGAACCATGTTCTCTTACAGTTTTTATTTTTGTTTGTTTGTTTGTGTGTGTGTGTGTGTAATTATCAAAATCAAGTCATTAACAAAACCCTTATTTTGATGTCACCCGTTGTCTCATTACTAACAACAAAATCATTTGGCCTGGGGACCTGATCCCTGACCTGTGTTTCCCCTAGTGCCCCCCTCCTCCACAACCCTGGCCGTTTTGTGTGCCTGTGTGTGTGTGTGTGTGTGTGTGTGTGTGTGTGTGTGTGGTGTGTGTGTGTGTCTGTCTGTCTGTCTGTCTATCTGTGTGTGTGCCTGCAGAGGCCAGGAGAGGGCATCAGATCCTCCTGCGGTTGGAGTCAGAAGCCGCTATGAGCTTCCAGATGCTAATGTTGAGAATGGAGCTCCAGTTCTCTGGGAGAGCAGGAAGCCTTCCCGGCAGTTAGGACTTCTCCAGCCCCATCACGTCTCTTTAGTGTGGATTACCTTTTCAACGTTTATTTTACCGAATCTTGACAGTTTTGAGGATTTATTTTACTGATGGATGCTAACTCTCTACTCATCTGCCTTTTCCAGAGTTAGACTGGGGATTTGGGGCAAACCTTCCGAAGCTGTGCTCTTTTCAGTGTGTTCCCCGCTGGTCTCCCGTCCCCCACTGTGCTAACACCGCCTTTGCCTTTTCCTTTCCTCTGATTGGTAGAGCCCCAAGGACCTCCCCTTGTTTTCCGTTGAGAGATGTCTCCAATGTGTTTCTCTCACATTTATTTCCACAGAATGAACTCAGGGAGGTGAGAGAAGAACTCAAGGGAAAGATGGAAGAGATAAAGCAGGTAACACAATAAGGTTCAGCAAGAGAAGAAAAGTGGGACTCTGAGGGAAATGTAATTGCCAACCCTGACGAGTCAAGGGAACCAGGAACTGCATGGGCGAAGCAACAAACTGACTCACACCTGGTCTCCTACAGTCTTCCAACCCTGGGCAGCACAGAACAGTAATTTCTTTCTTATTCCATGCCTAAGCCCATTTTTCAAGCAATGACTAATTCCCTAATGTATTAAAGTTGGGGTGATGTTAGGCTCAGTGATAGCGTGAAGAGGAGCTGACTAGGAATCTGACGACGGTCACAGATCAACTGTGTCCTCCTCATACATCTTCCCAGAGGAGGCTGCACAGACAGAGCTCTCCTGTTTCTAGGATACAGTCACTTATAGCTCACCTAGGGAATGGGGGAACTAAGCAAGAAGGAGTAGTTCAAGCATGGCCTGAGCCCCACATGTCAAAGCTGTTGCTAGAGATGACCTGGTAGTGGTAGCCACACCCTAAACCCTTCATAGACTTCTCGGGAAGAAAGGTGCTTATATAGAGTAACTATTAGTCATCCATTCCCATGATCCAGCTACCACCCTTCACTCAAAATGCCCAGAAGACCCTGTGACTGGCTTCAGGATTACACTTCAGGCCCTGTTAAATCGCACTTTTCTTCCTCACTAGATAAAGGATATAATGGACAAAGATTTTGATAAGCTTCATGAATTTGTGGAAATTATGAAGGTAAGCTTTCACTGTATGCCTTTCATGGGTCACATGGGAAGTGATGGAAGAGATGCCAGGCCCCTGCTCTTGAGGTCTCTATCACCCACTAGACAGATTTACAGGCTGAGGTGCAGGTGTCTGTTAGTCAGAGGTTTAGAGGTAGGGAGTGCGAGTTAGGAGCAAAGTCCTGCAAGAGAATCTGGGCCTTAGACTTGATAAGATTATGTCACAAGCTTGATGTGAAGCTGAAGGCCCAGCCTGGCTCCCTTTTGGCTCAGAAACATGACAGATAGCAGGGACCACAGAGCAGCGGTTTGCAAACATTCGTCTGTTTCAGAACGACTTGGGACAAGGCCCCAGGTTCATACTCAGATAGGTCCTGGGTCCGGCTGCCTAGAAGCTTGAGAATTACTGATGCAGATGCATATGCAGGCAAAAGGCAAGGCCTGGAGTATTTCTAAGAGGTCGAAGGGACACTTGAATCGCTAGATTAAAGTTCATGATAAACCTACAGTTATCAAACCAGGGTGGTTAAAATAAGAAGGGAAGTGAAGGAATGTGAGGGCTCCTTTTCCGGGGATGGATGTCCTGAGAACCGCCCGGGAGCATACTAAACATCAAACACCCAGACTCCACACAGACCAAAGACTGAACAATAACTATTTCAAAGTGTAGTTGTTTAAGTGCTACAAATGATTTTAAAATGTATATATGTGTTTATATACGTTACATGTATATGTGTAAAATGTATATATGTGTTTATATACATTACATGTGTATTGCGACAGTTTCAGGAATGCACACTGGCCTCCAGCTTTTGATTGCTCCTACCTCACCCCGAGTGCTAGAACTGTAGGTCACCTCCCGTGCTTGGCTTCTTCCCAAGTCATCTGGACGTGTGCCCTTAGATGCAAATCAGATCCTAAACACTTGAACAACATTCGCCAGCCTCAGATGGATGAGATCAGAGAGGTCTATCACACGGGCCACTTAAACCCAGGCTCCCCTCAGAGAAACTAAACCAGAATCTTTGCGAGTGAGGGCCCAGCCCCAGTGACTTCGAAATTTCCCCATGGGATTCTAATAGACACTTAAGACTGAGAACCATATGTCCATCAACTTTTAAATTTGATAAAGGTGATTTTTGGGGGGTGGTACTAGGGATTGGATCCTGGGATCTCACATTGCTAGGCAGCCTCTCAACCACTGAACTGGATCCAGCCCTGTGATAAAAGGTGGTTTTAAATGTCAGAAGAAAAGGGTTATGTAATAATAGAAGACCATTGCTCGACTCTGTGAGGAAAAACCAGTTCATTAGCTCTGTAAGCTGAAGTGGTCTATAACATGAACTTGAGAAATAAAAACCAGTAAGGAAAAGTTATAAATATGAATATAATGGCCAAATTTCAAAGTATTGATGTATTTGCCTATATGAATGTTTTAAAAAAGAATTAAGATGGAAAAATGTCAGATGCAGAATTTAAAAGCACTTTGAGGAAATAGTTTTCCACAACTGTGATAAGGGACAAAGGGTTTATAATCCATAAAATATAGATGTCACACAGAACAATAGGAAATAAACGAGAAGAAGGGCAAGGGCGTGATGGGCAGGCCAGAAAGAACAGACGGAGACCCGGAGAACACAAACAACTTCCCTCCCACAGAGGAACTGTGCAGCTAAATAGAGACACCTGAGCAGCTCAGAGAGTGTGCTGCTCCTGCAGTGGACCCCAGTTTAGTTCCCAGCACCCACACTGGGAGGGTCACAACTTCCCATAATTCCAGCTGCAGGGGATCTGATGTCTCTGTCCCTGGGAGGCACCTGGACTCAAGTGCACACACCTAGACACACACACACACACACACACACCACATAGCATCTGTCTTTAAGTAATGTAACTGTCACACTCAAATTTTGGGTTTATGACCATGAGTCACTGATCAGAGTACTAATTCATGCAAAAATCGGAATTTTAGAAAATAGGCATTCTCAAGATTTATCCTATGAGAATATTAAAAACTGTCAACATGACTAAGTATAAACTATTTTCATTTCAGAATTATTTATAATAGCAAACATTTGGGAATAGCCACAATTTCCAACAATAGAGAAGTAACTAAATTATAGTTTTTCCATATATTAATATTAGGGCTTATAAAAAATGCTTAATGTAAATATATAGGAAAACGATTGGGAAATAGATGCACCAAAAAGGCAGAGAGCAGTCTTGTGATCCAGTTTTTAAATACTCTCCTGCTTTATCCAGCTTTTTTTTTTTGCAAAGGGCATGCACTATTTCTATATTAACATGCAAACGCCATAAGCATTTTATTAGTGGCCACTCTGGGTACGGAGAGGCACAAAGAAAACTATTTCAGGCAGGGAACAGCTTGGCCCCAGCAGGAGGATGGCTGTGTTTCCCAGTCATGGGGGAGACAAGCCATGGAGTGAGGTCATCTGGGGGAAACAGAAATAAAACTGCATGGGCACACAGTGGAGACTGATGGGATCTTAGAAACAGCTGACAAGTTGGGACTTGCCTCTCTAAGCAGCAAGCAGTCTCTGGAGCTTCTTAAAGAACACACAAGGAGCAGCTGCTGGCAAGGTGGCCTGGGAGGCGCAGAGCAGGTGGGGAAGGCCTGCGATTGCCTCCCGCTGTGATAGAGCGAGAAGGGTTAGAGGAGGGGGCAGGGAAGAAGGGAGACATTGAAGGCAACATGGTGGTTCTTGGTGACAGATTCGGGATACTGGAGTCTTAAGTGAGTGTCCATAGTGACCCCAGAGTGTCCATCTGGATGGACAAGGCAGTGGAGAAATTGTCAAGCATAGTGGGCGAGTGGAGCTGATTTAGATGGGAAGGAGAGGCTGGGCGAGACTTGTAAGAGTAAAGGACACCAGCACTGTGTGCTCAGCCCCAGGGGCATGTTTGGTCATACGGAGATTTTAATACTTTTCCTGGGTATTCTGACATTTACAACCATCGACACAGCTGTCTTCTGGTGTGGGAGAATTATCTGTATTCTGTCAATCATGTATTTTAATAAAACGCTGATTGGCCAGGCAGGAAGTATAGGTGGGAAAACCAGACAGGAAGTAGAGGTGATGCAGTGAGAACAGGAGAATTCTGGGAAGCAGGAAGCTTCCTCTGTCACTCCTGCCCAGATCACTGAAGAGGCAACGTGTGAGCTGACAGCTGAAAAAGGTACCAAGCCATATGGCTAACACAGAGTAGAATTATGGGTTACCGTAAAATGTAAGAATTAGTTAATAAGAAGACTGAACTAATGGGCCAATCAGTTTATAATCTTATGGAGTCTTGTGAGTGATTTTCCTTGGGAGTTGCCGGTTGTGGGGTACTGGGCGGGACAGAAACCCCAACAAGCCAGCCCTCATGTTACAGTCTTCAGAAACCATGCCTTCCCGACCAATGGTGTGATTGCTTTGTCAGCTTTACATCAATTAAACTGGCTCAGAATCTTTCTGTATTAGAAACACTTTCACTTTCGTTCATAATGAATACTGTCAATTACAGCTTCTGCACCCTTAGGGTTTCTTCTTCTCCACCATTTCTCTCCAGCTTTTCCCACGTCAAATTCTATAGATTATTTTTTCTCTTTTAGTTCTCAGTGAGTAATGAATGAGCCGTGTTGTTTTAGCTACTGTCTTCTATTTCATTTTTAGGATTTGTTTTCATTATTTTAAATTTGTGTGTGTGTGTGTAAGTGTGCACGCGCATGCGTGTGAATCCATGCGTGTGTTTGTGGGGTGTGGGGTTGATGCACGACGTGACCAGATGTATTGGATCCTCTGGAGCTGGAGATAAAATCCGCTTGCAAGCTGCCTGATGTGGGCATTGGGAACCAAACTCTCAGGTCCCCTGCAGGAGCAGTGTGTTCTCTGAACCACTGAGCCGTGTATCTGGCCCTCATTTTACTTTGTTTCACTTGTTTTATTTTTCATACTAAAACTGTATTGTCACACGCACACGCACACACACACACACACACACACACACACACAGAGACACAGAGACAAGGGTGCAGGCGCTGGAGACAGAATCTCTGAGATTACAGCATGTTTTCTTAGCTGCACCGTTTCGTGGGCACCAACTCAAAGCCTCATCCCTGAGGTCAGGCAGAAGAGCTCCTAGCCTCTGGCTCACCTAGTGCTCCGCCCATGCTCTAGCCTCACTGTGGAGCTGGGGTAGAAGGTGACCGGCAGGGACATGCCCCATTCCCCTCAGCCAAGGCTAGTGGGGATTCTTGAAGTATAAGACAGGAGGAGTTAGAGGAGAGAGAGAGGGAGGGAAGCTCCGAGCTCTTCAGAAGGAGAATTCTAGTCTTGGGTTCTCTCTCAAAGGAAATGCAGAAGGATATGGATGAGAAGATGGATGTTTTAATGATCATACAGAAGAACAACAAGCTGTAAGTGCCACCTCCTCCCTCCCTGGGGGCTCAGAGAATGTTCTCCTTAAGGATTTGCCTTGACTCCACTGTTACAATGACTGGAAGTCAAGGCCTTCCATGCACCCCTGTGCCGGTAGAAAAAGTTTCCCCAAATCTCTGTCCCCTCCTGACCCGCCAGTCCCCTTCAAAAACAACCAAAGGAGCAGCAGGAACTCGGGCAGATAGGAAAGACGGACAAAGATCCCCAGCTCAGACCCAAGAAAATGGAAGAACCCGATGGAGCAGCATTGACTAGCGATAAGATGATGACGTCACAAAAAACAAAGGATAATCCACCGGATCCCCTTCATTCGTGTCAGAGTTGCTGCGTAAGTGAATTCCTGTCGGCCCTCAGCACTGTCTACAGCCCAGGGCTGCTCCTGCCCTGCCCTTCTCCTCTCCCCACCCCCAGAGCTTTTGCCTCACCCTACTCCCAGTCCTTGGACGAATCTCCTAGTCTGGAAACCTTCCTTAGCTGCCTGCCTTCAAGGCTGCGGTGAGATTCAAACCACTGTTGTGCACTCGGCCCCTAGATGTGCCTGCTCCCGAGTTCTGCTCAGTCACACCGTCCTCTATAGCGAAGCCTGGTGAGGTGCCCAGCAGGCTGGCCAACTTGAACCAGGGAAAAACATGATCTTTCTTGTGCCATTTCTGTCCCCTCTACAGGAGAAATGTTTGTTGTGTGCCCTAAAGAACAACTGCCATCGGGGGTAGGTAGAGCCATGCGAGAAGGGCCTTCTCAGTGGACTCTGGTTATCCCAAAGGCATGCGCTTGGGCTTCCTTTTGCAGCCAGTCCCACCTGTGGGGGTCCAGGGCCTAGGGACTGCCAGTGGGGTTCCGCTACCCAGCATACTCACCCAGACATAGAGGATGTGGCACCAGGACAGAGGATTTGGGTGGCCAACCCTAAGGTTGCTGTCCACAGGCTCCCTTGGTGGGGAGGGTACCCCTTCGGCAGCAGCCTCAGCCTGGCCCCAGGTCCCCCACCTTTCTCCCACCTAGCAGGAGACCTTCACACCACGCCTGGGCGCCCTTTTCACCTTTGTCATCTGGAGCTGCTTTCTGATTTATCTGTACTTCACCCCCGATGAGATGGAGTATGTGCTTCCAACCTAGTCCAGCCATGGAGCCCCCCAGCAGCTCTGGCTCATCCTCTGAGCTGCAAGGCAGTGTTTTCTGCCCTCTTAAGCACCCCATCCTCACCCACCCAGGCTTCCACCTGGAGATTAAAGACTTTCATTTGAAGTCCAAAGGTTGTCACCCTTTTGTGTACTAGCCCAGCATTTGGGGGCCCAGAGCATCACTTTTTGGTTCAGCACATTTTGAACCCCAGTTCCTCTTCCTTTCCCTATTGGCCAGTGGGGTATTCCATCTGAGTGATCTCAGTCTTGTCTCTCTCCACTCCACTGGGCCCTAAAAAGTCCCAGGTCAGAGCGCCAAGATAGCCGGAAGATATCAAGCCCCAGTCTTTGTAGACTCAAGACACATGCCCACTGCCCTGCCTACCTATCCTCCACATTCTGCACCCCTGCAATATGACCTGGATGTCAGCGGTAACTCTGGAAACCTCTAAGCCTCAAGTCTGACAGGACTGCACTGTTCCCCTCTAAGGTCTTATGACCAAGTAGACTGTGATAGCCCTTGTTGTGAATTCTAATTGGTCTTAATAATAAAAACCCGGAGTCAGATATCAGGGGGTGAAAGCTGAGAGATCAGAGAAGCAGAGCAGCCAGCCACTAGAGTTCTTACATCTATGAAATCCTCAGGCAGAAGGGTGAGCTCCTGTCTTCTCCCGCCTTGTATCTCTCTCCACCCAGCCATATCGCTTCCTGTCTCCACCTCCCTAGTGCTGGGATTAAAGGCCTGAACTCCCAGTGCTGGGATCAAAGGTGTGAGCTTTGTTTCTCTTTTTGACTGGTTAAATCTCCTGTAGCCCAGTGTGGCCTTGAACACTTGATCTTCCTGCTTCCAACTCCCAAGTGCTGGAATTAGAGGTGTGTGCCATCACTGCCTGGTCTCTATGGTTAGCTAGTGGCTAACTCTGGCCTCTAATCTTCAGACAAGCTATATCTGTGAGAACACAAACAAACTATCACCACAGCCTTTCTTGGACTCTGGTGACATTCACCTACTTTCTGCCTTGGCAGAGGGAGCAATGTCCCTTGTCCCTTCAAAAGACCTTTTACAAGTTGGAGGTGAGCTGGGCATGGTGCTTGTCTTTAATTCTAGCACTGTGAGGCAGAAGCAGGGGAGGCAGATCTCTCTGAGAGTTCAAGGCCAGTCTGGTCTACAGAACGAGATCTAGGCTAGCCAGAGGGATGCAGTGAGACACTGTCTAAAATTAACAAATAAAAAAAACCCACAAATAACAACAAAAATTAAAGATGAGTCAGTAACCACCAGCCTCTCCCGTGTCTCCCTCAGTTCCCTAAGTGCGGGATGGTAAAACTGGCTGCTAGCTTGAAATGGGAGGGAAGAAATGTAGAGAAAATAGTATTTTCGAGACTCTCCCACCACGGGTATGTCTCTCCGGCGTTGGTTTAACAAGGCTCTGTATTCATTGCACACCAATTCTTCCATATCTTTTTGTTGGCTGCTTCTACTTCTAGACAGTATAAGCAGTCAAGTCCATAATAGTAGCAATACAAATGCATTTGGTGTTTCAGATACACATTTTAAAACAATAGCCAAACACAGAGAGTGGAGGCAAACAGGAGACGAGTGGGGCTAGCCCTGTCCTTGTTTCTATCTCCACCGTTAACAGAATGATTTGGAGCAAAAAGAAATGGCTCTTGCTTTGCTAATGACAAGGTGTCAGAGGACTTACATTACTGCTGGGGGCTTTGGGGGAGAATCTGTCCTTGCCTTCCCCAGCCTCAATGGTGCCTGCCTCCCTCCCTCAAAGCCAGCTACAGCCAATGGGGCCTTAAACTGTATTACGCTGACATGTCTCACCTCCCTTCCTTCGACTTTCTCTTAAAGACTTTGATGATTACATCGAGCCCATCTAGATAACCCAGAACGTTCTCACTGTAGCCAGTGATTAGCCACAAAATGTAACAGAGGCCTAGAACTTGGGTGTCTTCAGTAGGTCATACTCTACCTCCCATTGTGACATCTCAGAGCCTAACCCACAAACGCTTTGGAATGATGTTCTGTTCTTTAGGGTGCTGGCTTTCAGGGGCCCACAAGCTCCATCACTACTCTTTCTTCAGAGGAGTCTAATTGTTCTCCCCTTGTGGGATGGCTGCAGCAACCAATGAATAGGAAAGGTAGAAATATTGCAGGATACCTCAGAGATACAGTGACTACCTTCCATCTTGCTGCCCTTGGAAGCCACTGCAGCTGTCCTACAGCAAGGGACTGAGACCGGATGAAAGTCGTTAAAGGCTAGGCTCACCACCAAAATATGAGAAGTAGGTCTCGGCCTGGGGATGTAGCTCAGATGATTGAATAATTACGTAACATTCAGAAAGGGCACAGACCCTCAGTACTGTGTAAAACAGGCCCCGTCCATCACTTGAGAATCTCTCCAATCTCTTTTAGAAGGGCGCTAACTCCATTCACAGGGACTCTGACTTTTATAGACAGATTGTTATTGCCTATTAGACGGTTATTGGAGAGCTAACCTCCTCTGAAGGTCTCACCTCCACGTTTTAGAGGCAGATGGACATCTGAACTACCATGTCTCCCTCCTCCTACACTGGGGACAACCTCCAGGCTCTTCCCCCATGGCCCTTTACCATTTTCTGGGGACCTACTTCTCTTCCTCCTTGGGATATTGAGGGCTGACGTAAGTGTTTCTCTCAACCCCACAGTCCCAGAATTAACACACTGCCCTGTGAATGAATATACAGTACTTGATCAGCACTCAGCCTTCAAGGCTCTGAAGATAAAATTCAAATTAACACTGAAAGAAATCAGAATCGTTCTGGTCTAAAGTCCATAGTTATTAATTAATGACAGAAAGGAAAACTGGCCTGGGACACAAGAGAAAGCCCTTGTGACCCAAAAATATAACCCTGGTTCTGCTATTCTTTAAAGGAAATAAAATAAAACATTTCTCCTCTGAATCAAGTGTCTATAGCCATAATTTGATTAACTAGAAAATGTTCCTCTACATTCATGTGCTAGCTCATTATTCCTAGCGTAGTTGAGATGAGAATATAAATCTGTTTGAGGGGAACCAATGTTAACTTTACTAGAAGGAAGAATGAACTTGAACCATGATCTCAAATCACCGTCCCTGGCAGGTGACGCGAGGCTTCAGGATTCAAGCCCTGACCTGTCCCCACGGCTTTGTCCACCCATCTCTAGGACCTCCCGGTCCTATCACAGTCTGCACAGTCAGCAATAAATTCCCCCACCTGTGCCCCCAAATCTCCTCTTGGTCCAAAGTCACAACAAAGGTCCTTGTTCTCGCTCAGTTTTCTGACAGACAGAGCACAGGGGGATCCCTAGCCCAACCCTAGACCTTGGTCCCCAGCAAGATTTCCTTCGGCCCATCTGTCTACCTGTCTACTTGGTGCCCTGGATGAGCCATCCAGGAGTCCTGGAGTGTTAGAGAGAGCCAAGTCCCCCTGAGCATCTAGGCCTGGCACGCCTGTCAGAGCTCCTTGGGTTAGTTTGAGAATTCCTGAGAAGGTGAATAAAGAACAAAGCCGGAAGCAAGCTAGTAAGGGAGTGGTCTTTCCTGTGTATCATTCCGTCTGTCTGTTTGCCGCCTCCATGGTTGATTCTTGCACACACACCCTTGCTTTCACAAATGGTAGAAAGCATTCTTCCACTGAGCTACACTCCAAGCCCCGTGCTCTATCTCTGGCAGCTCTGAAACCCTTTCCTAGAAGAGCCAAAAGTGAGCGAAGACAGGAGCTACGCGGTATCCATTGATTCCCCTCTACTTCTACTGCTTGATGGTCGTGGTGGATGAATGTACTCATCTACAAAGTATACTGGTACCACTTGGTCATTTAGGCTTGGCAATTTCTCATAGCAAACAAGCAACCAAATCCCACGGGACTCCCTCTCCCCCTGTTTTGGGTTTGACACTTGTAACCCAAGCTAGCCAGAAAGTTGCTATGCAACTGAAGCTGACTTTGAACCCCTGGCCCCCCTCATCCACTTCCTGGATGTTGGGATTACAGGCATGTACTACCATACCCAACTCCATGGAATCTTTTCTACTATTTCATATATCTGTTCTCAAAACTCCCCCCTCCCCATATCCCCATACATACCTTCGTCCAAGGTCTAGGCGTCTAGATTCTGAATCACAACAGTTTCTGGTCCATTCCTCTCAACTCAGTAGATTTTACCCCAAAGCCTGCAATCCTTGTGTGTAGCATAGCACCCCAATATATCATCCCTACCTGCTGCTTTCCTTCAAGTCAGCCCCCACTCAAACACCACCAGCACCCACCGCATACGAGACAGTGGCATTCCTCCTCACTTCCCCCTCAATACCTTCCGTTTCTGCACTGTCTTCCAACATTCCTATCGGTAAACCCTGTGCTCTAGGGTCCTCGCTGGGTCCTTCCCACATGCTTGCTTAGCTCACCATCCCCTCAGCCCTGTGAAATTCTTCTTGGCTACAGTCTGCCTCCACCCAGCTAATCCAGTCACTCGGCCAGAGGCATTTGCACCTCCTGACCCTGCCAGCTCCTGTACTTCTGTTTTCTCCCTGCAGTCGGTGGGCACCTCTTGAAGGGCTCATGTTGTCATCCACTGTCCTCAGCATGGAGGTCACATGTGGTGCTAAGAGAAAGTTGTCTGAACTTTGCTGCCTAGCCTGGGAAGTTCACGGGTCAACTCTCTACCCCCTGCATCTGGAGTCTGGGACCTGAGCGCCATGGGTGTCCCCAAAGGAGGTCAGTATGGCAGCAGGGGCTTCCCACCACAGGGATCCCTGTAGGGGCCTTTGACAGGCTTGGGAAAGTCTCCCCAAAACTCTCAACTACCCAGGCTTCCATTCCAGCATATTCTACTGTGTCCTGTGCTGAGATTGGTCAGTGAGAGGAGCATGGTGTCTACCAGATGCCAGTTGTGAGAATTAGAGGAGGGCCACAGTGAAGGACCTGCAGGGTCACAGTGGCTCTTCCTGGTGACATTGTGCCTGGGTTGTCTTTGCTGACACCCATGTGCTTTTCTGTAGGTCTCAGCGTCACCTTATGTGGAATGTAGTGACATTTAACTTCTCTCCTCTCTAATTCTACTAGTGTTCAGAGCAGCCAGGGTCTTGTGGGGGGGGGACACCTCTCCAACGCACTTCCTGCTTCTTTGGGCTCCAAACCCTTGCTCTTCTGGACATGTCTGGGGCCCAGATGATGGACAGGTGGATAGCGAACCCCGTTGTTCAGTTGGGTTTTTTTCCCTTGGGATTTGGAGTAGGACCCAGTTGACTCAGCCAGCCTGCATAAATGAGAACTGGGAACTCAATTAAAACAAAACAAAATAATCAAAACTGTTGTGATAACAGTGAAGAGTAGGCCAGCACGTCCTTTCCTCCAAACACCTTGGCCTAACCACAGCTGCATTAGGGCTGCAACAAAATGGACTCCGGTCTCCTTTCATTTAGAGGAATAAACAAATGATCTATGGCTGTTTGGGGAAAACATGAATGCTATGTGTGTCACCTCGAAAACACAGCATGCTATGGGGAACAGCTGCTGGCTATTGCAGAAGACAGGGAAGGGTCCCTGGTGACAGCAGCTTAATCTCAGTAACAATGACAACAGAGCAAGGACCAACTGGCTCACTCAGCCCACGCACAGGCAACAGGTGCTGCGGCCCTGAGGCTCTGACTCAGGTATCACTTAAATGCTGCGGGAGCTCCTTCCGCTCCTTCAGCCAATAGCCGCTGAGATACTAGCCCATTGGGGCATGGTCTCTCTCTCTCTTTAAAAAAGCAGCGGCTGTCCTCCACTCTCTCTCTGGCTTCCGGCTCCGCTTCCGGCTCCTAGACTCCTTTCCTGTTTGTGCAGAGGGGCCGTTGTCTGGGACGGTAATCTGTAAGTTTTTTCCCCTTTGAATAAATAACCATTCTATTAATCATAATTCCAAACTGGTGTGGGATTGTTTGTGACTTACGCCTTCACTTAAAGATGAGTCATTCGGGAGCAGCTAGGGAGAGGAGGACTGGGCACTCAAGGGTGAGAGGCCAAATGTGTCACCCATCCCCATCACTGCTACAGAGCTGGCACAGTGGAAAAGGACGGGCTCAGGCTCTCCCCACCACATTCTCAGCCAGATCGACCCCTCTAGGTTCCAACAGACCTGTCTGTACTCCGTGGCTATGAAGACGGGGACCCAACTGTCCGTCTAAGAGTCGCTTCCCAAGCTGGTCTCAGGGGTCCCTTCCCTAGGGCCTCCAGCAGCTCACCCTGATATTCAAGGACCATACACCTCTTTATAGCGGTGATCAGGGTAACTTTGGGATGGTCCTTTCTGTGTTAAAACAAAATACAACAAAACCAAATGTGTAAGAACCTGCCTCCTCACCTGTCGAGGAACCAGAGGGTGCAGTATGCCTCAGGAGGATGGGGTAGTTTTCAATGGAGGGAGGTTTGCCCATCTGACATTTTATTTTGTTTGTTTGTTTGTTTTGAGGCAGTCGCACTATGTAGTTCTGGCTGTTCTGGAACTCACTATGTAGACCAGGGTAGCCTTGTTCTACCTCATGTTGCCTGCCTGGTACTGAGATTAAAAGCATGCAGCACTACACCCAGCCTACTCGGCATTGATAGCCTTACAACAGAGTTCTATTGATAGTATTGATAGCCTTACAACAGAGTTCTATTGACAGTATTGATAGCCTTACAACAGAGTTCTATTGATAGTATTGATAGCCTTACAACAGAGTTCTATTGACAGTATTGATAGCCTTGCAACAGAGTTCTATTGATAGTATTGATAGCCTTGCAATAGAGTTCTATTGATAGTATTGATAGCCTTGCAATAGAGTTCTATTGATAGTATTGATAGCCTTGCAATAGAGTTCTATTGATAGTATTGATAGCCTTACAGCAGAAGTCTATCAAATGTTGAAAGAAAAACTTTTTTGTTGTTTGTTTTGTTTTGTTTTTGGAGACAGGGTTTCTCTGTGTAACAGCTCTGGCTGTCCTGGAACTAGTCATTTAACTGCCTTTAATGAAGCAGGAGGTGGGAAGGAGGGACAGACAGATCTTTGTGTGACTTTAGGGCCAGCCTGGTCTACATAGCAAATTCTAGCCAGCCAGGACTACTTCTACCTCTACTACTACTACTACTACTACTACTACTACTACTACTACTACTACTACTACTACTACTACACACACACACACACATATGAATGCTTAATGACATCAAGAGGTTTTAGTGCTATAGTATCACTATTAGCATATGGCCCCGGAAGCTGGAGAGGCAGTTTAGCAGTTAAGAGCACTTCCTGTTCTTGTAGAGGACCCAGGTTCAGTTCCCAGCCCCCCCCCCACTTCATTCAACTGAAACTCCAGTTGTAGGGGATCTGATGCCCTTTTCTGATGACTTTAGGCACCAAGTTCACATGTGGTGCCACATACGTACATAGAGGCAAAACACTCATATACATAAAAAGTTTTTCTAAAAAGATGGCCTTATGGGGCTAAACCCCATGTTTGTGTGATGCTGTTCATGGTGGCATCTTCCCAGGGCTGCAGCCACCTTCCTCTCTCCCTGGAGTCAGAGGGACATTCGACGTCTAATCCCGACCAGAGTTGTCCATTCCCAGCTTGTTAAATCAGTAAGCTTAGAACTTCCCGTGCTTGCTTCTCTTAGAGCAAAACCCGAAGCCTCCGTCACCTGCGTCCACCGTCACCACGCCCAACCCATGATTCTCCCTTTCCGGTTCTAGCCACACTAGTATGTCTTCATCTGAATCCTGTACATTCTTGCTTCAGGGCCCTTCCCTCTCCTCCACCGTCCATGGAGCTCCCTCCCGGGAAATTGCCTTGCTCTTTTGTGTAAATAATGATGCTCACTCCCAGAATTCCTTGCCTTCCCTCATCCCCTCACCCAGCATACCAACGGTACAGACAGCATAGCCTCTGTGTGTATGTGTGTGTGTGTGTGTCTTCTCTGGAGGGCACACTCCTTAGCAGCAAATTTGCTCCTGTCACCCCTGTACTTGGGTGACAGTGACAGGTTCGGGGGTTGGGGGTGGTAAACACAGTGCATCAACAGTTTGGCAAGCAGTCAGGCTGGGTGCACCTGTAACAACTGGGTGCACCTGGCATTACTTCATTTTATTATTTAAAAAACCCTATGGAATCGCTGTCATTGTGTGAATGACATTTTACACAGAACCAAACAAACCAAGAGGGAGGTGAAAGAAATCCCTTCTCATGTCATGCGTCAGGTGGCAGAGCTGGAATTCGAACCCTGCACACTCTGATCTCCGATTTCTTCTCTTCACACTTGCTTCTGATGGCGAAGACCAGGGCTGACAGCAACAGCGTTGTCTGTTGATATCACGTGTCAGAAGATGGCACATCGCTGGCTCTGTCACAGCCCTGAGTGGTCGCCTGCACAGGGTTTGTATGTGGTTCCAAAGCGCATGTCTGCTGTGTGGGTGGGACCTCGGGCTGAGCAAGCGCCTGCCCAGCGACTGTGCTTGGTAACCCTCAACCAGGAGCAATCTGATACCTGCTGCTGGCGAGGATCTAACACAGACAGAGAATCCTTTGGTTTTCTGTGCAGCTGGTCCATGAGCCTCTGGGGAGAACTGGGGACGTTGTGCTAGTCACCAAAGGTCATTCCTGCCTCCAGGCGTAGGGTTGTTTCTCTTGGGGGAAAATCCCTTGTTTCCCTTAGAGGACAGCGGAGCCGGAAAGCTTTTGGAAGACCAGATGATAGCAGCGAAACAGCTCTGAGTTAGGCATAGAAGACGTTTCAACTTTTTTTTTTTTTAACCTACTCTCATTCAGGTTATTGGTTCCTAGAAGCTCCCTCTGACGCTGTTTTATTAGAAGAAACAGACCACTTTCAGACTTGACATTCACAAAGGAAAGGGTTTAAAGTGAGACCAGAAATCCCGAGTCCTAACTTTTGCTGAGACCAATACAAACAGGTGTATGTGTAACATTACAGCTCGGATGGAAAGGGATCCTGGCGGTCGGGAGCCAAGGAAGATTACCACAAGTCACAGTAAGCTGCAGCTTATAGCCCTGATCCAGGGAAAGGTTTCTCCCCAATGTAACAGCTCTGCTTCAGCAGGGGAGGGTTTCCCCAGTGAAGCTGTTACAGTTCTGCTTGGGTCCCCAGAGTGTAAGAACTCCACTCCGTTAAGGGTTGGTTTCCCAGTGAAAGCATTACAGCCCTGCTCTGCTCTACCCCGCTCTCGCTCAGAGGAAAAGTTATTTCTCTGTTCTGCTCCATCCTCTCACCCAAACCTCATTCAAGAGATTTATTCAGAGGGAAGAACCCAGGAGGGTGGCTGCCTCAAAACCGCCAGGGTGGAGAAGGCAACAGCAAACAGAACAGGCACAGGGCTTATATGGGGCTTCTTAGGGGCGGAGTTTTTGCAAGGAGAAGATTTTCAGGGTGGACATTGGTCAGATTTCAGTTCCTTAAGCTCAGATTAACTAGATCACATACTTAGGGATTGGTTGGTTTTCGGCTTAGTTGGTCTGGGCAGATTTGGCTCTGGTTTCAGGGCCAAAGTATGTTTGTTTCAAACATGGCCCCTTTTAGCCTTTTTGCTCTAATTTCAGTGCCGGAGCGTATTTCTTTCACTGGTTCTGGTTTCAGGGCCAGGATGGGTTTCTTTGGCAGGCCCTTTTACCCTTCAGTAAATATTCCCAGACAGGAGGGGAAGGGGGGGAAAAGTAAACCATGAAAACCCACCAGCAGAGGGCACCAGGGCACCATCAGTCTCTGCCCACTGAACTCTCCAGAAGCCAAAGATGCCAGGATGAAACAGGGATGGAACAAATCCAGAGTTTAGGCCCTGGGTCCCATCTTGGCCTCACCTTTAGAATTTTGTGGGTCTCAGGATGCCTTATGACACAGACTCATGCCTACAGGAAGCTAGTGTCCACTCACAGAGGGATTAATCCCACACAAACCCAGTACGTAGAGCTAACTATAAAGTGATTTCCACCCAACCCTGTGTATACTTAACCAGTGTTGCTGAGTTCCTGCATGAGTCAGGCACAGGACTAAACACCATGTCCTCAGAAATGGCGCTTGAGCGGTTAGGGGCTAAGGCTGGCCTCTCAGAGTCTTTTAAATAATTAATGGGGAGAAAAGAAAACTATGATTTTTTTAGTTCTAGAATCATAAAAGTCATAGGAAAACATGGAGAAGAGGGAAAGTGTGGAGAGAAAAGGAAGAGAGGAAACAGAAAGAGATGTTACATTTCAATTAATTCCGTGTGTGTGTGTGTAATAACATATATATATATATATATATGGACAACAGAAAGTCTGGCTTTGGCAACCTCCCATTTCCCCTATAGACCCTAATTTGGGACTCAGCTCTGCTGAGCTACCCCAAAACTCAGCTTGTGTAGCTGCCTGCTAGGCATAGAAGCCACACTCTCAATTTTCCTTCCGGCATCCCTGATCACACCCCTGCACACTCAGGGCTCCTCTCAGTTCCTGATTTGCAGGAGGCAAACCCGGTCACTATCCCATCCTAAAGCAGCACATGCCAGTTCTCCCAGGAATGTGTGCAATTTTAAAAGCCCAGTTAACCTCAAGTTGATAAATTCTCAGACAGTGGGCTGAAGAGAGATGATAACATCAGTTTATGCTGAGGATGAGTTGGGACAATGTGAGGCAAGATGGGAACACCTGCCAGTGGGCTCTCATTCTCTCCGATGCAAAGGCCTTGTGGCGCAGATCGCTGGTCAGCCCAGCGTTTGCAGGCCAGGGTTAGCTCTGTAAGCAGGTTTGAAAAGGTGTGACGGCAGGGTCTGTGTGACTCTGTGTGTGTACTTGCATGAGCTCAGACAGAGGTCATTGCAAGGAAAAGGATGAGTCATCAGGCCTGATGCTGCAGGAGAACGGCTGAGCTGCAAGGCTTGGCCTTGCTGTGACAGCTGCAGCCCTGGCTTTCTGGGAACCTGAGAGCATCCCCCACACCCGACCCCAGCCCAGCAATCTCTGCTGCAAACCGATGTGTCATCTGACCTCCCACAGCTCTCTCGGGTGTCAGGAGGCCTGCTTGGAATGTCCTGCCTCAGTGCTGAAGGGTGGACGGAGGTGGGGGCTGGGACTTTCCTAGAAAGTCTTCTGATCCAAGGTACATGGAGACTACCAAGTGATGGGCGTGGTCGACCAGTAGTTAGAATTAACCAGACCAGCTCAAAAACAACGAATATAGTTTAATAATTGGAAAACGGAGAAACTTACACGACCGGAGTCCAGCGAGCACCACGCGCAGCCGAGAGAGACAAAACAAGGGGCGGGCACCTGGATTCCCAGGTCCTTCTTCCTTGGTCCCAGGTGGCCACATCCTAGCCAAATGTGATTGACTGAGCTTCCCCATCAACCAAGTCTGGGAAGACAGTTTAGACAAGACCACAACAAAACCAAGATCCTTCCTTTCTGTCACAGTCCGCCCACAGCAGGGCTCGCCTGTGGTTCTTTGTGCTGAGCTCTGCTAGAACAGACTTTGCTGCGGGCTATCCCTCCCTGACCTCCAACTCCCAGCAAAGCCCACCTGCCTGCCACTTCTGCAAAGCTCTGCTGGCCACACAGCAAGTAGGAAACCCATCCCCTCACCAGATCTTGTTATGACCACAGAACCACGGGGCCTCTTATCAAAAGTGGAAACAACTGGAATGTCTGTCAGAGAGAGAGAGAAAGAGAGGGGAGGGGAGCGGGGGGGATGGAAATCCTATAGCCCTCAAAACTACAGAGAGAGAAAGTGGCCACTGAAGGCTTGCAGGGGCGTGCTGGGATAACTGGTGGTCGATAGGGAATTTCTCTGGGGTGTATGTGGAGAAATGCTCTGGAATTTGCTGGTGATGATGGCCCCCTAATTGTGAATATGCTGAATACCATATTGTATCATATAATTTAGTGTATGGATTATGTTTCAAAACATTCATCAAATAGTATACTAACACTTTGTGCTTTGGTCTGTGTATTAACTCTAACTCTTCATTGCTCTAAGTGAAGCCTCACAGCTCTGTGGCTATGAATTCTTTTTACAAAATAACAACATCAAAAAACAAAAGCAGCCGGGCAGTGGTGGCACACGCATTTAATCCCAGCACTTGGGAGGCAGAGGCAGGCCGATCTCTGAGTTCGAGGCCAGCCTGGACTACAAGAGCTAGTTCCAGGATAGGCTCCAAAACTACAGCAAAACAAAACAAAACCAAAACAACAGAAAGAGTATGTCCCAGCAAAGGCACCACCTCCTCCACAAAGCCTCTGTCACTGCCAGGCTGAATTTGAACAATCTGATGTCCACAGGAAATCCATCCCGTTGCCTGTTGCGGTCTGACCACCTACAGGGCAGGAGAAGCTGAGCCACAGCATTCCCTGGAGCCTGTGCGGTATCTCGGCCCCCCCAACCCTACAACCCTACAACCCTCCACCTCCTAAGAGGATCTCTAGGTCACCCAGATACACCTTAAGTTGGCAAAGCAGTGCACTTGACCCTCCCTGCTGCTGTAGGAACACACTGGAAGCTACCAGGACTATTGGAGACCATCTTCGACAAAAATACCACTTACCAGGGTAAGGGCATGGGAATCAGAAAAATTAGTAAAGAGTACGAAGACACGAGTAAAAAATCATAAAACAGAAACGTAGAACAGTCCCGGGAGGGAGTTCCAATGAATACTGAAATTGCCCGCATTTAATTTTCTAGGCCGTGATTAATTTCCATACTCCTTTATACCCCAATATAAAGGGTGAAGGCAACAAAAGACTCCTTTAACACAATACAAAGGACAACGCAAACAGTCAATTGCTTCAATACTTTGAGACATCAATGTTTGCTCGAAAGCGTCACCACAGCTCCCTAACACCCCTTTATACAAAGAGTCTGGAATATTATCGTTGGGGGACTCATCCCAGCCCCTGGCACTCATCTTTGGAAGACTGGGCAGGAAGTTGCCTTAGTCCAAACTTCACCTCCGAGAAAGCCAAACGGTGACCCCATTCCTGGGAGGTCAAGAAGGCCCACCAAACGGTAACCCCTCCCCCAGGGAAGGTCAAGACCACTCCCACAGGTTTCTTAGAGAATGAACACGTGGTCTCCGGGTTTCTCATGTTCTCTCCTTCTTTCTCTTCCCCTCGCCATGCTTTCCTGGTGCCACCCGGGAGCACTGCATTAAACATGGGCATCTTTTACTCGGTCTACTTGGAATTATTTGCGCCGGCAGAGAGGCTTGTCATAAGAAATAAACCTAAAAATCAAGTCATTAGAATTCTGCTGTTTAGACAGTGAAGCCACCCTAGACCAAGTATACAGAAGGCAGCCACTCCCCAGGTTAAACCTCCTAATACAAAAGAAGGAGCAGAAGCATGCTTCATATCCTGACCATCTGTCAAGATGGAGTGGATCTACCTGTGTGGGCCATCTTACTGTCAGAAGAGCCAAGTAACCACACCCTAGGTCAGGATGTATAGCCCTGGTTGTTGTCAACAATTTTGAGCAACCCCAAACTCTCTGACCTTCAGACAAGGTGAAAAATAGGCTCGCATTTTTTGGCCTCCACACAGGACTGTCTGTGTCTAAGTAGTATGTGTTTAAACCTTTTGCTGAAACCTTGTTCACATGTGCTAGGGCTGAGGGAACACTTGGTGGTCTCAGAACTAAAGCTATCACCTACTCTGACTAACACCAGGAGAAAGAATAAAGTCGGAGGACATTTTGGTCACATTAAAGATTAAGGGAATTCCCAACAGCCTAGCATTGTCTCCACTGACAAATCTTGAGCCATGTGGGAAATGTACAAGACGAAGCTTGTACAAAGTATATGATTAGTTTTGTTTTCTTTGAGACAGCGTCTCTCTATGTATCCTGGCTGGCCTCAGATTCTCCATCCTCATGCCTCAGACTCCTGAGTACAGGGTTATAAGACTGCACTACCACATTCAGCTAAAATGTTTGTTTTTTTTTCATATCTAATGGAATTGAGTCACCTGCAAGAGATTCCCCCTAGTTAAAATGGGGTCAACAGAGCATCAATACAGCTATGAATTGAAACTCCTCTGGGGCCCTGTCTCTCTTGAGAAATCCACCTCTGCCCTTCTAATCCTGTACGACTTTCCTTTTCCCAAAAGGAAATCTTAATCTCTTCCCTTTTGTCTCTCTTTCCTCTCCTCCATGCTTAAATCTACAGTAGAACCTTTTATTTTAAAAGCATTTATCTTACTATTTGTTTTAATGTGTGTGTGTGTGTGTGTGTGTGCAGTGTCTGCAAAGGGCAGAAGAGGGCATCAGATCCCCTAGGGCTGGAGTTACAGGCAGTTGTGAGCTGCCTGACATGGGTGCTGGGAGTCAAACTTAGTTCCTTGGGAAGAGCAATACAAGATTTTAACTACTGAGCCATCTCTCCAGCCCTTCTCTTAATAAAGTCCTATTTTGCTTTAAAAAATAAAATAAAAAATAAAAAAATAAAAGTGTGTGCTTTTTTAAAAAAAAATCCTTTCATTCCTAACGATTAAAGACAACAACAACAACAAAAAACCAAAACTCTAATCTTTCATAGATGGAAGATGTTCAGAAATAAGCTCGTTCTTCTGGAAGCAATAAATAAGGGAGGTAAACTGAGCAATTGCCCCAGATGTTAAATGGTAAAGGGTGACATTTGTGCCTCCTTCTTCTTGATGCGGAGTGTAACCGTGCACTAGAAGGTAGTTCCTGTGCTCAGTCTGCTGCGACGTGTCAGTTGAGAAATCCTCCGGAGGATCTGGCTGCGGGGACGCTGTCTCAGTGATCTACAGAGGAGGGCACCGGGGATGAACAGTGACACAGAAGCATGCGCTGAATAAACCCTTTCATCCCCAACTTGCGCTTTTCAGTCATGGTTTTCACTGCAGCCATAGAAACCCTAATACAGAGAACATCTTAAAACATTTAACGGACTAGGTATTCAGACTGCCACTAACTTCACAGAAAGAGACAGCCACCATGACCTCCTGCTTGGCAAATATCCCACATGAAGAATATCACTTCTTGGGCTGGAGAAATGGCTCAGAGATTAAGAGCATTGCCTGCTCTTCCAAAGGTCCTGAGTTCAATTCCCAGCAACCACACGGTGGCTCACAACCATCTGTAATGAGGTCTGGTGCCCTCTTCTGGCTAGCTGTATACATAATAAATAAATATTTTTTTTTTTAAAAAAGAATATCACTTCTGTGGACTCTCAGACCAAGGGCCAGTTTACAGGAAAGTGGGGACAATGGGCATGGAAACTACACTATGGGGAGATCATCAGCAAAACATGCGGGGGACACAACCGAGTGCTTCTACAAATAGATTGGAAAGAAAACACAGGCCATAAGGATAACACGTAGATCCATACAAGCTAAAACATACACTACCAGTATCAACATCTAAACTGCACTCAGACTCTCGGGCTCAAATTCTAAAAGTATTCATGCATGATAATTTCAAAACAATTGGGGGAATTTCATGAACACTGGGAATTATTCATTTGTTTTGTTAAGAGAAACAAACTCAAACAAAGCAAAAAAAAAAAAAAAGAGTTTAAGGATCCCACAATTGTGAAAAACAATAAAATGGTGGTGATTGGAGATATGACTCAGGGTTAAGAATTTGTATTGCTCTTACAGAGGATCTGAGTTCAGTTCCCAGCGTCCACATCAGGTGGTTTACAACTCCAGCTGGGGGCGGGTATCTGACACCCTCTTCTGGCCTCTGAGGGCACTGCATTCCTCTCTCTCTCTCTCTCTCTCCCTCCCTCCCTCCCTCCCCCCCACACTGCACGCATGCATACACGCAGTTAAAGAAAAACATCTTTTAAAAGAACGATCATTAATTTTTCTTTGCTGTCAATCAACTTTTCCACACGCATGGTTTTAAAATGTAATACTTTGCTTTCATAGGCGCTTCACAGACAAACTCTCAATAGGTCCCGTGAACTAAAGCTTAAAAGCTACTAAACTCTAAGAAGAGTTAGAAAGAAAACTGTGGAGGGTTGCAGATCTAAACCGAGCCTAGCTGAGGTCGCGAATGGAAGGTGCAGGTGCACTGAGAACTGGGTCGGATGTGAATGTGGAGCGAACGTCCCCGTCCCCGGTCCCTGCCCCCACCCCAACACTCAGGGGTCAGAGACTGCGGTCAGCTGTGGTCAGCTGCCTTGGCTGCACACTGGAATCCTCTGGGGGCATTCTGGAAGCTGTGAACATGAAGGACAGTGCTACAGCAATTGAACAAGCTCTCTACTGGAGGCCCGAGGCACCAGTGGTCCTAATTACTCTCCAGCTGACTCAAGTGCTCGGCCAGAGTGAAGACTCCTGGTGTAAGTGCAGGGAGGAGGGGTTTAAGTACAGCGCGGCAAACGGGAGCCGGTTCTGCTGTAATCTCTCCTGGATAAGTGGAGAAAATGGAGCTGCTAGTGAGACACCGAGCGCCACCTTTTTTCTGTTTGCTGTGAGTCACTTGAGGGTATTTGGAGATAACCTGTGTCCAGTCTGAGTCATTTCTCTCTCGGGTGTGACTTAGATCCCACCCAGCAGGTCCAAACTTTGGCTTCTTTATGGCTGAGCTGTGGGCTCCTTTGGTTCAGGTTTTAGCGAGTACAGATCAAGTGTGGGGCAAACAGCTGCTGTGAATCAAACTGGGGAAGAGAAGGCTGTGGGGCTGCGAGGATTGACCTCCTGCTGCGTGCATTGACCTCCTGCTGCGTGCATTGACCCCCTGCTGCGTGCATTGACCTCCTGCTGCGTGCATTGACCCCCTGCTGCGTGCATTGACCTCCTGCTGTGCTGGGCTGTGCGTCAACCCCAAGTGACAGCCGGCACTGACCAAGCAGCGCCAAGCCCAGATTCCTGTCCCAGGCAACAAATTCCCTCTGTGGGATCAGTGTCAGGCACCAAAGGGTGAGGCAGACACAGAGTAAGGCTTTGGTGGGGAGCAACAGCAGGGCTAGACAGCCCCCTCTTTAGAGAAGGGTTGCTGAGAACTCTGAAGGTAGGGAATGCCCTAAATGCTTAACCAGAAACCCTGCCACACCAGAACTTGAAAGGGATGGCTGTGCCAAGTGTGAGCCTTGATTGCTGGATTGTAGAAACGTGGAGGTTCTGGGAAAGGCCCAGGGAAAGGGCAGGCATAATTGATTGGGGGCTGGGGCTCAGGGCAGCAGCCATTTATCCAGTAGTATGACCGTGGCTCACTGCTTAACTGTAGGATGGCAAACAGTGTTCATTGGTGGGATGTCTGTGACTCGGCACTGACCCAGGCTCACAGCCCAGCCTTGACATGTGAGTGCCGTAATCGCAGGGACAAGCTGCACCCTTGTCTGCAGCATGCTTGTGAGCCGTTGTTTGTCTCCCGCCTGAAAGGGTGGTGTGCCCAAGGGCAGTCCAGAGACCCCTGCCGTTTACCCCAGCTTAAGAAATGCTGGGATGTCTCTGTTCTGACCTAGCCAGTCCCTCCACCAGCGACCCAGGCTCCACCCAGGAGCAGCCCCGAGCCTCCACAGTGGCCTCTGGGTCTGAGTCCTTTGTGAATCTGTCTCGGCAGGTCTTGTGAAGTTGGAAGGAATTCCAGTGATGACGGAACGATGAATCTAGACTTGCAAAGCCACATTTCGAGCCAGAGAAATCACAGGGTTGTCTCTGGGACAGGGTGCTCTGACCTTTGTAATTAGACTTGTCCTTTGCCAAGAGGCTCCAGGCTTTGTGAGAGAAGCAAGCAGAGCGCACCGTGATTCGTGGGGAGCCTCTCTGACAGGCCAGGAGGCCTTCCTGCAGGAACAGAGAAACCCACACACTGTTCTAACATAGTAGAATGAGTTAGCCCACGCAGAGAGCCCAGTTCCGATGCCGCAGTGAGATCTGAGGTTAGCGGACTGACTTGGCAGGGAAGGTACCTTCGAATGCAGAGACTTCACCCAGAACATCATCAGGGGAGGCTGGGGAGCTTGCCAGAGAGCATACAGGCCCCGGGACAGGCTAGCAACGGGAGAGCCAGGCAAGGTTAATCTACGGAGATGCAAAAATTAAGATGGGCTGCACAGGCCTGCCAGGGGCTGTGCCACAACCTGGAAACAAGGCCTTGTCCCCATACTTTTCATGGTCACATCCCCACCTGGTTTCTACCACATGGGAAGTCCGCAGCTATGTGAGGAAGGGGGCTTCAGGAACCCCTTGCGAGGTTTCTCCCAAAGAGAGGCCTGGAGAGATGGTTCAGCCATTAAGCATGAACACTGCTGTTACAGAGGATCCGAGTTCAGTTCCCAGATCTCCCAAACAGAAAGGAAGCCACACAGCCACAGCGAAAAGTGTCCCAGTGTGTTAGAGACGCAGTGTGGTTGGTGGACACAGGGATGTGATTGTCCTGTCGTCACACCTGGAGACTATCCAGTGACAGCATTGTCTCACAGGTGAGAAAGCAGGCGCCAGGCTCTGAGTTCATCTTCCTCTTCCTCCTGGGGCAAAACCAACCACAAAGCTACAAATGCGACACTTGGCGGTGGGTGGCTGAGAGTCTGTGCTCTGTAGACAGGTGGCAAAAGTCTCGATTCTTAACCCTCCAGAGAGGCACAGTCCCTGCCTCGCGGGGTACTGCATCAGTGGTCTAGAAATGGGATGTCAAGGGGCAGGCGAAGGGGGCTTCGGGGCAACACTGGTGATCCGCGCAGTCTCCGGATCCGGGTGGGGTTGGTGTGTGTGTGAATACTCTGAAGTTGTATGCAAAGTGTCACAAGAACCCATGGGACGTTCCTGTAACAAGGGCAGTGCCTTCCTGGGTCCTCCGAGGAAAACATTTCCTGAGCGGTCCCATTCCAGTTCCCGCAGAACTGATAGCTCGCCTGGTGATCTATCTGCGCCTGCGCCATCATTCGCTCTAGGCCTGGCATCCCACCCTGCAGCCCTCAGTCCTCACCTCCAGTCACATGTCACCACTGGAGGGACTTCCGGGTTGTTTAAAAGGCTTCTCAGAACATGCTCGAACTGGAAGTCCTCATTCCTCTCCCCTGGCAGCAAAACCCACTCATTCCCATCCCCTCGGCCAGCTCTGCCGCAGGTAAAAACTTTTCTCTTTTATCAAGACGGAGAGTGGCGAGAATCGGGTCGGAGAGTGGCGAGAATCGGGTCGGTGAGAGAGTTCCGTAGGTAAAAGCGCTTGCTGCCGAAGCAAAAAACTTGGGTTTGAATGCCAAGACCTCTGAAAATTTGTCCTCTGAGACCTACACAGCAATGCCATGGCACAAATGCTCTCACACATAAATAAACAAAGAAATAAAACAAATAATTGTAGTTTTAGCTTTTTTCCCTTTCTTTCTTCCTTCCTTCCTTCCTTCCTTCCTTCCTTCCTTCCTTCCTTCCTTCCTTTCTTTCTTTCTTTCTTTCTTTCTTTCTTTCTTTCTTTCGAGAGCCCCATGTAGCAGCTAATCTCTGGTCCCATTCTCTCCATTTGCTATGTGCCTTCATGCAAAATCTCCTGGCCTCAACTACCTCACCTGTAGAAGGGGCCAATAATACTCAGCTTATAGCAATGTTGTGAAATTTAATGACTTTAAAATCTGACTATCATGGGTGTCAGATTTGTGTCTCGTGCTCAAGTGCTCAGGACAGTTCATCGATGAGTCGGTCTTTCTTTCCTCATACGCTACACCCAAACCCGTCAGCAATCTCCATTCTTCAGATGCTCACCCCACCTCGTTCTCTCAGCAGCTTTCAGAACTCTGTGTGTGTGTGGGTGTGTGTGTGTGGGTGTGTGTGTGTGGTGTATTCATTTGCACATGTGTCCTTGAACATGTGGAGGTCAGGAGAGGAATTTGGGTCACTGGGGATGTGCCCTTGAGGAGACCCTAGGGCCAACAGCCTACTTCCTCTTTCTCTCTTTGCCTTACGGTGTCATGAAAGGACCAGTTTTTTTTTTTGCCATGAGACGTCATGCTGCCAGACCACCCCTGAGGAGTCAGACCTCTCACTCAGTTAGCAGACGAGTTTTTCCTGCGTAAATACTGTCTCTTAAGTTTAGGTCCTCCAGTAGTGGAAAGGTAACTAACCCCCCACTCTCCACCTCCACCCCCTACCCCAGCCGAGGCTCCTACCCACGCACAGACTGGACAGTCTCTGGGTATCAGGTGGGGTGGAGCTATGTACCACTCTGGCAGCCAGGTGGCGCTGCAGCACTTTGGGGGGGGTGTTGCAGGGATGCACCTGTAGCTGCAGGTGTCCTGGGACCAGAATTCTCTTCCTTTCTCTGCTCCCAGAAGCAGGCAAAGTTAGCAATGTAGAATAACCCTTCTCTTCTTGAAGTTGGGAAAAGAAAGGCCAGGAGCTCTGGCGAGGCCAGCCTGTCAACGGGCAGCCGTAGGTGGGTCACTTCCACTCGATGGGCATCCAGGACTAGAATAAAGGGCAAGGACTGCTTGGTGACTAACCGCTGCCTCTGTGTAATGTTTAACCCAGGGCTGCAAGCTTCCATGTAGTAACAGTCATGGAGACGTACAGTTCTGCCCTGGGCTGCCCATGCATTTGCCTGGGACGTGGGAAGTAGGGGGAAATTGCACTCAATTGGCTTGGTAGGTGTCGCTATCTAATCAGCACTGTTGACATTACCACCACTGCCGTCTATTTTCCCTGGAGGGAAGGGGAAGGCTTCTTATGGAGAAAATTGGTTTATCCCTGACATAAGACCCGGAGGAATGATAGCAACTCTAGAGGGGGAATGTCTGGGTTCTAGTCCACTGTTCCTCGAGGTGTTGTGTTGCACACTGCATAGGGAGGGTGCTGAGATCACGGTACACATGCAGTTCCGCTTTCTCCCATTGGGTGGTGCAAGCCCCACGCTCTGTCCCCGGATGGCAGAGCGGACTTAGCTGGGCCAAGGGAGTTGAGCACTAGGGTGGGCCTTTTGGAGTCACGCATGCAAAACCCTGGCTTTTCTTTGCAGCAACGTTTCTCCTTGGATTCAAGTCTCACAGAACAGGCACAGAGGCCATGGGCTTGCCTAGGCCTCAGATGGACTAGAAGTGGTCTCAGGAGGGTGGGGGGGTGAGATGCAACAGTGGATCGGTGGTCAGAGCCAGACCTTAGTCCAGCCTTTGCTTTGATACTTGAAGCACTGATCACTGACCATCTTGCAAATCCTGGGGTGGGGCAGTATGGAGGCAGGAGGCTCTCTGAGTAGGCCTACTGGAGAAGACAGGTGTCTTTCCACTCCCTCTATGGGGTCAAATGTTCTAGCACTCTCGCTACTCATGGCTTAACCTTTCCCACCTGACAAGGAGCTGTTCTCCAGCTTGGTTGGTTGGTTGTGCTGTGAGAAGAGAGACAGTTGGGGAGGGCCTGTAGGGGAGACAGGACCTACATGGGAAGATAATACCCCAGGGCCTGTGGCTGGCTGCCTTAGGAGTGTGTCTTGGAGCACAGATTCTTACATGGCTTACTTTCAGTCTGGGCTCCGAGACTTCAGGATCCGCTTACAGCCTTTCTGTCTTCAGTCTGAGTCCTGGCAGTCTCCCGAAGCCCCTCATTGCCCTCCCGTCTTGGCCTCTCTGGAGAGTTGGGAGTGACCCTGTCAGAAGCAGTATCTTTATTAGCACTGGAAGCTCCAACAGGTGTGCACTGGATAAAGCCTGGCGTGAGGAATCTCCCCGCTCCTAGCCATTCTCAGAGAACCTGCATCCCGCGACTTCAATTCCTTTCCTTAAATGCAGTTTTGCTCTGAGCCTGAGTCTCCCTCCAGTTCTCTGAGCCTCAGAAATCCCAGATCTCAGGGCTGTCAATCACTATTTCTTTTATCCTCATACCCTGTGTGGAATTAGAAGAATGGGTTACCCCCCTCCCCTGGGTGCCAGTGATGGAAGCTAGGGCCTTCTGCGGGCTAGGAAAGCTACACTAAGCTACAGCCCCAGGCCTTGATTTTTTTTTTAATTATAAAATGCTGAATATCTTTATCTACTGGCAAGTTAACGTGCACTTGTCTGAATCTTCCTTTCCCTTGCAGCTCACCCTTCCTTATGGGAACGGAAGGTTGGCTGATGAATTAGATTTCCAGTCTCTGGCATTTTCTTTTGCTTTGTTGAAAGCCGTGTCGTACCATGGCCCAGAGAGCACAAGGAGTGATCTTTGGGGAAATGAGTCACCAGTACCTCCCCTGCTGATGACTGTCCTCCCACACCCTGGGGACTGGATGCACAGTACGGGAGGGAATCATTGCAAGGCACTAACAACGTGGAGGGCGAAGACTTCAGAGACAGGCCAGCCAGGCCTGTTGTTTTCACGCTTTGAGAGCGAAGTGAGAAATACAAGCTGTCTCTTTACCTTCCCGGCAAACACAAGGCCTTGCCCTAAATCTCCTCTGATTTCACTCCCCTGGACACAGGCTGCCCAGTTGCTCAGAGTCAAATCCAAACAAAAACTTTTATTCATAGTGTCCAGGAGGTGAATGTCCATGCAGCTCCATGAGGACTGGTGTTCTTTGAGTTGTTTATGGGAGGGTCATGGCGGAGCTCTCACTGCATTTAGAGCCCTCTGCGTGCAGGGCTGGGGAGCAATTCAATCGAACCCCAGAGTAGTGTTTGGAAGTTAAATTTGGTATCGTTTCTCCAGTTTTTAATGGGTTCCAGGAAAAGCATGGCTGCCTCTGGCTTAAGGGTGCTCTGCTTGCTCTGATCGTCTCTGCTAAGCTGCAGCAACTGCAGACCGTGTGCTCTGTGACTCCTTCCGCTCTGAGCTCCTAAGACCCCACCTTCCTTCGCACCAGTCTCGTACTCAGTGGCTCCTACTGCCCCCAGAGTCCCTGCTTGCAGGTGAAGGCCAGGTCAAAGGGGGCTTTTGTCTGTCACTTCCACACAAGATAGTCATCTGGGGAAAGGAGGACTCAGTTGAGAAGGTGTCTTCCTCAGACTGGTCCAGAGGCAAGTCTGTGGGGACATGTTCTGGATTATCGATTGATATGGGGTGGCCCAGGCCCACTAATGGCGGTGCTACGCCTGAGCAGGTGGTCCCGGGCTATAGAATAGAGTAGGCTGAGGAAGCCATGGGGAGGAGAGCATTCTTCCATGACTTCTGCTTCAGTTGCTGCCTCCAGGAAATGCCCTGATCTCCCTTCATGACAGACTATGAAAGGGATACGTGGGCCAAATAAACGCTGTGCTCCACAGTTGGTTGAGGTCAGTGTTCTGTCATAGCAACAGAGGGCCACACTAAGCCCAAAGCTAGCACACCGGCTCCAAGTCACAGTTTCCTGCTGACTGGGGTGTCATTCACCTGGGTGTCCTGGATATCTGGAACAGCAAACATGACGGTGGGTAAATGTGTGTAAACATTGGAAGGGGAGGCCAGAGGGAGCCTGCTGAACTGCGGTGACTCACAGTCCACGCCCTCCCCAGTCCACCCCAGCCTTCAAAGCTGAAAAGCCAGGGCAGGGCTGGGGTGTAGCTCGGTGACAAAGCGTGTGTTTGACATGTGCCAAGCCCTCAGTTTAATCCCGGCACAGAGAGAGAAGAAAAGGCCAGGACACCCAAGAACTCTGTCTCCGCCCCTGTCTGTTTCCACGCTGAAGCCGTGTGAGCTGCTTATCGTTCATACCTCTCACCAAAGTATAAACCCCGCAGGTATGAGTGTAAACAGTGCAGGCCTGTCTGTGGCCCGGCACGTCGGACAGAGAAGCAGCTGGAGACAGCTGGATGGGGCCTGAGGAATTATTTCCTAAGTTACTGCTAGCCTCGGGTTGGTATTTAGAGACAGAGACAGAAAACGCAAACATGCCCACTCTGGCTTGTCACACAGCAGCAGATGAACAAGGGGACAGTTCTGGGCCAAGTCTGGAAGAGGAGGTGGAGAACGAGAGCTTGTATCGTGTAGAAAAATCCAAAGCAACCTGTTTCCTGGGCAATGTTTTGCTTTGGAAACTCTGAAACATTCATGGTCCTTGGCTGTGGTATAGTGGCTCTAAAAACACTTAGAAACGGGCTGACGAGATAGTTCAGTGGTTAAGGGCACGTGCTGTTCTTGCAGAAGATCTGGATTTGGTCCCTAGCACCCACATGGTGATTTGAAACTGTAATTCCGGTCCCAGGGAAGCTGACTCCCTCTTTTGGCCTCCACAGGCACCAGCATTTATGTGTGCACTTACATACATGGAAACACTCATATGCATGAAATAAAAACTAAAAATTTACCTTTTTTAAAAAAAAAATTTAGAGCCGTTAAAAATAAACTCGAGAAACTGGGGGTATAGCTCAGTTGGTAGGGTGCCTGCCTAGCATGTAGGAAACCCTGAGTTCATTTCCCAGGGCTGCATGAGATAGGCTTGGTGGCTTGTAATCTCAGGACTCAGGAGGTAGGAGGAGGAGGTCATCCTGGACTTCACAGTGAGTTTGAGGCTAGCCTGGAATACATGAGATTCTAGACTTCACAGTGAGTTTGGGACTAGCCTCGGATACATGAGAACCTATCTCAAGAGCCCAGGGAAAGCCTGAGAATTTTGTGGGCATCCTGCCCCTTCCTGTAAGTAAACCTAACCAAACCTCATTGGATCGCTAAGCAGGACTTTGGGGCAACCACCCTGGCTGGGGTGAGCAGAAGTGAGCGAACACTGAATTGTGTTTCAGCGTCTCATATGGAAAGTTTCTCCCACAACACGTGATGGAGGCGAGGGCAGGAGTAGCTGTCTCTAGGAGCTAGTCTTCGCTTTGAAGGTCGCAAAAATGAAATGCAGAGAGAACATAGCTTTGCCTAGAGTGGTTCTTCCATGCGGAAACTCAAAGAAAAAAATAACTAAGGAAATGCACGACAAGACTGACAGAGCTAGGAGGTTAAAACGTAACCGATGGGTAGGTCCTGGTCCACAAAGACGGGAGTCAGGCAACCGGGAGTCAGGTAACCAATGGGTAGGTCCTGGTCCACAAAGACGGGAGTCAGGTAACCGAGAGTCAGGTAACCAATGGGTAGGTAGGTCCTGGTCCACGAAGACGGGAGTCAGATAACCAGGAGTCAGGTAACCGATGGGTAGGTAGGTCCTGGTCCACGAAGACGGGAGTCAGATAACCAGGAGTCAGGTAACCGATGGGTAGGTAGGTCCTGGTTCACGAAGACAGGAGTCAGGTAACCAATGGGTAGGTCCTGGTCCACGAAGACGGGAGTCAGGTAACCAATGGGTAGGTCCTGGTCCACGAAGACGGGAGTCAGGTAACCAATGGGTAGATCCTGGTCCATGAAGGCTGGAATCCGGTCCCACCTTCTCCAGGAAGGCTTTTACGGCAGTGCCAGCATCTGATAAGCTACTTCTGGCTCCTCTAAAATCCTAATGTAGAGAAGATGCCAAAGTCTAGATCTTTCGATCTCCACTGGACAACTTAGTACATCTCTCCAGTGCACAGTTTGGAGTCAGGGGCTGCATCTTCCTCGAGAAGAATAAAGAGACCCAGCAGGCACTGCTCAGACTTCAGCAGGTAGAATCCTCGTCGTGGGGCAGCACTTTCAGAGCCAAGTCCACAGTCTCCCCTTGGAGACCGTCCTGTAGGAGTTTGCGTTTCATAGGCTCCTCTGTGGTCTGTTGAAGAAGGACACTTAAAAGAAATCCCACACTAAACTCAGAATTGAAAAATAGGTGGTTATTTATTTAGGGGTAAACTCACAAATCAGAATCCTCTGCTGGAACAGAGATCAGAAACCGAAATCCTCAACCGGAACAGAGAGGCCGGAAAAGAGAGCAGATGCAGGCTCTGCATCAGCATGTGTAGTATAAGAGGTCACGCCCCAGTAGGCGGGTAACCACTAGCTCTAAGACTTCCTACAGCAGTCTGTTCTCCTTGGGTGGACTACATTGCCAGTGTGCTCATCCATAGCTCAACGGATCAATGGTTTGAGTGGCTGTGGGCTGTTGTAACAGAATATCCACGGCAGCTACTCTTTAAACATCAGAAATTTATCCTTATAGTTCCAGAACTTGAAAATCCAGATTTGAGGGATGAGCAGGTTGGTATCAGGTGAGGCTGTCGATTTCCAAGATGGTGGCTTGTTGTGGTGCTCTCGAGAGGGGACAAATGTGTCCTCACAAAGCAGAGAGGATAGAACAGAAAAAGATCTTCCCTTGCTCCCTTCACCTCTTATAAGGGCTCTCCTCCCGTTTGTGAGGGGAGGGGCACTTACAGCCCAACCTCCTACAACCACTGTGCTGAGGTGTGCTGCAGGCTGAGGCCAAGGGCCATCGTCCTATGCCATCGTGTTCTAGTATGACTCTGAAAAGGCCATGCCAGCAGAAAACGAAGGTGCAAGGACCACTTCATAGACTGAGCTTGCTGGCTAGCAGCGGGAGAGGTCAATAGAGACCTCCCGGATGAGCAAGGAATGTGGCCTTCCCTTGGCTTTCTGCTTGCAGGCCCCAGGAATGTTTGAGGCAGCCTGGTTATGTCTTGGCCAGCTCATCAGCTATCAAAAGCTCTGTTTAATTTCGATCTTGCTATTACTGTCACTTATCTGGAGCCAAGAAACCAAGAAATCCAAATAATGAAATGCCTAGTTCAGCTTAAACACAGAACCAGGGAGACGCCATAAATGAGGAATGGAAAACAGTGGAGACTAGGGGTCCTGGTAATGAATTCAGATCTGGCTCCAAGATTAAATTAACTTGAACAAGAGGATGTAAAGCAAAGGGGGTGGCGGGAGAGACACCTAACCCTGAGCTGGGTGAACCACCGCTCACACACACTCTACATGGTGGTCTTGATGTTTATTGTTCTCTTGTGTTTAAATTGCTCTATCTTCATCCTCTGAGACCCCGTCCTTTAAGATGTGGGTAAACGTGCCTGGTTAGTCTGAACAGAAGTGTCCTTCTATGCTGCCAAAGAGAAGATTTACCAAGAAAACGCAGAGAGTGAAGCTGGGAAAGGAGGGAGCTGGTTTTGGTCAAGGAACCCGTCTTTCCAGGACCCCACGAGAGTAATTGCTGGAGCGTAAATGCTTCATCGAATCAGTCGTGACTCACAGGTTCTTTGAAGGAGGCTGAGCAGAATGTTTTCCTGGAATTCTGTGGGTAGCAGCTCACACTGCGTCACAACCGAGCCATGGTGGCTGGTCCTCTGAGGCAGCGTTCCTCAGGTATCTGCTCCATGTATCCCTTATTCCAACGGCAGGTGAAGCATGAGGTATAGTATGACGGCTCCTTCACAGCTGAGCAGTGAGGCCCCAGGCATTCTGCTCATCACCCAGCTGGATGCCAGGTCAACAGAGTGTATGTTTTAAAATTAACCTTCATGTGTCTGTATGTGTGTGTACGTGTGAATGGTGGTGTGCCTGTGCTATGCTGTGTGTGTGTGTGTGTGTGTGTGTGTGTAAGAGAGAGAGAGAGAGAGAAAGAGAGAGAGAGAGAGAGCCAGAGGACAACCTGGGTGCCAGTCTTTACCTTTCACTCTGTTTAGGGCAGGGACTTTTGTTATTTGATGTTTGTGTAGATCAGGCTGGCTGTTCCGTGAGCTTCTGGAAGCTTCCTGTCTCTGCCTCCTGCTTCCCCCTAAGAGCCCTGGGATTGCAGGTAAATGCTATTTACATGAGACAGGACATATGAACTTAGGTCCTCATGTCTGTAGAGCAAGTGCTCTACCCACTGAGCAACTTCCCCAGTCCTCCTGCATGTATGTGTCTGTGTGTGTGCATGTGTGTGTGTGTGCACATGTGTGTTAGATTCTCTAACTTTAACAAACTCAAATCTGCTTCCTTTTATAAATGAGCTTGGATTTGGAGAATTGCTGTTAAATAAAACTATAAAACAGTTTTCTATCCCACTAACTATTGCCCTACATTATACAAGGAATTGAGGAGAAAAAAGAATACTCAGTCTACCCTTGGGAACCAATTGTCCGGAGAACGCTTATTTCCAGATTGTAATATGGTGCTCATTATGCCTGAACAATGACAAAGCCAGTGGCGGGTTTGTTAAACTCCAGGGAGGCCATTAACAAGCTGGCCTTCCTAATTCACGTGGAAAGGCTGCTTTCGTTTATCAGAAGGTTGTAGGGGAGGTGCTCAATTATGGGCGTGATGCTACAGGAGGGCAAGTCCATGACATTTACAATATTACAGACTGACAATTGCAAGCC
Organism: Myodes glareolus; assembly: GCF_982192425.1. Lineage (NCBI taxonomy): Eukaryota > Metazoa > Chordata > Mammalia > Rodentia > Cricetidae > Myodes > Myodes glareolus. The sequence goes on from NC_142030.1 coordinate 67,235,811, forward strand.
AAAGAACATTGATTAGTTAAGCGTCTAAGTGCTGGCAAGTTTTCCTCTTGAGTAACCATTGGTACAATGTTCAAGGGATTATGTAAATATGTTGTGTCCTTTTTACAAGATTTTTAAAATGGTAACTTGCCCTACCCAGTAACTATAATAAGGTTCAGAAACAATTGAAAAGAAAAGTGCTTCCAACTTTTTATTTTTCTTTTCTTTTTTTCAATGTCAAGGCTAAAACACAGGACTTTGCCCCTACAGAGCTTATACTGCCCCCGTGAGCTGAATCCTCAGCCCCCAGCTAATGACCTAACTAAGGAAACCCGGCTCACATGTGAGAAGGCAAGTCAGGATCTAGCAGCTTTTTAAAGTTTTTTTTTTTTTTTAACCGTTATTTTCAATTGTGTGTCTATGTGTCTATGTTTGGTATCAGATCTCCTGGATCTGGAGTTACAGATGTTCGTGAGCCACGGTATGTCAGGTTCTGGGAACCAAACTTGGATTCTCCACAAAAACAGTAGAGCCCTTAACTGCTGGGCCATCTCTCCAGCCTCCAGGATCCAACAGCTTTTTAAGCCACAAGTAAAGCATTCTCACCTTCTAATCTGTGCAGAAGCCTCCTAAAAACAAAGGAAGCAGGAAAACGAGAAGGGAGGCAGATACAAGCTGGAAGGACAGCAACTAGGAAATGGGGACTGGGTGGACACCGCTGTGGGTGACTTTCACCAGGAATCATGGTCCCTCCATGATCGACAGGGTCAAATGATCAAAAGTGCTATGGAGAGACACTGGACAGACTGAACCAAGCACGCACAGAGAGGAGGAGTAGGCTATGGATGGATGCCAGCAGAGTTCCCGGGGCCACTCTGACTGAAGAAAGGAGGATGCCGGATGCCTTGGGATTTGCAGCTCCTCCAGCATGCAAGGGACAGGTCTCATTTCCCCCTCCTGCTGGCGCTAGCGGGGCCACAGCAGCTGGGGGACAAGCCAGGGCCTTGCCCTGGGAATGCTCAGGTTTCAGTTTTATCCTGACCTCAGAGTTAGTTTCTCCATGGCCCTACCTGATAAAGTTACCAAACGTGAACAAGGGCAGATTCCTGGAGGAGGAGAGAGGAGATGATGGCTACTCCTGAAGGCTGGTTTTTAAGTCTGGGACCGACTCTCGGGTAACAGCTCCGCTGCTGAGCGATTGGAAGACACCTTGACTCTACAGGGCTCCTCCACTCGCTGGAGACTTTGTAACTGTGACAATTTGCAAAGCAGATCGAAGCTACTGTATAAAAACTGCTCACTTTTTCATCCATTCGGCCTTTGTTTTGACCTCGGTCCCCCAAACCCTGAGATTATAGGTGTGTGCCACTCTGCCTGACTCATCTCCCTTTTTTTTTTTAGGACGAGAAACATTAATTTTCTTTTGTTGTCCTTTCATATTAAGAAATCCACGTAATTGTGAGCCTTAGAAAACCATTTAACTCGGAGAATGTCACCTGTCTAGTGTGTCTTGTGCTGTGTTCAGCTAGAGTGCCTGGTCCCGAGCCCCAGGCTGCACGGTGACCTGGTAAAGTGTTATTGGCTCGCATCAAACACTAGATTAGCTTCCCCAAGGGAGAGGACTTGGGACTCCAGTCCAGAGACCTCGCAAAAATAATGGATCTTTACCTAGAAGGAACAGGAGATGGGAATATGGGCCTGATGTCTTGAAGGGGAGGTGTCTGAGTTGGTGGCCCAGGTTCGGGGTGGACATAGCACAGTGCAGGGAAGAGAGCAAGATGGAAGAACGGAAAGGAAGCCAGCCCTCACTGCACAGGGGAACAACGTAGGGCTCAGGCACACAGGACACTTGTGCCTGATAGCTAGGCAGAGTCAGTACATCTCGGAGTAGGGGAAGAAGGCAATGGAATTTACCTGCTAGCCCTTCCTGGCCTTTTCTGCAGGGCATCTGTTGCCACAGAGGCCAGGTAGTGATGGCACACACCTTTAATCCCAGCACTAGAGAGGAGTTTAAAACAGGAGGAGACAGCTCTCAGTTCAGTCTCATTCTGAGGATTTGGGGAGGCAGGATCACCATTTCAGTCTGAGATAGAGGTAAGAGCCAGTAGCTGGCTGATTTGCTTTTCTGATCTTCTATTGAACCTCAATATCTGTCTCTGGGTTTTTATTATTTGTGCTCCAGTTGCTAGTGAGGTAAGACCCAGGCCTACATTTCGTTCATTCAGCTTTACTTGGGCGGCATATGAAAAGACACAGGTCCCAGCTGTCTTGTTTTGCAATGGGAGAAGATAGAAGAGGGACCTGCACTCTATGGCATTCATTCATTCATTCATTCACTCCTCACTCACTCATTCATTCTTTATTCATTCTTTAAGGAAGGCAGAGGCCTTGCAACTTAATCACCATTTGCTGGACAGCTCTCCATGCCATTGAACTGGAGCCAGAACTGTCAACACCTGAGCTTCGGAGGACACACTCAAGCCATAGGAACAGTGTTCCTGCAGAGGTGATGGTTGCAGTGGCCAGTGCTGGAGATTTGGTCCCATGATAAACTAGGAGTTCCTTGCTATTCCATCACAGTCACAACCTACCAGACCTCCCAGGGCCATTTAAACACATCCATTTCTCTACATTGACATTACTTTTGGCAGCCTATAACTATAAATTTGCTAGGGAAATTGAAAGGGAGAGGGGTTTAAATGTCTCACTAAGCAAAAGACCCTAACTTCATTTCTCTACAATGTTTAAATACTTACTCTATGATGCCGTGGAAGTCACTTAACCCCTCTGAGCAACTGTGGCAATTTCATGAGACCCAGGGTATTATAGATAACATAGGAGTCAGTGAAATCACCATGACAACAGCACTTTTGCACTCCCGCGTACTGAACAAGGTAGCGGCTGTCCTGCCTCCTCTCCGTGCCTTTCGCACCCCTGTTCGCTGGTCCTCTCTAGTGATTCTGCCTGACCCTCTTGAGCTCGGCTCCAGCTCTCTTCCCAGTAGCCCTCCCACCAGCTCTTGCCCCTGAATTCAAGCCTAATTCTGCCCTCTGTTCCTTGGACTCACCCTGAGCCATCTGCTCTTGGCACCGTGTTAGAGGGAGCAATCTTAACTCCAATGGCTCGCCAGGACAGTGATTCCACAACAATAGGATCTTTCCCTTGCCACACTGAGCAATGTCTCCACAAGTACCAACGTGCCTGGTAGGAGAAGAAGGGCTTGCCTGGGAAAAGCTGGTTCAGCTGTCTCTGAGATTCTGCTACGCTGACATGAGGTGGAAACAAGTGGACTTTTCTATGTTTTCCGTGATGCCCTCTCCCACGCAGGCTCGCTTTCACCTCACAGTGAGGGAGCAAGGGCATCTCCCGTTTTTACAAGCAGAGATTCACAAAGCCCAGCAAGTTGTTCCAGGCTAATTTTATGGCCAGTGTGAGGCCCGCCAAAACTAGGAACTGTGTCTTCTGGTTCCAAGTTATTCTCTGTCATTCTTCTGCCCTTTGTTTTGACCTGTTCCCATTCCCTTTGTTCTTGCCTTTCAGAGGCATTCACATGCCTGTGGTCTTGGCATGCTTACTTAACTCACCAAGGAAACAACATACTCCTCAAGCCTTGAGGGACCCATCACAAGTCCACATGGTCACTTTCTACACTGAGGTAAGTGGAGGCCAAACTAACCTTCCTCGCTGGCCAGAGGGGCCTTTGTGAGCCATGACCTGCCCCAGGAAGGTACACAGTTTTCTTTCAACTGACCTCATGTCACGAGCTCTCTTTGTGGTAGGGACACCTCCATTTCCAGAGGCACAATGGCCTAAGTGACTATAGTTGTTCCCTGGAGGATGTTGTCCGACCGGTTTTGAACTAGGAGATGGGAATGGAGCAAGCAGAGGCCAGAGATGCAATAAAGGGACTGTTGAGCAGAACTCCAGCAAAGAATCAGAGACAAATGGAGAGAGAACATAACTGTGTCCCATGATCTCAACCCTCTGGTGTGTCCCATGATCTCAACCCTCTGGTTCCTGTCCCCAGTGCATTTGCTACTTGTTGGTGGATTTGGAGTTAATGGAGAGGGACCAATCATATATGACGGAATGACTAAGATAGGCCAGGAACATTCCGCATAGAGGTTGCTCTGTGAAGCTCTCACTAGACAAGGGACTGATGGGGGTCTACGTCAGCAAGACACAGCTCTCTTGAGCTGCAGAGACGTATCTGTCAAGAGGCCCTGTGTCTAGTTAGGGTTTCTATTGCTGTGATGAAACACTACGGCCAAAGCAAGTTAAGGAGGAAAAGGTTTATTTGGCTTATGCTTCCAAATCACTGTTCATCATCGAAGGAGGTCAGGACAGGAACTCAAGCCGGGCAGAAACCTGAAGACAGGAGCTGATACAGAGGCCATGGAGGAAAGCTGCTTACTGACTTGTTTCCGCTTGTTCAGCCTGCTTTCTTATAGAAGCCAGGACCCAGGCCAGGGATGGAACCACCCACAATGGGCTTGGCCCTCCGCCGTCAATTACTAATTAAGAAAATGTCTTACAGGCCTTGTGTCAGGCTGACATAAAACTAGCCAGCACACCCTGCTTGGTGTCCGTTCTTTTTAGTCAAAATCAAGTCTCCATTATTCATTTGGGTACATTTGTCAGCGTCGGAAATTTAACTTAGAAGATCTAGAACTCCAGAAAAGGAGTCACCAGGGGTAAAAAAGAAGAATATGACCAGAGTCCTAGGAAACTGTGGACCAAGCAGTCTGGGGAGATAAATTACATGGTTGCAGATGCTGGGACTGCAGCCAGAGGAAGGAGCTATTGCTCTGCAGAAGAGGCAATGAACGATTCCCCTTGGCAAAGCAGAAGACCATGTTAGCAAAGTCAAAAATACCCAACCTCCCCAGGGCTGCAAGTGTTGATGCTGACAGCCCCTTTCTGAAGCCACCAACCCTGAGCGACCGCAACAGTAGTGGTGTTCGTCATCAGGTGGTCCAGAGCTGTCGAACACAATTCCACATCCTCAGCCCCTCCGAGCTCACGGAAACCCATCTCCTGTCTCCGTGCCAGGGACGCTCCCACCTGTGACAGAGACCTAGCCCGGCCAGCCTGTCTTCTCAGAGAAGGCGTTTTTGTCTACACTACTCACACCTCAGGGCTCAGCTAGAAACACCAACATTACCCATAAACAGCAGTGAGGAGCTTTCATTTTTATCAGCCGCCGTTTAGATTTCAGAGTGCATTTTACATCTCATTTCACTTGACATCTGAGAAGACGGTGGCATGCCAACCGAGCTGTAAGGCGAACTCGCCTCTGATAATGGGGCACAGCTTAGCAAAGATAACAAGGTCAGCTGCTTGGTGCTCCTTGTTCTGCATGCTGTATTCACCAGGCTGGTTCAGGATCAACTCTTTGTTTTCCTAAGGACCATCAGAATGTCACAGGGATCAAGTCCATGCTTTGTGGCAGTTAATCAACAAGGAACGCAACAAATGCTTATGAAATGACTGGATTCGAAGAGGCAAGCTGATATTTGTGATGAGCCCCAGGCAACTTCACACTGAACCATTAGCCTAAATTCAGTGCTTTTATCTCTTCTCAGATGGGCCTAGAATTTTTCTGTGTGGCCGGAAGGTTTTGTATAGAAAATGTTAAGATCTCCAGCCTTGTGCCAATTAGAGTGAGTTAGGCATGCTACAGGAACAAGCATCCCCAATCCTAGGCTGGATATAGCATGTTTAATTCATTTTAGTTCACAGCAGATCTTCTGGGGGTTCAGGCAGCTCTTCAGGGCAGCTTTCCTTGTTATTGATTCAGAACCATAACCATTCATAACTCTCTTATCAGGGCACACCTCCATGAATGTCACAGCAGGCGAAGAGCAAGTAAGTGCTTCCCTCTAAAGTGACATGTGACGTGTGTCCCCTGACCACACTGAACTCCAAGTCAGCAAGTGGGCCAGGTATTGGTTCCTCTAAAACGAACTGTCACCGAACTTGCACTTTTGACAACAATTTCTGACCTCACATGATTCTGCGGGTCAGCTGGACAGCTCTTTTGCTGGTTTTTCTTGGGCTTATTTTGACAGCTGAATTTGGCTGGGCAATTGGGGTTGGCCTGGAGAAGCCATGATGCCCTTGTTCACACGTGTAGCTACTGCCTGGGTACCTTGGTAGCTTTTCCTCCTCTAGCAGGCTCTGTTTACCTCCACATGCAAAGGTCCCAGGACAGTTGTTCCGAAAGGACAAAAGCAAAAAGCTGTAGAATTTCTTAGGCCCGGGCTCCAGAATTTATACAACACCGCCATGTTTTATTGACCAAGTCTAGCAGCAAATCCAGCCCAAGTTCAAGGTTTGGAGAAATTATTTCCTAGTGTAGTTATATCATAGCCATGTTTTCACCTATTATATCAGACATGTACAAAACAAATTCCTGCTTTTTGTGTTCTACAGTGTCACCATAAACTCTGAATTAAAAATACCAAGTCATTGCTTCTGGAGAAACAGAGTGTGTTCCTACAAGCCTCTGGCATAAAACCACCTTAGCTAATCAGCTCTCCAACCTTGCTTTACTTCTATTTAAGGCTATCTTATCTAATACATATCATTGATTTTGTAAACACTGAACTCTCACAGCCAACTCAGCCCACAGCCATTCAGCCCACTGAAGTCTTACCCATCAGAGCTTGCCTACATGCATTTCCTCAAAAGGAACATTTCTGAGACAAGGAGCACCAACAATAAGCATTGTGTCAGTAACTGCCCTACACTTGTTAACAGGGTAAGAGCCGAGACAAGATGGCAAAGCGCTCTGCTGTATGCACAGCTGTGTGCCCACGGCTCACATTGTTTACCACTCTACATCGCCCCAAATGATTGCAAAAGCAACATGAGCCCTAGGTATTGATTTTGAGATGACACATTAATTTTTACAAGGAGATAAGTCCACAAATGCAGAGCCCATAAATCACAAGAATCAACTGTACAGGGAAAACAGATAATGGTGAGAAATACGACATATTTTCTTTATTTGCTTGCCTAGTCATCTTTGGTTGAAAGTAGACATTTTATATAATGTGACAATTCTGAAAGTCCTGTAATCTAATTCTCCACCCACTTTGGGTTTGCTTTGATGTTTGCTATTATTTCGTCACTATTCTGAGCCAGGAAATTCTCTCTCTCTCACCTTCTCTCACTGTCTTTTTCTCTTTCTCTGTCTCTGTCCCTCTCGGAGACCCCCGAGAACCCAGAACCTCAAACGTGCCAGACAATTGCTCTATATCCCCAGCTCCTGCACCCAATTCCTTTGTCTTGCACGTCCATTCAAGTCTCTGCACAGTTAGCCAGCTTGGCGGCATGCTGATGACTGGAACCCATAGGTCACCTGGTCGTGGCTGTTGGCCTTGTGTAAGCATTGGAGCACGCCATTGGCAGTAGCTGGGCACTGGCTGCTCTGCCTTGGCTTTTACTTCCTCCCTTTAGGGAATCTGTATAAAACTGCAGTCTTTGTTTAAAAAGCCCTGAGGCAAACACAAATAAACAAACAAAAAAACAAACAAAGCTTTATTACATGTCACATCCATTTTACAGGTGTAGAAACTGAAATCTATAAAAGATTAATAACTGACCCAAGGACACCCAGATTTTTGTTCTTTTAAAAAGAATATGATGATGGGATGTCCCGGGCGGCTCGCGGAGTCCGACAAGGATGGCCGTGAGTCCCTGCAGCGCCATGCGGCCCGGGGAGTCAGGCGGTTACGGCGGATAAAAGGCTCATAGGACATAGTATTATTTAAGCATACAGTGACCCCAGGGTGCAAACCCAGGTAGTCTGACCACAAAGGCTGTACAGTGAAATGCTTTGCCTTGTTGTTGAGGAAGTAGGTTTAGAAAGGTTAAAAGGCTGGAGGTCACACAGCTGGCAGGGGTACATCTGCCTGGACCCCAAACCTATCCAGTTCCCCACTGTTTGCCCAAATCACTGATGAGCCACCAGGAGGGAGGACCAAGGGTGGGCGGCAAGGGTCAGGTTTAAAATGCCTGGAGAAGGTCCACTGACCAATTAAACCTTCTGGAGAGGTCATCTGAAGGTCACCAAATGAGCAAAATGATAGAGATTCAGAGAGACACAAGGACTTGCCTGTCTTTGGAGCAGGCTTGAGATCCTGTTAGGCGCATGCTGTATACTGCTATTATAAAAATAATATTAAAAGTTGCATTTCTGGGAGGCAGAGGCAGGTGGATCCCTGTGAGATGGAGGCCAGCCTGGATGCCTCTGCCCTTTCCTCGGAACTTTTCCCAGCTTACCTGCAGGTCTTTCTTTAACATTATATTTGGAGTTTTTCCTCTGTCCGGCAAAATTAACAGATCTTTGAGAAAAATCCAGGCTCAATTTTTAAAAAAATTTGATATTTTAAGATTTTATTGACATTAATATTCCGTAAGATGATTCAGATCAAATTGCAAGAAATTCCAGGCCACAAACTACTGTTTAATGTGAACCCTCTTCTCCAATCGTAAACGGGCACATGACACAAGTCTTGACAGACAAAGCTGCTGTCTGTTTGTGTTGGGCGGGAATCTCTCATTTTGAGGAACTCGTGTTGGAGAACTTTCGGTGGTTGTGTTTGTCGCAGCACCCTATATTAATCTGTTCTCCTCAGCTCCACATGGTGGGCTGCCATTTTGATTTTTTCAGTGGTGGGATCCTCTTGACTCTTCAAATGACTGTGTGAATCTTTCCACCAGCATCCAAGTCACGAAGGGTCTCCTTCATCCTCAGAGATAAAACTCTGTTGTCTTCAAAGTGACACCTGAATAAGGGCCGTGCTTACTCAGACCCACCAAGGACCGTGGTAGTTTTAATCTCATAAATTACCAAGGCCAAAAGGGGCTCTCCTGAGGCAGCCCTATCTGTGGCAGTAACTCACCTGTCTCCCCCCTCCCCCGCAGAGAGGGCTTCTCTGTGTAACAACAGCCTTGGCCGTCCTGGAGCTTTGTCGACCAGGCTGATCTCAAACTCACACAGATCCTCCTGCCTCTGCCTCCCGAGTGTTGGGATTAAAGGCGTGTGCCACCATCACCCAGCCCAGATGTTGTATTTTAAAATAGCCATAAACTCAGCTGTAAGAAGTAATAGAGAAGATGCCATTGTTCTTCACCCAGTTTCTTCCCAATGATGACATGTTGGAAACATACAGAGCATATATGTCACAGGTCAAGGCACTGATACAATACATAGCTCTCAGTCAGGTGTTACAGCGTGCACACATGCCTGTAGTTAGTCCTAATTATTTTATCTGTGCCAGATTTTACGTATCAAAATTTCTTGTTATTTCCCCCACCTACTTTCTTCTTGATGCCTCTGTCCCCCAACTCCCACCAATCACTAATCTGTCCTTGCTTTAATTTATCATTCCCGGGATGTCACGTAAACTAGCCATGGTGGCACATGTGTAGAACCTCGGCTTCTTGGAAGACTTGAGCCCAGAAGTTTGAGGCTAGCCTGAGCAACACTGCGAAACCCGATCTCAAACAGTAACAATGCATTCATACACATGACTGAAAGTAAAATATCTAATGTTTTGGCACTATATGTTGTCATTTGGTTTTTCTGGACAAATTTTAGAATTTTTCTTTTCTACTTCTATGAAGAATGTCATTGGAATTTTGAAGCGCCATAAGTTTTTTTTCTTTTCCCTTTTCCTGTGTATATGTGCGCGTGCACATGTGTGTGTGCGCGGTGCATGTGCATATGCATGTTGTGTGTGTGGTGATGCAGGTGTGTGGTATGCATGCACCACACGTGTGCATGTCCACATGGAGGCCTGAGACTGATATCCGTAGTCATCCTCCATTGCTCTTCCATCTTATTCACTGAGGCAGGGTCTCTTAATCAAACCCAGAGCCCACTGATGTTGGCTAGTTATGCCAGCTAAGTAACTCTGAGGATGCCTTGTTCTGCCTTACAGGTAGGCCACCGTACCCACCTGGTATTTACATGGCTTCTGGGGAACTTAACTCTGGTCCTCATTGTTATACGGCAAGCAGCTTATCCACTGAGTGTTCCCCAGGCTCATTCTATAAGATATTTTTTAATTTAAAAATTGAGTTATGAGGCTAGAGGGATGGTTTAGCATTTAAGAGTATGTACTGTTCTAGCAAAGGACCCAGAGTTCAGGCCCAGCACCCATATCAGGTGGCTCATAACTACCTGGAACTCTAGGGTCATGGTTCTCAACCTTTGTGGGTCAAATGACACTTTTCACATGGGGTCATTTAAGACCATCAGAAAACATAGATATCTGCATTATGATTCATAACAGTAGCAAAATCACAGTTACAAAGTAGCAATGGCAATAACTGTATGGTTGGGGAGTCACCCCAATGTGAGGAAGCATCCTAAAGGGTTGCCACGTTAGGGAGGCTGAGAAGCGCTGTTCTAGGAGATGGCTTCTGGCCGTCTGTACTCATCTGGTCACCTGTACTCACATGGACATGGCCACACACAGACACAGAATTAAAAATAAAAAATACTTTTTAAAAAGTTAAGCTATGAGCGGACTGTAGCACATTTTAGTGGACCAGGTTCTTACTTGCCCAACATGTATAAGGCCCAGTGTTCGGTCCCCAGCACCATAAAAAGAAAATATAAATCAACTAAGCAATAAAGAAAAAGACGTGGGCATTTCTTTTCCGGCTTTAGCAGAGTGAGAAATCTTGAAAGCCAACATCTGCCTTGCTCTGATCCACAGGAAGCTCGACTCTGGGTAACCTGGGACCCATGTGTTGAGGAAAGATAATTAGGAGGCTCAGTGTCCCAGGCTCCTCTTTGTCTGCCTCAGACATCTGACATTCCTAACCAGAAATGAAGACATCTTTTGAAAAAGCAGGGGCCCTGTTGCCTGGATACCGTCAGGAACATGTACCACAGGACCTGCCGGGGCCTGTAATCTGTCTGTCCTTGTTTCGGTTTCCAGAATGTAAGAGGAAAGGGAGAAAGAGCTGACAGACAAGCTCCACCTGCTTGGGCTTTCTCTGCTGATCCTCTGTGTGTATCCAAGCCCGTCTGCACGCATGCACGCACGCACGCACGCACGCATGCAGCGAACACCTTTCTGTGAAACCCTGCATCCATCCTCCCTGATTACCAGGGAGTTCTGTCGGGTTTATTCAAAGCAGCTTCCATGAAGACTATAAATAGCAGGCATGCGCCTCTGTAAGCAGGGCAGCTATTTTTTTTATAGGGGTTCTCATGTTACAAGGACATCACAGATGACTGAATAATTTATGTAATGGTAGATTGTATGGGCTTCGCTCCCTGCCAGTGAGCTCATTCCCAAATGTCTAAAGCAGATAAGGGGAGCAAAAGCTACAGCCTGGTGTTCTGGAAGCTGTCAATTTATTTTTGTTCGGGGCAGCTCACCACTGGAGCCGTATGTATATTCTTTATTTAATGTTATCGCAGCCACGGAGGTCATATGCACGGCAGGCGGTACCTTAGTCACGTTGAACCAGCTCATAACAATGCATAAAACACAGCATGAAAAACACCCAGTAGAATAATAAATCGCCTACTCTACACTTGGTGATTTTAACAAAAGACTGCGGGGGTGTAGGCGTATGTTTGTTCTCTAAGAAAATATAGGGAAATAAGGGAGTTGGAAAATGGAGATAAGAAAAAAGAGACCTGGAATGGTTAGTTTCTGAGAGCTTCTACTGTTACCTTTTCAGAGACGTGAAGTATAAAAAACAACCCATTTTGGCTTTACAGGTTTGCCCTCAGTCACACACAGAAATCAGGTAAGCAGGTGCCGCTTGGAAGTCGGGCGCACTTCCTTGTCCAATGTAATTTTAAGGAAGATGAAATTTCACCAAAAGAAAAAGTTTTAATTTTGCAACAGGAAAAGAGCCGAGAAGACTCAACAGACCCATAACCCGAGAGGAATTTCAGGGGACCAATTACTGCAGGAGCTGCTTGATTTTACTCAGGAAGCAGAGGAGTGCAAATTATATCCACCATGAGATGGACGGGACCTGAGCCCTGGAAACGTTCAAGTTTGGCAACGAGAAGAGTTGAGGGATGGGTGGAGTGGAAGATAGAGGGGGAGGGGGAGCGGCCGATGAGGGGTAGAGCGGATGATGAGGGGTGGAGCAGATGATGGGGACTGCTGTGGGTGGGGGTTTAAGTGGAAGCAAGAATTTGGGAAACACTTTCACATATATCTCCTAAGGCAGCAGTTCTCAGCCTGGGGGCCAAAACTTTGGGGGTCACTTTAAAACCATTGAGAAATACAGATGCTTACATTACAATTCATAACAATAGCAAAATTACAAAGTAGTGTTGAAAATAGTTATGTTTGGGGGGTCACCACACCATGAGAACTGTATTAAAGGGTTGCAGCATTAGGAAGGTTGGGAGCCGCTGTCCGAAAGTGTGACTCCTGTGTGGGGTGTAGGGAAATGTCCCTGGAGGCAGGAGACTGTGCACGTCCTGGGGAAGGTGAGCAGAGGAATGCTCACAGGAGCAAACCTTCAACGCCACAAACTGGAGACAGTCACGTGCCCACCAACTCAGGAAAGGGTCAGAATGGGAACCACTCACAGTGTGAGCAAAACTGTGAGACTCAAATACAGCAAGCCCATAAGCAGAGTCAAACCCTTCTGTTTGGACATGCGCACAAGACTGGGAAGGAAAGAAAGCAAGGAGTTAACTATACTAAAAGCTAGGATGCTGGTGACTTTAAAAAGGAGTGCCTTACACAAATAACATAAAATATCTTGGAGCAACTCTAACCAAACAAGTGAAAGACCTGTATGACAAGAACTTTAAATCTTTGAAGAAAGAAATTGAAGAAGACATTAGAAAGTGGAAAGATCTCCCATGCTCTTGGGTAGGTAGAATTAACACAGTGAAAATGACAATCTTATCAAAAGCAATCTACAGATTCAATGCAATGCCCATCAAAATCCCAGCAAAATTCTTCACAAACCTCAACAGAACAATACTCAACTTCATATGAAAAAGTAAAAAACCCAGGATAGCCGAAGCAATCCTGTATATATAATAAAGGAACTTCTGGAGGCATCACAATTCCTGACTTCAAACTCTACTACAGAGCTACAGTGCTGAAAACAGCCTGGTATTGGCATAAAAACAGACAGGAGGACCAGTGGAGCTGAATAGAAGACCCGGATATCAATCCACACATCTTCGAACACCTGATTTTTGACAAAGAAGCAAAAAATATAAACTGGGAAAAAGAAAGTATATTCAACAAATGGTGGTGGCCTAATTGTATATCAACATGTAGAAGAATGAAAATAGACCCATATCTATCACCATGCACAAAACTCATGTCCAGATGGATCAAAGACCTCAACATAAAACCAACCACACTGAACCTCATAGAAGAGAAAATGGGAAGTACACTTGAAACGTTGGCACAGGAGACAACTTTCTAAATATAACCCCATAGCTCAGACACTGAGAGCAGCAGTTAATAAGTGGGACCTTCTGAAACTGAGAAGCTTTTATAAAGCAAAGGACACCGTCAACAAAACAAAACTGCAGCCTACAGAATGGGAAAAGGTCTTTACCAACCCCACATTGGACAGAGGGTTGATCTCCAATATATATATATATATTATCAAAGCTCAAGAAATTGGTCATCAAAAGAACAAATAGTCCAATAAAGAATTGGGATACAGACCTAAACAGAACTCTCAACAGAGGAATATAAAATGGCTGAAAGACACTTAAGGAAATGTTCAACATCCTTAGCCATCAGAGAAATGCAAACCAAAACAACTCTGAGATTCTACCTTACACCTGTAAGAATGGCCAAGATCAAAAACACTGATGACAACTTATGCTGGAGAGGATATGGGATAAAAAAGAACACTCCTGCATTGCTGGTGGGAGTGCAAACTGGTACAGTCTCTTTGGATATCAGTGTGGTGATTTCTCAGAAAATTAGGAAACAGCCTACCTCAAGACCCAGCAATACCTCTTTTGAATATATACACAAAGGATGCTCAATCATACCACAAGGACATGTGCTCAACTCTGTTCGTAGCAGCATTATTTTTCATAGTCAGAACCTGGAAACAACCTAAATACCCCTTGACCGAGGAACGAATGTAGAAGATGTGGTACATTTACATAATGGAGTATAAGACAGCAGAAAAAAATAATGACATCTTGAAATTTGCAGGCAAATGGATAGATCTAGAAAAGATCATACTGAGTGAGGTAACCCAGACCCAGAAAGACAATTATAATATGTACTCAGTCACGAGTGTCTTTTAGACATAAAATAAAGAAAAAAACAGCCTACAATTCACAGACCCAGAGAACCTAGACAACAGTGAGGGCCCTAAGAGAGACATACATGGGTCTAATCTACATGGGAAGTAGAAAAAGACAAGATCTCCTGAGTAAATTGGGAGCATGGGGACCATGGGAGAGGGTAGAAGAGAAGGGGAGAAGAAGGGAGGGGAGTGGAGAAAAATCCATAGCTCAATAAAAACAATTTTAAACAGAGGGAGTGGCTGACAAGAATATACAAGGGACTTCTGCACCCTGGGACTGTTCTGTTTCTTGGCCTGGCTGTGACCTCGTGAGTCTTTATAGTTGTTCACTAAACTGGGTGCTCATGCTGAGCCCATGTCTGCATGTGTCCTGTATTTCATTACACAGACCCTGCTGTCTCATACTACCAACACTAGAGGTTCTGAAAAAGAAGTTCTTTACTTCAGTGTTAGAGCCTTTCACAGATGCACTTGAGGTGTGCGGTACAACTTAGTGAATGTTTAAGGCAGTGCAGTGAATCCCAGTGCCCCTCAGGATCCAGGCATGCTAAGGGGAGAGAGAGCTCTGGCTCCAGACTGCATGCCTGCTCTCACCCTAAGGGCTAGGCTCCCACCCCCACAGTCCCGTGCCCCCCATCCCACACACCTCTACGCCCCTACAACAGTGTGTGGCCCCCCTACACACATTCTCTCTCTGGGCCTCAGCTCTCTCCCATGAAGAGTCCAGGCCCATGTGTGCTCTGTCAAGAACCTGCTAAAACATTCTTAGGAAACCTTTCTAGCAACTTTAACTTTAGAAAGAAAATACACACTGTTTCCAGAGGTGGGGATGCGGCTCAGTGGATAGAATGTTTTCCTAGCGTGCACAAAAAAATACTGAGTTCTACCTCCAGCATCAACATGGTACACACCTGTAATCCCAGAACTTCAAGGGGTACAGGCAGGAGGATCCGACGTTCAGTGCTATCCACAGACATATGGTGAGCTCAAAGCTAGCCTGGGATATACAAGACCCTGTCACAAAAACAAAAGGTTATTTTCATTTTGTCAAGAATCTAGATTCTTCTGAGCTGATCCTGGGGTCATAGGTTCACCCCAGAGCTAAGCCCTTAATATTTATGACCCACTTGGGAACTGGATGTGCTATTACAGCTGCCTCAAGCCAGTAAGAAAACACAGGTGACCTTAGTGAGCAGAACATGCACTGGCCAAATGACTTCAAAGAGACCTCACAAGCAGAGTCTAGTATCACATGATATTTGAGTCCTGGGACAATACAGACAGGGGCAAGCCCAGCTCAAATCTTCAGGTTGGTACCCAAACACAGAGTAAAAGGCAACATCATGAAACCTCGCTGCATTGTTACGTGATTTGGAGTGATATTATATTTGGTTTGCGTGGTTGGGTTTAGTTTGAGTTTATAGCTATAGAAAAGTCGCAAGCCTGTGGGAAATGTGCCAGTCTTATGAGTGTCATATTTAACTGAAGATCTTAGGAAAATAATCACATCAGCACTGGGAATCCTTGAAATACTTGGAAGGATGCCACATGTCATTCAGATCTGAGCCACACTGAATTCCAAGACCCCTGCTGACCCTGCTGTAATTATATTTCCATTTTGGAAGTTGAATCCTCTCCAAAGCCAGTGACAGAGGCATTGCTGGGCTGCAGGACTTCAACACCCCTCATTGGAATCAGGGATTCTTTTCTGGCAGAGCCTTTCAGTTGATAGCAGTGGAACAAGTGGCTGGCCAGTCAGCAGAGCATGGGGATACTGCTAAATAGGCCAAAGTGCTAAGGGCACCCTCTCCAGTAGAAAAGTATCTAGCTCATGTACCCAGGCTGAGAACCCCTGATTCTGTGTTCCAAGCTCCATGACAGAATCTACATCAGCTCTCAGTTAACCAATGGAGACAGATTTTTCTTTTATAGCTTGCCCTTCTTAACACCTCTTTACTTCAGCTCAACAGATTAGATCAAACATGTCCCCCACATCCCTCACCCTGGTTGGCACTAGGGTTGAGATCAAATCAGTCTTTTTCTTCTTGAGGCAAGGTCTCCTGTATCCAAGGCTGGCTTTGAGCTCTCTAAGTACTTAAGGATGATTTTGAACTCTTGATCTTATTGTCACTTCCTGAGTTTTGGGATTATGGGCATGTGCCACCCACCTGGTTTATTCCATGATCCAATTGGATCCAGGGCTTCATGCACGCTGGGCGAACAGTACCGGTTGAGCCGTTCCCCCTCCCAGCTTACTGTTTCGTCTTTTGAAGTGAGTGAGGCTCTTTCTGGGTTCTCTATACATACAGAATGACTTTGCTAGCTTGTGAGTGTGCACCTGATGTTTGCAGCTGCTCCCTTCAATGGACGAGGTCCATGGCCAGCAAAATAAACCACAAAAACGATTTAAACAGAAGTATTAACAAGAACACCAGAGAGATGAAGATGCTAGGGGCTTCTGGTTGTCCCTTTGCAAGCTTTGTCTGTAGTTTTCATGCAGTAGGTTACACTGTCATTCTACACTTGTTCCTCAGGACTTAGAGGTTTTCCCTTGGGTCTAACTACATCTCCGTCAGACGTGCAAAGCCTTGAGCCTCAGTGTTCATCTTGTCATGGTGGGCCTGCTGGCCCATGCAGTACAGTGGTTTGTTCTTTAGGCAGAATGCCTACACCATTGATGAATGTCATAACCTAACATGGCAAAAAGGACTCAGGTAGCATTGTGGACAGTGACTTCCTAGACATACTCTGAGTTCCCAGCTCTTCTTCTCGGCCGCCAGAATCCAGTCACCAGCAGCTTCCCTCTGTCTTTGAAGCATTAAAATCCATGGCTGCTTCTGACAGCAGAGCTGCCCTCCATCTCCTAAACTGAAAACAAACAAAAAAGGTTACTCTTACTCAATGGGTCAGGGAGGGCTGGCTGGGGTGAAGATCCCTAGAGTCAGAGATCTGAGCATTTTCCCCTCTCTCATCACCCCAGAAGAGTCGTGGAGATTGCTCTGAATGAGACTTCACTCACCCCAACAGTCACTGATAAGAGGGCAGCAGCTATACTGAACACTCTCTCTCTCTCTCTCTCTCTCTCTCTCTCTCTCTCTCTCTCTCTCTCTGTGTGTGTGTGTGTGTGTGAGAGAGAGAGAGAGAGAGAGAGAGAGAGAGAGAGAGAGGGAGAGGGAGAGAGAGAGAGAGAGAGAGGAGAGAGAGAGCATCCAATGCCTTTAAAGCTACACAGTTACCACAGGGGGTGGCAGATAGGGACCCTGTTATTAGCCTGCACTTTAGGGGTTCCCGAGAGTCCGTGTGCACGATGCTGGGGAGCAGAAAGTCCTGAGAGTTTCAGACGATACTCAGCACACACAGACCAGCCTCTTCTCCCTTCAGACTTCTGGCTGCTAACGCCCACCCCACATCCACAGTCGGTGAGGCACCTTCCTCCTCCAGGTTCTGGGGTCTAGAACATTGAAGGACGACATCCTAGGAGCAAATGTATGGCTTACAGCAGCTGCCTTGAATAAGAGCTCAAGGTGAGGCTGAGGAAGGAAGGAGGATAGGATGGAGCCACCGAAGGTGGTCCAGAGGCCAGGCTCCTAAGGGTCTGCTAAGCCTGTCGGATACTTCCTAATGAGAGTACCAGGTTGAGGCTGGCATTGATAACCTGGGGATGTTTTAGGCCTAGAATAGAACAATGAAGACAACCAAATCCTAACAGTAAGATAATTGGGTGAACCAAGCCAAGTGTGGTGGTTTGTGCCTGTAATTCTTGCCGGGGGGATTGCCATGAGTTTAAGGCCAGTCTGGGCTACATAGTGAGACCTGGCCGGAAAAGGAAGAGTGGGTGGGTGAGCCTCATCAATCTCTCAGGTCCACCTTAGGCTTAAAATCCACAATGTTCAGACTGGGTTGGAAGGAGCGAATCAACAGCAGTGGCTGTTCTCCAAACTTACCCAACAGTCACGCTCCTCCGGAGCTCAATTGATGACCCAAGCAAGAGGCAAGCCAGACCCCACCCCCCAGCGCAAGGCAAGTTCCTGCCTGCCAGTGCAGAGGACACAAGTAGACTTCTCTACACTCGCAGTCCAGCCAGAGCCTGACTTTAGCTTCCCACGAGCCTATGCAAATCCATGATGGCTGCCTCGTTCCCTCTTACACCTGTGCGTATTTGAATGCCTGTACTGCTCGCTGGCCACTTCCGGGGCTGACAACCTTTCAGGCTCTTACTCTCTGTTCCCTTGGCAACCAGCTCCCTCATTCCTTCCCGCCCCTCAGGCAAGGCTTTTCTTCGGTCTGCCCCTGTGGGTGGGCCCCAGTTACTGGAGGGACCTCACAAGGGTTAGAGTTTGGGGCAGGGTAGAGGTTTGGGAGGTTTTCCATGGCCCTGTGGGATGGGGTAGGGTCAAGCCCGGAACTGGAGCTCTTGTTTGCCCGTATCCCCCACCCTCACAACTGCTGGCCTTTTGTTCCGTTAGTTCTCTCAAGAGGATTGAACAAGGAAAATAAAAGGAGAGAAAAGGGGAGGTGACTACCTCTAGTAGAAGATCTGGTAGGGAAGGAAGTGAAAAAAACAATCATCATGAGATTTCAATTATCCCACCCACGGGTCTCTTGCTGGTGCATAGCCAGGGACCAGAATTAAAGCCGCATGGAGATGTGAAACACATCTTATGCCCGTTACAGAGTT
Organism: Myodes glareolus; assembly: GCF_982192425.1. Classification (NCBI taxonomy): domain Eukaryota; kingdom Metazoa; phylum Chordata; class Mammalia; order Rodentia; family Cricetidae; genus Myodes; species Myodes glareolus. The sequence goes on from NC_142030.1 coordinate 67,254,763, forward strand.
ATTGGTCTTCCAGTTGAAAATGTGTGAATCCGGGGTCAGGATGCTGCACTGGGACTCGTTAGCTGGAGGAGAGCAAGACCTACCATGGGTGTGACTGGGAGCTCTGGGCTGCCTGCGGATCTTTCTGGCACCACGAAGGTAGAAAGGGTTGGGCTACAGGCATGGAGACCACAGAAGGGGAAAGAAGCATCTCCCACATCACTCCCTGGAAGAACGCCAGAGTCTTGATGTCTGAGCCAGAGGAATTACTGAGCTTTAGAGGAACATCAAGGAACAGATCTGAGCCATGGGAAGAGGCCAAACAGTAAAGCCCCAAGTGCCCCTCTGGCAACAAAAGTGGGCCTTGCTGCCAGGAACACCAGGTCCGGAGTCTTTGCTCTCTCCTCTCCACCTCTCCTGGTCTTTCTGCTCGCTGCACTGCCAGTCAGAATAAGATGCTGATGCTGGTCATCGGGGATGAGTCTGCACAGCTCGAGAGTCTCAATGGCCCACGAAAAAGTGAACTGAGAGCAAGGGATGCCACAGCAGGTGGAAGAGTCAAGGAGGCCTGGGCTAAGTTATATTAGCCTGTGAGTTGTGCAGAATTATTACCCCACACAAAGCCCAATCCCCCTGCCCTGTCTGCAGGAATCAATCAAGTCCTTGGCCCTGGAAAGGCCAACTTGCTCCTAAGGAAGAGCTGCTGAGTCCTCTTGCCTGGAATCCATCCTGTGATAAAAATCACAGAACATGGTTGAGTTCATGCCTAGAAAACCGTGCCTCTGATTTACTATCATACATGTCTCTGTATCTTTTGCATACAGCAGGGTCCCCATCTGGGAACACGGAGATACAACTCAAGCCCATTTTTGACAGTTCCATAACCAAGCCTGGGTTTAGATCAGAGAGCACAAGATCTTGATAAGCCACCCACCAGATCAGCAGCACGACTTCAGCGGCCATGGCCTTGAGAGATGGACGTGGAACTCCGTGTCAAACTCTGTCCATGAGGCCCTTCCCACACTGATGGCCTGCGCTGGGAAGGTTTCTGACATTGCTGATAGGGCCTCTAGAGGAACAGACCGGGAACAAATGTGCTGTCCCAATTCCAGGCTGTTTTCTGCACGCGTAAAACACAGCGCCAAGTGTAAACCGGCTGAACAACGACAGGAAGTAAGTTCCCCAAACACCACCTACAGAAGAGAGTGGCATTTCCACTGTGTAAAGTATGTTTGGAGAAGTGGAGGAAGCGCTTGTTCTTCGCTGTTGAAAGGGGAAAGCAAATAAACTATTGAGAGGAGTTTCCAGGCTGGGGATGTAGGTAAGTTGGTAGAGTGCTTGCTTAGCTTGCAGAAGCGGTGGTTCCAAGTCCAACACTGCTGAAAGTTGAAAATGGTGGTGTATGCCTTTAATCCTTGCCCTAGGGAGGTAGAAGCAAGAGGATTAGAAATTCAAGGGTGATTTTTCGCTGCAGAGTGAGTTTGGAACATTAGTTTAATGATGCAAAGATGTGTTGCATTCTTTTATGTTGCATTTGTTTAACTCTGTGAAGCTGGGTTGCTTTGCCTGTCTAAAACACCTGACTGGTCTAGTAAAGAGCTGAATGGCCAATAGCGAGGCAGGAGAGAGAAATAGGAGGGGCTGTCATCCAGAGAGAATAAATAAAAGGAGAAGACCATTACATAGAAGAAGGGACAAAAAAGGAAGGGGAAGAGGACTCCAGGGGCCAGCCACCCAGCTATACAGCAAGCCCCAGAGTAAGAAGTAAAGAAAGGTATACAGAAATAAAGATAAAAGCCCAGAGGCAAAAGGACAATGGGATAATTTAAGTTAAGAAAAATTGACTAGAAACAAGCCAAGCTAAGGCCCTGCATTTATAAGAAAGAATAAGTCTTCTCTGTGTGAGTTATTTGAGAGCTGGGTGGCAGGCTCCCAAAGAACTGAGAGTAAAAAAAAAAAATCAACAACAGGACACTTCCCCTCTTATATGGCATTGTAGCGCTACCTTCTGTCCCATGGCTGCCCCTCTGGCTCACAGTAATCTGTTTCCTCGGCAAGAATTACGATCACAGATGAAAAAGCAGCGGATGAGACGCTCAGCAACTTCTCAAGAGCCTCCCTCTTTCCAAGGGGTAGAGCTGGAGTTAAGGCCTTGATGCTCTGGCTTAGATAATAGATCTTCCAGCTATGCCAGGGATTTCTATGTACTTAACTCAGAAGAAAAGGGGATGCCAGCCTCTCTGACCCCAACTGGAATCAGAGAAGCAACAATGTCACCTGTTTTATGTATGAGAAGCTTTGAGATGTATAATTTTGTTTAAACATTAGGGAGAGTCTAAAATAAAATAAGAACCCACTGTCCTTTGCCATGATCTCTCAGCCTTCGGCCACCACACAGGGAGCTCTGGACTGAGCGAGCACAAGGCACAGATGGGTGGAGACCCCAGCCCCGACAGAGAAAGCTCCCAGCATGTTCCCAGTGTGTTCTAGAACTGCTTACATGTTCTGCAAATGTATGTATTGGAAAGCTTGCCCCACCACGGAGCAGTATTTAGAGGCTGTTTAATTTTATTTTTTCTTTGTTTTATTGCTGCAACAAAACCCGTTTCAAAGGCAGCTGAAGGAAGGAAAGGTTTACTCTGGCTCGTGGCTCAAGGGTACAAAAACATCCTGGCAAGAAAGGCATGGTGGCCAGGGAGTCACAAAGTGTCTGCAGTCAGAAAGCAGAGTGAGGAATACAACCTTCAGCTAGCTTCCTCCTTTATGGGACCCAGCCTACAAGACTCTGTTCCCTGCCTTCAGCTAACCCTCCTCTCTCCTAACCCTGTTTCTCTCCTCAGCTAACCCTCCGGAGAATCTCTCACTGATTTCCAGCAGGTGTGTCCAAGGCCTGCCGAGCTGACAGGGAAGGTGGACCATCACAGAGGTCCTGGAGCCTTTGAGAGGCAAGCTTGGTGGAAGGTAGCTGGGTCGTGGAGCGGTCTCCCAGGGTAGGATTCACTGGTCTTGGAGGGTGGGTCAGTTCTCATGACAGCAGGGTCTTGATCACTGAGGTTCTGCCATGTCCTTAACACCATTTGCACACCGTGGATTGCCTGTCCTTTCCCCTGTGGACTTGTGGACAGCCAGCAGCCCTTGCCGCGGGACAGCACACTCTGCTGTGCGGATCTTCCAGTCACCAGAATCATGAACCCAGTAAGCTTCTTCTTAAGTTCATCAGCCCCAGGCATCTCATTAAAGCAACACAAATGGACTCATATGGGAGGGAAGAAACACAGACGTGTCTGTTTCAATGAAGGATTCACGGATTGACAGTATAGGGTGTTGTCTCTCCAGCTCTGTACATCTTTCCCCAGATACAACTAAAGCTTTGTCCACAAACTGCCCAGCTTCTGCAGCCCTCAGGCCTGGTAACAGGGCTCCAAGGTCCTTAAGCCTGGCCTTGGTGAGATTCCTGTTTATTCTAACAATTCACTTACTTCATTGCTTCACTTTTCCCCGGGGCAAGGATGCGCAGGTTGTCAACACTGATGCCGTAAGCCCTAAGATATCCGCTACAGCTGTAAGTAGTTTGAAGGTTCCCTATGCTGGGTCCTGTGTCAGAAACTTGGTCTCCAAGCTGTGACAATGCTGGGAGACACCGGGACCATTCAGAGGTGAGGTCTAATGGAGAATATTTGGGTTATCGGAGGTGCTGCACTCAGAAGGAATTAACACATATCTCACAGAGTGGGTTCTCGTGGGAGTGGCTTGGTATTTTGAGCAAACCTGGTCATCTCTATAGTTTCCGGCTTCCTGTTTGGCGCTGCAGTCTCTCATTTTTGGGTACACTGCCACATCCACCATGGTGTGATGAAACCAAAGAAGCCCTTACCAGAGGCCAAACACAACTGGCAGCCGCATCTTGGATTTCAGCCTCCGAAATGGTACTAATTTGGACCTCCTTTCTGCAGGAGCCAGATTTAGGTGTTTCAGCACTGACAAGCTAAGACAGCTGCACACCCTAAGTCCCCTTCCAGCTGCTTTTACAAGTCTCCAGCTCCTCTCCAGCTGCTATTTCAATCCAGGAACTCTGTGTTCACCTGCTGGTTTTAGCTTCCTGGTAGCTCTTTAGGAATAGCCTCCCGATCTTAACCCCCGGCTGGCAAATATTCAGGTTTCTCAAGGGTCTTCTGTAGTTAGGACACAGGGAAATCATTTAAGGTTGGTTTAACCCTCTTAACTTAGACAGTTGAACAGCTGCCATCTGCAGAGTACAGTTGTCTGACTGCCCCCACCTAGCATCACAGAGGCCTACACACGTCCCTTTGTTCTGATTTGCTGAAGTGGTTCTGACTTGGTCTTACCGTTTACCTCCGTGGTTCACTCCTTAAGCCATGTATGGCAAAGACATTGGACAGGTTAGGTTTCTGTTCTTGTTTGCTTTTATTGTACTGGATACTCATCTTTCTGACCTCCCTTTTCCTCACTTCCCTGAAGACACAGTATAAAGCATCAAACAGGGCTGCTGTTGTTAAATGAAGAATAAACAAGAGTCTTGTTCAGGATCAATGAGAGGGCTCAACGGCTAAAGGCACTTTCTATGCAAGCCTGGTGACCTAAGTTTGATCCCTGGAACACGCATAAAGGTGGAAGGAAAGAAGCAGCTTCACAAAGTGGTCCTCTGATCTCCACACACACCATGGCATATGCACACCTCCCCCACCAGAGAGAGTCCTGTTTGGTGCCTTCAAAGTCAAGGTTCAGCAGATGCAAGTTCCCCCAACCAAAAGGATATACCCCAAACTGTAGTAAGACGAGCAGCGGGCGGTGTCCCACCACCTGGCTAGCTTATCCCCAAAATAATTACACAGAAACTGTATTCATTTAAACACTGCCTGGGCCATTATTCCTAGCCTCTTATTGGCTAACTCTCACATCTTTTTTTTTAAAAGTTTATTAAATTATAAAAGTTTCCATTTCCGCCCCTCCTCCCAACACCCTCCCACTTCCCCCACTCCCTCTCCTCCTCCCTCTCCATCCCTAAGAGTAGTCAGGGTTTCCTGCCCTGTGGGAAGTTCAAGTTCCTCCCCCCTCCCTCCAGGTCCAGGAAGGTGAGTATCCAAACAGACTGGATCCCAAAAATCCAGTATATGCAGAGGAAACAAGTCCCAGTGTCATTGTCAATGGCTTTTCAGAAAGACTCCGGGCCAGCCACATCCAGAGAATCTGGCCACATTCAGAGAATCTGTTTAGATCACGTGCTCGTTCAGTTCCAGTCCAGTTGGCCTTGGTGAATTCTCATTAGATCAGTCCCCTTGTATCAGTGGGTGATGGCGCCCATCGCAGTCCTGATTTCTTTTTTCATTTTCTTCATCCTTCTGCTCCTCATTTGGACCATGGAGGGTAACTCTCACATCTTGATTAACCCATTTCTTTTAAATCTGTTCACCACGAGGTTGTGGCTTACCGGCATGAGTCTAATCAGTGTCCGTCTTGGACAGGAGAAGCATGACATCTGCCACACTTCCCTTCTTCCCAGCATTCTGTTCTGTCTACTCCACCCACCTAAGGGCTGCCCTATCAAAAGGCCAAGGCAGCTTTTTTATTCAACCAATGAAAGCAACATATAGAAAGAAGGATCTACTACACCATTTTCCCTTTTTCTGTTTAAACAAAAAAGAAAGGCTTTCGCTTTTAACATAGTAAAATTACATATAACAAAACAGTTATCAAGCAAGAATTACAGTTACAATATTTACATCTATTTTATCTTTTATCATAACTAAGGAAAACTATAACTATCCATTCTTCAACTCCATCAAAGACTCCAGAAAGATATAATATTATCTAAGTAAATGAGAAGCAAACAACTTCTAAAACTCTAGAAATGACAGAGATATCTCACTGCCTGGACAGTCACCCAAAGTTTTTCTGTACCATTGGGGCATCCATCTTTGGCCTTCAGTCCCATAGTATCCAGCAGACTTTTCTATGAAGCAGGAAATTTTAAAGACAGTTCAGTCACTTTTTTTTGTGTCCTGCAGAATGTCTCACAGACTCTTTCATGAATCAGAAACCCCAAAGGACCAAGTTCAGCAGCCTTCTCTCTGCTTGTTCTTTGTATCCAGTTTATGCAACCGTCCAGGCAAGAGCAGTTTCTTGTCCAGATGGCTAACCAGTTCCATAAGGAGCCTCTTTGATGCCCATCTTCCTCTTTAAGTAGATTGGTGCTGCCAGGAGCAGATGTGTCTCATTATCATGAAAAGTCTTAAGTTATTAAAACATTTAAAATGCCATATTCTGTAGTCTTTGAAAGATATGAAGAATGCCTATCTGAAATATATCTATGTACATCTAGAAAATCTAAATAACATAACTACAAGCTAGACTATTATCGATGATTATCCATTAACAACCTATATTTCCTAATTATACATTACATTTGTTAAATGAACTACACAATCACAATACCTTAATCAAGATCAGAAATACATATACATATAACAACGTTGACCTTAAATTTATATCAACAAAGCAAAATTTATACCAATGCAAATTATTTATATCTATATCATGTCCCCCTTTAAATGTAAAAGAACATTTATAAACAATATTTGGGAATATGGGCACAGTTTTTTCTCTCCAAACTGCTTCCTGCTGTATGGGGGCACTGTTATTCAGATCTTTCATGGTATAACCTGTCTGCAAGGTTCATCTCAGTTGGCAGTTGAGTGAAGTAACTTTTTCAGGGTATTTATGTCAACCTTTCAGGAGGGCGTGGTCTATCATACCATATTGATCTAGAAGCAATACACAGGGTCTTATCCTCTGTGAAAACAAAAGAAGAACCTTTTTTCCAAAGCATCATATCCTTAGACCCGAATTCCAAAGTCAAGATAGCTTTATAATATACATTCTGTTTTGTCTTAGCAGCCCACACAATGAGATGTCCCTCTATATTTAGCTCCTTCAAAGTCAAAAAAATTCAAAGAAAACACAATAATATACAGAATCCAGGCTCTCTGTGAATTTTCCATTTTTACGTGGCTTATTTTTCTTTATTTCTTTTAATCAATAACTATCTGTACTCTGTCTCTTTAAAGACTTTACCCTCTTTTTTAAAGCATTAACTTTATGACTTTTTAATACTCGGTTCTTTCTCTCTCTCTCCCAAGCCTACATATGTATATCTAACACTATGACCCATTTAGAGGTCTTTTATATCTGAATCTGTCCTATTGCATTGGCTTTAATTCTCTACTGTCTTGAAGAGCTTTTAAAATGCTAAACTCTTAAGAATCTAAGCTGCAACAATCCCAGGTCAAATACAGGTACTACGGGCTTGCCCCGCCCAGTCCAACGTGGTGGAGCCGCTTGTGACTCTGAGTCAGTTGTGCCTCTGAGCTGCGGAGTGGCAGACTGCTGTGGATGTTGGCTCCACCTCTCTCCAATTTCAAAATGGTGAACTACCATTTTTGCTAGCTCTGGGGCCGCCAGGTAGCAGCCACACTCAACAGTTTAACTCTGAGACTGAGCATGCGGCACATAAACTCTTTCTTTCTGAGTTACAGCCAAATCGGCCATGCAGAGCACTGCACAGCCTGAAAACATCTCTCTGTATGGTGGCAGGAACCCGCCATGCTCTCCCACCTACCTAAGCCTGAGCCTGCTGTCTGCCCAGGTGGGGAGCACTGAGCCCCAGGCATGATCTCAGATACTTTCTTCTGGACCCCAAGTGGGCACAGACACATCCGGGCCCACAAATGCTCCATAGCTGGAGTTTGAACCAGTGGCAGGGCCCAGGAAGTCTTGTTTTAAAATGGCACAGCTTTTTTCCTGCTGCTATTGCTGAGTGGGGAAAATTTCTCTGTGGTACCCCTCCAGTAAACAGCAAAAAAACTGTGTTAAACTCTGTTTTTTCTGTGTTTAAAATTAAGCTCTCTCAGGTTTTACATGGATTTAGAACATCATGTTGGAGTGCCAATTTGTTGCAAGTTGAGAAGCAGGTCCCTTTGTTCTGTCCCGCCTGGCTAGCTTATCCCCAAAATAATTACACAGAAACTGTATTCATTTAAGCACTGCCTGGCCCATTGTATCTAGCTTCTTCTTGGCTAATTCTTACATCTTGATTCAACCCATTTCTAACAATCTGTGTAGAACCACAAGGTCATGGCTTACAGGGAAAGATTCAACATGTCTGACCAGCATCCAATTCTGTCTTTCCCACTTACCTAAGTTTCTGCCCTATCAAAAGGCCAAGGCAGTTCTTTATTCAATCAATGAAAGCAACACATAGAAAGAAGGGCCTCCTACACCACCAAACCTTGTCCACAGCTGGGTCTCCAAATTCAATACAGTGGCTCTTACTTATGCAGTATAAATGCAAAGGCACTGAATCCAAAGATAAAAAAAACCTACTTCTAAGACTAGTTCCAGAAGGAGTCGCTAAAGCTGGTTGAATCCCATAATTCAAATGATTAAATGATAATGTTAGAATTTGAGGATTTGGACTGGGATTGTAGCTTTGTGGGAACCCTGGATCCAGTGAAAAAAGAAAAAAAATAAGGAAGAAAGGGAGATAGGGAAGAAGAAAAGGAAGGAAGAAAGGAAGGAAGAAGAAGGGAGGAGCGGAGGAAAGGAAAGAAGGGAGGGAGGGAGGAACATAGGGAGGAAAGGGAAGAGGAAGTAGAATTTAAAGACATAAAAAATGAGAAATATACTTTAAAAAATAACAAATGCACAAATGTTCAGTGATGTGCTCTTGTAATAACAAAATTTGGAACAATCTAAATGCCCAAGAAGGAGAGCTGGAAAACTGAAAATGCCCTCATACCACAAAGACTCCCTTTCTTAGACTGTAGATTTGGAAATATCTGTAAAGATACTCCAAAAAAATTTTAGAAAGAATGTCATGTTATAGAATTCCACATATTTCTCTGTTATAAAATTAGGTCCTCCCCTTTTCTTTTCAAAAGAAATGCCTGGGTGCTTTGGTTCACTCAGGCTAACATAGAATGGAGTTCAGGGCCAGCCAGGACTGTGTAATGAGTGAGTTCCAGGACGGCTGTGCTACCAAGTTAGATGCAGCCTAAACAAAACAAGAAATCTGGGAAAATATTAACTGACAGTGGCTCTATCTGGCTGATGCGATGACAATAATTCTTGCTTTGTACATTGTATTTTTCTTTCTTTTCTTCTTTCTTTCTTTTGATTTTTCGAGACAGGATTTTGCTGTAGCTATCAAGCCTGTCCTAAACCTAGTTGTAGACCAAGCTGGCCTCAAACTCAGAGATCCACCTGCTTCTGGCTCCTGAGTGCTGGGATTAAGGGCATGTGCCACCACCACCCGGCTATATGTTGTACTTTTCAATGTCTTGTTTTTCTTAAAGAAGTATTTTTATTTGTGAGTCTGAGTGTGAGTACGTGCTTGTGAGTGCAATGCCCATGAAGGCCAGGGACATAGGATACACCTGGAGCCAGAATCCTTATCAGCTGTCGTCTGCCTGTTGCAGGTACTAGGACTCAAACCCAGGTCCTCTGGAAGAGCATTATGTCTCCTTAACCACAGAGCCATCTCTCCAGTCCCTCACGGTTGTTTTGAACTATCTAAATAAACATCAATTTTTGTTTTGTTTTGTTTTGTTTTGGTATGTGGGGGGTTGTTTAAGACAAGGTTTTTCTGTGTAGCCCTAGCTGTACTGGAACTCACGCTACAGACCAGGCTGACCTCGAACTCACAGAGATCCGCCTGCCTCTGCCTCCCGAGGGCAGGCATTAAAGGCGTGTTGCCCCTGCTGCCCACCTGAACATCATTCTTAAAATTAGGAGAAAAGAACACTTTTTCAGAAAACAAAAATACAACAGAGGTGTAACACTGATTCTTTCTTATAGATTTTGCTTGTAAATATCAACGCTAACTTTAAATTCTTTTAGGCACAGAGAAGAATGCATCTGAAGGTTCCGAGGACTACAGCAGGGCCAGGTGAGCTGGCTACACCCTGTAGGAGTTGGAAATGCCCCTGCAGCTCTCCTTCTCTGCACAGCTCTGAGCATGGAGGGGCCTGACCCAGCCCTTCCCCTACAGGCTGGTGCCTCAACACTACCGAAAACACGCTCTCATGATGTCTCCAAACTGCGAGTCTTCTGGGCACTGTGTCCTGTGTCCCTAGGTCATAGGTTCCAAGGAGGGATAACAGGCTTCTCCTTTAATTTCTGCTGGAGACACCTGTGATCTACAGTGGCCCAGCTGGTCGCCAGCCACACACTTAGGTTTGTCACTGTGGCCTAAGAGGCAGGGTTATGTAGTAAAGCCTGGATGGATGGATTGAGAAGTAGCTGACCACTTCCCTGTCTATGAACCCAGATGGCCTTGAAAGTGAGGAGGAGAAGATAGTGTTACAAGTCTGCTTTGCTTTGGGGAAGACTGCTGGGAAGTGGTAGGCCAGAATGGTGGGTCCCTAACGACAGTCACCAACAGGGAATGGGGTCTCAGAGAGGGGGCTTGGGAAAAAAGGAGAAAGAAAGACCCAGGATGATATGGGCTTTCAACCTGATTCTCATAGAAGGCTTTTCCTTCCGTTTTAGTAACTGGAGTTCCTTCCCAGAAACCACCAATGGCGTCTGAATTTGCCACTTCTCCCCATTAATTCTCTTTAAGCCTTTCCACAGTTGCTCCTCTTTTGATTTCCAGAAACAGAATCACAACAAGAAACAGTGAATGGACATTGACCTGGGGCTTCTGGCTCTGAGGGGTTTGGTTTCTGCAGGTAAATAAATGTGAACTATAGTAAAAAGAGCTCTACACAAGAGCTGGAGAGATGGCTCAGCAGTCAAGAGCGATTCCTGCTCCTGCAGAGGACTGAGTTCAGTTCCCCCAGCACCTCTATCAGGCAGCTCACAGCACAGGGGATAGCATGTCCTCTCTGACCTCCACAAACTCATACACAGACACACATATTCACATGATTACAAATTAAGTGAAAATAAACTCTTTAAGAAAAAAGTGTTGCATGTAAGGCAGGGGAGCCAGAGTCCAGCTCAGAGGCTGCATCTAAAGAGGCCAGGGCAGGGCATCCTGAGATAATGGCAAGAGGCTGCAGAGTCTGTGACCAACTCCTGTCTACAGAGGAACTGGTGACTAAAGAGGTGTTCAGCTGTAAGCCCCAAAGGGAGATGAACACTCAAGGAGAAAGAAAGGTGGGGAAAACAGTGTCTGCGTACACTGACCTTGCAAGCCAAGACTGAAAGGGGTGAAGAGATCGTGTAGCAATAAAGACACCCAGTGGTAAGCTGGATGTGGCACACGCCTGAAATCCCAGCCCCTGGGAGACTGGAGCACTTGTGCCGCTGGGGGCCAGTGCATAGTGAGACCCTGCCAGTGACCGAGTATGAGTTTTTCAAGAAAGTAACAAGATAAAAGGTAGTACTCAAAGACTTGGAAAAGCTTACATTTAGAACCTCAGAGAGATAAATAAAGAAAGGACAGTCTTTAAGAAGATGTGTGCTGCCCGAGAATAAATATAACCAAGGAAGTTATATTTCCTCTGTAGGAAAACTTTAAAACAGTGGGAAAACTAAGGAAGTCACTAAAGATGAAAAGATGTCCCAGTACTCATGGATCAGTAGAAATGATACAGCAAAAATGGCTATCCTACCAAAAGTAACCTACAGATCGAAAAACTAGGATACCAATTAAATTCCAGTGCCATTCTTCATATTAAAGGATGGAAATCCTAAAATGCATATAAAAAACAAAGGGCCCTGAATAGCCCAAACAATCGTAGCAAAAGACTAAGTATCACAACGCCCAATTTCAGAGTATATCACAGAGCCATGGTGACCAAACAGCATGGCACGGGCACCAGTGGAGCAGCACGGACCAGTCTCAGAAGACAAGTGTCATGCGTCTTCTCATTTGTGGTCCCTAGATTTTATATAGACACAGCAAATCTTAACAGTAGAAAGTAGAAGTAACATTGTTCAGAGGCACAAAGGGGACAAAAAGAGAATTAACAAGAGGGGCGTGGGGGGGAAGGGGAGGTAGGGAGTACAAAGGGGAATGTGTTCAGTAACAATATATGCACATATTAAAGCTTAATGTCGGTAAAATAAATAAAAATAAAGGCTGGGAAAATCTCATAGGAGATTGTAAACTGCTGTGTATTTGGGGGTAATTTTTAACTTTTAATTAAAGTATAATTACATCACTTTTCTCTTCCCTCCCACCAGCCTTCCCCAAGTCCTCTCTCTGATTTCTACCATGCCCCCGCCTCACTCTCAGAACATTAGCCTCTTCTTCCCCAGTTACTGCTGTTACACACACATACACACACACGTATATATAAATACAACCCTCTGAGTCCATGTTTGTCGTCTGTGTGTCTACGGCTTCAGGGCTAAGCACCTTGCGATGGATGATCAATGCAGGGGACCATCCCTTGGAGAGCTTAATTCTCCTCTCAGCGGTCATCAGTTGCCTGCCTAGTTTTAAACAGCTCTTTCTAAGAGTTTTGATTAGCAAACATGTTTTTAGGCCCACGTGAAAAAGCAAATGAACGTGTGCCACCAATATATGATGCCACTTAGTGGTGTAATGTAAGCACAGGTGAATATAAAGTTGGAAATCATAGAAAAGGAAATACATCTTCTGAAGTTGGTAGATTCTAAACGAACCACAGTTGAAGACACAGTTGGAGTAAGGAATTCCTCTGGACTGTAACAATGGTAAGGTAGCTATAAAAACAGAAAATGGCAAGTCTTTGGTTATGGACGGGGTGAGGGGTGGGGAGGGTGGCTCTAGAGACGCTGGTCAAAGGAGACACACGAGCAGTAACCTGAGGAGTCAGTGCTGTGATGGAAACAGAAACAAGTGCATGTGCACACTGTGGTCAGAGCACTAAGCTCTCTAAACTGCTTCAAGGATTAAGGTAAGCGACCTAAAAGCACACACCGAATGCCTGATACGTAACAGATGGAGTGACTCTCCTCTACTTCTCCTAGGAATCCAAGTGAACAGAACCCAGCACCACCTCTGTGCTCAGGGGCTTTGGCCACTCAGGGAATTTCAGCTGGCTGCCTGTCTCTGGATCCCCTAACAGTGGACTTAGTTCCCCATGGTGGAGAGCCTGGTCCACTGTCCGCTGTCTGTTGCCTGTGTCTCTCCTACGCTCTCTCCCTTGAGTAAATGCTGTGTTTTCCTAGCATTAACTAAACAAGCTAGAATCATTCAAATTTTCAAAATGTAGAGGTAACATTTTCAGATATCCAGGCAGCCTGGCTGGTAGTTCCTTCAAAGCCCAATATTCCATCCTGTCCACAGCTCGGCACATAGCACTCCTGGCAGAGGCCATGAGAGGAGGGGGAGAAACTCCTTCTTTCTGAGCATTGAGCCCTCTCCACTCCTAGGCCTGACGACAACATTCTCTGAAGAAAAGAACAAATAAGGCTGACTCCCAGGAAGCAGCAGCAAATCGTTCCGTCAGGCAAAGAGCAGCTTCTTGGGACGTGGGAACGTGAGAGACTGGATTGCATTCAAAGCAAATTACCCCAGAGTGATAGAGATTAGTAAATCCTAGGGGCTCGGATACATTTAAAATTCCATACTGTGTAAGAAAGGATGGGGGTGGGATCTCTGCCAAGGCCAGGGGGTGGCAGCTGGTATCCTAGAGACTGAGCCAGAAAAGGATGCGCAACAGACGGCCAAGGACGTGCGTGAGTTGGCAGTTTACCGCTCCCTGGGGTGAGGTAGATAAAAGAGTCTGTGAGGCCCCATGGAGGGGAAGTTTGTGTTTGTTTTTTTCTAACCAAAGAGAAAACATGTTCCACCCTCTGAGTCCTTGGTCAGGAAACCGCTGTTTGCAGAAGGAAAAGAAAGGGTACCTTTGCTGGCTGGCACTGGCTTCTGCAGTCATCTCCGGGGACAATGCAAGCTAATGGACCATCTTCCCTCCCCCGGCCGCTGGGTTGTGTCCAGTCACTTCCCGCCCCCTTTTGTCAATCTCGTCTGGGCAGCTCTACCCCGCCCTCATCAGCACAATTGTCCCACACTAGAAAATCTATGTCTCCCCTCGGTTACTTGGAGTCCTTTCTTTCCTTGTTTTTCTCCCCAAACTGCACATCTCACCAAGTATGAATTATTTAAAAGAAAACCATCAGGAACTGAGCATCCAGACTTGGGCTCAATGGAGGTAATGCCCATGTTTCGAATGAGAGAAAGGAAGAGGAATTGTGGGATAAACGGTAGGATTCTGATAGTGTCTCACATCCCATGGGACATCTGTCTCCTCTTACTATCTGAAAGAGACTGTACAGGGAGGTGGGGGACTTTAGGTCACATTAGAAACAATTGTTGCAAGCCAGCAAAACCAGAATGTGGCGAGTGCACGAGCTAGCACTGTGAGCTGGACCACTGTCCCGGGGCCTTCGCATGTGTTTTCACTCTGCTCCTCTCAGACCCAGATGCAGCTTGAGAGGCAGCTTGGAAGATTTCAGTCCAAGTGGAAAGAAAGCATGGGAGGAGAGAGATCATCAGAAACTTCACACTGAGAGCAAGAGATGGGTGTGCAGTTCAGTCCTGGGATCCCTGCCCTTAGGAGAGGGAATTGTGAGTTTGAGGCCAGCCTGGGTTACAAAGCTAAACCCTGTCCCAGAACGAAGCAAACAAAAATCAAACAAATAACTGCAGGTGACAGTGGGACATTACTTAGTAATTACCAGACAAGGTCTCTGAGTGCAGGAGGCGTGAGTATCTATTGATTAAGTTAGTGCAGGGCACTAACAGCAAGTGAATTGGTCCCTTTTCCTAAGGATCAACATTTTGCCTTAATCTCACCATATAAACAATTGCCAGACTGCAGAGATCCCAGAGTCTGTCTGCACGGTGAGTTGGAGCCTTACAGCCTCCTACAGCCGTGCCTCTGTCTAATTAGCAGCTCTCTATGGACCTGTGTTCTTTCTTCTTGCCTCTCCCCGTGGTTTTTAAGAGTCAACCCTTTCATATGACTCTAACCCATGATCCCTTGTGACATTCAGAAGACTGCCCGGAAGGCAGATGGCTACCAAGCCACTTACTCTCAGAACCTCTCGCCCGTCTGCCTCCACCTTGATAAAAAGTCCTCTACAAAGACCCTCAGCTCGCGCTCTCATTCCCACTGTCCCCAGAGTGGGAGACATGGAGCGTGAGAGTAGAAGTCACCTGCTCGCCTGGGAGAGGAAAACAGCAATTAAGCCAAACTAGAAATTAGTGTTTACTGGCTGCAAGTGATCTTTTGAGGAAGCGCGTGTTCCATCAGACTATACAGAACAGCTGTACGCAGGACGGGTTTGTGTCACGTGCTCATTTGTGTAGGGACACATTAAAAAGGAATGCATGGGAGATGCAGAACTCCAAGACATCAGCTGAGTCAAACTAGGAACATTCGTTAGACTGGTGAGTAGCTTGACTGGGGGGCAAGACGGGAACTCCACTGAGCATCTTGGATGTGGCTCCCGGGCACCATCGCCAGTCGCCCCCACTCCCCTGTCTCCTCCTAGAGAAGCAGCCAGCTCAGCAGCTGTTACAATTCAGTGACTTCATTTCTATTTTAATCAGAGCAGATTACTTTCGACCAAACTAGCATTTCTGGATATAATCTACATCACCTGACCCCGGTCCATTAATGAGAAACGGTCCCCTCCGTTTTCTCTGTTTGTCGGATGCTAATTTATCCCGGCCAATATTATTATGCTAATTATGTAAGTGCAGTTGTTCTTTCAGGCAATTTTGATTATAGGAACTCTTGAAAATGTAATGAGAGAGAGAACCAAACAGAGCAGGCAGGTATTCAGGGAGATTAGAAGCATCCTCTTCCAGGTATTAAGAAAGTGCATTCTAAGTATGAGAATTTGGGTCTTTTGTATTATGATGTGCTTTCATCTGGTTAGGGTAGTTCTTCAGTTCCCTGGGGGTAAAATCTCAGATGACTATCACAGCCAGGAGGATATGTGAGTAAAACAGAATGAGTTCCCATGCAGTCACGGTAGTGAAGACTGTGGAGACCTGGGCCAAACCGAGGTCTTGCTCCTCTGGAGGAGCCGCCTGCCTCCGTACCAGTCACTTGATGTCATAAGAAAATAACCACAATGTGGCCAAAGAAGACAAAAATCTGGGCTAAGTTTCTAAGTGGCTTTAGTTTTTATTTATAAAGCACTAAATTGGGTCAAATAACGTTCCCTTAAGAGCTCCTAAAACACATCGGTGTGTGTCCCCTGATCCATTCACCATGTAACATAATCCTCTTGACGCTAGATGGAAGCAGGGAGAAGCTCCTGGAATCAAGCAAGTCTCCAGCAGATGTCAGACTCCTTAGACTGAGGCTTAGTTCCCAGCCTCTGTCACCACTTCGTTGCCATTCTCAAGTCCCGAGTAATCAAGTTTCATGCCTGGCTTCCTGCCATGACTAGTCTTATGTCAATTTAACATAAGCTAGAGTCATCAGAGAGGAGGGAACCTCAGTTGAGAAAATGCCTTCATATGATCAGGTTGTAGGCAGGTCCATACAGTGTTGTCTTGCATTGTCTTAAGCTGTGATTGTTGTGGAAAGGCCCAGCCCATTGTGGGTGGTGCCATCCTTTTTATATTGTAACATGAGGGCCTGCTTGTTGGGGTTTATGTCCTGCCCAGTTCCCCACAGTCAGCAAGCCCCAAAGAAAATCACACAGAGATCTCTATAAGTTATAAAACTGATTGGCCCATTAGCTCAGGCTCTTATTAGCTCTTGTAGCTTATATTAACCCATTATTCTTATCTATGTTAGCCGCATGGCTCAGTATCTTTCTCAGTGGGGCAGCTCTCATCCTGCTTCTTTGGTGGTCTGGGCAGAACTGCAGAGGGAGCTTCCTGCTTCCCAGAAAACTCCTGTTCTCATCACCCCACCTCTACTTCCTGTCTGGCTGGTCCACCTATTCTTCCTGCATGACCAATCAACATTTATTTAAAACATGATTGACAGAATACAGACAATTCTCCTGTACCACTTCCCCCTCTTTTTTTTTAAAACAAAGAAAAATATCCATAGTTCATTTGTTGGGAATGTGAGTGTAGTATTCCAGGCTACTTTCAGCTGGTTGGGGGCACTGATAATCTTATGGAGACCTAAAGAAAATTTAGAGTTATAATCAAGTCCTGACTGAAGTATCCTGGGAGTCTTGATCATCTCAGGCAGCAGTCTTGAATCTGTTCTGGATGTAGAACTCAGACATCTGGGCCATCTGTTCCTACCGGAGATTTTTCAGGTAGTCTTCCTTGATCAAACTTGATTTTTCTTAGCTCAGAATGAATCCACAGCCTCTCATTTCCTGTAGAAACAAAAGCAAATCCTCTTCTCCAAAGTAACATACCTTTTGACTTTAATTTTGAAGCTAAGGTATTTTCAAAATAACTATCTTGGATTAATTCAGCAGCATTTATAAGCAAATATCTTTTAGCAGCTGTTGCTCCTTCCTCAGCATTCAAACAATTCAAAGAGAGCATAATAGTATACAGTATCAAGATTCTCTGTGTATTTTCCATCTTTATGTGGCTTTACTTTAACCTGTATTTCTTTTATTTTTACTTTTAACTTTTGGTTTTTGAGACAGGTTCTCTGTGTATCTTTGTCTTGGAATTCCCTCTGTAGACCAGGCTATCCTTGAACTCACAGAGATCTGTCTGTCTGCCTCCCCAGTGCTGGGATTAAAGGTGTGTGCCACCACACCTTGAATGTACAGAGGTCTGTCTGTCTCTGCCTCCCAAGTTTTGGGATTAAAGGTGTGTGCTACCACACCTTGAACTCACAGAGATCTGTCTGCCTCTGCCTCCCAAGCATTGGGGTTAAAAGTATGTACCACCACACCCAACTTCTTTCTTTCTTTCTTTCTTTCTTTCTTTCTTTCTTTCTTTCTTCCTTTCATTTTTTTAGGACCTTAACCTTTAGCCTGCATATATTTTTAACACATAGTAAACCATTTAGAGGTTTTCTTCATCTTTGAATCTATCTTTACTGTATAGCTCTCTCTTTTTCTGACCACATGAGCCTTTAATTTACTAAGCAATATGGGTAGGATTAAAGCCGTGTCTTTGACAGCTGGATCCAGCCCATTCCTTAGCTTTCTGTGATTCCAGCCTCATGGTGGAGGTACCGGCTGTAGCCATGTTTATTGCCACAACTCTATGGAGTTTCAAGGTCCCTGCCAGCAAGCAAACTGCAGCATTCTGCTCACAGACCACACTCAAGTGCTTTGTAGTCAGACTGCCTGCCTGAAAGAGTCAGAGTTTGCCCTGGCAGGATGGCCCAGAAAGTCAGCATTTTAAAACAGCGCAGCTTTTTTCCTGCTACAGCTAAAAACCAAAAAGCATGTGTTCAGCTTTTCATCAACACTGTTTAAGTGTTTTGTGGCAGGACCTCTTAAAGGAACTGCAAGGTTTTGCAGCTAAATCTGAGTCAGGAAGCCTCTCTTAGATGAGAGCACTTGCTTGCCTCTAGCAAGCAGAGCAGACCTGAGAAATTGCTGCTACCAAGAAAACATGCTTTACTCTATTCTTTCCCAAGCTTTCTCAGGTTTTCTGTGGATGTAGTTATCCACATGGGCACCATTCTGTAACATCAAAATATAATTGATAGAATATAGACAATTCTCCCACACCACTCTATAAGAAAGCATCCTGAGCAAGCCATGGGGAACAAGCCAGTAAGCAGCTCTCCTCTGTGGCCTCTGCATCAGCTCCTGCCTCCAGGTTCCTGCCCTGTTTGGTTCCTGTCCTGACTTCCTTCAGTGATGGACTACAATGTGTAAATGTAAGCCAAATAACCCCCTCTCCCCCGGAACTTACTCTTTGGTCTTGGTGTTTTGTCCAAGCAATAGAAACTCTAAGTCAAGTTGGTACCAGGATAGTGAGGTATTGCTGTGACAGACCTGACTATGTTGCTTTATGGAGGATTTTTGGAATTTTCTTTCTTAATCCCAGTGACTGATGGGAGAGGGCCCAGCCTGTTGTGGATGGTTCCATCCCTATACTGGTGGTCCTGGGTTCTATAAGAAAGCAGGCTGAGTGAGTTGTGAGGAGCAAGTCAGTAAGCAGCATCCTCCATGCCCTCTGCATCAGCTCCTGCCTCTAGGTTCCTGCCTGGCTTGGGTTCCTGTCATGACTTTGCTTTGATGATGAACAGTGATGTGGAAGTATAAGCCAAATAAGCCCCTTTCTCCCTAGCTTGCTTTTTGGTCATGGTATTCCATCATAGCAATAGAAGCCCTAAGTAAGACACACTCTCTCCAAATTTTACAATAAGGTCGTCAGGTGGAATAAGAGCCTGTTTTTCAGAAGTCGTTGATTGAAGACCTCTCTCAGTTTCTTGCTATATGGGTTTTTACAGAAGGCAACTTATAATGTGACTTCAATAGAAGTAGCAAAGGAGACTTTAGGTTTGCTATAAGGGTGGTCTTGCATATAAGTTGATATTCAACCCTTAGTAAATTGAAAATGCAGCTCTTAATATTGTAAAAGATTTGAGGTCACTGAGAAAATAACCGTCCCTGAAATTGGAGAATGGCAGGTAGTGACAGAGACTCTCCACACCGCCACCATACGGAGACTCATCAGCAGAGCTGTCTTTAGGACACACAGAGCAGATCTGAACTGTGTCTGATGAGTGCAGGCGGCTCCTGTGAGCAGGTCTGAGAGTCAAAACCTCAAGTGGGACACAGATATCAGAAGTTCTGTTCTGCAAGATTATCCTCTAGGAAGGATCTCAATGGGATTCCCACGTTACACATCACAGGAAAACCCTTCAGGCTTTCAGGGGAGGAGAGAGGAACCATCTTGAAAAAGGCCAGAGTATTCTGTTTATAAGAGCCTTCCCTCAGAAGAAACTGTTTAGCAGAGCTAAGTTGCTAGAATATTATCATTGTTTAACCGATCTTACGGGAGATGCTCCAGCAACTCTGGGCATCCCGACACACAGAGAAACCACTGTCCCTAGAGTTGAAGAGACGAACAGGCGGATACAGACAATTCCAACTTCCCTACAGAACTCAGTGAGAGGGCAGCACTAAGGGGCTTGCGAGGTTCACAGCGCAGAGACCCCAGAACTAAGAGACCCAACCCTAGCACCACAGAATCCTCCTCCTGCCCTCTGCCTACCTCCGTGCGACTAAAGGCCCGTTGACCGTCTTTCCTTGCCCTGCACATCATGCCCTGCTATCAAGAGAAAAATAACAAGGCATATAAAAGAAGTTTGAAAACAGACAGAACAATCCCACGGAGAACCAAATAGAAGGAAATACCCAAGATATGTGGACAACCATCAAAGGCACAGCACGTGCATAACAGAGGGCACCGGAACAAAAAGAAGAAACGGCAATAGCCACTCATGAGTTAGTGGGTTACGCCACACCACAGGTTCAGGGAGCTCAGAAAACACCAAGCATAAATTCACTGCACCTATGAATAGCATATTCAAAACCAATTAGGAACAAAAGAGAGTAAGCAAGAGAGAGGAAGGCTGGAATTTTCACTAGTCTCCAAGGTGACCCCCATCCCTTTAGCCCGCACACCAGGGAGAGGCGTGCACTGGCATGAATATCCAGGGTGAGTTCTCGGGAGCTACCGCAGACGCTGCCGAGTATTATTAACGAATCAATCTCACACCAGTTATGTTTTAAGGGGTTATTTATTTGGCGGGGGGTAAAACTTACATACACCATAAACCGTCAGGAAGGGAGCCTAGTCGCTGGAGCAGGAGCCGGGAGCAGCAGCCCAGACCGAGCACCGGAACCAAGAGCCGGAACCAAGAGGGCCTTATCCGGAACTGCTTCTCTTTTTAAAAGAGAAATATACCACGCCCCAGTGGGCTGGTATTTCAGCAGCTATTGGCTGACGGAGCGGAAGTCGCTCCCCGCTGCACTGTGGGCTCCTGCTTCAGTGATTATTGGTTGAGGCAGCGGAAGTTACTCCCACAACACCTCCCCCTTTTGTTTAAGTAAGAGAGTTCTAAGCCTACTATGAAATTATATACAACAAGTACAAACCTACACAATTATATACAATAAATACAAATATCCTATTTTAACTAGCTTAAGTCTTGTATAAGAAAATAACTTGGCCACGTCATGAAAAGAAAGTAACTACGTTTATATAATCTTCAATCCCATCAAAGATCTGAGAAGGGAAATAATGTTACCTGAGTAATTAGGAAGTGCAATCAAACTTCCAGAACATGTAACAAATCACAGAGACAATTGGCTACCTGGGCAAACACCCAGAATCACGTTTGCAGCGTTGAAGCAACCAACTTTGGCTAAGGCCTAACGTAACTGACATACCATTTTCAAAGGCAAGGAACTTTTCAAAACTATCTTATCCTGTCTTGGCAGGATATGACAGTCCTGTTTTATCCATTTACGGATACTCTGTAACTCTGTCAGTAGTTGAGGTATGGGCATTTCTTTACCCAAAGGCCAGTTCTGCCAAGAAGAAAGGCTCCAGGTGGAGTGTCTTTGGTGCTCAACATTCTCTCAGGAATAGATCAGTGTTGCCAGGAGTGATTGTGTCTCCCTACCACAGAACTCTGAGTTAGATTAAAGGCCATTTTCTACAGCTCTTTGAAGAGGTTGAAGATTATCTATCTATACTGAATATAATGTCTATGTATCTAAAGAACCTGATTAGTTTAATGATAAATGACAAACTTAGATGACTATTGATCTATATTATTCTCAATATCTATCTAACTTAAAGACTAAAATAGTAAACAACTGTGCAATAAATGGGGACAACATGACCTCCAAGTATAAACAATGTGCAAGTATACATTGCAATATGGTAAATATATATATCAATACATAAACAATATATAAGTATCTTAATCAGAGGTAGAAGTGTACAATGCAATATGGTAAAATATACATATATCAATACAATATATATATGTCAATACATAAAAATATTTTAAACAGAGGTAGAAGCATGCATGCCTAAAATAGTCAACATAATTTAAGTTTGTATTAATATATAAGAATCAATACCAATATATTTGTCTAAAAACAATAACTCACAAGTACAAAGCTATTATCCCATAATCCAATTATCCCTCTTTTTTTTTTTTGGATTCCTGCGCTTATAAAATTCCTCCCCCAACCCTCAACCCTATACTAATTATAACCAACCCCTAAATGATGTCCCTAAACCCAAGGACAAACTTTACTGGGAGAGGGGACATCGTTCTCTAGAATTACTTCCAGCTGTCATGGGGGCGACGTTCTTTCTGGGGGATCCTGTGAAAGCAAAATGATGGTTAAATTTCAAGATCAATGTCTTTTAAAATTGCAAATAGTCTCTGAGTATTTTGTGGAGGACTGGCCAGAATGTTGTACAAGATGTGCATCATTTCAGCTAACCACGTTGGAATCGTCTTGTGCAGCTGGTACTCAAAACAGGTCTTGTAGTAGCGCTATCAGTATCATGATGTCATATCAACCAGGTGGAGTTGTTGTTATGGGGCCCCATCTTCTTCCTGGAAACTTCAAATGTCACTGCAGGAAAAACTTATTGTTCATTGTGGAAAACTTAAACATTAATCATATATATTAATCATATATTAATATCATATATTATATGATTATAATAATATATAATCATATATTAATCATATAGACATATACAGACATACATATATTCAATGAAAGACATGATAGATATATTCACTGAAAGGTATGATAGATATGAAGAAAAGTAAAAATGTTTTCTAAACTCATATTTCTTTCTGTCCCATATCATGGCTCTTGACATGAGACAGAAACTCCAGAAATTCTGGGTTTTTCTTTTAACAACAGGCTTGGAATTAGAGAGGGACTGAGCCAGAGTCCAACTCTAAAACCAGCTCTATAAATTTAGAAATATGATTTAGTATATTTTACTTACAGAACCTATTCAGTTTTCTTGATAGTCCTTATTGTGCCATTATTTTCCGTCTGTCAGTATTCAGATATCCAGGGTCCCTTGAACTTTTCAAAAATCAGTGTTTTCCTGTGGAGATAAGAACAGAACCCTGCCCCCATTCTATATGTTTTTCTTACCAACTGTATGAATATCATCATTGTGGATGAGCTGTCATTTCTCCTTTCCAAGAGGTTTCTCCTCTTCAAATCGAACCTGTATTAATTTTGATGGTATCCACAACTTTTCTTCTCCTGTGGAAACAAGAGCAAAACCCCTTCCCCAACGTAGCACATCTCCTGGCCTCCATTGAGAGGTCAGCACGTCTTCGAAATAAACAGGTTGGTTTAGTTCAGAAGTTTTTTCCATTATCCAATGCCTCTCTGCTGCTGTTGTTCCTTTCTCATTAGCATTAAGAAAATTCAAGGTTAATAAAGCATTATGCAATCTATTTCTGGGGGTATCTTTTGTCCCTTTCTGTTTGTTTAGCATATCCTTTATAGTACGATTTGATCTTTCTATAACTGCTTGACCTGTAGGATTGTATGGTATACCTGTAACATGCTTAATATTATAATAAGCAAAAAATCGTTTCATTTTCCTAGATACATAAGCTGGACCATTATCTGTTTTTATTTGTGCAGGTATACCCATAATGGCCATAACTTCTAATAAATGCGTGATTACTGAGTCAGCTTTTTCAGAGCTTAAAGCAGTTGCCCACTGAAAGCCTGAATAAGTGTCAATGGTGTGATGTACATATTTTAATTTGCCAAATTCTAGAAAGTGAAACACATCCATCTGCCAAATTTCATTCCTTTTAATACCCTTTGGATTAGTCCCTGCAGGCAATGGTGTTTGGTTATAAAAAGAGCAAGTAGGGCATTTCTTTACAATCTCCTTAGCTTGTTGCCATGTAATAGAAAACTCTTTTTTCAAGCCTTTGCTATTGACATGATGTTTTTTATGAAATTCAGATGCCTCCAGCACACTACCAATCAATAATTGATCAATATCTGCATTACCTTGTGCTAGAGGACCTGGCAGACCTGTATGGGATCGGATATGCGTTATATACATAGGGCAGAGCCTGTTTCTGATCATGTCTTGTACCTGGATAAACAATGAGGTCAGTTCTGTATCATCAGGTATAAATTCAGCAGTTTCAATATGCAAAATAACTCTTTCTGCATATTGTGAGTCAGTAATTATATTAAGAGGTTCTTTAAAATCCCTAAGCACCATAAGGATGGCATATAATTCTGCTTTCTGGACAGAATCATAAGGACTTTGTTCCACTTTACTCAATTCTTCTGATTTGTAACCTGCTTTCCCTGATTTATTAGCATCGGTATAAAATGTATGAGCTCCGGTTATTGGAGCATCACGGACAATTCGAGGGAGGATCCAAGAAGTTCTCTTTATAAAGTTAAGTCTCTTGCTTTTTGGGTAATTGTTATTGATTTCTCCCAAAAAATTAGAACAAGATCTTTGCCATGGTTCATTGTCTTCCCACAACTTTTTTATCTCATCAGCAGTGAAAGGCACTATAATTTCTGATGGGTCTATACCTGCTAATTGACGAAGTCTCAATTTTCCTTTTATAATCAATTCAGAGACTTTTTCCACATAAGTTTTTAATTTTTTACTTGGTTTGTGTGGTAAAAAAATCCATTCTAAAATAGTATCTTCCCTCTGCATTAAAATTCCTGTAGGAGAAATTCTGGAAGGCAATATAACTAGAACGCAACTAAAATTTGGATCCACCCTATCTACATGTGCCTCCTGTAATTTTTCCTCAACCATCATCAGTTCCTTTTCTGCTTCAGATGTTAACTCTCTGGGACTATTCAAATCTTTGTCACCATCTAAGGTTTTGTTTAAATGAATTATTAGATCAGGTGTTATCCCAACAGCTGGTCGTAGACTGGAAATGTCTCCTAATAATCTTTGAAAGTCGTTAAGCGTTCATAACCGGTCTCTCCTGATTTGTGCCTTTTGAGTCTTAATTCTTTGTAAGCCTATTTTATAACCTAAATAATTAACAGAATCTCCTCTCTGAATTTTTTCAGGAGCAATTTGCAATCCCCATTTAGGTAATACTAGTTTTACTTCTTCAAACAGCCTTTCTAAGGTATCTTTGTTTTGATCAGATATCAGGATATCATCCATATAGTGGTATATTATGGACTTAGGAAATTGTTTGCGTATAATTTTCAATGGTTGGCTTACAAAATATTGGCACAGGGTGGGAGAGTTCAACATTCCCTGTGGGAGGACGGTCCACTGGTACCTCCTTGCAGGCTGAGAGTTATTATAGGTAGGCACTGTGAAGGCAAACTTTTCTCTATCTTTTTCTTGTAATGGTATAGTGAAGAAACAATCTTTCAGATCAATAACTATAAGAGGCCATCCCTTTGGTAACAGGGAGGGCAGAGGAATTCCAGATTGCAGAGGGCCCATAGGTTGAATAACCTTGTTGATAGCTCTAAGATCTGTCACCATTCTCCATTTACCAGATTTTTTCTTAACAACAAAAACAGGAGAGTTCCAAGGGCTGGTAGATTATTCTATATGTCCAGCATCTAATTGCTCTTGTACCAGCTGTTCTAAAGCCTGTAACTTTTCCTCAGCTAAAGGCCACTGTTTAGTCCATATTGGTTTCTCAGTCAACCATTGTAGAGGCATGGCTGTTGGTACCTCTGAAGAGCCATCAATTGTGTTGTGTTCTTGTATAGCTCTAATGGCTGGTTTCCGCCATCTGTAATATCTTGTAATATTGTCCTCAGAAATATGGGCTCTGGAAGCAGCAGGAATGTTAATTTGGGTATTCCATTGCTGCAATAGGTCACGGCCCCATAAATTCACTGCAATATTTGCTACATATGGCCTTAGTTTTCCTATTTGTCCGTCTGGACCTATACAATTGACCCATCTCGTGCTTTGTCTTACTCGAGATAGGGTTCCAATTCCTAAGAACTGAATATCTACCTCCTGAAGAGGCCAATGTGGATGCCAAGACTCTGGTGTAATGATACTTACATCCGCACCTGTGTCCAGTAAGCCAGTAATAAGTTTGCCATTTACACACACTCTTAGCTGTGGCCTTTGTTCATTTATAGAAGTCTGCCAGAATATTCGTTTACTTTGTCCTCTTAGATTTCTTGATTCATTCACCACATTTAACTCATCCTTCAGGCCGTTATTGCTTTTAACAGCAGGCATGGGGCATTCTAATTTCCCTGAAGAGGCATGTTCTCTGCAGTGATCGGAAATGACTGGACCACATTTGCCATGGGGGCCTTCGAGAGGCCCCCTATTGAGTTTCCCGATGGCAACGGGTTGCCCTGTTTATCTCTTGTTGACCTACACTCATTCGTCCAATGCCTGCCCTTTCCACATCTCCTACATAAACCTGAAGGCTGAGTCCTCCTATTCCTGTTATTCCTAGAAGAGGCATTATTCCTGGACTTCCATTGTCTGCAGTCCCTTTTCATGTGTCCCATTTTGCCACAATGAAAGCATTTTGTAATCTGATGTCTCCTTTTACCTTTGGAAATTGCTTCTTGTACCCATGTTTCATTGCCATAATCAAATGTATCAACATTCATTGTATGTAAAACCCATTCGTCCAAAGGCGCTGATCTGAGCTTTAAAGGCCCCAGGATCCTTTTGCATTCTACATTGGCATTCTCATAAGCCAAAGACTCAATTACTATATTTCTTGCTTCTGGATCAGGTATCCCTATTTGTACAGCCTTAGTTAGTCGTTGCAAAAAGTCACTAAAGGGTTCTCTCTGACCCTGTTTGACCCTGACATACGATTCTACTCTCTGACCTGAGTCTTGAACCCTGTCCCAGGCCCTTAGAGCTGCTGTAGCACATATGGATAAAATGTTTTCATCATAAAGAGCTTGTTCCTGAGGATCAGAGTAAGGTCCTTCCCCTAGAATTTGATCTAGAGAAACCTCAATTCCTTTCGCTGATTCTTGTTGTTGTAAAAGTCTGGCCTCTTGTTTGAATAGGCATTTGAAATGCCATAAAGGTCCGTTCTCAAGGACAGCTGATGTGAGCTGGTTCCAATCTTTAGGGGTGGCCCTGTTGCTCAGAGCCCAGGATTTTAACATCTCCCTAACAAAGGATGAATGTAGTCCATAATTCACAATTGCTTGTTTAAATTCTTTCAGATCATTCATACGTATAGGCTCCCATGTATGTTCTTTAACGACCTTAGGGTTTTTGGAGCCAGTTATCTTTTCTGATGTTATTACTGGAAAGGCAGGTATAACTCTATGTAGACTGAGAGTTTTTTGAGGTGAAGGTTGCCTTTCTACCTTTTGCTCCTGTTCATCAGAGTCTATGATTTCCTCAATCTTATTAAATCTGCTCACCATTGCCTTCTTTAAGTCCTGAATCTCCTGTCCAGTATTATGCTCCAAAGCCTTCATTAACGATTCTAAGGCATGGAGCTTGTCCGTCAGAGACACGATATCCTCCTTGGACATAATCCTCATGGCATGTACTGTGCCTTCTTGTATGGAAATCCTGTCAATTAATCTATCATACCCTTTTGATAAAGTTCGATTTTCACATTCAATGGTTATAATCCTCTCAGCTAATGTTTCAGCACTTACAGTCATGGACTGGAGGTTATGCGTCATTTTGGTTGTCCCCTCCTCCAGGGCAGTGACGCTCCCTTCTAAAGAAGCAATATCAGACTGTACCTTCTTGATATTTTGGCCAGTTGACCGAGTCATATCAAACAAAGATCTATTCTCCTCCTTGAGAACTCCAAACTCTGATCTAGTCTCCTGCTTGAAAACTCCAAACTCTGATCTAGTTTCCTCCTTGAAATCTCCAAACTCTTTTTTGAGGAGGTTGGTATCAGTCTGAATTGTTCTTAAGGTTTTAATCTCTGCCCTCAGCATTGTAGATTCAGTCTGTAAGGACTGTATCTTTCTTATAAAATAGTCAAACACCAGAAAAGCAACAGATCCCAGGAATAACAAAGTAAGAGGAATATCTGAGACATCCTTCAGAATATCCTCCATAGCGCAACTGAAAAAACCATTGAACTTTTGGATAGTAATATTTTCCGACATTTTCAATCAAAGGAAATTGTACTTGTATGTATGTATGTATGTATTTATTTTCAACCGAAAAGAAAAATCTTACCTGTAATGACCGTTGCCTGCCAGTAGGAGGTGGGGCGCACCTGAATCCACGTGGCAGTGGTGTTGATTGAGGAAGTAAACTCTAGAATATATACACTCAAATCCAGAGGTTAAATCCACAGATCACAAAAGGTCAGAGAGCTTCTAGTGGCCAATAAACAAGGCAATAAACAAGGCCCTGCTGCTCTGTTCAACCGGATGCAGAGGGTCGTGACACAGCCACTGCGCTGTTGCTAAAGAGGCCTAGTGCTTTGGGCCCCCTGTCCCTGTGCTGGGATTAAGGGTCAAGCTGCTTTCAGCACTCCTAATCAGTTATGGGTTTCAAACAGCTTGCTGGAACTTCAAAGGGAGCTTGCGCTGTGAGCTCTTTGACTCACGCTGCAAGGAGAAATTTAAAAATCCGTGCCGAACAGGGCAAAGTAAGCCGGCAGAGACTGTCCGGACCTGTGTATCCTGGGAGGCCGAGCTGGGGGTGGGGGCGGGGTGGGGCGGTTCTTAAACCAAACGCTGGGCGCCAATTATTAACGAATCAATCCCACACCAGTTATGTTTTAAGGGGTTATTTATTTGGCGGGGGGTAAAACTTACATACACCATAAACCGTCAGGAAGGGAGCCTAGTCGCTGGAGCAGGAGCCGGGAGCAGCAGCCCAGACCGAGCACCGGAACCAAGAGCCGGAACCAAGAGGGCCTTATCCGGAACTGCTTCTCTTTTTAAAAGAGAAATATACCACGCCCCAGTGGGCTGGTATTTCAGCAGCTATTGGCTGACGGAGCGGAAGTTGCTCCCCGCTGCACTGTGGGCTCCTGCTTCAGTGATTATTGGTTGAGGCAGCGGAAGTTACTCCCACAACAGAGTTTAGAATGTCTCTGGGGTCCCCTGGCATACAGATTCTAAGAACACAAATGTTTCTCTGCCGGAAGAGGCAACACGTTCTGTTTTTCACTGCAGTCTCCAAGATTCTCACCCAAACACATTCACGGCTCTGACATCTTAAGCACCTGAGAGCCCCCTGTGGAAAAGCAACTAGGAAAATTGTCAAATTCAAAAGTCACATGCTGCGAGGAAGATCATGTGCCTTCTCCCCGGAGCACCTGTTCACCAGGTGACCTCACTGGTAGGATAAGTGTCTTTCCAGAATAGCCTTAGAAACCATGACTGTCTAGATCAAACCAAGCAGTTCCAGCAATGTCGAGAGAAATATCTTGATTCAAAGCTGCCTCCTGAATTCTCACTGCACAATAATTGAAGTTGGTGGTTACAGTCTCTTCGAGGGAACCAGTTCTCTGGGATGGTGGGACCTTCTTGAGACATCTAAAACATAATTATGTTATGCCTTAACTCTTCTTAAATCTGGCATTAACTGGAGTTAAATGAGACCCTTCCTTCCTTCCTTCCTTGCTTTCTTCCTTCCTTCCTTGCATTCTTCCTGTCTTCCTTCCTTCCTGCTTTCTTCCTTCCAGAAAATGGGAAATAAATTTTCTATGTTTGTGTACCACAAAAGAATCAGGGGATTTTTTTTTTGGAAAGACTGTTTTAGTCCATTGAAAATTCATATTTCCTTCATGAATAGCCCTCTTTAATTGGGCCATAATCCTTTTACATCTTCATGTTTCCGAGAACTTCCATCTTGGAAAGCCAGCTTACTAATGTGTGTGTGAGTGTGAGTGTGCGCGCGCACATGCACACAACAAACTCTCCTGGGCATCCCTCCAAGTGAACATCCCCCGCCGCTTATACACAGATGACGGCTGGCACCATATTTCCACTTCTTTTTCATTTTGTGAGTGCCTGAGCAATACACTATGCATTTGTGAGATTTCTTTTCAACTGATGCCTTTCAGTTTCATTTTTATCACATGTAGAAATCTAAGACTTACAGATACTATGACTTAAAACAATCAAAGCTTTTTTTTCATTCTTTATCTCAAACCTTAATTTTTAAAATGCCATTTGGTTCTTCCTCAAGGTTAGAAGCTAAGCAGCTGAATGGTAGAATATGTTTTGCTTGCATGAGGCCCTCGGTCACTCTCAGGAGTGTGTGCGCGCGTGCACACACACACACACACACACACACACAAGGGTATGGGGGACAAAGAGAGAGAGAGAGAGAGAGAGAGAGAGAGAGAGAGAGAGAGAGAGAGAGAGAGAGACTGTTCTTTTCCATAAAGAAATCCAGCAGACTTTCTATCAGCAGTCTAGATTGAAGTCCCAGGTTCATAGCTTATTAGCACTCAGCATGCAGACTTTCACTAGGTCACTTAACCTCCCAGAGACTCTAGTAACAGAATCCTCACTTGTGAAATAGGGTCAAACACACCTTGTTCACAGAATGATTTCCCGGGTTCAGTTCTGAGCACATATCTCAACATGTACATTCATCAGGGTGCAAGGAATTACTCTAAAACACTGGTTTTCTTTAAATCTTATGCAGAAACAAAGAAAGGCACCAAGGGCCTCCAAATGTTCAACTGAAAAGAGGAAATGGAATCCTTGAGTCTCGACCATCGACCCTCATTGTGACCTCTTCATTCATTTAGCAACTTTACTACCCAGACATCTGGGCTCCTCACTTCAGGCTGCTTTGAGACCTGAGCCTGAAGGGACACACCAGAGACTGCTATTCTGTGCCCTCAGAGGTGAGCAGATTCTTCTTCTGTGCCCTCAAGTGGAGCACTGTGGGCGACGCCCTTCCTAAAGTCAGGTTATTACTGGGCTATGTGTTTTTGCCTTTGCATTCACGTGGATGAAAAGCAAGCCCAAGGACTGTCGAGGAGGTTTCTGATCCCCTAGGTAAATTCTCAGATATGTGTGCATACAGAATGCCCTCTTCTGTTCCCGTAAGTGGCCGGCCCATGAGAGGCTCAGGCTGCCTAGGAGCAATCTGAAGCACAAGCGACCATGCAGTCACACACAGCACAGTTTGGCAGGAGGAGAAAAGCAAAGAGACAGAGAAGGTCCACAGCCACGCTGAAGAGCAGCAGTGGTTCTGGCTCCAGCGGCCATATGTGAACAGATAACACACCGGGCGGATGGAGTCAAGCTGCCTCTTGGTCACTAGACGGTTACAGAGGTCTTTTCCAGCTAGACAGAGTGTTCTGTTTGAAAAGTTACAGTTGGATGTCATTGCCAGTCCCTCCAGCCTTCAGATTTCTCCTTCCCAAGATCTTACCGTAGGATCCAGCTCTGCGTGCGTTTTCCAGCCCTAATCCAGGAGACCAGGGAAATAGTTTAGTTCCTAAGAGCCCTGGCCAAAAGCTGATTGCTTTCTCCTCTCTGCCACTGCCATTCTGCACAGCCTCACCTACAAATCGTGGTGATGAAGCCAGTTGCAAGAGCCTCTACAGAGAGCATGGAATTCCTTATTCAAAAGAAAGACATCTTCCAAAGGCCACATCAAAATTAACTTATAATCTTGCTAGTGAATTTCTTCCGGGATTGTCTGGCATGGTGGTGGCACCTCCCTGCAATAAGTTCTAGAAATGGATGCTCCTGGATTTATGATCTACAGCTGCCAGGATTGACTTTTCACATACCTGGTGAGTCTTCTGCCTTGCCATTAAAGAGGTCTCTGTCTTTATGTCTTATTATATTTGTATATATAATAATCCATAAACGAAAGTGCAAAGACGACTCTGGTTAAGAGAATCATGACAAAGGATTTTGTTTATTGTCCTTCCCCCCCCCCATTGTCATCTCCAGCTTCTTAACTGTTTCAGTGGTTGTTCTGGGTTAAAAAGATTAAATATAACTTTTATTTTGTTATTTTATTTGCAAGTGAGGGGGCAGGGGGGCATGCTTGACTGCACATGTGTGTGCTCACTCACACATGTCCGTGCGGAGGCCTGAGGTCGGTGTTGGGAGTATTCTTCTCTAAGACTTTCCACCTTATTTTGAGACGAGTTTTTCACCTGCCTGGAGTTCACCTTTTCAGCTAGACTAGCTGGCTAGCAAGCCCCGGGGTCGGCTGCTTCAGCCCGTCAGGTATGATGGGGTTACGAGCCTACGCCATCGCACTGGGGTTTTGATGTTTGCCCGGGCTCCAAATTCAGGCCCTCCTGTGGCACAACAAGCCGTGTGCTCCCTCAGCCATCTCGTTAGCCACTAGTATGCCACTTTTTGTCTATGTAAATATTGGATTTTTTAAAATTCCTTTTTCTTTTTATCTATTTTGATATTTACTTATTCATTCATTTATTTTTGGACAGTGTCTCAGTTTGCCTAGGCTGGTCTCTTGCTATGTAGCTGAGGCTGGTCTTAAAACACTGATGGTCCTAACTCCACACCCCCCATAATGTTAGACTTACAGGCATGTACCACTATACCTGGGTAAAATATTCAATTTTTAGGGTACTGTTTAAGGACTCAGGAGCTAGCTCACCACAGGAGCTATCCCTGGCTACCAGGTCATCAACAAAGCTGCCTCCAACCCTGTGATATGTGTATGTCTGTGCGTTCACATTGGTTCAGGGCTATGTGCTGGGATATTCAGGCATGTGTACCTGGAGACGAGAGGACCACCTTGTTGTCTGTCCTCATGTTCCTCTGACCTTTCATTAGAGGGTTATAAACGGGGGCCTCTCATCGGTTTGGAGCTTCGCCAAGGCTAGGCTAACTGGCAATAGAGCCCCAGGGATCCACGTGTCTCTGCCTCCCCAGAACTGGGATTACAGGTCCAGACCACCACATCGCATTTTACGTGGGTGCTGGGGAACTGAACTCTGGTCTTTATGCTCTGGAGGCAAATACTTTACCAAATACGCTATCTCCCCATAAGCAAATGCCCCAAAGCCATCTTCCTGTGTTTCCAACTTCACAGCCCCCCACCCATGTCGCTGGGATTGGTAACAGAGTCCTAGCCTGGAGGACAGTGAGCTGCTCTAGAGAGCAGGAAGCTACAGCTAGGACACATTGCTACAGCGCTTGTCTGTGCATGTCACCAAGACCCATGGCCGGTCCCCAGCTCTGAACCTCACTCCTGTCTGAAAGGTGGTCTCTTCCACCCAGAGCTTCCTTGCACACCAGTCCCTCCCTCCCGAAGCCCCTTCCCAGTACTTCCCTCCCTCTCTTCCCTTCCACTTGGCCACAGAGGGCACTTTCTGTCCTCTTTGAACATGCTGGTGTGACACACAACTCCTGGGGAAACTCTTCAAAGAGACAGATTTCCACTAGACCCCTGACCTGCACACACACACACACACACACACACACACACACAGCCTGAGGCAGGAAGGCTGGTTCTCAGCCAGTTGCAGTATCACCACCCACCAGGTGCAGCTGCTCTGTTAATTTTAGAATCCGAGCCACCATCTTGCCTCCAGGCACTTGGACAGACACCCTGTGTATGAAGTGATCCACGTGGGGCCCACCCTTTGCTTTTAACACCTATAACATCTTTGTATCTTACACAGGTGACTTTCGGGGAGCTACTCTCAGTAAGTGATTTATTTTAAAAAGTGACATCGCACACTTGGAGGATGTCAGTCCCTGGTCAGAAGGTGGAGGCAGCAGACCCGGGAGAGGTGGTGATGGGCTAAGGTAGACTGGACAGGCTCCCCTCTCTACAACTGAGAAAGCATTGGATTGTTATGCAGTGTCCAGACTCAAGGTATCGCCACCATGTAGACCGGACTGCCTTTGATCTCATCCTGAAAACTGATGATGAAGGAAACGCAATTGAATTCAGAGAGTGACTTGCCTGGGCCTCTAACTGGACGTGCAGGAGGTCCGTGTGTAAGTTGGCTGCCCTGCTATCTTGACAGGCAGTAGCTGGTCTGGAAGAGCTGACTAAATACTACCACTGGAGCCTGGCAAGATAGCATTCACACAGGAGAGCTATAACATCTTAGGGAGATGGTGTTCTTACTAGGCATTGTGGAGTACAGGACAAACCCACAAAACATGGTGGCATGCAGAAAAGAGATTCCATCTTAAAGAAGAAATAAAACACATACATTCTTGAGAGTTGACTGAACTTGGAATAAAAAAAATACATTTTCTTATTCAAGGAAATATAAGACAGCACAACAGGAATAGTAAAGACATTAAAAATGGCAACACTGGAGGCCTGAGCAAGCGACCTCCGCACGACCACCAGCCAGAACAGGCCGTAGCCACCAAAGCAGGCCTAAGTCAGCGACCTCCTCCTGAGCAGGCCCAAGCCTTTGTGGGACCAGGCCTGAGCCACCAACCTCCACCCCTCCAGCAGCAGTCCAAGCAAGCAACCTCCATGGCAGCAGGCTCAAAGGACCTCTGGGATTGCAAAGCAACCTCTAGGGTGATTGGAAATGTGGCCCCAACTCCACCACCAGGAGCCACTATATGAGCCTTGGGTTCCCTGGGACCTGGAAGAGTGATCACCAGAGACACAGCCCCATCTACACCAATCAGAGGAAACGATGGGTAGGCAAGGTTAGCGCACACTCAACACCACAAAGAGCAACACGGCACCAACAAAAACTAGTGACTCTAAAAACAGCAGAATGCAGAAGATGTGGTACATTTACACAATGGAGTACCACACAGTGGGAAAAATAATGACATCTTGAAATTTGCAGGCAAAAAGGTGGATCTAGAAAACATCATATTGAATGAGGTAACTCAGACCCTGAAAGATAAATATGATAAGTACTCACTCATAAGTGGCTTTTAGACATAAAGCAAAGAAAAATCAGCCCACAATTCACAATCCCAGAGAACCTAGATAACAAAGAAGACCCTAAGAGAGACATACATAGATCTAATCTACATGGGAAGTAGAAAAAGACAAGATCTCCTGAATAAATTGGGAGTGTGGGGATCATGGGGGGAAGGTAGAAAGGGAGAGGGGAGGGAAAGAGGGAAGTGGAGAAAATATATAGCTCAATAAAAAAAATAAAAAGTTTACACATAAAAAAAATGGCAACACTGGGTTCCTAGTAAAGAAAAACGTACGCTCACGATAATCTATTGAATTGGTATGTGAATTTTATGTAAAGTAAAGTTCCCCCTAAGATTGTTAATAAT
This sequence comes from Myodes glareolus, assembly GCF_982192425.1. Classification (NCBI taxonomy): domain Eukaryota; kingdom Metazoa; phylum Chordata; class Mammalia; order Rodentia; family Cricetidae; genus Myodes; species Myodes glareolus. The sequence goes on from NC_142030.1 coordinate 67,289,851, forward strand.
GTGAACTTAGTCATCCAAAACAAAGAACAGCCAGGAATAAAATCTCTTAAAAATTTCCTTGTTGAACCCTGTTACATTTTGAAACATGCAATAAATAAGTCTTTGAAAAGTGTGTGGTCCTGACAGAAACACAGGGAGAGAAAAAAGCATCACTAGCTGAATAAAGTGGATAATTCTAGAAACAGTCAGCTGCTTTTGTGGAAACATTCTGAGAAACAAGGGTTGGAACGTAATCAGTCCAGCACAATAGAAAAAGAATATTCAGATAAAGCTGTAGGCAAACCTTGAGGGCGATTTCATGTTTGTCTAGAAAAGAGTGCCGTGTGAGTCATGTAATAATTTTCAGTTCCTTCACATTTTAAAATTCAGAATACAACTGGGACATGATGAAAGTCTGGCCAAAGGAATGCAGGCGTCACTTCCTTGTGTGTCCTTGACTCAGATTTTTGTCACGTAGATTCTCATTCAACATCATTATAACTGAAAGTCAATGAGCCAGATGCTGTGATTCATGCTGGTGATCCCAGGACTCTGAAGACAAGGCAGGAGGATCATGAGTTTAAGGTCAGCCTGGGCTACACAGTGGCCTTGTTGGAAATCAACCGTACAAAGGTAAAAAATGTAGCAGTAGCTTAGCTGAGCTTGTGACTTGATAGCATTTCTGCTCAGGCCAAGGGACTGAGGCGGCAGATTTAAGCCTGAATGTGTAACACAAGAGCCATTGCTATAGTCCGGACAGAGTCAACACCACTGTTAGACCACTGATGACATCTGATGGCTTTCAAGATTTTACTTCTATTAATCGTGTGTGTGTGTGTGTGTGTGTGTGCGTGCGTGTCTGTGTGTGATGTGTGTATCGATGTGTGATGTGTGCGTGTCTGTGTGTGATGTGTGTAGCGATGTGTGATGTGTGCATATAGAATACATGTAGAAGTAAGAGGACAACCCCTGGTGTCATCCTCGTCTCCCCCTTGTGTGAGACAGGGTTGTGTGTCACTGCCGTGTACAGACACTAGGATATCTGATCTTTGAACTTTCAGGGATTCTGTTTCTCTGCCTCCCATCTCCCCATAGAAGCACAGACCCTTGTGGCCACATCCAGCTTTGTGGAGAACTCAGATCCTCATATACACAGTGGGCATTTTACTCACTGAGTCACCTAGCCAGGCTTCTCCCAGGCTTTCGTTGTTTTGTTTTCTCTTTCCACAAAGGCTGCTCCTTCCCGAGACTTCTCTGTCTGCGACTGTTTTCTTTCTTTAGGCGGTAGACCAAATTCGGATTCTTTATTTAGTAACTTGGAATGTCATGACTCTTCAGGAAAATACCAGGAAGGCCAAGTTCCTTGTGGCAAGGCCTGAGCTACAGCCTGGTGGTAATGTGTGACCCCATAAAGCTGCCTGGCCATACAGCACCGTGGTCCCCTAAACAGGCTGGATCGGATGCTAAAGCTTAGGCTGACCTTCTTCCTGGGGCAATTGTGAGTCTCGGTGAGATATGCCCCAACTGTCTTTGTTGGCACGGAGCTGTAATCCCTAAGGTATTATTGGTACTCACTAAGATTCACTATGATTCACTACATTTAAACCCTGTCATGCACTAAAACTGCTTGAGGTGTTAGGGTTGTTCACTTTTGTTTTATTTGTTTATTTATTTTCAGATAGGGACTTACATTATGTCCCTGGGGGCCCGAAACTCTCTGTGCCATCCAGATTGACCTCCCACTGCATCAGTCCTCCTGCCTCAGCCTCCTGGATGCTGGAGCTGTAGTGTGATCCACTGCCACGGACTGGCTCAGGGGAGCCACTCAGACCAAGGGAGTAGCAGGGTCTTGGTACACAGGAAGGCACAAGTTCGGTGAATGACAGACAGACACAACACACAGAGAGTGCTTGGAATCTGCTGTGATTTTACTGAATTCATGTTTTCATTCATTATATAGTACTCAAACAAAGAACAAATCAGAAGGTCATGTGTCAATAGTTGGAACAGTATGAAAGCCTTTTTTAGTCACATCAGCGATATTATAAGAAAAGCATAGTATCGGGAACAGGTGTTAGACATAAAGCATCCTTAGAAGAGGAAATCTTGTCCTTGGGAACATAAACCTCAGACAAGTGGTTTCATCTTATCTAAGAATAGAAAGTTTCTGTCTCATTATCGCTATCATGGCCTTTCCTCTTTCTAACCCATTCTTTATCTCATCTAGTGACCAAATATACCTAATCAGTTCTCTGCACCTGCTAAAATATACTTTTTAGTACCTTCTAATGCAGCAGACACCATAGGGGTTGGGATCTAGCAAGCCTATCCATAAAGTTCAAAGTATAATATAACACTCTTTATCTATTAACATTAACCCATCTATTCCCTTGCTCATCATACACCCCATGTATGACAGGGGTTCTGCTGTAGTCTTATACATTCCCATACTGTGCTTCCCTATCCCAGAGCTGTTCCTGAAGAGATGATTCTTATGTTGTAGATATGAAGAATATCATTATTATAAAAGATATTGTGCAAAGCCCATATCCCGCACAGCCAGCTAATCGAGAAACCCGTCTATGCCCCACGGGCGGCCAATACTGGGCCATCTGCCATTGACCTCCAGGTAGCCTAGTCCCATAGGACACGTAGCTCCTGTCTGGCATAATGACACATGTCATGTCACACAGACGACACTGGAGTTGGTGTGGCAATCCATCATGTCCAGCTAACTTGCTGGTTTAAACACTCATTAGTGGGCTCTACGTCCACAGGAAGGGACCCACGCATCTGCACTGTTGCCCTCTCCCCACTCTCATCACCACCCTCCCGCCTGTTGTGTGATCCAGGTACAAGCAGTCTTAGGATGAGCATTGGACAATCACTGGTGCGAAGATGAACTGCTTGACAGCTCTGGGAATGAATGGTCCTTTCCAAGCATGAACTAGGTCTTGCTCATTTTGAGTTGAATATTTAAGCATGTGTTGCTGCTTTAATGAACGGATGGCCCCTTAGAAGGAGAGACCCAAACTGAAGAAGAGGCTTTTAGAGATGGCTGGAAATGCAGACGGCCTTTTGCTTTCTAGCTCCTCTGATCCTATTTTGGGCAGTCTCTGCCTTCATCCTGTCTCTGACATGATGAGTCCCCTTCTGGTTGTTCCTTTTCATTTTGAGGAGACTAATGGAACCCTGTCATTTGAACAAGGTTGTATACTGAGCCATGTGGGCATGTCACAGGACAGATGGGTGAGCAAAAAATAAAGCTTCAAAGATGCGGGCCAGGGTTGGTGCATTCGAGATGGGAAGCGGTATGGATGCTGCCCATCAACAGCCAAAGAACCCAGTGAGAGCAGTTTTGTATCTCAGGACAGGTTGCTCAGGACTAGTCCGGAGCTAATTGCTAGGTCATTAAAGTCCACTGACTTTAATGTTCCTAAAATCTCCACTTACTGGTCACCTCTTACTGTGACAGGAACTCAGAACATTCCCACTATGATAGCCAATGCTGCCCTCCCTGGTTAGCTGGAATTGGGAACTTTTCTTTTCTGCCTGTCTATAGGCGTATTATTTCCCATAGTAAAGGAGACTGAGAGTTAGGGGTGCTTCCTACTAATCTAACCAACAGTTCTGGCTGGGGACATAGCTTGGAGCAAGGAACTTGCCTAATGTGTATAATGTCCTAGGTTTGATTCCCAGCACCATAAGAAAACAGACACGGTTGGGCAGTGGTGGTACATGCCTTTAATCCCAGATTTCTATGCATTCAAGGCCAACCTGGTCTACAGAGAAAGAGAGAAAAAAGAAAGAAAAAAGAAAGAAAGAAAGAAAGAAAGGAGGGAGGGAGGGAGGGAGGGAGGGAGGGAGAAGGAAGGAAGAGATATGCACTGGGTTTAATGAATGACTTCTCTGAAGTTACTGGGGAGTCCCTAGAAGGATGGTTTACCGGAAACAATTCAATTCCAGGTAGTACAGCCTCCTCAAGCAGCCTTGGGGCAGGGGGTGGCAGGGATTGAGATAAGGCTGGGCTAAAGGAGAAATTCCGCAGAGGCACCTCTCCCTGAAGCACCTATGGGAATCGGGGAGTGAGGTGGGAATCAGCTCATTTCTCAAGGTTGTTGGGGACTACGTGGAGCCAGCGTTTGGAGCTACCAGCAAAATGACTTTTCTTTTTAAAAAAGACCACCAGCCTCTTCCTGGTTCCTGGAAGTGGGGGCTGCTTATTTCCCCCACTCTTCTTAGCTAGCATACGTGGAAGCTGTGCTGCCCCTTACACAGTGAGGAAACCTGGAGGCCGGCGAGAGTAGCACAAGCCTAAATTCACCCACAATGGAGACTCCGCCCAGCTTCCCTGTTTGTGTAAATCCTGCTTAGCCCAGATTCTTCAGGATGAGCCCTGTGTGCTGAGCGACTGCTTCTGTCAGGACTAAACCAGTGCATCGGTCATTTCCTCGCTGTGCTTGGTTTCAGTCAAGGGGAGGAAAAGCAAGGTGATGTCAGAAGGCCCTGGAAAAGGTCCCGCACCCTCTTATCAGAGGTCCTCTAGACATCGCTCTTCCCATTAGCGTATCCATTTTTTGTTGCTGGTGGCCTTCTTACCCCATGAAATGAGTCAGTCTTAAGACGAAACCAACACCAAAGGCAGAGCGAGGCTCTGGAACGAAACTGATTCCATGGGTAGCTGAAGACTCAGACTATCACTGAAGCCCGGCCAACCTCTGGAGCCGTGGTTCTCAACCTTCCTCAAGCTATGACCCTTTAATATAGTTCCTCATGTTGTGATGACCTCGGTCATAAAATTATTTTCATTGCTATTTCATAACTAGAATTTTTTACTATTATGAATTGTAATGAAAGAATCTATGTGCGCTCAGATGGTTCATTAGGGGTCGTGACCCACAGGTTGAAAACCTTAGCTCTAGAGAGTGTAAGGACTGGCGTAGGGTTGGATTCAACTGTATGTAACTGAAGCATGTAAGAGTGGCTTTACCGAGTTAATTTCTTTTCCGGGTTTTTTTTTTTTTTTTTTTTTTGTAGGAAGCAGAGGTAAGGCTGGAGATGCAGTTCAGCTGGTAGAGGACTTGCTAGCATGCAGGAGAACCTATCTTCAGTTCCCAATACCCTTTAAATCCAGGCATGTTGGTACACACCCGTGGATCAGCATTTGGGAGGTTGGAGGTAGAGGCTGGAGGTCAGAGCTCAAGGTCAGTCTCAGCTACTTGTGGAATCCCAGGTCAGTCTGGCCTACATGAGACCCTGACTTCATTCCAGGGCTAGCTCTTCTTCCTGGCAACTCTGCCACCTTCACGTCTTTGTTCCCCTAGGATAGAATGTCTCCTCCAGCTCCCACACGCCCACCTGAATGGAGTCAACTACAAGGAGATGGGCAATGTCATGGCCCGGAACACAGCGGCAGCACTTCTCCTCAGACGCGAGAACCTGTGCGCAACTGCCCAAATTCTGACTGAGGAATATGTCTTTCCTTGAAGGCCACAAGCCTGGCTAGATAAGGGGATTCTGTAGCTGGGAGAAGAGGGAAATGGGCTGAGGTGAAGAAACTAGTCAGGGCCATGCCATTTCCTTCCTGTTGCTCAAGGCATTTTGACGTGGGTCTCCTGTTCCTTGCTTCAATCGTGTCCTAATTGCCGCAGCCCCACACACTCCCTACCTGCCATCCCCAGTCACCCGCTGAAGAGCGAAAAGAAGAGGCCCTTCACGGCCAGCATCTCAAGGTCTCCCCCTGCACATCTCCCCAGACTTGCGACAGTGCCTGGCACCTGGGGTTGCTTGATAAATATTGGCTGAACTGAATAAAGTTAGCTCCGAGGATTCAGGTGGAGAAAGTTGAATCACAGTTCGGTTTTGTGGCTTTTCAGTTCTGGTCTTGGGCATGATAAACCTGAACCCCAGCCTTCCTAGAGAAGCTGCAGACCAGCGGCCACATCTAAACAGTGTAAATATCTGTGGCGGCACAAATTGCCTAGGTGACTCCAGAAGTTACCCTACGGTCACACACAGACACACACATGTACATACATGTATACATGTCACACATAAGTGATTTTTTTCAAGTTGCAGCACTTTTAAGGTACAACCACATTAGACGTATTGACATAACCCCTAAAGTAATGAAGGAGATTTTTGGCAAATGTCTGAAATGCAGGAAAGTCTGTGGGTGTTTATGCAACTGCTGTGTTCAAAGCAAAGAAAACTTGGGAGAGATTTTTTTCATTAAAACTCTGAAGCTTTCTAAGATCCCAAATTATTGTTTAGTGGATAAGTCAGAACATATATGTGTTGACTTTATCCTGGAGTCCTGGAGTGGTAAAACCAAACTAAAGAGGTCACAAGAGATCCCTGAAATTCTTTGGCTGTCCAAAGGCTAAAACAGCAGCACAGTGTTCTGCTGGACTCAACGACCTTGAATTCAGAAAACTGACCAAATGATGAAGAACACTAGGCCACTTTTCAAGGTCTTTACCATATGATGACACTAAAACCTTATGATTGGTTATCTCTTTTTGTTTGCTTGTTTTCGTGGGTTTGGGTTCAGAAGCCTTAGGGAGAAAACAGAACTGAAAATAGAACCCTCTCCTTCTTCCGTCCTGCACCTGTCAAGGTGTGAAGACAGATGGGAAGTCCCTCTGTGAAGATTCTCTCCAATAAGAAAGGAGAGATTACAGAGGCAGGGAAGCCACTCAGCTCTCAGCCCAGGGCAGCGAGAGCATTTTTAAGAAAACCTGTAGGCGAAAGGCTGAAATAGTGGTGGGGAGATGTCGGAATATGAACGAGGGCCAACTGGTCCAGCCTTCTGAGGAAGCTATCTCTCAGAGAACTGGCAGGTCATAAGAAAGGTCACCAGAGTAGCAACTGCAAGGCGAGGCTCTGGTTCCATAGCCCAACACACTCTTTGGGGGAAAGGAAAGGTAAAATAATAAGGAGATCTGTTAGTGTAATATTTGAATTTGTGGCTGGCTTCCTGTATGATATTACACTTGATGCTCATTCTGACAGGACAAATCTTACCTTCAAAGGATGAAAGCAACTGGGAGAGGTGAAGAGACTTTTGTCCAAGGTGGTAAAAAGCTCAAGGAGTATTAACTCCATTCTCACCCCCACACAGACACATCACAGGCAAAAATCTGTAGTGTCCATGCTACTACATGTACTATGGTCCTGTAGTGCCTGTACTAAATGTACTATGGTACTATGCCTGTAGTGTACCACCTGCACTACGGACAGTTTGCAGTTTGCAAGCCAGGAAAGGGACTGGAGGTTTAAACACGTAAACACACAGACAGAGAGACAGAGACACAGGTCATCCTTGAACCAAGAATGCCCCCTTTATTGTGTTCCAGGGGCAGATTATATAGGGATCCTTGACTGAGAGCCACGCCCCAGTCAAACCCGCCAGAAAACACTCCCCTACCATCAGGAACTTCTGAGCGGCTCCTGCTCAGAGCATCTGCAAACACAGGAAAACAAGTTGTTTTGCTCAGAGCAGCTGCAAGCATAACAAATTGTTTACAGGAAATTCAGGGTCTGGGAGTCCACAGCCCCCGACAAAATTCATCTTGTTGTTCTTTTCACAGAAGAAAGAACGCTGATGCCATTTGAGATTTTTTGTTGAGAATTCTTTGTTTAGGTTAGTAACCCTTTTTTAGTTGGATTATTTGGGGTTTTGATATTTAGTTTCTTGAGGTCTTTATATATTTTAGAGATCAGCCCTCTTTCAGATGTGGGGTTGATGAAGATCTTTTCCCATTCTCTAGGCTGCCATTTTGTTCAATTGACAGTCTGAACCAACAACCAGGACCTGCAAGGAGCCAAACTGAGTCTTCTGTATGTATGAGACAGTTGTGTAGTTTGGTCTATTGGTGGGACTCCTAGCAATTGGAACAGGGTTGTCCCTGGTGCTCTGATTGGCTCTTCTATTCCTCACGCTCAATTACCTTGCCTAGCCTGAGTACAGGGGTAGGTACTTGGTCTTGTGACATCTTGATGTGCTATGCTTTGTTGATGCCCATGGGAAGCCTGCCCCTTTCTGAGTGAATACGGAGGAGGGGTGGGCTGGAGGAGGGTAGAAGGGGGTGAGGGGGAAGAAGTGGAAGGAGAGGAAGGAGGGAGGCTGCGGTCGGGATGTAAAATAAATAAATAAATAAACGAATGCTGATGTACTATCCTGGTCTAATCACTCCATTTTTTTTTTTTTTTTGACTACATGTTTATAGCGGGTGAAGGGTCCTTTCCAAAATAGCTGAAAGGTTTCCAGGACTTTTCCCATGGGGAGACTGCCGGCTTCTTTGGTGCTTTGGCCTGATAAGAAGAGATGTGGGTCTGTTGTTCTCCATCCATGGCCTTTTCCTCTCCTTGTGTGTGTATAGTACTATCTAACACTTGGTGTGTATAGTACGTCTTCTGCCCCTTTGGCCACATCACTCCCAATGCATAATGCTCTTTCTTTCTAACTCTGCAGGTATCGACATCCCACTGGGATCCTGAAATCAATCTTGCAGGGAACATTTGCCCTAGAAGAACTACAAAACAGAAAAGACCACAAATTAGGGCTCTATTTCAGAATGCCATTTTTTTAAAGGACATGTAGAATGGGCTGACCTGGAGCTTACTATTAAGTCTGAGACTGGCTTTGAACTCCTAAACCTGCCTCTTCTTCCCAAATACCACGGTTACTTTTTTGGAAGGTGCAGGGAGACAGGGTTTCACTATGTAGCCCAGAATATCTTTGACCTAGCAATTGTCTTGCCTTGGCTGCCTAAATTCCGGTGTTGCAGATGTGAGCTCATATACTCTGCTCAAAAAGTCATTTATTTATTTACTTACCAGCATGCCATGGACCAGAACAGACTGTAAACAAAGCAACGAGAGTCTATCAAGATGGCTGCTTTTGTTTATGTAAGATCTCACTTATAATACCACCCCGAATCTTAAAGGACCAGACAAGTTTTTTTTTTTCTTATTTTTTTTCCCTCTCCCGGACCAGACAAGTTTTAACTGGTATAAATTTCAGCCTCTCTCCCTATGGTGGTTAATACTAGATTATGTTTTATTTATTTGTGTGTATATGCTGTATTTATGATTTCTATGTTCCTATCTATATTACATGTGTATGGGGACTCAAGAATGTGTGTGTACATGCATGTAGAGGTCAAGGGACATCTTCCTCAATCTCTTTCAACCTAATTTTTAGACAAGATCCCTCATCGAACCTGGGGCTCTCTGGCCAGCAAGCTCCAGGGATCCTCCTATCTCGACCTCCCCATTGCTGGGATCACAGGTAGATGCTACTGTATTCGGCTTTCTGTGTGAATGCTAGGAATCCAAATCCAAGTCTTCACACTTTAGTGGCAAGCACTTTACTGACCAAGCCATCTTCCTTTGGGCCATGATGGTTAATCTGGACTTGATTGGACTGAAAACCACCTGGAAGAATGGTATTTCCCTGGATGAACTTGGGAGGCATTTTCAGACAAGACTAGATCAAAAAGTTTTTGGCCTAATGAATGGTTTCATATGTTGATGAATTCAAAATCTGAATAGACTATAGGGAGGTGGTTGAACTGTAGAAGGCTGGAATAATTACATCACCTTAGGGCAGGAATGCTTTGGAAGGGCATATCCTGCCCTGGTTCCTTCCTGTTGCTTCTTTCCGCTTTGGGTTATCATAAGGCAAAAGCAGCCCTTCCAAGACAGTCTTGTCACCATGGTATTCAGCCTCACCTTGGGCCCGAAGCAATGGATCCAGCCAACCTTGGATGAACACCTCTAAAATCATGAGCCAAAATAAATCTTTGCTCATTTAAACTGTCTGAACTATTTCACTGTGATGAAAATCTTTGAATACAGACCTTACTAGTTGGTAACACTTTAAACAATATAGACAAGCACTTCTGCCACAATAGCATTACGGCATTAGTATCTATTAATAGGTGTTATCTTACTACTTTATTTTTAAAATTATTTTATGTGTATGAGTATTTTTCCTTCATGTATGTTTATGCACCATGTGCCTGCCTGGTGCCCACAAAAGCCAGAAGAGGGCATTGGATCCCTTGGAACTAGAGTTAGAGATGGTTGTGAGCCACTATGTGGGTACTGGGAATCCAGCAGGGTCCTCTAGAAGAGGAGCACATGCTCTTAACTGCTGTGTCATCTCTCTAGGCCCTCTTATTATTAAAAAAAAGCTGGAGAGGGGGGCCAGGCAGTGGTGGCACATGTCTTTAATCCGAGCACTCGGGAGGCAGAAGCAGGCAGATCTCTGTTAGCCTGGACTACAGATCAAGTTTCTGGACAGCCAGAGCTGTTAAACAGAGAAACCCTTTATTAATAAACAAACAAACAAAACAAATTAATTAATTAATTAAATTTAAAAAATAGAGAAAGAAAAAAAATAAGAGTGTTTGTGTCAGGTCTGGTGGTGTGTGTGGGTTTACAATCACAGCCACTTCAGAGGCTGAGGGATGACCATCAGAAGTGCAAGGCCAAACTGGGAACTTGGTGAGATCTCGTTTGCAAACAAAGCCTCAGGCCTTATCTCCAAAAACAAGGAAGAAGGAGGCAAGGAACAGGGTATATGTATTAAGTCACTTTCCAAAACAAGTGTTTAAGCTCTCACCAATATTTAAATGATCAATAGCAGATACATAACAACATGCTTTCGATTGCTTGAGTGGTAGGTACCTCTGTGGCTAATTTATTCCAGCAGTCACACGGGCTAGATTCTGATAGTTCGGGGCAGCTGAGTACCTCCTGTCTTGACTGGTGAATTTGGAGGGTGAAGCTGAGCAGAAGTGCCCTGCTCGCACTCCTCCTTTGGAAGCAGAAGCCTGTGCTGCCCTGATGGTATCCTTCACAGTACAGGAAAGACTGTCTCACTTGGGGCTAAAACCCAGGAAACTCATTTGCCTACAGTCACAAGCCACATATGTATTTTTACTTCCTTCTGCTTCAGCCCTTCGTCTTATTTCTCATTTGATTCAGGATCCATCAGGGAACGAGGAATTTGTGTTCTGAAGCTAAGGGTGGTGTGGCTCAGAACTGTCTTCCAAGGACTTTACCACAATGTTTCTAGGGATTAGCGGGGAAGCTGTCAACATTCGCCCACAATACATTTTATATTAAAAGTGCTAATGTCCCTACTCTGTAGAAATTTCATGTGTCGATGAAGTCCCAGCTTGGGCTGGCCCAGCTCCAACAGAAGTTCCGAAGTGGGGGAAATCCTGGCTTTTCCTCAGCTTCCTCCCCCACACCAGCTGGCCCACTCCAGGCTGGGTGGGGAGGCCTTTGATCTAGACAGGGATCCTCCTTGAGGCCCTTTTAAGTTTCATAACTGAACATTTCACCTCCCACATGCTCACCTGGGTCTCAAAGCTAATGCTTCTGCCTGCAGCCATCTAATTTGAGAGTTCAGACCCTCACCAGAGAAGAGGCCTATGAACTGTTTTCTTCTTGTGTCTCTGCAAGGTCCAGTTGAGACCTTTTATTAGGGAAAATAGATTTATTAATGTTTGCTACTGGAATACTTATGAAAAGTTGCTCAGCTAAAATGGATGGGTGAGTGTTCCTGATACATATGTATGAAACTCTTGGGGAATACTCTCTGATCATCTTCTAGAACCTTCTGTCTGGCGGCCTCCATGAAAGGAATCTTGGATCTTGGACCAGGAAGTTCTGTCTGCTGTGGGGAAGTGACTTATTTCATCCTGTAGGATGAACAAATTCAACTCTCTCTTAGTCTTGGCACCCCCAGCCAGATCCTTCAAGTCCAATTACTGAAGTTGCACTATCTTAGTTAGGTTTCCATTGATATGATAAACTACTAAGACCAAAGCAGCCTGGATGAGAAAGGATGTATTTCATTTTATGCTTTTAAATCTTAGTCCATCATCAAAGGAAGCTAGGCTAGGGGACCAGGCAGGAACTTGGAGGCAGGAGATTACCGTTTACTGACTTGCTCCTCGTTGTTTATTCAACCTTTCTTGTACCACCCAACCAAAGGAGATCAAAGGGATACAAATAGGAAAGGAAAAAGTCAAACTTTCGCTATTCGCTGATGATATGATAGTATATATAAGTGTCACCAAAAATTCTACCAGGAAACTCCTACTGCTCATAAACACCTTTAGTAATATGGTGGGATACAAGATTAACTCAAAAAAACTCAGAAGCCCTCCTTTATACAGATGATAAAGTAGGCTGAGAAAGAAATCAGAGAATCATCACTCTTCACAATAGCCACAAACAACGTAAAATATCTTGGGGCAACACGAACCAAAAACCTGAAAGACCAGTAGGACAAGAACTTTAAGTTTTTGAAGAATGAAATTAAAGAAGACATCAGAAAAATGAAAAAAATCTCCCATGCTTATGGATCGATAGGATTAACATAGTAAAAATGACAATCTTACAAAAGTAATCTACAGATTCATTGCAATACCCATCAAAATCTTAAAAGAACAATACTAAATTTCATATGGAGAAACCAAAAGACCCAGAATAGCCAAAACAGCCTTGCACAATAAAGGAATATCTGAAGGCTTTACCATCTCTGACTTCAAGCTCTATTATAGAGCTACAATGATGAAAACAGCTTGTTATTGGCATAAAAGCAGAGAGGTAGCCAATTAGAATTGAATTAAACATCCTGATATTAACTCACACACCTATGAACACCTGATTTTTGACAAGAAAAGCTAAAATTATACAATGGAAAAAAGAAAGCCTCTTCAACAAATGATGCTGGTATAACTTGATGTTGAGATGTAGAGGAATGTAAATAGATCCATATCCATTGCCATGCACAATACTCAAGTTCCAATGGATCAAAGACCTCAACATAAATCCATTCACACTAAACCTCATAGAAGAGAAAGTTGGAAGTAGACTTGAATGTATTGGCACAGAAGACCACTTCCTAAATAGATCAATAGCACAGACACTGAGAGCAACAATTAATAAATAGGACCTCCTGAAACTGAGAAGCTTCTGTAAAGCAAAGGACATGGTTAATAAGACAAAATGGCTGCCTATATAATGGGGAAAGGTTTTCACCAACCCCACATCTGATGTGGGATTCCCCTCTGTATGCTGTGAATACCATTGGTTAGTCTTGGGCCTGTTCAGGAAATAGAGGTCAGCAGGGAAAACTAAACTGAATTCTGGGAGAAAGGAAGTGGAGCTAGAGAGAAGCCATGTAGCTCCACTGGAGATAGACACTGAAACTTTAGCCAGTAAGCCACAGCCATGTGATAAAATATAAAATAATGGAAATGAGTTAAATTAAGATGCAAAAGCTAGCCAATTAGAAGTTAGAACTAGTAGGCCAAGCAGTAATTTAATTAATACAGTCTCTGTGTGATTATTTTGGGGCTAAGTGGCCAGGAACTAACTAGTGGCCTTCTCCAACAAATCGGTACCAATGTGGTTAACTAAAATCCATTTAAAACCTGAGAAAGCTTGAAAACAAATTCTAGACACACAAAAGAACAGAGTTAAGCATGATTTGGTAGTGGCATTTTCTTGGATGGGCTCTGTTTGCTAGAAGAAAACAGAGGCATGGCTCCTCTAAGAGCGGTAACTGATTCAGTGGTAGTAGGAAAAAAGCCGCACTGTTTTGAAACTGCCAGTGTGACCTCTGGCTCTTTCAGAGCATCTACATGGGTTTTGTAAGCAGAGTGCTACAACTGCTTAATGGCTCGACATAGACCTGCTGAATACTTGGAACTGGGTCAATGTGCACGGCTTGCAGAGGTGATTAATGAACTTCCACCATGTTGGACTGTGCAGAGTAAGAAGGCAGGGCCATATATACCCTAACTCAACATCCTTCATTATCAAGGAAATGCAGATCAAAACAACTCTGAGATTCCATCTTATACCAATCAGAATGATTACAATCAAAAGCACTGATGACAGCTTATGCTGGAGATGATGTGGAGTAAGGGGAACATTCCTCCATTGCTGGTGGGAGTGCAAACTTGTACAGCTGCTGTAGAAATCAGTATGGTGATTTCTCAGAAAATTAGGAAACAATTTACCTCAAGACCCAGCAATACCACTTTTGACATATATCCAAAAGAGGTTCAATCACATCACAAGAAATTTGTTCAACTATGTTCAAAGCAGCATTATTATTCATAATAACCAGAACCTGGAAACAACTTAGATGCCTCTCAATGAAGAATGGATAAAGAAAGTGTGGTACATTTACACATTGGCGTATTATTCAGTGGAAAAAAAAAACAGTGACATCTTTTAATTTGCAGACAAAAGAACAGAACTAGAAAAAACCTTCCTGAGTGAGGTAACCCCGACCCAGAAAGACAAATACAGTATGTACTCACTCATAAGTGGATACCAAGCATAAAGCAAAGGATAACCAGTCTACAGTTCACACCCCAGAGAAGCTAGAACCCTCTTCCAGAAATAGATGGAAGCAGATGCAGAGATCCACAACTGGGCTGAGCTCCAGACAAAGAGAGGACAAAGGATTACATGAACAAAGGGGTCAAGATCATGATGGGGAAACCCACAGGGTCAGCTGACCCGAACTAGTGGAAGATCACTGAGTCCAGACTGACAACAGGTAACCTGCCTAGGACCGAACTAGGCCCACTGAATACAGGTGACAATGGTGTGGCTTCGGCAGTGTGTGGAGCCACTGGAAGTGGGACCAAGATCTAACTCTAATGCACAAACTGACTTTGTGGAGCCCGCTCTCTATGGAGAGATCCCTTGCTCAGCATAGGCATGGGGAGAGGTCCTGCCTCAGTGATGTGAAAGGACCAACTTAGTTGACTTCCCAGGGGAGGCCTTAACCTCTCTGAGGAGCAAATGGGGGATGGAGAGGGGGGAGAAGAGGAGGAGTGACAGGAGAGGAGGGAGGGGAAATTGGAATGGGTATGTAAATAAATAAATAAATAAACGTTAAAAATGACGTCATCGGAAGTACCTGGCTCAGGGTGAGGGTATGTAGTCTAGATAAGAAGTCAAGGACAACTTACAGAGGATAGCATTCAGCTGAGGACCAAGAGATGAGAGGTTTTCAAGTGTGGGAGGAGGGTATCCCAGTGACAGGAACATTCAGTGTGACTTCTCAGAGGCGCTTAGACCGTGAGAGATCAGGGAGGGGGAGGATGTGGCATGGAAGGGGCAGAGCAGCCGTCTGCAGAGGGGTCACATGTGCACTCATTTCTGAAGGGTTAGATAGAAACCTTGAGAAGTGGCTCGGAACCAGCACTTAGGGGCACCATAGGACATTTAGGACCTGGATGATTTTAGGGTTGCAAGAGACCTGGGAGATAAGAAAGGTCTTTACCTTCCTGCAGCAGAAGGAATAAAGAAGGCCCAGAGGCCCTGGGAGTTAAGGCACA
Organism: Myodes glareolus; assembly: GCF_982192425.1. Classification (NCBI taxonomy): domain Eukaryota; kingdom Metazoa; phylum Chordata; class Mammalia; order Rodentia; family Cricetidae; genus Myodes; species Myodes glareolus. The sequence continues at coordinate 67,305,219 of NC_142030.1, forward strand.
GGTGGTTAGAATCCAGCTTAGTTCAAATTCAAACTAAACCAGGATTTGCTGGTGGCTGCATGCGTCAGATTCTCCTGTCTCCCTGTTGCTCCAGAGCCGTTTAGGCATCGTTAGAGTCAAAACCCAGAACGACTGGGCAGATGAGATGCTGTGGCTGAGACGTCTGGCTGGAAACAAGCGCCGCCCGGAAGAGCTGAAGGAACAGGAGTTCAAGGCCAGACTTGGCTACGTTTAAAGTTCAAAGTCAGTGTGCTATAGGAGACTTTGCCCAAAACGACAAACAAAACCAGTTCACGCTGAAGTCAGTTCTCTATGCAGAGGTGTCAGAATGGGAGGACTCAAAGAAACGTTGCAGAGATTCAAGGGAGTTATAGGGGTAGACGTGCCGAAGGCTGTGTTGCTGCTTAAAGGTGATAGCAACAATACCAGGAGGCCCAGAATCCTTTTTGAAATCCAACAAAAGCAAGACTTGGATGGAAGCTGTGCCAGGCAGGAAATAGCTGCCCGCCCCTCCATGCCAGGGCCCTCATGACTGCCCAGTACACCCTCCCTTCATGCTGTCTTCCCCTGTGCTGCCCCTCACACAGGTAGGAATACAGACTGGTCATCCTACCTATTATTCCTCTCTCCTATCAGGTGATCTGCTGACTTGCAAAACCAGAGTCCTTAATCTCCCTGTTCAGATAAAGAAGCTAGAGCCATACAATTAAACAGCAGCCCCGAGGGAGGCACAGGCCACTAACCCACTGCTTCCCACTGTGCCTTAGATCCCAAGAGAGGCAGGAATTAAGCTCCCTACTTGTGGAGAAGCCTTACCTTCTATGCAAACCTTGGCACCCTACTCAAGCAGACCAAGAGCTCAAAATAAGAGCAAGCTACTGTTTCAAGAGGCATGTTCCTTTGAGTGTGAGGATTGTTGGGTTTAGCTTTTGTTTCCTTTTTAAGAAAGTGACTTTTTTTTTCAGCTGGCAGGTATTTCCTTCACAATTTCTGATTCACAGTTGTACCCTGAGCAATGGAGCTCATGACATCAGCTGTACCCCTGACTTCAGTGAGGAATCTGGGTGATAGGCCTAGAAGCTAATGCCAGTCTTCCCCCTGCAAAGGATGTATCAGCCTCTACCCAGAGCTCAGGGGAATCTTTGTAGTTTGGGACTGGTATTTCTGCCCCTTCTCTTCTCCCACGAGCACTCTCTGACACGCAGCATGTATGGAGAAGATGGCAGTGCAGAAATTGCTCTCTTTAAATTAGGACTTTTTTTTTTTTAATAAGCAACAGGGTATCCAGAAACCAACAGCAGTGTTGTAGATGGGCCTCGGGTTCAGTAGGGCTAGAAACCTGGCCGAGAGTATGGCAGAGTCTTGTTCTTTAGCCATTCCCTGTTTCTTCTTACACAGCTACCGCAGATAAGCTCTCTCTTGTCCCCAAACCTAAGAATGGCCACAGGTCATATCTCCCATCCTTATACATCTTCACTCCAAGGGATATATTCTGAGAATCAATCCAAGAGAGGCTTCCTGACTCTCCACTGGATGTCTGTGGCTTTCTGGACAGGACAGGTCATGCTACATGGATCAATGTGATTGAACTTTCTTTTTGAGCTGCTAGCCCCCAAATAATGACACAGAGACTCATTAGTTAGGAAAGCTTGGCCTTAGCTTCGGCTTGTCCCACTAACTCATTCTTATTAATCTATGTTCTGTCATGTGGCTCTTTACTTTGCCTCCATTCTGTATGTCCAACTCCCTCCATGTCTCGCTGGCTAATAACGTGTGCCTAGATTCATCCCAAGTTTCTCTCTCTGCCAGGAAGTCCTACCTAACCTCTCCTGCCTAGCTATTGACCACTCAGTTCTTTATTAAACCAATCAGAAGGCGCCTTTCTCACAGTGTGATCAAATATTCCACAAGAGATCAATTCATGCAAGGCAGAACATTTAACACACTGTCCACTAACCGCCAGTTTGCCCTCTGCCCTACTGCTTGTGACAGCTCCAAAAATATCTTCAGTCTCTGCCAAACGGTCCATCTCGGCTTGTTTCATGTCATTCCTGATTCCCAGCGAAGTCCTGAACCCAGGCAGGGGTGTGTGGAACCTTGGAAAATATTTTCCATTTCTTTGATTCAGCGTTACCTATGTTTGTTTCTTAAAAGTAAACAGTGTTTCCAATCTGAGCTGCATCTTACTTCTGTCCAGCAGCTGCCTTGTTCTGCTTACACAATGGCATCATGATGAAATCGAGGATGTGGGAAATGTTTACTTCATTTCAATCAGATAACATAATTAGTAGTCAACATGGCAAATATTTACTCCTGAGCTGCCATTCTGCTTTGGACTCAAACATCCAAACACCCATGCAACCCAAATGTCCCTCTGTCAGGCACCCCCAAAACAGACTGTGGTGGGCTGAGCAGAGAGAGGGCCTACCAACTAACCAAGGCAGATTTTCCTTTCATAAAAATCTGGTTTGTCTCTGCCAAACTCTGCCTGCTCCTTTTCCTCCCGTGGGCTTGAGATGGGGTTCCCCCTTACCTCAAGGGGGCTAGGGGAAATGCAGTTAGGTTTCTCACACGTGAGTGCTGAAGACCACTTGAAGAAGTCAGAGAGGGTGAACATGTTGATTTTAATGCAAAACAATAGTTGATTTTAGACAGTCTTCTACTCCAAGGGTGGCCTCAAACTCATAGAAATCCTCCTGTCTCAGTCTCCTGGTGCTGGGATTATAGATATGAGTTACCATCTACTTAAGGAGAACTTTTTAAACTGCTACTGTGGAAATATCCAGCGCTGTAACCCCAGCTCCTGTCGATACTGCTTGTGTACTTTGGCTGTAGCTTGGACCCTGCACTGGCTAAAAAAGATGATAACTGTTAAGTTTATAAACTGGCTTTTAAAATACTCCAATTGGTTTGGGAGTGTTTATGCTCTCTTTTCTAACATTACTATCCAAAAATGCAAAGTCCATATGCGCTTCTCATTTATAACTCGTACAATATTTCTGCTCCATAGACTTGGCTGCAGTATGTTCATCTCCATAAAATTAATTTTTAGTTAAAAATTAAAGCTTACACTTTCTGTATTAAACGTGGTGTTTGGAAACATAGCCATGGGACTGCATAACAACGTTTTGATCAATGTTGACGTAGGATGATGGTCTTATAAGATTATCGTGATTTTGAAAATTTCTGATATCAGATAGCACTGCAGTCACACTCATGTTGCAGCAGGATGCATTGCTTGCGCGTGTTATGTTGGTGTTGATGTAAACAAACCTACTTGTGTTGCCCATCAGTCATATAAAATATAGTACATACAATTATGTATGAGACATGATACCTGACAATGACAATCAGCCACTGTCTTACTGGTTTGTGTAGTGACTACACTATATTTTTAAAAATATTTATTTTTATTAATATTTAATTATATGTATGTGAGTGGGTGAGTCCATTCACATGAATGCAGGTGTCTGTGGAATCCAGAAAAGGTGGTTGGATCCCCTGGAGTTGAAGTTACAGGCAGTTGTGAGTCTCCCAACATGGATGCTTGTAACACAATTTGAATTGCCTGCAAAAGCACAGCAGCAAATGCTCTTTACTGAGCCATCTCTCCAGCCCCTACTTACTTACATGTGTCTGCATGGATGTGTGTGTGTGTGTGTGTGAGAGAGAGAGAGAGAGAGAGAGAGAGAGAGAGAGAGAGAGAGAATACAACCATGGGTGTGGGGTGTGCATGCTTCTCTGCACTTGCGTAAGCCAGAAGAGGGTCTCAGATCTCTCAGGGCTAGAGTTCTTATGTGGTTGCTGGGATCTGAACTCTGGTCCTCACGATTGCTCAGCAAGTATGCTTAACAACTAAATCATTTCTCCAGACCCTATGCCTTTAACCATTATTTTAGAGTATACTGTTTATTGTGGAGAAAATAGTTGAGGTGGAGCACAAAGCTGTGCCAACAACAGCCCCGCACGACCCTGATGACAGCACCTCTTGTTTGAATCGAGAGGTCGTTTGTGTAAGTGTGCTCTGTGTTGTTCAAACAATTGTGAAACTGTCTAACTGCACGTTTTTTACAATGTGTCTCTGCTGTTACACTGGATGTGACTATATGTTAGTTTTGCTTTTGAAAGACTGTGATAAGATAATAAACATTCTGGATCAATAGTGTTGTAAATGGTTGTTCCATGGAGCAGAATGAGATTTAACTTTGAAACCAAGAGGCATGAATTCTAGAATGAAAGAAAGAATCTATAGTTTTCACTGATATGAACAAATGAGAGGAGAAAAGCTTTTTAATGTAGAATTCCAGGGAACAGAGAAGAAAGCACAGAACTAAAGTCACCTCCAGGGAACCCCCGCATTCAGACAAGAAGCACCAGTGGCTAATGAAATTAGAGCAAGACCGTGTGGGAGAGTAGACCTACACCGTCTCAAGCTCTCTCTTTGCATGACATTAATTGCAAAGGTGAAAACTTTATTGTGGAAAGCCCCAGCAGATACCATCATCACCATGAGGTCAATATTCGCATCGCTGGAAATGGGACAGAGTGACTTCAGGTGGCTCTTGACTGTATGTCCTTAAAATGATGTTATACCACTGTTGTGATATTTGTGTGTGCCCCAAACTCAGAACTTGAGTTTTATCCCAAGGAAATGTCAGATAAACCTAAATTGAAGATGGTTCCTTAGGACAGCTGACCCATACTCCTCGGGTCCTGAAGATGGAGTCAGGGCTATTCCATTTTAAAGGAAACGGCTAAGAGCCGGGCGGTGGTGGCACACGCCTTTAATCCCAGCACTTGGGAGGCAGAGGCAGGTGGATCTCTGTGAGTTCGAGGCCAGCCTGGTCTACAAGAGCTAGTTCCAGGACAGGCACCAAAAACTACAGAGAAACCCTGTCTCAAAATTCAAAAAAAAAAAAAAAAAAAAGGAAACGGCTAAGATACAACTAAATCTGTCTGAATATAGATCATGCTAATGGGAGAGCTGATAAAATTTGAACCAAGTCCATATTGTTTGTTGTGAGTTTCTCCATAGTGTAATTTTACTGTCAGTTTATTGTGTTCCAGGGCAGCCTATGTAGGGTCTCCTTGACTAATGGCCATGCCCTAACTCAGCTGCAAGCCCACCAGAAACCACTCCCCTGTCTCATGCTCAGAGCAACTACAAGCACAGGAAAAGAAGTTGTTTGCTCAGAGCAGCTGCAAGCATAGGAAAACAAGTTGTTTACAGGAAATTCAGGGTCTGGGGGTCCACAGTCCCCAACACCCGCGTGCTGGGATTAAAGGCGTGTGCCACCACCAACTAGCTATTTTATTTATTTTTATGTCCATTGATGTTTTGACTACTTGTATGTCAGTGAGTGTGAGGTTACCAGATTCCTTGGAACTGGAGTTAAAGGCAGTTGTGAGCTGCCACGTGGATGCTGAGAATTGAAACCGGGTCCTCTGGAAGAGCAGCCAGTGCTCTTAACTGCTGAGTCATCTTTCGAGCCCCGACTTTAAGATCTCTTCAGCCTTAACGTTCTGTGGTCCAAAAAGCACCCATTCTCCCAATTTATTTTCTTTCAATTTATTTTCCAAATAAATCCCCACCATTTTTTTGGTACCAACGAAAGGCTGGCCGGGGAGAGACCAGGGAAAACTGGAGCTGCAGACACATGGGTCTCCTCCAGGCAGTCAGACTCTGGCTCTGCTTGTCGTAGATACAGATTAAACGTAAAACATTTAATAACCCCACTTGGCTTGGGAACCATAAACGAACCAAGTAATGCATAATTAAGTTCCATGCAGTGGCTTTATCTGCCCTGGGCTCTTACTAAAATGCCTGAGCCAGGGGTTCCCGGAAGAAGGGGTGGGGAACCATTCCTGTACGTTTCTATTGTAGTGGTTGCTCAGTCCTCTCTACGGGGCAAATGTTTCCTGAATCCCTTGGGTGGTGCGAATCTTTGCTAGTGCCTTCTAAAGATGTTTTACAAGTGCAGAGGCTAAGCTGCGGCCTATAAGAGACCTGAAGCTTGCATCTGATTGGCTGATAAAAAACTAAATATAAACAAACACTCTTCCATCTTAGGTTCTACCTTTGCTGATTTCCCACTCATATCCCTCGTCTTCAGACCAACCTGACTCCCCAGATTACTTTTTTTTTTAGTCCCATATTTTCTTTACTTCATCTTCTAATTGTTTTAATTTTACATTTTATTTAAATATTATATATCTATGTAGTCATAATTCAGATGACATGGATATTGTGGAAATCACTTTAGCTATCTAAAGATGTTTTACATTTGTTTATGTTGCAGAATATTTAACTATGTAAAGGTGTATTACATTTGGTTATGGTACATTTGTTTAACATGTAAGAATGTGTCGCATTTAATTGTGCTGCATTTGTTTAATTTTGTAAAGATGTGTTGCATCTGTTTTACCTCACCTGCCTAAGGCACCTGATTGGTCTAAAAGAGTTGAACAGTCAATAACTAGGCAGGGAAAGGATGGGTGGGACTGCCAGGCAGATTGAATAGGAAGAGAAATCTTGGCTTGAGAGAGAAGGAAGAGCAAGAGAAGAAGGAGAGAACAAGGAACACGACCAGGGCCAGAAGCCAGGCAACCGTTGCCAGGCAGTCAAATATAGAGAGGTGGTGAAAGTAAGATACACAGAAAGAAGGTAAAAAGACAAAAAGTAGATAAAAAAGAAACAGGTTAATTTCAGTTAAAAGAGCTAGCCTAAGCTAGGCTGAGCATTCAAAACTTGAGTTTCCATGCCATGATTTGGGAGCTGGTTGTTGGTGTAAAAGAAATAGCTTGGTACACATTACACATGAAGATATCTGTAGCCAAAAAAAAAAAATCTATACACCCTGTATCTTTTCTCCCTCTCACTGTCCCTACCCCGAGTTCTCCAGCTTCAATTTCTAATTGATCGATGATTGATTTTAAATTAAGTCTCAACAAATTGTCCAGGCTGGTCTTGAACTTCTAGGCCCAAGTAACCTTCCTGCCATCCCAGGCTCTAGAAGCTGAGACTACAGACACCAACCACTGTTCCTGACTCCAATACATACTTGGAGAGTCCCTTTCGCCAATCACATCACCTGGAATTCATTCCGTTCAAACATGCACTAATCATCCTCCTAACACCTGGCACACCACAAACTTTGGTGTCATTACTCCCATGAGAACAGTGGCACTTTCCTTACAGGGTTGTTTCTTCCTCAAAGAGTCACATTTGCAAGGCTCCTAGGCACTCAGCACTCAGTAAAAGTTAAATATTGATGACCCAGTAATAATCATAATAAGAAAAAGAAATACTTCTTACATCAAATATTGAGGCATGGTTTTGCCTCCCCCTTCTCCTCCACTGCTCCCAGATCCCAGTCTTCCAAAATAGCAACCTCTGGGGTTTTTTTGAGGTTCTTTTACTCCCTCTGCTTCCCCTCCATTTCAGATATTTGGCCTTGTCACACTTCGTATTGTTCCATGTTGGTGGGAGTTTGGCTGGAGCAAGAATTACTCAGGACGTTTCCCAAGGGTCTGCCTTGTTCTCAAGAGGCTCAGGGACTGAGCTCCAGAGAACACTCAGCTTCTGGGTCACACACCCTGCCCCCTATTCCTCCCCACAGTGTCTCCAGTGTCTCTTCCAGGATGTTGCTAGCATTTACTATTTCATTCCTGATGTTGTTGTTGCCTCCTGGGCCAAATGACAAGAGACAGATATATTTGAACATGAAAGGTTTCCTGGTTCTCTTTTGGTGACTTAATATTTCTACCACAGCTTAGATCTTCCTATTTTGAGTCTTAGAAACAAATGGACAATTCTGATTTTTACAACATAAACATTTGTGTGAGTATATCTTTATACTTGTCAAGTATTCCAGTCCTTAGACCTGAAGGATGGCATTTTGACACTGGGGGCAGGGAGAGGAGTGGGGCACGGCTGCCTCGTGGATGCCTCAGTCAGCATTTCAGAGAAGGGAAAGATGGCATCATGCTCTTTTCTGCATTCCATTCTATAGTCTCAGTCCTGTTCCCCACCCTTCACAAATGGGCATTCAACACTAGTGACTGCATTTGAATCTAATTGTAGGAACCATTAAAATATTTTAAGGCCTTGAATTAAGAAAATCTTCATCTTCATAACCATGGAAGTGAAGAGATGGGTCCTTTTTTCTGTGTGTGTGTGTGTCCCCATTCATGTATGTACATATGTATGTGAATGCATGAGCATATGCACATGTAAAAGCCTAAGGTTGATGCTAGACGTCTTCTTCAAACATCCTTCATCTCATTCACTGAGGCAGGGTCTCTCAATTGAACCCAGACTTAATGATAAGGTTAGTCTGAACAGCCAGCTTGCTCCAGAGAGTCACTGTCACCAGTATCAAGAGTACTGGAATTTCCGAGGTGCTGCCACACCCACCCAGCATTTATGTAGAGACCCACATTCCGTTCCTTAATGCTTGCTCAGTAGACAATTTAGTCATAGGCCCATGCCCCCATATACTATACCTGGGCTTCCAGTTGCTTTCTATTTAACGAGGCACCTTTAGACCAGTACAGTAGGACTCTCCCATGGAAATTACAGTCTAGAAGACTGTTACAATCCTGCCAGACAAAGGGATTAAAAGAGAAATGGCTCATGAACGCGTGCTAAAATATCTGTTCTTTTCTTGTAATGCTTTATCATTGATTTAAAGGAGCATTAGATTTATTACAGCGTGTGCTTCTGTTCTAACAAACATTTTCACTACAGGATATGTTGGGCTCAGGCACATCCTCCTCCATGAAGCCTGCCTTGACTTTGCCTGTTCCCTGGCTTTAGTTTTGTTCCTAGGTGTCCTAGTTAGGGTTTCTATTGTTGTGAGGAAACACCATGCCCAGACCAGACAAACTTGGGAAGGAAAGGGTTTATTTGGCTTACACTTCCACATCACCGAAGAAAGTCAGGACAGGAACTCAAACAGGGCAGCGACCTAGAGGCAGCTAACAGAGGCCATGGAGGAGTGTTGCTTGCTGGCTTGCTTATCACAGCTTGTTCAGCCTACTTTCTTATAGAACCCAGGACTATCAGTCCAGAGATGACACCACCCACAATCAATCACTAATTAAGAAAATATCCTATAGATTTGCCTGCAGTCAGATCTTATGTAGGCATTTCCGTAGCTGAGGTTCCCTCCTCTTAGGTGACTTTAACTTGTGTCAAGCTGACATAAAACTATCCTGCACATCTGAGATCACATCACACAGAATCAAAACTAGACGTAAGGAACACTGCTTTGGACCATGTGCTTATTTGTTTATTTACCTGTTTTCAGAAGTATTTTACTTTTAATTATGTATATATGTATTTTGTCTACATGAAGTTATGTGTACCCAAGTACAGGTACCTGAAGAGGGCAGAAGAATGTACTGGATCACCAACGGCTGGAGTTACTGGGGTTGTGAGCTGTCCAGAGTCAGTGCTCTGAACTGAACTTGGGTCCTCTGGAAAGGCAGTGTATTTCCCGATAGGAAGTTCTAGACAGGGAATGAGGAAATAAACTTGTCTAAATGTGGGCTCTAGCCGCTCGTATTGCCCCCATCTTTGGCAAGAGTAGTAACAGATGGCATTTAACTTTTAATGCTTCTGCAAGTAGAGAATGCAAATGACAAGAGCTACCCACGGAAGGAGGTCCAGACTGGTTGCTCTGGCATCCTGGTGGGGGTTACTTTTCCAGCAGAAACAGATGGGTCAGATGACCGTAGGTTGGCGACAAGAGCCATTAAGACCATTTCAAATTCCCTTTGCTGTGATTCCACACTCGCTTTTAATTGTGCTTTGGTTGTCTGCGAAGCTTTTATACGGCAAGATAATGAACTGGTCAGCCAAAGTGAAGGCTTTTAATCCGCTTGATGTTATTTCTTCTTCATAAATTAGTCATTTGGTCTCTGGTTCATGCATCTTATGAGTTTTATAAGTATAAGTGAGCAACTAGAGCAGTCTTCTTTAACTTGCATATCATGCATGGGCTGCAAGGAATCCATTAAGCTCTGGGGGATGTATGCAAAAGCGTGTGTGTGTGTGTGTGTGTGTGTGTGTGTGTGTGTGTGTGTGTATGTGTGTTGTGCACTTATCAAAGAGTCAGTATCTTTCATGGGGTTCTCATAAAGACTTTCAGATGCACTGACAAAATAGAATGTCTGTTCTTGTAAAACCAGAGTGACCCCAATAAAATACTATGCTAGCATACTATGGTTTTCTTTCCTTCCCCCTTCCTTCCTTCATGTCCTCTTTCTTTTTTTATTTATTACTCTATAATACACTGAAACAATATTTAACAATATGATTTTATTTATTTAATTTTGCTTTTGAAATTCTGATGTCTCACTCCATAGCCTTGGACTGTTCTAGAACTTACTATGTAGGCCAGGCTGACTTCCAGCTCTTGACCATCACCCAATCTCACCTTCTGAATGCTAAGATTATAAGCATGAATAACTACAGCCACCTAGCAATTTTTTATTTTTATTTTACTTTCACAGAACACACTGAAACATTTTTTCTATTGCAATGACTCTTTGTCACTTTTTTGAGACTTCATAGAATACAGTTGCTCAAAGTCATCTCTTTTGCACATTTTTTTTTTACCTACAACCTCTAATAGGCTAAATTTTAGACGAATCATTGACTTGGTTGTATCGGTAGCTGTCCTAGTGTGGCGATGACTAGGAGTCATTGTTACTGACGCTGACATTGCTGAAATAACAGCTGTGTTCCAGGGTAGCATATTGCACACATGTCTTACCCTGAGCCCTGGGAAGTAGGGCTTGTTTCCATTTAACAGCTGAGAAAACAGAAGTGCAAGAAATTGACAAGGACACACTGCTCTCAGCAATGTAGCTGAGTTGATGAGCCAAACCCGCTGATCTTTTCTATGGGCCGTGATGTCCAATGCTATCCGTTAAGCACTGCTTGGGCACACTCAAAACCTTATTCTTACCAAAGAAATCTCTCCCTTCTCAGAATTTTTCTAGTTCTTTAACTGGCTCTGAGCCTTCTAAAACAACACCATTGGAGGCCATCATACTTTCTCCATAGAGATTCAGTGATTTTTCAACTTGGGGACCCACATGGTTTCTGTCACAGCCACTCAACTCTGCTATCCACTGTAGCATGAGCCTGGTCATCAACAATACACAAATTAGTGAGCTTGGCTGCACTCCAGTTAAAGCTTGCTTAGGGATGTTGAGATTTTATTTTGGTGGGGGGTGTGTGGAGATAACTTAGTTTCTTTGTTAGTCTTAAGATAACTAAAGTGTTTTCTTTGTAAGAATGGGGTCCTGAGTTTTATCCACAGAATAAATCTGGACATGGGAGTGCATATTTATAGTCTCAGCAATTGGAAGATAGAAGCACACAGATCCCTGGAGCTCACCAGCCAACTTGTTGGGTTCCAAATCAATGAGAGAGCTTGTCTCAAAAGTGATCTGTGTGTCTCCTGAGGAACAACACCTAAGTAACCCTCTGGCCTCTGCATGAACATTCATGTGTACTCATACCTACTTATGTATGTATAGCTGCACATTTGTACCTATGTGTGTGTGTGTATATATATATACACACATATATATATATATGAATATATATGAATTTCATGTAATTATCTGGTACAAAATAATGTTCTTCTTTGGATTTTCTTTCTCCAACCACTTAAAAATAATATATTCTTAGACTCATGAACTATAAAAAAAAACAGGTGTCAGGTCAGATTTGACCTCTGGGTTAAATTCTGCTGCTTGACTTATCTTATAAGCCCACATTCTCCACATCTAGATAGAAAAAAAATGAAGTTTAGCAGGGCAGTGGTGGCACACACCTTTAATCCCAGCATTTGGGAGGCAGAGGCAGATGGATCTCTGTGAGTCTGAGGCCAGCCTGGTCTACAAGAGCTAGTTCCAGGACAGGCTCCAAAGTCACAGAGAAACCCTGTCAAGAAAAAAAAAAGAAAAGAAAAGAAGAAGAAAAAGAAAGAAAGAAAGAAAGAAAGAAAGAAAGAAAGAAAGAAAGGAAGGAAGGAAGGAAGGAAGGAAGAAAGGAAGAAAGAAAGAAAGAAAGAAAGGAAGCTTACCAACTCTTAGTTCTCCATGAACTCAACATGCAGATCTCTAAGATGAAATATTCTACAATTTTTAAATGACCATGTATTGTCTTCATCCTTCAACCCCACCCCCCTCAACGAGATTTCATATCTCTAAAATACCACAGGACTTCTTCAATTCCGAGGCCCGAGAAGAAGCCCCCACAAGCTTGGCTAACTTAAGAGATCAAATGGCATCTTGGCTGGGGACTACGGCATACAGCTGGTGAAAATTCAAGCTGCCATACACTTGCTGCCGGCTTTGGTCTCCTAGCTATTTCCATGTGGACTTTTAGATTGTTTATCATAATGGTTGGCTGCATGAGCAATCATCTTTAAAACCATAATCCTCAAACAGAAGAAATGTCATGACTTGGTAGACTAAATTTAGGAGCGTGAGAACCATGCTCTAAGACCAGCCGCCCTGCATCTTCTGGGTGTTTCTTTCCTCACCTATGAGTAGAAAGCCACAACTCCACCCTCTTCCTATGGCCAACACCGAGGCCTGGTGTGCAGTTCCCTGCAGATAGAGCCCAACAACTGCCACCCTCTCCATTTATTTTGACTTAGCCCATGAAGCAGTGCTGGTATAGAGTGGTCTAAGAATGTGTTGTGCCGTGTGCTCATGCGTGTGGCTGTGCATGAACACGTTTGTGAGTTGCTTGAAGGCCATCTCAGCAGGTCATGAAATCAAACTGGTATTTACTACTAAGGACACAGTTGGAAATGATATGATATATGTCAGTGAGCTTTTCTGTTCTGTCCTTTTAGTGTGAAATCCCCGGGACCTCAACCCGTGTGCTGTCCTGCCATTGGCCAAATGCCACTCCACTGAACAGTATGGGAGACTCAGGGAGCCATATTGGTTTTGGTAAGGATGGTCTATGACACAGTTTCCAAGACAAAAAAAATTGTGGAAGTTTCTAGCCCCCCTGGGAAAGGGTAAGCTACTCTGTAGGGATGGACAACTATTCTGATTTATTTCAGGTATTTAAAAAATACTTTCTCACTAGAGTTAGTTTTCACTGACTTTACACATGCCTTAAAATAGCCTGGTGTTGAAAAGTCTTCAGACAGCTGCCACCTTGCCTAGGAGGTGAGGAGGCTGCTCCCTCGGGGGCAAAACAGCACTTGGTACAAAGCAAATGTTGAAAAGCAGTAGGGACAAAAGTGAACTTTAGGAGTCCTTGGTAACTACAGAAAGCAGAGAACTTCCTGCTTGGAAATCCCCCTCCACACATCAGCAGGCTGATGACCCCTCACCTGAAGGGAGACAGCAGTCTTATACATGCCACACATGTAAACAGAAATGGACTTTGAGAGGGCGCTTTTCAAACCCCAGTTGCAATTACAATGAAGAAGGCCTTTAGCTCTGTAACTGGAGTCTCTGTCACAGTTGAGGGTTAAGAATGGCTGCCTCAGAGGCAGTGGTTGCCTTCTATGTCCCCAAATGCTGCCTCTTGTCACAGATGGGCCAGGTGGGGCCTAGCTACCTAGTTTGTGACATACACTGGGTATTCATGGTGCCTGGATGGAAGTTGCTGGTAGGGCTGCTAATGCTGAGTCATCATTACTATAATAGGACTGTGAAGGTAGACGGCCTTGTGTAAATACTCCGCTTTGATGTAAGACGCTCCCAACCCCTGATAGGTGGTTAGTGTCATTTTGGTCGGCTGTTACAATCTGCGGTGGCCATTATGGAGCCTCACCAAACATAACCCCAAAGTACAGCTTGCAGGTTTCTGGATGCATTAGTCACCGAATCATTAATTAGTCAGGAACTCGGGTGGCTGGCATGGCAGGTCCTGTCTTTTCCCTGCTGGGCACGCTAGCCGTCTCTCACCCAGCTGCAACAGTGAACCCCAGGTAGAGGTGAAAATCTTTTCCTCTAACTTTGGATTTCTACTGTTCAAAAATGAAAAGCCCACCAAGTAGTCCCATTAGGTAAAGACTTTAGCTAGCCTCAGAAAGATATGGAAAGGGAAGGAACAACATGATTTGGGGGAGTTGCTAGGTTTGTTTAATTATTTTAATGAAGCCAGATAATGGAGATACAAGAAGCAATACTGCTAGACAGACTGCAGGCCAAGAGACTATGCAGACAGATTGACAACTTTACAGAAGGCTAGCTAAAGGCACAGTTGGTAAAGTGCTTGATGTATAAGCATAATGATGTGAGTTTGGATCTTCAGCACCACACACAAGGCTGTGTGCAAAAGATGCCTGTAACCTCAGTGTCGGTGATACTGTGATACTTGAGACAGGTGGATCCCCAGGGCATCCTGGCCGGACGGTCTAGCCAAATCAGTGAGCTCCAAACTCAGAGATCCGACTCAAGAAATAAGGTGAGAGAGGTTGAAGAAGGTAGCTGACACTGACCTCTGGGTTCTGTGCACACAAGTACAGAATATACATACATTGTGTGCACACACACAGAGCCACAAACACAAGACGCACACGCTAAACATAGTAGAGCTGCAACAGTAAACACAACAGAGGCGCAAAGAGCAAGAAGGACTCTTGTCTGCAGGGGAGCAAGCTGACCAAGTCACAGAGCAGAGAGGAGCTCACCGTGAGACTCACAAACCTCCATGGTGCCAGGGAGCAAGTGTGTGGAGGTGAGAAACAGGCCAGCCTGGATGGTGACTGGAAAGAAGTCAAAGGCAGAAATCTGCCCAGCTCTGTGATTAGGTGCACAGCCCTGTCTAGCCCAACCAGGGGCCTCTCCAAACACATTCCTCCCTAAAACCTTCCGTCCGTTCCATTCCTGAAGCAGTTTAACTGTGTGTCACCTCTCTGGCACACCCATCCCCCTTCCATGACACCCTTTCTTGGCCCTGGTGAGCAGGGATTGGGTATTTGTAGGGGCGTATAGCACGGCAATGACATCTCATTCCACAAACACTGGACTTGGTTTAAACCAACCTGCGCGGTTATTCTGCTCTAGGACAGAGACCTACAGTAGAAACTTGCTTCTGTTTTGTTTTGCTTTGTTTACTCTGAAATTTAAAATATAGAGAAAATTTGTACAAATAATACTGAAGCTCTCAGTACCTTCCACTGTAACCCTCCAGCACCCCGCATCCTGGTGATTACACTCAGCATCTGCTTTATTGTCTAGACAGACGCCAAAGCTGTTCTTTTCCTGAACCATTTGGGGAAAAATGTGGACAGGACACCCCCTTCCTGTTAAATCCGGCAGTGTATGTTTCCTATCAACAAAGACACTCTCACACCATAGAGCCATCAATAAACAATGTCAATGACCAGCACAGACTGCCGATACTCTTCCTAACTTACATGCAAGTCACCAATAGTTCCTGTGTGGTACCAGTACTCCCTTGTGTAGGTTCAAGTCCTTTAAATCATTAGCATTTCTTTTTTATCTTCGTTTTAGAACAATCCCTCCATTTTCTCCTTTCCCAACCTTGACATTTTCGGAGGCACACACATCCTTTCATAATTCCTCATATGATTTCTCTTATGATTGATGAGTTTGGAGCAAGAATCTCTGCAGTGAAGCTGCTCTGCTCATTGCATTGTGTCAGGAAGCAGAAGATACCAATTTGTCCCACTTGATGATGAGTTCCACTGAGTGACCCCCGAAAGTTTGGTCAGAAGACACCTTCAAGCTTCCATCAAAAAACAGACTTCCTTTTCTTCCTCTCCATTTGTTTATTTAATTTTCTATGCATGTGAAAGTGCTCGTGCGTGCATGTGTGTGTGTGTGTGTGTGTGTGTGTGTGTGTGTGTGTGTAAGCCAGAAGACAACCTCAGGTATTGCTCATCATCTACCTGGGTTTTGTTTGTTTGTTTTTTAAGTGTTTGTTTTTTGAGGCGGATGTCTAACACTGACCTGAAACTAGCCAAGTAAGCTAGGTTGCCCCAAAGATCTGAGTGTCTCTGCTTCCCAAGCAGTGTGATTGCAAGCACACACATCATGCCCAGCTTTTTTCCAGGATTCTGGGGATTGAACTCACGTCTGTCTGCAATGCAGTCACTTTGCTGGTGGAGTTATCTCCCAGCCCTGTTCATTTCCTCCTAATCAGTGCAGACTATAGATTTCTATCGTATTCTGAGCATTAAAATACACCTATCTGTATACGAATATGTTTATTTGTATATATATTATACACACACACACATATATATATATACATAAACATCTACATATCGGCACACTATTTCAATGTCTACACAAAGTTATAAGTATGTACTGACTCTTAGACCACACAACCTCACAACATATGATTTATTGTAGCCTTTTCCCTTTCTGTATTGTAATTTCCTCCAGACATCAAGGAACCTGATTCCCTTCATCGTCCTGCGGCATTTACTTATTTGAACAATCATCCTTGCACAACCTCAGACCCCAGCTTGCTCGCTCCCCACAGGCCCCCAAGTTCTTCCCTACGATGGGAAGGGGACTGTGAAAGAACAGTGGCTCCCAGTGATCAGAATGCATCCTGGGGAGTGAATTCTGCCGCCCCTGCTGCTGTCTGGACTGAGAATCATGGAGAAGCACCACGAGGTTTGCTTTTCCTGCTGTTGCCTAGCAGAGCGAATGTTGTTTTCTTTTTGTTATGGCAGTGACCTCTTTAAACATTTTTTTTTAAATCACCTCTTTACCCTGATTAACCAAGAGACAGAAAAGACTAGCTGGATCTCTCAGAAGATGTGTGGCACACTAAGCATCTCCCAGGAAGAGTGCGTTATAAATATTATACAGCTGTTAAAACCCCAACTCGAGGCCAGAGGTCAGCTGATTCTCCCCACAGCTGCCAGATGGCTGGTTCTTCTGGCACATTCTCAGGGACACAAGTTTATTTCCTAGATACCCGACTTTAAGTCACCCCTGGACTCTGCTGCCCTGTGCCCCTACCCCCTCCAAACTGTAAACATGGAAGCATTAAGATCCAGGGCGCTGTGGCTGTTGGGGGTTTCTCCTTGGCTTGTCCGCTGTGACTGTGGGGACCGCCACTGCACAATGTCCTTACTGTTCTTCCTGGGCAAGGGAAATCCTTTTCAGAGTGCTAAATTCTCCCGACTCTTTTAGTGTTTTCCTACGGAATTTTACAAACCAGATCACTATGCACGCCGTGTTTACCAAAGACAGTTGGAAATCCAGTTTCTCAAATCACTTCCAACTCTCCCACCATTTCAATTGTCAGAGAAAGCAGACAGTACTGCAGCCCCCAGACTCTCGTCTCAGAATTGACTTTTGGAGGGCCACGGATTGCTGCCTGGCAACACAGCGCACGGCTGTGCATCGAACTTATTTACAGCCAAGGCTGAAGTAAAGGAACAGACGGCGAGAAATCGGATTTAAAGAAGGGACAGATGCGCTCACATGGGAGCTGGGTAGATCTCTTGGCTACCAGCGTGCACACAGACGTGAAGTTGGCCACCTCTATGGTTGCTTCCCACTTTACTGTTGATCTCAACTTGTTTGGCTCTTGTTTCTGAAGATGGTTAATATAGCCCATTACAAGCATTTATCTCATCCCCCACTCCCAGGGGCTGTGTTTTATGGAGAGCAGCTTCTTGATCATCTGTGTGATGGTGTACCTAACATTTCACGGACATTTAAGCTGTCAGCCAGCTTGTCTGTGGAGGACGACTTTACATTTCTGTCCTTGGAGGCATTTGCATCATTCATAACCATGTGCATAAGTCACTTTCTGCTTCCTTCTCTCTCTGTCCCCTCCCCTCTCTCTGATGTTTTTTTTCTGTGAAGGCAGAACAACTTTTAAGTTGTTTGACCCGCAGTGCAGAAAATAGCTCTCGTAAATGCAAATGCTGATATCCCCAGACTTACCCCTCCCTTCAGTAAGTAGAGGTTACTCTTCTGTAAGTATTTACAGTTCTCTCTTGGGAGTGGAGGGAGGAAGGATGCACGCTCTCTACCCCAGCGATGTATGGCCACACTCAGCCCCAGCTGTTCAATGCTGAATTAACTCATAAACAATTTTACTCCAAAGTGACCTCCATAGACATTTATGGCACAGCTGGACATGGGGGCTCGTGCCTATAATCCCCAGCACTCTGAAGGCCAAGCTGGGAGGATTGCCTGAGTTTGAGACCAACCTGTATGACATAGGAGGACCCTGTGTCAAAGAAAGAGTACTAAGGCCTTCATAGTCACACCTCCATGATTTTCACACCCCGTGACACCGTGACAGAAATTACACCGTTCTTGCAAGTTAACAATGTGTCGTTCCTCAGGCACAGCAGGGTCTGTGACACTCACTTCAGATTCATCCTGAGCGAGAGATGGAATGGTTTAAGCAGAGCAACTAACGTTAAATAGTCCCTTAAAAAGTAGCCGTGAATTGGCGCCTCAGAGCATTCTGCAGGGTCATTGTAAGTGAAATCATTTACAACTGGTTCAGCTTGACTCCTTGCTTCTAGTCTGTGCAGGCTGGGTGCGCCTCTAGGACTGGGGTACGGTGGTGTTTTCTTTCATTGGTACTCAGCATCTCTCTTCAGTGAAACTCTAGGCCCACCTCACCTTCCTCTTGCTGCCCCGGAGGCTGTCACCTTGATCTTCTGGGCAGTTCCCACATCTGCATGACTCTGTGTTCACTGTTTGACAGGCAAGGTTAGGATAAGAGGCCTGGAGCTTGCTGATACCCTCTCATCTCCCAGGGCACTTGGATTCTGGCTTACATTCTTACTCTAATAGCAGAGGGCATGGAGTTTTCCTGCTCCTGGCAGGCAAAGGTGAAGCTGGGCAAGGGATGCCTACCGACCATTTAGCCCTCTGTGTTAAGTGAGTCATATTCGTTTACCTCACACAACTTGTGAGTCAGTCATGAATTTCAATCTTCTCCCTCCAGCCTACTGCAGCTAACCAGAGAAGACGCACTGCCAAGGAATGCCAGAATAACTCACGGTGGCACACCTATTCCCATGCTACAATCCGTGGACCTGGGGGTGACTCCAGGTCGGTGATGTGAAAGTCCCGGGGCTGGGACAAGGCTGTGATTCATCCTACTAGCAACCTTGATTCACTTTCGCTGTTTGGGAATCACACTGGCTTCTAGAATGTCACAGTTCTCACCAACAGATCCAAGTGCTGGCTCTGACCAGCAGCAGTCACCAGACAAAGGCAACATATGCTTCTTTTGTTCCCAATTCCTAACTTTGCCTGGCATAAATGCCTCTGTCCCGTGGAATACAAACTTTGAGAACAGGATCCCATTTGGGGTATTTTTAGTGCAGCTTCTTGGGGTCTCCTTAGCCTCTGTCATTTAGATTCATGATGTCCAGGGTGGGGCGTGGGAATATGTGACCTCAGAGGTGAACCTGATGAAAAGAGAAAGGATCCTAAGTAGTAGCCTTTGCCTCTTTGCTTTCCCTTGAAACAAGCCCCCTTCCCATCTGCTTTATCACCAATATGCTAATAACTTTCACACCTATATTTTTATTGCCCTAATTGTTTTCTCAAATGCTAGGCCAACAGTGCTATCTCCTCCACACAGCCAGTCCGATGGCCTACAGATGTGCAAGGTATATCAAACACTGAAGACATAGCAATTAGCAAAAGTGACAGAGGTTCAGCTAACACTTTGAGAGTAAAACATACTACATCTTGGCCAATCAGAACCTAATACAGTGGTTCTCAACCTGAGGGTCATGACCCCTTTGACAACCCTTTATTTCCAAAACTACTTGTGTTACGATTCATATGAAGCAGCAATGAAAATAATTTTCTGGTTGTAGGTCAGCACAACATGTGGAACTGTATTAAAGGGCCGTAGCATTAGGAAGGTCAAGAACCGCTGCCCTAATACTTGAGTCCTCAATGCAGGCTGGCCAGCCTCCACTCCATCTTGCCAGTGACAGCCCATCTGACCTGCAGTTAGCTCTCGTTCTTAGAAAGCTCTTGTCTAAGTGGTGTCCAGACCTGTTGCTCTGCTCTGTCTGTTGACGGGCCGTGGTTTCCTCTGCTAGATTAGTTAAATGTACTTCTATCTAACCACACTTCAAATACCTGTCATTCAACGCACTCCGCGTTCTCTTGCCTGATTTCCTCCCCGCCTCTTTGCTCCTCTCCTCTTCCCACCACTAGTACAGGTCAGAGCTGCTTCCCTCTGTTCCCAGCATGTATATTGTGCTTGTATGTGTGTGTATGTGTACCTGTGTGTGAATGTGTGTGTGCATGCACATCTCTGTGTGTGAGTGTATATATAAATATGTGTGCATGTGTGTGCCTGCACATGCGTTCATGTGTGTGTGTGTACACCTGTACATTAGTGCATATGTGTAGTGTCCACTACTGAGTTTCATACATAGCCTTTTCCTCCACTTTTGCTTTATATTCTCTTGGTCCCATATTAATATTTTGGCTCCTTGGGATCTTCTATTCGAATACTTTTTTACCTTATTTTTCCTTCATGTCATGCCTGTCTCTTTTCAATCAGTGTCTGTGTGTTTGTATGACTACGTATGTACCATGGCACAAATATGGAGATCAGAATACATTTCTATCTTTCTACCACGCCGGTTCTGATGATCAAACCCAGATTAGCAGGTTTGGCAGCAAGCTCCCTGACCCACTGAGCCATGTTCCTGGCCCTCTGTGCCTGGTTTTTGAACTAGGCTATCACCACTCTGGACAAACTGGAACCAACCAGATAGAATATAGCAAGGTGGTAGTTCTAAGGATGTAGTAAGCCTGTTTTCTCTTTGGGGGTCTGTTTTGTCATTGATGAGGTCTGTTGTTTCTTTAAATCTAGATGGCTACCAGGCAGAGACTGGGTGGCTCAGGGAATCTGCTTACTGTAATCCTGATTACTAACACAAATGGTCCCAAGGCATATGTTCCAGCCAGCCTTTGTATAAAGAGAGAGCAAGCTGAGAATAGGAATGGATGACCAACAGATGCCTCCGGGTCCCTGAGTTCCAGCATCAGCGTTGTCCAATTTTAGCTTATTCCAACTCGTAACAAGCGGATCAATAAAATGGGTAGCTTTCAAAGCAAAGCAACCCTGTTCCCTTACTATAACTAGTTCACTAATATTGCTCGGATGTATAACCCTGGCACACTGTGCAGCATAGTTAGCAAGTACTTTGCCACTGAAGCCATGGCCCAGTTTCCTCAAGACATCTGTTTTCTAAAAGGATTCTTTTCTGACTGAGGTTGACAGTCACTATGCAAGTAGGGCTGCCAAATAGAATACTTGACCTTCGCTTAAATTAGAATCTTGAAGGAAAGGCAAATGGGTCTGTAGTATAAGTTGTGTCGGGCATTGCACGAGACATGCTCATACTAAGAAAATACTGAAGTTAGGATTCACCTGGGCATCCTGTGTGGTCTCCAGCCTGTCTGCCACCCTTCCTTTCATTTCTTTCTTCCCTTGTGTTCCTTCTTTCTATCCAAGCTTTTATGTATGTGTGTATAAATGTGTTCATTTGTGTGGGGGGCTCGTGTGCACCCCGGTGTCCATGTAGAGGTCAGCACACACCCTCAAATATCAGTCCTCCCCTTCCAGCTTGTTTGAGAGAAGTTCTCTTTGGTTGTTCATTGCATATTCCAGCCTAGCTGATCCAAAGCTTCCATTCTACCTCCCGCAGCTCACGTGTCTACTGCACCCAGTTTATGTGGTTTCTGAGGATTTGAACTCGGGTCTTCACACTTGTGAGGAAGCATTTTACCCACTAAGCCAGACTATTCTTTGTCTCCTTCGCTTTTTCTCTTTTTCCTTTGCTCTTTCTTTCCTTTCTGTTCACTCCCTTCTTTCCCTGTCTCTCATTTTCCCACTGCACACGTCTTCTTCCTCACACCCTCTCCTAAACCTGACCATCAACAACCAGGATTTATGCCTTGGTAGCCCATCCTGAGGGCTACTGGTCTACTACCAACCTCCCTTTCTCCCTCCCCACTTTTTCTTCTTTTCCTTGTGAATGGTCTGTCTAGTGAGACTGCTCAGTCTTTCCAGGCCTACTGAATAGTCTCACCTCTACTTCAAATTGTTTTCAGATTTCTGTCTCGTAGGACAACATACAATAGATGTGTTGCCTTTGTTGATTTCTATTACAGGATTTAAAAATGTATGTAGGATAAATTACCCAGCAAAGCTGCTTGAGCAACCTCCGAACTGATGACTAATAGTTCCACAGTTGCAAACAGGTGTAACCAGTCTAGCTGTGCAAATGACACAAACGTCACATGGGTGGAGATCCCTGGTAGTTAGGACACAGTTCTTGTCAACGGGAAGCAGCATGCTGGGAGGTGTCTGTAGTGATCTAAAGGCATGTGCATTTGCCCTGTCCTTATTTTTTTTTTTGAACCAAAGAAAGATTGATTTACTCTTTTATTTTGGTTCTACTATGATTCCATTTTAGCCCATACATTCTTCACCCCATCCAAAGCCAAGAGAATAATTCATGAGAATCTTCTCTGAAGGCTCTGGGTCATTCCATACATCAAAAGGTTTTATCTCTTCTGCCTGAGAAGCACCTAGCTGAGTCATGGCGGGGGGGGGGGGGGGGGGGAGCATCTCTTCTCAGCTAATGAGGCAAACAAGCATCATTGTGCTTGTGTTTTGGTTGATCCTCAGCTCCTACCCGGTCCTCTGTGTGTGTGTGTGTGTGTGTTTCTGGGAATTAAATCCTAAACCTGTGTATGCTGGGCAAGTGCATGCCACTGAGCCATACTCCAGCCCGTTTCATTATTGTGTATGGCTCTCAGCAGGCAAACAATAATCACAGGACAGGAAAACACATGGTTGTTAAGAACAGCCTGCATCAGTGTCCCTGGCGTAAGGCTTTAACTTGCTAATTAATTATTGTCAACGTGTTAGGTGGGTGTAAGCTGGTTCCGTGTGCAGGTGTATGCTTTATGCCTCTGGAAATGTCAACTTAAGATGTTATCTGTGTTTAAAACTTGTTTTTTGTTTTTTTTATTAAGAATCATCTATGAAATGAATGCATAAACTAAACATGGATGTTTGGAAATGTCAAAGAACTTAGTAGAGCAAGATCGAGATGCCTCTGAGCTACAGGGAACACGCTTGAAATCTAGCGAGCCATAAAAATGTCCCAGTCATTGTTCTAAATACAGGCTTCTCTATGGCCGTCTCCAAGGATTCTGTTCCTGTGGGCCGTGTCCCCTGTTTGTGAGAAAACAGCCCGAGAGCTAGACTCACCAGCAGCTGAACCTACTTCTGGAACTCTCTCAGGCCTCAGAGTCCTCGTCTGTGATGTGAGGACAGCAGTGTCTGTCGCAAGATGTGCGGTATGGCTGGCGAGTAACCATGAGGAAAGTACCAAGCAGAAGATGTACACGTCAAAGCAATTGATTTAAAGTGGCACAGCAGGTGCCCAAGATACGAGCAATGCTGTTTTGTTTTCTCTTTTAATTAATATTAAATAGAATATTAGAATATTAAATAGAATTATATCACTTTACCCCGTTCCTTTCCTCCCTCCAATCCTTCCCAACTACCTCTTAAAGTGATGGCCCCTTTTACTTTAATTATTAGTGACACATCCACACACATATATATGTAGATATATACTCACATATTATATATACATATAGGTATATATGTGTAGAAATATGTAAATACAATCTTCTGAGTCAAGTATGTGTAGCTTATGTGTACATGGTTTCAGGGCCGACCATTTTGTAATGAATAACTAAGTAGGGGCCTCATCCCTGAGAAAGACTAATTCTCCCTCTCTCTTCAGTCATTAGTTACCTGTAGTTCTTTGCCTAGGGATGAGACCCCATGAAATTTCCCCTTGTTAGCATATTTATTGGTATTATCATTGTTGAGGTCTCATATTAGCAGCCATCCTGTAGAGGGACCACGGGTGCAGCTTTATTTCTAGGAGACGCGACCTCAGCAGACGTTCTGGTCCTCTGCCTGTTACACTCTTTCCACCCCCTCTTCCAAAATGTTCCCTGAGCCTGAGGTGCAGGAGCTGTGTTGTGTTTCTATTGAAGGCGGATGTTCCACAGCCAGTAGTGGCTACTTGTGGTTTTCTATGACGGTCTCTGCTGCAGAGAGAGGCTTTTTGATGGCGGATGAGAGCTACACTTACCTGTGGGGAAGAGGAGAAGTCTTAGAATGCAGTTAGAATGATGCTGGCCTAGTGGAGTGGCAGAGGTAGATTCTCCTCTAAAATCAGCCCGCACTTCAGTGAGCACTATGGCCTTGGGCTGGTGTAGGACACAATTGGGCTGTGCATTATTTTCTCCGCTTCTGTTTACTGCTGGTTGACCTAGCCTGAGAATTCAGCCCTCAAGAAAGGAAGTAACCCATTTCCCCAGGAGCCTGGCAGTGTCTTTCTGCTTCAAAAGTTTGGAACACTGAGAAGCACATGGCAAGCAGGAACCTTACTCCAAACTTATGCACCAATAAAACACTGCCAACTTCTAAGATACTCTTGTGGAGGAACACGAGTGGTCACAAGATCTTTGCAGCTTGGGTCCTCCCTGACAAGTCTAGCACACACAGAGCTGTTAGCACACCATGTGTAGGACGCCTTGAGGACATGAGTTCAAGATCCCCACCCCCCTCCCGGGCACCTCCTTCCTGACCTCTGAATGCTGCTGGGTCCCACAGCACTGGCCTCTTCTCATCTCTACCTTGGTTATTTTTTGAATAACCAAGCATCCTTGCTTTTGATGAGTTCCAAGTTGATATTATTACATCTCTTGTTGGGCCACAGACTCTTATACATCCTGCAGTCTGCTCTGCATCTGCCTGTGGGTGCCTAAAGGGCTCTTACACTTAATGTGTCGGAAAAGGAACCCTTGTTTCTAGATCCACAGCCCCACTATCTATCTACACAAACTTCCACTGGCTTTCTTCCCCAGGTGTTTCCTCCTGAGAAAGGGCACCACCATCTCTTGGGGTCCCAAACGGAGCATCGAGGAGGTGATTCTGCTCCGCCCTCAATGCCTTGCATGTCCTTTCCTCTCCATTCTGCCACATTTCCTACCATGCTCTGCACCACCGATTATCTTTCTAGAACATTCATGTCTCAGGAACTTCCTGCCTTCCTTTTACTTCAAACATTCTTCTTTTGTATTATTTGGTGGATGATCTCTTTTAATAATTTAAGTTTGTGCTCAAATAGTAAAGAACTACCCAAAGAAACTTTCCCTACCACCACATGGAAAACAGATCTGCTCCCATGGCCGTGCCCTAACCCTTACCCTACCTTTTAAAAAACTAATTAATCGGCACATTTGTTGTTACTTAAAAATATTTTCCTTATAGCTCATTTGTCAACCTGAAACTATGCTACCTGTTGGTATACTGTCTGTCTTCCACACTACCATAAAAATCTTCAAGAGTCTGGAGTATTTTACTCAACACAGTATCCCAAGTTCTAGAATAGTGAGCAACTTATACAGGGTTCTTCAAAAGATAACTGGTTGCAAGAATGAATGAAGGATAAGTAAGTGAACTGGAAGAATAATTCGTGTTAATGTGTTTTTTTAAAAATCTATTTATCTCTAAATGATTGGATAGATGAGAAAAGAAGAAAGGACTTAGCAGGTGGGGAAATCACATAGGATAAACAAGATCAGAAGATCTGTGTGACAATAGATTAAAAAAAAATCTGTTCTGGCAGACAGCAATGACAGACCAAGAAGGAACGGTTAGAGAAGAGTTCTAAGCAAATGCTGACTGTGTCACAGATAGTTGTTTGTGGGGTTGGAGAGGCAGGGTGACTTTTTCCAGTAGGTGTCAAGATGCTAATGATGTGTGCCTGTCCGTGGTGATAGGAAGCTGGAGATAAAGGAGTGCTCTGCCACCAACCAAAGACTCAAAGATGTGGTCAAAGTCTCAGAAAAGAAAGAAAGGAAGAAAGAAAGAAAGAAAGAAAGAAAGAAAGAAAGAAAGAAAGAAAGAAAGAAAGGACTCTTCCGTTAGCCTTCCTCCATGGCCTTAGTAGAAACCATAAGAAAAGACTTTATTGCCCTTTAAATACATTTCCGAAAGAAGAGGGCACTACAGAATTGGACCAAGTGTCTAGCCTGGAGTAGGGTCCAGCCTGGACTCAGTGGTCAGGGAAGAGTTGTTTATTGCTACAAAATCCAACAAGCATTGGGTTTGTTGTTGTTGTTGGTTTGTTTGTTTCCCCCTCTGAACACAAGAGAATGGGTTACTTCCCAAAAACACATTGGAAATATTTTGGAGAGAATGTTGGGTTTTTAATCATCAAAAAATAATCACAGTAGAATCTCAAATGAATCACCTACATGGTTTTTTGTAGGCTGCCTCAAAAGACACCCCTGCTTTAGGAAGTGAGATTTTTGTTGGTTTGAAGTTACACTTGGCAGCTATGCTCCGAAGATGTACACGTGACCTTTTGAGAAATCCTATTTCCTGCAAACGTTGTGGACTTGTGTCGTTGGTGCAGAATTGACTGACTGTGTGAAAAAGCTGGAAATGACCTAGATAAGTACAGCAAAACCCAGGGGATCTGCTCATTTTTTTTCTATTAAGATCAAGTGACTAATTGGATGGCGAAGCCAATTACAGTTGCCTGACTTCCCTCCCCTCCAGGATGAAAGCAGCATCTCATTAGACTGTGCCAAAGCCATGGCTTAAAGAAGGCTTCAGCATCACCTCAGCCCCAAGCTTGTAACTGGGTCATTTGTTGTGCTTGGCAGAACGGTCCTCCCACTGTGCCTCCCACCAGGTCACACATCACAGCATCACCATGGTAGTAGGGACAATCAGCTTAAGCTGCCCTCTTCCTGGCTTCAGGGTGCCTCTCCCCACCCCCATCTTCTCATGCACTTAGATAGAGAATTCCATTTAGGGGGTGTCACATCACTGGGTACCCAGCCCTCTGCTGTGTGCCTTGCATATTGTCACTCAGTAAATCCTCACATCTGAAGGAGACATCGCACCATGTCACACACGGAGGAAGTAAACTCAGAAGACATTTGTCCTCTGAGGTCTGTTTCTTTCAGATAAGGAAGATCTTGACTCTCCGAGTTCCTGCTTTGGAGGCCCTGAACCTCCACAACAATTGCTCTGCCGAGTCACAAATATGTATACCACAGGTACAGTTAGGGCTTTGTACTGTTATCCCTTGTCTAGTTTTACTTCAGTTGTGGGTGTTTCGCTTGGGTTTTGTTTTGTTTTGTTTTGAGACAGGGTCTTATTTTTTTAATCCAGGCTGACTTCAAACTTCAGTCCTCCTGCCTCCACCTCCCCCTCCCCGTGGCTGCCATCACACTTGCTAGACTCACTTGTTTCAAGTTGTAGCCAAGAAAACAAAAGTCCAGGAGTAAAGAGCATACGGGAGTCACCAGGAGAACACATCTCTTCCTCCTGCACACAGCGCAGTATCATCTTTGTTCATCTTGATGTCTGGAGTAAGGAGAAGCTGAGGTAGACGCCTGGGGTGACTACAGGTCCTGCTTTGTGGAGTGGGGCCTAGTTCCTCAGACTTTGCTTGAAGTAAGCGAGGTCTGATGTGTGTGATCCCAACAGGTGGGAGATAGAGTCAGGGGAACCACTGGACACACTCTAGGTCAGGCCCCATGTATCCAGGCATGTTTGCATCCAAAGTAAGCAAAACATGAATGCGCCCTATTTCCCTACAGTCTAAAAATCAATACAGATGGACAATCAGAACAACAAAATAGGTTTAAAATAATCATAATCCCATTGTCTCTTAAGAAAGAAAGAAAGAAAGAAAGAAAGAAAGAAAGAAAGAAAGAAAGAAAGAAAGAAAGGAAAGGAAGGAAGGAAGGAAGGAAGGAAGGAAGAAAGGAAGGAAGGAAGAAAGAAAAGAAAGAAGGAAGGAAGGAAGGAAGGAAGGAAGGAAGAGCTATTGGTAGGAGTGTTCCTGGATGCTCCCCACAGCAGATAGCAATATTCCTTTATCCTCACATTGTAGGAAATAGCCAGAGAAAGGGATGATGGAGAAAACAACAGGAATTGGCCAGACAAACTGCCCTCCAGTTCAAACAGCTCTTGGAAACAGTATTTACAAGAAAAATTTAACACAGTCATTATATTATCAGATCCACAGAGTAAACACTTCCTTCAAGCACCTGGATACTGCCTGTCATGGGTATTCTTGGTTGTCAATTTGGCTACAACCGGAACTAAAACCCCAAACTAAACCTACATCTTAACTAAAACCCAAAATGGCTGGGCACACCTGTGAGACATTTTTTTTCTCAACAATATCATTTGAAATGAGAGGAACCACTTCTAATACAGCTCTTTGAGACGGAAAGATCTACCTTTAATCTGGGCCACTACTTCTGCTGGCAGCCTATATAAAGAACATGAAAGAAGGAAGCTTGGTCTCTTTGCAAAGTCCATACATTCATAGGCATTAGAGTCTACTTCTGGATTCCAGCATATACTGAAGACCATCTGAGACATGAAGCCTTATAGACTGAATAACACCTGAATTTTTGGATCTTCCTTTGGTAGACAGCTATTGTTAGACTAGCTGGACCACCGCCTATAAACCACTCTAATAAATCATTATATATATGTATATATTATATTATATATAAATATTATATATCATATAAATATAAATTTATATATTAAATAAATATATATAAATTATTATATATTTATAAAACTATATATATATATAGTTTTCTCTAAGTTCTGTTCCTCCAGAGACCCCTGAATAATACGCTACCCCACATGGCAATTATTGACAACAAACCTGGCTTAATTTTACCATCATCATCATGGTGTTTTGTTGTTGAGACGGGCTATGCTGTGGACACTGCTAATATTGAACTCTAAATCCTCCACAATCCTCCTGCTTCAGCCCCAGCCCCACCCCCACCCCAGTGCTGGGATTACAAGAAGATTAGGCAGATCCACCTCTCCCCAGGAACTGGGCAGATATTAAACTTTGTTAGAGCATTTTTTAAAACCGGTTAGCATCGCTGTTAGTGTTAATGGCTAGTGCTTCAAGTTTATATTACATGAATGCCTGCTAAGGTTCATTTTCCCATAAAGAAGCACAAACACTGAGGATAGGGCAATCTGACTCCCTAATTAGCAACTATTGAACTCTCTCCTGTTGCCTGAGCTGCCTTGAGCAAAAAGTCTATTTGTCTAAGAGCTAGCCAGACTACTCTTACGGCCCTGCCTACCATGGTGACAGACTTTGCGATAACTGCGCCAGGAGTGCAGCTGATTGCCCCCAGGTCCTGAAGGCACAGACCCAGCCAGAGCTGTTTAAAGCTGTTTGTATAGACTTTTCACAGTCTTAAGCTTCAAGAAGCTATTCACACCTTGGCAAGACAAGGAGCACTTTTCTTGGTGGAGGGGCTTTTGTGGTTGGTGATAAGGAACGGGCTAAGCTTGGGTGAAAAACCCCATCCTTAATGACTGTGATTGATGATAAGAGACGAGGCCATAATTGGCTGGAGCTAGGGCCACTAATTGACCCAAAATGAATGGCTGTGATTGGACCAAGCACCTCCCCAAGCTACTTGGCTCGCCCAGGGAATCAGCTGGAGCCACTCTTCTCCCTGTGGATGCGGTACAAGGAAGCCTTCTCTTACGTGGTCGTTTCTTCCTTACTTTCAGCAGTGTGAGCTGAGCTGGTACCCGAACAAAGACAAGGAGAGCAAGAAACAAAGCAGCCCTGTGGCTTGAAGGCTGAGCAGGTGTTGGCCTGCAGTCACACGGGATTCAACACCATTTGCCTGTGATCCTTGGTGCGGGGCTCCTGAGTAGCCCATCTTATCTTCCTGAGCTTCTGGCCTCAGCGTCCAAGCATGTGCACGTTTTTCCAATTCCCAGTGCCAGGATCCTGGACAACCTGGCTAGTAACTGGTGCTCGGTTCTCCCTGGACCCCAGTGCCCAGTGCAGAGAACTGGCAACTGCCACTGAACTGTTGAAGAAGTACAACAGGCTTCAGATCTACCCACCAACATCACCCACGGTCACAACCCACCAACCGCATTAGCAGCCGCCCAGCGAGCCCATTGACCACTGGGATCCTGCTTGCTAGCCAATAGGAGTAGACGCTTATGCCCGGAATCCAGCCATGCCAGAGCCCAGCTCCTGAATGTCCCACAGGAGCCCCAGGTTGCATCACACCCAACTTCTGAATGGAGTCTTGACAGAGAAAGATATCCCAAATAGGTGGTGATGATGGCCACTGTAGAAGCAGCTGGACACATCCAGAGCTGTCTTTGACATTGCAACATGACATTGCCATCTACAAACGTTTCAGGCCATATTCATTGCTGTCTTCGAGCAGCTGCAGCCAATGGGTGGCAGTAGATATGCCCAAAGCTTCTCTCATGGTCCTCATAGCATCCATCATGTTGCCTTGCACTTAACTAACTTCATCCAAAGAGAGAATGAATAAGGAAAGGAGTGAGATAAGGAAGGGAGGGAGGGAAGGAGGAAATTAGTTTTCTGATGCTCAACCTTTGTTTACTCTAAGACGACATCAACATTTGTTTCCAGTTCTCTTGAAATTTCATACACAGTTTTTTTCTCCCACCCCCAGATCTCTCAAGTGAATCAAGTAGAAATACTAATGCCTAGATAAGATTAACTCCCTAAACCATGCCTGCTGGTACCACGGTCTTTTAAGCTAGACTGGACCGGCCATGAAATGCACTTAGAGTTCCTTCTACTCCAGGTTCTTCCTGGCCCCACTGTCTAAACTGTAGGAAGATGGTAGTGGCTGATGTATACATGCACATGTGCACACCCACACGTGCACACCCACACGTGAACATCCACATGTGAACACACACACACACACATGTAGCATGACGGCCGGCTTGTTGGGGTTTCTGTTCCACCCGGTACCCCAACAAGCCAGCAAGCCCCAAGGAAAATCACACACAAGACTCCATAAGATTATAAACTGATTGGCCCATTAGGTCAGGCTACTCATTAGCTCTTATAACTTATGTTACCCCATTATCCTTATCTATTTTAGCCACATGGCTCCGTACCTTTCTCAGCTGGGCAAGTTACATGCTGCTTCCTTGGTGGTCTGGACAGGAATGGCTGAGGAACCCCTGCTTCCCAGAATTCTCCTGTTCTCATTGCACCACCCCTACTTCCTGTCTGGCTTTCCCACCTATACTGCCTGCCTGGCCAATCAGCATTTTATTAAAATATGATTGACAGATATAGACAATTCTCCCACACCACACACATTGCTTGTGAACTTCAGAAGCTCAGCATTTTATCGGGAGCATTTGATAGCTCCCTTGAGCTGGACAAGAGGAAGTACTTTGGAGTCCTTGCCCACTGTCATCACACGGTCTAAAAACCCGTTTCACTCTTCACTCTTTCCTTCCTTGGTTACGTTAAATATTTGACGTGAAAGAATTTTCAAAATGCAATTATCTTTTAATTTTTTAATTACGGTTTTGTTTGTTTTTTAAGGCAGGGTTTCTCTGTGTAGTCCTGGCTATCCTGGAACTCACTCTGTAGACCAGGAGGCTGGCCTCACAGAGATCTGCCTGACTCTACCTCCCAAGTGCCAGGATTAAAGGTGTGCACCACCACCACCCGGCTTTACTGGTCTTTTTTAAAATCAAACTTAAAATCACAAATGTGCACAGTTCTTCCGAGCCCTTCTCTTTTAAATGGCAGCCCTTCTCTTTTAAATGGCAGCACATTATTCACGAACAGGGCGCGCCTTTCTGTTTAAATTCAGGGTCTTGGTAGCTGTTCTGAAAGTGAAACTTGTTAGGGAAAGCATGCCATTTATGTGCCTGAGACCTTTACCCTCTGCTACCGACAAGCCCCGCTGCCGTCCATTTGTTGGGTACTTAGTAACTAGCAAGCTGTCTACATTTTACTGTATTGCCTTTAGGGGCTGGGCTTAGTTGGGAATGGGTAAGAGATGGCAAAGGTCTTTGGCTATCTGAAGATACAGAGGTCAGCAGATATGTGGCACACTGAACCCAGGTACTAACTACAGCTTTTATCACCTGATAACACCCACATAATCTACTTACTTCTTATGTCTGCTGTTGATTATCTTTCGCTGCTAAATGAGGAAAGTTCTGTAAGGTCAGGCTGTTTTCTTCTGGTCCTTAGACACTGGTTCCTGCTCTATATCCATCTCCCAACTCAGATCTGCTGTGAGAGCAACTAAGTGAGCTTGGTCACATATGCCATTAATGTGATGACTGCCACTGGCTTCTTTGCTTAGCATGATTAAACAGGAGATGTACTTTTCCATATACATAAAGTTAAAAATACAATCAGTCGTCAGGGATGGTGGCCCATACCTTTAATCCCAGCACTTAGGAGGCAGAGGCGAGAGGATCTCTGTGAGTTCGAAGCCAGCCTGGTCTATACAGCAAGTTCCAGAATGCCAGAGCTACATAATAGAGAGAACTGTCTCAAACAAAACAAACAAACAAAACCAGCCAGTTAACTGGTCCTAGATTATGTGATATAACCTCTGACCTTCATCTGAGGACCAACAGAAAACCAACCAGTTTCAAAGTTTCTTGATTCAAGTTTTGTTTGGGTTTGCAGTGTTTGTTGATGAGGCTGAAGGGTTAGAAGGATAAACATCCCCTTGTCTTAAACTGTCCTGCATTTCACACTCCACGGGGCTGTCCCTGTTGCTGCTTTCAGAGATTTAAAGGATGGAGCCTCAGACCCTAGAGTTCCCTTGTGAACATTTTGCTTTCCCACAAAAGAAGGTGGAGCACTAGCTGGTGCTTCAGGCTGTACTCCTAGCTGACCACCTTTCTGTACCTGAGTGCTTGGTGCTGGGAAACTAGAAACTGCCTCCTTGCAGAGAAGAGCATTTGGTGCACACCCTGTTCTCAGGCAGTCCTCCTGCCTCAACACGAGAGTCCATGTCTGCTAACGACGACATAAACAAACAAACAAACAGAAAAACAGACAAGAATGACAGACGGCGCCATTGCACACTTGCCATCCCAGAACTCAGGAGGCTGTGGGGATAATTAAAAGTTGGAGGCCACCCTGGGCTACATTTAGGGACCCCAGTTCCAAAACAAAGCAGAGTAACAGCTCACAAGCACTCTGTGGGCTCATTTAACGGGCAGATCAGTTGAGGCATTCATCATCTACTCCGAGGAACTTTCTGCGTCTGTGTGCACGGTCTTATGCCTCATGATTGACAGGTATGTGCAAGGGCTCTACAAGGCAGGATGTAAAAGCATTACGGATCAAAGCTACTGCTTTTTGCCTTTCAAATTACCTGGTTTGCTTTTAAAATACGTGAGCATTTCACACAGGGGGTGGCATGAATTTAGACCCATCTTGGTCTTTTATGAGTGGATCCTGACCTATAAAAGTCTCCACCCCAACACTGAACTCTCTCTGAGGCTTGAGGGGAAAAGAGTTAGTTGCAGGGGCGCAAACTAATAGGAAACTTCTGGTGTTCACATGAGGCCTGACGTATAGTGAGTGCTCAAAGCCACCAACGGACCCTGTTGGATTTGACATCTAATCCAGTGAGTCAGTACCAGGCAAGCAAACAGAAATGAAAGGCTGCGAAGGGTAGCATGGGTGAGCACTTATCCTTCACCAATGTTCTACCATCTGCACAAATGCAGAATCAGATGGGGAGACGACAGACATTGGACACCTAAGTGTGCACCATTTAAGCGTATCCCCACAATTTATCCCATTTCACTTATTGCAATAGCTACATGGATTAGAAAATCATGACAGAGCTGCAGTATAGTTCAGGAATAGAGCTTTGGCCTGGTTTTCAAAATAATAATAATAACACTCTTGATTCTGCTACCCAATGTATTACTTTCTGTCTGACTCTCTCCCCCTCTCCCTCGCTTTCTTGGACAAACTGTGCTGTGTCTTATCTAACTAATTTTAGTTTCTCATGGTGTTGGGGATTGAACTCAGAGCCTCAAAGATGCTAGGCGAACGCCCTGCCACTGATTCCAGCTCCGCACTGGAACTCTGAGACAGCCGGGTGCTCTGCTGAGAAACTGCCAGCCTTCTTTACTCCTGCTCTTCTTCAGTTCATTGCCTCTCTCTGTTTCCTGCTACACCTTCTCTTCCTTTTGCTACTTTACAGAAAGAGGAAGATAATCTTATTTTCAGTTTCGTGCTGCTACGTTCAAAACTTAGATACATATTTTTCACGATCCTGACCAGTGGGGAAAGAGTGCTTTTGTTGAAAGACTGCAAGATTAATTTTATCAACTCCGAGCCAATATTTTGTAACTATATTTTATTGTAACTATTCATTTTAGTTAGAATGTCACTACCGTATTTAGCTTAATTGCACACTTGGATTATAGGTTGCAATAAAAATGCTGGGTTTGAACTAGAATTGTCACAGGAGTAGAAAAGTTGCCAGGGAAGTCAGGGCAAGAACTGCTGACTCAGCCGAGTGTGATCCTAACACTTGAGAAGTGGAAGCAGAAGGATCAGGATTTAGTTCTAGGTCATCCTTGACTACATAGCAAGTTCAAGGCCAGCCTGAGCTTGAGACCCTGTCTCAAAACATAAGCGAAATCCAAGCACAACAAAAAGGAATAAAAGCTTATTGACTCAAGGAAAAACAAGAAGTTGAGTTCAAAATTGAGCTCAGAGGCACAAGGTCCCAGGTTCAGTCCCCAGTACAAGGAGTGAGGGGGGGAGGAAGTGTTAGCTGGTGTAGTAATAGCAAAAGGCATCCAAATTGAAAAGGAAGAAATTAAACGGTGTTTGTGATGACATGGTCTTACGTATGTAAACTCGAAAGACTGAACCAACAAGCAGTGGGAAATGATCAGTTCTATACTCCAGGACACAACACAAGCCAGTTTCACCTCCATACATGGTAAAGGAACTACCTAAAATTGAAATTAAAGGGCTAGGAATATGACTCAGCTGGTAGAGTGCCATCAAGCCTGCACAAAGTCCTGAGTTTGCTCTCTGGCGCTGTACAACCCAGATGTGGTAGTGGATGTTCGCAATCCTAGCACTTGTGGTTGGAGGGAAGAAGATCAAAAATTCAAGATCATTGTCAGCTGTGTAGTGAGTTCGAGGCCTGCTAGTCTGGAATACATGAGACTCTGAAAGGGCAGGAAGGCGGGAAGGAAGGAGAGAAATGGGGAGAGAGACAAATTAAGAAAAATCCCATTTATAATAGTACCAAAAAGAGTAAGATATTTAAGGAATAAACTTAACCAAGGGGCTAAAAGACAAACATACCAAAAATTTCAAGGCCTTGATGAAAGAAACTGAGTGAAACACAAATAAGTACAGGGTTGGAGACATTAAGATTAGTATGTTAAGAAAACATCCATTCTTCTCAAAGTATTGTGTATATTGATGCAACCCCTACCAAAAATCCAATGGCATAAATCTTACAATGAAACTCATCATCATACGTAATTAATATGTGTTATAAAACATCTTAAACATCTATTTGACATATTTTACAGAAACAGAGCAATTCTGATATTCATGTGGAACTACAAAAGACCACAAATAGGCAAAAAAAAAACCCTTTGAGTAATAAGAATAAACAGTGAAATAACATTTCCTAAGTCCAAATGTTGTCATAAAGTTAGAATAATCCAAACAGCAGGACGCTGGTAAAAACTGTATGGATGGTCACCCAGTCTGGTCACCCCAGAGCATGGGGATCACACCAGGGAAAGAATAGACTCTTCAACAAAAGGTGTTGGGAAAGCTGTCTACTACCATACCATTAAATCTGCTCTTTAATTGTGCACAAAAATTCTTCCAAAATTGACTAGAGACTTAAATATCAGCTCCAAAGCCATAAAACTATTAAAGGAAAACATGGGGAAAATCCACAAGATTAACTTTGGCAGTCCTGTGTGTGTGTCCTGAAACACAAGCAATAACGGCAAAATAAGTGGTCAGACTGCACCAAACAGAGAAGCTTCTGCACTAAAAGGGACACTCTGCAGAAGGAAGAGGCAGCCTACAAAATAAGGGAAAATATTTGCTGGCCCCGCTTCTGATAAGGGGCTAATGCAATAGAATTAATAAAGTAATTATATAAAAAATTCAACGCTCAACGGTGGGACTAGCCGAGTAGCACTTTTCTCTAAAACTGGCAAAGCGAGCTGCGTCTGGTGCTACATGCCTCGGCACTCAGAAAGCTGAGACTTTGTGATTGTTCTGTGTTTGAGGCCATCACGGATCACACAGTGAGTTCCAGGAGACAGCCTGAGCTAGAGAAGGAGGTCCCGTCTCAAAAACAAACAGCAATAACAACATAAGGCTAAGTTTATAGCTCAGGGGTTGTGCTGGGTGGATTTATGTCAGTTGGCACAGCTAGAGCCGTCTGCGGAGGGAACTTAGCAAAGAAAATGCCTCCATAAGATGGGCTATCAGTAGGCCTGAGAGCATTTTCTTTTCTTTCTTGTTTTTTGTTTTGTGGGACAGGGTTTCTTTCCTGGCTGTCCTAGAACTCACTTTGTAGACCATTCTGGCTTTGAACTCATAGAGATCTTCTTGCCTCTGCCTCCTGAGTGCTGGGATTAAAGGCATGTGCCAATACTGCCCAGCTAAGGCATTTTCTTCATTATTGACTGATGAAGGAAGACCCAGCACATTATGGGTGTCTCCATCACTGATCTGGTGATCCTGGGCTCTGTAATAAGCAGGTAAGTCATGAGGAGCAAGCCAGTAAGCAGCACCTCTCCGTGGCCTTTGCATCAGCTCAGGCCTCCTGTCCTGACTTCCTTCAAGATGAACAATGGTATGGAAATATAAGCCAAATATTTCCTCCCCATCTTGCTTTCTGATCATGGAGTTTCATCTCAGCAACTGAAACCCTAACTAAGACAGTGGTAAAGTTCTTGACTAGTATACACAAGATTCAAGGTCCTATCCCAGCACTACAAAAAAAAAAAAAACAAAAAAAAAACCTGAGCAAATATTAAATAATATGCAGATGACCCGAAGGCATGTTTAAAAAATGTTCAACACCATTAATCTTCAAGGAAACGCAAATCAAAACCACAATATGATACTATCATCACCATTGTTAGAATGGCTGCTGTCAAAAAGATAAGAGATGTTGGCAGAGCTGGGAAGAAAACAAAGTTTGCACACTGCTGATGGGGCATGAATTGGTACAGTCATTGTGAAAACAGAATGGAGGCTCTTCAAAAAGTTAAAAACAAAATGGTCAGATGATCCAGCAACCCCACATCTGGATACAGGCAGAAGAAAGGAAATCAATACAAGGATAAGACAGCTGCATCCCTATCTATGTTCATCACAGTGAAATCCACAACAGCCAAGATATGAGAACAACCCACAAGTAAGTAGATGGATGGATAGAATGCAAGAATGTGAGAGACAGACAGACAGAGATTTACACTCAGTGGGATATTCAGCCTTTTAAAAGGAGAAACCCGGACTAAGGAGACAGCTCAGGCAGTCTAGTGCTTACTTTGAAAACTAAGGACCTAAGCTCAAGAATCAAAACCTCCCTTGGTAAGGTGCTTTGGTGATCCCCTTCCTGGGGTACAGAGACAGGCAGGCAGATCCTTGGCCAGCTGACCTAGCCTACCTGGTGAGTTCAAGGCCAGTAGGAGACCCTGTCTCAAAACATTTTATAGATAAACAAATAAATGGTAGTTTGTGCCTGAGGTTGTCCCTCTGATCTCCACAGACACACACTTGAGCATGTGCATCCCACACACACACATGCACACACACTCACACACTAAAAATATTAAAGGGAAAGTCTATCATATGTGATAGCATAGATCAACGTAGAAGGTTTTATACTAAGAAAACTAAGGCAGACGAGGAAGACACATTCTGCATGATCTTGTTCATGTGGAATCTAAATAAGCAGAGAGTGAACAGCAATTGCCAGCAGGGACAGGGAGGCCAAAAGTCAGAAACATAGGACTCTAATGCACCACGTGACAACCACAGTTAATAAGACTGTGCTAGCTGGATGGTGGTGCACGCCTTTAATCCCAGCACTCGGGAGGCAGAGGCAGGCAGTTCTCTGTGAGTTTGAGGACAGCCTGGTCTACAGAGCAAATTCTAGGCCAGTCAAGTCTACACAGAGAAATCCTGTCTCAAAAAGCAAATAAAAAAAAAAAAGGCAGTGCTAAATGCCAAGTGAATAGATCTCAACTGTTCTGACCACACATACAAAAATGGTAGCTCTGTGAGATGGCGGATGTTAATTAGCTTAAGGTAACAAGTTCAGAATGTGTATGTGTTGCACACCTTATGATTTTATTTGTGAAAAATAAGATATGTGATTTTATGTTTCAATTATATTTTAATAAAACCGGGAAAAGAGTAGCAGTTTTCTAAAATAAAAACTTAGAATAAAGTGAGTTTGTAAATTCCTGCTTTAAAAGGCAGCAGGACGGCTCAGTGGGGAAGAGCACCTGGGGACAAGCTTATGTTCCGAGTTTCACCATGCACCCCACACCATGGAAAAGGGAGCAGACGGGTTGTCCGCTGACCTCCACACACGTCATATTGCATGTGTACCTGCACCACACAGACATGCTAGGAAATTTAAGTTAAAAAAAATTCAGGAGGACAAATAAAACAAAAGAAGAGAAACATTTTCAATAGCTGTGCCACTGTTCTTTATTTCCAAATCTTTGCCCCAAATCGTTTTCTCAGTGAGCTTTTCATGACATCTGCTTTGAAACTGTTGCTCACGGACGAGGGATGCGGTTCGCTTGGTAGGATGCTTGGCCCAACGCCAATATCAATGAAGGGCTAAAATAATTGCTGCTCATCCATCTCCACACGTGGGCACTGACACTCCCTGTCTTCAGCACCTCCAGATGTTTGAGCCAGCATTTAATTTATCTGTTTATCATATATCTCTCTCCATGTGAAGTTAAACCCGGTGAGTTTAACTCAGCGTCAAGGACTCGGCCCATTTTAACCATTGTGTCACCCAACGCCTACCTGCGCATCATCAGCTTTGATAAATGTCTGTTGGCTGAATTCAAGCACAAATACTATTAACATGGAGATAGATTTCGGCCAGCATTTTTAGATTTATTTGGTGAGTTTATTATTATCTTTTGAACATTAAGGAAACGTGACATCTATTAAACGTCAGGCACAGTGGTGGGGATTCTGCATGCTGCATTTCATTTAATCTCTCAGTAACAGCGAGAGTGTTATCTCTGGTTTACAGGCCAGAAAGCCAAAGGCTCAAAGATATTAACCAATATGCCCAAGGCCACATTCGCAAATCGAAACTCTATATTCAAATCAGAGTGTTTGACTCGAAAGCCTGTGCAGTTCCTCTGAGCCTTAGTCCTCTGTCTGTGTGCTTCTTCCCATCCCTCCTTCCTCACTTAGCTTTATAGCCTTAGGATTTTTCTCATTTCATGTCTATTTTAAAGAACAAGCCAGCTGTGTAAATGAGAACCACAGCAGAGAGACAGTGAAGGCTGTATCTATCATGGAAGTTCTTAGGTACGAGCTTTCCTAAGCCTCTTACTTAACCCAATCTCTACGTTTTACCCAAAAGCCCCTTGCTAGCTTCCACCACGCTATAATTCTATGAACTGGGATTCTCAGGTTCAGCAGAGCTGCTTGAGGTTTTTTGTTTTGTCTCGTTTTGGTTTGGTTTTGGTTTTACAGGGTTATTTATAAGAGGAAACTAGATTTGAAACTGAACACTTGAATCCTGAAAAGGACATGTCTGCGGACCCCTGGCTTTCAGTCTCTCTCTTAAATTCTGACTGTTGCTGTCAAGGTCTCAGATGGGCTTCCCCATGGGAGACGATCTAGTTGTATGTGCACACTCTTGCCGCTTCCTAAGGAAGAAGGAAAGAAAAGAGGGGAGAAGAGAGGAAGGGAGAAGAGAGAGGGAGAGAGGAAAGTAAGGAGCGAGAAAGAGGGAGGGGTAGGAAGGAGAAGAAGAAGAAGGTGGGTGGAATGGGAAGCAGAGAAAAGAAAAAGAAAAACAAACAAACAAAAAAAAACAGACACATCTTTCTCCTGCTGAAGTTTGACACTTGTTGGCAAAAGGACAGACTATGCTGGCTGGAACCTTGAGCCTGATAAGGAATGGTGGGTGTGTCTCAGGAAATGGAGGGCAGGGCTAGACTCTGCTTGGGCCTTGTGTCTTTCCTCTGAAACACTGCCTGATTAGTATCTCCCCTTCCACACACACACACACACACCCAGCCTGTTCTAGGAAAGTGTCTGTTCAGACAACCAAATGCTCCACAGAGTTCCATCACGCCTGATTCCTTCAGGACTTCCTTAGGCTGTAGTCATTCCATAAGTACTGAGATTCACGGATCGCTCAGTGCCGCCATGCAGGAGGCATTTCTGGGTTCTGGAGACACCCACTCATTAAGCCTCTTTCCTAGGTTCATGCTGAATCATCCAGACACAACAGTGAGGAAGACAGATGGGGTCAGATGAGAACAAGTAGATAAACGGAATGAGCCCAGGCTGTAAAAAGTTTCATTCCCTAGTAGGAGAATAATGAGGGCCTTAGTGGGTGAAGGTCAGACTCTGAAGAACGGACTGTAGAGGAGCCGCCACCGAGGCATGCTGGGGGGGGGGGGGGGTCTCCCATGGGCACTAGCACAGGGGTTTGCTAAATGAAAAAGGAATATCCGGCTTCATTTTTTGTTGGTTTTAAAGAATTAAAACTTTTAGTTT
This sequence comes from Myodes glareolus, assembly GCF_982192425.1. Taxonomy (NCBI): domain Eukaryota; kingdom Metazoa; phylum Chordata; class Mammalia; order Rodentia; family Cricetidae; genus Myodes; species Myodes glareolus. The sequence goes on from NC_142030.1 coordinate 67,345,937, forward strand.
GTAACTGAGAACTCTTGGCTAAAGGAGTCTGTACTCCCTTAGGAGATTATGGTTGTTTCACTTTTGCTTATTTATTGGTTTTTTTTTTTTGTTGTTGTTGTTGTTTTTGCTGTGAGGGGCCTTATTTAGTGGTTATTAAGAAAAACTGTGTCCACAGGCACTGCCAAGCTCGTAAGGTCTCAGTACTCATTTGACGCAAGCCTCAAAAATAAGCACCAAGTGTTTCTCTGCTGAACTTATTCAAAAGCAAATCCATAACGACAGGAAGGAGCAACCCTGTTGTGTGGTCCATGCAGCTGAGTATCAGAGAGAGATATCTTCTGAAACCCCAAACATCTGTTGGTTTTTTTTTTTTTTTGATAATTTTCTTCCCAGGTAATTTTGTGGTAATCTATGAATAACAAACAAGAAAAATATGGCCAGGCGGGGGTGGTGCATACCTTTAATCTCAGCACTCAAGGGGCAGAGGCAGGTGGATCTCTGTGAGTTCGAGGTCAGCCTGGTCTACAGCATGAGCCCAGGACAGGCTCCAAAGCTACAGAGAAACCCTGTCTTGAATAAAAAAGGTGGGGAGGAAGAAGGAGGAGGAGGTGGGGGGCGGGGGTGGGGGGGGAGAGAGAGAGAGAGAGAAAAGAAAGAAAGAAGGAAGAAAGGAAAGAAAGAAAGGAAGGAAGGAAAGAGAGAAGAAAGGAAGAAAGGAAGGAAGGAAGGAAGGAAGGAAGGAAGAAAGAAAGAAAGAAAGAAAGAAAGAAAGAAAGAAAGAAAGAAAGAATAAATTGCATTTCGGGATTGTCCTGAACACGTGTATGCTATCTAACCACACAGAATCACAAGCATGCTCTCCCATGATGCATACATACATATAAACACACTTATGAATGTAAAGGCAGAAAAGTGTAGGAGGGAATGTGGGTTTGGTTAGTTAGAGCTGGCCCTCGATTCTGGTTCTACAGCTTCTGCGCTGTGTGATTTTGAACAAGCTATTTGTCCATTCAAGATCTAAATCTCCACCAGAAAAGGGGAGATAACATTTTCAAGAAGCGAGACGTGTTGAATGCTAAGTGGTGTGTAAAACAAACACACACTAATGTGTATTTATTACAGCTGAGGGTATTAGGCGTGGATCAGACATGATCGCTTGATTAAGTTTACAGTCTGTGAAATGGCGATTTGGGTTTCGTGTGTGTGTGTGTGTGTGTGTGTGTGTGTGTGTGTGTGTGTGTGTGTGTGTATGTGTGTGTATGAGAGAGAGAGAGAGAGAGAGAGAGAGAGAGATTCTGATACTAGAAATGTTCCGTGACAGCAACTATTCACATACTGAACGTAAATTGAAGCAGGTCCAGATATAAAATCACCTGAAAGAGTTAGATCAGGACAGAGGGACCTGTGATGACTCATGCGTGCACAGACCGCCCCACAGAGCCGTCTGCCAACCAGTCTCCCAGCACATGGAGCGTCTGGGAGTCGCTGCTGCTCCCTGTCTGTTCTGTTCTTTCTCACTTCCATGTTCTGGTTCAAGGGCTCTTTCGCAGGCCTGGCCCCCTGCCTCTGCCCATCTCAACTGCATCCTTCTTAGGTACCTATTCGCCACCTCTGCCATGATTGCTCTGGTTTTAAGAGAAAGGGGGCTCTGATAGATTTATTACTGTTATTATTCTATAATGAACAATATTTACTCTTTATTTTTGTTTTTGTTTTTGTGAGGCAAGGTCTAACTACATAGTCCTGGCTGATCTGGAATTTGCTATGTAAATCAGATTGCCCCCAAACTTAGGGCAATCCTTCTGCCTCTGTCTCTAAAGTATTAGGATTATAAGTGTGTATCACCAACACCCCAGCTTAGTATTGAATGTCTTAACTTTTCCTAACCCTTCCTAAGGTACCTTCCACACTTAATCACTTGGTTCAATCATAGAGTACTGGTATCTTATAGTTACTTAAGTCACAATCATCTGAAATAGAAATCTTAAAGCATCTTGCTTACATTGTTGAATTTTGAAGATGGGGTACAGTCTCGTATAACTTGAACTAGCCATACAGCCAAGAGTAGTGTTAGATTCGTGGTTCTCTTGCCTTCATCCTCCAAGTGCTGAGATTATAGGCGCATGCCACCTTGCCCAACAGGTCATTCTAGTCTTCAGAAAGCTTTTCCTCAACAGTTCCTGAGAGTGACTCTGGAGGGTTCCAGTAGCGGGACACAAGAAGCAGGAAAGAAAAGGAGCAAAATTTTCACATTTCCTTGCTTATCTTTCTGTTTTGATTGCTGGGTTGTTTGTCTTTTTTTCCCCTTCCATTGTGGACGAGTTGCTTAAATTTAATAAAATTCTGATTGTTGGTGAGCTTTAACTGGAAGTGGGGTTTCACAGAATAAAGTAATGCTTCTTCTCAATGACACCTTCAAATATTAAAAAAAAAATCCCTTAGCCTTTTCATGCCTTGCCCTCCTGAGGTAGGGAACTGAGACTCCTGGTCTTTATTGTTCTTCCTATAAGGAGGCGGTTGCTCTTACTGGTGATTTCTGCAGGCTCCATATCTCCTTCCTTCTCCCCTAATCGTCCTCATTTCCACACGCGGCTCCACGTGGCCTGGAGAACCGGAGAATGTGTTGCCTGTACTGGTATTTCATTTCCCTGGACACAGTGGTGTCTTAAGGAATGCACAGTTGGTAAGCCAACCCAGTAAGAAAAAAAAAAATCTCAGGACTTCCTCTAGAAATGCTACCTCTAAAGTAGGGGCAAGGATGAAGATGAATGGAGCCTTGGTACCTGCTGACATTCACCGGGGACCATAAAGGAAGAGCCTGTTTGAAATCATCAATATTCAAAAGCAAGTAGAGATGAGAGAGATCCGAGTTTATTACAGCATGGGAACTCTCGGAGAAGCTCTGGGTGTTTGTTTGGGAGTTTTTGTTTCTATTGTTTTTGTTTGGATGACAGGAGTCGGATTCTGTAGCCCAGAGAGGCCGAGAACTCACTTTGTTGTTTAGACTAACCTTGAACTCTTAGTAACTCTTCTGCCTCAGCTTCCTAAGTACTGGGATTACAAGTATGAACCACCATGTCTTGCTCCAGAAAAGCGTTGTTTAAAGATACTTCCAGCCTAGACCTGGAAGTACACCTGCAATCTCAGCATTGGGAGGGAGAAGCAAGGTGATTCAGAGTTCAAGGCCAGCCTCAGCTGTATAGGGAATTTGAGGCTAGCCTGGTCTACTTGAGACCCAATAATAATAGTAATAATAATAAAAATAATAATTCAGAATATATGGTTTAAATTATACATGAGGTTATTTTACTCAGCCCTGGTTAATTCTAATGCTTTGCTATTCACAATTTAAAATATCCTGACTGGCATAAGACAGTTGGTTCTTTCCCATGGTTGCCTTGATTTAGACAAACTCCAGTTTGTCATGACCCTCTCCCCGTGCTCTCGGAACAGAGCCACTGTTCAGTACAGCCACAGGAGCAAAGGTAACGAGGGTCACATGAGCCTGGATTAGAAGGCATTGCTCCACCTGTACCGGGGGTTGCATTTTGACTATCTCAATTCTCATGGCCCTCTCTGGAAACCACGTAGTTTTGCAAAACGTTGTGAACACAAACACTAAGCCCCTAGGAGCTTGAAGGAGGAAGTTATGTTTTAGAATATACATTTAGAATATACAATTGGGCCCCTTCCCCATAAAAGGGTTCCACAGCCCTTCTGGTTTTTAAAAGCAAACCGACAGCAGCTCCTTCCTTGGCTTAAGACTGTCACATGTATTTAACAAACTGCACTTTTTCAAATGTATAATTACTCTACATGAATGGTATGTTAAAAAAAAACATTTTACTAAACAAAATGGCCATGTTTTGTGAACGTGTTGAATGGTCTCTGCACACAATGGAGCAATAACACCCAGCCTCTTTCATGCTGCCTGACCCCAAGATGGTTCTGGGGTGATGTGTCCTTGGTAACTTTACCAAGGTGCAAGTTTTAGACCTCAGTTGGGCATACTTGTAAAGTAGGGTTTAAGAATGTACCCAGACATGCAGACTCAGTGGCTACTCCTCCCCCACAACAATGGATGTGTAAACCAAATATCACTGCATTTACTTTCTGGGAGGGGGACAGATATCCTCCATCTCATTCAGAACAAAGATATCTGGGAAGCTGGATTAGTAATCAAGGGAGTTGCCTATGAGCCTGAACCTGAGAGAGGGAAGAGGTCGTTCAGAGGACTGCTTCCTCCAGGCCTTTATAACAGTCTGATAAAAAAAAAAAGAAAGAAAGAAAGAAAGAAAGAAAGAAAGAAAGAAAGAAAGAAAGAAAGAAAAGAAAACCAGATCTTCATACACGGAGACTTGGAACCTGGACCACAAGGCCAAAGTTTTCTTTGCAGAATAATTAATATTTACATCCAGCTGTGCTTACCACACAGCTAGTTGCCTTTCCAGAAGCCTTAAACTATTAGCCAACTTCATTTCATAATGACCCTTTGCAGCTTGGGTTATCACCCACACCGACACACACATACACACAGATACACACATTCACTTCATAGATAGTAACACTGTGACACCAGGGGAATAAGTCAGTTGCCCAAAGCTGTATGGTTAGTTCAGTAGCGAAGTGGAGATTCCCAGGTAAGCTGCTGTGCAGTCCTGCCTCTTGAATGTTGTGCTTTTTAATGCTGAACATCCTTCTCTCTTTCTATATTATACAGAGTACGTCAGTTGATTAATATCCTTGATACCACCTTCTAATAGGTCTGACTTCTTATGACATTTTATGTCTCTGAAATATTTTCTCTTTAAAATGCTATCTATAGGGCTGGAGAGATGGCTCAGAGGTTAAGAGCACTGGTTGTTCTTCCAGAGGTCCTGAGTTCAATTCCCAGCAACCATATGGTGGCTTACAACCATCCATAATGAGACCTGGTACCCTCTCCTGGCCTACAAGCATACATGCAGACAGAGCACTGTATACATAATAAATAAATAAATCTTAAAAAAAAAATTAAAAAAAAATAAAATGCTATCTATAGAGCCTGGGGATGCTGCTAAGTTGGTAGAGTGCTTGACCAGCATGTACGGAAACCCCGAGTTAGGGCGCTACATAAAAGGTGTGACGGCACCTGCCTGCACTTCCATCACTCAGGAGTTCAAGTTCAAGATCAGCTCTATAACATGGCCAGTTTGAGGCCAGCCTGAACTACACGAGACCTTTTCTGAAAAATGTGTGTGTCATAAATATGTCTATAATTATAATACAATTTTGCAGGCATATATAGTCCCTTCCTGTGGCCTTCAGATTATCAACATAGCCCAGGAAATCTGAGAAAAATCAAGCACTATGGGCTGTTGGCCAAGACAGGAACTTTGTTATATTGAACTGGACAGTGTGGTGAGAGCTGTAAAAACAGGGTAGTAGTCATACTTAGTCCTTCTCCAAAAAAGGAGATACTCTGCTGCAGACATCTATTCAGTGGTTGCCACAAGAAATATCAGTAGAGAATGAGGAGCCTGTGTTGGTTTGATGCTCCGGCAAGAGCCAGCTGCTCCCCCACAGCTCCTCCAGGCAGCATAGGCTTGGCCATACTGTCCTCAAATCTCTGCAGACGACTCAGGTTAGTTCTGGATTTTATTAAACTGGTTAGTCCAGTTTGATAAAGATTGCATTTTAAAGCGCCATAATCATAAAGAGTGCTTCACTAACTCCCTTTTTGGAAATTAATTTTAAATGAAACAGACAAAGCTTCATGATTCAAATGATTCTGTGTAGAGAAAGCAGGTTCTGCAGTACGGGAGAGTCTTCCCGGTGCCGCTGGTCCCTCCTGGGAGGCAATTACCAGTTCCTTCTTTGTCCTTTCGGGGTAGCCTGTTACATTCTCTTCCAGTCATGAATTTCACTCTGGAGAGATTAATTTAATCTTAGCTTGCCTTGTTTTCTTCACTTTCTCATCCAACAAAGACAAGGTCGACCTTCTCTGGGGACTTCTTCAGATGCCAACGTGCTGAAAGTTGATTCGGATCGTATCCCCTTTTCAACTCGCTTTCCTGGTCTAGCTGGGTATAAGTTTTTATATGACAGCTGTTGGCCCAGTCACCTTCCGTGCCTGATGGATGGGACCAAGAGGATCAAGTGTTCTCTGATGTCATTAATTGCAAGATTTTTGCAAGTTGAAAATCAAAGGAAGGGCAGTTGTCTCCAACTGTTACCAGCTGTTCATTTGGCCGAGGTGGTAGGGATCAGAATGCCCTTGTGCAAACATTTGAGTGCAGGCAGCTGCTGACTTACCACACCTCTCCCTTCGTCATCCTCCATTCTGATTTTAAAATTACATCCTAAACCCACCCAGGATCACCCTGTCTATCACCTACCTCAAGACCTTAGAGGAGTAGCTTGATCTTGGTACAATGAAAGCTCTTGTCTGTGAAATGAGGGTCCTAGCTGCAATGACCTTGCAGCTCCCACCTCTAAGACTTCTCTAAGAATGAGATCTGTGTTAAATGCTGAAAGCCATCTCAGTCCTTCACTCTTTACCTCACAGAACTGAAAGCCGAAAGGAGTAGAGCCTCTGTGATCTTGCCGCCTAGCTGACATGCCCCTGGGCAATCTGAGAGCAACTGCTGAAGGGCTTACTGTCTTTTAACTTAGAACTGAGTCTCCTTACCTACAAAAAAACAATTCCTGTCCCCATGGCTTGAATTTCCCCCATTAAGATTCAGTTTGAACTGTCAGCCCCACTGTGAGGTTTAAAGAGACAAAACCAGGTTGTTGTACCCTAAGAGATCTCTAGCGCAAGGGATCTACCCTTATGAATGGTTTGACCTATTCCTCAATCAACAGGTTATCCTGATAGTGAAAGTCCTTTTGTGGGTGGGGGAGATAGTGCAATCAGTAAAGCATTTGCCTTGTAGATGTGAGAACCTGAGTTTGATCCCCAGACCAGTATAAAAGAGACAAGCTTTACCATACAGGTGGAGATCGGGGAACCCCAGGGTTCATTGATCGGCCAGTCTTTACTCAGCAATTTCCTGGCCAGTAAGAGACCCCATCTACACACACTACTTCGGTTCTGTCTCTTTGTTTTCCCCTCATTGTGTGATATCTTTGGCCACCTGGATCTCCAACAGCAAACAAAGTTCAGCAGATATGCCCCTTGACCTGGGAACTTCCAGTCTCCAGAACCTTGAGCCAAATAACCCTTAATTAATGAATGATTTATTTATGCATGCATTTATTTGTTTTGTGTGTGTGTGTGTGTGTGTGTGTGTGTGTGTGTGTGTGTGTGATATGAACTTTTGGGTGTGGGTGTGGACATGTGTGGGTGCATGTAGAGGTTAGAAGTTGGTGTATGGTGTCTTTCTTGGTTGTTTTCCACCTTTGTTTTTTTGAGACAAAGTCTCTCACTGAACCTGAAGCTCATTGATTCAGCTAGACTGGCTGGCCAGGGAGCTTCATAATCTACTTTTCTCTGACCACCCCCCACCCCAAGCCTGAGGTTATGGGCACATGCTACTGCCCCCAGATATTTACACGGATCTGGGCATCCAATCTTTATGCTTGTTCTTTGCCAGATGAACCATCTTGCCCACCCAGCCTTTATTTTAATAAGTTACCCAGTGAATGAAAGGAGAAAGGAGAGCATGACCCCTCCAAGGTCTGGTCGAACAGAAGGTTTTTATTGCAGCTATGGGGGAGACTAACAGCCTGCGGCACCTGGAAGAGTCCAGAGCAGGGAGGGAAAGCAATCCTTTGAACACAGCCGGCAGACTGAACTGGGCCATCATGGAGGTGGGGGGCAGGCAAAGGAGAGAGGGCAAGAAAGGAAGGAGCCAAGAAAGCACACGGCTGAAATGGCATGATCATATAGGAATGAGAAGGTGGGGGAAGGGAAGCAGGCCCTGGACTGGAAAGGTTTAGTGTAGAGGGTAGGGTGAGAAGAGTTGAGGATCTGGGAAGGCAGTCTGGGACACCATAACAGGTACCTTGCGACACCAAGAGAACCTGGAGGCCCCTCATGCTTCAGTGTGCTAATAGGCACCACAGTTAGCCATTTGTCCTGAGTTAAATCTCATCTGCATGATGTCCAATTAATCTAAACTTCTTGCCCAACTCGAACATGATTTTGAGTTATCAGTGTCACAACTTGAAGTATGTTTTCCACATTAGACACAGCCCTGGGAAAGCTTACCTGGCTGCCACACCTATGGGTGTTATTTCTGCAAGAATGGGCATTGGTGTCGCATGTTCTGAAACCCAGTTCTGGAGGACACATTGAACTATCAAGTTTTGAGACTCAGTGACACAAAGCAAACTCTCAAGAGACAAGTATTCAAATGGGATGGACAATTTATCTTTCTTCAGTGTGAGGAACCCTGGGTCTGCTATGCAGTCACGTTCCTCTATGATTAGGAACATTCGGGAAATCATCTGATTCAGGAGATATGATGCAACTGGCGTTAGAGAAAGGAATTATACCAGGTGCTGGTGGAGAGAATGGACAAGCCCTGTTGCATCAAAGAGAAGCCCAGATGATAGTGTCTCACATGAGGCATTTGTTCATTCAGCAAACACTCGTCAAGACCATGAGCGATTCACTGAATTTTTATTTGGTTTGGTTTGGGTTTTGAGACAGGATTTCTCTGTGTAGTACTGGCTGTCCTGGAACTAGCTCTGTAGACCAGGCTGGCCTCAGACTCAGAGATCGGCCTGCCTCAACCTTCCAAGGGCTGAATTAAAGGCACGTGCCACCATTGTCTGGCTAGATTTACAGAGGTTTTTAAAATTTAAATGTTAGCCATGCATGGATTACAGAACATGCCTGTAATCTCAGTGTTTAGGAGGTGGAGGCAGGATTGCTTCAAGGCCAGTGTGGGCTACTCAACAAGAACTTGTATCAAAATTCCAAAGGCTGGGGATGTAGCTCAAGGACAGAGCACTTGTTCAGCACATACAAGGCCCGTTGGTTTTATCCTATACATTATACACAACAAAAGTTTTGTGGCCCTGAACAATGGTCTCTACTACCCATTGGTGGGACCTTGGCAATCTGGTCACACAGTTATATTTTTTTTTAAAAAATTTGCATAAAAGATGTTCAAAGTGCAATCTGTTAAGACTCTTGTGCACACCCCTTTCAGTAGGGTGGAACTGAAGTGGTTTCAGGCACCCAAGGATCTAGCGAAGGAGGAATTGAGTTCAGGATACATTTTTCTGGAGTTGGTGGTTCACAAACACTTCTGTAAACAAATAAGTCACTTGTGACTACTCCATATTCAATGGCTTTTAGAATGTTCTACTGCCCACTGAGCAGGCTCACCAGGCACTGAGACCCAGTGGTTCTAGACCAGATGCATGCTACAATATGAATGTGTCTGGCTCATTATGATGATAGTTTGCATTCTTCTGTTGCACTAAAGTTAGGCATCCTTTTGTGTGCTTTGTGAGCATTTAGGCTTCTTTTGTAAAATGCTTGCTCTAAAGTGGCTTTGTTTCTGTGATTCTGATTTGCTTTGGATATTTCTTTAATATTCTGTTTGTAAAGTATTTGCCAGCTATGTTTTTTAGTTATCTTCTCCAGGTTTGTGGTCTTGTCCTTAATAATCAGGGATGTTGTTTTAACCAGAAAATTTTTGTGTGTGGTTAAACATTAATCATTTTCTTTTTAGTCTGTGTTTTTAAGGACTTGTTCAAGCCAGACTTGGTGACATATTAATTACTTGTAATCCCTATACTTGAGAAATTGAGGCAGGAGGACTTAAGGTTAGAGACCAGCCTAGAATACACAGTGATATATAGTTTGTCTCAAAAATAAGAGACAAACAAACAAAAAAAACTGGTCTTACGCAAGAAATCCTTCTGTAGGAAGGCCATTCTTAGTACTCTGCCCACTGCTATCTTTATAGTGTACCACATAAGCTTGCTTTTTTCTTAAAATAAAGAATAAAGGTAGAGTGGGGAGAGGAGGAGGAAGAGGAGAAGGAGAGGATCATTTCTACTGAAAAATCATAACGGTAATACCCTTGGTTCTTTTCTAAACATTTTGTAGTTGTGGTGGAGGACAAACAAGCTGGAAATACAAGTGGATAAAGTGCTGGCTATGCAAACCTGAGAACCTAAGTTCAGTCCCCAGCACCCAAGTGAAAAACAAACAACAAACAAACAAACCCAGCCAGTTGAGGTGTGCACCTAAGAGCCCAGTACTGGCAAAGCAGAGGCAGGAGGATTTCTGGGGTGTGGCCAGCCAGTCTAGTCAAGTCTATAAGCTCCAGCTTCAAGGAGACCTTCTCTCAACGATGTATTGTTTTGGCTTTTATAACTCTTTGGAGTTGGTTTGGGTGTGTGGTAAAATGAAGACTTCCAAATTAGCTATTCTCCTACGGACAGACAATTGCCCAGCACCATTGCAAGTTCTTACCACACTGACAGAATTAACTTTGTGTATCTGTGTGGGCTTTTTATGGACTCTTTATTCCATTTTATGGGTCAATTTGTCTATTCTTGAACTAAAACCATACTCTTAATTACTCCAGCTTTACAAGAAGTTCTGCTAGTTTACAAGGGGACCCATGCCTATCTTAAAAATAGCTTATCAAATTTCTAGGGAGCAAAAACAGGCCAAAATTTTGATTGAAGCCACACATTTTGCATCTTGTACATGCAAGGTTCTGGGTTCAATTCCCAGAACCATTCCCCTCCCCCCCCCCAAAGAACAACAAAACCGTGCAACAACGTGCATGGTCCTAGTGTCGTTTTACAGCATAGCACAGCAATTACGAGGGACTCTGGCGTCTAAGTGTCTGCTTGTCTGCATACCAAAGCCACCTGGAAGGAGAAGCAGCTGCCCCTTGGATGAGCCGTATGTTTTCTCCAGTCGCCATAAGGACCTCAGCACACCATAGCCCGGAGCTGATTGTCACTTCTCATCATACCAATGCTGTTGCCTTTCTTCATGCTTCTTGGTGCCTCTCTATGAGAAAGAGCAACCATTTCCTTTTCTTCTTTCTTTTTTGATTTTTTTTTTTGTTTTGCTTTGTTTCTCAAGATAGGGTTTCTCTGTACAGTCTATATAACCCTGGCTGTCCTGGAACTTGCTTTGTAGACCAGGTTGCCTTCCCACTTAGAGATTCACCTGCCTCTGCCTCCCGAGTCTGGGATTAGAGGTGTTGGACACTATGCCTGGCTTGACCATTTTTTCTCTCTGTATCTGTGCCAAAACTGGGATGAGAAACACAGAATGGGAGGATTAAGACAATTAGAAGCTGGGTGTGGAAGTACATGCTTTAATCAGGAAGCAGAGACAGGCAGATCTCTATGAGGTCACCGAAGTAAGTTACAGGCCAGTCACAATTACATAGTGAGGCCTTGTCTCAAAAAAAAAAATATTGGAAAGAACACTCCCCACCCCAGCTTGGCTAGGAAGAGCATCCTCACACGTTGTGCCTTTGGGAAGGAATGTGACCTAAGATACCATGGTGAAACCCGCACAACATTTCACCTAACCATGCCTTGTAAACCTCTGAATTTTCCATCCTGGCCTGGTGGCTGCCTAACCCAGATTATCTTCCTGAAGCCTCATAAATGATTTTCCCCTCTCTTTGATGCTACAGGAAGTGAGAGACATTCCATTTTCAAGGTGCAGATCACCTGGAAAAGTTAGAATGAGACCATAGGTTCTGTCTCAGATTCACACCCCACCTCCATTACTGAACACAGTATAAAGGCGTAAGTCATTTAACTGATGCTTCTCGGGTTCATCTGTGATGTGGGATTCCCCTCTGTATTCTGTGAATATCATTGGTTAATAAAGAAACTGCTTTGGGCCTATAGCAGAGCTATAGGGAAGCTAGGTGGGGAAAACTAAACAGAATGTTGGGAGAAAGGAGGAGGAGTTAAAGAGAAGCCATGGAGCTGCTGCCAGAGACAGACATGCTGAAACTTTGCTGGTAGACCACGACCTCATGATGATGCACAGATAAATAGAGATGGGTTAATTTAAGATGTAAGAGTTAGTCAATAAGAAACTGGAGCTAAAATATCAGTTAAAAAAAAAGAAACTAGAGCTAATGGGCCAAGAAGTGATTTAAATGATACAGTTTCTATGTGATTATTTCAGGGCCAAGCAGACGGGAACTAACTAGCCGCCTCCTTGCTACACATTTGTGGGATGCAGATACTAATAGCACCTCTTTCGCTGGCTTGTTGAGGAACTAAAGAGTTGAGGCCTGCTTGGACTAACTCCAGAACCCCAGGAAGTTTTACCGAGCTTAGTGTTCGCAGATCACTTAAGCCAGACTTCCTTCCCCACTAATCAGCTAAGGGCAGTTCTACTGAGGTGATGTTTGATAGGAAGACAGCCTAGGGGTGGGGTAGGACTGGGACCAGAAGAGAGAGAGTTGAGAGGTGGAGACGAGGAGAAGGAGGGTGAAGGGTGAATACTAAGGGCAGAGAAAGCTACAAACTTTGCAGACTGAAAAAGGTCTGAACGGGATGCTGTGATTGGAGCCCTTGGGTCCCTCCAGGAAAGGCCATTAATAAGACGGGGGAAATGGAAGTAGACAGGAGGTGGGGGAGTGCCCAAATGAGCAGCATGCACGTGTTTCAAAGCTTTGTCTGGTAACCCCTAGAAACCAGAGAAGGAGGAAAGTAACTTTCCTCCCTCTTGGACTAGTCTCATTATTTAACTACTTTATAAATAAAATAAATTGCTGTGGACAAAGCTGAGGTCCCAGCCATCATTTATGCTGCCTCAGTGGGGAAGATCTTCTGGACTCCGAACACCATACATCTGTAGTCTTTCTGACCTGTTTGTGAGTTGGGGCTTTCCTGTTTGTTGAGGGGGGAGGGTGCAGCTGGACAGGCCAGATAGAGCTGGTGTTTCGCAAGACTGGAGCTGTTGTGCAGGCTTGTTTGGATAAACGATACGGACAGAACTAGAGCCCGAGTGCCCAAATTCATGCGTTTCCAGCTAGTAGTTTTTACCTTTAGAGTCAATGTTAATTAATGAAATGAGAACAGTGATGGGAATGTAATATGCCATACAGCACAGTACATACAGTACACACAGCACATACAGCTCAATAGATGTAATATACACAGTACATAAGGCACAGTACATACAGTCTATACAACTCAGGATATACAGCTCATACAGCAGAGTATATATAAAGTACATATAGTATAGTACATATAGCAAGAATTTACAGTACATACAACACAGTACATCTAGGGCATACAGCACAGTACATACAGGACTTATGACGTCGTTTACACAGTACATGCAGTACAATGTGCTCTGAAATGCTGTACACATTTAAAGACAAGAGAATCTGAGTTTGTGGACTATATTGTCCAGCTAGCGACTGGTAATCGTGAACTACTTTGTCTTCACATGAGCTGCTTGTTTGGGGGCCTGGAGGAAAGCAAAGAGCTGGATGACATTTTGCTGTTCTCCACGGAAGAATCTAGTAACAGGTGGGAGGAGGGAGAAGAAGAGGGAAGAGTGGGAAGCACCTCAAATCTCCTCCAAATGCAAGATTCTCTATTCTGTACCTCCTAACTTTAGAATACAGCACACTAAGCATCCATCACTTGGTCTTTTTCCCTTGAGAACTGCAACAGCTGGACCAGAATAACTCCTCGGTGACAGGTCTGTCCCTATGACCTGACCTGGTTTGTCAGGAGAGATAGTTATGAATGACTTTGCAAGAGGAAATAATAGAGAAATTATTTATTTTTGACCTGTAAGAAGTCTCCAAGATCAATATTGTAATTGTTTTCTTTACATGACAGCCATGGGACCATCACACAGCAGGCTCTGGAGAGACTGGGCTACAGCAAAGATATGTGACTCCATCATAGGTCTGTCTTGACTTATTAATGGGACACAGGCATTGTGATCATTTATAATCTGATCAGTTTTAGCAATAGCATGCGTGCACACACACAGACACAGAGTCACACACAGACACAGACACACATCAGCAGGATCAATCACAAACCTATATGAGTACCTCTCTATTGCAGAAGTAACTAATGAACTAAAAGAATAACAACAGCTACTATTAGTTGGGCACCTACTCTGTTTCAGATATCACGGCAGCCACCTTGTCTATATCGCCTCTGAACTTTGTAGCAGCACCACTCTGTGTGTTTTCTGTTTGGAGGGTTGAGCCTGGGGCATTGAGCCTGCTAGGCAAGCACCTACCACTTACCTCTATTCCCACTGATGGTGGTTTTATTGCCCCTTGTCTTTCTGATGAAGAACTGAAGCTGAAAGGATTTCCGAGACTTGCCTTGTTCCCACAGCTGATGAGAGACAGAGACTGGCGTAACCTCCAGTAAATGTGTCCTTGCTGTTCTCCGTGATCGTCAGCAGCAAGGGACTCTTGAATGCCATTCTGAGGTGTTTGCTACAGAAAAGAACAAACTGGGACAAGGTTGTGGTATGAGGGACAACTCAGTGCTAGCATAATGTTTCTATTGAAATGGAATGTCATGGTAGCAGTGAGGATGTTACTTTAGGCCACATTCGAAACCTCTCAGGTGGCGCGGAGTGGAGCACTAAGCCAGGGATGGTGGAGCATGAGTGTCTCAAATGCAGATGCTGCCACCTTAGCAGTGCAGCCTTGATCTCCCGACTGATCTGCTCCCTACCACAGAGGCTTACGATGGTGGCTAAATGATTTGATGCAGGCGATGTGTCCAGTAAGGGAAAAGAAATGTTCAGAAAAGCATATAAAACCGAAGGCTTGGTTTTTCTCTTTCAGGTACTTAAAAGTCAGCTGTGAGAAAAAGCATCTGTTTATAATATTACTTCTCAGGCTTTGGCTAAGATAAAGGGTCTTAGAAATGGGTACAATATAAAATCAGCTCCTTTAGTCAAGATATAACTATAGTATCCCCATCACCAAATGGGAAATAATAATCAAGCACACAAAAGAGAAAGGGTTCTGGAGGAAGGGAGCGTTATGGTGTGTCTCTTGGAGAGGCTTCAGTTCACCACAGTAGAGATTTAAATGCAAGGAGTCTGTCCGCCAACCACAGCCACTCTGCTCATTGGTCACACAGAAACCAAAGCCTCCCTTGTGCCGGACACAGGTCCGGGGGCAGAAAGAACTTCAGCTTTGAAGACACCTCATGTTCAAGGAACTTAGAGTCTGTTATAAGAAGTCATATGTAGTTGGGAATGTTGCTACGTGCCTTAATCACAGCATTCTGAATCGGGGGAGCAGAGGTCAGCCTGTGATACTGGGCACAAGGGGCGTGTTCTGTTTGGAAGGGCTTCTGGGACTTGGTCTTCCTCAGCTTCTCAGGACAAGAAATTACATCAGATTGCTCAGAGCCTGATGAGACCACTAAATGAGCAATGGATGAATCATAATGAGACTGTGTTAGACTACCTAGTTGAACAATAGAACTGATCACCAATCCATTTGCCCCTCTACCCTCCACCCTCCCTGATATAATTACTCAGAAGATACATTTTATACCAAGAAACTCACACTTTCCACACTAGGACTATTTCAGAGCCTGAGTGCTTTGTGTCCAGGGCTCCTCCCTTTGTCCTCCTCTACTTTGACATTTTCTCTTTTCAAGTGAAGAAAAATGTCTTGCATGCTCCAATTTCCAGGTTCCCAACTCATTTTACACTGGCTACAAATTTAGTTTCTTCCTGTGACATTCAGGAGAAACACTGAGTTTCTTACAGATCTATCTGAAATCTTGCTGTAGGAAGAAATATATTGAAAGGCTTTCTGCAGAAAATGAATTCTGTCCTAGCAGCTGAATCTTTTTTTCTTTTCTGGGTAGGCATAGAACCCAGTGGCAGAACGCTTGCCTAGCATGCACAGGGCCCTGAGTTCAATTCCCAGTACTCCAAAAGATTAATGGTTTCTTTTCCTGGGGGTTTCACCATCATGCTGACTTCATTTCCGTTTTTTTTTTTTTTTTGTCCTACTATCTCAGATGTAGACTTCTATTTGCTGGTTATAAATTTATGTGGTTAATTGAATAAGATTGATATCTCACTTAAAACTTTTATAGCTAAGCACCCAGGGGCTGTCCCTAGGGGGTTTATGAAACCCCAGAAAATCGACTGATGCCCCTGGACCATGTACTGTCCATCAGATTGAAACAAAGGAAAAAAAATTTAAAAAGTGCTCACGGAAGAAGGGTGGGTGCAGCTTTGTCCTCGCTGAAAAGAAATAGGTGCTAAAAGATGGCTTTCCTGACACCCTTACATGACAGGCCTCCCTAAGACACTGAAGAGGTGGCAGGAAATTTTGCAATATTAATTTGAACTTCGTGTGGCTTTATCAAATGCATGTCTCTGGAAAGAATGAGTGTGCTGACCAAATATACCCAAGTAAGTGATCTGAATCTTCTTGCTAAGCAATGTGGACCCCTTCCCATCTCCAGGAGTCTGGCTTGGGTTTGGGACAGGGATGACCAGGGGTTGGGGATGCAGAGAGCTGGACGTTTGCAAGGCAGTGCCCCCATCTGACTCTGGGACAAGGCAAATGCAGCCCAGTCCAAACAGCTCTTCAGTGGTCCTAGGCAGCCATGTGGAACCAACAGGAAGAAGATGGAGACATAGACCGTGCAGGTTTGGTAACTTCAGGGTGGTGTCCAACATCCAAATTAATTCAGAAACTCAAGGAGCTGCTCAGAAATTTGCACAATGGCACACAACAAATAACAGTGCCTGACGTTTTAAAATTCCGCTCAAAGTTAACATTGCCTCTGTGATATCTGATCACCAAAATAAAGAATAGAAAGAATATTATCTTAGTTTCAAAGTAAAAGAAGCTGACTAAGGAAGGAAGGCTGTTTACTGTGGTTTGCTGGGAGAACGGTGACTAACTCCAAACTCACCAAACTCTACCCTAATATTATTTCTACTGGGATAAACAACGTGATTATTAATAAATAAAAGATCAGTTCTTAATATGAAGGCTCAGAAACAGCATGTGCATCATTGTTGATATCCTAGCAAGGGAATGGTTTGGTCAAAGGAATGGTAAGCAGGTCACACCAGCTTGAGGGACAGGCATGGGGGACAGTAGCCAGGAATAAAGACAAGTCAGGCAGAACAAGTCAGATCCAAGAACCATCTCTCATGCAGCTTTCATCCCTTTCTGTCTTGTATTCTTCACTGGAGACAGGCTTCTTTCCCCCTGCTAGTTTGTCTCATTTCTCCCATAGATTGAGAGGTTTGACTCCCAGAGTTGGTGGACTGTTTCTTGTGATTCTGTGGTTCCATATGCCTAAGGAAAGTAGAAAGGTCGCGGACATGGCCTAGATCTCTCCTGTAAGTGGAGGAGGGATGTTAGCAGATTCACAGTCACTTGGAGCCACTGTTTTGGCCAAGACTATAGTGGTGGCCAAAGTAGGATTAGGAGATCTGTTTTCTGACTGTGGGTATAGGTCAGTGATCTAGTACCCAGCATTTGTGAGGCCCTGGGTTCTGTCCTCAGCATTGGAACACACAGACACGCACACACACAGGAAGATAAAATAATTATAGTAAGAAATAGAAAAAGAGGATCGTGAATCTTCAAAGATGCCAAATATCATCACTCATGTTGGTGCACGCCTTTACTCTTGATACTCAGGAGGTAGAGGTAGGTGTATGCCTGAGGTCAGCCTAGATTTCATAGCAAGGCCCAGGTCAGCCAGAGGTACATAGTGAGATCCTATCTGCCAAGTCCAGGATTTGGTTTATGCATATATATTATCTGCAAGCCCAAATAACACTGAGTTCAGTTTTTCAAACTCATCAGGAGCAGAGAGTTTGGCCAATGAGTCCTTACACTGGGTCCACCACGAGCAAGCTGCAGGCAGGCTGATGTCCTTGTTTGGGTTTCCCTTGCTCTCCTTGTCCATAAAGCTCTCCTCTAGCTAAAGGTAACCTTCTAGGTCAGGACTCAGTTGCTCTGAATTCTTCGAACACAGAAGAACCCTTCAGAAGCATAGTTCGATGGCCTGGAGTCTTTCTGAAAAGCCGTTGACAATGACACTGGGACTTGTTTCCTCTGCATATACTGGATTTTTGGGATCCAGTCTGTTTGGATACTCACCTTCCTGGACCTGGAGGGAGGGGGGAGGAACTTGAACTTCCCACAGGGCAGGAAACCCTGACTGCTCTTAGGGATGGAGAGGGAGGAGGAGGGGGAGTGAGGGGAGTGGGAGGGTGTTGGGAGGAGGGGCGGAAATGGAAACTTTTATAATTTAATAAACTTTGAAAAAAAAAAGAAAAACTAAAGATGAAGAAAAAAAGAAGCATAGTTCGTGAGTATGTACTGTCAAAGGACATCACAGTTTCGAAGTCTAGAAACCACAGGTATATAATTTATACGAAACACAAGCTTGCAAGTTACATAGACTAGT
The DNA here is from genome assembly GCF_982192425.1 of Myodes glareolus. NCBI lineage: Eukaryota > Metazoa > Chordata > Mammalia > Rodentia > Cricetidae > Myodes > Myodes glareolus. The sequence goes on from NC_142030.1 coordinate 67,364,312, forward strand.
CAGGAATGTATTTTTAAAACTAAAACAGTACATCTGGCAAGTCAGTCACACAACTTACACAGGCCCTCCTGAAAAGTTTTTGTGGGCCAGTTTTCCCGTGGTCATGAAAGTGAACGAGCATGGGATCTGGCTGGCAAGATGGCTCAGCCTTGAGGAGCGCTCACACCTTGTGATGGCTAGTTTTGGTTGTCAACTTGACGACTTCTGGGATGAACCGCAATCCAGAAATGGAGGGCACACACGTGGGAGATTTTCTGCTTGGTTTGAAGGGGGTAAATCCACTTCTAATCTGGACTTTTCAGGTAGGAAGACACACTTGTGATCTGGATCTTGAGGTGAGAAGGCACACCTTTAATCTGGGTCACACCTGCTAGAAACCTCTATGAGGACGTGGGAGAAGGACGGCTTTGTTCTTTGCCTGCTTGTCCTCCTTCATCTTGCCAGCACATCCATCCCTTCACTGGCATTGGGGCCTACTTCCCTGGATGGCAGCATATGTAGAAGATCAGGTGAGACCCAGCCTTATGGGCCTGAGAAACTATGAGATTCTTGGCCTTTCTTTTCACAGGTAGCCATTGCTGATTTAGTTGGACTGCAAGCCTGTAAGTCATTCCAATAAATTCCATGTTCTGTGTGTGTGTTCATTCCATAAGTTCTGCGACTCTAGAGAATCCTGACTAATACCCTCTTCTTATAGATGACCAGGTTCTGTTCCCAGAATTCATATCAGGTGTCTCCCAGCTGCCTATAATTCTAGATCCAGGAGCTCCAATACCCTCTGGAAAGGCACATGCACTCTACATAAAATAAACATGTTAAAAAGGGTGGGGAATGCACTTGAGCTCTGTTCACTACCAAGATCCAACCAATAACTGTCTGCAACATTGGATGGCCTCTGTTTACAATGGCTGTGGCCTTTCCTCCCCTCCCCTTCTCTCCCCTCTTCGCCTTCACTTCCCTTTTCTTTCCTCACAACTTAGTTTTGACTTTTATTCTCAATGGTGTTTGGTTACTCATGGCAAAAGTGTTTGTTGAATCATTTTGCAAAGCGGGAGACCCAAGGTTCTAAAGTTGTGGTGAGAACCTGGGTTAGTTTGCCCATTTTAGGATGTTGGTTGCTGGAGTCCTCTAAGACAGTGGCTCTCCAACTTTCTAAGGTCGTCATCCTTTAATACAGTTCCTCGTGTTGCGGTGACCCCCCCCCCAGCCATAAGATTATTTTTGTTGCTACCTCATAACTATCATTTTCTACTGTTACAAATTGTAAATGTCTACTATGCAAGATACCTGGCATTTGACTCTTGACTCTAAAGGAGTTGTGACCCACAGGTGAGAAGCACTGTTATAAAGTCCTTCAGTTTTCTTTCTATGTCTCTCAGAACCTTAACAGAAAGAGTGTGAGCAAGCAATTCCCCATCTAACTCTCGGACCAGTGCCTTCCAGTCAGCAGTCTATATAACAACATAGGTTTGTCCGAATTTTTACTCTGTAGTGATAGTTACAGCTCAGCTTTTAGTCCCTGAGAAACGTGGAACAGTCTATCAACGTCTGCATGTTGAGGATTTTGTTTTCCTATTTATCTTTTTGTTGTTGTTGTTGCTCCTTGCAATATTTCCCCCAGTATCCTACAATGTGATGTTTTGTAGATATTAGACTTTAGAAATGTCTCCCTTTTCCTGGATTCTATTATACCTTTCCTTTTAAAGGAGATGAAAGTTGAAGGTGAGGGTGGGGTTCTGCCTACCATGCTAGACTATTTCCCAAAACGCTTGGTGGTCCTTAACCTGCTTACTAATACTTGAGAGTCAGTTTACCCTTACAGAGAAAAGGTCCATTCTTTCCTTTGGAGTAGGAGTAGGGTGGTACCTTGGGGTGGGACAGAGGCTGCGTGGACATCTCTAATTTACTAACACTTTAAAAAAATCGAATGGAAGTGTAGGTGTGGGTATGTGCTTGTGAGTGCAGTGCCTGCTTGGCATGGGTATTGGGAAGCGAGCACTGCCCCTACTCAGATCTTTACCTAATCCCATTTTAGGGAAAATTTCTTACTTCCATATTTCTCAGGATAAGCATCTCTACTTCCTAACTGTCCAGAGTTCTTCTGTGCACATAGGCTGACTTCCTTTTGCCTTCACCCTCACGGGCGTCTTTTTCTTTTTCTTGACTGCCCTTTCTCCTCATCTTCCAAGCACATCTCTGTTGTGATCTCTTCTCCCATTACTTTTATTGTAATTCAGGGATGCTTTGGGAGACAGTACAGATCAGACACATTTTCAACTCCTCAGCTATAGATGGAAGTCACTAAATTGTTACTATATTTTTATTCTCTAAGGTGGATTCTCAAAAAGTGTTTCCATCTGGGCTTGAACTCAGTTCTTATGCATCAACTTCTCACACATGTGCGGAGGTCAGGGGGCAACTTTGTGGACTCAGGGTCTCTTCTCCCACCTTTATGTGGTTCCAATGGTCACCAGCCTTGCGAGCCAGTGCCTTAACTTGGAGCCATCTCATGGGCTCCGAAACTAATAATTTAAATAGGAACTGCTCGTTATGGACACGCTGGCCTTCAATAGCAAATATAGCTGCTGATACTCGATGATAAGCATCCGATCTATGCAGGATTTTATCATAAGTATGAAAATCTCTTGCTGAGTGAAGTTTTACTTAAACACAGTGAAAATGACAAAAGGCATACTGACTGATCTAAACAGATAAACTCTAAAATACTTTTATTACTCATTTCTAGAAGGATTAAGAACATTTCATTCTGGAATGTGAAACCACAGTTGGAACTACATCCCTAGAGAGGTGGGCTCAATGGTTTTGGACTAAGCCCTTCCTGTGTGCAATGCAATAACCAACTTCATTAGTTTGGTAGAAAATTTTCTCCTGCAACATATTTTTTTGAGACAATTTGAGCCGAATTTTATTTTTGAATTTAAAATCTTACATAATCTCACCCTTCCCTTTTTTCCCTCCAGCCCCTCCCATGTATCTCCCTTGCTCTCAAATTCTTGGCCTCCTTTTCTTTAATTGTTGATGTGTGTGTGCATGCGTTTATATACCTAGTATATAACCACAAGCGGCTCAGTGGGTATGTTACTTGCATGTGTATGACGCCAGGGCTGACCACCTGATGCTGGACAACCAGCTGGGGCCCTCTCCCTTGGGAAGGCTTTCACTCTTTCCCGACAGTTCTGGAAGGCACAATCTCGCAGCAGACCTCCTGTTCCTCTGGCTCTTAAAGTCTTTCTGCCCCTCCTCCTGGCTGTTCCCTGGGCCTTAGGTGAAGGAATTGTTATAGATGGATCAGTTGTGACTGGGCACCCTGTGATTACTTGTTCTCTGCATTTTGATTGGCTGTGGTTTTCTATAATGGTCTTCCTCTTTGTTGAGGGGTGAGAACTAATATATAGTGCGACATTGTTTAAATAACACGTGGGTGGATAAAATGAGAAACTAAAATTAATCCCATTTTTCTTCAATTTAATTGTGTGTGTGTGTGTGTGTGTGTGTGTGTGTGTGTGTGTGTGTGGTGTGGGAATATGCATGAGTGTGCATTGGTATGCCTCCATGTAGAGGCCAGAGCAGGGCTTTGGGCATCTTCCTCTATTGCTGTCTTCTTTATTTCCTTGAGACAGGGTTTCTTTCTTCTTGTTTTCTGAAACAGGGTTTCTCTGTGTAACCCTGGCTGTCCTGGAACTCCATCTGTAGTCCTGGCTGGCCTTGAACTCAGAGTTTCTGAGTGCTGGAATTAAAGGCACGCGCTACCACTGCCTGGCCAAGACAGGGTTTCTAACTGAACCAGTAATTTTCCTTTTCAGCCAGACTGTCTGGCCAACATGCTCTTGGGATCTGTTCGTCTCTGCTCCCCAGTGTAGGGTAAGAAGAAGTTCAGCCATATGGGTGCTGGAAGCTCAAAGTCAGGGCTTTGTGGTTACAGGGAAAGAGAGGGCTCTCATCCACTTAGTCATCTCTCTAGTCCCCCGTTTGATTATTTCTCTTTTACTGAAAACATTTTGAAGGCAATTCAACTTTTTTGAATTCTTAAGCTTTCATAACATAGTGTAGAAATGACTTTTAAAATTAAACATATGTTGGGTATCTCATACACAGGACTGTTCATTGTTAGCATGCTTTATATGATATTCAGTGTTTTCTAAGCCCCATCAACATATGTGGCATTGTGCTATGTTTGGTAAGAACGCATGTGCAGCAGTTTTACTGGGAAGAATATGTGGTGTAGACATGAGTCAGAATGCCTAGGTTTGATGCCACCGTTGCCATTTCCACTGGCTCATGCCAGTCATTCAACATGTTTAAGCCTTATATGAAAACATATAAAAGACTAACTTTCCAGGGTCATCATGACAACTAAACAAGGTGACATTAAGTCAAGCATTGGCTTTAATGAATGCATTTTTTAAAATAGACAAAGAGAGACATGGGTCATGCTATCCAGGAATTTATAGTCTTGGAGGACTTAAGAAATGTATGACTTTGGCCAGGTATGATGCCTATAATCCTGTCAGCAACACAGAAGCAGGAAGATCCTTGCAAGGCCAGCCTGGACTATACAACAAGTTCCAGGATAGTCAATGCATCATAGGAAGACCCCAATCTCAGAAAAACAAAACAGTAAAGAAATTTACATTGATAAAAAACAGCAAACCATTATATAATAAACTGCCAAAGCCAGAGGACACTAATTTATCCTCCACACCTTTTGGAGAAGGGAGACATTATGGGAGAAGCAAAGAAAGTATGGAGAGAGGAAGTGATGTGGGATTCCCCTCTATATGCTGTAAATATGTTTTATTACCATTGGTTAATAAAGTAGCTACTTTGGCCTATGACAGGACAGAATATAGGTAGGTGGAAAAACTAAACTGAATGCAGGGAGTCAGAGAGATGCCATGTAGCCACCGAAGAAGAAAGATGTCAGAACATTACCTGGTAAGTCACAGCCTCACGGTGATTCATAGATTAATAGAAAAGGGTTAATTTAAGATGTAAGAGCTAGTTAGGAATACACCTACACCATTGATCAAACAGTGCTGTGATTAATATAGCTTCTCTGTGATTATTTGGGTCAGGGCAGCCAGGAAACCAAAGCAGAGTATTCGATTACAAGAAAGATGTAACAGGAGTCAATGCATATTCATAAGGAGAATTTGCATACTCAAATCAGTCACAGAATCCCAACTAGTGAGTAAAACGGTGAGGTGAACTGGCAGGGTAGACAGTCTGTGGCAGTCCTGGGTGCCAGTTTAGTAAACGACAAGAGACAGGGTGCGTGTGTGAGGATGGGGCTGTTGAATTGGGTGGTGAAGTGGCATAGCAAGACCAGCGAAATGGCTCCTTCTTTAAAGGCGATTCCCACCAATTCTGATGACCCAAGTTTGGTTCCTGTGATTCACATGGTGGAAGGAAAGAACTTACTCAGAAACTGCCTATGCTTTCACACAAGTGCTGTGACACATACATGTACATACAGACAGACACAAATGCACAATAAATAAATGGAATTAAATTTTTTATTTCCTTCCTTCTTTCCTTCCTTCCTTCCTTTCTTTCGCCACGCAGTGATGACATGCGCCTTTAATCCCAATACTCAGGAGGCAGAGGCAAGCAGTTCTCTGAATTCGAGACCAGCCTGGTCTATAGAGCAAGTTCCAGGACAGTCAGGCTGTTACATAGAGAAACTGTCTCAAAACAAACATACAAAAACAATTTGTTTTTGTCTTGTTTTGTTTTTAAAGGAACTGATGTAGGAAGGGATGTGTGACAGTTACCTAAAGCAAAGCAATCAGTTGGAAATACCGCCTTCCTCCCAGGTGCTGGGAATGACAGACCTGTGCCCACACGGGACTCAAAAGATAGCTTTTCATACGAGCAGGGTGTGCTGGTACAGGCTCTCATCCCAGAACTTGGGAGGTGGACGCAGGACGATCAGGAATTCAAGTTTGTTCTTCGAAATGTAATGAGTTTGAAGTCAGTCTGGACTACGTGAGACTGTCTCAGAAAAACCAAAACCAAAAATAAAAGACTTTTTATTGAAAATAATTCTGAATTTATAGGAAGGTTGCAAATGCCCACTCTTTGCCTATCACCTGCTGTTAACATTTTATCACTACATCTATATTTACATAAATAATAAAAATAGACCTATCTACTGTATTTTTTAAATCATATACACACCTTGGACCTTTACTCCTAAATACTTCAGTGTGTAGTTCTTAAGGATGGAACCACATTAGTCAGTGATTTTAACACTAATACCTCAATATATCTACAATTAATTTCTCCATTAACTCACTAATTTTCCGCTCCCATTGGGAAAGACCCAGTCTACTCTCTCATGTAAGATTTAGTATCACTTCCCTTCCACACAAATATTGTTAGAGCTTTTGTCTTTTACAACAGTAACATCCACAAACACTATCCACTCAGCCCCCTTTAAAAAGTAAAACCTGACTTTGCGCACTGGGGACTGAGCTGTTACTTTCCCACTTAGATGTCACGTTTCCAGAGAGTCATATCTGAAGGCAAGTAATGTCTGTCTGTCCCTCTTCTGTAATCTAAATACCCACCGATGGTTCTCCCCAATCTTTAGCACTTATTACACAGTGATTTTCCCACTTTACATTCTACCATATTAATATTTGTTTCTATCCCTACTTATTAGCAGTTTTATCAGTGATGGGGGAGCAACCCAGGACCTCATGCATGCTCTGTGAATACTCTACCACTGACCCATATCCTTAGCCAATCGATTTTAGTGCGAATTTATGAATTGCTTTTAAAAACTTGAACCTTTTTGATATTTTAAAAAGGAAACTGGTATGAAATTGGACAAGGAACCTTTCTTTCCATTACATCTGAAAAGTTATGCTTAAAATTCTCACAAGGGAACTTGAACACAATTCACTTACTTGGGGAAAAAAGCTATCAGATAAATGCAACTATCCAAACTTAGAGGAAGACGTAAACATAAACAAAAAGATTTTCTGTTACATAAATGGTCCCAAAGTCAGAGCTTTTGTAGCATTTGTGTTTTGTTTAAAATATTGTGTTTCCCAGGCTACTCTAACTGCTACCAGGCAGTTCAGGGTGTGTATGTGTGTGCACATGACTGTAGCAAGGCAGTGCTATCGTGGCAGGGACAGGAAAAGCACAGCAGAAACACAGTTCTCAGTGCCAGACCTGTGAGAGACTACAGGAACAGAGTAGGCCAAGACTGCCTACTGGACGGTTACGAGAATAAGCATTATAAGCTCCTGAGGGCATCTTGTATCACAGTTTTTGATTTTAACCACATTACCACTGGGTCATCAGGAAAAGGCTCAACTACACTGTGTTCTGTTTTCTTGTGATACCATAGACCAAACCCAGGCCTCTGAAGATGCTAGGCAGGCACTATAAACTTCTGAGTTATAAGCTGTATTGTATTTTATTAGTTTAAAGCAAAATACGGTGAAATTTCAAAAGAAAAAAAAAACCAATGAAAATGGTTTAAGTTGCTTCTATAAGATGAAAACCCAGTTTATGGAGAATAACTAATTATGACCAACCTTCAGTGACTCCTTTAATAACCATGTCAGATAAAGGAGGCATTGCTGAAACTGCCTCTAATATTGAGAAATTGTAAAACATACAAACATTTATGTATACATAAACTTGCCCCCAAGGGAATTCCAGGGAAATATTAATCATTAAGTAAATAAAACCCTGCTGAGGCATGCCTGATACAGAACTGCTCCTGGGAGGAGCAGCTTAATTGTAAATTACTTAATATGGCACCCAGACTTGAATGCTCTGTTCAGCACGGTCCTTAGCACCCTGACTCTACTGCACGCCTTTCTCCACTGGAGTCTAGCGGACTCTCTTCACAGCTGTGCGTCCATTTTCTGTACAACAACGTCCTCTTCAGAGTCCCCTCTCACGCCTGTCCCCTCCCGGGGAAGTTCGAATATTCTGTTCTGCCTATGTTTTAGATCAGTATGTTGGAAACACAACTGACATGTTCCTTCAAGATGCCTGCCTGATTTGGGTTTTGACAGGGAGATGAATTGTTTGTTGATTTGCTTTTTGCTCTAGTGGTGTCTTGCCTTTGAAGCGCTTATTGTCCATCTAAATGGGTCCCTTGGCTTATCCCTTGGAAGCAAAGTAATGCAGAGTAATAAAACTGTTACACAGTGGTGACTCCCCCGAAATGACTTTTAAGCATATTGAATTCTTATCGATTTCTGTTTTATATAATAGCAGCATTTCTGTTGTATCCATTAGCATTTTTTGTTCTAAGACTGTGCAGATTTCCTCTTCTGGCAAAAGCAAATGGAACTCATAAAGCAACTTACAGAACTATAAAAAAAAAAACAGTGCTCTGGTAAAGAAAATTAGTTGTAAGTAGTCACTGCTTTATTTACATATAAATGGACGGGGAAAGACTTTGAAACAACAACAAAAACATAAAGGATAAGCTTTTTTTCCTATCTTTTTTGGCTTTTGGAGTCAGAGTCTTAGACTGTAGCCCAGGTTGGCCTGGAATTGAAGCCCATCCTCCCACCTCGGCTACCTGAGCTCTGGGATTACAGAGCCAGCGCCAGACCCACCTCTCTTATTATTTTGGGGGTGTGCATGTGGGCGCCCAGTCCATAGTTTGTGGGCAGAGGGCAGCTCTCAACCTTCCGCCTGGTTGAGGCATGGTTTCTCAGAAGCACAGTTGTATATTCCAGCCAAGAGTCTCCTGTTTCCCCTCCCATTTCCCTGCAGGAATTCAGGGATTACAAAAGTTTGCTAAATTCTGCCCCTTTCCTTCCAAGTCCTGAGTTCAGGACTGAGCTCAGGTCCTCAGGCCTGCCAGGTTAGCAGCGCCTCTGTCTCCTTCCTCTCAGGACTGAGCTCAGGTCCTCAGGCCTGCCAGGTTAGCAGTGCCTCTGTTTCCTTCCTCTCAGGACTGAGCTCAGGTCCTCAGGCCTGCCAGGTTAGCAGTGCCTCTGTTTCCTTCCTCTCAGGACTGAGCTCAGGTCCTCAGGCCTGCCAGGTTAGCAGCGCCTCTGTCTCCTTCCTCTCAGGACTGAGCTCAGGCCCTCAGGCCTGCCAGGTTAGCAGTGCCTCTGTCTCCTTACTCATCTTCTTGCAACCTTTTTCTTCTTCTTCTTTGCAAGTTCAGAAAAAACAAATTCAACTGAACTCTTAAGGTTCATAAAGTGTGGTTTTTGCAGGTTGTCAACATGAGCAACACATTTTGAATGATTATTCCAAATTCAGACATTCTGTAAGCATAGGAATCTATGATGAACTCTTAGGCCTTTTCAAAGTCTGGGCCACTGCCTTTACAGTAAACTGTGAAAATTACTGGCAGACGTAGAGACATGGGCCCATTTGTTTTTAACGAAGCCCCAGTTCAAGTTTAAAGTAACTGCAAGACATTTATGGCAAGTAGAATTCCCCGATTTCCCTCAGTTTACTATTTTAAAAGCAGTTAATAACTTGGGACAACAGTGTATGCATATATAAAATTGTATGTATTATTGTTGGCACAGTCGACCACTTTTTCCTTAATCTCCTCCTAACTCGGAAAAAAAATCAAACATTTACTCAATAACAAAGGTTTTTCTCCCCCCACTCAACTGTTATTTCGGTTTGCCTATTGTTTCTTTTGGGACTTGATGCCTACATCCTAATACATGTGAAGCCTTTTCGACAATCACCCGTCTATTCTCAGTTGAAATTTTCGGATAGCTTTTTTTCTTCTTCTTTGGTTTCTGTACCTCTCAGTGATTCCGTCACTATTGGAGAGACTTTCAAAGTAAAATGGAATAAAACCCAACATTGGACTTTATTGCTTTTTCTTGCGTTATTTCTTCCCCCTACTCTTGCATAGGGGTGAGCTGACCAAGGTGATGGAGCATTCTACCTTCTCCAACTAGAGCGAGGCTGGCAGAAGCCAGTCCAAGGGTACAGTTGTTAGCTTTCTCCTGCACAACAGAGCAATCCGTTCTGCTTTAGTTATTATATGGAGGAAGGAAATCAAACGCAACATTTTGGTCACTTCACAGTCTGCGGTCTGCTGTAGAACTGTCCCTCCGCATTCTATTGCACATTGCCTACAAGAGGACTGCATCACTCCCGAATGATACACCTCGGTGGCTCACAGAAAACCTTCCACTAAGTCACACTGCATCAAATGGTGCTAATTTTATGTAGGCCACCAAGGTGCACCCTGAGAAACAACACCCTTCCATCCCCTTTCATTCGCAGGAAAAGAAAATCACATTTTAGAATCACGTCCCCGCAAGGTCCACCTGGAACTCTTCAGTCTGGGACGGCGGGGGGGGGGGGGGTCGGGGGGGTATTCCAAATTTCGATTATTTGTTCATTAAACCAAGGACAGTCACCCTGCTTAACACCTACAGGGGCCTACCCAACACTTCCGGCATGTTAATGTGTGAGAGCCCTGACTCCATCATTTACGGTCCTATCGCTGTGGGGTGACTCTTCCCATCCGCAGCCCCTTTACTTGTCCGCCACGACAACTGAGGGCGCCGCCTGCGTGGGCTGGGTATTTGATCCCGGGGCTGACTTTTGTTCTCTGGGTTTCAAGGTGAGCTGTGCCCCGCACCGCGAGCGCCCCCCGAGACCCCGTGCACGAGCGGCCGTGGGGCCCCACCTGTCCGCCCTGAGCCCTGCGGCTCTTCCCTGCGGCCCCGCGCTGCGGCTACGGCTGCGGCTGCTGCGCGCGCCCCGCGGACACCGGTACGGGAGGCGGTTGGGCTCGGCGGGCAGCAGCCGGGCGTCCGCGGCGCGCGCCGAGACCCCGGCGACCCGGACCTCCCCGGCCGCGCGAGCGCGCTCAGTTGGTGCGCGCGCCGCGCCGCTCCGCCCCGCCCGCCCGGCGCGCGCCCCCTGCGCGGCCGGGGTGGAACCGGCGCACTCCCCTCCCCCGAGCGCCGGCGGCGGGTACTGAATGAGAGACGCCGACTGCTCGGCTGGGCGAGCGCTGCCTCGGAGCTGCGGGCGAAGCGGAGGCGACGGCCGCGGCTACACAGGTCGGTGTGGCTGGCTGGCGGGTGGGCGGGCGGGAAGGCGCGGGCAATGGCGGCGGCCGCGGTGCGCGGCACGGGAGGGAGGGCGGACTGCGGGGCGCTCACGATCCCGCGGTGGCGGAGGCCCCGGCGTCGCCTCAGCCTCGCAGGTGAGCCGGACCGGGTCCCGCCGGGCCAGCCACACCCCCTCCCGGGCCGGGTGCCTGCACCCCGCAGCGGGCCGAGGCGGGGTGACCTGTTGCGGGGCCGAACCGCCCGCGGAGCGCGGGGTGAGCGGCGCCGCCGAGGCCGCGCGCGGACACATAGTTGGGGGGGGGCTCCCGCACCGCCGCGCAATCTGCCCGCAGCGGCCGGAATTCCTTTGCAGCGTGGGCTTCGGCGGGCTCGTAAACACCGGGCTTGGGAGGTGATGGAGCTGACCTGGAAGGGAGCCCGGACCTGTGCTCTGCCGCGACTCCCCGCCCCCCTCGAAGCGCTTTTCCTGCCGCCGTGTGCGGTGTAGACGCAGGCGGGTTTCAGGGTGCGTGGGCGTGTTTGGGAAGAAGCTGCGAGCTGATAGGAGGTACCTTAGTACGAATGTTAATTGGTTTGAATTGGGAGGGGTGAGGGAGGAGGAAGAAAGGGCTCTGGTGCTTGCCGTGGAGGAGGGGCGTTTGCAACCCGAAATCCCTCTGCAGAAAGCGCTCCACAGAAGCATCCAGTGCCTATTGTTTAAGATCCGAGGATGAAAACACGGGCGGCAGTTAATTGAGCCTTTCCCTGTAGGTGTTCTGTATTTTCTTTCTCTCATAACACTTAAGTCGCTGTAGAGCTTTGTTTCTGTACCAGTGTGTGTTTATGAGTTGACTTTGGTGTTTGTTTGTTTAATGTTTACCATCCGGGGGACTCGAGTTCATGGTGTCTTTGAAGATGACCATGAGAAAGAATCTCGAGGAAGTTTTCATTCCCTGCATGCAGGAGTACCGCAGTGCCACTGTTGGTAACTTGCAAACTAAAAGGCTTGTCCTACCCAAATATGACTGTTCCGGCTGTGGCATCAGAAATATAGTAAGTGTAAGTGCGATTATTGCTGAAGTGGGATTTATAACCAAACAGTATTGTTTTGATAATAATAACCTCTAGTGAACATGTGTAACCATGAAGCTTCGAAATTTGGAAAATTAGCTACATCTTGTAGGTTAAATGTGTTTATTAGCATTCCCTGAACTAACTTAAGTGTAGTTGTTTTAAGCTTTAAATTCTGGCATAGTAATTTTTAAATACTCAGACCCGCCTTCCTCTCCCATCCCATTATATTCGACCTTTCCTTGATTGTAGGAACTTCAGTTTTTTTTAGAAATACTGTTGATCTTGTCTTTTTACACCAGATTGCAGCAGAAGTTGAAAGATCTGTTTGTGTGTCAAGATCGCAGTATACTTTTCTGATACTACAGTGTCGGGAAGGATACACCCAAAAATTCTGAGAGAAAAATTCTGTTTAAAAGTCAGCTGTGAATCAGATATGCGTGAGTAATGCAGTTTGTATACATTTAAATACTAGCATATCCTTTTTTAGTTTATTATGTCCTTACAATTGGGATAGTGGTTGTGAGCAGTGAAAGATGTCTTTGTTGGTGAAATTAATTTGATTACAATTTGAACCTTCTTTTTCTTTTTCTTTTTTCTTTTTTTTTTTTTTTGAGACAGGGTCTCATTTTGTAGTTCTCAACCATCCTAGAAGACCAGACTGGCCTCTAGCTCACTGAGAAATGCTTGCCTATACCTTCAGAGTGCTAGGATTAAAGGCATGTACCTCCAGGCCAGGCTACTTTCAAGCCTTTGTTCAGAGGCTAGTTTATTCTACACACATTGAGTGCCTGATAGGTGCTGTAGTCTGATAGATGTGGAGGGGACTCAGCAGAGTAAAATCGGTGTGTGCTTTGGTGGAGATAAAGTGATACCTGGGTCTATTAGTTTAAAAATCTCAGGATGCCTTGTGAGTTAGGATATTGTTTGCATTTTTCCTTCTGAGAATAGAAGGAACTGTTAGTGAACAAAAGCATCAAGACAGTTTTCTTAAACTATGCTTCTGTTTATACACATTGGGTATCTGGTATCCAAACATACTCAAAATATATACTCTACCTGGAGTCAGAGCGTGTGTGGTTTATATGTGGTTAAAACATTATACTTTTGGTTTATATACCTAAATGAAATGTTTGCTGATATTCTCTCGGTATTTATTTATACGAGTCTTTAGGAAAAGTAAAGCATTCTCCTTACCCCAGTGAAACAGCTCTCTATCGTTCTTTGGTTGCTAAAAGAAAAGTCTGTTAAGTGAAAATCTAATGAGAAGTGATCATTTTATGCTGTGATTAATAAGTGTGACGCACGTTGGTGTAGATCTTTGTAGATTCCAAAGATTTAAAAGAATTTATAAATATGTTGTTACTTCTTAGGACTATCAGTAACTAACCTCTACCTTATGTAGGCATTATTTTCTCCATTTCAGCGTGGGAAATGAGCCAGCAGTAAACATTCAGTGACCCCCAAATCCAGATGGTAGCTCTTACTTGAGTGTGATGTTCCACCACCTCCAGATGGTAGAGTCTGGGGGAAGATGAACACCTGAACATTTAGTGTACGACTGGTCTCCAGAAAACTTTTTTTTTGTTTTGTTTTGTTTTGTTTTTGGTTTTGTTTGAGACAGGGTTTCTCTGTGTAGCTTTGGTTGTCCTGGAACTCTATATGTAGACCAGACTGGCCTAGAACTCACAGACATCTGCCAGAGTGCTGGATTAAAGTTGTGTGCTACCATTTCCTGTCTCTAAGATTTTAAATGTTAATCTATTGAAATTGGCTATTTTCTTTGAAAATATTGCTTTCATTTGATATTTAAAATGAACACATGCAAACTTTTGAGAATAAAATGCATTAAATTGGATTCTGTTTTGAATACAAGTTTTTTTGTTATCTAATGTTTGTTTTTTGAAATAGTTATTTCTTTCTGGATTTCATACTTTCATAGTTATTTAGTTTTCAATAAAAATATAGTTCAAATGGCTTGAAGTTGTCACAGTGTTAGCAGTCGCTTGGAAAGGAGTGAGTTTTTTGCGTTACCTTATAATTACTGCCTTGAGTATGGTTTAAATTCCCATTAGTTCCTTCTTAATGAGAGAATGAAGATTGGATATGATAAAATTCCACTGATTTTTAATTAATCTGCACTCTTTCCTTTTCCATGCTTTATAGTTTTATTTTCTTTGCTTCCTACGTTTTACTCAAGAACTCACTTTAAATATTCTCCAAATGGGTTTTAATCATCAGCCTCTTTCCTCCCCTTTTTCCCCTCCCCCCTCCGCTTTCCCCCTTCTTAGAAAAGTCCCTGATACTTAAAAAGTGTTCAGTTATTGGCCAGAGAGTGAAGTAATGGTATTAAGTGATATGACCACTTTGTTCTTTTGTTAAAATTTGTACTTTAACTAATACAGGGTGCATGTAGGAAGTGACATTACCAAATTCCTAGAGAGGCCTTTCACCCCTCACTCATCTCCTCATGACTTTCCTCATGGTTTTGATTACAAGTTCATTGTTTACATTATTATGTTTCTGTAAATATGTTTAACAGTTGAACCTTGAAGTGTGCTATGGTTGAATTTCTTGTCATTAGATTGTTTTCTTTTGTATTTTTCCTTACTCTCTTATGTGTCTTTATTTTTTTCTCTAGTCAAATCTACAGACACATAAGGTGATAGGTATTCAAACTTGTTAAAAATTGGGGACGTCTAAGAAGCCTCTGCTTTTGTTCAGTAGTGTTGCTCTGCACTGGGATGCAGCTTGAGCCTGGCCTCCCGTCATTGTGCTCCTGTGGAGCCTGTGCTCGCTAAACTCAGTTTACTTTCTTGTTTAGGTGAGTTGTATCTCCTGTTGACTGACTTAAAGATGACTCACACTCAGAATCCCAGTGCTTGAAAGCTGAGGCAGAAGGATTGCTAGGAGTTCCAGGCTGGTCTGGGCCAAAGTTTAAGACTGTCTTTTAACAAGCAAAATATGTATGGTAGGGTAAACTTTTTGAATTGTTGATGTTGCTGAAAATACCTTTTTCTGCCTTGATCATTGTCAGGGCTAGATTCCGAATTAAGATGATAATTTATCCTTGAAATAAAAGGGAGCACTGTGAAATAGAAGGGATTGCTGTATGATTTCCTATCTTCGAGTTGATGAAAAGTCTTAGTGCCATTCAGAGTTTTCTTCCTTTACATGTGATATGGTCTTCAGATTTTTTTTTTTTTTTTTGTCATCGGTCTGTCCGATGTAACCCTGGTATGTTGTCCATGTCCTGTGAGTCTTCATTTCTGTGCACTGAATTTAGTAGGTCATGTAGCCAGTGTGCTTTGAAGAGCTAAATTGTAAGTGGTGCAGATAGAATGAGCCACACAGTCTTTGTCCAGTGACAGAGTTTGCTCTTCTGTAGCTTGTGAAAGGAGCCGCAGGCACCACGCAGGTGGCAGGCCTTGTAGTTTGCAAGACCTTGATCTAGCTTTGTATTTGCCTTACCAGTAGAGCATGTTGTTATGAAGGGGATAGGAGGCAGAACATGGGTAGAGGCACGCTGGTGATAGCTTCAAGTCTCAGCTGTTTATAGGAATTGGTCATCAGAGAAGAGAAAGGAGGAGCTGGAGAGTGTAACAGACCTGAGAAGACAGTGAATGACATCATCAGAGTGATGGATGAGTGGAGCAGGAATGGTAGTGTGATTGCCAGACTCACCTGAGGAGAGAATTTCCGCATTCTGTGTGTGTGTGTGTGTGATGTATGTGCAGGTGTGTGAAGGTCTTTGTTCTAGACTTCTCCCTTGTTTAAGACAGTATCTGTTTGTTGGCTGTTGCCCTGCTTGTAAGGGCTCTCCTGTCTCTGCCTCCCATCTTGCCCTGGAGCTCTGTGACCACAGATGTGCACTGCTGTGTTCAGCTTTACATAGGTTCTGAGGATTCGAAGTCAGGTCTTCACACTTGCACTGTAAGTGTTTTGCCCACTGATCCATCTCCACAGCTCCATGGATTTTGTGTTCAGAGCTTTACTAGGAATACCCCTAAAATTTGGTTAAGATAACTTACTATTGATTTCTAATATGTAAAGTAAAAGATTCATGCTTCTCCAGGTCTTGCTGTGTAGTCCTGGATGACCTGGGATTCACTATGTAGATCAACTTCAAGCTTCTGGCGGGAGGCCTCTTGAATACTGGGACTACAGGACTGGTGCACCATGCCCATGCCCCTTAGCATTTTTTTTAAGTCTCTGATAGAAAAGAATGAGAAACACTTTCTAGTGTCAGTGATAGTTTCTGAAGTTTCTAAAATACAAGGGTTGAGCTCATCAAGTCTTTCTATTACAGGTAGTAATAGGATGGGTTGTGCTAATGCTGCTTTCTGTGGAGTGCTCTGTCCTTGACGTCAGCCTCCACTTAACATGCTGTGCTCTCACGCCCCACCTTCTGGGGAACTTCATTTCCCAGTGTCTTAGTTTTTTACTCTACATTTAGAAGGTTTTATTATGCATTTTGGTTTTCTTCAGAGTTTTACTAAGTTCGTAAACTATATCGTAAAGCTTTCTTTTTTCCTGTTCTCTGAAGTAGTTTCATAGGGGCTGTGTACACCGCACAGAATGTGAAAGTGAGCAGGAAGTTTCTAGGACTGGAGGGTGTGAGCTAGTGGTCGGGTGATCAGATGTGCCTAGCGTGTGTACGGCCCTCGGTGTGTTCTCCCGCATCCCTGCTTAAAAACCTAGAAGAAAATATGTTTATGTGGCTCTTGTAGATAAAAGTGTTTTGTTTTGGAGCCCCCAAAGTCAGCATTGATAGTGTGTATTAACAGTATCTATTCATCAAGTGGCAGTGTTCAGGGAGCAGACGGGCAAATGACAGATTAGAAAATGTGTCTACAATAATTAACTCTGCCAGAGGGCTTGTGTGGAGTGTATTTTAAAGGTACATCATTGTGAAAACGTGTAAACAAATGGGTGAACGATCTGAATATTCACAAAGTGAGTATTCTAACGGCTAAGGTAACAGAGTACTTGTCTGTCAAGTTCAGAGACACAGGTGCAGTTTAAAATGATAATGCAGTACTGTCCACCAGAGGCATTGATGAAAATGCCTGAATGAAAATGCTGGCAGTGGTGACCAGCATGGAGAGAGGGTCAAGGGGTGGGGCTTGACTTGGGAGAATCCCTGGGCATCTTCTGCTAACGCTCTGCATTTGTGTGTTCTTTGATCTGCAGAGTGTGTGTGACCTGTTAGCTGCTAGAGTCCTTTCACTCCCAGGTGGAAGTGCAGCTCAGAAACTCTTGAGTTTCAACTCAGAGTTGACCAAATCTGCTTGAGTGCCTCAGGCCTGGAGCCATGGTGGCAGACACAGAGGCCTTAGAGAACAAAGAGCCAGTGACTCTAGGCTTTAACACAAGCAGCCACATCTTTGGCTTCAAACAATAATAAGCAGTAGCAAGTGGTCACAGTGGCTGCTGCTGTACAGCTCCTGTCAAAGCTTATGGTTGTGTTTTGGGTATTGGGCCCCACAGCCCTACAGTGGCTAGTGTTAGCAGCCTTGGTCCCACCTGAGGTGTTGGGACCCTTGGCCCTTAAGACTTGGCAGGTTGCTGAGCCCTACCAGCTGTGCCCGTGCACTCTTCAGTTGTCTGTGCTGTGCCCCTTGTCCCCCCCCCCCCGTGTGCACTCTTCAGTTGTCTGCTGTGCTCCTTGTCCTCCCCCCCCCGTGTGCACTCTTCAGTTGTCTGTGCTCCTTGTCCCCCCCCGTGTGCACTCTTCAGTTGTCTGCTGTGCTCCTTGTCCCCCCCCCGTGTGCACTCTTCAGTTGTCTGTGCTCCTTGTCCCCCCCCCGTGTGCACTCTTCAGTTGTCTGTGCTCCTTGTCCCCCCTCGTGTGCACTCTTCAGTTGTCTGTGCTCCTTGTCCCCCCCCCGTGTGCACTCTTTAGTTGTCTGTGCTCCATGTTCCCCCCCGTGTGCACTCTTCGGTTGTCTGTGCTGTGCTCCTTGTCCCCCCCCGTATGCACTCTTCAGTTGTCTGTGCTCCTTGTCCCTCCCCCGTATGCACTCTTCAGTTGTCTGTGCTCCTTGTCCCCCCCCCCCCCGTGTGCACTCTTCAGTTGTCTGTGCTCCTTGTCCCCCCCCCCCCCGTGTGCACTCTTCAGTTGTCTGTGCTCCTTGTCCCCCCCCCGTGTGCACTCTTCAGTTGTCTGCTGTGCTCCTTGTCCCACCTCCCCGATCCCATCCCACCCCGTGTGCACTCTTCAGTTGTCTGCTGTGCTCCTTGTCCTCCCCCCCCCCCGTGTGCACTCTTCAGTTGTCTGTGCTCCTTGTCCGTCCCCCGTGTGCACTCTTCAGTTGTCTGCTGTGCTCCTTGTCCCCCCCCCCCCGTGTGCACTCTTCAGTTGTCTGTGCTCCTTGTCCGTACCCCCCCCCCCCGTGTGCACTCTTCAGTTGTCTGCTGTGCTCCTTGTCCCCCCCCCCGTGTGCACTCTTCAGTTGTCTGCTGTGCTCCTTGTCCGTCCCCCCCCCCCGTGTGCACTCTTCAGTTGTCTGCTGTGCTCCTTGTCCCACCTCCCCGATCCCATCCCACCCCGTGTGTACTCTTAGGTTGTCTCTGGTGGTTGCCGCCACCTCTGCTGCCGCCTCTGCTGCCTTGAGTGCTGAGTCGTCTTCATGTGACCAGCTCACCATGCTGTAGAAGTGATGATGATCAAAAGTAGCAAGGAAAGACCACTAGGAAGCCTTTTGTGAGACTAATGTTGCAGTATCAAAGGGTCTGCACAGGAGGTGTCTCATGGTTGACCCTAATGAGCAGTCTGCTCTAGTTGTTCCCACCAGTCATGGCATAGCCTTCATTCAGTCACAAGCCTTCTGCTGGAAGTGCCACAATTCTTTTCCTCTGCAAATGGCTGCAATGGTTCACTGGGAGCTGCAGGTCAGCATTGACTAGAACAGTCCAGAACTGCACTTGGACAGCCACTGTTGCTAGCATTGTCTCCAAGGCAAACCTCGAGTGCCTGATGAGGCTGGCTTGCCACGAGTGCAGTCCCTCTGGTTGCCCAAGGGCTGCTGGGCTGGCAGTCACCTGCTGCAGGCAAGGCTCTAAGAACTGTCCGCGCCAGACGTCGGCCCAACCACGCTTGTGTAATAGAATATAAGTACTCAGGGTGCTTACGCAAAGGTCCACCTCTGACCTCAGTGGAGCTTTAGTAGGATTTACCAGTGCCCTAATTGCAGCCATATAGAAGTTGCGTTGATTTGTCTGTCTCATAGATACAGTAGAAACCATCCAAATTATGTGTCTGTTAGTACAGCACTCAGACTACATGTCCATTAGAAGTAAACAAATTTTCATATCATTGGGATAAGTGCAGGATTCTTAGGTTTGGCACTAAATGACAACCAAAGTATCTGCCATGGAGGCTACACAGCATCTGGGTTATAGAACAGTGGTAAAAAGCGCACACTCTAGACGTTCTCTAATATTTAATTTGTGTTTAAAAATTAGGATGATTGGAGTCTGGAGAGATGGCTCAAGCCAGCTAAGAGCACCAGCTGCTTCCAGAGGACCTGGGTTCAATTCCCAGCACCCATGTGGCAGCTCACAACTGTAACTCCAGTTCCAGGGGATCTGACACCCTCACACCAATGCACATAAAATAAAATTAAGTTTAAAAAAATGAGATTGTTTTAATTTTTCTTAGAAGGAAGAGTGTTAGCTTAAGCCTGATTTTTTGTTTTTAACTTTCTTTTGCTGCCTTTTATGCTTTGCCACCTCCCTGAATTCACTCTTCGTTTCTAGGAGACTTCGGACTTTCAGGGGTTTTGCTGGTTTTGTTTAAGCTGGCTCTGAACTTGATATCCTCTTGCCTCTACCTCCCAGTCCTGAGATTATGATGTGCATTACCTGGCCCTGGGTTTGTCGTGAACAGTAACTGTACATATTAGCGGAACTCTGTGCACTACTTCAGTGCTTGCATGCATCATGCACTAATAAAATCTATTATTAGAGTCCTGTCTATTGTCCCCTCAACCTCTAGTGACGGCTGTGTACATTCAGGGGTACTTGATATGTGTATGGGTTTTAAAATTTTTTAATTCCTTCCATCCACCCATCCAGATATCCATCCATCCATCCATCCATCCATCCATCCATCCATTCATCCATCCATATCCACCCATCCATCCATTGTGTGTGCATGACTGTGTGTGCTATTTTGTGTGTATGTCATGGCAAGTGTGTGGAGGTCAGAGGACAACATTGTGGAGTCAGTTCTCTCTGATCGTTGTGTGGATTCTAGGGATTTAACTCAGTTTCCCGTCTTGTGTGTCAAGCACCTTTACTTGTTGAGCTACCTCACCAGCCTTAATTTTCCCTATTCTCTTTTGTCACATGACTTACTATATTTTATGGACCCTAAGTTGACTTCTATTGTAAGATTCACTGTTCAATGTACATCTCAGAATAAAAATGACAGCATCCTGATTAGAGCTCTTAAAAGATGAAAATATGCATACCTTGAAATCAATGAGACCTTTTCTGTTAAAGCATCTTAGATTTTCTTTAGTTAGATCTTTTTGTTGTTGTTACTAATGTACGTTGTAAAACAGATTTGTCTGTACCTGGGGAGATGGCTCAGTGGTTAAGAGCACTTGTTGCTCTTGTGGAGGACCCAGGTTCTGTTCCCAACACTCACATGGCAGCTAACAACTGTCTGTGATTCCAGTTCCAGGAAATATGACAACTCTTCGTGCACACACATTCAGGTAAAACATTCATACACATAAGATAAAAGTAAATAGATGTTTAAAAAAGGATTTCTATGTTGAAATGTGTTATTGAACTCCATCTCAGTCCTAGTTTTTTGGGTTTTTTTTTGTTTTTGTTTCCCTTTTCGTTTTGGTAAAGGGGGTATAATAGCACTGTAATAGATCCTCCGTAAAGCCAAATAAAGTGTATAGTAAAGTATGTAAGAATGCTTCTCTGAATTTCTGAAATTCGGTGCAGCCACAGCATAGTAACTAAAATTACTCTGGCTTTCTGGATTACTTTTCCAACTCTGAGACAGAGGAATAGTTAGGATTGTTTAGAATTTTTCTGGCCTGGGATCAGAAAATCTGTGTCTATTCTGTGGCACTTCTGTGCATGTGCCAAAACCTTCACAGACATTGTGGGGTTTCTAGGTGGGTGATTTCAGGTTTGATCCACAGAGGTCTCTAAGTGTCCAGAAGTTGTTACTTAGGAGTGACTTCTGCCTTTCTCTTCCAGTTTGATATTTTTATAAGTTTGTGTGGTTTGTGCCCTAACTCTTAAGTCAAGACACTAGTGAGAGTACTGAAACAGATATCTTGAGGGTTTACAGGTAAGCAACTAACTTTAGCACCTTTTAGACAATGATATTTTTTGTTTTCTGTGTGCATAGTATTTGAGAGTGTTACACGGGTATCATTGTTTACAACTTGGTGAAAGACAGAATCTTCTAGGTAAAACCATAGTACATAACATCAGATAATACATAATTATATGTTAGCTTGCAGAGTACCAGCATTTCACGGGGGGGGCACAGGAAGGGGAGTGGTCCTCAGTGAGTAATGAAGATGAGGCCGGAGGAGTTAGTCCTCTTGCCATACTGTGTTGAAGGGCTTATTTGGGATGGGGTAGAAAGTGCAGCTTCCGTTTGACTGGACAGAGTAGGGACAGATGAGCATTGAGATAGCATGTGCTGTTGGCCACTAGCTTTGAGCTGCTTGCTCCATTTCCTTCTCAAGGCTGAAGAAAGTTTGTGATTGAAGATTGGAGAACTCTGATCTGCTTAGAATGTGTCTAAAAGGAAGATGTCTCATGAGTATATCAGACAGTCTTCCTAACTAGTGCTTTGAAATCATTGACAGAAAGTAGCATTGCTGCATTTCAGGTTGACTTTTTCCTTCTATTCCTGGTAACCAGTCTTAGCAGAAAAAGGGGTAAATTCTTACGGCTAGTAAGAGAGCCAGAAGGTGATTCAAGAATTCATCTGCCAAAGTTTTGTTTTTTCTTTCCTTTTTTTTGGGTGGGGGGTTCAAACTCAGGGTCTCACACTTGTTAGACAAGTACTCTGCCAACTGAACTAAGTGTGCCAAAGGTTTTTAAAGATTGTGGGTTTGAACCTCAGGAAATTCCCAATACTATTGAAACTTTCTTTTGCTTTACTTTGTTTCTCTGACTAGTATCCATAGCTGGGAACTATCTATAGTATTGAGTCTAATGCGGTCCAGCAGCTAAGCTATGGAATGAAAATTGATAGTCTAGTTAGAATGATAGTCAACAGGACAGTAGATTTTCCGCCTTTTATTATCTTGATATAGCATAGAATTTCAGATTAAACAGTTGTTGGACCATCCAGTGAGATGGCTTAGCTGGTAAAGGTGTCTGCCACCAAACCCAAGGACTCAAGGTCCATATGCTAGCAAGAGAACTGGTCCTCTGACCTTCACATCTACATTGTGGTTCGTGCACCCACAATACACACAGGTCCAAATGAATGGTAAATATATAAAATGTAATTTTAAGAGATTGAAAAAGTGGTATCTGTACCCCTGACCCATGTCTTATGCTGCTGCAGTAAATATGATCTCTTTAGTAACCACCAATGTATTTATAGCTGCGTAGTTACTGTAACTAAACAGATTAGAAAGACTGGCAGTATGTTTGAGCTCTAGATTAGCATTGGTTTATCTGACTCAGTGTCCCAGACATGCTGATTATAATTCTGGCTTGTCCATAATTCCTTTGAAGGAAATCTGCTTTTTCTGCGGTACACTACAGACCTCCATAGCTATGTTTTATGCCATATAAAACTGTGTTGCAACAGCTGGTTCAGCAGTGGACATTTGATTCAAGGGCCACTAAAAATGACTAACGCTATCTACATATGTGGGGTTATTGGGTTAGGGAAAGTATAGTCACTTATAGGAAACGTGGAGTTAATTTGCTCTTAAGCTGGAAGGCTGTATTACATTAGAGTCCTATAGAACCTAGTTAAAGGAGTGGAGACTAATTTTAATCAGAAGTTGTGAATTACAGCAAATTTAAAAGAGATGGGAAGCCATTTGGGAAGCAGAAAAGAATTGGGCGTGTTTGCCTAGACACAGGTACATAGTCTGAGATGAAGCGTCTCCTTTTATGTTATTATTCCTTACTGTAATGAATCTTACCTTAGTTACTTTCCTATTGTGATAAAACACTGTGACCCACAGGAGCTTGGGAAGGAAGGGTTGTATTTCATTTATAGTTCAGGCAGCAGTCCCTCACTAAGGGAAGTCAGGGCATAACTCAAGGCAAGAACCTGGAGGCAGGACCTTTATGCAGAGGCCATGGCTCCTTTGGCTTACTCAGCCTGTTTTCTTACACACCCAGGGCACTACCCTCAATGTTTTGGGCTTTCCTCCAGCAATCACTAGTTAAGAAA
The DNA here is from genome assembly GCF_982192425.1 of Myodes glareolus. Taxonomy (NCBI): domain Eukaryota; kingdom Metazoa; phylum Chordata; class Mammalia; order Rodentia; family Cricetidae; genus Myodes; species Myodes glareolus. The sequence goes on from NC_142030.1 coordinate 67,387,835, forward strand.
ATGCCCTACAGCTTGCCTATAGGCATATTTTATGGAGGCATTTTCTCAGTTGAGAGTCCCTCTTCTCAAAATGACTGGCTTGTGTCAGGTTGCCATAAACCAGCTGCACAACTTCCGTTCTTGAGACCACTTCAACTTCCTGCCACCCCCCAAAGGATTTCAACTTTAATATCAGAGTTTTAGCTTTAAAAAAAAAATCTGTCTATGTCTTTTAACAACTGTATTAAGTGGGGAAAGTTTTTGTTTAACTTTGTGAAGGACAGGGTCTTACTGTAGATGAGGTTGGCCTAAAGGCACTGTGTAGAAGAAGCTGACCTTGAATTCAAGCAGTCCTCCTGCCTCAGCTTTTCAAGTGGTGGAATTACAGGCATTAGTCGTTCACTAGTCTAGACTCAGGCTGTGAACTTCCGTCTCATTTCGCACCTGCAGAACGAGCATCCTCACAATACTTGACTTAAAACAGGTGATGTGAGGGTTAAATGATATACGCAAAGCTTTCACAACAGTGCTGCACACCAAGTAATGCCCAGCAAAACAATGTGTATTTTTATATAATGCTATTTGTGATCATTAGATTTTTTTTGTTTGTTTTTTTTTTGTGAGTAACTAAAAAGGTCTCAGCTAGAACTAATTTACCTGCTGTCACTTACTAGGTTGCTAAAATAACTGGTATATAGGATATGAAAAAGTAGGGTACAATGTGACCTCCAGTGGTTGATGGTTTTTGATCACTTAATATATACACCGTGGTGATCTAAGTGTTTTATTGATATTAACTCATTGGATCTTCATAGTAACTTGGTGACGTGTACTGTCAGCTTTATTGGAGAAGTTGAGGTGCAGGATGAGGAATCAATTTGCCCAGAGTTATATGGCATATAAATGGTACTGTGGCAAATTAGATCTGTCAGCTTAAAAAGTGTGTGGTCTTCTATTTCATGAATGAAAGACACACTGCAGGATGGGAGAGATTAAATATCTAATTAAGGAATTGTGTCTCAGATGTATAAAGAACTCTGAAACTCTTAGGACTAACTTACCACCACCCAACTCTTTAAAAAATATGCCAAAGGCTTGATAGACATGTCACCAAAGGAGATAAACTATGTGTATGTAGAGATGCACAGCCTTTATTTTGATTGAAATATTGCTACTCACTAGAAAAATTAAAATTAAAGTCACAGTAAGCTGCCACCATGGAACAAAAGACCCTCATACCAAGTATGTGAAAGAAACTAGGATCCTGTACTTTACTGTTGGGACTAACATGATATAGCCTTCATAGGAGACAGTTATTAAAAATTTCACAGGGCCTTCATATTCCCATTCTTAGCAGCCTTACTAATAGCCCCACCAGCCTGTATGTATGTAGCTGCACTAATGTACTGCCAAACAGCCTGTATGCACAGCAAAGTCCTCAGCAAAGATTTAACCAGTCCTAACTGCTAGTACTGCCAGTCGAGAAACCCTAAGAAAACATCCAAAGTCAGTTTGGCTGGGATCCTAAATTTAGCTTGTTGCTACTGCAGACTCCCCTGGAGCTGCTTCCGAAGACTGGTGCTCACATGGCAGTACTTGGTGCATGTGTGGAAGGGTGTGTTTGGCCTTGCTTTGCTTGTTCCTCTCCTCTGTCCCATTAGAGCGGTGCTTGTTCAAATAGACCTTGCTTTAGATCATGAATTGGCTGACTTTCGGTCATGTGCAGATGGTGTTGTGGACCTCACAGACCACCAAGTCTCCGTGGGGGCTGTTGAGTTCTGCCCGTACGGTGAAAGCTCTCAGGACAGTGTGGATGGGCACACCTGGCTGTGTTCCAGTGAGGTTTCCTGCGCTAAAATGGGATTGGCTTAGGCCTGTCAGTTGTGGTTCCGTCGTTAGCCTTTCTTGTTTGTGGGTGAGTGTTTCTGGCTAGTTTCCTGAGGTGACATCTGCTAATGGGATAGTCTCCTTCACTGCAGCTGCTCTCATCCTTACTGACAGTGACGGGCGTGAGCAAATGGAGCAGGATGCTAAAGCTGCCTAGTTCCTGCATCTCGCACACAGCCCACAGTCAGATAGCAAATCTGGCAAGTTTACCTTTGAAACTCGGCTTTGGAATTAGGCTTTCCCCTAAAGTCATCTGTTGCTTCCTCTGCCTTCAAGGTTTCCCCTCTTACTCATCATCCGCAAATGTCGCTTTCTAAAATAAAAGTACTATGGCATACTTGTCTGCCTCTCTAATTATTCAGGGATTCCCATCCCCCAGAATGCAGTTCTTAACTGACTTTTACTCTTATTCCCTTTAGATAATCTCTCTATGGATGGATCTGCACAAACATAAAGGGTTTTGATTTGATTTGATTGTTTTTTTTAAAAATATACAGTTAGTACACATTTTTTTTTTTTTTTAAACATTGAACAACTCTATGTCCGGGGCTTCCCTTGGTCTTTGTGTTAGGATGTGCTGATGCGCTGTCTCAGAAGAGTGTGTCCTCTCCATGCTATCAGGAGCCTCGCAGTCTGCTGAGGGCTGATGTAGTGTGTCCGTTACATACATATGTGCACCTTCATTTTCTTCTCCCTGAAGAATTACGCTAATCCTACCCATTCTTAAGGCTTTGTTAAAAACTATTTTCTGTGCTGGATGAATAGAAAAATATAAAGGAGGACTTGACAGCTCCTGCTATGGTGGAGGACAGAGTTTATTGTAGATGTTGAGGGAGAGCACAGCCAGAGACAGACGTCTGGGAGAGTCCCTGGGAGTGATTATGACCCTGAGTTGGGCCTTGTGAGGAGAGAGAGGAAGGAGGAGGGGGGAGCCAGAAGACCAAGAGACCCAGATTCCAAAAGGGAAAAAGGACCAGCGTAGCCAAAATGACTGGATTAGCAGCTGGGGGAAGGCAGGGTTATTGGCTGGAATTAAGGGTAAGGGGTGGGCTATGCCAGCCATGAGGACCCTATAACACATAGAAACTGAGGGATGCTGGGAGAACCTGGCAGCCAGTGTCCACTTTGATATGTTAATAGGCACCTCAGTTAGCCTTCTGTCTCAGGTTTGAGACCTAACTCTGGGATTGCCCTTAAGCATAATTTTTTTCCTCTGCAGTTTCTACTTGGTAAGACTGATCTAAGATGGAAGATTTTCTGTGAGAACCCTGACATTTCTCTTTGGCAAACAAATCTGAAGGAGCTCTAGCACATGGAATGTGAAAGAGAAGATGAAAAGTAGGAACTTTCTAAGGACTGTTTCTTTGCCCTTGAGAGAGCTTCTCCCCCTGTAAGCCCTGCAGCCCCTACTTTCCCATTTGCTTGTTGGTATTTACCTTATAGGACTATAAGAACCTATGAAGGACAGTATTCTAGAACACCTCACTGTTATGCAGGAAACTACCTTTGCTTGGTCACTGTGTGGCCAGGAAGTTACTCAGGAGTAAATGCATCATCAGAGAACCGGTTCTCAGCTCTCAGTAAAGACAGTCTGGTGGAAAACAGACTGAATTTTATGGAGATCATTTTTAAAAAATTATAACCAGCTAATGTACTTCTTATAGTATATACTTGTGGCTGAATTGTTTTTCTAATGAGTAGTTGATAAACATTTTGTATGTGTGCATGCGTACATGTGCTTATGTGGTGCACGTGGAGGCCAGGCATCAACACTTTTTGTCTTACTTATTTTTTAAAGATAGGTTCCCTCTCTGGCCTGGAACTCATTGGTTAAGTCAGGCCAACTGGCCACGAGCTCCAGGAATTGGCCTGGCTCTGCCCTTCCAGTGCTTGTGTTAGAAGCATGCCTGACTTTTGTGGGGGTCCCAGAGATCAGAACTGAGGTTCTTACGCTTGAGTGCCAGTGCTCTACCAACGGTTATCTCTCAGACAAATCCCTCAGCTGAAATTATGTTAAGGTGTTTCTTTGTACATGTGCATGCTTACATTGTTTGTGTATGTGTGCATGTGTGTGCACACGAGAGAGCAAGAACATGCATGTGTGCTACAAATCATTATGTAAACATAGTAATTCATTCCCTTGGTATTCACAGGGTATTGGTTACCAAAACCTGCAGATTTTCAATACCCTGTTTTAAATAGTGCAGTAGTTGGGCACGATGGTACAGGCAGGCCTGTAATCTCAGGTTAAAAAGTGAAGAAGGGAAGATTGTAAATTCAAGTTACCGTACTTCCATATACTCTGTGCACATCTTCCTAATCTCTAGATTTTTTATAAATACAGCCCAATGTAGATGCCATATAAAATAGTATTATATTTGTTTTGTTTTGAGAATGTATTGTTTCGGGAATGATGTGGAAAAACTACATGTCCAGTACAATTTAATTTTTTCTCAAATATCTTATAGCTGGTTGAATCTGGACTATAGAAGCCACATTTATTTTGCATACCAGTCACTTTCTCTGCCCACCCCCACTCCTTCTTTTCTTCCTATTTTGAGATAGGGTTTCATACTTGAACTTACTATATAGCCAAGATTAGCTTTGAACTCTTATCTCCTGCCTCTGTCTCCCAAGTACTGGGATTACAGACATATCCAAACATACCCAGTTTGAGTTGTTAATTTCAGATTAGTGGAGGGCTGTGTCTACAGCCCAGTGGTAGAGTGCTTCCTTTGCATACCCAGTACCACAGGTTCAATCCCAGTACAGCCAAGAAACAAACACCTGCCCCTAACTAATGGGATGTTTAACATTAGAGAATGTGATGTTTTGGCTAGTTAGATACTGATGGAGTAGATCCCTGGCTTTCACAAATTAGGCTGTGGTTTTCACTATTCTATGAATAACTGGGAGAGTGTGTAATATATGATAATTTGTAATTGTAACGAGTAGAGATTTGATCCTAGTCTACCACCCAGTATACACATTCCAGTGTGATTTACTAATATTCAAGCCGTGTCGTCACCTTTGTACAGCTGCTAGAGCTAATTCATAGTGGCTGAAACGAAGTCTAGAAGTAGCTGTCATTTTAGACTTAGAATCATTCACTGTGGTACTAAAAAGAAAATTAATTATGCCTTCATGTTTTGTGTGCCACAGTAGTATTCTCAAATGTGGGGGTCTCAGACTGTTTTGGGGACAGATCCCTCATAGTGTCAAGGGCTTATTGTACTTGAAGTTATTATAAAGGTATTCATTTGTTGCAATGTCTGAATTCAGTAGCTGACAATCTTTTCAGGCTTTTTAATTTGTATATTTTATTTTATTTAACTTTCTAAGTCAAATTTGCAAGATCTTTCTCATTTACCAGTCCATTTATAAGAGCTCGTCCTTTGTGTGGGTGCAGGATAAAATCCCAGCCTTTGTCTGACTGTGGCAGACCTCACTCTATACTATTTCTTCTCTTCTCTCTCAGCCTTGTTTATACTGTTGACTGTATTGTTTTGTTCTTGTAGTTAACTGCCATTACAAGTGAGAGAGACTAGGTAGTTATTTCCTGCCACTCCCTCACTTTCACAGTGGTTAAACATTTGATAAAGAATTGGTGAGAAAAGATGGTCTGGCTATACAGAAGGATTCAAGGATTAGCAGACAGATGCACAGTGTCATTAACTAGTTATAGGCTGGCTCACATGACCTCTCTCTCTCTCTCTCTCTCTCTCTCTCTCTCTCTCTCTCTCTTTCTCTCTCTCTAATTTTCAATACTGGATTTTCTCTGTATCTTTCTAGCCTGTCCTGGAACTACCTGTTATAGACCAGGCTGGTCTCGAACTCACAGAGATCTGCCTGCTTCTGTCTCCTGAGTGCTGGGATTAAAAGCCTGCGCCACCATTAGGCACATGATCTCTTATCTAAAACTGAGAAGTGGAGTGAAGGAAGCAGTGCTTATCTAACGTGCTTTTACTCTTTCTTTGCTTTCTCTTCCTTCATTCTGACATGAATGACAGCTACTGTACTTTCCCATCACTTTACAACAAGTCTCTGCAGCTACCTTTCTCCATGGGGAGCGGGCAGGGAGTGAGGGGAGTATCGGAATGAGGAAAGATCTGGGACTTGAAATGCATACTGAGATGAGATCTTTAAAATGCCTCCACCTTTTCAGTAATATTCATCTGTTATTCCTTCTTTTAGCTTGAGGCAAAAATTCATGTAGCCCGATCCAAAACACCATTCATGAACACATTTAACTGTCTGGTCTATTTACTGAACAAGTGACCTCTATTGCCATCTGTCGGTAAGAGTTGGGATTTTTATTAGGCTTGTTGCTTGCTTAGATAACTGAATTTTGCAAGTTGAAGAGCTTTATAACACATGAGAATTTAATTTCCCTTCATAGTTTCAAACTAGTAGTGAAGTGGTAAGAATAGCATACCAGGATTCGCCACATAAATGACCTACAGTATATGATATATGTGTGTATATACATGTATATGTATATATTCCCTTTATAATTATGCATGTGTATATTTTAACATATGATTTCTTATAGATAGGAAAAAGTAATTTATACATAAGTACTCTGTCTCTGTGTACATACATTAACTAGGGAGTTGGCTCTGTAGTCACAGAGACTTAAGTCAGGTCCCAAGATACCGTGCACACTCGGCAAGCAAGTTGGAGACCTAGGAGAAGTGACGGTGAGACAGCTCCCCCATCGTCTGTTCTCTGATCCCTCCACAGTAGCACACTTGTGCCGATATTGAATCTGCTTCTCATCTGTTGGGTGGTTTTAATGCTTTAATTACTAATAGCGTATAAGAATGTTTTTAAAAAATCTTAAGTACACAGTATTGTGAGTTAAATGGACTTTTAAGAGCCAATCTTGAGTAGAATGTATAAACTCCCAGCCAAAGGACATAAAACTAAATGTTGAGAGCACCTTTATTTAGTTAACCTAATTACATACTTTGCTATAGGAGGTCAGAGGTATTTTTTTTTATTTTTTTTCTTTTTTTTGAGATTATAATTTCATCATTCTCACTTGCTTTTCATTCCTCCAAATCCTCCCGTTACACTTTCTTGTTCTCTTTCATATTCATGGCCTCTTTTTTCTTTAATAGTTGTTTTGTGTGTGTGTGTGTGTGCGCGCTTTTGTCTGAATACACAAGTGCAGTCTGCTCAGTCTGTATATATTTTTAAAGAACTTGTTTTATTTTGTTTTGGTTTTTATTTTTCGAGGCAGGGTTTTTCTGTGTAGTCCTTGCTACCCTGGAACTAGCTCTGTAGACAATATGGCTTCAAACTCACAGAAATCTTCCTGCATCTGCCTCCTGAGTGCTGGGATTAAAGCTGTGCATCACCACAGCCTCAGTTTGTTTTGTTATTTTAAATTACACTGGGTGTGGGTAGGTGCTTTTGGAAGCCAGAGGTGTCAAATCCCCTGAAGCATTGGTTCTCAGCCTGTGAGTCACTACCCCTTTAACAAACCGCTGTCTCAAACAAAAAAAACAAAAACAAAAACAAAATACCCCCCCAAAACTACATTACAATTCATAACAATAGCAAAATTACAGTTATGAAGTAGCGATGAAAATAATTTTATGATTGGGGGTCACTATAACTTGAATACATGTGTTCAAGGATCCCACTGCACTAGTTAGAGGAGGTTGTGAGCATGCTCCTTGTGTGCTGGCAACTCTGGAAGAGGAGCAGTGAGTGCTCGTAACAGCTGATGCGTCTCTCCAGCCGTGCCGTTGATCTTTGTATTAGAACTTCGCATGTTACCGTCCTAAATCTTCTATGCTTCACCTTGAAATACTCTTATTTTGTAGTCTTCTATCTCCCTTGAGAGTTAACATTTGAAAATTCTTCCTCTACAAGTTAAATGGCACCTCCTGTGTACAGGCAGCTCAAGCTAGTTTGGAACTCAACACCTTTCATTTCCTTTGCAGGGCTGGGTTTATAGGATGTGTCACCATGCAGGACCAGTGGACCAGTGTTCCCACCCCTTTGCCTTTAATATATGCATTCTACTTCAGTGAAGGTATTAAATGGCTACAGGGTAAATGAAATATTTCCCTGCTGCCTTTATCACCTTCCTTCTAATTTAAGGTGCTGACTTAGTTTGTTTTGAAAACCCTCTTTCTCACACTTCTTAAATGTGTGCCTCAAGCATTTAGAAACGAATATAAAGTATAAATTGATGTTTTAGCTTAAACAACAATTTGATGAGTGAGTAAGTAAAGCTTCCTGGGAAACGATTTATTTAGTTGTTCTGACACGATGCTCTAAACATTAAATAGTGTCACTTAACATTACCAGCTTTTTTCCCTTTTACGTCTTGGGTGGTGTATGAAATTGCTAACCTTGTCATTATGGTTGGCTTCAAGCATTGGGAGTTTTTCCAGAACTCATTTTCTCACAGTTTCAGGGTGTGTTCATGTCCGTGAGAGCTACTGCTATTGTTTGAAATTCTTGCTACTCTCAGATTTAAATTAAGGATAGCTTATATTTTTACATTTTATGCTAAGGATAAGTGGCGTTTTGGTTTTGAACTGAGGATGCATTGTATATATTTGAATAAGCTGTTAACATTTGTTTATAGACACTAGGTATCCTTAGAAAATTTGAAATGCTTCAAAACAGGAAACTTTTAAAATTATTCTGCTGGGAAGTTACTCAACCAGTATAGATTGCATAAGTATTCCAAAATGTGAAAATTGTTATTTGAGCTGTTTCCAATCCCCAAACATTGGGGCTGAGGGAGGTTCAGCTGGCACTTAAAAGTCGGTTGTCAACAATAGAGGTTAGCAACCCTAAAGAATCATCATTAAAGCCATTGGTTTAGAATTGCAGATAGGTATACTATGTACTAAGACTTAGTTTTTTTTTTAAATTAAATATGTAAATTCATTCCTCTTTGCTCTAAGTGAATAATTTGTCCAGTATAACATACTTGGTTAGACCTGTGATTGAGCTTCCATGCCTCATGCTTTTACACTGTCACCTTTTGCCCCATAAGCAAGGAAGGCAGTGGGAATTGTTCATGGATTCGTGTGAAGTGTATTTTTATTCCTTTTGGTATCATCTGTTAGACATTGTGTTTTCTGTGTGACTAAAACTTTTGCATCGGGCCTAGGGTGATAATGTATGAAAAGTTCTGAAGTCAAAAGCTAGAATGTTGTTTTATTTGTTTATTTTTTTATTCTGGCCCCATGTTGGAATGCCAAAATGTTGTTGGTTGTTTTTTGCCCTCTCCTGTCTTTTTGGGGGGACCTTGCCACCCAGCTCCCAAATAAATCACACACAGATACTTATTCTTACTTATAAGTTCTCGGCCTTAGCTTGGCTTGCTTCTAGCTAGCTTTCCTTAACCTAAATTATCCATCTACCATTTGCCTCTGGACTTTTTCCTTCTTTTACTTTTGTAATCTTACTTTTATACTTACTCCCTTACTCTGTGGGTGGCTGGGGCTTGGCCCCTAGCGTCCTCCTTGCTTTGTTCTCTCTTGCCTCTTCTCTCCAGATTTCTCCTCCTATTCTCTCTGCCTGCCAGCCCTGACTATCCTTGCTCCTGCCTTGCTATTGGCCGTTGAGCTCTTTATGAGACCATCAGGTGTTTTAGACAGGCAAAGAATCACAGCATTACAGAGTTAAACAAATTCAGCATAAACAAAAGCAACACATCTTTACATCATTAAACAAATGTTTCATAGCATGAAGAAAAGTAACACACTTTAAAATAATAATCTACAGCACCAGAATGTGAGCATGCATGGTTTATAGAAAAGGTATCTAAATGAGGGTCCCAAAGAGAAGAGGCTGAAGAATTTGAATGGGAAGGACCTGCTTCTCATTTCAGATGCTCTGCTGGTTTGGTAGAAGGTGGGAAATTCCTAGTGTGTCAGGAATTTTAAAGACAGGTAATAGTTTCCTAAGATCATTTCCATATGGAAACTGTTAATGATTCCCAGTAACTGTCTCTTCTAGTCTCCGTTTCTCTGCTTGACTGTTGACATGGTCCTGCTGCTTGGAGCTCTGCTAGAGCTCATCCAAATTTCTCCATATTGGCAGGCTGTGTGCTAAGTGGCATCTTCTCTTCATAATGCCCTTCCTTTTGTATTTTTGTGTCTGTTTGTATTGTTTCTACTACTTCATCATGGTTTTCTTTCATCTTGCTTTTCAGCTCTCTTTCTTTGTATTCCTAGATACCATCTTCTATAGAAACCACCTGATTCTTGAAACAGAATCACAGCATGGTAGTCCCTGGATCGATCGATCTTTTCTCCCTTCCTTCCTTCCTTCCTTCCTTCCTTCCTTCCTTCCTTCCTTCCTCCCTCCCTCCCTCCCTCCCTCCCTCCCTCCTTCCCTTCCTTCCTCCTTCCCTTCCTTCCTTCCTTCCTTCCTTCCGCTCCTTTCATTTCTAGCCATATTTTAAGTTTGACCCGAGTAGAAACATCTTTTAGGTTTCTTTCCATCTGTCTTCCCTTTGTCTCTCTTTTCAGGCTGTCCATCTCTACAGTGTAAACTTGGACAAGTTTTTTTTTTTTTAATTTTTATTTTTTTTTATTTTTTTATTTTTTTAAATGGTGTTGGATAGCCAGTTGGTGTGCTCCTCCCTGGAGAAGACAGCTTCTCCCACTCTCAGCATTCCTTATTGCCTATAGTATTGTGTCCTTGGTTCATGTTGGTAAGACTATGAGGGTAGCTTCTGATATTTCCCAGGAGACGATCTCACAGCAAATTCTCTGATTCGCTGGCTCTTACAGTCTTTCTGTCCTCTCTTCCACAAGTTACCTAGGCCACAGGTGTAGTAGGCCACTTGTCTGCTCTCAGTGCTGTCCAGATCATGAAATAATCACACAGAAATATTATTTGCAATACTGTTTGGCTTACTTAATAGCTTAAGTGTATTTCTGACTTACTCTTATGATATATTTCCCTCTGTATGCTGTGATTACCATTGATGAATAAAGGAACTGCTTTGGGCCTATAGCAGAGCTATAAGGGATCAGAGCTAGGCAGGGAAAGCTAAGCTGAATGCTGGAGAGAAGGAAGTGGAGTCAGGGAGAAGCCATGGAGCCACCATTGGAGACAGACGTGCTGAAACTTTGCTGGTAGGCCTCAACCTCGTAGTGATGCACAGATTAATGGAGATGGGTTGAATTAAGATGTAAGACTTAGCCAATAAGAAGCTAGAGCTAAGGGCCAAGCAGTGATTTAAATAATACAGTTTTTGTGTGATTATTCTGCGGGTAAGCTGCCAGGAACTAACTAGTAGCCTCCTTACAACTCTCTTATATCTTAAATTAACCCATTTCTATTAATCTGTGTATCACTATGTGACTGTGGTTTACTGGGTAAAGTTCCATCCCGCGGCTGTCTCTGGCGAAGCTACATGGTTTCTCTCTAACTCCGCCTTCTTTTCCCAGCATTCAGTTTAATTTCCCCATTTAGCTCTATTCTGCCCTGCTATAGGCCCAAAGCAGTTTCTTTATTAATCAGTGATAATCCCAGCATACAGAGGGGAATCCCACATCACCTCCCCTTTTCTGTCTGAAAGGAAAGGAAGGTTTTAATTTTAACATAGTAAAATTACATATGACAAAACAGATATCAAGAAAGAATTACAGTTACAATATTTATATCTACTTCATCTTTCATCATAATTAAAGAAAATTATAACTATAACTATCTGTTCTTCAACTTTATCAAAGACTCCAGAAAGATAATATATATTAACTAAGTTTACAGAAAGTGCATTGTAAGCAACTTCCAAAACTCTAGAATTGACAGAGACATCTTGCTGCCTGGACAGTCACCCAAAGTTCATCTGCAACAGTTCGGGCATTCATCTTCAGCCTACAGGCCCATAGTATCCAGCAGACTTTACTGTGAAGTAAGAAATTTCAATGACAGTTCTGCCTATATTGGAAGTTTGTCAGTCACTTTCTTCTGTGTCCTGTGGAATGTCTTGTAGACTCTTCAATGAAGCAGGAACCCTGAAGGACTGTCTTACCTTCTTTAGGCAATTTCAGCAGTCATTTTTCTGTGGGTCCTGCATGTCCAGTTCATACAGCATAACATCAAGCAGTCCAGGAAAGAGCAATTTCTTGTCCAAATCACTAGCAAATTCCATAAGGAGCCTCTTTGATGCCCATCATCCTCTTGAAGTAGATTGGTGCTGCCAGGAACAAATGTGTCTCATTGTCATGAAAAGTCCTAAGTTATTAAAACATTTTAAATGCTGTATTCTGAAAGTCTCTGAAAGATTTGAAGAATACCTAACTGAAATAATCTCTATACATTTAGAAATCCTAACTAACATGACTGCAAGCTTGACTATTATAGATGATTATCTATTAACCTATATTTCTTAATTATGTATACATTTTTAAATAAATTAAAATGCAATACCTAAATCAAGAACAGAAATATACATATAATAAAATTGACCTTAAATTTGTATCAATAAACCAAAATCCTTACCAATGCAAATCTCTGTAGCATATCCCCTTTAAATATAAACAGACATTTATAAACAATATTTGGGAATTTGGACATAGTTCTCTCTAAACTGCTTACAGTTTTTTGTTGGGTGAAGTAATTTTTGGGGATGTTCATGGCCACCTTTTGTGTGTGGGGGTCTTGGTCCATCAAACCGCATTAGTCTGGAATTAATCCACAGGTTCTCATCTTCTGTGAAAACAAAAGATACCTCTAAAATATATATGCTGGTTTAGCTTAGCAACCCATACAATGAAATGTCTCTCTGTACTTAGCTCCTTCACATTAAAAAAATTCAAAGAAAACACATAATATACATATTACTCTTTTACTTTTTCTATAAGTTTGATATTTATTTTACTATCTTTACTCGTTTAATCTATGACTGTCTATACTCTTTTATATTACATTTACTGTCTCTCTACTCTTTTTCTTTTCTCTCCCAAGCCTACGTATATTTTTTAAACACACTGTGTCTCGTTTAGGGATCTTTTATGTCTGAGTCTGTCCTATTGTGTATCTGAAATCCTTTACTGTCTAGGAGCACTTTTTAAGATGTTAAGCGTTCGGACTGGAGAGATGGCTCGGGTTAAGAGCATTGCCTGCTCTTCCAAAGGTCCTGAGTTCAATTCCCAGCAACCACATGGTGGCTCACAACCATCTGTAATGGGGTCTGGTGCCCTCTTCTGGCCTGCAGACAGACAGAATATTGTATATGTAATAAATATTTTTTAAAAAAGATGTTAATCATTCTAGGACTAAGGCTGCTTTGCCTTTTGGCTCTGCCCAGTTCATCGTGGTAGAGGCATGTTTACAGCCTCTACAAGCAGTGCACACTGCCCCAGTTCCAGGTATACAGCGGGTCTATATCGTGCCATTAAGCAGTTTGTAACACGCTGCTCACAAACCCCATTTAAATGCTCAGTCTCCTGAAAGAGCCAGATGGCAGCATGGCCCAGGAAGCCGTGTGTGTGTGTGTGTGTGTGTGTGTGTGTGTGTGTGTGTGTGTGTTCTGCTACCACTAAATCAGGAAGACCTCTCTTAAAGGAATCATGCTTCTGCTTGCTTCTAGCAAACCGAGCCCACCCAAGAAAATGCTGCTACCAAAAAGCCATGCTTAACTCCGTTCTTTTGTGTCTACAATTCCTTTTTAAGCTTTCTCAGGTTTTATGTGTATATAGTTGACCACGTTGACATGCCAATCTTTCGCAGGAGGCCACTTGTTTGTTCCCAGTGCTGTCCAGACCATGAAATAATCACACAGAAACTATATTATTTGCAATACTGTTTGGCTTACTTAATAGCTTAAGTATATTTCTGAGTTACTCTTACATCTTAGATTAGCCCATTTCTGTTAATCTGTGTATTGCCATGTGGCTATGACCTACCAGATAAAATTCCATCTGACATCTGTCTCTGGCAGGGCTACATGGCTTCTCTCTAACTCTGCCTTCTTTTTCCCTGCATTCATTTTAGTTCTCTCCGCCTAGCAGTTTCTTTATTAATCAATGGTAATCCCAGCATGCAGAGGGGAAACCCACGTCACTTAGGTGCTGTAGTTGTGTTGTGTATGTGTCCACTGAGACTGGGCTCCACAGCTCTGTATTTTGATTCGTTGGTGTTTTCTGAAATGGTCACCACTTGTTGCAAAAGAAAGTTTCCTTGATGCAGGATGAAGACTAAATCTTTCTGTAGGTATAAGGACAAATTGGTTAGCCAAAACCAGATGGTTGGCCCTGGAAACATACATACAAGCTACATTATACAGATCGAATAGGTTGTATTTGTGTATTTAGGAATATGTATGTATAGACATATACATTGTATGCAACAACAATAATGGAAAAGGAGGCCATCAATCTGAAAGAGAGCAAGAAGAGGTATGTGAGAGGGTTTGGGGAGAGGGAGGAGGCATGTGTAATTATAATCTCACAATAAAGTAAGTAATTACAAATAGGCCACCTCTTAGATTGATTGTATGAAGGACAGACACTTAGTGCATGGCCTTCTGGTAGAAAGCATCCCATAAAATGCTAGCCTCATTTTTGTGCATTTTTGTGCATTTGTTGGATCCAATGTGTGTGACATGTGATCTGACTTTGTATGAAAAGTTGCTTATTCCTTTATAAAAGCAGAATGTTGTTTATGAAAAGGCTAACACTAGGAGTATTTGTGAATTGCTGACACACTTCGCAAAGCTCCAAAAATAGTCATCTTAATAATCATGGTTAAGGTAGTTACTTCTAATCCTAAATTTTCTCCCGGTTTGTATAAACAGGTTTTTTTACTTTGGAAATTAATAGTTTTTATATTTTCTTACTGTATGTACTACTTTGTGGTACACGAATTCTTTGAAGATGTTTTTGCTTTTTTTTTTCCCCAGACCTGATGATAGAACCCAGGGTCTAGTGCTTGCTCGGCAAGCACTCTACCACTGAGTTAAATCCCCAGCCCTTGTTCTGCCTCTTTTAAAAAGTTTTCGTTTTTTCATTGTGTTTTGTGTTTTTATTTGTTGTATACACGTGTGTGATGGGGGCGGTGTGTATGTGAGTGCATATGACTGCGGCAGCTGGAAGAGGAGGTGTGGGATCTGCTACAGTTTGAAGTTTTTGTGAGCTGTTTATGGGTGCTGGGAACAAGTTTCTCCTGCAAGAGCTATGTGCACCCTTAACTGCTGAGCCAGCTCTTTAGCCACTGACTCTCCCTACTTTTGATTGAGAAGCTAACTGTAGAGTTCTAAATTGATGACTGTTTTCTCTTAGCACATTGAGGACCTCACTTTCTTGTTGGTGCTGTTGAGAAATCTTCAGGGTTGTGTTTTTGTTGTTGTTCCTATATAAGTAATTTGCCTCTACTTCACTTGTTTTAAAAAGAATTATTTGCCAGTTTAAAGTGATACGTGAGAAATGTGTTTTATTTTGTTTGTTTATCCTGCTCAAGGGTGGTGATTTTTGAATAGAAAGAGGCACATCTCCTATATTCTGGAAACTCTTCAGTTCTTTCTTTGTTCATCTCTCCTTTGCCCTGCTCTAGGGTTAGGGTGTGCTGTTCTCCACACATGCTGTTCAGTTCCCATCTGTGTGATGCTTTGCTCTTTAGTGATGCTGTGCATTCTCTCGTCAGCAGAATTGATGTGATGCTTCTGTAAAGAATGTACTTTTGTTTAAAAGTCTTGTTGCTTTTAATGATTTTCTTTGCTTTTGGGTGGGGGCTGTTGGTTTCAGTCCTTTCTGTTCTGTAGGCTCTGTCTGACAGTTTGTCATGAGAAGTAACCCTAGTCACTGTTGCTTCTTTAACTTGCAGTATGTTGGTGTCAGTGGGTATTTGTCTGATTGTCTTTTACCTGTTCTTATTCACATTTTGTGACCACTGTCTGTGTTGAAGGATTGTGACTGGTGTGAATTTTATTATATTTATTTTTAAGACAGAGTCTCACTATGTAGTCTTGACTGTCCTGGAGCACAAAGTTAGGGAGATATGCCTGGCCGTGTAAACATATTTTAATGTGGACTTCTTACGTTGAGGGTCTTGGGCCATAGTGGTAATATAAGTTCTGATTCTGTGTCTGTGTGGTATTGTACCCGGAGCAAAGGTTGCAGGGGTAGATACTGCCTTCTAACCTCAACGTTAAGCCCAGGCCAACACAGATAAAGGCTAAGACATATTTTCCCCCCAGAGCATCTTCCCATGTTGGCCCACACTTTGACCTCTCTGGCTCTGCTTCCAATAGAGATGGGTGGGGATGGGGTTGGAAAAAGAGAATGATTGCTGAGTTCTGTTCTTACCTCTTAGTGGCCCTGTGTTTTCTCTTCTACTGAGATTAGAATTCAAGCTCTTGTTCTAAGTGTCTCATGAAGAGCAGCGCGTTCTTAGATTATCTTGTCAACTCTGTTGCTGGAATGGTTGTCAAACTGTGCTAATTAAAAGACCACATCTTACCGTCATCTTTAGCCATACGTGTAATATTTGATCACCATTTCTCAGCACTTTTACTGCTCATCTGGTTTGTAATAATCTTACCCTATGAATGATTGCTTTCTTCAGTCATTCACTCTTTCAGTTGTTATTATTAAGTAGATAAGTGAGGTGAAATATACTATATGTACATGAATGCAAAGATGAAGGATAATGGATTTTTTTTAAAGATTTATTTATTATATTTAGTGTTCTGGCTGCATATATGCCTGCATGCCAGAAGAGAGCACCAGATTCATTATAATTGGTTGTGAGCCACCAAGTAGTTGCTGGGAATTGAACTCAGGACCTCTGGAAGAACAGTCATTGCTCTTAACCATCTCTCCAGTCTGGATAATGGATTTTTTAAAAAAAATTTCTTTTTAAAATGTAGGTTTTTAACATCAAGAAACTTAAAATTATCATTCAGGAATGATAATATAAACAGTGTGAAAATGCCACTTTGTGGGAGATATTGGGCAGGGAACCTTCTATCTATAACCCAGATCATCATCAGAACCCATTCTTTCTTTCTTCCTTCCTTTTTTTTTTTTTTAAAGAAAGGCAGTCTGCCACATGCAGGACCTTATTTGGGTGTGTGCCTGGAGTCTTGGTTCTCATACAGACCTGAGAGCTTGTTTGGAGGCTCTAACGGGAGCACAGCTACTTGTATACCCTTGGCAGCAGACTGGTCCTTCTCTATTCGGGGAAGGTCATCCTCTTCGACTGACTGTGCACCTTCAAGAGGAACACACATGGAGCAATGAGGGAGGAAGGGGGCACCCGCCTAACCAGCCAGATAAGCCCAATCAGCCCTGGTGATCAGTGAGGTGACAAATGTCGCAGCCAGATCGTCCTCACATTCCAAAACCCATTCTTTTGAAATTTCTAATATTAAAGCTTTTTGTGAACTGTAAATAGCAGAGATAATCACTTAGTACTGTACCAGAAAAGTTTTAAGAGGCAACTGCATTTTTTTTTTTTTACGAAACTTTGTCATAAACAGTTCAGTATTATTTGTACTCAATGTTTTTAATGACTAATTATAAAAACAAAGTATTGGAATCTGGAACTAACCTCATTTTCTTAGGTTAACAGAAAGTAAAGTCACATGGTCGGGTAGGCTTGTCGGTGCTTGTGCACTTGCTGCTCACACCTTTGAACATGAGTAACAGAAAGTGGGGCTTTGAATGTTACTTAAATTAAATGTTAAAGAAGAAAGAACTAGCTGTCTGTCATAACTTACAGTGGCAACAAAACATCACTGATAACTCTGAAAGGCACAAGTAACTGTACTGTCTTTTGCATATAACTAAACTTTATTTCCTTTAGCACCTGAAACTATACATTCACCCTTCCTTCTCTGGGTTGAGTGCTATACTGTAATACTCTCAACCCAGAGAAGGAAGGGTGAATGAATGTATAGAGTTATCAGTGATGTTTTGTTGTCCAAATAGTTCCTGAGAAACTGCAACACTTAATTTCACATCACTCCTAGTTTCCTTGTTATAGGAAATTGAGTAACAGAGAGGTGAGTGAGTGGCCGCGTGGCCAGATGGTCCAGGGGAACTGAGTCCAGGCCCCCTCCAATTCCCTAAGCTTTTCTGGCCATCCAGTGGGGTGTGTTCCTGGCTGCTGGCTTTCTTTACCACATTCCATCCTGCCCCTAAGCACTCCTTTTCATCTGAGGGGTCCAGGGAGCCAGCAGTGAGTGTTCCTGCCACTGGGGCTTTGTACCATCCCACCCTGCCTCCCAAACCCGCCTTTTTGTCTGTGAGGTCCTTGGAGCCCAGCAAGAGGCCCTACTCTCATGCTGAACGGATCCAGAGAGGTGAGTGAGTAGCTGCATGGATGGATGGTCCTGGGGAACTGAGTCCAGGCCCCCTACAATTCCCTAAGCTTTTCTGACCATCCAGCAGGGTGTGTTTCTGGCTGCTGGCTTTCTTTACCCCATTCCACCCTGCTCCCCAAGCCTGCCTTTTTCATCTGCGGGGTCTTTGGATCCCCTAGCACAGCCTGCTTCAGGGCGCAGGGGGTCTGAGAGCCTGTTCCAGTGCTGAGGGGACCTAAGAGAGGGCAGACCAAGAAAAACTCCCAAGTACACAGTCAGCCACAGCAAAGATTGGACCAAGACGCCAAGACTCTGCTGGCCTCATTTGAAGGAAGAGATGGGCAGGCGCCAATGCAAGAATTCCTCCAACATCCTGAAAAGCAGCATGATAACACCAGCATCCAGTGAACACGCAACAGGAAGACTTGAACACCCTAATCCAGAAGAAGTAGAAGAAATAGACTTTAAACGTAACCTTATGAAAATGATGGAGACCCTTAAATAGGAAGTGAAAAACTCCCTTATTGAAATAGAAGAGAAGACAAACAAAACGTTAAGAGAAATTAATAAATTCCTCAAAGATACCCAAGAAAACCAAGAAAAAGCAATCAAACAGGTAAAGGAAACAGTTCAAGACTTGAAGACTGAAATGGAGGTAATGAAGAAAGCATAAATCGAGGGATGGCTGGATATGGAAAATCTGGGTAAACGGAACAGGAACTACAGAAACAAGTATAACCAACAGAATACAAGGGATAGAAGAAAGAATCTCAGGTGCTGAGGATACAATAGAGGAAATAGATTCATTGATCAAAGACAACAGCAAATCCAACAAATTCTTAACACAAAACATCCAGGAAATCTGGGACACCATGAAAAGACCAAACCTAAGAATAATAGGGGTAGAAGGAGGAGAAGAATTCCAGATCAAAGGCCCAGAAAATATATTCAACAAAATTATAGAAATTGTAACAAAAATAGTGTATATTTTGTAAGACAGCTAATATGTCTGTAGCATATATCATCTTAGGAAAGAATGTGCAGCTGTGCCCGCCCTGAGACCAATTAATAGCCAATTTCCCCATCACCTTTAATCTTTTGTTTATTAAAGGAAAAAGACAAAAAACTTGAAGTATCGGAGTACCCTTGAAAAGATGGGCAGTTGGGAGGCGAAATGATTGATTTCTGCAGTTTGATGATCTAGTTTGTGAGCTAAAGCAAGGATCTAAATCTTCACATTTCAAGGTTTTTCTGCTTGGGGACTCATTGCTGGTTGGAAAGAACCCAGAAGACAGCCAGAATAAATATCTTCAGAACTAGAAGGGAGTAAGTTGAAATTAGTGAACTTAACTAAGAAAATAGTTATTGTGATATCTGTAGTCATGAATGAGTGCGCCACTTTATATCCCTAGTAAAACGAAACAAACTAATGTATATTTTTCTCATTTAATTTGTCTTGAGATGTATACCAAAAGAATAAATCATGTTCTTTTAGTTTCCCACATAGTAGATTTTAATGTAACTTGGTTTATGAAATATTTTAATAAAATTTGGCAAAGTCAAGCATGGGACATGAGGCAGGAGGATTACCATAGATTTTAGGCCAACCTAGGTTCTATAGTAAATTCTAGACCAATCTAGATTATGAAAACAATCTGTTTCAGAAAACACACACACAGAGATTGAAAGCAAACAAAGAAAACCTGATTCAAATGCATTAACATTTATTTCTAGTTTGTATTACCTTTATTTATGTATCTAGCATAAATATGTATATATGTAAAATTTATGTATCTAACATGTAAAATAGGTTAAAGATAAAATTAAGTCAATTTTTTTCCTTAACACTAGGGGGATCTCTAGACTTACACATTCTTGTCACCTGCCACACACAGAATAGGAAATCATTTGAAAACATGTTACAAAATGAACATTGCTGCCAGAGAAAATCAGAGTCCAGCTTAGGCTCTGTAGTAAAGTTTTAGACCAGTCTGGTTTGCAGAGTAAGATTGTGATTCAAAACACTCACATACTCTCTCCCTTTCTCCTTCCCTTCTTTCTCTCTCCTTCTCTCCCCCTCCCTTCCCCTCTCTCTCTGAGAGTAAAATTGAAAGTAGGCCAAGAAAACCTGATTCAAATGTCTTAATGTATAATGAATCATAAAGCTGGGTTTTAAAATATTTATTTATTAGGATTGAATCTCACTGTGTAGCCCAGGCTGACCGAGAACTTGTTGTATAGCTCAGGCTGGTCTTGGGCTGTGATCTCTTACTTTGGCCGCACAGGGTTGGGGTTTCAGATGTATATCTTCATGCCTAGCACAAGCTGATTTTTAGTATAGCAGGGCAAATGTCAACCTCACCTTCGCGGGATACCGTAAGGATAATGGAGCCTGTGTAGTGAGATAGTGTGAGGAATTTCTATGCTCTTGATTTTCATAATGATTTTATAAATGGTTTCTAAACCCTATTAATTGAACTCTATCTTAAAAATTGTCGTATGGTGTTATGTCCCTAGACGGTCCTAAGGCTAATCTGAGGAAATGAAGATGATCTGTGCTTGTTGGAAGCTGCTGTCATTAGTTACGATTTTTGAAGCATTTGAAACCCCAGGGGCTTGTTTGGTCCATCTAAGAAACAGATCCTCATTCCTTGCATGGTAGGATTCTTATGGTGCTCACCAGATACACTCTGATTGCCAGCGGTATATTTAAAGAGTTTGCCTTTTTTTCTTTGTTTGGAAACTGTTAGATTTAAACTTTATGATTCTCATTGCATTGTTGTAGGAGCATATTTGTCATCTGTAATTGCGTATTGGTTCAGTTTTCTCCACCACAGCTCTGCGAAGTGGACACTTACTGCTTCCCATTTTATACATGAGGAAACTACATAAAAGCTAATTTGTTGTGTTGAGATGTAGACTGTAAGCTCATGGTTTGCTGGGAGGGGGAGGGAAGTCTGTACTGGAGTTGAACCTAGGTCCTTCCCCAAGCACCTTCTACTGCTGAGCTGTGTTTCCGCTGCCTGCCCACCTCCCCCTCGCCCTCCTGTCGGTGGCCTGCTCTGCCCTTGGGCTTGTGGTCATCCTGCTCAGACCCTGCCTAGCTGAGAGTGCAGGCTGTGTCACCAGGTCCAGCAGAGCCTGCACTTGTTACAGAAAGGAAATAGGATTGGTGGATTATCATGGACATTTCAGTTTGTATGGTAAATAATGTAGAGTGCCTAATGTATAGTTTCTTTTACGAAGAAAGATACTTGAGTTTAGGAAGGAACTTAAAGTCTGTTTACCCCTGTCAGTATATGGAAAAGAAGAATTTATGGTGTATTGTTTGGGAAAGACACTGAAATCTCAAGTGAATATTCCGATTTTAGTAAAGTGGAAATAAACAACAATGTTAATGCAAGGATATTTGGCTAGAGTTTTACATGTCTTGAGTCGTGTTCTTCCTTCTTCACTTGCCTGCTGGTGTCCCAGAGGCTGTCCTTTGTGTTCTGTGGGACTAGCGATGGCATTGTTGTCCCACTGCAAGTACAGATCCTCTTTTCACCCGTGTTTTCAGTGGGATCGCGGATGGAGGCTACTCAGCAAACCTTAAAGCCCTGTACAAATGAACATACCATGTGTTGTGGTTTTGTGTCATAACTTACAATATTTTTTGTATTTGTGGTATCTTGGTGGAGCAACAATGGCAAGCTTCTTCAGTATTGTTAATCTGGAGGTGGCATTTGAACCTTTAAAACACCACAGAGTTGGGGGATGTATTACTTTGCCACATGTTTCAGATACTTGCTTAGTTAACCTAAAAGTCCTGTGCAGTTTGATCTTTCCCCTCACAGTGTTCTCTTAGTGAGTGAAGTTGCACTTTTATTTCACTGCATTGGTAGTGACTATTGATACACTTCCTATTTCTGATCTTTCAAACACAGTGGTTTAGTGAAAAAAAAATTAAGCAGACTGACAGATTGTCCCCAGCGTGGCAGCAGCATGGCTGTTTTCATGGACTTAGAGGAAGACACACATTTTGATTTCTTCTTTTTTTCTAACAGGAATAATGTATTTGTGGCCTTGGACATGAAGTAATTGGACCTGTTGCTGTTGATATAGAATCAGGGACTGATGAGGGAAGCATGGACCTAATGAACGGGCAGGCAAGCAATATTAATATCGCAGCTACTGTTTCCGAGGTAAGACATATAGTGGCCTTATTATAAAGTTCTAAGCATTAATGTTGATTACATTTTAAAATCAATGTGAGCCAAGGCCTAGCCAGCTTCTGCAGCTTGTCTTTCCAATTACTCTTTTCTTGGTCATTATATAGAATAATAGATTTTATTGTTATTATCGTTGTACTTTGCTCGTGTTTGTCCCCTCTCTCCTGCTTGCTAGTCTCCTTTCCCTTTGCAGATATCCTGCCTTGATGACACAGACACACACACACACACACACACACACACACACACACTTTGGTTGTGTATATGAGAAAGCTTGTCTTTCTCCCCTCCCATTACTTTCTTATTTTTTCCTTCCTTTTCTTTCTAGACATCTTGCTCTCATTTAAGAGTGCCCATTCTATTTTCCTTTTGTATATAGATACATGTCTATTTATATTTGGATATAGATTCTTCATAATCAGGATAAAACATAGCATTTGTTCTTCTGAGGGCTATCATTTGTGTGTGTGTGTGTGGTGTATGCACATGAATACACAGGTTCATGTGCCTGCGCATGCACATGCAGAGGTTGGAGCACAACCTTGGGTATCTTTTCCTACCACCCTTTGCCTGACTGCTATGAGACAATGCTGGAGTTGCAGGTGTTTGGCCCTGCCTGGCTTTTTATATAGTTGCCTGGCAGTCTACTCAGGGCCTCTTGCTTGGAGAGCAAGCTCTCTTCCCTACTGAGCCATTTCTAAGGTTTTTTTGTTTGTTTGTTGATTTGTTTATTTGTTTTGAAACAAGGTCTCATTGTGTAGACCAGACTCGCCTGACCTCGTACTCACTTTGAAGACCAAGCTGGCCTCGAACTCACAGAGATCTGCCTATTTCTACCTCCCAAGTGCTGGGTTTAAAGGACATGAGTCTCCATGCTCAATTTCAGAAACAGAAACAAATGGCTAAGTTTTGTCATTAGCATGTTAATTGCATCATACAAGTACTTTAGGTACTTAAAGTCGTTTAAAATAATAAATAATGATTGCCTAAAACTCTTGGGATTAGTATTGAAACTGTTTTTGGGATATTTTTCTATTATGTGAACCTGTTGGTGATCAGATGAGTATAGGACAAGCTTGCCTTGCAGATGTGGTTTAGAGTTGAAGTGGACATTAAGACTGAACTAGGAAGTCAGTTCTCCATTCATATGTTGTGCCTTTATTTTTCCTCACAATTTTTTTTGCTTTGTTTACAAATCTTGAGTATGTTTCTTAATAATTTTAGCATTTCCTATTTTTTTTTGTGTTTTCTTACTATGGTAGAAGACTGAACTAGGAAGTCAGTTCTTTCATTCATATGTTGTGCCTTTATTTTTCCCACAATTTTTTTTGCTTTATTTACAAATCTTGAGTATGTTTCTTAATAATTTTAACATTTCCTACTTTTTTTGTGTTTTCTTACTATGGTAGAAGAGAATACTGTTTAATTCTTTAACCCCCTGGCCTAAGAGAACTATAACAATAGCTTCCTGTTTAAAAATACAGATTGTTTTTGCTGTTGTTGTTTTGTTTCCATGAGTTCCACATCCTTTTGTCGCAGAGTCAGAGAGTCTGCCAACAAGCCTATAAACCTAAGTGATGTAATCGTGGACGTCATAGTCCTTTTCTTGCATATGTTCTTCATTAGAAGCAAGTCATAGATCTTGCCCACACTGAAGGGGTGTAGATTACTCAAGAATGTTATTATTTTAAAATGCCAGATTTTATGAAGCTCAGGCTCACCTTAAGCCCACGGTATAGCCGAGACTCTTCCTGCCTCTATTTCCCAAATGCTAGGATTGCAGCCATACACTGCTATGCCTGCCTCACTTCCCTGCTTTTTCTAGTCCATTTAACGGAAATTTAATAGAAATTAATACTCTTTTCTTTTATGAGCTGTTGTTGTTGTTGTTGTTGTGTGAGCTGTTGTTGTTGTTGTGTGTGTGTGTGTTCCGCATGAGTACAGAAGAGGGTGTCAGGTTGTCTGGAGCTGAAGTTACGGGTGGTGCGAGCCGTCCAACATGCGTGCTGGGAGCTGAAATCTTGTCAACTGGAAGAGCAGGAAGCACTTTTAAACAGCTGAACTATCTCTCCAGCCCTTAATTAATACTGTTTAAAATGCAGCTTTTAAACTTTCCATAAACGACTGGTGGTTCTTTATTGCCTACTGACTAACTTTAGATGCTCCCATAGGCAGCCTTTCATCCAGGCCTTGCCTGGTTCTCATGTGTAGGCCAGAGGCAATGTTGCCTGCTGTCCTCTGCCATTCTCTGTTTATGTTTTCAGACAGCGTCTGTCCTAATTTGCTTTCTGTTGGTATGTCAAACCTCTTAACTAAAACTAACTTGGTCTAGAAAGGGTTTGTTTGGTTTACATATAGCATTCCCATCTTTGGAGGAAGTAAGGACAGGAGCTTGAAGTAGAAACTATGGAAGAATTCTGCTTACTGGCTAGCTCCCTTTGACCTCGCTCAGTTTGTTTTCTTAGATGGCCCAGGCCCACCTGTCTAGGGATGGTGCCAGTCTCAGTGGGCTGGGCCCTCCCCCATAAACCATCAGTCAAGACAATTCCCCACAGACATGCCCACAGCTGATGGGACAGTTCTCCAGTTCTTCTGTCTTCCCAGATGACTCTAGCTTGTGTCTAGTTGGACACTAAAAACTAAGTAGCAGAGTGCCTTAACACTGAACCCTGTGCACAAACTGAGCTAGACTAGCTAGCCTGTGAGCTCCAGGACCCCTCTTATCGTGATGGCGCCTAGGAGCCAAGTTCAGGTCCTCGTGCAGGCACAGCTGCTTCAGCCTGAATTCCCATTAGTGCTCTAACTGAAATTTAACATTCTGTTCAGAGAGTATCACATTGTGTTGATGTTTCATAAGCAGTTGGCTTTTCCCCCTTCTGTCACAACTTGGCTATATCACTTTTTCTACAAGGAATTTTTTTCCTTTTTCATTGCACAGAAAAGAAATTTTGTCTTTCCAGATATGTTTCAAATACTGTATTTTTAACAAACTTTTTTCTAATCCTATAAACAGATGGAGGTATTTTTGAAGCTATAACTTTTAAAAAACATATTTTCTTGTATAAATTTGTTCCTAGCTTTTCTTTCTTGAGACAGATTGTGTGTTTACTTGTGATACTGTGGCTCTGTTCCTTACATTTGTCATGTGTATGTGGTTAGTGTGTTTGTAACTGTGTATCCAGTTCACAGGAAGCAGTGTATGAACACTTACCAAATTAAAGATCATGTCATTTGAGCAAAAATTGTTTCTTCTCCTAAAAGTAAGTTAATTGTGTTAGGCTTCAGAGTAGTAATATACTTTACTGGATGAGAAGGAAGGTTCTAAAGGTCCACCTTTTAAATAGTTCTGGGCCAAAAGCATGCTTTCCCACTTTGTTCTAAGCTTTAGACTTGTTAACTATCAATGCAGGTTTCCTTAAAAGGTGATATTTATTGACAAATACTTAACTTGAACCAATTGACTTCTTCCTTAATATCTTCTGTGGCCTTTAGGCCACTAGTTTGTCAAATAGGCCAGTCAGTTATCTTTAACTTCTTTATTCAAGTTCTCAGGACGCAGGCAGAATGCAGCCATACATACTACCACATACACTCTTAACCCAGGTCCTAGCTGAGCTTGTTCCTCCCAAGCCTCATGACCTAGGCCTCCACTGTCTGTCTGACATTCTTCTCTAGTTAGCCTGCACTTGGACAGCCCACTCCTTTCTTCTCAGTCCTCCCACAGACAGTCACACAGCCAGGTTATCACAGCGGCAGACATGCTGCTGTCTTCTGCCTTCCTCTCCTGTCCTTTGCTGGGATGGGAAATCCCACTACAAAAGCAGCTTCAGGGAGAAAGCTTAGTTGGCTCACAGTTTCAGATGGCAGCCTGCCACTGTGGGAAGTCAGGACTGCAGGAACTTGAAGCAGCTAGTACATTACATCCCTATTCAAGAGCAGAGAGCAGTGGATTAATACACTCATGCTGTGCTCAGCTGCTTCCTCCATTCTTAGACAGTCTAAGATTTTCTGCCCCAGTGGCTTTTCCTGGCCTCTCTTCAGGGGATCCAACCCTTCTCTACAGTGCTAAGCCTTGAATTCTCTCTGAGACCCCTTGGTCTGTTGACTGAGGTTTCTGTCCTGCCTGGTTCCTGCAGTCATTAAGTCCCAAAGAAATCACACAGAGGTCTACATTAATTATAAACTGATTGGCCTAGCATCTCAGGCTTCTTAGTAACGCTTATAACTTATATTAGTCCATAATTCTTGTCTGTATTAGCCATGTGACTTGGTACCTTTTTCGGCGAGGCTGTCACATCTTGCTTGCTCTATGTCTGGCTTCCTCTGTGTCTGGGTGATAACTGCAGACTGAAACTTCCCTCTTCCCAGAATTCTCATTGCCCTGCCTCTACTTCCTGCCTGGTCACCCCACCTATACTTCCTGCCTGGCTACTGGTCAATCAGCCTTTATTTAAAATACAAGTGACAGGATCCAGACCATTGTCCCACAGCATTGGTCCTGGGGCTTCCTCTGCAGCTGAGGCTGCACCTTTACTATGGCTGCTCCAGATCTCTCTGCAAGAACTCCAACTGCACCATATGGTGCAAAGCAGCAGCTCCTTTCCATGACCTCTTCATGCTTTCAACCCCAGTACCATGTGAGGCTCTTACATCTTGTCATGTTCAGCTTCCAGCTTGAAGTTCAGCCTGGCCCTCACTGTGCGCTGGCCTCAGGGAAATACTTCCCAGAAGATTTTGTCTCGGTGATGCTGTACTCCTAATAATCGCAGATGACTCTTCAGCACTGGCTATTTCCATGGAGTCTTAATCCAGAATATCACGTGAACAGCCTGGGTAGTCTGTGCTTTGCTCTGAAGCTTCACAGCCAGAACTCCATTGTCTGAGTTTGAAGAGGTGACCTATTGATGAACGGATGCTTAAAAGAAATCCCACACTATCTCAGAATTGAGAAATAGATATTTATTTGGGCGTAAACTCACAAATCAGAATTTTCTGCTTGAACGGTGGACATAGTTTGAATCCAACAATCTGAACGAGCAGCCAGCCAGCGAAAAGGAGGGTGGACGCAGGTTCTGCATCTGTGTATATAGTATAAGAGGCCAGGCCCCAGTAGGCAGGCAATCACAAGCTGCAAGCCTTCCTACAGCACCTCCCCCTATTGTTTAAATAAGAGAGTTCTAAGCTTAATACAAAATTATATACAATAAGAACAAATATCTTATCCTAACTAGTTTAAGTCTTGTATAATGAATAACTTGGCCAAGTCATGAGAGGAAAGTAACTGCAATTATCTAGTCTTCAACCCCATCGAAGATCTGAAAAGGGAAATAATATTACTTAAGTAAGCAGAAAGTGCAATCAAGCAACTTCCAAAATGTGCAACAAATGACAGAGACAACTGGCTACTTCGGCAATCACTCAAAGTCTCATTTGCAATGTTGAAGCAACCAACTTTGGCTAAGGTCTAGAATAACTAACAGACTATTTTTAGAGACAAGAAATTTTCAAAAATCGTCTTACCCTTTCTTGGCAAGATTAGACAGTCTTGCTTAT
Organism: Myodes glareolus; assembly: GCF_982192425.1. NCBI lineage: Eukaryota > Metazoa > Chordata > Mammalia > Rodentia > Cricetidae > Myodes > Myodes glareolus. Next base: position 67,415,759 of record NC_142030.1, read on the forward strand.
CCATTTTCAGATACTATGTATCTTGTTAGTGGTTGAGGCATGGGCTTTTTTTGCCCAAAGACCAGTTTTTGCCAAGAAGACAAGAAGCTCCAAGTGGAATGTCTTCGGTGCTCAACATTCTCTTGGGAATAGATTGGTGCTTCCAGGAGCAATTGTGTCTCACTTCAACAGAACTCTAAGTTATTTAAATGCCATTTTCTACAGCTCTTTGAAGTGGTTGAAGATTGTCTATCTATGCAGAATATGTATCTAAAGAACCTGATTAGTCTAACTAGAAGTATGACATATATGACTATTGATCTGTAATTCTTAATGCCTATATAACTTACAGACTAAGACAATAAACAACTGTGCAATAAATGAGGACAGTGTCTTTCAAGTGTAAATAATGTATAAGTATCTTGATCAGAGGTAGAAATACAATCCATAGTATTAACAAAAAGGTACTAAAAGTTGCATTGGTAATGAAGTCTGCCATAATGATTTACTTATTACCTGATTATGATGTGGTGAACAGCAGTCTTTACTGTCCAGCAGCTTAGTTGTAGAGCTGTGGCTGGAAGCAATGCAACTGGTGACAGAACCGGTCGTGGCTGCTTTAGTTTCTGTCCTGGTACTGGTTAGATACTGAGGAATATGTGTTGCTTGACAAATTAAAACCAATTAAATCAATTTCATACGAGAAATCTAGGTGTGGAGAGCAGAGACAGAGAGCTGCACTAGTTGCCACACAGCAAGTAATCGCCCCTCCCCGGGGAATTCAGAGGTTGTGCGTACATGTGCTTGGGAAATTTCCAAGTCGCCACACTCAGCAAACTCCCCTGTGACGGGGATTCTACAAAAATCCACTTAGGCAAAGGACCAGTCCGTCCACCCGGTGGGCATGGAGTTTAAATCCATGTGGGCGCCAAGTGAAGAGGTGACCTATTGATGAACAGATGCTTAAAAGAAATCCCACACTAGCTCATAATTGAGAAATAGTTATTTATTTGGGGGTAAAGTCACAAATCAGAATTTTCTATTTGAATGGTGGATAGAGGTTGAACAATCCAAAAGAGCAGTCGGCGAAAAGGAGGAAGAAAAGGGGCAGGCGCAAGTTCTGCATCCACACGTATAGTATAGGAGGCCATGCTCCAGCAGGAGGCTGATCACAAGTTCTGCATCCACACATATAGTATAAGAGGCCATGCTCCAGCAGGAGGCTGATCACAAGTTCTGCATCCACACATATAGTATAGGAGGCCATGCTCCAGCAGGAGGCTGATCACAAGTTCTGCATCCACACATACAGTATAGGAGGCCATGCTCCAGCAGGAGGCTGATCACAAGTTCTGCATCCACACATATAGTATAGGAGGCCATGCTCCAGTAGGAGGCTGATCACAAGTTCTGCATCCACACGTATAGTATAGGAGGCCATGCTCCAGTAGGAGGCTGATCACAAGTTCTGCATCCACACGTATAGTATAGGAGGCCATGCTCCAGCAGGAGGCTGATCACAAGTTCTGCATCCACACATATAGTATAGGAGGCCATGCTCCAGCAGGAGGCTGATCACAAGTTCTGCATCCACACGTATAGTATAGGAGGCCATGCTCCAGTAGGAGGCTGATCACAAGTTCTGCATCCACACATACAGTATAAGAGGCCATGCTCCAGCAGGAGGCTGATCACAAGTTCTGCATCCACACATACAGTATAGGAGGCCATGCTCCAGCAGGAGGCTGATCACAAGTTCTGCATCCACACATACAGTATAAGAGGCCATGCTCCAGTAGGAGGCTGATCACAAGCTGCAGGTCTTCCTACAGCGTGTGTTTTCTTTCAGCATTCTTGGCTTTTAAGATCTTAGAAAACAGCCTTTAAGCTCAGAGCATTCAATGGCTTTTCCAGCTCAAAGTTCCAGAATCTTCCAAAAACCACTGTCAGGTCAGTCCCAACAACCCCTGTCTTCTGTAACCAGGTTTGTTGTAGTTGCTTTCTGTTGTTGTGATAAATACTGTTGGGGGAAGGGTCACTTGTTTGTCCCAGCTGCCCAGCCACAAAATAACCACTCAGAATACCATATTATTTGCAATACTGTTTGGCCAATAGCTTAAGTGTATTTCTGGCTAAACTCATATCCTAAACTAACCCATCTCTAGTATTTTGTATATCACCACATGACTGTGGCTTACCAGCTGAAATTCTCAGCATCTGTCCTAGGCAGCGAATCCATGGCTTCTCCTAACTCCTCCTTCTTCCTGCCATGCTATAGGCTAAGCCAGTTTTCTTGATTCAGAACCAGTAAAATCAGCACATAGACAGAGGACTTCCCACACCATTTCCTCTTTTCTGTTTAAACAAAAAGGAAGGCTTTCAATGACCAAAAGCAACTCGGGGAGGAAAGGGTTTATTTCAGTTCACAGATTGAGTGTGCAGGAAGTCAAGGAAGAAAACTAAAGGCAGGAACTAAAGTAGATTCCTTGGAGGAAAGCTGCTTACTGGCTAGTTCTCTCTACCAGCTTTCTTATGCAGCCCAGATCCATCTGCCCAAGTGTCTGGGCTCAATTAGCAGTCAAGAAAATGCCTCCCACACATGTCTATAGCACGCAGTCTGATGGGGTCTACTTTTTCATTAAGTTCCCTTTTATTAGATGTATCAAATTGACATCCACGATCAGCCATTAACATATATTAACAAGTATGAATGACTTAGACAATTGTTTAATAAGTGAAGTTCTGAATATTATCTTGTAGTTTGTATTACAAGAGTATTTTCTATTTCTCCTAGTTTTTAAAGTTATAAATACAGGCATGCCTTGCATAATGGCATTTTGATTAGTAGCGACTTTGTTTATGGGTGCCATGATCATGTTGTAGCCATTGTGGATTGTGTGAGTAGACTGTGGTGATAATTGACAGGGTTGCTTAACAACATGTTGGTAGTATCTGAACTGTTAGGTGATGCATGACTGTAGATGCACAGTGTTCTCTTTTCTTTTTCTTCTTCTGCAACTAGGGAATGTCAGAATGTTTATCAAAGAAAAATACAAAAGTGTAGCTTACATAGAAACCTAAAAGAAATGGAAATTCACATTGCTTTCAAATTTTCTGGCTCTTTATATAGCATTCTTCCAACTAAGTAACATGCTCTACTCACCTTTTCTCTATCTTTTATTACACGGTGTTCTTAGCTCTGGTGTGTGTGTGTGTGTGTGTGTGTGTGTGTGTATGAATGTTCACATTCACATGTGCATGTAGACATAAGCTCTTGCATATAGGTATCTTCATTCACTCTCTAGTGTGATTTTGAGAGCGGCTGTCACTGAACCCAGAGCTTATGAGTCAGCTGGTCTGACTGGCCAGTAAATTCCATGGATCCTCTTTTCTCTGCACACCGCCCAGCACTGGGGTTATAGAAGTGTACACTTTGCCTAGATTTTACATGGATGTTGGAGACTCCAAGTTAGACTCCAAGTTAGGTCCTCATGTTTGTATAACAGACACTTTACCAACTGACCATGCCCTCAGCCTCAGAGTTCCTCAGATTTTGAGGACTGTCTTCTTTGTGTGACACTGGCTGAGACAATGTCTAAAGGCTGTGTTTTCTTCTTTGACAGAAAAGTAGCAGCTCTGAGTCGCTAAGTGAGAAGGGCTCTGAATTGAAGAAAAGCTTTGATGCTGTGGTATTTGATGTTCTTAAGGTTACACCGGAAGAATACGCGGTAAGCTTTCTGCCTCTAGCTTTCCAGCGTTTGCACGCAGTTCATATACTTGTGTAACTGACTGAGTTAGAGCTGGAGACCACCATGAGTATGGACAAGAGAAGGATGAGGTGGGGGGGCAGCTTCCTTCTTAAAGGGCAGTTCCTTGTCCTTCATTCCTCTGTTTGGTAAAGAATGGACACGTACCTATCTCTGCCTTTGCTGACTTAAACCACCTTAGTATGTTCAAAAGTATTTTTTGCTGTTTTGTAAATTTAAAAATTGGAAAATGTGATTTCTCAATCATAAGACTATCATGAATTATCTAGAAAATCTTTTTGGCTAACATAAATGTTCGTTTATTTATGTTTTTCGTTACCTTTTGTTAAGTAAATAAACTACTTTTTTGGTCTTGAACCCCTCTGCACTCCAGGAACGGTGTTGTTATTTGTAGTGAGTGTTTACCTCTCCTGACTGCTTCTCTTAAGTTTTTTTGTTTTGTTTTGTTTTTTTAACATGCATTTGTTTATTTGTATGAGAAGGGGGCACATACACCATGGTACATGTGTAGTCAGAGGGAAACTTGAGAGCTTGTTCTTTGCCTCTGGCATGTGGAGACGAGGGATTGAATATCCTGAATTTAGGCCATCAGCTTGGTGCTAAGAGAACTGCTCATCCATCGATGGATGACAGTGCCCAAATGTTCTCCTTACTGGCCTCCCTAGGAATGAGACAACTAGGAAAAATTATGTGTAATGGCACAAAGACTACGGTTTCTATTTCCTGTAAGTATTTAAAGACTGTATATTCTGTAATTTAGTATGGAGTAGAAATTTTATTTATTTTATTTTGAATAAATTTCATATCATAGGATTCCAAAGAACTTGGCATTCAGAACGAAATAAAACCCCCTTTGTCTTTCAGGGTCAGATAACACTAATGGATGTACCAGTGTTTAAAGCTATTCAGCCAGATGTAAGTAGTTCTAAGAATATTCCTTGTAAATATAGAGAACGATTAGCCATATTATCTTAAGATGTTTAAGAAATTCAAAACATATTTCATATTAATCATTAGATGTCAAAAGCTTATAACTTACCTATGTTTTATTCAGTCCTTGGAGACTCATACGGCACTCATAGTACACTTTTTAATCATAAGTGGGATGTTTGAATCAACTGATTTGATATTGTTACTGAAGGAAGTAATAGACTTATAGAAGTTAAATGATTTACTCAGAGGATTGAGGCTTTTTAATAGGAAGGTGAAAATTGCACATAACTTAGTAATTTTACCTTCTACCTTAATTTTATATGTGATTATGTTATTTTAGCTTATTTAATTTTTAAAAATTACTCTGTGTGCTCACATGATGTAAGTGGCGTGGAGGCATTGCAGAAGTCAGAGAATAACTTTAGTGAAATCAGTTTTCTCTTTCCACCTTCATGTGGAGCATGAACTTAGGTGACCAGGCTGGGTAGCGCTGGGTTGACACTGTAGAGGAAGACCAAGAAACATATTCCCCCTAGTAAAAGAAAAGGGACTAATGGTACATATCTGCCCACTCACTGTAAACACGTGTGTTTGTGTGTGTGTGTGTGTTCGAGTGTGTTTATAGTTTCTCTTTTGGGTTTTTTGAGGCAGAGTAACTCTGTGTAGCCCTAGCTGTGCTAAAACTTGCTCTGTAGACCGGGCTGTCCTCAAACTCACAGAGATCCCCCTGCCTCTCCCTTCTGAGTGCTGGGATTAAAGGTGTGCATCACCATGTCCAGAATAGTTTATCATCTTAAGGCCTATGTATAGTATTTTTTTTTTTTTGCTTTATTGATGAGGGAATAGTGAAGTTATTTTTTAAATACAACTGTCTTAGTCTGTTTTGTATTGCTACAGCAAAATGCCTGGTGCTGGGTACTTTATATAATAAGAGGTCTATTTAGATAAAAGTTTTAGAGGCTGGTAGTTTAGGACCTTAAGTGAAAGTCCCATAGGCTGTCTCACAATGTGGCGGTAACGTAGAAAAGGAAATGGCTGTGTGAAACGGCCAAGGGTGGTGGTCTTTGTGCCAGCCCACTCCTTGAGTGCTCCTGCGCTGACTCTTTTGTACAAGATTCCACCTCTAACTACTTCTCCTGTCTCCCTGCACTGGAGACTCGGCCTTAGCACATGTGCCTTTGGGGACACATTCAGGTCATAGCTAAACTATAATAATAGCTTGGTGTTGGCACTAGGCTTAGGTTCTAAGAAGACAGTTTTTGCTGTTAGTGAGAAGACTATAAACTTGATGTTTTTGATCTCCAAACAAAGCCATTTTGATAATTGATGATTGGTTCTTTTGGGAATAATGCAAAGTACTTGTTGTGTTACATATAAATCTATAGTGACCTAAAGCACTCTAATAACTAATAAAGCATTACATCTAAGGTATAAACAGGTTATCGTGATTGTTTTTCCCTAGGTAGGCTATGTAATGTGTTAGTATCTCAACTTTGCTGCCTATCAAGTGACAGGAGAGCTGACCGCATGTTCTCTGTCCGCTGTCATTTTCCACAAGCCTCTTGATTGTCTTTCTCTACACTGCAGAAGGCTTCAGAAGCAGAGCTATCGGATTAATAGTAAACAAAGAAGAACTGTATACTTTATAAATAATGGACAGACAATGGTTTTTGTATTTCAGTGGTCAAAATAAAAACCTCTGGAATATTCATTTCTGTTATTCTTGGCAAAAATTGTCCTTTCCCCTAGAATTTTTAGTCTTCTAAGAATAATTTTTCTTCTGACTGAAACCCATTTATAATTGCTCTTTGACATGGCTCATGATGACCATGGAAATCTAGTGTCATTTATTTAACTGTGTACTGTGTAGGAGCCACACTATAAAGTAAAAAGGAATTGGTAAAATCAATAGGTGATTTTATTTAACCTACAATATCCAAAGTATTTCTGCTTGTAATCAGCAGAAGGTTTTTATTCAGATATTTTATACTTTTCCCTTGTGCTAAGTTTTCTGATCCTTTAGATTACTGCTTGTTTTTAGCTGGGGTAGCTCCCATTCAGGTGTTCTGTACACTGTACACTAGGATGTTAGCTGAAGATTTAGACTTCTGTTCTGAGAGGATTTATTATTTACCTTTGGACACTGAACAATACTTTGTGAACCTTCAAGTTTCCCTTAACTTTATTTCTTCACACACAATATTTTTCTTCAGCACAATCCCTTTGATTTCCACTCCCCCACCCTTTTCGAAACAAGGTATTAGGTAGCCCGGACTAGCCTTGAACTCAGTATATATAGCTGAAGGTATAAGACCTGATTGCCCTTTTTCCACCTCCTTAGTGCTGGGTTATAGTGTACCCAGCTCTGTTGATTTTGTTCTACCTTAATAAATACCTAGTTTTTCTAATGTCAACTCCCCTATCTAAGAAACCATCTTTTCTCCGTTGAGCTACTGCAGTGCCCTCTCACTTGATCTGTATAGATACTGGCCACTTTTCTAGTCACTGTGCCCAGATACCCACCAGAGCCAACTTGAGCTTTGTGGTTTGAAAGAGTCCTGTCTGCCTGGTGGGGAAGGCATGGTAGACCAGAGCCGTTGCTATCTTGTAGGCCTTAGACAGAGGGGTGTGCTGGCACTCAGCAGGCCCCTCAGCCCAGGGTATGGTGCTCTCCTCATTCAGAGTGGGTGGGTCTTTTACTTGGTCATTGTTGGAAAACCTTCACAGGCACTCCTGGACACGTGCTACATCGTCTTCTGAGTGACTTTAAATCCATTCTGTTGACAATACAGATAAGCGATCACAGTGAGCATCTACTCTGTTCTGACCTCTGGGGTCTGTTCTCTATCTCAAGGCAAGCAACATTGAAAATGTGCTCACATGACTCCTGTCAAACCACCTCAGTGGTTTTGAAAACCATCACTACAGGATCTGTGAATCTCTTCATCGTGTTGCCTCTTCTTGCTTCTAAACACATGTTCTACTCTTTCTGATCTAGCAAAATGACCTCCTTTTAATCCTTCATTACCGAGCCTGTGCTTGTGCTTAACTACCTCTTCTTCTTTGAGTTGTCAGATGAAGTTGGACTTGTTTGCTTTTCTGTAGACTACCATATTATCCTTGTCACCTGGCAGTGTTGTGCTGTAATGCAGTGAGTATACTGAGTGCTTGCTATGTGTTAGCACTGGTTTAGTTGCTGGAGAAACAACAGTAAACATGCACTGAGATTCTCCCCCCGCCCCCAGATTGTATGTTCCAGTGAGGTGAGATAAACAGTATTATGAAAACTAAAGGGGGGGGATCAGAGGACATGAAGTGTAGAGGGCTTCAGTTTTGGATTGGATCATCAAGAAGACTTCACTGAGAAGCAAAATCCTTAAGGAAGTGAGACTGCATACCATGAGGGCAGTGGGTTGTGACATCTTTTGGGATTGAATGACCCTTCCACAGGGGTACCCTAAGACCATCGGAAAAAACAGATGTTTACATTCATAACAGAAGCAAAATTACAATCATGAAGTAGCAAGTAAAATAATTCTGTGGTTGGGGTCACTACAACATGGGAAACTGCATTAGAGGGACACAGCGTTAGGAAGATTGAGAACCACTGTGTTAAGGTATTTTGGGGAAATGTGTTTTATTCAGGAACAGGTGAGCAAAGGCTAGTGAATTATGTTTTTCTAAATTAGGTGAAAGGGCTATATGTAAGAGATGGCAGTTGAGTGAGGGCTAGATGGATATGTTACTTTGGAGACAGTTATTCTGATGAAGGTGGTAAGCATTGGTGTCCCACCTGCCAGCTCCCAAATAACCACTTGGAGACTTATTGTTAATTATGAACACTTGGCTGAAAGGTTAGACTTGTTTCTAACTAGTTCTTAAAACTTAACCCATTTCTATTCATTTACTTTCTGCCTTGTGGCTTTATTACCTTCACTCACAGTAGGGCCCACTTTGCTTTCCTGCTTTCTCTGTGTCTAGTTGGTGATTCCTCCCTTCTTCCTAGTATCCTCTGTGTCTGGAAATCCTGCCCTAGCTATTGGCTGTTCAGCTTTTTAATAAACCAACCAGAGTGACACTTTTTCACAATGTACAAAAAGATTATTCCCCAACATTTCCCCCTTTTTTGTCTAGATAAAAAGGAAAGGTTTTTAACTATTAACACAGTAAAACTATATACAATAAGAATAGTTATCGGGTAAGAATTACATTCACAATGTTCAATATATTTGTTTTTGGCAATTTTGGAGAAAATACATTATTATTTGTCTTAATCTTGGCGAGTTCAAAGTTCTGTACCTAATTTATCTTCTTTCAAAACTAAGAAAAACTATAAATATGACTATGTAGTCTTCATCTCCATCAAAATCCCAGAAGTATATAATATTACCTTAGTAAACAGGAAGTACAGAGCAAGCAACTTCTAAAACATAAAAAGCAACAGAAACAGCTGGTTGTATAGATAGTCATCCAAGGTTCCTTTGCTATTCTGGGGCATCTATGTTCAGCCTACAGACATAGGATATCTGACAGATTTTTCTGCGAAGCAGGAATTTTTGTAGGACTGTCCTACCCTGTCTTGGCAAGTGCAATTTCTTGCCCAAATGGCTAGCTTTCACCACAAAGAAAGCAGACTCCATATGGAAGTTCTTCAGTGCCCATCATCCTTTTTTGAAGTAAGTTGGTGCTGCCAGGAGCAGACGTGTCTCATTGTCTTGAAAAGCCTTATGTTCTTAAAATTGTCGTGAAAACCTTTTTGTTTTTAAACATTTTACATTTAAACACTTTAAATGCCATATTCTCTAGGTCTTTGAAGTGTTTGAAAATCATCTATCTATCCAAAATATATCTGCATGACTTTGAAAACTTGCCTAACATGACTAAGTTTGATAGTTCTAGATGACTATTAACCTGTATTTATTATCATAAATAGCTTTCAAAGATTTAAACTTTACAGAGCTTTTTAAAATGAGCAGCATAGGTACAAAACCTTAAACAAGAATAGGAACATACATACAATATAACAAAAATAACCTTAAATTTGTATGAGTATACAAAAATCCATACTGATGTGAAGTATTTGAGACTAGTGTTGGTTTAAAAGTAGACTCAACAATCCACCTTTTATCTCATCATTTCTGTACTATATCTTTTCCTTCATAAAGAGATCCTTGAATCTAACTCCTTTGTTTAGCTTTTTTCCTGACCATGACCAATAACAACTTGTAACCAACCCCCGAAACGATAATAAACATCTATAACCCATCAAAAGACCAAAATCCATCTACCCCACCTCTTGAGAGTGTGGGCGTTGTGTTCTCTAGACTTCTTCCTGTTGTTTGGGAGTCCTGGCATCTTTAGGGGACCCTGAGAGGACCTGGGGAAGTTAGCTGTTGTCTAGTCTCTGTGCAATGGGAAAGAATAAGTAAGACTTATCTGAAGTCCTGGCTAGAGTAGTCTGTGAGGCTAGACCATCTCAGCCAGCAGTCTTGAAGCTGTTCTAGATGCAGAACTCTGAGAGACTGGGTCACCTGGACCACCCATTTTCACTAACACCTGGCCCCCTTCTCTGAAAACACATAAACTTTGAAAGGTAGCATACATATCTGCATTAGCACAAGTACAGAATTGTGGTGTGCAGAAGTCACTTAAAGATGATTTTTGTTTTATATTTGAGCAGGTAAAAGGCATCTGTCAACTTTATAACTGTTTGAGTTGTATAATCAAACGTGAACATAACTTTCTATCCATGCCAAATGAAAAGATGACATGTAATAATAAGTCATGAGAAGGACACTGTAGTCAGTAAGATTTCTCATATCTCATCTCTGAGCTGTTCCTTTATCAAGGAATCACCTTACGTATAACTTGTCCTATAGTCTTTTTTGGCTTCCTCCCACATGTCTGTAGCCAAGCTACTCAGGAGTTCTCTTCTGGTCTGATCTGATCTCTGTTAATCTGGAAGGAATTCACAGCCTTTCGTTTCCTATGAAAACAGAAGCATAATCTCTCCCCCAGTGCAACACATTGACTTCCTTCTATTTGAAGTAGACCTTTTTGTGTATGTGTTTTGTTTGTTTGATTTGTTTTACTTTGTTTTTTAAGGCAGTGTTTCTCTGTGTAACAGTTCTGGCTGTCCTGGAACTCACATTGCAGACCAGGCTGCCCTAGAACTGAAGTTTAGACATTTTAAAAGTATATATGTTGGTTTAATTTAGTAGTTTTCATAATTCAATCTCTCAGCAGCTATTGTTTTTTGTACATTAGCATTTTAAAAATTCAGAGTTAAAAAGACACCATATAGGATCCAGATTCCCTTTGTATTTTTTGTCCTTACCTGGCTTTTTTTTTTTTTACTTTACTCTCTAAAGACTTTACTATTTTTAAAATATTCATTTTCCTATGACTGTCTATACCCATTTTTTTCTTAATGCTAAATACCCTAACCTGTTTAGAGTCTTTTTTCCAGCTGAACCTGCTTTCCTGTGTGTCTGTAACCTTTTCCATCTACATGAGCGAAACTTTAAACCCTCCACATGGCTTAGCTCATGGTGCGCTGTGGGCTCAAGCACACAGGCAGCTGTGGGGAGATGTGTCTCTGTACCATGACTGAAATGAGAGTCATGAGACCAGGAAGCCACGTTCGACTCAGTTTTTGTGTGTTTGGAACCTTTTCTAAAGCTCTTTCATGTCTTATGTGTATGTGTATGTCTCAGGTTGTACGTGGTCAGACGTTGGACACCATTTGTAGGCAGATTTTTCTGTCTCACCTTCCAGCTCCCAGATAACCACACGGAGAGTTATTATTAATTATGAACACTGGACAATAGGTTAGGCTTGTTTCTAACTAGTTCTTATAACTTAACCCATTTCTACTAATTTACTTTCTGCCTTATGGCTTTATTGCCTTTACTCTGTAAGGCCCATGTTGCTTTTCTGCTTCCTCTGTGTCTACTGGTAACTCCACCCTTCTTCCCAGCATCCTCTTTGCCTGGAAATCCTGCCTAGCTATTGGCTGTTCAGCTCTTTAATAAACCAACCAGAGTGACACTTCTTCACAGTGTACAAAAAGATTATTCCACAACACATTGGGGGAGTTGTTTCTAACTGTGTCTATTCATATGAGTGTAATTGCCCATGTAGTTCAGAACTCGGTGTCAGAGTTAACAGGTGACGGTGAAGTGTCCGACATGGGTGCTAGGAATCAAACTCAGGGCCTCTTCAAGAGCAGTATGTGTTCTTAACCACTGAGTCATCTCTCCAGCCTATTGTAAGAGCGTTTTGAGCAGAAGACTAACATTTTCTGACTTAGGTTTTAGGTAACTCATACTGTTGACAGGATATGAGGAAAAGTGAACAAGATAACTTGAGAGACATGTGCTTACATTAGTGTATGAGTGAAATGATGGGGAGAGCTTGTCACACCGTGTATGCAGGGAGAGTCGTGGTGCCAGAGCTTTTGGTCTAAAATCAAGTGTGAGTAGCTGATATTCTCCAAAGTGAGAAGTTACAATGTTTGTATCACACCGCTGCCATTCACGTAGAACCGAATGTGCGGTGCTGGACCAAGAGGGACCGGCTTGTTAACCCCTTCCCAGGGAACAGTTCAGTCAGGCAGTGTATAATGGCATGTATTTGTAGTCTGAGCCGGAAGTGTCAATTTGAAAGATATCAGTGTAAAGCTGTGATGTGCAGTGCACATGAGGCTGAGGGTAGTTGTAGAATATGTGTTTAGCACCAACCAGGCCTTAAGTTCAATCCGCTTGTCCAAATAAATAAAATGTGGATAGGATTTCCAAGAAGTATGTAAAGAAGAGCCCTGTGTGAGATGTGTAGGAAATGCCAAGGAGATCAAAGGGCAGCAACAGCCAGTCAACTGGGAAGAGACTAGTGCAGCGAGGTATGGCTGTGTCCAGGATAAGCAGTTGCACACAGCGTTCTTGGTCTTGTGCCGTTTGACTGTTGCTTACCTCTCTTGACTTGAAGCTACAAAAGGATGGGATTGACAGTTTTTGTATACTGTTTTGTCTGCTTTTAGTAAGGACTCAGTATTTAGAATAAGAAAATGAATGTAGTGTTTAGGAAATGCTCACAAAATGGAAGGAAGTTTTAACAAACTGATAGAAATAGCTGTTGAGAGGAATGTAAACCGAGATATTCTTGTTAGATAGCAGTCTTGCTGAAACACAAGATTACTTTAAATCTGCCAGCATATGTATGATGTGTCATGTGGCAGAAGAATGCTTGTTATTTTATTATGAAATATAAAAGACATAAACAAGGTTGAAAGAACTGTAAGATAAATTTCTGTGTACTAACTACCCTGTCCCGCTAAAACCTTTCTGGTACCTTCCCATTCAAATGAACACCGTCCAGTAATAGACTGTATTATTCCTGTTTAGGTGCTCATATTTCCCCAAGTATAGGTATTGCTTAATAATATGTACCATTTCAAGTTTCAGCTTTTCAGACTTTGATGTAAATGGCATTTCGATACTTTTGTGTTTGACTTGTTTTTTGTGCTAAGCATTGGTGGTTAGCATCCATCTAGGTACATGACTTAAGTGTATTAATCCTGGCCTATAAACCACAAACTTCCCTGAAACTACTGAATACCAATGAATAGTTTCTGAAATAGTACTATGTTTTAGAAATCTTTAAGCTGTGGTATCAGCTGATGTAATGTATTTGCTTTTTTATTAGCCTAAAGTGATATGTATTACTTAGATGTGGAATTAACATACTAATCTCACTAAGGAGTGAAGGACTTTCTTGTTAAATTTAAGCTAGTGGCTTAATTCTGAGCTGAAACACTGTATTTATTTTCATATCTGTTCCAAATTTGAATTCTACATGTAACCTCATATAGAGTGTTAAATAAATTATACACATACTCCATGAAAGTCTTTTACATCTTAAACTATCAAAAAATCATTTTCATATGAAAGTGAGAGAGTCCGGAAGCCCAGGGCCATGGCAGGTTTCTAACAGCCCCTGCCAGGGAACTGGAGATAGCTGGAGCTGAGCAAACAGTTGTGGGGAAACTCAGGGCCAGCCAATCAGCAGATGACCACAGGCTCCCGATAACCAGCGTTAGCATCCCTGCCCTAACTGCTAGGGCCTCCCCCAGTCAGTCCCCAGACTAATCACCCCTCCTCCCCAGAATTCCCCTAACTGCTTAAAAGGATCTTGTGACCTTCTTTGGGTGTCGCCATTTGCCACCCCAACATGTTGGTAGTTTTTAAATTTTAATAAACACTCTTGCTGGCTGCATACCTGACTGTTGACAGGACATGTACATTGTTTAAAATATATGGTGGACACTTGTGAATTACATGCAAGTATCACCTCATTTCATAAAAAGGACTGGTACACAGGGCAGCTTGTGGCTAATGTTATATGATTTATTCACATTCCCTCACATTGTGATTTCTGTCATACAGAATCAGAATTTTGTTATTTTCTCTGGTAGTACACAACCCCCTTAGTGATGAGGGGAGTGTAGTGATATGGTTGCCAGAGCCGGAAGGAAGTTGTGAGTCTCCCACCTTCTGCCTTCACCCCTCATGTTAGTGGGGCTTCTCTGCATCACAGTGCCCTGTTGCTCTTCTCCTCGCCTTGCACTTCCCACTGCCAGCTGCTGTATGCTTTGCTGTCACCTGCAAATCAGTGTCCAGCTCACAGTTAGAAATAGATTCTTTGGTTTATTTTTAATTTTAAAATAGTGCTGGGAAAAATCTCAGGGCCTTGCGCACACTGAGGCTTTCACTCCTCTCTCCCCCTTCTCCCATCTTCTTTGCCTGCCTGCCCTCCCTTCCTCCCTCCCCCTTCCTATCCTTTCTCCTCCCCTTCCTTAAAGGAGAAAGGATTTGTTTTATTTTAGTTCAGATTCTGAGTTTTGGTACATCATGGCAGGGAAGGCGTGGCAAAATGGAGACCTTTCTATCATGGATTTTCAGAAAGCCAAGAAAGGAAAATGTCAGCACTCTGTAATTTTCTTTTAAAGATTAACTTCTTTTTATTTTATGTGTGTCTGTTGCCTGCATGTATGTACCTATAACATATATATGCAGTACCTGTGGAGATCAGAGGACAGCACTTGGAATTACAGACCATGTGGGTGCTAGTAACCCAACCGAGTCCTCTGCAAGAGCAGCCAATGTGCTTAAACACTGAGCCATCTCTCCAGCCCTTCTAAACTTTAAGCTTTCATTTCACTTACTTTGTCCTTTGAATCGCAAAGTAAGATTTCTAGTTATTAGAACAAGAAGTCATACATTGTACCACAAATGTTCCTTGTCTTTGACTTTAAAAATCATGGATGGCAAAGAAGTCCTTGGATCTGCCGGATCTTTGAGTAGTCCCAGCAGTGAGTCATCTCAGAACCAGAGCTGTATTATATATAGTTAGAGCTGTCAGAAGAACATTTGTCAAAACTACAGCCTTCTTCAGGAGTAAGAACAGTAGAAGGGCCACCACAAGTCATGTGCTTGTTGGAGGTCTGTCATACACTGGCAAGAAATTTGGTCTCTTGTTTAGTGTGAACTGAAGTAGTGACTGTTAATCCCTTCCCATGCCTTAGCATGCTTGGAGCCATTTCTACAAAAGTCTGTTACCAGGGCTATGTGATATTTTTGTTGTTATTGCTGGTTATTTTTTGCTTTTTTTGGTTTTGTTGTTGGCTTTGTTTCAAGACAGTGTCTCTCTGTGTAGCTATGGCTGTCCTGACACTTTCTCTGTAGACCAGGCTGACCTTGAACGGAGAGATCCACCTGCCTCTGCCTCCCAAGTGCTGGAATTAAAGATGCACACCTTTAATATGACATTAAAATGACATATCTAAAAGTGATATTCTTTCTGTATGCAGAAGTGGATTTTCCCCCGCTCTATTAATGTTTCTTCTTAAGGCTGAATTTTCTAGTACTGATTAAGGACAAAAAGTTAGCTAAAGGGCTTTATACATTCCTTAATTTCTAGTATCATTTCTGGTGCCCAGCCTTTATTAAAGTTTTTCTCATATCCTTGGATCTCATCTCAAAGGTATGATTTCTTTTTGGATTATGAAGAAAGCTCTTACACATTCATAGGGCCTCTTTCCATGAGTTTTCTCATGTTGAAAAAGCTCTGATGGTATTCTGAAAGGTTCCATCAGATAAATTACTTTTCTATTGCTATGCTAAAGCTCCATTAACAGGCAGCTTGCAGAAGGAGTTTATCAAGCCTTATGACTCCAGAGGCTTAAGAATCACTCGTGGACAGGGGAGCATTGGCAGCAAGCCACAAGTGTGGCTGTTGGAGTGGGAAATTGAGAACCTATCTTGAACTGTAAATTCAAGCAGAGAGCAGATTAGCGGTAGGTGAGGCGTTTACTCTCAAGGCTCCCCACCCTCACTCCACGGCATACTTCCATCTCCATCCCACTACACTAAGTTCTAGAGTAGTTTTGCCTGTTGTGAATTTTCTGATGTTCTACAAAACTTGTATTCTGCTGAGGTCATTGCTGCATTTCTTGTGCTAGTGGAATTTCTCTTCAGGGTGAGTTTTGTATCCTTCAGTGCAGAGTGAATTATGCCAGAAAGCTGACTTAAAATCCAGTAATGACTCTTTAATCTTTCTGTAAGCCTTAATTAGGAGTTGAATTATATTTAAAATCTGCATTATAGTCATTTGCTGTGACAAAACATTATTAAGGCAACTTACAGAAGGAAGGATTTTATTGGGACTTACAGTTCTATGGCAAAGAGCCTGGTGGATGCAGGAACTTGGAGTAGCAACAGCTGAGTGCTCACATTCCTGATTCAGAGGCAGAACAGAACACTCACTGGGAATAGCTGAAAGCTTTTGAAGTCTTAAGCCCTTCCCCAGTGACATGCCCCAATAAGGCCATACCTCCTAATCTTTGCCAAACTGAGGACCAAGTATTCAAATGCCTTGTAGGGGACACCTCATTCAGACCATGGCACAAGGTTCTTTAGTATTCTTAAAGGACAAGATCTACCTAAAACTTTCGAACAATTATATTTTCGAACAAGCAATTATACTTGCTGAAGAGAATGCCACACTTTAATTCCAACTGATAACAGAGCTATAATATTTGGAAAAAAACAAATCTGTCTGTACTAGGCATGTATAGACTTCTCCTTGGTATTGCTCAATACAGTATAGCAGCTCAGTAGCCTGAACCTGAAGATCTTAAGGAGTTTCGGAAATTTTTTAACTTATTAATTAGTTGTTGTTGTTGTTTTCTGTTTTCAGATTGGGTACCTTCCAAAATTGGAAAACCAAATGTAAGACACTTTTTGCCTAAGCTTTTCATATAAGGCATATAATTAACCTTAATTTATAAATTAAGACCTGGTTCATTGGTAACACCGTCCTATCACTGGGAATGTAAATTGATTTATCTGTTGATCATTCAGAGCATTGCGACACGGCACCAGCAGAACAGACCTGCAGGCGCATTGTGTGAGGTGTTACATGTAAGCTACAGATGCTGTAAAGTGTGATGGAGGACATGCATGGGTCGTGCACAAATCAAAAGATTTTTATAGTTTTGTTTTCAATCTGAGGGAGGTCCTGGAGCTAGTCTTCCAGTGGGTACTCAGAATTGCATCAGTGAACACACCTTATCTACTAGGAGATGTGAGCCTCATCTGTATGATTGACACACTAAAGACTGTGGGAGAATGCTAGCCAAGTTAGGAAAATACTTCTGAAAAATTTATCTTTTGACATATTTCTTGTTGAATGTAAAAAGACTTTCTATACAGATATTTTTGTGTCTGCCCAAAGACTATAATCTTAGCAACACACAAAATTCTAATAAATATTATACTGTTTTAATAAAAATAGTCATTGCCTTAAAATGTGAGCAGATCATGGAGTTCGTGAGAGAATAGAAGCTGCAAAAGGCCTTGTATACTAGAATAATGTGGGAGTGTTCTGTCAGAAGCAAGTTGGAGCTGTTTGTCGGTGTGTGTTACTGCTGTTCTTTGCCTTGAACTTCTTGGACTAGTAAGGTCAGGCTTCTGGCAGGATGGAGAAGGCAAGGAAGATGGTTGTTTTGGCATCTGTGGAAGTAGAAATAGCTTCTGTCTTTATCCCTGATCTCATTAGAGAGGTAGCGTTGACATACTGGGGGAGGGAAGTAAGGAAGACTTGCGTACTTCAGAAATTTAACGTACTTGTTAAGTTGCATAGTTTCAGTTTTGTTTTTTCATTTTTATTAAAAATGCAAGCATGAAAAAAAATGCAAGCATGAGTGACATTTTATCTGTGGCGATGACTTCTTTATAACCATATAAACTGGGTACAATACAAATGGATGTCCTGTCTCTTTAAAGCCTCCACCCTGAACACAAAGCTACCTCGACAGCAGCTAACCTTCTCATGGACATCCTCTGTCCTAGACGCTTCCTTTGCCCCCAGTCTTTGGGCTCCCCTGCTTCCTTTCCTCCCTCGACCTCTGTCTACATGCTGGTCTATATTGGCCTTTTCTCTTCTTCTATCTATAGGTGTCCCTACATCATCACCCTTAGAACAGTCCTTTTAAGAGTGTTGGAACCTACAAGACGTAAGAGAAGCTGTGACCCCTGTGAATTGAGTCATTCTCTCATAGGGTAGGTGGTCATCAGTGGTGGGGTTTTTGCCTTCCCTGTGCTTCTGAAATAAATGTAACTGGAAACTGATCTTCATAGTTACTGATTCACAGTGAATCCATGCGCATTCTGAAATGCATTTGAGCAACTGTTAAAATTGTTGTATGTATTTGAGGCATTATTTGAAGGTTCTCTTTACTTGCTGAGCTTAGCATTGCAAGTTAAGCGCATTAAAAGAAATGTCAGTGTGCCAGGGCTGCGAGATTTCATTAAGTCTTTGCTGAGAAGGAAGTTTACTTGCACAGCGCACCAAACAGCCCTGTCTGTCTTACCTTAGGCCTTACAAAGCATTGTGTGCGTCACTAAGTCACTTCAGTTTTATGATGTTCATGTTAGATGCTTTAGTATAGGCAGTTCTGTGTGACCAAGGCGTCAGTATAAGGATGACAGTCACCGCAAAGCATGTCTCCTGTCACACTGTAGTGTCATTTTGTAGGAAGATCCTAGAGTCTGAAACAAAAAAAGGAAAGTTTTAAATTTTCTGTTTTTCTCTGAAGAAGTCAGATAATTAATGTTTGTAAAATGAACTGACAGTATCCAGATTTTAAAAAGGACAGCCAAATAAATTGTGTGCAGAGTAACAGGCCCTCACTGCACTGCCTGAGCTTCCCTCAGCCATCAGATAGCCTTCTTTGTACATCAAGTTGTTTATTCACAGTGACTGCATACTTGGGTTCTGAAAGCTGTTCTTTTGGAAGACAGGAAGAAAAGAGAAGAGAGAAAAATTTAGAGGGTATTGTGATATCCACTTATAATCCTAGCACTTGGGAGTCTGAGGCAGGGGAGTTGCAGTGAGTTCAAGGCCAGTCTTGGATATGTAGCAAGACTTCATCTCACAAATACTTTGTTTTTCAAATAGATTAGTGAAGTACATTAGTCCCCCTCCCTAAGATCCCTGTACTGCCTGAGTCTGTGAGTGGATGGAGGCCAGAGGTCAACAGCAGGTGTCCTCCTCTTTGCTCTGCATTTCATTTTTTAAAGGATTTATTTGTTTTTGTTTGTGGATGTTTTGTCTGTACATTGTGTGTATGCAGTGCCTATAAAGACCAGAAAAGAGTGTCCTCTGGAGCTGTAATTCAGAAGATTGTTATCTGAAAGTGGTGCTGGGAACCCGCGTCCTCTGCAGGATCAGGAAGTGCTGTTAGCTGCTGAGTCTCTCTAGTCCCTTCGCTTTATTTTTGGAAATTAGGTGCCTGCTGCAGTGCTTGCCTGTAAGCTGGGCATTGAACTTAGGTCCTCATAGTGGCGTGGCAAGTACTAACAATTGAGCCATTTCCCTGGGCTGATTGGAGGAAAAGTAGAACAGGTCAAAATTCCCTAAAGTCTAGGCAGCTGTAAGTACAGGTCAGGACTGAAGAAGAGAGTGCTGAATCCTAATACAATTCTAGCTTTCTTTTCTTTTTTCTTTCTTTCTTTCTTTTTTTTTAAGATTTCTTTATTTATTATGTATACAGCATTCTGCCTGCATGTATGCCTGCACACCAGAACTCATTATAGATGGTTGTGAGCTACCATGTTTTTGCTGGGAATTGAACTCAGGACCTCTGGAAGAGCAGCCAGTGCTCTTAACCTCTGAGTCATCTCTCCAGCTCCCAATTCTAATTTTCTAATCCCTTAAGTGAATTTTTTTAATGTCAATTTTTAAATACTGTTTTTAAGGTAGTTATAGCACATAGGAAGTTGCAAAAAAGTACAAATATTAGATTTATGGGAAGTTGCAAAACCTATACAGAGAAATCCCCCATACCTTGTACCTGGTTTTCCTGCGATTACACCTTGGTGGTAGTACTGTATCAAAATCAGAAAGTAGTGTCTAGACATGCATGTCTGTGTAGTTCTGTGATGTTATTGTGCATGCATGTCCATGTAGTTCTGTGATGGTTATTCTGCATGCATGTCTGTGTAGTTCTGTGATGTTTATTGTGCATGTATGTCCTTGTAGTTCTGTAATGCTTTATTGTACGTGCAAGTCCATGTAGTTCTGTGGTGTTTATTGTGCATGCATGTCCATGTAGTTCTGTAATGCTTTATTGTGCATGATGTCCATGTAGTTCTGTAATGCTTTATTGTGCATGCATGTCCGTGTAGTTCTGTATTGTGCATGCATGTCCATGTAATTCTGTATTGTGCATGCATGTCTGTGTAGTTCTGTAATGTTTTATTGTGCATGCATGTCCGTGTAATTCTGTAATGTTTTATTGTGCATGCAGACCTATACTACTTAGATACCCGAAACAACTGTCCATGTTTCAACTTTCCTTCCTGCTGTCCCTTTCAGCCATACCTGTCCCCTACTGCCGGCATCCTGCCTTCCTCAACTGCTCCTCTCTGGAATCTCTTGACTCTTCCTAAGGACGCAGGATTACTCTTTACTATTAATCGGGGTTTCCAATTACATTTTTCCTATGGCGGTTGCTCAATTTGAAGATCTTAAACCTTCTGTTTTTCTTTATTGGTGTTGACAAATGAACCCAGGGCCTCACTCAGGCTGAGCCGCCAAGCTAAGTCCCCAGCTACCCTCTTTGTCTTTACTCTGACCCTCCTTCCTTTCTGTCTTAAAAAAAAATTATTGTGGGTGTGCGCGCACACGTGTGTGCATGCTCATGGGTGTACACACACTTAGGTGTGTGCATGCGCATGGGTGTACACACACTTAGGTGTGTGCATGCCACAAGCATTTGTGGAAACTAAAAGACAGCTTGCGGGCTTTTCACTATGTGAGGTTGAACTCAGGTCCAGCAGCAAGCAGTTTTACCTACTGAACACCTCCCTCCCCACTTTACCTACTAAGGATACCCCGACCCTCACTTTTGAAGTTGTTGCTTTCGGTTACCTAATGGCATTCTCTTGAGATAATTTGTATTTGAGATTTTGTTGTAGTTTTTTTAATCTCTTTGTCTCCAGGGTCCTCTTTTTGGATGCCTTACTTTGCTCCCACCCCTCCACACACACATTATGTAACTGAGCCATAGGAAGGTTAATTGTTATCTTTAACTTCTTGGCCATTTTCTTAAATTGCTATTTTCTTAAGTCTCTTAAGATTCCTGTTATTTAGATGTTAACACATGGATTCTTAGTTAATGCCAAATTAATATTTTTTTGAGTTTTGCCAAGTGGGTGTTGTATTAGTCAGTGTTCTCTCGAAGAACAGATAGAATGAATCAGTCTATTGATCCATCTCTATCTAGAAAGGGTATTTATTAGCGTGGCTTACAGGCTATGGTCCAGCTAGCCCAACAATGGCTATCAATGGAAAGTCCAAGAATCCAGTAATTGTTCTGTCCATGAAGCTGGACGTCTCAGCTGGTCCTTCAGTATATGCAGAGATCCCCAAAAAAAACAGGCTTTAATGCCAGTGAAGGAATGGACTTGCCATTGAGAGTGAGGGTAAGCAGGCAAAGAGCATAGTTTCCCTCTTTTATGTTCTTTATATAGGTTGCCAGCAGAAGGTGTGGCCCAGATTAAAGTGGGTCTTCCCACCTAAAGATCTGGATTAACGGTGGGTCTTTCCATGTCAAATGATTTAATTGAGAAAAATTTTTCACAAGTCTGCCTAGTTGCTTAGGTTTTAGTTAATCACAGATGTAGTGACGTTAACACAAGAATAGCCATCACAAGTCCACCATTGTCAGCTTGACACAAATTACATCTCCTTATATCATGCTTAATTTCCAAATAAAATAACAACCAGGTAGTAATTACACCTAATATGATATAGCTATCCCACATACAAATGCAGATACATTATAAATTTTAAAATAGGTGGTAATGTCCTTTGATGAACATTCTTTTAGTATCTCAGAAACTAAATATAATAGCCACTGATACTCTCCTAATTGATGTTATACTATATGATAAATCAAGGAAAATACACAAATATCTGCACAAACACAAAATATGACACCATAATAACTTTTCTCATCTAAGAGTACTGATGACATCTTTCTTTCTCAGATTTATTTTGTTGTCTATCCAAAGGGTTCTTTTCCTTTTTTCATGTGGGTCTTTTCTTTGATGCCTTTTTGCTGTATTATAGAAACCCTCTGATTGACTTGAAATCTGTGGACAGAAACTCTCCTTTAAAAGGTGGCATACATTAGCCATGTGTATGTGCTTCGTTAATATTCAGTAAGGTATGGAGGTAGTAATCCTAATTTTGAAGCAGTGAGGAAGAAGTGATACTTTTAAGCTACCTCTACTAGTTGTAAAGTGATAAAAAAATATGTGATTTCTTTTGTATGACTTTGCAGCCAGAATTTATAATTATAAATGACTCACTTATTTTATTTTTTATTTTATTTGGATGGATGTTTTGCCTGAATCCACATCTGTATACAACTTGAGTGCTTGGTGCCCACACAGGCCAGAAGAGGGCAGTGGATCCCCTCGAACTGGATTTACAGATGGTTATGAGCAACCATATGTGTGCTGGTTATCAAACCTACGTCCTCTTTAAGACCAGCAGGTGTTCTTAACTGTTGGGCCATCTCTCCAGCCCAGACTGCCTCATTTCAATTAGAGGGCACTAGTGTAAAAATTTTTTTTTTTTTAAAAAAAGAAAGTTTAATATAAGATCTTGAGCCATTTGAATT
Organism: Myodes glareolus; assembly: GCF_982192425.1. Classification (NCBI taxonomy): domain Eukaryota; kingdom Metazoa; phylum Chordata; class Mammalia; order Rodentia; family Cricetidae; genus Myodes; species Myodes glareolus. The sequence goes on from NC_142030.1 coordinate 67,438,688, forward strand.
CTATTCTTAAATCATTGGTGTTCTCATGGTCTTTTTATTAGAGGTATCTTCAAATATCTGAAGTCAACAACTGTCAGGTCAAAGAATGATATGTATAAAAAGCTAAATTGTGGGTTTGGGAGTTGGCTCAAAAGACCTTACGTTGAATCCTCTGCACCCCTGTAAAATATCAGACCAATAGCAGATGTCTGTGAAGCTCAGCACTTACTGGGTTATGGGAAAAGGGACAGGTGGGACTGGGGCTGGGGATGGATGGCTGAGGCCAAACCAGGCTGGCTAAAATGGGAGCTCCAGGTTCACTGAGAGACTCTTTCAAAAAGTGAGAAGGAGAATGACTGAAAAAGACATCCAATGTTAGCAAACCCATAAACATGTGAACACACATACACCACACCATACATGGATAAAAAGAAAGAAAAAGCTGATTGTGGAGCTCTGAATGACTGAATGGGTTTGATATACTATTTATTATGTGTTATGGGATATTCAACTTTAGTTATCTCTCAGAGAGCATTCCTTCATATTCTGCCTATGAAATTTAAGTTTGCCTATAATCTTTTTATGTTCGAGACAGGGTTTCTCTGTAGTTTTTGGTGCCTGTCCTGGAACTAGCTCTTGTAGACCAGGCTGGCCTCAAACTCAGAGACGCCTGCCTCTCCCTCCCAAGTTCTGGGATTAAAGGCGTGCACTACTACCGCCCGGCTGCCTATAATCTTTAGATAGTAGTTTTATGCATATAATCTAATAAAATTTGTTTTTAGTTTTTACAGAATAATTAGTATTGTTAAACATTCTTATTGGCTCTTCCAGAAAAGAACACATGCAGACTTTAATGTTTAAGTTCCCTAATAATGATTAAAAAAAAAACTGAGCTATTTCTTACAGTTAATTTATACTTAATTTTTATTTTAATCTTCTAGGAGCTTTCAAGTTGTGGATGGAATAAAAAAGAAAAATATAGTTCTGCACCGAATGCAGTTGCTTTCACAAGAAGATTTAATCATGTGAGTTGTGCTTATGGGTGAAGAGAGGCGTGGCTGTGCCTGATCGCCATACCCTGTGGGAGCCAGAAAGTAGCATCTAGTGTCTCCTCATATTGAACTTCATCACCACCACCCCATTTTTAAGACACCCTCTCACTGATCTTGAAGCATATGGATTGACTGTACTGGCTGACCAACAAACCAGCTAAGTCCTCCTGTCTCTGCAGACCCTGGCACCCCTTCTCCAGCTCTGCCTACCAAGCTTTTTACAGAAATGCTTGAGGTGCAAACTCAGGTCTTCATGTTTGTGCAGCTGAGCACTTTACCCGCTGAGTCATCTTCTTGGCCCTTCCCTTGTTTGATTTGAGGCAGGGTCTTGTGTTGTTTAGTCTAATTCTGCTTGCTGTATAGCTGAAGATGACTTTGAATTCCTCATCCTCCTGCTTCTGCCTCTTGAGTGCTAGGATTATAGACATGTGCCACCATGCCTAGGTTCGTTTTTTATTTTTAATACTTGTTTGTTTGTTTGTTTACTTATTTATTTTGTCGAGACAGAGTTTCTCTGTGTAGTCCTGGCTGTCCTAGAACTCACTCTGTAGACTGGACTGGCCTCGAATTCAGAAATCCTCCTGCCTCTGACTCCTGGGTTCTGGGATCAAAGTTGTACACCAACCACACCCAGCTCTCAGTTTTTATTTTTCTAACTTCATGATTTTCATAGATTTGTCAGAAATAATTGTATTTATATAAAAAAATTGTATGGTTTACTTTTCATCTTTGAAAATGTGCCATGGCATATTGTAGAAGTTCTGCGGCCTTTTTCATTACATTCATGTGGTGTGGGCAGATCCAATTCATTTAATCACTGATTTTCAGTGCTTCCTAAACTAAATCCATCTGTGCTCTCGATGACAGGATGTTTTCTGAATGTTTGCCTCTGCGAAGAGATTGCTGTGAGTACTGGTCTCTGGCTGCACGTGTGCAGGATGCTCCAGATAGTGACTTCTAACTGCCCCTACCTTCAGTTCTTGTGTTTTATCACCCAAATTTGAATCCTTACCACTAGGTCTTTCTGGTTTTTAAATTTTGGTGTTTTGTTTTTCAAGACAGAGATTTCTTTTTGTAGCCCTGGCTGTCCTGGAACTCACTCTGTAGACCAGACTGGTCTCAGACTCAAAGAAAGCACTTTAATCCAAGAGTCCACCCCATTTGAGGTCGTTCGAAGGTGGATTCTCATTTCATCATTTTTATTCACAGTTTGGAATCCCTGGTATGATGCTTTGAATGAGGATGGCACTCTTAGGTCCATATGTTTGAATGCTTGGTCTCCTGTAAACAGATCTGTTCAGGAAGAATTAGAAAATGTGGCCTTGTAATAGGGAGTGTGTCAATGGGGGTAGGTTTTGAGATTTCAGAAGTACACACCAGGCCCACTGTGTGTTTCTGCCTGCTGCCCAAGCACCATGCCTGCCTGCTTTCTGCCTTAATAATGGACTAACCCTCTAAAACTGTAAGCAAGCCCCAATGCTTCAAAGTCTTGGTCATGGTGTTTGCTTCACAGCAGTAAAACAGTGACTGAGACACTTGGGGCTGGTGGGTTTACCTAGATACCCATCTTAAAGGAAGCACAGAAGGTCCTGAGGTCATCATCATCATCATTAGTAGTTGTAAAAATAATGAGTGACTTGGTGTTCCATCTTCTTCAGAGAGTAACCAAGTAGTTTTCTGTTTCTGTCTTGCCCACTTCTCCCCCCGGTTGTCACACTAACCCATTTTTACCCAGTAGGTGGTGTTCCAGCTCTCTCATTGAGATCCCAGGAACTCACTGATACTTGAGGTTCTCAGGACTGGTTTTTCCTTTGACTCTTTTGTAATATATCTACATGTCCTTTCTCCTGGACTCTTGGTTCTAGCGTTCTAGAAACACAGACCTGTAGTCTAGTCGCTTGCCTTATCCTGTGTATCAAACCACAGTCTTAAGAATAGTAATAGCTGAATATTCCTAGTCTGAAAGTCCAAGCCTGAAATGCTGAAAATTGCACCGGTGTGACACCATGACTTGTTCCTGACTTCATGTGATAGGTCACAGTAAGATATAGGTGCATTCCACAACTGTTGAATAAAATTGCCTTTTAGCTCGGTGTATAAGATGCATATGAAACCTAAGCAAATTTAGTGTTTAGATTTGGGTCTCATTTCCAAGACATCTTGTGTTTATACAAATACTCAAAAAACCTAAACAATTATTTTGAGTAAGGTATGTTCAACCTGTACTTACAGGCAGCCAGCACCGTGACTGAAAACCGTAGATTTGCAGGCGCTCTCTCTGTCCCCATTGTCTCTGTGCTGTCTGAGCGTGTTGGCGTTGTGGGGTGCTCTGTTTGTGTTTTAGTTCTGTGAACAAGTATGTAGAGCTTACTCACACTAATGTTGATGCCTGTCGTCATTTTTATTGTCCAAAACTTGCTCTCAGGTAGCTCATTGGATAGTACTGCCTCGGTTCAGACATGAAAGCAAATTTGCTTGTGTTCTTTATCGGTAAAAACTGACTTTATTGGATAAAAGATCCTTGATTCTATTTTCTTTGATTTTTTTTCCTATTTAGAGTGTTCGTGGCTATTGGAGAGTTGGATGATAATCTTTTTCTTTAAAAATAATTTTCTCTTTTTGTTTAGATAACCATAGGTGGTTTATTTTTTCAGTCTAATTGTGTCAAACTATTTTTTAGCCCTGGTTATTCTGTCAGTATCTTCAAAAATGATCAGCTTTAACTGGGACTAATTTTAGTCTTTTTAGCATGGTGTCTCTGTGAGCTTGGATGTCTCAGGATTTAGCTCAGGCTCTCCAGGAAGAATATTCCAGCAGTCAAGGCAGATACTGTGTGATCTATTCAGACTTCACTCTGGAAGTCGGAACCAGCTTTGCCAATAATCTTTTCATGAAAGCTACCTAGATTCATCAAGGGGTGTGATGGACATTACAACTTTTGATGAAAATGACAATTTGGATTTTAAAAATCATATTTGTCTTAAACTGTGTCTAATATGAAATTTAATTAAGTTGCTGATTATGGAGGTTAGATTTGAATTAATTACTTATATTTGCTCTTATTTTCAATATCAGTGTTACAAGTTTCTATTTAAATATGTTTAAATTTAAATATTTAGATATTATAATGACTCTAAAACATTAATTTTATGTTAACATAAATTCACAAAATGCATGTAATTACACACACATGTTTACACCTGTTTACAGGTGGAAATTCCAAGAAAAGTCCATAAAGTATTTCTCCTTTTTTCAAGTGAAGAAATAACAGGGTGTGAAATCATGACCCTTTCACTAGACTTCCGCCATGTCTTCTTTTGAGATTAAAGTCTGAACCAGCTCTAAATACCTAGGTTCTATTTTTGCAGTACATGAATTGAAATTGTGTGTGTGTGTGTGTGTGTGTGTGTGTGTGTGTGTGTGTTTATTTGTGTTTGAGTGCATGCATGCTGTCATGCATACCTAAAGGTCAGAGGACAATCCAGAGTTGATTCTCCATTTCCACCATGAATTCTGGGGATCAGACTCAGGATGCCATCCTTACAGTGGAAGCTTTTTTTTTACCTGCTGAGCCATCTTGCCAACCTCTGATAATTTTTTTTTAATTAATGCTTCATTGAAATAGAAGGTACCACAAAACTTTTTAAATGAGGTCTTTATTAGATATTTCATGGTGTTTTCTTTTAGTCATAAGAAAACAGTAGTCAAGAGGAGGAAGAAGTGTGTTTTAAAAGTAACTATAGGAAATACACCAAGTAGCATTTAATGTTAATTTTAATTGTGATAAATCTTGCCCTTTGTTTATTTTTTAGTTTTTTATTTTTATTTTTTTCAGGTAAGCTTTTGGGTTGTTAGAGAAATTCTCCACGCTCAGACATTGAAAATAAGAGCAGAAGTTCTGAGCCACTATATTAAAACTGCTAAGGTAAGCATGGCGTGTCTTTTGGTCACCCATTTGGAAGTTTTAAGTGACTGTTTATTGATTCTAGAAAATGAGGGGGGTTGAGTACACTGAATGCCTCTTTTCTCTGCCTTTTCCTTTATTCATGGTCACTCTCATTGTTATAGACAGGTTAGTGTATGGTAAATTACAGTACTTGTGAAATAGTAGACTATGTTGAAGGTGATGAAGAAAGCCATGTAAGATTAAGTTGGAGAATACATAGTGATTTTCTATTAGTTTTTTTGTTTTGCTTGTTTGTTTTTATTTATTTTTAATCATGAAATAAGCTGCCCACCTATGCAGAAAATAAGACTTTGCAGGCTAGAGAGATGGCTCTGTGGGTAAGAGCACTTGCTCTTCTTCCAGAGGACCCAGGTTCACTTCTAGCACCTTGGTGACCTGATGCCTCCTCCTGACTTTCATGGGCACCAGGCACTTGAGTGGTACAGTCACATAATAAAATGAAAACACATAAATCCTAAGAAAAGGCTTTATTTTTGAGACAGTTTTGCAGTAGACCATGCTGACCTTGAACTCACCTCCCCTACCTCTTACTCCTAAGTACTAAGATTATAGGTGTGAGCTGCCATGCCCTCCTGGACTTTAGTTTAAATGAATAGTAGATATAATGTTACCAAGTGCTCTGAAAAGTTCCCGAGAGGCAGAGATAATAATACAGTTGGAGAAGCAGCATGGATTTCAAGGGTGGTTGGAGTTCTGGAGAGAGCAGTAGGTTTTCCACAGAAAGAAAGATACTGAGATGAGCCTGTAACAGCTCCAGATTTATGTTAACTTTGCTAAGTGCCATGGTACATCCATGTTCATTCTTCATAATTCACAGAATAAACAGGTTTTATCTCACCTGTGAATTGAAAGATGGTGGAATAAAATAGGGGTGTTCTGCTCATTTTTTAAATTGGGATTCTTCCTGTATTTTTCCTGAACACATGGAAACAATCCTATTCTAACATTCTGTGTCACTAGGTGGCAGGACTAGCCTTCCACATACGTGAGATTTTACAGAAATATTACAGGAATTTTTAAAAAACATTCTGTGTGAAAAGTCAGGTAAGTACTAGTTTTTAACTAAAAAAGTTATAACTTTTCTCATAGTTTCTGAATTTCTATTTTTCTGATGTCTTTGGTAGATTTTTTAAAATTTGTATTTTTTATCCATACAGTTTACATTTTTCTTACCAAGTAATTTAATTTCTGTCCACACTCCAACTTATATTTGACAGCTTTTGATTTTATTACAAGCCCCAATTCCCCATTGTTTCTCTTACTACTGTTAAGTCACAATTCTGATGCTCTGCCTTTTGTATCTAGCTTATTGGTCTTTCCCTTTAATACCTGTTTCAGGCAGTATTCTTTAGAGAAGCACAACCACCAGCATTCTGTATAAACACGTAGAAAGATTCAAATACAAAATATGTGACAAGATATAGGACACTGACTCACATTAGTAATGAAGCTTGCAGTCCGAAAATATTAGGACATGCCCATAAGCCGCAGCAGACTCAGGAAGGAGTCTGAAGGAGTGGAGGTGGAAGTTCAAATTTTTCTTTCCTTTTAGGTCCTCTGCATGTTTTAGCATATATCAAATTTAAGGTGATATTTAGTCCCAAATAAACATTTAATGTACACTCATTTAATGACTGGATTGTATAATCTCCTGTGAAGGTTTATATCCTGTTTCATGTTTACTGTTTTGTTATTTGCTTCCTTTGGATTGTGCATTAAATGTCCACCATAGGGCTTATCTGATTGCTTGGGACAACTGTAAATGACTTATTTTTAGATCCCACTTTTAAGGTAGAAGTATGACAAAATTCTGAGAAATTAGCAGCAAATGCAAAGTGGATTTCTTGGGAAATTAATGGACCTTCCTGTTTGGTGTGTGCATACTGTATGAGTAGCACCCCAGAATGGATTAGAAACAAAGGATTTAGGCTCTTGGACATGAGAAGATAGGGTTTGGAAGGGAGCACTGAAGACAGTGAGTTTGAACTCTTGCCCTGGGATAGCAGGAACACTGGGCAGGAAACCAACCTACGGAGACCCTTTTTTGACTTTACCACAAACAACCAGTAAGACTGCAAAGGATGCAGCTGCATCCAGAGCCAGGGCATGGCCCTTGTGGACATGCCAGTCAACCTTGACACCAACCCGTAACCTCAGCTTTGAAAGTATATTGCCCATTTAGAGCTGGATTTAGAGGTTGGGTTGAAAATGCCAAGGTAGAACATGGACAATATATTGTGGGCAAAAAATAATTTTCTGTATTCTCTAGCAGACAGTTTTCAACAATGACATTAATAAATACTGGTATTCTACCAACTGCCTAAATTGAGTCAATCTGTATTTTCCTACATTTATTTTCTTTTAAAAAAATACTTCTCCCCCTTTTTCTTAAATCTTCAGAAACTGTATGAGCTTAATAACCTTCATGCACTTATGGCTGTGGTTTCCGGCTTACAGAGTGCACCGATTTTCAGGTTAACTAAGACATGGGCGGTGAGTAACCCTCTGTAGTTTAATGAATCATTAGACTTCTGTGCAAAGTAAAGATTTTATTAGGTTCTTTTGTCAGTCTTAGTAGGATGAATATTATGGTAATAGAGTCTTAAATGTCCTGCACTTTGTTATTCGAAACCTACATTTAAGACTCCGTAAGCATTGCACTGAGCTTATGAGGTAATTTGTGGGTAGACTGAGGCCGATGCTTGGGTTTTGCACTTGAATCGTTTTGAATACCTCTTAAGGGTATCTGATGACATCCCGTGTCATACTCTCCTGATAATTTGCATTTAGTAGTGTACATTTTTACACTTTTGGTAAGTTTGAAGAGCTGAATCGCAACCTTTAAAAATGTTCATTAATTTCAGCTTCTATTATTTTTAGCCATAAACCTTAAGAGCTGTAGAAAAGTCTCGTGGGAAACATGGCATTATGTGATACTGCTCATGTTCTGTTGTAACAGTCATCATATTGGGCCCTGTTACTTTAACAAGATTAGGATGTGAATTTTGGCATTTGCCAGTGTTTATACCTTTATCTCTGAGTAGCGTGATACCATGCTCAGTCTTTCTAGGTTGTCTTACTTCTTTCCCTTTTCTTTTTCTACGCTAAGGCCTCTCACAAGCACTGTGTCACTGAGCTACTTCCCCAGACTACTTTTTATTGTTTTTACTTTTTGAGTCAATGTCTTGTCACTCAGGATGGCCTTGGGGTCTTCCTGCCTTACCTATCAAGTAGCTGGAGATATAAGCCTGTCATACAGGCCTCTGTTCAGGGGTAGGAGTGTGTATGTCTGTATCTGTGGGTATCTATTACTACATTTAGCAAAAGATTATAAAAAATGCTAAAGTATTATTGTGTGTGTGCACATGCTCCTTTGCTTACGTTCATGTGTTAATGCATGTGTATTCAGAAACAGGACAGCTTCAGTGCCGTTCCTCAGAAGCTATCTGCCTTCTTTTTTTGAGGCAGAAACTTTCATTGGCCTGGAGCTCACCAGTTAGGCTGTGCAGGCTGCCTGATGCTCCAGGGATTCCTTTGTCTCCACCCCCACCCCCAGGACTGGGATTTGTTCTCAACAAGCACTTTACTAAAGGGGTTTCCTCCCTCGGCCCTCACTTTGTTCATAGTGAATCAAGAAAATGCTGCCCTTGCTTTTCCTGGTGTATATATGAGGGATAGGTTTAGATGAAAATTGTAGCGCTTCTATATTGGAAAATTATTAGTGTGGAAGAACTTGTAATATTTATTTTTATGTTATAAATACCACATGAAGGATTTTCCTATTTTAAAAATGCATTTTAATTATGATGGTCTCACTCTTTAAAGTCTTAATTTTATGGAGGGGGCTGGAAATGACCATAAGTACACAGTTAAGAGTTCTGTCTTTAAAATTCCAGGGAAAGGCATTATACTTTGATTATGTTGTGATTTAGAAGTGAGATATACTTCCTTCAAATTGTTATCTTACTTGAAAATATTTTTGTTTACCCTACCTAGTTCTGTGAAAACAAGGGTTTTTTTTTTTTGGTAACAGTTTACTAGTCTATAATAAACTTAATAAACTTAAAAAATTTCATTTCAGTGATTGATAAAGATCCCATCCTTACACATGTGATAGTCTACTGGAGAAAGATAATATGTAATAAATAAATTATATAGTAACAAACATGAGAAGAAAAATGTGAAAAGGAAAATACGGCAGTATTATTTTTTAGCAATATGAGAAGTGGGTGTTTTATAGACACATAGAGGGTGTATCTGGATACAAATGCCAGGGAATTGGTGAATTGGGTGGTGGGAGTCTATAAAGTCTCCTCTGGCTGCCTTGATTTCTTTAGAAACAAAGTTTTTAGTTGAGAATTTTGAAAGAAAGCTTTGAAACTTTGAAGAAGGAAGGACAGACATGTTATCCAGGAGATTGTCTAAGGAGGCATGAAAGGTCCCTGGGCTTTATAAAGAATATTTTTGGTCATGAATTTTAAGTAAAAGCAACCAACAATTCCATGCTTGCTAGGCTCCGGCTCAGTGTAAGTGTGGTATGCTGGCAAGAGCTGCAGTTAACCAGGTGAGGTTTCTGGTCACATTTGTACTAGAGAGCTCTAGAGCAGTACGAGAGGGAGTTGTCTTTTCAGAGTTCAGGAAACTAAGCCAGCAAATGATAAGTGAGAAATGAGAAATGGTGAAAAGGAAGTAAAACGTGGCAGGGGCCATAGAGCCCAGTGAAGTGCGTGCTGCACAGTTGACGACGACAGAGCAGTGGCTGGAAATGGCGGAGGTGCAGTAACTGGAAGAGAAGTCAAGAAAAGAGGCTGGTGAATGTTACCACGCACATAGAATGTAAGCAGTGAGACTCATGGTACAGGAAGCGGTGGTTTGTGCGGCCTTTTTTCCAGCTTCTAAAATCTTAAAGACATGAGGAGGTTACTTGTAGGCTGTAAATGACAGTTACATAAAGTGTGATTTCTGACATAGTAACACTGTTACTCGGTGTTCTTCTGTCTAACGTAGTAGCCATGGGTGCTATATTCCCAGCCGCTCGCTTCCTCTGGCCAAGGCCTGTGTCTCACAGGTTCCACAACCTCCCCAAGTAGTACCACTTGCTGGAGACCAGGTGTTCAAACAAATTAGCCCATGACGGGGACATTTCAGACTTTAACCTATAACATGTTTTAGATTTTCAATGTCTCCTAAAGAAGCATGTAGTAGAGGTCTTTTAGGAAGTAGCGGGACCTTCTAGTGACTGGGAGTTACGTCACTGTGTGTAGTCTCTCATGTACTACTCATCTCTAGGCTACCATGGTGAGGGAGTGGACAAGAAAAGGAATTCTCCTTACCAGTGGTGGGGATGAAAATGGTGCAGCCATAATAGAAAATAGAATAGAAATTCAAATTTTCAGAAAATCTAAAATAGAGTCATAAGATGACCCAGCAGTTTATCTAAGTCTATTTCCAAAGGAGCTGACATGCAAAGGTTAAAGATCTGTCTGTTTTTTCCATGTTATAAATTGTTCATCATCATCATCATCATCATGCAGTATAGGCTGCATTTGCATCAACATAGATGAACTTGAAGACTCTAAGCCAAAGACAGAAATACTGACTCTGACATGTACATTCAAAGTTGAATTTGTAGAAGTAGAGAGTAGAGTGAGCATTTTTCAAAGTAAGGGTAACTGGAAAAGGTTTGTATTTCAGTGGGTAGACACAAAGTTTAATTTTACAGAATAAATTTGAGATATAAGGTACAAGCATAGTAACTGTAGGTAATAATTTTATGTACTTAGAACTTGCTAAGAAAATCCATCCAAAATGTTCTATTAGCTTTGGACCATATAATACATATATATGTATGTATGTACGTGTGTGTGTGTGTATGCATTATAGATACCTTAAATACATGACATCTTAGCATTTATGCACCAGTACCACTGGGGTAAAGATCAGCTATAAAATTTATAAGAAAATGCTAGGTTTAAGAAGGCAGAATATACCTTAGGAGAAAGTGGGGTTTGAAGACATTAGCCTTTGCCTGTTGTATAGTACGGCAGCATAACAACAGATATATGTGTATATGTGTGACTATATCAAACTGAATAAAACCCAGAAATAGATCTTTGCTTTGGATCCCTGACATAGGACAAGGAAAATATTTTAAATTGGTGTGTTAGTTAGGGTTTCTGTTATTTAATAAAACACCATGACCGTAAGTAACTTGGGGAGGAAAGGGTTTGTTTCATCTTAGAGCTCTCAGATCACACTCCATTACTGGGGGAAGGCAGGGCAGAAAGCCAAAGCAGGAACCTGGGGGCAGGCACTGGTGCGAGGCCGTGAAGAAATGCTGCTGCTGATTTACTCGGCTTGTTTTCCTAACAACTGAGGACTGCCTGCCGCATCCCACCGCACCCACTGAGAGCTAGGTCTACCCACATCAGTCATTAATCAAGAAAATGTACCACAGACCAGAAAAGACTAGTGGGTTAGATGTCAGACTGTTCCATTATCAGACCAGTCTTTGAGACCCCGAGAAACAGAAGCATACATCTGTGTAAATAAGACGGAGAGCACTGGTACAGTCTCCACTTGCTAACCCTGTGACTGAAGCTCCTTCTCTGTCATCTGTAATAAAACACACAAACTTTCTTGTTAACCTTATAGCAGAATTAGATGGCAGTTGTGTAAGTGAAATGTTTGCATACTATACAAAGAGCCAGTATTTTAACATGTAATAAACTCAAGCCTTAACTGTGTTGTGACAAAATTGTAACTTCAGAGGTTTTAAACCATAGTCTTTGGAATGCTAACAGACCAAAACAAACCTCCGGGAGCTTTCAGTTAGCACTGTAAGTACTAAATCGCTGTCTTTGGCCATCCCTGGTTATTTGTAGTAATCTCCACAGCATGTACTGCAAACTATCTCTGGATCTGTCAAGAAAAGTTGTTAATCACTTACAGTTGAGTATTTCTTGGTGGTTATGAAGAAATGGTTTTTAAGGAAGCAGTCAAATTTTTGGGTATTTGAAATGAATGTATTCACGTAGTTATTTTAAGTTAGAAAAAATAAAAAATTACTTACATAAAGTAGTAAGATAAAGTGTTATGGTTTACCTCTTAGTAGGAATAGGTTCATTTATGTGCATATAAAGGTGATTTTATAAATACTCTGTCATTAATGCACGTGCCTGATTTTGTTTTATTTATATCTTACCAAAATAAAATTAAGAAAAGTATAACTTTGAAATTAAGATCCAGATTTGTGCTAAATACAGCTTCCATTCAGTTCTTTGCAAAAATAAGATGAAACTTGTAAATAACTTAGGCTTTTCTGTTTGTTTTTTAGTTATTAAGTCGAAAAGACAAAACTACCTTTGAAAAATTAGAATATGTAATGAGTAAAGAAGACAACTACAAAAGGCTCAGAGACTACATAAGCAGCTTAAAGATGACGCCCTGCATCCCTTACCTAGGTGAGTTACGTCCCTGTGCGCTCCTCATCCTGGACTTGCTCTTCCTGAGTCATTTTTATGATTTAAGTGCATGTGTAAGATTTCTAAGCTGAAAAATATCGGGTAAAGGAATGTTTACCTTATTACCTGAAATGCTTTTCATCTTTAATTAGCCCTTTGTTCTCGGGTTTTCCATAGAGTGTAACATTAACTTAGAAATGGGCCATGGTAAATGATGTGTTTTAGCTGTTTAGCAATGCTTTTTTTTGTTTGTTTGTTTTCCAGACAGGGTTTCTCTGTAGCTTTGGAGCCTGTCTTAGAACTAGCTCTTGTAGACCAGGCTGGCCTCGAACTCAGAGATCCACCTGCCTCTTGAGTGCTGGGATTAAAGGTGTGCCACCACCACCCAGCAGTAATGCTTTTAATGACTGAAAAAAAAAAAAAAACTTGTAGTGATTTTTAATATTCTAATTGAAGACAGTGACCCAAGCTCTTATGTAATGAACAGTTGGTGTGAATTCTAGAGTGGTTTCATTTAATTATCAGTATTGCTGTTTGCCTATAATTTAATTGTTTAAGTGTGGAAGTTAAGGCTAGTGCATGACAGTTTTGTATTTTATCATTTGGTTAAGTACTTAGATCTTTATATAAAATATCTTACAGTATTAGTTAGTTCCTGCGACGCGCATCCTGACCAGCAGGAATGAACGCCACTAAAAACGAGAATTCCTTCCCTGGTCACGTCTTTATTCGGAGCCCTTTGATTGAGGAAAATTGGGGGAAGGGAAGATAGAGCAGGGACGAGAGAAAGCTTAGAGAGAGGAAGTTGGGCCCAGAGGCAGCTGCTTTTAAACGGTGGAGAGGCTTGAACACTATCCTGATTGGTTAATGCCATTCTGCTGGTCTGAGCATGTGCAAGCAAGGGTGCAGGCAAGGGTGCTCAGCCCCACGTGTCTAAGCCAGGTATACCTCCAAACTGCAGGACCACCTGTGCCTCCAGGTGGCTCCCAACAAGTTCCAAAAGCTGTTTAATAACTTTATAGATGTTTTTCAACAAAATATGAATAATGTTTTGTTGACTGTCGAGTTTTTAAAGGCCCTGAATAAGCCATCCTTCTAAATTTATATGTAAATTAAAGATACAAGAAGTGCTGTAGGTGATACATATCTGAGGTCATCAAAGCGAGTTGGTTTGACTCTGTAGAAATTGATCGTGGATCAGCATTTGTTTCTCATCTTCCTGCCCATCTGCTCCCTACCATTTAAGTGGCTGTCTTAGTAGACTTAAAGAGAGCAGTTTCTAAGAATCATTACACGTGTGCTGTTTGTTTCAGATATTTCAGTGTCACCTTTGAAGTTATTGTATTATTAGTGACTAAAAGGCAAACTCAAAGGCTGGTTCGTACACCTCCTCTGTTGTGGAGTGCATCAGTCTTAGTTCACAGAGAAAACTAGGGCTCCTGCGGTGAGACACATTCACACCCTGTTGAAGGCGTAGTAACCTAAAGTGTGGTGTAGGTAATGTCGGTCTGTCTGTCTTCCTTCCCTCCTTCCTTTCTCTCTCTCTCTCTCTCTCTCTCTCTCTCTCTCTCTCTCTCTCTCTCTAGATTGTAGCTTAGCTGTGCTCATATTTAGAAATGTAATTTGGGGAACTATTGTCCTTGTGTTCTCTAAAAACACAAATAAGCCTTTTGTTGTATAGGCTCATTGACCAAGAATTGGTGATTCTTGATTCTAAAAGGGCTTTTCAGTGCTTAGCTTTCAATCAATTTATTTCAGTCTTTTATGCTTAGATTTTAATCTATTTCCTTTTGAGTCAAGTGATGTCCTTACTCCACCTACTTCAAAATTGAGAACCAAGCATGTAGAGATGGAAATCTGACTTTCAGTACTCCAAGAGCTCAGTTATAATATAACCACAGTCTAATGGCTCTATCTAGGCGCTCCAATCATAGCTGCTAAACTCTCTAACTCAAAATTTCCCAATTCTATGACTACCTTCTCACTTAATTGCTTTTTTATATTAAATGCCATAATTTGTTATCTTCTTAAGAAAGTTAATTTTTTAATTAAGAATGAGAAAATGAGAAATGAATTCTAATGCTACGATCTCTAGTTCAGGGATCTTTGTTGTACATTGTTTCATAGAGGAAACTTGGTGCAGAAGTTTAAGCTGTGTGTGTACATATGCATTTGTGTGTGCACAGAGCCGTGTATGTTTATGAGCCTCTGTGTAGGTACAGAGAAGAAGGGAAGTGTTGAGAAGAATCTGCAAAGGTTTTCTGTTGGTTACTGCCCGTTCTCTCCTAGCCTTGGAGCCTGAAGCAGACAAGGCAAAACTCTTGTGCAAGATGTTAACTTGTAGAAAATACCAGAACCATCATCTTTACTGTACATTCTAGTTGGTCTCCAATGACCCAGGCTCCCTTTCTTTTTATGTTCTTGTGTCTTGGAGTCTTACTTTTCACTGTCACCATTTACTTAGGAAAAAGAGCCCTGTTGTCACTTCCGTTGCTTAGCACACTGTCATCTCCCCCTTCACCTACTTGGCAGTGTCCCCTGCTTATGTCCCATGAATGTCCCATGCTTGTGTCCCATGCAGTGTCCCATGCAGTGTCTCGTGCTTATGTCCTATGCAGTGTTCCATGCAATGTCTCGTGCTTATGTCCTATGCAGTGTCTCATGCAATGTCCCATTCTTTTGTGTACTTCTCAGACATCATCTTAGTTTTTTTGTGATTAAGGTGCTAGTTACTCTGTTCTTGGCAATTGACTCTCTTGGCTCACTCCCTAAACTTCTGGGTTTTGTTTCATTGGCTGCTCTTTCTTTTAAATATGTAGTCATAAATATGTCTGCCCACTTTTTTTTGCACTATACTCTGAATATAGTGGAGTGATCTTACTCAGGTTTGACATACAGTATTTAATAACCTCAGTTCTGGGCTGGGCCTGTATGTCTGTCTACTTAATTTTTATAAACTGAAATATCAAATCAATTGACTTGAGATATTTATTGACTTCTAGTTGAACATGTGCTTACATGATCTCTTTCCCCTTCCTACAGATCTGATCCCTATCTCATCTTCTATTTTAGTTCATCGCTAATCTTATCTGTATCCCCTTATATACCTTGGAACGTTATAAAAGTCAGCACTTGAGTAGATATTTTGTTTTGTTGAGACTGTCTCTGGCTGTCCTGGAACCCACAGAGATCTCTCTCTGCCTCTACTTGATATTAAAGGTGTACACCATTATACCTGGCTAGAAGATAAGTGTTTATTCAACTGATTGCACTGTCCCTTTCTGGCTTTCCCCATTTTTAGCAGTGTTGTTTACTTCTATTTGAATATAATAGTGTACATGTATATAATATTCACATGATTCAGCTTTACAGCCTGCAGTTTTCTTTCAGTGTCTCAGCTGACACCAGCCTTACTTAGCCTTGTGCTTGGTGCTAGATGCATAATAAGGAATAAGATGAACTTTGTTCCTCCCTTGTGGATTTAATAGGGCTTGAATACAAACCTGTGGCTCGTGGCATTTTATCTCCTCCCCCTCCTCTGTTTATCATGTAATGTAGGAAAATGAGATGCATGTGTCTAACAATTAAAAGTGAAAAGGAACTTGGATATTGTGATACATGCATGTAATCTCAGCAGTTGGGAGGTGGAGACAGGAGGATCATGAGTTTGAAGCTAGTTTGGGTTATAGATTAAAGTCTGCCTATAAAAAAAATAAGGAATTGGGTATTGGCAAAGAGTTTAAGATGATTCTGTTGAGACCATATATTTCAACAGCTACGTTGTTTTGGTTTTTTTGGTTTTTAATGTGTTGGTAGTCCTCATATGGTTCATACTTACTCTGTTCTGGGAAGAACATCTATTCTAGAATGAAAAGATATGGACCATTTGGATAAATACTTGGTAGACTTGACAAATTAAATTAGCCACATAATTAATTATGACTTGGTTTAGTTTCCAGCTTTAACATTGTCCTTTTCCTGAACTGAAAGTTTTGTTTAGCAGCAACCCTTTTGAGTAAACTTAATCTGTTAAAGCATGTGTGCTTTTCTTTTTAAGTTTATTTGTGTGTGTACACTTGGGCTTGAGTTTATATGCATATGTGTATGTAATGGTGTCATATCCCTTGGGGCTAGAGTTACAGACATTTTTGGATGCCCAACTTGTCATATAGATGCTGACGTTCAAATTTCCATCCTCAGAATTGCATAGCAAACACTTGCTCCGCCTTAACCACTGAGCCACCTCTCCAACCTTTATTCTGGATTTCCCTTAAGAAAATATAATATGACCCTCAGATGACTTATTGACTACTTAGTTAGCATTATAAACAAATGGGTCATTTTTTTCATTTCTGATACTTATTATTGAAATATGTTGAAGAAGGAAGATTTGTTGCTAATTTACATCCTATCCTGTTTTTTTTCATATTTTATTTTCATTTAAGATTAATTAGGTCTTGAGTTTTTAGAATTTAACTTTCCTTGATTTTAGAATCCTTTTCTGTTCATGTGAAACTAGAAGAGTTTCTAAAACCACGAGCTCTTATAAGACATTGTGCATTTAATGACAAGACACTGTACATTTGATGACAAGACACTGCATTTGATGACAAGACACTGCATTTGATGACAAGACACTGCATTTGATGACAAGATACTGCATTTGATGACAGGACACTGAGCATTTGATGGACAACTCAGCTGAAGATGTTTCAAAACTAACACTTTTCATACTATTTCCTTTCTCCCTTTTGTCTGTAGATGTTCTCAGAGAAAGGATGTTATCAGCCGAAGGATCTGTAGTGCATAGAAAATGGGTAACCTTTCATAACTGAGAGGTTCTAAACTGATAGTGTTTTCAGTGCTGAAAGTAATCGTCAAGGGCTGTCTGTGGCCCAGCAGACATAGTCCTGTCACACGGTCCTGACAGCCAGCTCACTCTCCAGAACCCATGTCAATCATGTATGACACACATGTCCGCACACACACTAGTAATGCATTTTTAACCTACAAACCATTAAAAATTTGTAATCAAAACCAACCATTCATTGTAAAGATTTTTCTAAATGGCTGTTAGAGATTTATATATTAGTGCGATCCTTCCGTATTGCCAAAAGTATCAGTAATTCAATGTAGATTGAATTTCAGGAAGTAGAAAATGCTTTCTTGACACTCTAACCCATTTTCTCTTGAAATGGTCCCTTTTGTTGGTTTACATTTAAGGCAAAAAGTGGTCAGCTTGGACAATATAGTCAGAAGCTCTTAAAACAAGGATGCACTTTGTCTAGAGAGGAATAGTTTGGCAAATGTCAAGGAAAATTTTGTTTTATGTGAGTTATTGCTTTAAATTTGAAAACCATTAGCAGCATTCATTTCTCCTCATCACTGGAGAGCAGTCTTGAGGGGCTTGAATTTGGCATGTAAGTTTCACTTCGTTGCAGAAGGAAGAAGAGAACATTGCTTAAAAATAATTTAATGAAACATGGTAAGTACTTCTTCATGTGTATTTTCTGAACCCCATTTCTACTTAATTCATGTAATGGGAAATGCAGTAGCAAAACCAAATAAGAGTGTGTTCTGAGAGAGGCTTGCTGTGAGCAGAGAGGAAGTGAGTCGTGACTCTGGTAGGGAATGCAGAGCAGAGACAGTTTTGTCAACTCTCCAGGCCTTTTGCAGACATGAAGTACACTGTCTTGATGCATGGAGACACAGTGTCCTCAGTCTTAAAGAGACAACTCTTTCCATGCTCTCCTTTAAATTTCAATTGAAATGACTTCTTTTCACGTGAAGATTTTTTTTTAAGAGAAAAGAATGCTCTTATGACCTTTTGCAGTGTAGTGTTCCATTTCCTTCCAGTCTGTGCTCTCCAAAACACCACCTTTTTATTTCCGTAATACATTCTCTTTCAACCCAAATGTGTAAGCCCTTGTCTTTGGGTTTCTTTGGTGTTGTTTGGCTGGTTGGTTTTTTTATGGTGCCTCACCTGTACTTGCTTGACCACTGACCACCTTGGCAGCTCTGTTATTTTGATTACATATTGTAGTCTAAGCAGCAGTAGGAATGCATGCAGGCATTTTCTTTTGGATTCTGAGAGTGAACTCTGATGAGATGGCACCCTGTAACATGAGGGCTGGCTTGTTTGTTGGGGTTTCTGTCCTGCCCGGTTCCCACAACTGTTTAGCCCCAAAGAAAATCACACAGAGGTCTCCATAAGTTATAAGCTGATTGGCCCATTAACTCAGGCTAGTTATTAGCTCTTGTAGCTTATATTAACCCATTATTCTGATCTATGTAAGCCACATGGCTCAGTACCCTTCTCATCTGGCAGGTCACATGTTGCTTCTTCGGTGGTCTGGGCTGGATTGGGAGGAATCAACTTCCTCCTTCCCAGAATTCTCCTGTTCTCATTGCATCACCTCTGCTTCCTGTCTGGTTTTCCCGCCTATACTTCCTGCTTGGCCAATCAGTGTTTATTTAAAACATGATTGACAGAATACAGACAATTCTCCCACACCAGCACCCAGCTGTGGATGTTTCCTTAGCTAATACTGCAGTCTCCTCTTCCAGTTCTTTGTATCCTCTTTGCCCTCACTCTTTTGAAATGTGTTGAAGGAAGGGCTCTTGTTGGTTCCCAGCTGCCTGGCTAGCTTAGACCTGAAATAATCACCACACAGAAACAATATTAATTAAAACAGTGAATGGCCCATTAGCTCTAGTTTCTTATTGGCTAACTATTATGTATTAACTTAACCCATTTTTCTTAATCTGTGTATCGCCACATGGCTGTGGCTTACCAGGTAAAGTTTCCCGTGTCTGTCTCTCTGACTCCGCACTTCTTTCTCCCAGCATACAGCCTAACTTTCCCACCTAGTTCTGTTCTTCCCTGCTATAGGCTCAAAGTAGTTCTTTATTCATTAACCAATAAAAGCAACAAATAGACAGAAAGACCTCCCACACCAGAAATGCATTTACAATTCCACTGATTTTTTTAATTCTATTTTGAAAGTTACTTTCAAAGACTTGTGACATAAATCAGTTGAGGATTAAGTTGAATTAATATCATTCATGTGTTTGTGGTTTTTAATAACAACTAGCATTTAACCGTATGTTCCTGATACAATTTGTGTCATTTCTTTAATACAGAATAGTAAGAATTATTCATATGTGTTGGATAAAGGAACCAGCAAAAGGAAGGACAGGTTGCCTGGCTATAGATAACTGCACTATAACTTTATTAGTGTTATGTATTACCTCAATATTTTTGGACTCTGTTGGGATGGCTTGTTCGTTCATCTTTCCTGCCACTTTCTGTAGGAGCATGGCTTGCTAACAGATAACCTTGGTAAGGAGTTATTGTTTTTAGCCAGACTTTTGTTTTTCTCATGGTGGTTCTAGCTTTGTAAATGGAATAATTTCTTTTTCCATTTCTCATATCACTACTCAGTTAAGTGAACATGAATGGAAATTCACCTCAAGCTATATTGGAGTTGCAGCCTTTCCTGGTGTTTATTTTTTTTATTACAAAATTTCAAGGTTTTATCTAATTTTGGAGTTATCTAAAATCTGAAATTTTGAAATATCTCTTCAGAGAAGCCAAGTATTCTCCTGACCTTGATGGTCTTCCATTGAGTGCAGACAGAACTTAAAACTTAGGGATAAACTTCATCATATATCTTAATAATAAGAAATAGTTTAGATTTGTTTTGTTTTATTTTGTTATCCAAACCCAATCTATATATAGGCCAAATAAGACTCTTTTCTGAATTGGAAGGGAGTTGTAAGGCAGGGTCTGGAGTTGAAGATAGGATTGTCCTGCCTCAGCCTCCTAAATGCTAGAATTGCAGATATGTGCCTTCTACAGTCAGCTTATTAATAATGCCAGCACATTTTACTTTTAGAAGCTAGCTTGAAGGCAGGTTTATTTGAGTTCATTCTTATTGCGGATAAGGCGGCCTTAATTTGGGATTTGTTTGTTGGTTTTTTTCAGCTTTTTGAGACAGGATCACCTGTAGCCTGGATTATCTTTAAATTTGATAGGTAGTCTGGGCCAGCCTTGAATTCTTGATCCTTCTGCCTCCACCTCCTAAATGCTAAGATTGAAGGTGTGTGCCACCATGCTAAGTTTATGATTCTTACAGCTCACCACTAGTAACCTAGCCTATTCTTCCTCAAGATTCTTTTTGTACTATAGCTATTGATGCCTAAGCTTTTTATTACTTTTAAATTATCTGCCTGTCCTAATTGCTGAAAGAGGATAGATCATGGGTCACTGTAAATTCCTGGTTGCAAATTTGGGCATTGTTCAGTTCAAGACATTTATTGATCCCCCTCCTCTGCACGCTGCCATTGACAGTATAGACAGTCTTCCAGTCACCTTTCTGTATCTGTTGTTTATTACAGCAGAGTCTGTCATAAAGTAAGGCAGCTTGGAAATTCGTTTGTTTTCTAGTTTGTATGCTTACTTTCTACTGCTTTTAATTCTGTTAAAATTCTGTAGGATTTGTCTTTGGTGTCAGATTTGGGTTAAATTAAATGCTCATTGATGGCAAAAACTAATGCCAGTGGCATTGGGCTTTTACTTTGACCAGAGTGTTGAGTTGCTCTGTGATACTTTGTGATGCTTTGGTTTGTGAACTTACATTGTCTGAGTGGTCATCCGTGTTAGACCATTTTTCTCTGTGGACAATTTGTTTTGCTCATTTTTAGTTCTTGTTGCATTTTCTTTTTAATTAAGCATAAATCTCACGTCTTAAAATTTTAGCTTCACAAGTGAGTACTAATCAGCTGTAAGAAGTGATATATTACTGAGAGGAAGCTGGTCTAGAAGGCCCCTAGTAAAGGTGTTGGTTGAGAAGCTGAGTTGGACAAAGTAGGACTGAGGTTTAGTCACACACGCTACAAAGTGGAATTAGTTTGGACCTGCCAGGACTCTATGGGTTTTGCTTAAAGGCTATTGTAGCCTCACTGTTAGTAAAATGTCTTTAACCAACTTGTTGAAATTGTTTTAGAACCAACTGTAAGTATACAGTGGTACTTAGAAAGCTGTTCAGTCTCTTTCATAAGTAACAGGCAGGTTTTATTTATTTATTATATTTGTTTGTTTCCACTGCCATGCCTCAAACTAACTCAGTCCTTGATACATACCAGGCATACACTCTCCCACTGAGCTGTATCCCTAGCCTGCAGCTAGATGTTTTAAGGTAAAGTTCAATAACTGGGATAAGGGAGTAATTAATACATGTAGCATCATAATTGAGATATATAATAGAAGTGGTATACTGAATATTCTGTTTTGTGATATCATCATTCTACTGCATTTGTCATTATATAATGTGTGTAGCAGGAGATTTTGGTATTAGCATATCATGAATGTCAAGAAATTAATCTATTTTTAGCATTTTCCTTTTAAGAAATAAGGGTGTTATTTATGCATTTTAAAGTGATACATATTGTACTTTGTGTCCTAAATTATTGGAAGAAAATCATTACAAGTAAAAAATGTAATTCAATTTAATAAATTTTTATTCAGTTGAAAAATGTATTTTAGTGGCAAAACTAGAGATCTTTCTCTAGTTTCCTGTCTATATTTTCATAAATAGAATGAACTGCATGACTAAAATATTAAAATTATCTTTTTCACTGGAAGTTAGAGCAATGTTATTTTTTAAATAAATCATTAAGTATCTTAAGCATGTATTTGAATTTGATTCAAAATAAAGCTAAAATTTGTTTTACATTATGGCAGATATTTACATTTATCTGTATTAAGTCAATATAGTTTTTAAAATAACAAGGATTTGCATACAAATAATCTTCTGTAGCATATTAAAGGAAAATGGAGCTGTTTTCACAGATAATTCTTACAGTCACAGTACAATTTAGTTTACAAATTGTATCTATAAAAATAAATTGTACCAAGTAACATGTAGTGTTTACATTTGGGGAACTGAAAAGTGAAGTTCTGTGTCATTTCTTTGGAGACTGTCTTCAGTCAATAGGCTTGATCATCATCTGAACTGCCTTCAAAGAGTATGACCCGCCTCTGTATTCAGCCCAGAAAATTCCATCTTGATGCTTGCTTCTGTAATGGCCTCCTCTGTACCACACTCCATTGAGGTTAGAGTGTGCACAGGCGTTGTACCACCAGCCTCCTTTGTGAAAGTGGGCACAGTTTCCTGCGGGAGAAATAGACAAAATTTAGTTCAAGTCCGCCCGCACACGGCACTCTGCGCCTGTCAGGAGTGTGTGTTGGCCGTCTCCGTTGGGTCTGTCCCTTTTTTCTCCTCTCTGCTCATGTCACTGGGATCACCTTACTCATTTCACTTTATGCCTACTTTATACATTTATATAAAATTTTATTTTCTGCACAATAGAGTAGATAAAATTCAGTGTTTTGTGTAAGAAATATACTGAGGAAGAGAAAGGAGAGATAGACAGGATTGACTAAGGAAGATGGTAGAGCTTGAGAGAAAATTGAAGTCTAAAAATAGCCTAGCTGGTAATTAAATGAGTTTATGAACAGAAAGGTAGCTTTTCCAGTCCTGTCTCTCTTCCTCCTCTTTTGCCAGTAGGAAATAAGTTAAAATAGTACCCCGTGTGCTACTAGGTAAAGTAGTAACTGTTTAATAAGCTGTCCAGGAAAGGCTCTTATGTGATGTCATCATCTGAATCTCATTATGAAACAGCACTCACCCAAGGCTTTGATGACTGCCATGTTCTGTTCCCTACTGCCAAGGTGACATGCCCTACAATCCCCTGGGAAGGGGTCTCATTGGGATCATGGAGGTTAGGCTGACCTGTGGGTGTGTTCTTGGAGGTCATTGGAGACTGTGGAGGTTAGGCTGGCCTGTGGGTGTGTTCTTGGAGGTCATTGGAGACTGTGGAGGTTAGGCTGGCCTGTGAGCATATTCTTAGGGGCCACTGGGGACTGTGGAGATTAGGCTGGCCTGTGGGCCTGTGGGCCTGTGTTCTTGGAGGATTACCTTGGTTAAGTTAATTGAGGTGGGAAGATCCACCTGCTGTGGGTGGTTAACATTCCCTAGGCAGAGGTCTGAGATGCAAAGGAGTGAGGAAAGCAAGCTGAGCCAGTAGCATGCATACTTTCATGGCTCTGTGCTCTTGATTATGAGTTTGATGCCTCCAGCTCCCTCAAGCTCCTGCTGCAGGACTTCCTTGCCGTGCTGAACTTGGAACTGTAAGCTGAGCTGAGCCCTTCAGCCTTTCCCTGCACTGAGTTGATTTTGTCATTGTTTTATCAGAGCAATAGAAAAAGAAATGAAGAAACATTGCTTGGTCTCCATTTTCTAAGAATATTTATCAGACAAAATATTTACAGGCAAAATAATATAAATAAAATAACTTATATATTTTGCCTCCTCTTGGAGGGAAGCTCCTACGGGTTGAAGTTTAGTTCCTTGCTGAATCTCCAACATGTACAGTTCCTGGCATATGGTACATGTCCAGCTAGTGTTAGGCAGAGTTTCATTTCCAAGAGGATGTAGCTTGGTTTTGTTTTAGTTCTCTTAGACCTTGCTCTTTCCAGAGAACATTGGGGTTGCCTTAGAAATCCTAAAGACAAAGTTATATTCCCTTTGACTGTGTCCAAAATAACCTTTCTGAGATTTGAGACGCATATAATACACTGTAGTAGGTTGGCTCTACTTAATGCACAGAATGTGGTGATTGTATAGCCAGTTTGTTTGTTTGTTTTTACCTGTATACATATCTTTATCTCTGTCCAGTGTGGTGAATTGTTTGCCATTATGCCACATCATAGAATCCCCTGCATTCCCCTGGTAAGTTCCCAAGCGCAGTCTGTAAGATTCACTCTCGGGTTCCAGACGAAAGCTGCTATATTCTGCATAGACCTTCTTATCACTCCAGTCTTCTAATTCAATCAGCAGCTTATAATTGTCTTGATTACTGAGCTTATAAATATTGTCTAGTCCAAGCCAGTACTCTCCATCAATGTTTCCAAACCCTTTCTGTTAATAAACACAGAAACAGGAACATATAGATAAGTATAGAGATAGTAAACGTCACTACAGCTTCAAGTTAAGTTTATGCCTGGTGGTGGTGGCAGCACATACCTTTAATCCCAGGCAGAGGCAGGCAGATCTCTGTGAGTGCAAGGCCAGCCTGGTCTACAAGAGCTAGCTCCAGGACAGCTAGGACTGTTGCACAGAGAAACCCTGTCTCAACCCCACCCACAAAAAAAAAAAAAATTTAAAGACTATGAGTAGAATGAGGATATTGTCCATTTAGGGTAATTTGATTTCTGTGGCAGACTGCCTTATTTCTGTAAATTCATTTCAGGGTTACACTGTCACTTTCTTCTTCTTTGCTTCATCTTAATGTCCATACTAATTTATGTAGCTTCAAATGCTACGAAAAGAGCAAAGGCAAAAGACCACAAAATTTATTGATAGCTACTAAAAACTGACTGAACTACCTCAATCCTTCAAAAAGGTTCCTGATCAAACCCTCATCCAGAACTGTGTGTCTTCAAAGTATGTGTATATTGTTTCAATGTTAGGCAGATAACGCATATATAAAATCATGACCATTGTTCAATCAAAACGATAGTGTGTTAGAACAAATAATCTTTAATTTTATTGTAAGTAAAAATAAAATATTGTAGTAATCTCTAAAGTTTACCCTGTGAAAATCATAAATTGCTATCTGAAAGAAGTGGACTACCTTATTTTAATTAGCATTTGACATTGCAAGTTTGCAACAGAATAGATTTAGTAAACTTCATACTAACACTGAAAGTTTGTCTTCAAAAAGACTACAATGAAGATAGAGGTGTGTGTGTGTGTGTGTGTGTGTGTGTGTGTGTGTGTGTGTGTGTGTGTTTTGTGTGTGTGTCCATGTCCGTGTGTCCTATTTGTGGCAGTTACTTGTTTAGAAATTTCCATCATTTCTGACCTAGATATATTAACGTTTCATCTTTAACTGCTAGTAAAATTTTCCCTAAGAACAAGTAAGCACATGACACATGGTTACTTCACAGTTTTAAACAAGGAGTTAGCACTCTAGAAAATCTACTGTTCCCTGTCTGCTGTCCTTACTGATGGTATATACATACATATCTCACTCACAAATTACCATTATGAACATCAGAATTACCAACAGACCAGCTGTACTTTCTCTAATTGATTTCACATCATCTGGTTCTTTCTAGAAATCTGATTGTGTGCATAGCCCTACCATCCATGTCATGATACATACTTAAAAATAGTCCAAGAAGGGGTCATTTTTTAGAAGTTGTATACTTTGTTATTGCTTAAGTACTACAATATTATAAACAGAAATGTAGTTACATAAAAAGTGTAATTGAAGGGCAGGAGATATGGCTTAGTGTTTAAGAGAACTTGCTGGGTTTTATTCCCACCACACACATGGCAGCTCACAACTACCTGTAATTCCAGTTCCAAGGGATCTGATGTCCTCTTCTCAGGACACTGTATGTATATTGTGTACATAATAAATGCAGACAAAACACGCTCGTACAAATAAATAAATAGGTTTAAAATTGTTAAAGTGGAATTAAGTTATCTTTGTAAAATGTGCGTGTGTGTATAAGGTATCCATAGAAAAGGATATCTCAGGTTTTATTTTCACATCTTGACTAACTGTACAGCTAGAGATGGGTATAAACCTTTTTCTAGACAATGAGAATCATAGGGATAGTTATGTTTTACTGCATGGTCTGTTGACTGCCCAGCAAGATCTGCTTGCATCTACCTGCCCTCACTTACCTTATAATTTTCCCAGTTTCTGAAGAAATTGACAGAGCCATCTGTTCTTTTCTGAATAACAGTCCAGCCCCCGGGATCTAAACTGTTGTCACACCATAATTGCATCAGTCCATTGCTGTTCTCAGGCTTAATCATATAAATCCCACTGGCCGAGTGCCCAGCTTCCTTCGCTTGCTGACAGTCTTTGAATGGTCCTGTAATTTAAATGTTGGTTGTTGAGAAACTTAAAAGATAAGTATTAAAATAGTTCCTACCTTCATGGCTTTCTTTACAGATAACCACATTTTATCTGTTGTATGCATAATGCTCTCTAAAAGTTACAGAAACTAAATTTAAAATATATATTAAAACTAAATGAAAGGGTGACTTCAGTTACACTACCCAAAGCCTTAACTTATTCACCTCCCATTCTTCTCTGCTTTGCATTTTACAAATTTGCACTCCTAAAACACATAGAGTATTATATTGTCTTTCATATTTAACAGGTGTTTCCTTGAAGCCATGACCTTCATTCTTACACTTATGTAGCCACTGGTACTTCGGTTTTCTTCCTCTATCATATGAGCATTAAAGTTTCTTCTGATTTTTGCTATAATAATTAATATTGTCCTAAATGACTTTGTCCTTACTAGCTGTACTCTTTTTTTTTTTTTAATGCTTACAAAATGCTGCAGGATTGATGTGCTGGTACTACTAAACATTTTCCTGTTGTCAGACTTATAATGTCTGAACTCTTATTTCAAGGGACGCAGAGTTTATGTTTTCAGTGGAAGTGGAACGCTACAGCCTAGAAAGTTTTAGCAGTAGTGAGTATTGTGCTTTCCTTTTGGAAACTCATTCATTAAATGCTAAGAAGCTCTGAAATAAAGAAAATGGAATCTCCCAAACTTCAGTGATCTTCACTTCCCTCGCATGCATAAAGATACGTGTCAGGCCAGGTTCTGAGTCACACACTTAATCCCAGTACTCAGGAGGCTGAGGCCAGGTGGTTGCCACAAGTGCACGGGGAGCGCAGTGCATTCTGGACTGGCCTCGTTTCAACAGACCCTGCCCTAAAACTAGAAAAAAATGTGGGAGTGTTGTTCTAACTGTCTTCCTAAGATACTGTCTGAGTTACAGCTAAAAATGATTTCTTACCATGGCTGTTGCACAGACAGTGGCTGTCAAGGTCATGTGAGGTGGTGCTAAGCCCTCACTCACAGGCTCATCTTCTACTCCCGGGTCAATGTTCCGAGTTGCTGCACAGTGTTTTCCCTTTGTTCATGGTTCCAGCCATTCTGTATTTTATTCTATGCACAAGCATCAGAGGACAACCTGCAGGATTAGGTCCTGGGGACTGATCTCAGGTTGTCAGTCACATGGGCTATTGCCTCCTAGACATTCTATTTTTAGCCAGCTAAGATTTTCGACTTTTTAAAAATGACAGATCATGATGTTAAATTGTTTGTAGTCTGATTTGTACATTGTTGGGTTCAGAGAAAATACTCTCTAGTTCCCCTGAATGTCCTTGAGTTTCATCCTGCACGAGGGTTTCAAGCCTTTTATTTTAAAAGTGTGCACAAATTATGATTCAGAAAAAACAATTATGCCAAATAATGACGAAAGTTTTTAAAGCCATTTGTCAATTTTTTACTACTTTTAAATTCTGACATAACCTTTAAATATCTGCAAGTAATTTAGTCAAAGTTCTTTTAAAATTCTGTTCTATAATTATAATAGGATTACTGAAATTTTGAGAAATGTGTTACATACATTGTGCTGAGAACATAGTACTGTCCCCATTGGAGCTTACTAAGATAATTTTATTATGTAAATACTCAGTGTTTCTGTCATTGGAGGGGATTCTTGGGGAGTGTGAGCTCTTCCTTCTGGATTGCCCTGAGGATGGAGATGCTGTGTGTTGTTCTTCAGACTTGATGTCTGCTGTTTTAACTGGGCATCAGTCAAGCTTGTTAAATAAATGAATCAGTCTCTTCACTTTAAATACAAGGAAATGGAAAAGTATGAAAAATTGAGTGTCAAATTCTCTACTCCATATTTTTATTTTTCATATGTAACTTACAATTTTTTAAATTGTGTCTATGCTATAAATTACTAGTAAAAAAATAAGATAACCTGGAAAAATGTTTAAAATGTTTAAACATAAAAGTAAAAAATGCTTTAAGGTTACAATAGGTATTGCATTTTTTTCTCTCAAAATTTGATTGGCTCCTTTTTTTTAGATTTTCTTAATTTTGCATCTGTTATGACAGCCTCACGACAATCACTTAAAAAACATTTTTTAAATTCTTGTTCTTTGCTCTTTGCTTCCCTAGTTTACTGAAGTAGTTTTGTTTTCTTTTTTTTTTTTAATTTTTAAATGGGTTTCACCACGTAACCCAGGTTGAGCTGGGAGTGGTGGGGTGTGTAGTACAAGCATGTCTTAGAATCACAGCCGTCCTGGTTCAATCACCCAAATACTGGGGGTACAGCCCTTTTCATCTTACTTAACTGGTTTAGTTTTTTTTCTTTTCAAGTCATGAGTGGATTTGAGGGTTTCAGTCAGAGTATTTAGAGGTTTCCCTCCTTTTTTCTTTGACAGGCCTTGACTTCCAGATCCTCCTGCCTCAGCTTCAGGTGCTCAATTGGAGTGCATACATCGTGCTCATTTCTTCTTAGCGCACGGTCCTTAACAGAACACTTGTCACCAGTCACGTTCAGTCCCTTCTTTCCTCTTTTTGTTCCTGATCCTCACATGCAGAAGTATGTACTAAATGACTTCAGTACTTTTTATGTAGTACATACGTGCTCATTACGATGTTCAATGTGGCTCATCAAAGGTTAGGATATAGTCATTTCTACCACAGAGAATAAGACATTACTGAAAACCCTCAAGTTATAAAAACTCATAAACTGAAAATAACAGGTGATTTTAGTCATAAGCATACTCTGAATTCTACTGCATTACATGTGGCACAAAATACTACTGCGCTTGAGGAGAATCTCATTAATGCTGATTTCTCTCCTTTTTCTTTTCCTTAATCACGTAAGAACAATTTCACGTTATAGAAGCATGTGTTGTAGTCAGGCCAGAGAAGAAGAGTTACATGTCAGAGAGAGTGGAAACTTTCATTCCTGCAGGGAGAGAAGTGGAAAGAAACGTGAAGCTCCCAATTGCATGCTTTGGTCAGTCTGCTGATACGTGGTGATGTATTGTTCACTCACAGACAGGGACTTTATCTTTCCCTGGGTATTGTGGTGTGAACCCACCTGGGGATTCTCTTACACTTTTACTAAATAATTCTGATGATCGTCATTTTCAGAATTTCTTCAGTTTTCTTTTGTTATTTTAAGATGTATTTTTTTTCTGAGGGGTGGAAAGAAGCTTGGGTCTGTAACTTTCCTCCTGTACAAGGACCTGAGTTTGAATCCCCAGTGTTTCTGTAAAACTAGGCAATGTCTGTAATCTCAGCGCCTGGTTGCAGGTCAGAGACAGGAAGATCCCTTTAGCTCATTGGCCAGCCACTTTAACCAAATCAACTTCACATTTAATGAAAGACCCGATCTCAGAAAGGTGGAGCTCAGTCAGGGAGGATGCCCAGTGCCTACCTTTGGCCACACTCACACAAATGGGATTTTATTTTTATTTAAAAGAATTATCTTTTCTGAATCTAGTACAGGCTAGACTATTTCCAGGTCCAGAGATAGCTCAGCACCTTTGAGGTGAAGAGAGCGGTGAAACAGTGTGGTAAGCATTTTGATTTCGTTTCAGCAGAACGTGGGGCAAGAACCTGAAATAACAGCTGAGTTTTGAGCATGGGTTTGTTGTACTGAAGTTCCATGTATGAAAAACCTACAAGATGATGCTTTCATTTTGTAAAGCATTTTCTTGGTTTGTTATATAAATAAATATACACATCGTTGTTTCTGGTAAAAGTGATGATGCCATTGACTTAACTTCAGGATTGACTTAGAAAGCTGACAGCAGCTGCATTTCTGAAATTGTTCCTGCCGTAGCTTGATAAAATGCAGCTCAGTTAGCTTTCTATAAATTACGTATGAACCACTATACTGATACATACATTAAGAGTTTAATAAAACTTAAGTTTTGAAAAGGATGGGAAAGGTCAATGCTTTTTCCTAGATCTAGTGGGTAATTTTGTGCATGTCTTTGAAAATTAAAGGGTTTGGGTCACTAATTAATAATGATTATTTACCTAATTTAATTATGCCCGTATGGTTTCTGCTCTTAACACTTGTTTTCATGAAAGTCTTTAGATTAATCACTTTAAGAGGCTCTGTGTTATCAAATCACCTAACGTGTTAGCGCCTACATTTGAGACACAGTATCCTACTACCAAAAAGAAGCTTCTGTTTTAGAATGCACTTCTACATGTGCTGTGGGTTCTTGCAAAGGTAAAATATAACTCAAGAATGTATGCATTGCAGACAGTAGAAATCTTTGTGGAAATAAATACCTCCAGGCCTGTGGAGGTCAACAAGGGCTTCAAGGAGAACCTTCAGTTGGCATCATTTGGTCTCAGCCTTATTTGAATGGACAGAAGTCACAGATTGTAAGAAAGTAGATTTGCTTTATTTAAACATTTTTGTGACGGAAACACATGAAAGGAAAATAAGAAAATGAGACTTTCTTTTTGCAGAGAATTAATGAGCAGATGTATGGTATATGTATATTTACAAAGGATGCTTATGCTTGTGCTATTTTTGTCGTGATAATTACTTCTAGCAGGAAAACGTTGGTTTGACCAAATAATTGTTTTATGACTTACTCATTCTTCAACTACAATGCTCACAACATGCCAAACTTGGTCCAGCAGGAAGGCAAACAAACAAATCTCAGTAACTCCAGTGTAATGTGGTATAGAAGACTCAAGAAATGGCCCATGATTTGGAGAAAGAGCCACTTAGTAATTAATGTCTGTGAGTCTTGGAAGGCATAGCGTTGGTCTCTAAAGCCTTGAGGTAAACCTTGATCACCCAAATTTCAATAGAGGAAGCCTTGGTACAGGAAGTAATAGACTATCCTAATGCAGATGTCCCGTGTCTCTTAAACCAAGAGGCAGTGCTCCACTTAGGAGCAGTCAAAGCCCAGGTGATCTTTGACATCTTGAGATGTGGGGAACCTCTAAAAGAGTGTCTTGAAGACAGCTCATTCATAGTATGAACAAGAAAGATGTCAATGGAAAACCAGGGAAATTAGAAGACGCCAACATGACCGTGGAAGTCCAGAAGCAGGGATTAAGTGTTGGTGGACACCACTGCTACAGACGGCTACCTTGTGCTGTTTCTTTCTGGCCTTTTTTATGTCCTGCCTTTGCAGTAAGTAAATGGCTTCTATTGTTCTTCTGGGCATCTGAGTTTTCCGTCCAGTGTAAGGAAGAAGTCATCTTGTAAGGGGTTTAAGAGACATCTTGAGATAATGATGTTCATATCAGAGGTACAAAGGGAAACAAAGGAATCTGTTTGTTTACTGGTGCCCCCCCACACACACACAGAGTCAACACTCAGCAGCAAAGCCATGAGAAGAAGGAACTCAGAAACTGAGGTAGAGCTCTCAGTATTAGTGTAGGGATTTTTAATGTTGACAAAAAGCTTGGTTGGAGGACAGGCTAGAAATTGTTTAACCTGGGAAATATGAGCCCCTTTTCTTCCTGACCTAACAAAGCTAGGTTTTGTGTAGATGTTTTGAAGTTGGGAAGAACAAGACCCAGTATCTGACTAGTCACAGAGCAGTATTAGGAGTCACACTCCTGAGTGGAGATCAGAATACTCCATTGCAGGCTGTAGGAGGAGGAGAGCAAGATGGTAAACACTCTTTTTGATAAGGGTTAGGGCAAGAGCACAGGTGGAAGCAGAAAGGATTCTGAGGGTGGGAGAAGGTGGAGCTGTAGCTGCAGGATGAGGTGCAGAGCAATTCCCTCAGTTAGTGCAGCAGTAGCCGTTCTTCTCATTGACAGAGCCCCCATTGTAAGAATTTGGATGGAAGAGTTCTTTTTCACAGGGGGAAAAAACATAGAGCAGGGAGAACCGAGATATTTTATATTAAACCCTAATGCTGCCTTTAAAATTGAAATTTTAATTGAGCATGTATGATATCACCACACAAGAACAAGGGCTTTTTAAGAGTATTGTTGCATGAATTGGATAACATGCCAACTTCATTCTCCCATTTGACCAATAAGAGATAACTCACCTTCATTGATGAAAGTTACTGCTGGAATCTTGAAAGGACTTTTTGTGGGAGCTGTTGCTAGATCCGGTGGTGGCATTAAGTCTCTGGGATACCCTGGGTCCCTCTGTATCTCATTACCCCCCAGCAGACCAGGTGTGTAATGGTGACTGTTAGGAATGTGTCGTGGCACAACTTGAACAAGAGGGGGAGACACGTGGGTATCTTGTCGGGAAAATACCCTCAAGCACTGTTCTTCCAACAACGTGATCATCACAGACTGGTTATTGACAAGATCAGTCAAGGAAGCATATTTCACCTCCAGTTCCCTGTACCTTGTTGCCATCCTCAGCATTTCCGTGGTGATGTTGAGGACTCTGTTTTCCAGCTGGGAGAGCTCCAGTGAATTATCTCTTTTGCGGATGATCTCGTGTAACAGTTGCATATAGAGCTGAGTGACTCGAGAGTTCATGTTCCGGCTTTCCTTCCTCAGCAGCTTCACCTCATTTACGATGTTCCCATCGACATCCACCACCAGCTGCAGGACGTCTATCTCTCGTTTCTGCCTAGAAAGCACGTCCTTCAGGTTCTCCAGGTCCATCCTGGTGATCATGTCTTTAATAGTACCTGCATCTTGACCTTTGGTGTTGACACAGATTGGCCCTGTTATTTTTTGTTCAGGTACCAAGAATGTATATGAACATTTCTTTGCTTCCTCTTTACCATCTGTGGCACGGGGATATCTCCTTTGGGTTATCTTTTTTATTTTGAACTGCCCTCCTTTGCAGTGATCAATGCCCAGGAGAAAGAGTAGCGCACCAAGGGTCCAGACGAAAGCCTTCATTCTGAAATGAAGTTGTACCACAGGGCCTTTTGGAAAGCAGTTGAGTGAAGAGAAAATGTAAAAATAATTAAATTAATTTACATGCAGATCAAAATCACATTGAGAGTCCATCTCACCCCTGCCAAAATGGCTATTAAACACCTAACAAATACTGACAAGGATGAGGGTGAAGGCACATTTTATACACAAGTAGTAGGAAAGTAAAGTAGTACTGCCACTATGGGAGTCAATATAAAGGCTCCTCAAACAAGAAATAGAACAGCCAAGCCAGGCTTTAGTGGTGCATGCCATTAATCTCATCACCCAGGAGCCAGAGACAGGCTGGTCTCTGGGAGTTCGAAGCTAGCCTGATCTACAGAGCAAGTCCCAGGACAATCAAGGCTACACAGAGAAATTCTGTCTTGACAAACAAAAACAACAACATAAAGAAAAGAAAGAGATATAGAAAGGCTGTGAGGTTGAGCTATTTCACTCCTGAATAACTATCTGAAGGACTCAAGTCAGCAAACTTGAGAAATATTTGCTCACCCTTGCCTATCACAACACTGTTCACTATAGCTGGGTTATGGTATCATCCAAGTACCATCCAACAAGAGAAGAATGTGTGAAGAAAACATGGTATATATACACAGTGGTTCAACCATAAACAAAATTAAGTCATTTGTAGAAAAATAGATGGAATTGGAGTCAGCTTTCTAAGAAAAATAGGCCAGACT
Organism: Myodes glareolus; assembly: GCF_982192425.1. NCBI lineage: Eukaryota > Metazoa > Chordata > Mammalia > Rodentia > Cricetidae > Myodes > Myodes glareolus. Next base: position 67,472,641 of record NC_142030.1, read on the forward strand.
CCAAAAGGTAAAATACATGGAACCCAGGTTTTATATTGACATACGTGATCTTCACACCTGACATGAAAGTAGGAAATTATTTGGGGAAAGAACTAGAGGAGATAATGATTTATGAAAATGATCAAAATGATATACTTGAACAAAAATATTGTGAAATCTATTGCTTTGTACAGTGAATATAAGCTAGTCATTTTAAGAGCAGTAATTTTTTTTAAAAAAGCTTCTGTATTAGTTACTTTTCTGTTGTTAATGATAAAAACACAATAACCAGAAGCCACATATGGGGGAAAGAAAATGTCCTGGTTTATACTTCAGAGAAAGAGGGAGCTGTCCTAGTGAAGAGGCTTGGTTGCAGGAGCAGGAAGCTGAGAGGTTGCATGAGTAAAGACAGCGACCTAGAAGTGGCCCACCACCAGTGATGTTCTTCCTCCAAGGGCATCTCCTAAATTACCACAAATAGCACCACCGGCTGGGGGCCGAGTGTAAGTACATGAGCCTGTGGAGGACTTTTTTATTCTAACCACCACGGCATCTAAGGGACCACTGAGAGATTGTACTAGTAAATTAGATTTAACTTGAATCCTTAAATTAAATATTAAGTTGGTAGTTTGGTATTTGTTTAAAGATGGGATTCCTATCTCTTATAGCTCTTTCAGCCATCACCTTATATTGCAATTTTTTGTTCCCAAATTCGTGGAAGTGATTTTTATCAGTGCCCATCTTGTGAAAGGCACACTTTGAAGTTCTGTGAGAGCTGTTAAGACCCCCCCCCCAAAAAAAGTGCATTCCTTTAGAAAGCTCACTCTCAAGACTGTGAAAACAGGACATAATGTCTATAAGATAGTAATTAAGGCATTGCCTGGTTACTACTGCAATCTCTAAGTGGTCTTACTAGTCAATGTTTCCGAGTATAATATTGTATAAGACTAGTTACGTTGTTTTACAGTAAACACCATGACTTTTTTTTTTTAACCTACCAAGTCAAACGTTTCAGACTGATAGGAAGTGAAACAGTTTTACCATCGCATGGTTTTGTAGCGTCTGCTTTTGAGACTGGAAGCAGGAGGCTCAGTCACCATAGGCCATTGTGTTCCCAAACTGCAGTCATGCGTGTGCCCTAAGCTTATAGGGGATTCAGCGGATGTTTTCTGTTCAGAAAGTCCAGTGGGTTGTATTTAGTAAAAGAATTCCTAATTTTCAACAGCATTACCAAGTTGGATATAAAGAACCTTTTTGTACCCATGTGTGTATTGAAGGACAAAGCCACACTAACTTAGAAACAGCTCTATCTTGAGTTCCCTGACCCTCAGTCAGGATCTGTAGCAGCAAGACTTCAGACTGTGCACATGGACTGTGTCCTGTTGGCTGTGGCAGATGAGAAGTACCTGTTCCTCAGAGTCCAGCACTGTAACTCTTCTAAGAGCCTAGACCCTTCCCTTTGTCTTTAGTTAACTCTCAGATGAGCAGTTCAGTAGAGCCAGGAGGGAATGGGGAAAGCGTATCCATGGGATGGGTTCCTGAGCAACCTGTCCCCATGGCAGCTTGATGCTGTCTGCTGTTTGTAAAGCCAGCAGTGGGCACCCTGGAGCTTTTCTTACCTGCTTTTCTACCCCAGCCCTTGTTTCTTGAATTCAGAAGCCAGACCCCAAGTTGTTTATACCTAGTACTGACAACACAGCAGTAACCTAGTGGGGGCTCTTAGGGAGACACCACTGTTTTAGCCCCTTAGCAAGCTATTGTCTTTATAATCAAATGAGGCAGGCAATTCTAATACATGCCTTTAATCCCAGCACGTGGAAGGCAAAGGGATCTCTGAGTTCAAGGCAAGCCTGTTTTACAGAATGAATTCCAGGACAGCCAGGGCTACACAGAGAATCCCTGTCTTGGGGTGGGGGAGGTGGGGGGACAGTGGGGACATTAGAGTCTGAATTTCAACTCAGGCAGAAGACATTAGAGTTGATGCTTTTAATTAACCACTTCATCTTTTGGCTCTGCTTTCCAAACTACTTTCTGTCAGGGAACTAAAAGCGGTATCACTTACAAAGGAGAAGTCCCAGACAGGAAAACTCAAGTGGGGTTCAAATACTAAAACTGCAACTTGTGTGCTGTCATGTCTGTTATAACAAGGCATCTTGGTGTGTGCTGCTTGTGACTCTTCGCTGTCCTGTTCCTTGTTGTGTAAAAGCACTCGCAGGCCGTTCTTCTGAAGTCGATGCTGTTGTTGTTACACCCTTACTTTGTTGCTGTCATTCCTTTCTGCCATATGGATTCCGTCAGTTGGTGTTTATATAGCCTGATGTAGAAACCACACACACAATCTGAGCTGTTGTGAAGACTGCGGCCACCTGCACTCTGAAAGCAAGTCTCCTTGGTTTGAGTGTTTTCAGTTTAGTGCTGTATTCAAAGAGGATAGATGATGAAAATGAGCAAAGAATGGGAAGAGTGTGGGAAGTTATTTGGTGAAATAATAACATTTACATCAAAGCCTTCTCAGTTGCTGACTGGTGGCAAAAGCACACAATGAGGAGTTGAATCTGTACTCCCCTGACATTGTGGGAAATACAAACCAGAGGAGCCGTCTTTTTTATCACAATGCGTCTTTTACTTTCCAAGAGTTACGTATACTAAAACTGATGACAAGTTTATTTATATTTACAGGAAATTTTTGTAATTTAAATGTAACTTTATTTTTTTAAAAAAGGGAGCAGTTAAAATAAAATAGAAGCCATTAGCCTCTCAGCAAATATATATAATTTTTTTCTAATTCTCTTTGTATCATTTTAATAATAGGACATAAACTACCTGGACAAAGAAATTTTAAGTTTAAAGCATGAGGACTTTCTGGTGCTTTGATCTGTTCTGCCTTGCATTACTTTGGTTCAGAAAATCAGTTATATGACCTAAAATGATATTAAAAGCTCCTTATGTTGTGTTTGTTTTGTGCTTCCGTATTACAGCAGCGATGATCTCATTGACCCTTCAAGCACAGTTAGAAGACACATTCATAAGCAGTAGACTAGATATGTCATGAGCAAAGAACTGATTTTTAAATTTGTTCACTATGACATTTTCTAAAAATATCCTCTTATTTAATGTTTCCCACATATGCTCAGTTTTAAAAGTGAAAGATCCATGAATCTGCATTACCTCATAAAACCTTTCTGTTTATGCTAAGTTTTTCCTAGGTCCCAAGAGAATGTTACAAATTAGTTACAGTACACTGAAGCTTGAATCTGCGCCTTTCCTGCTGGTTTCTAGAAAGAAAGAAAAAATTGTGCAGTTGTATTCATTTTCTTAGTAGTGCTTCTCTTCATGGCTGCTGTAGTGCCAGCTGTGATAAGAAATAAATACCCTGAGACATGAAGTTAGCCGGAGAAGTACTGGCCAGGTGGATGAAGTCCTTCCTGATTGTCACGTGTGTTTGAGGAACTGACCTGAGAATAGCCCTGGGAATGTCTCCAAAGCAGACAAATCATTATCTGTGCTACACACACGCGTGCACACACACACAAACACACAATGCCTACTTAAAGCATTAGAAGACCTGGTGTTGAATGAGGTCCTGCTTTTATCTTGGCCAACAATGACAGAGACAACAGTGTTTCAAATTGACTATGACCTGAAAATTTTGTCAGACTTTCCTGTATAATATGTATTTAACAGCTCTCAGAATTAAGTTTTAATGTTGAAGTTGGAAAAATAAAACTGAACATTATCATTATTTGTTGAAAATTCTTACCTCTAAATATTAATAAAAGTCAAGGAACCCTCCCGTCATAACAAACTTGACTGTCTTTGATGTTGAAACTTAGTATCGGTAAGTAGTAATTTCATAACTCTCATGATTAACAGGCCCCACTAGAATATTGAGGGACACTGCATCTTAGGTATAGTTAAGACAAGCTTTTGACCTTTCACCTTTTTCCAGTAGTTAAATCCTCTGAGTTCATATTGTTAATCCTTGTGACCCTAATATTCTCAATCCTAACCTCAGGTTTGCATTATTTATTTGTATCAGTAGTTACTTTTGCAACTAATTCAAATTAGAAGCAGTTTTAATCTGTTGTGAAAATGAAATTTCTATTGTAGGTAAATTTAGGAAACTCTAAAATGATTAATCATAACAAGAAATACCATCATAGATTAACTTAAAGTCTCATAAGAGTTTTGTTCTGTTGTGATTGAAGTTTTGTTGCAAACATTCAGCCAACTGGCTCTTGGCTTTGTTTTGTAGCCATACTTTGAAAATCCCCATAGTTAATGCACATCTTTACACACACACACACACACACACACACACACACACACCATCGTCCAGAAGAGAAACTTGCCATGCTCACAAGTTCTTTAGTTTATGTCCTTTGTTGCTGACTGTTGTGCTGTGTAAGCCGCAGGCATTAATGAGTTACTTGTGGGATCTCCTAGTGTCGCTGAAGCATTTGTTTTCATAGACCCAGCATGTATGTATCCGTCTGTAGTCACTCTGGCTCTGACCTCAGCAATACATTAACCATCATGAGTACTTCGTGAATAGTTTTTACAGAAAGATACAGAACAAAACCTTTAAATGCAAATCAGCATCTTCTAGAGATTCTTGGCAGATCTCATAATTTCTAGTACAAAGGAAAATTAGGCATTTAAACATAGAATTTAGAATAAATGTAAGAGAAACATTAAAATACCTTTTGTGTCTGTTGAAAAGTAAATCCGGAAACTTCGTCTTTACCCTTGCTCTCTAAAAGATCAGTGTGGACGTCTGTTGGTCTCTGACTTCAGTGGCAACTGCATTTTTCTTTGTGACCGTTGAATCCAAGCAATAAGGAACTTGGTTTTGTAGTACTACTTTGACAGGCCACCTGTGTAATTTGGGGCTGTCTGTGGACTTTCTCTAATCCAGCAGAGAATGCATTGTGGCTGTGCTGTCTGCAGCATGGAGAAGCTCAGTAACCAGCCGCAGCTGACAAACTGTTCGCACAGCACAGTACTCCGCAGTGATTCCCTCTTGTTCTCAGTAGACTCAAGTTCAGCCCACATATTACGTCATTAGAAAACTGCTGGAGCTGGGGAGGGGGTGGAAATCTCCTCCTTAGGATTTCCTCTATAGCCCTAAGTGGGGAGGGGGAGCTGGAGCTGCAGGAGGTTGAGTAGCTCTGAACAAGGAGAGATTGTGTGCAGGTTGAAGGAAGGGCACCATCTGGAAACAGACTATCGTAGTTCAGCAAGCAATTATAAAATAAACATTGTAGTCTGCTGGCCACAGAGCTTTTGAAAAAATAGCACTCCACTTTAGAAGTAGCGTTGAGCTTTGGGAGCTAGACTTTCCCGGGAAGCAACCACCTAACATTCAGTCATGTACAGCCTCAGGGAATGTCTAAACATTTTATTCCAGTGTCGCTGTTTCAGGACATTTTAAACTTTCAAGATACTGTAACGAATTATGTAATGTTTCTTAAAAGAAAACTGCTTTTATAGCTCGACCTTTAATTTCAGCACCCGGAAGGCAGAGGCAGTCGGATCCCTATAAATTCGAGGCCAGCCTGGAATGCACACAGTAATCTCCAGACCAACCAGGGCTAGTGAGTGAGAACCTAACTCAGAAAAACACACACACAAAAAAAACTTGCTTTTATATGTAACTACCTTAAAACAAGTGAAACTGATGATAAATCTAGTGAGTTTTTTTAATCTTAAATTCTGTGTTACTTAGTATTTCTTTCCATCTTAAGTTCTCTGTTATGTAATGTGCTTGCTTACAAAACTACGCCTGTCCCAGTTAGGATAGCTGTCGCTGTGAAGAACACCATAATCAAAACAACTCAGGGAGGAAAGGGTTGATGTGGCTTACACTTCACATCGCAGTCCCTCTGCAAAGGGATTAGGACCTGGAGGCAGGATGGGTGCTGCCACTGACTTGTGTCTTCCTCAGCCTGCTCTCAGAGCACCCACCAGCCCGGGGGGGCTGGGGCCTCCCGCATCAACCGTTGATTAAGAAATTGTCCTACAAATCAGCCTACAGCCAGATCTTAAACAGGCATTTTCTCAATTGAGGCTCTCTCCTCTTGAATGACTCTAGTTTGTGCCAAGTTGACTTAAAACTAGCCAATATAATGCCTATTATTACCTCTTATAATGCCTTAAATTGTCTATATAAGGCAGTAACAAGACAAAATGGATAAAAGCATTATGAGTCAAACAAATGAAATACCAGTTTATACCTATAAATTTCCACAAATTAAAATAACAGTTGTTGGCACAAAGTGCAGCAGTAGAAACCTACACCCTGTCAGTGTGCGTATGGGTTGATAAAGCTTTGAAAACAGTATTGGTGTCATCACCTGAAGCTGAGCAATGATATACCTTATAGCATGAGCAGGTCTTTGCTGGAGTGAGTGTATAGATGCACACACATTCTAGAGAAAAATCTTGACATGTGTTCTGTACATTCATATCTATAGTAACCAGAGAGCGGGCGGAAGTAATTTGAAAGTCTGTAAAATAAAATGTCTAAGTTATAATATAATCATACATCAGTTTTTTTCTCAATTTAAGGAATTATAAAACCATTTAAAATCAAAATAGTAACAAAATAATGATATAAAGTAATCATGGAAGACCGTATTTTAAAATTATATTTAATGAAGTCTTACAAATTATTTGTAATATAACAGGCTTTGGTTTTTTACATATATGGAGTGAGTGTATGCATGTGTGTATGCACCATCATTGAGATTGTCATATAGATTGCCTATAGATTTAATGATAAGGTAGAAGGGTGAATTCAGCCAGTGTAGTCCAGACTCACATCCCGTCTCTGCCTTAAAGCCTTGTATGATTCCGTCATCTGGGGATGACATTTTCTTGTGTGGACCCGTTGTCACTGTGTCCTTCAGCCTTGTCTTTGTATCCTATATTGCTCTGACTGGTATATAGGGCTGACACCTGTGGCATTTCTTTGAGCAGTCTGTAAGCTTTTCCCGGGTTACTGTAGCCTAAATTGATTGGTCTTTCGTGTATGGGAAGTATACAAGTTAAAGGTAACTTTTAAAAGATAAATTCAGCTGGTGAGATGGCTCAGCAGGTTGGAACACTTGCTGCCAAGCCTGTCAAGATTTTGAGTCCCATCTCCAAGACTGACATGGTAGGAGAGAACGCACCTGGCAAGTTGTCATCTGACCTGCATATGTACAACATGGCCTGTGCATACCCACATACATACATACATACATACATACATACATACATGAAGATAAGTTTGTGATTTTTATGCAAGTATAAAGACTTGTCAAAATGTTTATTAACTCCTTAAATATGTAAAAGAACTGGGAAGATACAACCATTTCAATAAGTAATTACAACAAGAAATACACTTAGAGGTAAAGAATACTGACAAGTGTACAAATAATTGCAAATTAACAATCACAGGACATTAATCAGTTAGTTACACATAATTCATCTTCATTGTTGTGACCAAGAATTTCAACAGCTTGAGAGTATAAAGTTGCCTAGAGTTTCCAAAAGTATGCACCTGAGATAGAATGCCTTCCTTACCTCATTCACAGTCTTCTGGAATTTTTCCTGACCTATACAAACTGTGTGCATTAAATATTAATTACTTCAAAATAGAATAGAATAAAGGCTAAAATATGTACACTATTCTTTGCTGCCCTTTGGGGATGTTTGTTGAAGGGAATCCATTAAAGGGAAGCAGCAAGGGGCCTTCCTGAGGAGAGCAGCAGACTGAAAGGAAAGGTTGCTTTGATTTTACATCTTAGGGTGAGACAAGGATGCGCACTGTGTCTCGGGGCAGAGTCAGAGAGTGAGTGATGGAAAGGCAGGGTGGCGTCCACACAAACAGTTACCTCCACTAAGAATCTTCATCTGGATTTGGAAAGGAGAGAGAGGGAAGGGTCTTTTCCTGTGGGTAATAGTTTTTATTACATGTGCTCAGCTCAGTCTGCATTATCCAGTGCTTGTGTGAGCAGATGACTGGGCACCCAAGGATAGAATGCACAGTCACACCTCTAGAACAAAACCATTACATGTTGAGTTTGTTTTAAAACTTTATAAAGAATTTTCATCAGAGGTAGACAATTATAGGTACTTTTTTGTTGCTCATTTTAAGACATCATAAAAGTTTAATGGTAAATACATCTAAGAATGTACTTTGATTTATACTTTATTTCAACAGTTTTCTAAATACTTACCGACCTTTTATGTATTGGCATTCATATAAAAGAACACATAATGATGCAAATGCAAGTCAGAACAACAAATTCTAGGCTCTAGAACTGCAAAAGACTCATGCAGATAATGTGCATTTAAAAGTAAATATTTTGTCTTACAAATTTTACACTTCTATAGTTAATATCAGTAAACATTGTTCTTAAATCTCTTTAATTTTGTATATAAAAATAAAATATCCTTACTTAGCTTTAACATGTTTTTTCAAATAAAGACATTACTACCATATTAAATAGCACAGAGTTACCAAATCGTAGACTTAAAATCAGTGACACAAATCACATATACAGAAGGTAACATATCAAATGCAGTGTTGGATAAGGACTTAGAGTACAGTGCCCTATCAGCTGTATATGAAAGGTAGAACCTTAATCATTGTGTTACAGAAGGATGAGGGAGACTGTAGGTGGGCCCTGCTTTATCGGGTGGTGCCAGAAAGCATGTCTCATGATCAGAAAGTGGGGAAGAAACCCAGTCTTCAGGTAACGGTCTTATTGGCCCTTGTTTTCTCATACTATAAGAATTCCAAGAAAATTGAAGCGGTTTTGGCCAGTTACTGATTATAAATGCTGTCTATCTCATTTTTTAAAAAATCTCTGAATAGGGAATTTCTAGTCTCTCAAGGGCCTAAGAAAAAAGCAGCGTCTCTACCATTCTGAATACAAATTGTGAAGTTGGTGGCCCTCTGGCGTCATTGTTGGTGAGATTGCAGGGACACGCAGGCTCCCTACAGCTCAGTAAGAACATCAGCAGCATGTAGGTGCTTTTAGTGCCCACATCTGACTACTGTTTCCAGTTCGTGGTACTTAACATAATACTTTAAGTAGGTGTACTGTAAACTGTTTCTTTCCGGAGAAATTAAATTACTAGCCTTGTGTATTAAAAACTAATAGACTAGAAAGGCAGAATTTTTGTGTGTGTGTTTGGCTTGTTTTTACAGTTGATGTTTAAATTTGGGGCAGTTCCAATCCTTCAGTGTCAGTAAGTGGTAAGAGTTGATGTTGTGGAAGTTATAAGTGAATATCCACTGCTAAACCTTTCCTGATGTACCTGAACAGTTACAAGATAATTCAGAACAGTAACAGGGAACTGAAAATTACCCTGATTTAGGCTGGGATGGCAGAATGAACCCTCTAATTCCAGATACTGTGGTTCTGTTGAGGTGAATTATTTGTAGTTTGGTTTAGTTTGGTGTTTGCCTGTTTTGTTGTTTCTGGTGACTGCAGGAACTTAGACAGGAGCTGCTAGAGCTGGGTTCTTGCGGCAGTGTTTCCCTCCCTCCTATTGTCCAGGCAGTAGCCATGTAAAAACCAGCAATACCATTGGCCGATACCATAAAAATACATGTGCTTACTCCATCTTCAAACCTTAAAAACCTGCATTTTAGACAGGATGCAGCCTGTTCACAAACACCAGCCACTCTTCACATAAGAGAGCCCTGACGCATTACTTCAAAGAGAAAAACATCTTCTAATTTTTATGTTACAAACACCTTTACAGTTATCACATGTCCGTCTTTGGAAATGTAGACCAAGTCTGTAGAACTAATGTTTTTGCTAATGTTTCATGTTGTTAAATATATTTTTTATAAAAATCTAGCCAGGCAGTGGTAGCACACAACTTTAATCCCAGCATTCAGGAATCAGAGGCAGATGGATTTCTGTGAGTTCAAGTCCAGCATGGCCTAAGTCCCAGGACTGCTAGGGCTAGACATAGAAAACCTGTCTTGAAAACAAACAAATAAAAAAGCCTGAAAAATGTTATTTTAGTAATATACTTCTATATTTTAGAAGCAATGCAGATGTAATAGAGAAAAGCTGTCTAGTCAATCCATAATTACATAACTTCAGGAATTTATAACTGCCACATTTACAGAGACACTATTGAATGAAAGCAGATTGGTTTCATGTTGTGAACAATGTTCATTTATTTAATTCATGTATGATATTTGGAAAGGATTGTCAAATTTAGGGAAATTATTATAGCTTCGTTCAGTTAAACTTAAATTTTATATGATATTCCTGTTAAACACTTAAGTACAACTTGGTCACTAGAATTATTGTCTGGCTGTAAAGTGAAATTTTGCATTCCAATTTTACATTATAATTTCCCCCAAATTATTTTGGGAAATATTCATGATATCAACTATAATAGTGATTAGAATTTTCTCTTTTTCACATTAAATAATCTATTTAGGACTTTGATAGAGTCGACTTTTAGTCTGTGATTAATTTGGTGGTCATAGTGGTAATGTCAGCTATTCAAGATTATGTGCTAAAAGTCTTTTTAAAGATAAGAAAGCATAGGACTTAAAACTCCTAAATAGATTTTCATTTGAACACTTTATAAAAAAAATGTTTAAATAACTTGAAGAATACTGTAAAAAACAGTGTGGCAGGGGAGGTTGAGAGGAAGGAGAGCGTGTACTAGGAGAAGCCAGCAGACTAGCCAGGCCTCTGTGCTGTGCTGGGCACCACCTCTTGTCACAGAGAACAAATGAATTTATAGTCCTGAACAAATGTGATATGAGCGAATTCAAAGCAGTTTGAATGTTTTTAAGTTAATGGTTATGAATGACATCAGCTTATCACAGGGCACGGTAAAGGTCAGGATCCGAGGGCGGCTCGTGAGGATTCGCTGTCCCCGGCAAGTCCCACAGTGGTGGACCCGTCTTTTCATAACTGTAGATTTCAGGTTCTTCTCTGTAAAAACATACTAAATAGGTTTCTAAATTTCTTAAAGGAATTTATATAAAAACTAGGGAATAACTGACACTGAGCTCAACTTAAAAGGTAAAGGATTTGAATTAACGGACCTGTATCTAGAAGTAGTGGAAAAAATGGCCAACAGGAAAACTGGGGATTTGTTTAGAAGGCATGGGCCCAAGTCCTGACAGCTCATGAATCACGAAGGCAAAAGTAGGGAAATGGATATACTTCTCTCCAATGATAATTTTCTTTTGTATTTTCTCTGTGTGTAGTGAACTCTTGGGAAATATTTTTAAAGTAATAACTGCCTATGCTCAGTACTGATATGACCAAAAGATAAGTCATCCTCACTGATTTCAGAAAACATGAAGATGGTTAGGAAATTAACTTCAGTTTGTGGTCATAAAAATGATTTCAGAAACTCCGTTGCTGATCTTTAAAATAAATAATATACCTGCGTCTACACGATTGAAACACTCTTCATAGCTGAGACTGTCAGCTCTAAACGAGAGTATGAAAAAGCATTAACTTCCCCATGGAAGACATTGGCTGTATTGACTTGGGGAAGTTTCTTAGATAAAATAAAAACTGAGAACTGGTAATGGTTGAATGCGTGTAATTACTGAGATTCAGAGATTAAAATGACCATCTCTTGCCACTTCAAGAACTCAGTCTCTTTATCCTTTGGTGTGTGCTGGATTTTTTATTGCAGCCTTAATCTACGCTTGGAAAACAACAAGGAACTTAGGTTTGTATGGCTTGACCCCAGCTCTAGAAATCTCAACCCCAAGAGATCATGTTATTACATTAATATGTTGTAAATATGACATGCTAGTAAACATGTGTAAACTGAGTCTTCTTCCCTCTTCACATCATTGAGACTGCGAGTGAGAGCTCTGTCGGGTCTGTTCCAGGCATCTACCTGTCGGACTTGACGTACATCGACTCAGCGTACCCATCTACAGGCAGCATTCTAGAAAATGAGCAAAGGTCAAATTTGATGAATAACATTCTTCGAATAATTTCTGACCTACAACAGTCCTGTGACTATGGTGAGTGGAAAGAATGCCTTTTAGAGTTAATTTCAGTTTTGGTGCCATGTGCTCAGTTACCTTCAGTTATATTTCTTTCCTTAAGTTTCTAGTTACTATGTACTTTATTAAATAATCATTTGTCATCTTTTGCCTAGATATACCCATGTTGCCTCATGTCCAGAAATACCTGAATTCTGTTCAGTATATAGAAGAACTACAAAAGTTTGTGGAAGACGATAATTACAAGTAGGTCCATCTTCAGGTTTGGGTGATGTTTGTCTGGTTCTCCACTTTGAGCCTTCACCCTTTCATCCGATGCCTTTAGACTTCTAGGTATGGAGCACACTGGTGCCCAGTCAGTGATCTGTTAGCAGTGGGAAGGGTAATTACATGTGTTTCTTTTAATCATGTGATATGGGTGAACCAGTATACAAATGCTTCCGCTTTTTCTTTATTTAAGAGTAGTACAGCTTTTAAGCCAGCAAACGCTCTGTAGGGAAAGACAGGGGAAGGCAGCCCTGAGAGGCAGAGCTTGATTCCAGGGCCCTACAAGAGGAGGATAGAATCAATTCACACAAGTTCTCCTCCCTCAAAAATTAAATACAGCAATTTAAAAATACATTTTAATATTCTTAAACTGTAAACAACAACACATTTAATTCAAAACTGAGGTTTTCTTCCTTATCCTTGTGTACTCAGACTCTTCCTAAGGAAATGCATATTTCTGTAATCAGGGAAAAAAATTAATGCCATTCACAAAATACAGAAATTGTTCCTTCTTAAATGATTATTTTTAGACACATCTTTGAAAGTGTTTCACTGGTTTGAGAGACTGTTTAGACTTCCCTGAGGTATGGTACCACTGTAGTACCGTATTTAATAAATCATACTGTCCTTTAGTAAGGGACCCTTAAGCCGAAGCATATCTGGTTCCTCGTGGCCTCACTTCACATCACAACTGCTGAGGTAGAGAGGCCATGCTTTTTGTTTTTCTTTTGGTTTCATTTGTTGAATTTTTTTCCTTTACTTTCTTCATTATGTGTGGTTTTCCCTATTGCCCACGGCGTGCCACATTGTTGTGCTCAAGCAGTCCTTCCATCTGAGACCATTGAGGACTGGACATGCAGGTGTATACCACCTCACACGGGCATTGTTCATTGCCAAGCTTTAAAACTGAATTTTGTGTCTTCAGCCCTCCCCCAAGTCCCAATTAAAGGGCCTGTTTGAGCTAACAAGATGGCTCAATTAATAAGGGGATTTGCTTCCAAGCCTAACAACATGGTAGGAGGAGAAAACTGACTCTGTGTTGTTTGATAAAATTTTTCCCTAGGCAGACTCAACACACACAGGTCTACTCAACCCTGATAGGGAACCTACCACAAACACAAGTATGGATACCACCAAAATCCAACTTGGTAAACCATTGAGTTTTATTGGAGTTACTTACAGGAGTGGAAATGGCTCAGAGACAGCTATATCACCAAAGCCCGCCCAGCATGGGTGGAAACAAGGCTGGAAACCTGGAGCGCACTGCACGGCCTGCAGGCGGCTCATCAGGTTGGAGAGTGCCCTCAGAGACTCCACAACTGCTTTGCCGGCCTCTGTTTCTCCCAGGGTGCTGGCCTGGTCTTACTCTTTGCAAGTCTTGTCTGAGAGTGAGTCTTAGCAGTTTGACTTGTGTCTATCCTGGAAAGGAGGCTCTAGAGAGTCTGGTCAGTTTCAGGGACTTCCTGAAGCTGTTTGGAACTGTTTACCTTCCTGCTTAAGGAGCTTCCCAGAAGGGTGGAATGTTTTAACCTCAGAGGAAGCTATTATAGAACACTCAGGGAAGTCAGCCTCTGGCCTTCATGCTTGTATCATGACTCCTGTGCACACAAGAATGAATAAATGAATGAGTAAAAAAAATGTAAAGGCATGTTTTTAAAACATACCAAAAGGGACTGGAGAGATGACTCAGCGGTTAAGAGCATTGCCTGCTCTTCCAAAGGTCCTGAGTTCAAATCCCAGCAACCACGTGATGGCTCACAACCAACTGTAATGAGGTCTGGTGCCCTCTTCTGGCCTGCAGGCATACACACAGACAAAATATTGTGTGCATAATAAGTAAATAAATAAATACTTTGAAAAAGAATACATATGTAAAAATAATACCAAAATAGAAAAAATTCAGTGAGTTTTTTTTCCAGTATTAATGAAATAGTTTTTTTTATCCCCTTTGACTAATTATGATCTACTTTGTACTTACAGATTTCAACAGTCTTAATTTTGTGGTATAGAATTAGTCCCATTGAAAAACTAGAAATTCTGGAAAGTTATAAATTATTTTCTTCTGATATTAAATTTATTAAGCTCTGAAAATACTTTTATACATCTAAAATTGTGTTGTTTGAAAATCCTTTTATCATTTTCTTCACCATATATCATTTAAATTTCTCTCAGCTTTTACACAAAATAAATTTTGTTTATATATAATGACCCACTTGAACCTAATATGAGGGTATTATTAGCTTTTTAAGGCTGGAGTTTCACAGACCTCTTACACCATGCTGTGTCTTGAGTTTGATGGTCTGTGTCTTACTATTTAGCTCTTTTTCCTGTGCCTCTAGTTACTGCCTCTCGTATAAATACAGAATTTACACGTGACAAACACATTTTGTCCAGAGAAATATGAACAGTTATCTTGATGTCCTAAAATCTCAACACAAGTATCTATTAAAATCTTTCTCTAGGCAAAGAAGTATTATGTAGAACAGTCTAAGAAAAACCTATACAATTATAGAGAATTGTTAGCTCTTACTGACTATAGCAAAATTGTGCTGGAGTTTTTATTAAAGCTAATTGTTTTGTTTGTTGAGACACAGTCCCTCTATGTAGCTCTGGCTGTCCTGGAACCCACTGTGTGGACCACGACACTTGGAATAGTAGCTGATCCCTGCAGTGCTTTCCATACTGCTGTTAGATGCCGTAGGTAGCATTGGAATGTAGTCAGCCAGCTCCCATTCAGTGCTAGGAAAGGGAGACAGTGTGCCCAAGAGAGGAGTGTGCAGGGAGTGCAGTCTGCTGAGCCGTTTGTCTGCACTGTCAAGTAACTGGAACATAGTTTTTTATTTTCTTAGGCGATGAAGGAAGTGATATGTGATTTCATTGAAACTCTCAGTCAAGTAGCATATTCGCCTCTGTTTATAGGGTCCTTGATTAGGCCCCCAGTGCCACCAGAATAAAAGACAACTTAATAAATTTTCTTTTTGTTGCTGTTGTTGTTGTTGAATAGCAAGATTTAATAAACAAAAAGCTCAGATTCAGCCAATTGTGAAATGACCCATTGCTTGAATGACAAGCAGCAAAACTAAAACAAAACAATCAAATAAACAAAAACATTACTGGATTGAATTTGCTCCAATTCTGGTTGCACCATATTACAAATAATTTATGTCTTCATAATACATAAATTGGGTCTAAAGTTCAAGTCCCATTTGGTATACCAAAAACACTTGTTGTTCAAAGCCATTCTGATTTCCACCGGAATTTCTATCCTGGTGGCCAAATAAGTAAGAGGTCTAAACACAGAGAAATGGCATAAGACATAGACCCTGGCCGTTCCCAAAACCTGCCCTGCAGGGTTTGATGGAAGAAAATAACTATTAACACATATTCAGTACTCCATGAACTGACTTACCAGTTTTATAAACCTAGGAATAAAATTTAATACATACCAGTAACCTTTTCTTGTATGTCAAAGGAGTCATAGAGGACTCAGTCTTCTCTCCTGGTGCCTCTTCCCAGTGTGTGTGCGTCTTCCCTATAGAACTCCTACCACAAAATGGCACAAGTCTGTTTATATCACCAACTCTCTCTCAACAAACACTGTTCTCATGGAAACTGTGGCTGCATCTTATTCAGATGCAGAGCTAGGAAGTAATGTTTGGTGGCGCCTACTGATTCCATGCATTGGGACATATAATTTTCTCGTGCCTAATTGTGCTACATGCTTAATGCCCATCATTCCATGTAATCTAGAAAACCATCTCATAATAACTATGCTTTTATACAAGGGGGCAATAATCTGACGGTACTTATTTTTGCCAATCTTTCTTATGATGGTGATCATTTCTTGACTAGTGGAATGCTCTTTCCTCTGTTGGACCCATTTTCAGGGCTTTGGTTCCTTCTCTTTCTTTGATACTGTGCTATCACTTTTTTCTCCTTCTCTCTACGTGTAAACATGTCCCAGGTTTCATCCTGGACTTTGCTCTAAGTAATCCCTTTAAGTTTTCTTCATTCTAGCGACACATTGTTCCCTCTGCAGGAAACACCTGCTAGTTATACTTGTCATAAATCTCTGCTGCACCTTTTCTCTATCATCCTAAGCACCAAAGATACTTTTTTTCCTTTTCTCAAATCCAATTCATACTAAACAAAATTTTATTTATATACATTTATATATTACATATATAAAAATCATATAACACAAATTTTCTGTTCATTCAGACAACTTAATGAATTTTCAAATTCTTGGTAAATATAAGGCTTCACAAATTACACCAGAACATTTTCTATGATTAACTGATTCAGTATTGTTTCCAAGAATTGCTTTCCCTAATAAAAATCAAAATATGTTTCTGTGGAACTCAAAACTGGGTACTTAAATGGAACAAGTAACAAGAAACTCCCAGCATTAAGCACCCCCCACCAATCCCAAACCCCATACGGCCCTGGATGACCATGATAGCAGTGAGTGAGAGCCACCCAACACAAAATCCTGCACTTATGTTAAAACACTGTAAGATTGATTAGTTTGTGTCTTTTTGAGTTTTGTTTTTAGCTTGACTGTGCAGTTGTGAACTTTGTGGATGGTGTCATGGTGTGAAAAACAACTGCACACGCCTGTAAGACAAGGATTGGGAAGCCATTTGGGGAGCAGTCTTGGTATTTCTGTAGACGTTTCATTTCATAAACTGGGTTGTTTGATTTGTTGGGTAGTTTTGTAAAAAGTTGTTAAAGTTTTCAGTATTAAAGTCAGGCCAATAGTTCATCTTGTAGAGAGTCTAGAACTAAATTATATGTTAAATACATGAGTACATTCCTGGACTTGATTGCCATTTCATTAAGTGTATGTCAATACAAATCTAAATCTATTTTTGCTTCTTGGTTGGTTTGTGTGAGGCAGGATTTCAAACTGTAACCCAGACTGGCCTAGATTTTATTATGTAGCCCAGGCTGGCTACCATTTCCAGCGTAATTAAAATCATCTTTTAGTAATTTAGTAAATGTCTTTAGCTATGGTGAAATGTTTGGTACCTTTGTGTGGTAACTAAAGAGGCGTGTGTGTGTGTGTATTTATTTTTGTTTTTATGTCTGGGTATTTTGCCTGCCTGGTGCCTGTGTGGGTCAGAAGAGGGCAGGGCATCATATCATCTGAAACTGGAATTACAATGGTTCTGAACCCTGGGGGGCTGAGAATTGAACCTGGGTCCTCTGGAGGACTCTCTGGTGCTCTCAATCACTGAGTCATCTCTCCAGCTCCCTATTGGGTTTTTTGTAAAGAAAGATGACTTTGATATTTTATCAATGTTCCTTGTTTCTTACATTTTGCTCTTTTAAAATTTAGGCTCTCGTTAAAGATAGAACCAGGGACAAGTACACCACGTTCAGCTGCTTCCAGAGAAGACCTAGTAGGTTAGTCCATAGCTGTTGGTTGGTGCATGGTTTCCTTGGGGAGGGTTTTTTTCAAGGTGGGTTTCATTACCAAACAGTAGACCAGATAACCTGATCTCGTAAGAAAGAATTAATTCAAATTAAGTGAATACTTAGCATATCTTATACTGTCTATAAGAAATTATTTGGGGTATTAAAGTATATCAGTGCTGTCTGGATTTCTGTTTTATTTTGGTTTTTAATTAAAAAGTTGTTTGTTGATTGTCAATAATGTGTAAATAAATGTTCTTAGTTGAGGAAAATACATATGATATTAACAGTAGATTTATGAATATTATCTTTTAATTATTAAGAATACAATTTAATATTAGGCAATAAAGATATTTCTATGGTCAAAACAAAAATTCTAATTTAAATAATTATAGAATTCAATTTTAGTGACTTTGGCTTTCAGTGATGGGCCACGTGTTACAAATACAAACACCATACTTAACTTCTTTATCCTGGATTTACAACTGGTTTTTAATGTACATAAATCACATCAGAAACCCTAAAATGTAAGAAATTAATCATTAAAAAAATAACTGATAAATGCCTTTTATAAATTGCCAACATAGACCTTCAAACTAAGCTTTCTAGTGCATATCTAAAAATCTGAAGTCCTGGTTCATCAGTTGGAGGAAGTAAGCTGCATGACACTGTCCAGAGGAAGGACGCTCCAAGCAGGAAATACTTCTGTTTCTCTTAAATGTGCTTTTCATTCCTGTTTGTTCCTTAAGACAGGATCCTGCTGTGTAGCTTGTGCTGGCCTCTAACTCCCCATCCTCAGCCCTCAGCCTCCCTAGTGTGGGGTAATAGGTGCACACCACCATGCAGGGTTTGTTTGTGTTTTGTGGGTTTTGTCTGGTTTTTGTTTTGTTTTGTTTTTGACATGGTTTTATTCACTGTGTAGCCCTGGCTGGCCTGGCATTCACAGAAATCTACCTACCTCTGTCCCTTGACTGCTGAGATTAAAGGGGTAGGGCCAGCAGATTTTTGTTGGAGAGTTATTTTGAAAGCTACACATTGTGAGCTGTTTTTTTATTTTCACAAATCAGTTCAAGTGTCAGACAGTGAAATCATCATTTCTACCCTGAGCCCTTAACCTGGCCTATACATTTCATTCAGAGAAACTCAAAAGCCCTGTGTAAACAAGAGGGCATCAAACTGAAACTGAGTCAGAAGACTCGGGTACTTAGTCTAGGTTTTTGTCTGTGAATTAAGAGCCCAAACTGATCTCTTTTCTTTTTGATAAATTAGGGAAATGTTTATACCACCTTTGTTTAACATATTTAAGAAAGATAAAAATTAGTAGATTTTTTTTTATGGTTGGAGGTTTGTTTTAGAATTTGGAAAATACATATCCAAGTGAATTAAATAGAACTAACAACAAACTTTGATATCAGAGAGTTTTTGTTCGCTTTGGTTTTTTATTTTTGGGGGTTTTTTTGGTTGGTTGGTTGGTTGGTTGGTTGGTTTCTCCAGACATGGTTTCTGTGTGTTAACAGCTCTGGCTGTCCTGGAACTCACTTTGGAGACCAGGCTGGCCTCCAACTCAGAGATCCGCCTGCCTCTGTGTTTTTGTTTTTTAAGGATTCCTTGAGACCTCGTGACAGTTCCCCTCTGTCCTCTCCTCCTAGGTCCTGACGTGGGAGCCTCGCCCCAGAGCGGGAGGAAGAGCAGCGCTGCGGAGGGCGCCTCACTGCCACAGACACCCCCGTCCCCTCGGAACCTGATTCCACACGGACACAGGAAGTGCCACAGCTTGGGTTACAAGTCAGCACTTTTAATTTGGTCTTTCCATTGTTTTTAAGTTGTTTGCGGATGGATTTACTTTTGATTTCTTTGTTAGTAAAACATGTTTCTATATTCTGTTTACTTAATTAGTTAAGTATTAGGTGACTTCAGGCTTCATCTTCCTTGAGAAAAAAAAGAAAGAAATTAGGTGCTTGTGTGATTGGTCTTCGGATTCAGTAAAAATCTATCTTGTTTTGCCCAAAAAGAGTTCTCTTTTACCTGCATTTGGAAATGAGTGTATTAGAGGAAGAACAATCAGGAGCTCCGAGAGCCACAGTAATAAATCTAGAGAGCTATGCTGAAAGTTTCCTTTTAAAATTGTAGCCTTGTTATCAGAGCTATCAATTGTCGTGACAAATACAAATAGTAAACTAAATTATATAAAGCTACTGTCTTTAGTCCTAAATATAAGGGGAAACCCCGATTCTCATTTAGTGCCATTAGTTTTGCACTGTTGATTGCTGAAGAAGGAATGCATTTTCAGTGGGCATGTTCTGCTTCAAGACAAACTCTGAACACTCTTGATTATCTTTTATGTCCGATACTAGAAACAGGAGTTGTAAGGAGTGTTTCTCTTTGTTCCTAGTTTCATTCATAAGATGAACACAGCAGAGTTTAAGAGTGCGACATTCCCAAACGCAGGTCCACGGCACCTGCTGGATGATAGCGTCATGGAGCCACACGCACCGTCACGAGGCCAAGCTGAGAGCTCCACGCTTTCCAGTGGAATTTCCATAGGTGAGAGAGACTCGCCGCCCACTGCTCAAAAAAGAATCTGAACAAGCAACAAAAGCAGAATGACTTAGCCACAAAAACATTCATTAACCCTAGCACAGTGGTTCTCAGTCTCCCTAATGCTGTGGCCCTTTAGTGCAGTTGCTCTTGTGTGATGACCCCCAGCCATAAAGTTATTTTGTTGCTACTTCATAACTATAATTTTGCTACTGTCATGAATCGTAATGTAAATTTCTGATATGCATCTATCTCATATGTGACCCCTGTTAGGCCCTTTGACAACCCCAGTGTCATAACCTTCTTCCCTAGCAGAAATACAAAACATTATTTAAAACAAAGGCACAATCAAATGTAGGGTGGTGGTAATATTTATTATTTTTCACGTGCTAATAGTTTTGACTCCAAATGAGAAGGCATTTGAGGACTTTGAGAAAAGACTGTAGGCTGCTTTAATTGGTCAACGTATGCAATTTGGCTGAAAAGTGAGGAAAAGGAAGAAAGGAAGGGGTCAAGTGTGACTCCAAAGTCATTTGAATTATCAGCTCGTTAGCTGATGATGATCTTACCATATACAGGACTGGGAGAGAATTGTGTCTGACTGGCAACATATAGGTTTTGAACTTCTTTGATCTTAATAGAAATGTCAGGCCATTGAATGTATGAATCCGGATGTATGAATTTGGCTAGTGAAAAGTCTGCGGTCATATGAAAATTAAATATTTGTGGTATTTCAAACTGTAAGACTTGTTTAGGTCACCCAGGTGTAGTATAAATAAGTAAGGACATTCTTGCATATAAATGTTAATAGAAATGATTTTTAGTAGAAGATGGACTAACAGAGGAGACCGTGAAGGGGAAAAACCAGATGTGCTGTCAGAGAAGCCCATTGTCTTCAAGAGGGAAATGGTTTTGTGTGTATGTGTACTTACACCGCGTGTGTGGAGCCCAGGGGTTATCATGGGATGTCTTCCCCTAGTACTCCTTACCTTATTTTTGTGATAGACTCTTGCACTGCACCTGGACAGCACCGCCAACCCCTCAGGGCCTCCTACCTCTTCTCCCATGCTGGACTGCAGGAGTGCTAGGGCATCCAGACACAGTCCTCATGCGAGCATGGCAAGTGGTTTCCCCATCGTTGAAGGGGGAGATTCTAAACATAGCCATATCTGGTGCGTGTTCCCATAGATGCCTGAGGTAAGGTTTCATGATGGAAGCGTGTAACACGGCAGAACCATTCACCTTGTGTTGGAAACTGAGAAAGAATATCTTCTCTAGGACATTCCCCTTAGTGACCTGAAGACCTCCCACCACCTCCCAGTAGGGCCACACTTGGGGACCGTGCCTTTAAAACGTGGACTTCTACATGATCTCATAGGTCCAGGCTGTAGCAAATCAGCACACCAGTAATCCCAGCACCTTGGAGGTCGAGGCAGGAGGATCACAATTTTGAGGATAGTCTTGAGCTATATATTAAGACTTTTTTTTCATAAGAAAAAGGGAGAAAAAAAAGACAGTTACATGAGAATGAAAAATTGACCAAAGATTTGTAGAAATTAAGTTTCTCTGCATTAACAAGCATTACATAGTAGAACCATGGCTGTAGAGCCTTGAGTAGAGTAAATTGGTTTGGTTGGAAGTCTCTTGTTATTGTTGAATTTTTTTTAACGATTTAAACTGTATTATAAAGAATTTGCAACTGGGTGGTGGTGGCGCACACCCCTGGGAGACAGGCAGGAGGATCTCAGTGAATTCAAGGCCAACCTGGTCTACAAAGCAAGTTCTGTTACACAGAGAAATCCTGTAAGGCCCTAGCTGTCCTGGAACTCTGTAGACCATGCTGATCTCAAACTCATAGAGACCCACCTGCCTCTGCTTACTGAGTGCTGGGATTAAAGGCGTGCGCCACCACTGCCTAGCCACTATCGATATTTTTATGACCTTATCCACCATCAAAAAAGAAGAGGAAGAGGACAGAAAAAAACAGTCCATGGTAGAGTTAAAACTAAAATCAAGAAACTTACCTTTGGATTAAGTGTCCATCAGCTGCACCCAGGTCCTGTCACCTAATATTTGCCCTGTGTTGTTTTCCTTTCCTCATGTTATGCTGTGCCCACTGTACATTTGTTTACATAGTCCATGCATATATTATAGGCTAGGATGCACATAGGAGGGAGAACATGCAGGGTTTTTCTTTGTGAGATTGTATGGCCTCAGTACATTCTAGGTCCATCCATTCTCCTGAAAACTTGGTGGTCATTTTTCTTTAAGATTGTATTCTTTTGAATCTATGTGCCAGATTTTCATTATCTATTCCTCTGTTGACAGACAGCTAGGTTGGTTCTATTTCCCTGAAGCCGCAGTAAACATGGGGTGCAGATACCTCTATGGTAGGGCATGGCGTTCTCTGGGTATGTGCCCAGGAGTGAAGTAGCTGGGTCATTTCTGCACTGATTTCCATAATGGCTGTAATTTGTACCCCACCAACAGAGAATAAGGGTTCTCCACATCCTCCCCACCATTCGCTGTCAGATTTCTTGGTGGCAGCCATCTGCTGGGTAAGAGGGGTCTTGAAAGGTTTAATTTGAAGGAAGCTTTTGATTATAGCTTCAATCTCATTGCTTGTGATGAATCTGCTTAAGTTGTTTATATCTTCTGAATTAATGTTGGTATATGATAGACATTTAGAAATTCTGCGTTTTTCAGCTTTTTATAGAGTTTAAATCTTCACAGTCATCTCTGATAATGTTCTGTTATGATCCTGCTATCATGACCCTTTTGAACTCTAATTTTGTTAATTTGTGTCTTTAACCTCTTTTTGTCAAGTTGTCTAAGGGTTTGTCAATCTTACTAGCTTTTCTCAACCAACTCTTTGGTTGATTTTTGTTCACTGCTCCTTAAATCTTTAAATATATTGTCATGTACTGCATGTGGGGTTGACTGCGTTTGTTACCTCTCAGATCTTTTAATGTGAGCACTTAACCTTTACAGACGTTCCTCGTAGGACTGCCTTGGCTGTGTCCCAGAGGTTCTTCCGGGTGTGTTTTCATTGTCATTTGACTTTGGGCATTTCTTTTTTTACTTGAACTACTCGTTCAAAAATGTATTTTTATTTTTAAATATTTTTGTGGTTTCTGTAATTATTATTCCTTTGAGTTATTCCACTGTGGTTTGACACAATACAAGGAGTTAATTCCAATTTTTGTTTGTTTGTGAGTCTTGATTTGTAGTCTATATGATAGTTTGGAGAAGGTTCCATGTGCTGCTGTTAATTGTTTTACTTCTTTGTTTAATTTTTTTTTCTTTGAGTTTTCAAGATGGTGTTTCTCTGTAGCACTGGCTGTCCTAGAACTCACTCTGTAGACCAGGCTTGCCTCAAACTCAGAGATCCACCTGCCTCTGCCTCCTGAGTGTTATAAAAGGGATGGGGCACCACCGCCTGGCTTGTTTAAAGCTATTTATAAGTCATGTCTATGTGTGTGCACGTGTACGTGCCTTCCACCTGTGTGTGCCTTTGTGGGTGCATGGCCAGCAGAATCTAGAAGATGGTCAGATCTTCTGCAGCTGGGATTCCACCTGGCATGAGTGCTGAGAACCAAACTTGGATCTTCTGAAAAAGTAGTATGACTTTCATTTAACCCCGAGCTATCCTTCCAAGTCTGTTTTTACTTTTTCTGTAATTCTGTGTATATGTGTGTGTCAGTTTGTGAGTCCAAGTGCCCGTCAGACACCCTTGGTGCTGGCGTTACAGACCTTTGTGTGCTGCCCAGCATGGGTTCAGGAAACAGGTCCTCTGCTCTTAATTGCTGAGCCTGCCCTCCAGCCCCCACCTTTAAAACTGTGTTCTATTATCTGATCATGATTTCTTTTTATAATTAAAAACTATATCCATAGTATGCTCAGTTGTGGTTTTAACAAAGAGAAAAAGGTCTTCTGACTGTCACATTGCTCAAGGGCTAAACTATATTATTGGTATAATCTCGATGTCAAAATCAGTAGAGATCCATTATCTGAGCATACTGGCTCTGCTGGCCTGAGAATAACAAACCCTAAACACAGAATTGCTTCTGAACCCTCCAGTGCCACTCAGCAATTGTTTGCGTTGGTGCTCTCCTCTGATATAAATGCTGCTAATTAAACGACAGAAAACAGCTTGTTCCTGGAAATACCTCTTTAGTAACATTATAAGTAGTTCGTGTGTAGTATTAGCCTTGATCTTAAAAGAAAGAAAAAACTGGCAGGAACCTCTTTTCAGTTAAAAGTATGTTATACCTATGGAATCTAGTATGTTATTTAAGAAAACAAATTTATATACATATTTAGCTATCTCGTCTGTGTGTATTAAAATCATTCTCTAGTTTAGCTATAGCTTTTACTTTTATGTGTGTGTGTCTTGTCAGAAACATAGGTGAATGAACCGTTTGTGAATCTCCATAGAGTCAGGATTTATTGAACAACAGAGTCACAGGTACTGCAGTTTTATGGCAGCGGTTTGCCAGATATTACCACTTTCCTTGATCTCCTTAGCCAAGGCCAACACAGGGTCTTTTATTCCAGTCTTAATGGAAAGTAGCTCCACATCAGATACTGCACACCACACAGAGTTGGCTACAAAGGGTGAAGGAAGCAGAGACTCTCAGCTGGGAAACTGGCAGAAAGGCTGATGATCAGTGGGGGTGAGGTCACAAGCTAACAGGAGATCTGTGAGGGGCTGCAGCTGCTGCTGTGGAATCTGCTGGCTACAGGATAGGGGGTGAGCTATAGAGTTGAATCCAGGGACAAAGGGCAGGACCAAGTCCAGCTGAACTCAGGTGGACGGACAAGCAGTCAGTCTGAGTAAGTCATCTCAACAGTAAGAACAGAGCTGAGCTGCAGCCCGTCTGCCCTTGATGGGACGGTTAGAGCCGGTGCCATCAGAGTGGCGTCAGGGTGAGGGAGCTGCTCCCTCCTTGGTCTGGTGTCACCATTGAGTTCTTGCTGCTGGTTTTCTTTATGTGTTGTGAATAAGTACATGTTCTCTTACAGTCCCTATTCACGCTGGCAGGTTTATAGGGTGGCACTTTTTCTACTCCCCTTGTCTAAAATGCCCAAGGCTCTGGATTTGAATCCCAGCACTGAAAAAGAAAAACCCTGGAAGGAAAATGGCTGAAGTGTATATTCTTAATTTGAAGTAAGGATGCAATAATCTTCTGCTGTTTGCCTACATCACAGCCTTAGGAGAGCTAAGACATGGTGGAACTGAATAAAGTAGTCAGGTGACATCCTGTACTCTCTAGGACAGCTGTGGGAAGTGGGTACAGTCAGCTGTGCTAAGCTACTCGCTGTGAAGTGCGGTGGTGCTCAGATTGTGCCGTGCCCTGGGAGACTGTAGTTCAGATCTGATCAAGCTGTTTATCATGGTCGTATATTGGTTTCAAAACAAGAAGTTGGTATGTCGTGACCTTTGGATTTCAGTTTTGGCAAACTTAGAAAAAAGTCTTTGCTCTGAACACTTTGGTAGATTTTTTTATTATTATTATTTTGTGGTGTTGACAGTCTAACTCAGGTAGACCAGCACTCCACCAGTAAACTACATCTCCAGCCCTTGGATTTTTTTTGTCGTCATTGTGTATTTTTGTTTTGAGATAGAATAGAATATTATTTGACCAAGGCTGTCTTTGAATGTAAAGTCCTCCCGTCTCCACCGACTAAATACTAGGATTATTATTAGCATGTACCACCAGAGAATTCATTTTTAAAGTAGAAAGTCTCAACTGGAAAAATTACTGATACAACAATAATAGAATAACTCTTGATTTTAGGGAGCAGTGACGGCTCTGAGCTAAGTGAAGAGACCTCATGGCCAGCTTTTGAAAGGTAAGAGAAATTAGCCACTAAAATTACTTTGACCTTTGTCCTGTCTTAGGAAGTAATATGAATGTGAATTGGAAAAAGTTGTTGTTACTTATTACTAAGTGACTAATCTTTTTACTGACAGAAGAGATGGCAAGTAGATATTTAACTCTGGAATTGTACATGAGAATGGCTATTGTGATCTTTATATATGTTTATTTGGTGTTTGTGTTTTAAATTTTTGAAATTATAACTTTTTTTAGCAATAATAAATGTCAAATAAAAAATTTTAAATAACTATAATTAACTTCTATGTACCAAAATGACATTATTTCCATAGGTCTGTATAATCTAATTGTAATACATTTATTTAACTTTTGCATTCTTAAGGACAAAATGACAGCTAACTTTAAATTACAAGTAAAGATTGGCATTTGACACAAGAGGCCAGTGCATGTGTAGTGCTTTTCGCTAACCTGCTGTACGATCATGCTGTCTTCCCTTGTTGCTTTAAGCTACAAACCCTGTCATCTGTACAGAGACAGTGTGCCGTATTGATCATCAAGTAGAACTCTCCCTGAGAGTAAGGACAAGTTATTCAAATAGGTATTTGCCACACATCCATTTGAACTCTTAAGTTACCACTTCAGTACCTCATCTGGCTCAAGACATTTGACTTGACAGAAATAAGTACTCCGTTGTTACACATAAACCAAGATCCGAAGTCATAAGCTGCAAGTGGACTGGGGAGGTGGGGGAGTTGGTGCTTGTTTCGCAGTGCTGGGGGTTGAGCCCAGGGCCTCCCACTGAGCCTCACCATTGTTTTGATATTAGTGTTATATGAAAACTCCAGGTCAGTCACTTTTAAACAAGAACACTTGAAATTATATTTGAATCATTAATTTCAAACTGCCTGTTAGAAACTTTCTCTTTAAAGATTTCTCATGAGTAACAGGATTGGTTAACAGTTAGTTGTTTCTTAGGTTGTTTAAACTATAAACGCATAACCCAGTGTAGTGCTGCATCCCAGCAGGTTATCTCGGAAGGCAGTTGTAATGTGTTGGCCTTCATACCTCATACTAGTGTTCTTTCTGTATGGCACAGTTTGTTTAACATGCGTTTGCAGCTAAAACATCTGTACCTGTGCCAGGTTAAAGCAGTGGCTCTTCAAACAGTTTGAAATCAGTTAAAAAATGCAGCCCAGAAAGATTCAGACTTGAAACACACACACACACACACACACACACACACACACACACACACAGAGTGCTCCATACCAAGCTTGGGGCCCCTAAGCATGTAGCACATGTAGCAAATGTTGTTCCATGAGCCATCTCCCCAGTCTCTGAATCATTGTCTGAATTGTAATCACTATCTTCTCCCCTCATTTACTAGATTAAGTATCATGTATCACATGATACTTTGGTTTTCCTAAACAAAGAAATACCATTATTTCTGGGTTTATATTTCCTATATCAAATCTGATGTGATTTGGGATGAATACAGGTTCATACCATTCTTAGCATTTATTGGCTTTGACAGTTGATACGAAAATAAATAACGCCTCTATGTACTCCTCAGTTTGTCTTCACTAGTTTCTTTGATAAAAAATTTTCCTCATTCATTTTAAGTTTATAAGCCACATTGCTTTTAGGTGTCTTCATAGGGACATAATAAAATGAATTATTCATACAATTCCGTGTGTCATATTGAAACTGGAATCCAAGAAGAGCAGAGAGGGCTGTGGAACATTTTCAAGTTTCCATAGACAGTTGTTGTAACAGATACAGGAGAATGAGTGCTGTGTAGCGGTGTAGTCTAGTGTGGACTTTGTACCTGTGAGTAAGTATGTCTAAAGTCAGTAGAAAAAATTGTAACTATTTTGCATGTTTTAAAAAAGAACCCTATCTTTCCCTTTTTACGGATTAATATAGAAAGCTAGATTACAAACTAGTGTACTATTCTAGGTGTTAATGATTCTATGAATAAAAATATGTGTAATGTATACAATTTATAATGGAATCCAACAGGAACAGATTATACCATTCTCTCGGCCCGGTGACAAGAGTGCCACGAAATGGCTATCGAAGCCACACGAAGGCCAGCAGGTACAATTCCCCTGCATCAGGGGCCATAGAACTCCCTTCTGGTGTTGGTGGCTGGCTCATATGGGTATTGTCTGACATTTTTTTTCCTCTTCTTTCTCAGATAATTGGTTTTAAAACTAAACAAATTGCCCATGAAAACTTTCTTTCCAAGATTTATTCTAGTTTAAATTTGAACTATTCTTTCTAAGTCACAGGGCTAATTATTAAAATTTGCGTCTTTATGTCACATTTTTTAAATGCTAAAAAGTTGTTAGCCCTCTGACTACACACTGTCTAATGATCTGATTACGGCTGAGCTGTGCTGAGCTGTGTAAAAATCAATTTGTTACTCTTAAGTTGCAATCAAAGCATTTCTTTTTCTATTAAGTTTTTATTCTATTTGTCTTTTTTAAGTAAGTTTTTTTATCCAGATAAACCATAGAGCCTAAATTTAGACAAGTCTGTTTCATTAAATAATTTTTTAGCTGGGCCTCTCTGCATTGTATTAGCTGTAGAAGAACCTAAAGATAATACACTTAGGGGGTGGAGCTCATAACAGGAAATCACTCAGAAGAACAGAGCAGCTCTTGAGAAGCGAACCCTGTCAGCTTGATGGTGTCTCCTCTTGTGTGCCCCCTCCTTTTAAACAGCTGGAGCATGAAAATTCCAGGTTGTCACTTTGAAGACACCTAAATAATTGTAAAGAAACTAAACATCTGCATTCTTTGCTGTGTTCAGAGTTCTACATCTCATAACATATTACCAGAGATTGGTATTTAAATCATTCTGTTTTAAATATTTAAAATATTTTAAACTTTTTTTAACTTAGTTTAATATACTTAGGAAATAAACTTAGGAAATATATTAAAATAATATAATAAAATAAACTTAGGAAAGATATTACAGTGATTACTAAAATATATGAAATGGGAATCCTGAGTGTGGGGTTCTTTGTTAGAGATCTCATAGGCACTGGTAGCTTTTGAATGTCATTAAAACTTACTACAGAAGGCCAGTTTCTAAAAGCATGTTATTGACTCTGTTACTTTTATTTATATACTTTAAAATTAAGTGTGAGTTTTCTGAATTGTTTTTGTAGGGTTTTTTTGTTTGTTTTGTTTTGAGCTTGTTAGTTGCATTTTCTGTTTTATATACTTAAATACTTCTAACGAAATCCTTGTCTCTCTTGCCAGCAGTCAGTTTCTGATGCGTTACCACAGTGATGTACTGTGGCATGTTAAGAAGGGGGGAAAGCCTTAACTTTTTTAACTAATCTTGGTTCAAGTGAATTCCTCCTCTCTTTCTAAGTTGTATCTGTTGAAATATGTAATCGGATGTGTGTTTAATCATCTGACTTTAATAACTTCCTCATTAGCTTTATGACAGCTTATAAATCTCAAGTCAGTAAGTCTTTAAAATCCTCAGTGTCTTACCAGCTCTCAATAAAGTATCAAAGTTTTAAAGTTAAGAATAATGGGGTTTCATTTACCGACCCTCTTAATGACTGCTTCAGACATGTGCTTAGCCTCTTTCCGCTTGGTCTTGTTGTTACAGTTCTGCGGAGTCAGAAGACTTGGCGGTGCACTTGTACCCAGGAGCTGTTACTATTCAAGGTGTCCTCAGGAGAAAAACTTTGTTAAAAGAAGGCAAAAAACCCACAGTAAGATTCTCCTTATTCTAATGTAGGTCTGAAGATACGCTAACAGCCCAAGAAGCACGAAAGTTGGAAAAGAAGCAGATCCGTAGTAGAGTTGTAGTCACTAAAAACACACTGTCCTCACAAGGGTTGGTTTTAGTTTCTCCTGGACAAGGAGAACTTCACTCTAAATCAAGAAGGTGAGCACACAGAGACAGGAAGTACGCTTGGTTTCTGTCTTGGGGTATTCCCCAGAGAAGAGTGCTTGGACGTGGGTCTATCAACTTTATTAGGTGACCACACTGGGTGTTTAGGATCCCAAGCCTTTCTCAGAGTGAATTTTGAAGCACAAAAGCCATGTCCTGAGTTGACACACTTCATTTAACAAGAGTAGTTAGCCAGATGTGAGACTACAGAAGCCAGAGAGCAAGGTTGGTGCATTTAGAGACTTTCCCAGAACTCTGAAGTTTGCTGGGTTAGGCTTTGTTTTGGTTTTGGTAGGTGGTGATGTGTGCTGGGTTCTACAGCCTGAATGGCTCTTCCATTGTGGGGTTGGTTGTGCTGAGGTCTGGGGCCTCATTGCAGCTTTTATTCTAACTCGGTGGTTACTGTAGTTTCCCCCATTGACTTGGGCAGTCTTACTCAGGAAGTGAAGAGTGAAGGGAAAGGAGCCACTGCTCCAGGCCACCAAATTCCCTTCCCTGCTGATTAAAGTGTTAAAGCCATTGTGTAGAGTGCAGCTAAATCACATTTTAAATATGCTTAAATCAAAGAGTCCTGAACTTCAGTTTCTAAGGTAATTCTTACCCATAATTATTTTAATGGACCCTAAAAATACATTAAGAAATAACATAATAAGCTGGGTATGATGGCATACACCTTTAATGCCATTATTCAGGGAGTAGAGTTTACATAATAAGTTCCAGGCCAAACTAGGTCTACACAGTAAGACCTTGTCTCAAAAAAAAAAAAAAAGAAGAAGAAGAAAGTATATCATAATTTATTTAGAAAAATTGAAAGTAGAGTAATTCCTAAGAACTAGAATAATTTTGTTCCATCAGTTTATTTGAACTTTGTAACATATTTTTCCATGTAAACAGAATCCCAGTACTAAATGTCCTCCAAATATCCCTGCCAGAAACAAGAAACTGACAGGACAGAACTTGTAGTATATAGCAAAAAAAGTTTGTTTTTTCTCAGAGCATAATAGTTTGACTACTAAGAAAAGTTTTTTCTTTTCTCAAATCACAGTACAGTTTAATTTAAAATATATATCTACTAGGCGGTGGTGACACACACCTTTGATCCCAGCACTGTGAAGGTAGAAGTAGGCGGACCTCTTGAGTTTGAGGCCAGCCTGATGATATATGTAGTTCCAGTCGAGGTTACATAGAGAAACCCTGTCTTAAAATAACATTTAAAAAAAAGGAATAATAAGGCACATATCTACACTTACAGCTTTTGAAAATCTAAGGGCTTCTGAAAATGTGAAAGTGGTCCATCTATGTCATCTTATTTTGCTTTTTACATCACATTAAACCAAAGGTACACACATTCAGAAAGCTAGCTCTCACGTGACCTTAGAGTCACACGTGGGCTGTTGTCTGCTAGGTGCTAGAATCTAGCAGTAAGCGTGCAAAACTAAGTGCCTGCCTTGTGGATAGTGTACTCCACTGAGGAAAGCGGAGGGGTTAGCATACAGATGGGCTTCCAAAGGTGGACTGCATCGCTAGCACTGTGGGGAAGTGTCCCCAGAAAGATCTGTACAGCATCACAGCCCTGGGTTATGGGTGTGCTGCTATCCGTGCCCACTCCTTCCCTTGTTGTTTTGGGGTTTTGTTATTGTTGTTTGTTTTTCAAGACAGAGTTTCTCTGTGTAGCCCTGGCTGTCCTGGAACTTCGTCTGTAGACCAGGCTGGCCTCTAACTCACAGAGATCCACCTGCCTCTGCTTCCTGAGTGCTGGACTTAAAGGTGTGAGCACACATGTACCGGGTCACCCTGTGTCAGCACTGCTAAGGGATGACATGACAAAGGGAAGACTGGTAAATGTCTTAACAACAGCTGCTAGCCCTGGAAGCCACAAGAATGAAGCTGAGTAGAAAATGGGAAAAACAAAAGCAGGGGCAAGAGTGAGAAACCTTGCTGTGAAAAGAGCTGAATGATGTCGAGGGCAAAGGAGGACTCTAAGGAGGGAAATCTCTCCGGGCTCATTGTGTGATTAGGTGGAAGAGGGAGGAATTACTGCAAACACAAATTAAGAAAGAGGAACTGGATGTCCAGAGCATAAATAGTTAAGTTTATAGCTGAGTGGTAGTGGTTCATGTCTTTAATCCCAGCCTAGTCTACAGAGTAAGTTCCAGAACACCCAAGGGCTACACAGAGAAATCCTGTCTCCCAAAAAAAGGAAGTTGAACTTCCTATCAACTTTGTCTTTGATAGCTTCAGGGTTAGCAGAACTTTGGTAGCAAGAAAGAAGGCTGATTTTTTTTTGAGTCTATAAACAGTTATGGAATGTGTGTTGAAAATACGAGTTTTTATTTTTTAATCCAGATTTAATCTATTTAAACAGGAATTATGTAATGACATCATGGGAGTTAGTATAATAGAACTTTGAGGAGTGGGTATGAAATAGTTGTCTATACAAGTTCCAGGATAGCCAAGGCTACACTGAGAAACCCTGTCCCAAAAGAAAAGGAGAAAGAGAGAGGGAAAATAGTTGAAAAAGTTGTCTATAGAGAAAGAATACAATGACTTGATTGAGTAAAAAAAAAGTTAAAAAGTACTATGAGATTGGTAAACACAATATTACCTGTTGGCAAAGCTGTGTTCCCTCCCATGATACTCTGCTGCTAAGTAAGCAGATACAAAGAAAAACAGCTTCTTCTGTCGTTCCCCCTTATTTTTTGAGACAAGGTCTCTCAGTAAACCATGAGCTCAGTGGCTTAACTGGATGTCCAACAGTCTACCTGTCTCCCACCCCCACATGTCTGCTACTGAACACAGCCTTTCCTTGTGCTGGGGTCCTGAACTTTGGTCCTCATGCTTGCATACAGCAAGCAAGCACTTTATTGGCAGAGCCATCTCTTCAGCACTCAAAAGGTAGAGGGTTCTTGATGAGATGTGGAATTACTTGACTTCTGAAGTGTCTTCACTGAAAGTGACAGCAATGTCCGAGATGCAGATTTAAAGATGCTATAACCTGTCTCTAATAACTTAAGTGAAGAATAGAATAGTGTCCCTAAGAAGGTCAGATCAGAGCCTCTCGGTGATGTTTTCAAGTTTATCTTCTCCAGGTAGCATCTTGGACAAAGTACTGGGCAGCCTTGTGTGGAACACAGCTTTTTTACTATGCTGCCAAATCTCTGAAGGCTACAGAAAGAAAACATGTAAGTATTCCTCCTCTAAACCATTAGCATTGTTTCACTTCTTCCTGGTTGTACAGAGAATACCCCTAATAGGATACAAGATCACGTTTCTCATCCAACAGCTGTTATGCTTACTCCTAAATGCATGTTATAGTTGGAAATGTGTTTGAGCAGCCATTCCAAGGAATGCCGTGGAATCACTTTTGTATTTCCAAGTTTTTCCATTGCAAATGTGAAAATAGCGCATTGCAGATATCTGTTTTGGGATTAGACCTGTCTCAGCCTGCATTGGGTCAGATCATGGCTCAAAACCCCTGCCTTGTAGCCTCAGTTCCTACTATTTAAATGTGAACATGAAAACAATACCTAAAATTCTGTCCCATATTTGGGCATGATGGCACACACCTCCTAGCACTCAGAGGCAGAGAAGTTATGATCTCTGATTTCAAGGGCACACCATGAATTCCAGGACTTCTAGAAAAGACCCTGTTCCAAAAAGAACAACAAAAAAATCTATCTCGACTCTAACGCAGCATTTCTCCCAACGTGGGCACAGTAGTTACAGCAGCCTGCTCTCATACCCTCCATGCGTCCTTAAAAGCCTCTTGATGCTCTTTTCTCTATGTGCAGCCTTTTCAATTATGGAATGTTTACTTTTTAATTAGTATACCAAGTCTTAGATTTTATTATGGTATTTCACACATAGGTTTTGTCTTGTTGATCTTCCTTCCCCCATCTTTTCCCACTGCCCCCAGCCTATACCCCGTTTCTTCCACCAGAAGTCTCTTTTCCCACTTTATGTCACATGTTCTGTGCCCTTCCCACAACAATTCTCTCTTCTTCTGGTCCCCTTTTTGGTTTCATGGCCTAAGCAGACGCACATCTACACACATAAGTAAACACTGAAGCTAGGATCTGTAGGATCTGCACATAAATGTGGATTATCTCACACTTTTTTTTTTGCATCCATCCATTTCATGCAGTTTTCACTTTTTCTTTGTGACTGGATGAATTCTTTTGTCTATAGAGCATATTTTTACTGTCCATTCACCTGCTGATGGACATGTAGGTTGGTTTATTTGTTTAGTGTTGTGGATAGAGCAGCAATAAACGTGGAAGTGCAAGTATCTGATGTGATAGAATGGCTATAGGTGCATGCCCAGAAATGAAGTAACATAAAACCTGGGTTTATGGGTCGTAAAACCTCTGGTCTTATTTCCATTATGGCTGCACTCCCACCCACAGTAACCAAGGCTTCCTCCTTCCCCACATTCTTACCTGCATTTGTTATCTTGATCTAGACTAGGGGAAGTGGAATCTCAATGTAGTTTTAATTTGCATTTCCCTGGTGGCTAAGGATATTAAACATATTTCAAAATATTTACTGGCCATTTGTGTTTTATACTTTGATAACTGTCTAGTCCTCTCCAATAGTTCATTTATTATTTGGCAGTTTGGTTCATGTTATGTTTAATTTTTATTTGCAAATTTCATACATGAGTACACCGTGTGAATCATTTCTGCCCTCGACTCCTCTTTTGTCTCTCCTCTTGAATTCATGACATTGTTTTTTGTTTGTGTGTGTGTGTGTGTGTGTGTGTGTATACACAAAGATATGCAGCCTACTGAACCCAATTAGTGTTGCCCTTGTTTGCATGTGTTTAGAGATGTCCACAAAGATTACAATAAGTCAAAGGCCAGCTTGAGCTACAGTGTGAGACCTAATCTCAAAAAATGAGGGAGGAGAGAAGAAAAATACTTGACAACCATATGCTGTACATATACCTGAATTGGAGTTATTATTTGTTGGTCCATGAAGAATAAACTTGGGAAGTGAGAAGAGCCATTATTTTGTTATGTCTCTGTTTTTTGAATGTTTAAAAATGAAAGCATACTGATTATGTAAGGTTTTAGTTGAAGTATATTCATTGCAAAAAAAAAACCTACAGCTATATTTAAATCTATCACTACATAGTAATGATTGAACAGTGTGTTTTATTAGTTAAAATTTAAAAAACCAAACCTACACTTGGGAGAAAACGCTGTAGTACTTATAAAGAATAAAACAGAAAAATAGAACAGGGAAATTAATGGAAGGTAAAATGTAGTAACTAACCAGCTTGATTAAATGATCATTCATTAGACAGAAATGTAAAGATGGATGATATTGCATTAGCTGTGATGTAAGATTACATGTGGTCAGAAACTTAAAGTGTGTATGTGCAAGTGTGTGTGCGTGCCTAGGGGGGCTGTCAGGATTCCTTTAATATACTGTAATTCCTCATCTAAGAAATTTCTCCAGTTACCTTTGAACAAGTGGTTGTCACTTAGTGCTTTTCATGGCCAAATAGTCTTCTATTTTATGAGTTTATCATAATTTAGTCATTATTCTGTTAGTGAGTATTTGATAGGTTTGTTTCTTCCCTATTTCTGTTGTGGATATTGTGCACAGATTCTCTGGGTTATGTCTTGAGGAGTGTAAATATTAAGCTTTTCCAGAAAAGTCAAATTAGGTTTCCTGTCACCAGAAATAATGGGGCTCCCTGTGGACACGCGTGTGGAGCACAGCTTTGTTTTGTCTGCCATTGGTTACTTCAGTGAGCGTCACCCTTTCCGTGCTCTCTCTTCACAGAATGGCTGTGGATCTGTTGCTTATTCTTGTTTTAGTTACTTAGTAAAGTTCTACATTTAACCAAGCCACACTAGCAATCACATGATGAAAGTATCATTCAGTTTGACTTTTACTCTGTACTGTGACTTCTGGCAACTTTTTTACACACTGCTAGGTTTGAATTGTAGTATTTTTAGCACTCCTTATTCCTGTTAGTGAGACTCACCTTACTTTCCGCCCTTTCCCCCACAGAAAAGAGTGATTACCTACGAAAGTAACCAACATGCGAAAAATATCTCCCTTTGTTTAATTTTTGTAATCTTTCTTGGTTTTGCAAAATACAAGTAAGAATTGTTGGATAGCCTCGCTGGCATATGAAATCATCAGACTGAGGAAGTACACATGTTAGGATGCAGCCGTGACGCTTAAGTCAATAGTTCTTAGCCTGTGGGTCACGAGACCATGGGAAAAAAAAACAGGTGCTTACATTGCAACTCATAGCAATAGCAAAATTAGTTATGAAGTAGCAACAAAGTAATCGTATGGTTGGGGTCACCACATGTGAGGAACTGTATTGAAGGGTCACAGCGTTAGGAAGGTTGAGAACCACTGCTCTAGGTGGAAACACTGTGACTAGGAGAAGCCACAGATTGACAAGCATGCTTTTCAGAAATGTGCGGTGTAACAGCGGCTGTGATGAAGCATGGCACAGGGGATGGCTGTGTAAGAGGGCGTGCCACGCTGACCTGGGTCACATTAGGTCACACAGCTTCTCTGTCCTAAGGACAAACTGACACTTCCCTTTCCGTGAGAACTGGCCATAAAAGTCACTGGTTGTCACCATTTGTTTTCTCTGATTATCCTAGTTCAAGTCAACGTCAAATAAGAATGTGTCTGTGGTGGGGTGGATGGTGATGATGGCTGATGATCCAGAGCATCCAGACCTCTTCCTGCTGACTGACTCTGAGAAAGGTGAGCTGCTAGCGAGACGGGGATAGAGGTGCTGCAGACGCTCACTCCTGAGCCCTGGTCCTGGTTCTGCTGTATCACCAACACGAGGGTGTTGGAGGAATTGCGTCTTTTGATAGTACTTTTATTCCATTTTTATCTTCTAAGCTTAAATTAAGAGCCCAAGTAATCCAACTCATGGAGTCTATACTCTGACTTTGAACAAAGGCTCACTGTATGTAATATAGGCAGTACCTCCTGGAGTGAGCGCACAGTAAGGGTGGGGTGATAGTATTTGCAGACTATCTAGAGAAGTCACACAGTTATTTTAATGAACAGTTAGGGAACCACAATCCCTTTACTGTACGTAGAGTAGAAAGGTGATTTTCTAAACATCAGATCCTATGAGCATATGGCATAAAAATTGTCCATTGGGAAATGAGGCTGCAGATAAAGAGGATTCTGAAGCTGAGCCCTGGAATCTGTTTCGCTCAGTCTTCTTGTCTGGCTGGGATGTTGGGTTTTATTGTCGTTAAGTTTACTGTTTTCTACTTGCTTTTGGTAATTTTAGGAAATTCATACAAGTTTCAAGCCGGCAGCAGGATGAATGCGATGCTGTGGTTTAAACACTTGAGTGCAGCCTGCCAGAGCAACAAACAGCAGGTGAGTAGTCCTCCTCCTCCTCCTCAAATCTGTAACTTTTACATTTTTATTTATGTATTTTAGAGAAAGACATTCATAATATAATAAATAGCCAAGGCTGGCCTGGAACTCACTAGTTAGCTCAGGCTGACCTCAAACTTGTGATTCTCCTGCCTCAGCACTGGTGTTCTAGGGTTTATATATGCACTACCATACCTAGTTGAATAATTTTCTCAGTAGTGCATAATTTTTGTGGCGTCCCTATTTTAGAAAGATAATAAGTAAACAAAACTATGCAATACAGAGTGAAAAGAAGAGAGACTGGTAGGGAAAGGCACCACCTGTGACTGAGCTTTCCCAGAGACAGTGATGCTCACGAGAGTGGAGGGCCAATTCAGGCAACCGCCAGCGTGCAGATAAAGCTAGAAGTTTTTAAAATATGCAGAGACGTGGCCAATGTTTGAGAAAATGACAGCTAAGAGGGTAAAATCCAGGTGGTACTTGAACAGAGCTCTGATTTATCTTTGGTAAAAACTTGACGTGGATTCCCGTGGTTGCAGCAAAACCATGGTGACCAGTGAAAAGCTTATCTCTGTGCAGGGCAGCTGTCTGTTGTGCTGTGTGTGTTCTCTGGGTCCTCTTGCAGAGATGCCCTGAACCACAGGTTAGCAGACAGGAAACACAGCCACAGTCGTGGAGTTTGCTTGAAGCTTTTCTAGTTGCATAGATTTGGAAATCACAAATTTAGTCCTTAACATTTCCATTTGTGTCATCAGTGCCTGTCAGCAGTGCTGTGCGCTATAAATTCTTAAATTGTTTTGGTTTTTACCCTGTTATGTTACATCAGGCTTTTACAACTCTTCATAAGAAAACTGACTCATACACTAATGACTTTACACAGTCAACAATTCAGGTGCTGGGCCTTGAACCCAATTGCCATTTGCCTTTCCTTTGTAAGTGTTGTTAGGTGGGCTTTTTTCTATCATAATTATTTCAGTGATGTGTGGAGGGGAAAAAAAACTGGTACAGCCTTTAGCAACTCCTTGAAGGACTTAAAATACAAAGGTTTTTGCACATATTAAGTTAGTGTCTGGGGCAGAGTGAAAGAAATAGTCTTTATTTTGCCTAAGATAAATAAATAAGACTTTCAGAGTTCTCTTCCATGCTATGCATTTTCTTTAAATATGGTCAGAGGTATTCTTATTTTTAAAGAATCTCAAATTCCAGCCAGCTGGCAGTGCCGCACACATTTAATCCCAGCACTTGGGAAGCAAAGGCAGATAGATCTCTGAGTTCCAGACCAGCCTACTCTTCAAAGTGAGTTTTAGGACAGCCAGGGCTACCCACAGAGAAACCCTGTCTCAAAAAACAAAAACAA
The DNA here is from genome assembly GCF_982192425.1 of Myodes glareolus. NCBI lineage: Eukaryota > Metazoa > Chordata > Mammalia > Rodentia > Cricetidae > Myodes > Myodes glareolus. Next base: position 67,511,348 of record NC_142030.1, read on the forward strand.
ACAGAAGTCTCAGGTTTCAAGATTAATCCAGGAGTATGCATAGCTACTAGCATAAAGAAAGGCACACATCTTTTACTGTATTAATAAACCTTCCTGCGTGGCAGTGGTGGCACACGCCTTTAATCCCAGCACTGAGAAGGCAGAGGCAGAGGCAGAGGCAGACGGATCTCTGTGAGTTTGAGACCAGCCCGGTCTACAGAGCTAGTTCCAAGACCAGCTCCAAAGCTACAGAGAAACCCTGTCTCGAAAAACCAAAAAAAGAAAAAGAAAAAACCTTCCTAATATCACACAGATGTGCAAAAATGGTTTTGTTTCTGCTTGTTTTGTATTAAACAGTCAGAGTTAACAAATTTATAATAGAACCTATGAAGTTTGAAAATTATTCGATGACCCTGACTCAAAGGCAAAATACCTTAAAACACATTTGGGTGATTTAGAAAATGAAGCTCACTTTGTTAAAATAAAGATTCCATATCACCAAACCTGGGATCTTAAGCACATGAGCCCTTGAGTTATATATAGCTCAATTGTGATATTGTCTCATAGAATTGGCTGAGGCTGGGGAGATTGCGCAGTGGTTGAGTGTGTGTGCTGCTTCTGTGTGGTTTGAGTCCCATCACCCACATCTAGTTGCCCAGCTACCTGTGCAGCTCCAGCTCCAGGGGGAGCAGGTACAGAGCCTGTGGCCTGTGAGAGCCACTGAACAGCTGTAAGGTTAAGGACTGAGCAGCTGGGAGGCTGTGCTGACTGTGACACCCTGTAGCCCTCGGGGTTTTGCAGGCCTGAGGTATACCCCATTTAACTAGCACACGCAAGGCTCTGCCTGAGTTTCATCCCCAAGACCACAATAATAACTTTTTAATTCACACTTACAAGATGACTAAAGGTAAATTTGACTCTTCGTATTTCTGATATTTTTATAGAGAAGTCCTTCATATTTCCTATAGAGCTCTGTGTAGCTTTCTTAAATGTATGTAGAGAAATTGATGGTAATGTGTGGGATCTGTTTATTTGAGTAAACAGCCATTAGGCCCCTGTACGGCACAAAAACATCTGCATCTTCTATTCAGGCATGCCTACTTGAAAGAACATATTAACTCAACGATTTCCTAAAATGATTTGGCCTGCTGGACTCACTGTTATAAACCCTGAAGCATTTCCTATCAAATTCCTTTTAAAAGATATTTAAACAGTGTGATGGCATGTAGATAGAGGCAGCTCGTTCATTTCCCGGCCGCCCAACCTTGAAATAATCACACAGAAACTGTATTATTTTCAACACTGCTTGGCCAATAGCTTAGGCTTCCTATTAAGTAACTCTTACGTCTTAACCTGTTCCTGTTATTTTTGTATTTTACCACAAGGCTCATGTTTTACCAGGAAGGTTCTGGCAGGCAGGCATCTTTCTCCTTTGGTGGCTACACTGCGTCTCTCTGACTCTGCCTTCTTTTCTCCTCTATCTCTGCTCAGAATTCCCACCTTGCTCTATTCTGTGCTGCCATTGGCCCAAAGAAGTACCTTTATTAACCAATGGTAATAAAACATTCACAGCATACAGAGGGGAATCCCACATCAATGACTCATGCTTTCATTCCTAATACTAACAAGTTCAAGACTGGCCTGTGTAGCACAATTAGTAAAAACCCAGAGACAGATATTGGAATTCAACCTGAAGGTTAGAAAAGCAAAACAGCCAGCCACTGGCTATACATCTACCTCAGTCCAGAGTAGCAATCCTGCCTCCAGGAATCCTCAGAATGAAACTCTCTGAGAGCTGTCTCCTCCTGTCATATATTCCTCTCTAGTGCTGGGATTAAAAGTGTACATCACTGCCTGGTCTGTGAGGCTGACCAGTGTGGCTGTTTTACTCTCTGATCTTCAGGCAAGCTTTATTTATTAGAATACAAATGAAATATCACTACAGGCCTGGGCTACAAAGTTGAGACCTTGTCTTAAGAAAGATACACATAGGTCAGAGTGACTTGGGTTTGGACAGAATACCTGCTAAATTTAGTTTATCAAATCTCATATAAATTGTTGAAAACAGCTTATTTAACAAGAAGTCCTACATTTTGTATATAATAACACAATGTATATGTTAAATTTTGAGTTACGGAGCCCTCATCCCAGAGTGTACTCGTGAGGGCAAAACCATTTTAGGACCCTGTGACAAATGTGGTCAGTGACTAGTAAACCAGCTTCTGAGAGCAGTCTGTTTGGAGTGGTAACAGTCAGTGTGGGCTGCTTGTGTTTTCAGGTTCCTACAAACTTGATGACTTTTGAGTAAAAGCCCGAGAAAGAGGAGGTGAACCGTTGTTCCTGCATGGAGCAAGGACCTGCTGCAAGCATCAGCCACACCATACCGTGCCAGGAAGAGCCCCAGGCTCCAGCCCAGCCTCTGGAGCTCAGAACCAAAAGCACTAATTTCAGGGAATGAAGTGAGATATTCCCAGAGAACAAATTGGAGTTGCAAAACAAACTGCCATGAACTATGCTTCTATCTCCGAACTGACCTGTGGAAACCACTGCCTTAACAGAGTGAGAGGAAAACCAACACCAAACAGTGTGTGTGAATCTTCCGGTGGTGCTGGGCTTGGAATAAATTGTAGCTACTTTGCGTTTCTTTTAACTTTGTACTAATTTTGGAGGGGAAACCATCTTTTTTTAAATACACTTTAAAAAGGAAAACCCTTTCTAATGGATTCCATCCAGAGCTGTTTTAGGTGCAGTGAGAAGGACCTGGGAGGAGCAGGCCAACAGCCCCACCCCACCCCACGCCCCCCGCAGGGTCTTGTCAGCCTCTGCTCCTGGCTTCATTTCCCCACAGCAAGATGTGGGAGTTGGGTGATGGCAGTGCAAGTTATGGGGGTGTGTTTGGGATAGGGTGTGCTTTATTTGGGGTGAGGGGTGTGTTTAAACTCTACGCTTCGGAATTGAGTGCTAGAAGGAGGTGCAGAGGCCAAGCGTTCCCACGCAGCCAGCTCCAGAAAACACCTTCTTTCTCACTGCTTTACCTTCTGTTGAATTCACTGTTGGCCACAAATCTGTATAGAAGAATGGTAATCCCAAGCTGAGGTTTCTGTAGATTCTTCTCAAGTGGATTCTCCGACCACAGGTGTTCGTCGTTGTGGTGAAGACCCTGGTGTTTACCAGGGTCTCGCCCTTTGCAGTGTTTAAGGTGCATTATGCCAGACTTTTTATTGAATTTGTTTTTGTTCAGTATGAGGTTCAAGAGCATACTTGTTTAAAAGATTCTTCATATGTATGTATGTGTTTTATTGTAAGACAAAACAGTTTTAAGAAGAATAAAGGCAAAGTTTGAAGCTCTAGGAGTTAAAAATATAAAACCATTTCTCTGTATGACTTCCCAAGATATTCCAGAGCATTTTTAGAAAGCTTACTGTCGGTCCCCAACCTGAAGCTATGTTTTGTTATAACTGGCCAAGCAGTTTTGAGAGTGCTTTCCTAGGCAATAACGCATTTAATTTTTAAGATAAATGTTGGGCTTGAGATAGCCTCAAATTTTAACCAAGAATAGCCCATGGATAGACTGCTGAGGGCTAGGCTCTTAGTGGTGGCTCCACGTGCAGAGGCCTTGACTTACACCTCCAAAGCAAATTGTTCTTTGAGTCACACATAAAAATTCTCGCATTTGTATACTTAAAGAATTGTGTGCTTTTTATCAGAAATATTTATCAAGTCCATTGAGCTTAATTGGAAAATACTGTGTGTACAATAATTTAGCTAATTAGCTAAAAAAGAGATCAGTTCAAGAGAAAGTGAAGAGCCTTTTCTGAGTGTTTCTAACTTCAATAATTCAAATGTGTTCGGTATGTGACAGAAATACATTATTTGGTGTTTCATTAACAAGCACTGAAGGCACACGTCGCCTGTATGGAATGATTTTTCATATAATGGTCTAAGCTTAACCCATGTTGGGTATACACAGACAAACATTACTGAGTAGCCAGCAGTATTATAGTGTAGACTTTGCACATCTTACTTTGTTTTGCATATTTTTAGCAATATCTTAGTTTATTTTGCTCCTGAAATGTTTTAAATAGTGTACTGCTGTTTTTGAGATACTGTGAATGAGAACCCTGTGGCTTATTACTACTTTATCAGACCCTCGCATCTGTGGAGATGGGCGGCTAGCAGAGGCCGGCCTCACAGTTCTGCCAAAGAGAAAGCACAGAGGTGGAAGACGTGTTTGCTGCGTCCAGCTCTAGACACTGAGGGTGTGTAGGGGAGAACCACATTCAGATCTGATTAGCCAGTCTGTGTTAGCACTGTGGCCTCTGGCTGACTGAAACTATTTTTCTACCTTAAAATTTGCTTTAAGTATCAGCTGTTGTTTCTTAGGATGATTTTAGAAACTGAGAGATGAGTGACATAGAATAGCTTGAGTTTTTTTATCTATAATTCACAAAATGGTAGCAGATTATAATTGAAACAAAGAAAACATTGCCAAACTATATTAAATATTTGAGTACTTTATTTGTTGGAGAATGAATCCTATTACACTCAGCTGTGAAGTGACTCACAGGCCCGTTTTCATGAACATTAAAGCTCATTTGTTTCCCTCCTAGCCAGGGAGAGCTCTTTAGAAATCCAGTTAAAGCATATACTTCAGCTGGTGTGGAAGCAGACTGAATGGGTGTTCTGTGACTTGGTGCAGTGGTGTAGTGCTAGCCGTGTCTCCTCTGACAGCTCATGTGGACATAAAGGCTTCTTTTCCTTAAGCCCGTGTTTGAAGTGCACCTGTAAAACCACTGCGTAACGCCCAGCACTGTTTGCGCCTCACGTGCTTGTTTTCAAAATATTTTCACTATAGTGTCCGTGCTGTAAGGATCAAAAGAGAATTGATGAAATACATCTTTCTTTTTGGTTTTGTTCAGTGTGTATTTGTGTAAACAATTCAAAGGAGGAGCCAGTTTGGGAGTATCTCTCTCAGCATATGTTTCTGTGGCGGTCACTTTTTCTGTATGAACAGAACCACCTTCTTCATAGTCTACTGCTCTTGGGCCTCAGTGTCAGAGTCAGGGTGATCACAGCTGCAGCTTTGATGATGGTCTTTGTTTCCACCTCGAGGTTTATAAAGAAGCCCAACAAGCAGCATGGTTATCTGGGAGGAATGGAGGCACGCTTAGACCCCTCAGTAGCTGAGATGGGTCCCTGTGAGTATTGCTTCGTCAGCCTCTGGGGATTATGAGCATTTAGCTATCCAGATGACTTTAGCAGAAAGTTTTTTCCTGAGGTTAAATCTGTTAATTACATGAGGTTAAATCTGTTAATTACATATACTTAGAACTGTGAGGCACTGTATTGATTGGAAATGAGTACTAATAGACTTAATTCGTTGGCTTTTTAAGAGAAGACACCTTGTGCTGGTGTCCTTCCTGTTTACGGAGGCACTTTCCTTCCTAACTGGGTTTTGAGCCATCCTGTTATCTTCTGCAAACAAGAGGTACCAGTGTGGCTTAATGGAAGACAAGCTTTAATTTAAAAAATCCTCTGCCCCTAAGACTTAAAAGAATTGTATCCTTTTTGAAAATGGAGCTGCACTTGATTGTGCCAGAGCCCAGCATTAGTGCTGCGAGAACAGCGAGGGGCCAGTGGTGGGCGTGTCTGAACTGTAGCCTCCTCTTAGGGCTTGCGCTCATTTTCTCTTCTTTTGTATTATTTCTTATTACCATTCAGATTTTACAGCCGGAAAGGTGTTGCTTTTTTTTTCTAAGCCTCTGAGACACAAAAACATTGCTGTTAAATAGTTTTGATGATAAATTACATGTGAACCTTTTCAAAATGATTTAAGTACCTTTTGGCTTTGCTTCCCTAAAAAATGGCTTGTGTCTAAAGTGACTTCAGTTTGAGAGTTCTACTGAAGAGATGCATACACTCCAGCTTTTCAGCTCAGTGAAGGCAATTGCATTTTATCCTCTTGCCAGCCATAGTGTGGAGAACATTGGATCAGTGCCTTATCAATTTGGACCAGTTTTAGGGCATTGAAGACGGCTATAATCATCTGCCCTCTTAATCCTCTGGCTTAAGGGGTGTGCCATCCCTCTCTTCACCCACAATTTCACAGCAGCCTGAAGATGACTGCGCAGACATCTGGATACTGCAATCCTCCAGTCGTAATTCTTTTGCAGCTAAGCCCCCCTCCCTGCTGCTGTCTTGTCTGGGTAGGTTAATCATACATGCACTCACGTGAGCCTTTTAATGGGCACTCTGAGTGCTGGCTCTGAACTCCATCTGAGCAGGTTTGAATTCGGTGTTGTTTTGAGCTTAGGTTAGTGACAAGGACTGTCGGGGAAATCCCTAACGGAGTAAGATGCATGCAGAAGGAGTTGTTTCGGTTTTACTAAAACTACTAAAATACTCAGTGGCAATCCCTTTAGCCAGAAATGAAATGTATTTCAGTTTCCTATTTAAGACAGAATGAACAAGCAGTCCCTTACCCTGCTGGTTATTGCTATCTTGAAAATACACAAGAAAGAGACAGTGCTATTAATAAATCAGGCAAGAGAAACCTAGCTTAGGTTTCTCAGCCAAAGCAAAGTTTGAAAACGTTTTGCTTAGGATGTTGGAAGGCCAGGAGATACTATTGTCTGAGTAGAAATGTTGTTTTCAGAATCCTTAGAGAGCAGTAGATACAGATACACATGGTCTTTGGAGCCAGTGAGAGGGGTAGCAGGTCCTTGGCGGTTTTTTGGCAAAATTTAAGATCTGATTCCAGTCAATTGGTCTACAAAATAGAGTTAAAGGAATTCATGGAGTGCTTGGGAAGGAAAGCAGAAAATACCAAATATCAGCAAGATATTTCAAATTTTTATATCAAGTAACGAATGTCATGTCCCTGACGATGTCACCTAGTAGAACTCACAGTATGGTTCCAGAAAGTATTGAGTTAGTGGGTGTGACTAAGATAGCTGATGGGAGACCCAACTCGTTTCTCCAGCTTGATTGTTGATGTTCATTCTTTGACAACCCACTGAAGGACCTGGAAGGAAGAGCTCAAACATCTGTAGGGATAAATATCCAAAGCTAATATTTAAAAAAGAAAGAAACATTCACAAGCCATTTTCATCCTTTGTCTCAGTTAACTTGAGGTACTTAATGATGAAGTGTTCACTTGCACTATGACCTCTTTGAGTGATGTGCAACTTGGTTCCTCTCTGGTTTTGTTTCTTTTTAATATGCAGAAGTGAGTGTGTGATCTTCAGTGCGTTTGCATAAGCTAACTTAAGATGAATTTAAGAACAGTTTTCTGAAATATTTCTATTGAAATAAATGACTTAAAATTATAGATTGTGTGATGTTTTGTTACCGTATTTGCATTTAAAAATGCAGTCAACTTTGTTGGTTTGTTTGCTCTTTTTAACCTTTCAAAAGAAATTAATAAGAACAGTTACTACAGAGAGAAGTTCTGAATGACTATGCCCAGAATGAGAGTGTGCTCTGGCATTCATTGTATATAGAGGGATCTCCCCTCCCCCCCAAAGGCCTCATTGCTCAAACAGTCCCATAGGTTCTAATACACAACAGTTTGCCTCCAGGACTAGATATTGTACCTAGGTCATCATGTATGCTAGGCAAACATTCTGCCACTGAGGTATAATCCTGTCTCCTTTAAGACAGAATCTCAGTAAATTGCTTGAGCTGGCTTTTTTGCAATTCAAAAGGCCTTGAATTTGAGATCCTCCTGTCTGACCTTTGAGGCCAAGTAAGAATTCGTTTGGTTGGTTGGTTGGCTGGCTGGCTGGGCTGGTTAGGATGTTGGGTTGGTTGGTTGGTTGGGTTGATTGGTTGCTTGGCTGGCTGGGCTGGTTAGGATGTTGGGTTGGTTGGTTGGTTGGGTTGATTGGTTGCTTGGCTGGCTGGGCTGGTTAGGATGTTGGGTTGGTTGGTTGGTTGGGTTGATTGGTTGCTTGGCTGGCTGGGCTGGTTAGGATGTTGGGTTGGTTGGTTGGTTGGGTTGATTGGTTGGCTGGCTGGCTGGCTGGTTTTGTTGATTGGTTGCCTGGCTGGCTGGTTGGGTTGGCTGGTTGTGTTGGCTGACTGGCTGGTTTGGGTTGGTTGGTTGTGTTGGCTGGCTGGCTGGCTGGCTGGTACACAGACTCCTTTGCCAGCCTGTGGAGCTTTCAGTCAGTGGAAGAGCAGAAGCACCTGTGTTGAGGTAAGCCATCCCTTAAGAATTCCTCATGAGCTCTGCCTATTAAGTACTTTGGAAATTTTCTCCGGGCAAAAATGCCCCATGTTTTCTGCTGTAAGGACCAGCCTCCAGCAGCTCAGGAGTTAAAGGGAGGCCACAGAGTCAACGGACTAAGCACTCAGTTGGCTTTTCTGAGGGAGTAAAAAATTTTCTGGGGCCGTTGAAAAAGGAAAACACACACACTCACACTTGGGTCCATCATGCCAGGTTCTTACCTAGAGTGCTGGCGAACGGCAAGTCTTCAACAGGTCAGAGAAACTTCTGAGGAGATGCAGAGCAGGCAAACAGGACAGACAGACACATGAGGACTTTTCTCAGGGCCAAAGCTTATTCTTTATTATTCTTTCTGTTGCTTGCTCTACTCTGTTCTTCTCTGTTCTGTTCTTCTACCCTGATGATTCCCTTCTGTCTTTCTTGATGTCTTCTCCTTTATTTACAGCTTTTATACCCCAGTAAAATCTTTCAAGCAATATAAAAATTGCATTGTGGTTACATTCTATTTTTCAAGTGAATGATTACAGTAAATACAAGTAAAAAAAAAAGTTTTCGAAATCACATGATTCGATATTTTACATATTATAGGTAAAAATCCAATTATCCCCATTTCCAAGCCACTTGTTATAGATTAACAAAGTATATTCAAACAAGGTATTTTTCTCATTTTACTGGCAGGCTGCATTTTGCAGTTACAAAGGACCAATCATTTTATTTCCAAAGGTAACCTTTTAAAAAAATCTTCAAAGGGTCACAAACATAACTTATATATGAAAAACAATCATTTCTACTTTAAGTCCTCAAGGTGCATACCCAGTCATGAACAGTTTGTTATTAAATCATTCAGGAAACTAAAGGCAGAAATGGGTGTACAGAATACACCGTCGCCTTTGATCACCAACCTAACAAGAAAGGTACATCAACCAGCAATAGCCAGGCTGCCGTATCTCAGGTCCCTCACTCAACTATTAAAAATATCTTTCTAGACTTTAAATTACTCCCCAAGACTTTCTACCTCAGTTAATGAAAACATCTTAACCTAACCTTAAGTCATTTAAAGCTTTGTTTTAGAGATGATCCACACAACCCATAAACACATCTCCCAAAATTAAGATTAAAAGATTTTTGAGGGGGACTGGAGAGATGGCTCAGCGGTTAAGAGCATTGCCTGCTCTTCCAAAGGTCCTGAGTTCAATTCCCAGCAACCACATGGTGGCTCACAAACATCTGTAACGAGGTCTATAGACCTCATGTAGGCAGAATACATACAGAATATTGTATACATAATAAATAAATAAATATTTTTTGAGAAAGATTTTTGAGGTAGCCTAGCTTCTGGGACTCAATTGTTTTCCTTAATCGTGAACGTAAACCATAGTCTGTACGACTCCTCAAGAGAAACTCCTACCTGGGTGACACTTCCTTGGTCCTGTTTTCTACCCTCTGCAGCCCCTGTCCTACCAGGGGCAGGGTCAATACCATATTCTGCCTTTACCTTTATTAATTTTGCTACTAATCTAACCTCCACCATAATCCTTTGCTACATTTGTTAAAAACCTTTAATCATCAAAATCATATTAAACTAATACTGTATAAAATCTTAACTTCACTTAAACAGTACAGCTTAAGAGAAAATCGTCCTCATAATAATCCACAGATAAAAATACCCAGTGGAATGTTGTGCTTCCTTGAGGTAATCACTCATTAAAGGCAGAGGGATCCCCTCACACCAGGCAAGACACCATAGGAAACATGGTAGCGGTAAACATGTAAAGGCACAGCAATAACGAGACCTTCTGGAGCCAAAGCCCTCGGGGCCTTGCCTATCTAAGACTTACCCATCAGTGCGTCGAGTTCTGGTGGGCAGAACGCCTGGAGCTCAGTGCCACCTGATGTTCCGCTGATGTAGCCACCAATGCTGTGTAACCATAATTGGGTTTTTCAATCATTTTCTCCCCTCTTTAGTGACCTTTGAAAACTCAGGAATTTTTTATAGTTAATTCATATCATTAAGTCAATACAGCATTAAGTACTATATGACTATTATCTTTTGCATCTTCAAAATCACCTTAACTGTCCCTGAGTCCAGGTACCAGCTTGTATAATGAAAAAACTGCTGTCACTTCGTTAACTGCTTTGGTAAATAGATTAGTTTGAGAATTAACATAGTTTTAAAATTTATCTGTTCATCTGTTTACTTAGGGATTTTACTTTATTATTTCTGTTTTCTTCTTAATGGCTTTATATATGTGTTTTTTTGGTTTTTCGAGACAGGGTTTCTCTGCGTAACAGCCCTGGCTGTCCAAGAACTAGCTCTTGTAGACCAGGCTGGCCTTGAACTCAAAAAGATCCACTTGTCTCTGCCTCCTGAGTGCTGGGATTATAGGTTTGCGCCACCACCGCTTGGTGTGGTTTTATGTATGTTTTAATTAGTTTAAATCTAGTTAAATTTGTTTTTACTTTGACTTTTTTCATTTTCTTTGAATTTCTCTCTGAGAATGCTGTTGACTTTTAGGTGCGTATATCCAGCAACCTTTTGAGAAGTCAGTTATAATAGCTTATCCTTAGATTTTTGTTGGACTCTTAACTACAAGCAGAACAGGGTTATCTCTTACTTCCTGTCTTTTGTTGTATGTGTGTGTGTGTGTGTCTGTCTGTCTTACTTGTCTCATTTGGTTTGAACTAGAGTACAGTCCCAGGTCAGATGTAGAATTTAATTACCCAGTCTTCTCAGCAGCCCTCAAGGGTGCATAAGACAGAGACGGAGAGGGGGCGACCAGATAGACCCCGAGCTTGTCTTTTATCACGTAGCCCACATGTGGTTTTGATTGGCTTTTATTTCAATTTAAGTAAGCTAATTTTCAGCTTTAGTTTCTGCTTTTTCTTATAATTCTTTTTCATATACTCAGGCCATTTACTCTTGAGCTGCCTCTCATAATTCAATACTAAGTACAATGCTGGGCCACAGGGCATTACAAAGTCTGACATCAACCCGTAGTTTATGCCACTGTTTCTGAACTAACTCCCCAAGGAGTTCCTTGCCTGATGAAACTTGGCACAGCTGGAAAAGGATTCTTCGGGCACCGAGCAGGGAACAAGCCAAGGGCTGCTGCTAAGCAACTTAAAAATGATGGTCTGCTCAGTGTCAGTGGAGCCCAGACTCAGAAACCCCGGTCTGGGTTTTTATATGTCACAAATTCAATGTTAGTCTTGCTTGTGTGAAAAGTTCAGCTTATGTCTGGACTTTCAACTCTCCCCTTTCTCAGCAGTTCACCCTAGTGTATCTAGAAAGACAGCCTGAATTAGCAGTGCAAGGATATGTTCATGGCCTGAGCCACTTTAGCGGAAGAGTAAAGAGCTGGAATTCTATGTGAGACCAAAGTCCAGAACGGCAAGTAAGTCATCCTCTGGAGCTCATGCAGTCAAGGTGTTTAGTCTATGTTCGGCAACAACAACAAAAACACTTGAGCTAAAAGCTCAATACTTCAACCTAAAGCAAATTGAATGAGAACATATTAAATGAGCATGTCTGTTAGAATGCCTTCCTCTCTGTTCCTTGTAAGTCTAGAAGGATTACCCTACAGAATTGGCCATCAGTATGTTAGACTGCCTTGTCTGTTAAACCTTTCAGTTAAGCCAAAGACTCTGTGCTTTTCTTATGATGTACAAGTATTATAAAAAAAAATAAATCTGCATTGAAAAAAAAAAGCCAAGCAAGACAAAAAGCTGTTGGATGGGAGCTGCCTGTCCCATCTACCAGACATCCCCTTCATAGTTAATAAAACCCTTATCCTTGAGTCAGTTCCTAGAATCATTTATTTCTGACTCAAGCTCTGGGAATGTATTATTTAACTCTCTGAAGCAAATATCCAACTTAGGACCCTCACGTATATTCCAGCACTGGTACAGCTAAGAGCATGCCAATGACAGTGGTGCCTCAAATCAACAGGTGATGCAGATTTGTTACATTCTTTTAATTTAGGAGATTAGATGTAGCATCCTAAAATGACATCAAAGGCTTTCTTGCCCAAAACAGGTTACATAAAGATTTTGGATGCTGAGTAAACTAGCTGGCATTTTCCACTTTCCTGCAACAGATAAGTAGCTCCAGATGTCAGATTCCTCAGCCCACGCCTTATTAGATGAGACACAAAATTGTCGGTATTAACCACTTTGGGCCTATAAGGTAGTAATTCCATCTGTCTTGTCCTAATATATTTCTTAAAGTACTACGCAAGTAAAAAAAACCACGATTTATTTCAGGTCTTTAAGCAACCAGTATTAGGAAAGTTTGGCCACATAAACACAAGTCCTCTGGATTTGAGAAAAGTAAACATTTTTTTCTGGTGGCAATGAAAGTTTTTAGTATTTTGACATGAGGAGCCAAAAGTTCATCTTTTAAAGATATATTTGTTTTTATTCACATGTATGTATGAGCCTGCATGTACATCAAATGTGTCCAGTGCCCAGAGAGGTCAGAAGAGGGTGTTGGATCCGCTGGAGTTGAAGTTGCAGACGATTGTGAGCTGCTGGGAACCATGTGCTGAGAACCAAACCCGGGCCATCTTTAGGTGCAACAAGTCCTCTTAACCACGGCCATCTCCACAGCCCTGAAAGTACTTCACTTCTGTCCTTCTATTTTAATTTTAGAGACTTTTTCTCACCTATTTTTCTTTTCACCTCATTTCCATTCTGTCGTCTTTGAAAATGTTCATGGAAGTACATATGCCCCATGGTGGTTCTGATTCCCTGAGTTAAATTAACCATCCCTGAAAGAACATCCCGGGAAGAAGTGGATCCCAGCAGTGTGTTGCCCAGCTAGATAAAAGTTACATTGCTAGAAGCTTGCAGTACACCTTATGGCTTCCCAGTCAACCATAATCTGAAAATAGTAAGTGGAAAGTTCCAGAAATTGCATGCCAGTCTGAGTAACTTAATGAAAGTGTGCAGAATCTCTCACCTATTCCTGCCTCTCTGTTGGCCATTCAGCTCTTAATTAAACCAATTAGATGGTGCCTTGGCAAAGATCCATCTTTACAGTGTAAACATTCCACAGCAATCAAAGGTAAACACTGTCTTCAGGTGAAAGGATGAAGGAAGGTATTCCAAGCAAATGGGGCCAAGAGAAAAGCAGAGCTCACTTCTAATATCTGTGACAAAATAAGCTTTAAAACTGATCAGGACAAAGTCAGGGCACTTGATAATGAAGGGAACAAATACAGGCTCATCCAGCTTCATAAAAGCAAGGATTATTACATTTTAATCACAGGTTGACCTTCACATAGTGACTCCAGTGCCATACTTTCTCTATTGCAAAGATTAACTGGACAAAATGAATAAACATTGGGTTTAAATGACACCATAGATCAAATGAACCTAACAGACATCTACAGAACATTCACCCAAGCGCCAAAGACTGCACATCACATTCTTAGCAGTCCAAGAAACCTCAATGGGTCTCATACCAGGGCACCAAATAAGTTTCAATAAATATAAGAAAATTGAAGCAATATCCTGTATTCTATCTGACCACACTGATATAAAGCTGGGAATAAACACCAAGACAGACATCAGAAAAGACAGAATCTCTCAGAGATTAATCAACACATATTAAATAAGACACAAATTAATAGTAGTTGAAAACAGAAACAACACAGACACAGGAAATTCAGCAGCGTAAGATCATACTTTAAAAATGTCTATTCCACCAAATGAGAAAATCTAAAAGAAATGGATGAATTTCTAGATGCATATGACCTTCAAAGTACAACCAAGATTATTATATGATTTTAATATATCTATTATAAGTGTCAAGGTAGAAGTAGCCATTTAAAATCTACCCTTAAAAAATAATCACCCATGGCCAAATGGAGTTGACACAGAATTCCACCAGACTTTCAAAGAACTAACATCAGTGCTTGTCCAATGAGATAGAAAAGGAACACTTCCAAACTATTCTTCAAAGCCAGTATTACCCCCATACCAAAACCAGATAAAACCTCTTCAAGAGAGGGGAACAAAGGAAAAAGACACAGCCTAATCTCCCTGTTGAAAATTAACACAAAAATGCAAACCAAATTTAAGGACATAGCCATGGTAGAGCTACCATTAGTCTAGGACACAGGCGTGCTTCAACCGTAAATCAGCACACGGAAGTCCCACAGGCATGCTTCAACACACCGTAAATCAGCACACGGAAGTCCCACATAAATGGATTGAAGGGCAAAAACTGTATGACCACCTCAACACAGAAAAGATCTTTGGCAAAATCTAACATCCCTTTATGGTTAAAAAAAAAAAATCCAGAGACTAAAGGAAGCGGGCATAATAAAGGCTATATAGACAAACCTATAGCCACTGTCGTGTTAATGGCGAAAACCACAAAGTATTCCAGCTAAGGTCAGGAAGAGACAAAGGCATCCTCTTGTCACCTCGTCAGTATAGCACTTGAAGCCCCAGCTAGAACAATAAGGTGAGATGAGAAAACAAGGGGATATGATCCAAAAAGGAAAAAGTCAGAGCATGCCTAGTTTTAGATTCTGTGTCCCAACACTTTCCACAGTGATAGGTTGACAGTTCAAATTTAACATGCTCAAATCTGTAGCATTTCAATATACCAAGACAGATACCGCCCACCTGTACCACGTGGCAGTACAATACTACTCCTGTATGTGATGCCTGCACTACAGGACCATTCGCAAGCCTCGGGCAAGGGCCTGGAGATTTAAAGACACAGACAGAGACACGGCTCATCCTTGAAACAGGAATGCCCTTTGTATTGTGTCCAGGGGCAGCTTATATAGGGATCCTTAACTGATAGCCATGCCCCGGCCAAACCCACCAGAAACCAATCCCCTGCCATCAGGAACTCCTGAGGGTCTCGTGCTCAGAGCAGCTGCAAGCATAACATGTTGTTTACAAGAAATTCAGGGTCTGGAGGGCCACAGCCGCCCTCAACGGTCAGACATGCTGAGAAAGAAATCAGAGAAGCAATCCCATTCCCAATAGCAAAACAAACAAAAAGCTTCATTGTGAGCCTACCCAAGGAAATGAACTATTTACACAACAAAAACACTGCAGAAAGAAAGGAAGACACTAGAAGAAGTGATTCGCCCACCCCCATGCTCATGGATTGGTAGAATATAATAATCCTACCAAAAACAATCTACAGACTTAATGCAATTCTCATCAAAATTCCTGTGCAATTTTTCACAAAAATTGCAAAATAATATTCATATAGATATTTAAAAGACTCCATATAGCCAAAACAACCCTGAACAATAAAAACATTGCTGGAAGTATCACCAGTCATGACTTCAATGATACCACAAAGCCATAGTAGTAAAAACTACATGGCTGTGCTAGAAACATCTACCATATGACCAGCTGTACAATTCCTGGACCTACATCTGAAGGACTGTATATCCTACTATAGACATATAATCAGTGGAATAAAATTTAGGATCCAGATATAATTCCATGTACCTACATCTACCTGAATTTTTAAAAAGATGCCAAAAATGCACACTGGAAAAAAAGAGCCTCTTCAACAAATGTGCTTGGAAAATTAACCACGTGTAGAATGAACAATACTTATCTATCCCACTGCACAAAAATCAATTCCTAGTGGATCAGAGCATTGAATATTACACCTAAAATTCTGAAACTTCCGGAGGAAAAAGCAGGGAGCATGCTTCTAGGGAGCTTAGATAAGGACTTCCTGAATAGGTCCAGCAATTCAAATAGAGGCCAAGTGTGGTGGTGCAAGCTTTAATCATGGTATCTGGGAGGCAGAGCCGGGGCTCTGTTAGTTCAAAGCCAGCCTGGCCTGTGTAGTTCAATCCAGGCCAGGAAGAGTTATGTAATGAAACCCTGTCTCAAAATAAAAAAATAAATAAATAAAAAAAGGTAGAAATAGATCTACCAAATGATACATGATATACATCTCCTGGGCATATATCAGAAGAACTCTATATCCTTCTGCAGAGATATGAATGCATCCATGTCTATTGCTTCTGTATTCACAGTAGCTAGGAAATGGAGGCAAACCAGATATCTAGCTACTGGTATATAGGTGATGAAAAGGTGCTCCATATACAGTCGTAGTTAGAGTTTGGTTGCTGTGAAGAAATGCCATGACCTCTGCAACTTTTATAAAGGAAAACATTTCTTTGAAGGGTGGCTTACAGTTCAGAGATTTAAGTTCATTATAGTCACGGCAGAAACACGGCAGCACGCAGGCAGAGATGGTGCTGGAGGGCAGCAGAGTTCTACATCTAGATCAGCAGGCAGCAGGGAGAGCAAGTGAGCCACTGGGCCTGGCTTGAGCATCTGAAACCTCAAAACCCACTTCCTCCAGTAATGCCACCCATTATGGTCCTATGGGGGCCATTTTCATTCAAACCACCATATATACACAGTGGAATTTTATTCATCTATAAAGGAAAGTGCATGCCTTTAATCCCAGCACTCAGGAAGCAGAGGCAGGTGGATCTCTGAGTTCGAGGCCAGCTTGGTCTACAGAATGAGTTCCAGGACAGGCAAAGCTACACAGAGAAACCCTATCAAGGAGGAGGAGGAGGAGGAGGAGGGGGAGGAGGAGGAGGAGGGGGAGGAGGAGGGGGAGGGGGAAGAAGGAGGAGGAGGAGGAGGAGGAGGAGGAGGAGGAGGAGGAGGAGGAGGAGGAGAAGGAGAAGGAGAAGGAGAAGGAGAAGGAGAAGGAGAAGGAGAAGGAGAAGAAGAAGAAGAAGAAGAAGAAGAAGAAGAAGAAGAAGAAGAAGAAGAAGAAGAAGAAGAAGAAGAAGAAGAAGAAATAATCATCATGAACTTTACAGGTAAAGGAAAACAATTATACTGAGATAATCCAGACCAAGAACACAAATACCACATATTCTACCTCATATGTGAATCCTTGCTTTGAAGCTTTAGATTTGTGTGTTTAACTTGGAGTATCTGTATAAGTCAGGAACCTAAAAAGGGGCTACTGAAGTGGGGAATACCTGCAGGAGGAAGGACAGAACACTGCATGAAGGGGCTTAAGGGAGGGAGGTTTAAGTGGGGAGAGGGATGTAATGGGGTGGCAGAGCAGGATATGGGAAGAGTAATTCTAAGTATGTTAGAGAAAGACATATGGAAACATAGAAGTTTCCTAAGGCAGAAAACATGTCAAACATATTTATGTTTAGTTAATACATACATATATATGCATATGTATATATGTGTATCATATGTGCCCCATGTTAGGTGTAGGATACTGCCCTTTAAGTTGCTTTTCACAAGGATATTCTCAAAGACACTCAAAATAATACAGGATATTGCCCACCAGAATGTAAAGGCAAATCCCTGTTGCTGAAGGCACCCCACATTTTGATCATGGGACATGGATGAAGCAAACCAGCACTGATCTGGAAGTTTCCTTCCCATTTGGATAGCTTTCGTAGTACCAGAAGGTGCTACGCTGGCTTCTGGGAGAAAAAGACATCAACGGTCTTACCCACCTGTAGACCCTATGAGCTATAACAGCAACCAGTGTGGCAAGATGGATTCAACACTGGCATGAGTGTTAAAGGGGTAGCTAGTTGCTCTTTTGTTAGATTTAAAGATTCACTCTATGGAAAGAAAGTCATGGTTAATACTATAAACCTGGCCAGGAATCTGTGCCCCTACGGGAGGCCCTGATATTGTCACCATGCTTAATGAACATAGTGCGAGACTACCCTCTAAATCGCTCTTTGCCGTACTCAGGGCTTAGTGCAGCTCTCCGTCCTCGGCAGAGCAGTCTTTCAGCCACAGATAGCATTTCATACAGAGACTCTAGTGAGTCAGAGTGCAGTGACTATGTCTGTGGGGTGTTCAGCCATAAATGGGACATCTGTATCACACACGGGGTGGGGGGATTAAGTGGGAGCAGGAGAATTGGAATGTTGATTGAGGGCTAAGGAGGAGAAGGAGACACTGGGATGGGGATTGGGGGAGTCTGAGAGGATTTAGAGGAGAGGTGAATATGATCAAAAGACACTGTGTATGAAGGGTTAACTACCTGAGAGCCTCAGCCTGCTCTGAACAGGAACTTCCAATGTGGAGACCCACACCAAACCTCCAGACTGCGGAGGGAACTGCCCTGCAGATGAACTCTTCCATCCACGAAGTCCCCCTTTCCTGATCTACAGAACCCCAGGAGCCCTGTGGCATGCGTGCAATCTGCGCTTTGGAGATGGCCCTTCTGATGTTCTGATGAAAAGAGCATTTCTGCTTCAGTCACATCTGCCTGCTTTTTCTTTTAATTCACCTCCATCGGTTCCAATCTAATAGTATACATGTACATAAGTCACAAAGAATAATTTTTTTAGAGTTCCAATCTAATAGAACTAATCTAAGACAGACAGACAGAAAATTTCCACACTTCCACTTGCTAAGATGAGCAGTTTGCCCCCTGCTCATGAGGAAGGGCTGCTTACGACATGGAATGCCACCCCAGATCAGCTGAAGTGTCCCTGGATCTGCCCTCAACTCATGGTGAGTGACCACAATGGCCGAACTTTCTCCATCACGACCCAATTGTCAAAACAAAGCTTGCCAGCCCATTTATGCTCCAAAACCAAGATCCGTGTTAAGCTGCTGCCGAAGAAACACAAACAAGTGAGCAGCTATTTTTGGTGCTGGGAACGACTCTGAGATGCTAATGTGAAAACAGGACCCTTTTCCTTCAGCTGGGGAAGAAACAATAACCGTAGGTCCAGTCGCTGAACCTCTGCCAGCCGTGGTCCTCCAGGGTCCATGTATTATGGCTTATGTAACCTAAATCACGTTCAGCCACACAAGCATGAGGTTAGAATTTCCATTTTAAAAGACAAACAACTGCACTTGGGTGATCATGTCTGCCTGGAACTTTGAGTTTAGAAACAGTCCAGCGTATAGCTGCTGTGATCTGAAGTGAAGCCTGAATCTAGTCTGACCGTCACTTCCAAACAAGGTAATTGGTTGCATCTGGAGCTCACGCCTTCTACCTGACTCCTTACGCTCATGCGCCCATCTGAGGGCCGTACACACACGGGTGTCTTCCTTAATCACTTCTGCATCTTGTATTTATTTATTTTATGGAGGAGTTGCATGTGCCATGGTGCATGTGTGGAGGTCATGTGGGTCATGGGGAGCAAATTCAAGTAGTCAGTCTTGGAGAGAAATGCCTTTATGTGCTGGGGCAACTTGCTGATCCTGCACCATATTTTTGAAGGCAGGTCTCTCACTGAACCTGGAGCTCATTGACTGACTAGACTGGCTAGCCAGCAAGCACCAGGCATATCTGACTGTCTTTGCATCTGCACCCCTGGGGATTACATGAGTGTTGGGGATCTGAACGTGGGCCCTCATGCTTGCATGCCAAGCACGTTCCTGACTGAACCATTTCCCCTGCCGCTCCTTGATTTTCCTTAAATCAAAACAGCTTCCACTCAATGTTTTTCTTCTTAAAAAAAAAAGAGGCTTATATTATTTCTACTTTCACTGTTAGCTAAAATGGCCCTTGCATGTCTTTAGTGTTTTTTTGTTACAGGATTTTAATTTCTTTTTTAAAATTTATTGATTTTTATTGAGCTCTACATTTTTCTCTGCTCCCCTTCCTGTCTCTTCCTTCCCCTTCAACCCTCTCCCAAAGTCCCCATGCTCCCAATTTACTCAGGAGATCTTGTCTTTTTCTACTTCTCATGTAGATTAGATCTATGTATGTCTCTCTTAGGGTCCCCATTGTTGTCTAGGTCTCTGGGATAGTGGCTTGTACGCTGGTTTTCTTTGCTTTATGTTTAAAAACCACTTATGAGTGAGCACATGTGATAATTTTCTGGGCCTGGGTTACCTCACTCAAAATGATGTTTTCTAGCTCCATCCATTTGCCTGCAAAAAAAAAAAAAAAAAAAAAGAGCCGGGCGGTGGTGAAGCATGCCTTTAATCCCAGCACTCAGGAGGCAGAGGCAGGGGGATCTCAAGTCAAGGCCAGCTTGTTATACAAAGCGAGTTCCAAGACAGTCAGGACTATTTCAGAGAAACCGTGTCTCCAAAACAAAACAAAAACGGCCCAGAGGGATGGCTCAGACATTAAAGGTTAGGCTCACAACAGAAAATGTCTTTAGTTCCTTAAACTCTTAGCAGGAAGGCCTCTGCACTCCTGTAACTTCTGTAGGACACTTGCTGGTTTTGCCTCGTGTGATCTGAAGCCCCAAGACAGCCCAAGTGTTGTATCTCCTCCCTGCATCTGAACTCCGGAAGAGGGAAAGGCCACTGAAGGAAACACACCAATGAAGAGGGTGTTACAAAACGTTTTGAAGCGGCAGGGAGGATTTTTTTCCAGGAACAACAACCCATAGAAGCTTCGATGTCTGTTTCCGAAGGCGGTGAAGGGATTTCCAGCTTCCTGTAAGTCGTGGGAGGGAGATATTCCCGTGCGTGCCTATTTAGACGCTCCTATTTCTATTTTTAGAAATATTAGCATTTTTTTTTCATTCTATGTTAGTGTGCTTCTACTTGACCTTTGGTGACAATTCTCTCCCTGAGGATTCATTTGGATCAGTGATTCTCAGCTTCAGTCTAGAATCAACTTAGGACCTGTTCAAGCTCCCCAGGTGCACGGAGGATGAGCATCCTAAATCGGGAGCCAGGGAGGACCCAGAAATTGCTTAGTTTTGCAAGTTCACTGTGGGATTTGACAATATATCTGGGAGAAGAATCCTCGGTTGCTGGTTTCTAAATATTTGAGTGTCTCATTTAAGGCAGAGGTTCTCAAACTTTAGAAGGCACCAGAAACCCTGGAGGGTTGCTGAACACTGTTTGCTGGGTCCCACATCTACACTCTGATTTAGTGGTATGATTGGGGTAGAGTCTACAGATTAGTGTTCCTAATAAGGCCCCAGATGATGTCACTGAGGAGGCCACTTGGAGAACCACTGGACATCAGAAATGAGTAGACAAGGGGCACACTAGATTAGGGTTAGGGGTTAGGGTAAAAAAATAAAATAAAACAAGGGGCACAGTACAGCAGCCACCCTACCGTGTGAGTAAGCGGACACTGGAGAAAGCCATCTTGTGAGCTGGTGACGGAGAGGGGGGGATACAAAAGGAGAAGCCCCCATCCCACTCTTTGCTCCACTGGGGACGTGGCTGTGATGGCAGAGCCAAAGACTGGGCAGGGGCAAGTTGCCCCAGTAGCGATGGAGGCCCAAGGGGCGACTGGCACCAAGAAGCCCTGTATGCTGTTGAACCTGAGTGAGTCAGCTCACCTCCTTCTGACGTGTGAAAAACTGGAAAGAGCAAAGCTTCAACTGCTTGCAACACCAGATGTGGAGGAGCCCTCTCAGAACGACGCTGACTCCTGCCAAGTTGTCGTCTGACAACTCCTCCATGTACTGAAGCAACGGGGGAGGTGCCTTCTGTCCAGCGCCTTAGGCAGGGCCATTCCGACTCACGAGCCACCACCGGTGTGTCATCGCCAAGCTGGGTGCTGCCATACCATGCTGAGAACCAAGACTCCATTCCACAGACAAGAAGTGTTGGGGCTGTGGATCCCCAGACCCTGAATTTCCTGTAAACTTGTTGTGCTTGCAGCTGCTCTGAGCAAAACAACTTGTTTGCCTGTGTTTGCAGCTGCTCTGAGCACGAGACCCTCATGAGTCCCTGATGGCAGGGGAGTGGTTTCTGATGAGTCTGCAGCTGAAAGATCCCGAGAGCTGGGCCGTGGCTATAGCACTATAGAAGCTGCCCCTGAACACAATAAAGTGGCCATTCTTGTTTCAGTGATGATCCGTGTCCCCGTGTGTGTATGTGTATTAATCTCCAGCCTAGTTCCCGGCTCACATGCTGTCCTGTAGTGCAGGCGCTACAAAGAAGGGAGTTGGCCCTCCTGCTGAGCTGGTCCTAGGTCCTCCAGGGCTCCCTGTGCTCCTAGAGGAACCCCACGGGAGGAGTTTCTCCCTGGCCTTTCAGATGGCACAGCATTCTTTTCTAAAGAGAAAGAGGAAAGAAAACCAGGGAAGGGGAACGGGAGAAGTGAAGAGAAAAAGGAAACGCGAGAAAATGGATGGAAAAAGGAATGTAGCAAGAAAACAGCAAAAAGGCAGGCTGTTTCAAGGAATTTTACAAAAGTTGGGGCTTACAAGATGGCTCAATGTTAAGAGAGACCGGTCATGGAGGACCGCTACTGAACAATATCTTCTAGACACAGTCCCTGTAACTGCAGGTACAAGACCTGCACAAGATCGAGTCAGTTGAAATTCTAGCGTGGAGGCGGAGGAGGTTACAAAGTCCCACCCCTAGCTGAGAAGCTGATGGCTACTAGGAGGGGGAGAGTCAGTTTTCTTCAGGGATTCAGTCCTTGAGAAGCAGCCTATGCTCCAGCAGATGGTCCTACAGGTATGAACATACGGGCAGGCTAAGTGGACTCAGGGAGGAAGAAGAGGAGGAGGAGAATTGTGTATAGGATTGGGGAGGGAATACTTACGGTGTGGATAGGGTCGGTGTTAGAAGAGTGGGATGGGAACGTGATCAAAACATGCATATATGAAGTTCTCAATAAAGTCAATGGAAGGAAAAAATAACAGTTTACAAGTGTTGATGCTGGCAAGATGGCTCAGTGGGGAAAAAACACTTGCTATGCAAGCCTGCCTACCTGAGTTTGGTTCCTGGAACCCATGCAGAGGTGGCAAGAAAGAACCAACTCCGATAGTGAAATGGGAGATGGAGACAGGAAGTGATGGAAGCAACGGGCACAGGAGAGGCCCTGCCTCCTGCGTGTGTCCTCTCACTGCCACGTGTGTGTCACAGCACACACGCCCATACACGGTAGTAAAAATAATAATTTAGAGATGTTTTGACAAATGCTGGTAAGGAATCCTATGATTGCAAACGAATACTTTGGAGCTGGGCAAGTGGAGTGTACCCACAATCCCAGCATTTGGAAGACTGGGGTGTGAGGATCAGAAGTTCAAGGTTATATAGGGAGTTTGTGCCAGCCAGCCTGGGCTACATAGGTAACCTGTTTGTTTGTCTTTGGGTTTTTTTACAGCTTCTCTGTGATTTTTGCCTGTAAACTTAATTTTTGAAAACCATAACCAAGTAGTAGTGATTATTATTGAACTCAAAATAAGAGAGAAATAATCTGTTCCTTACTATCTGTTGTCAATCTTATTCCCCATTCTTATGTCCACAGACAAGTGCAGCTCCACTGCTTACCAAAGAAACTACTTTCTGCAACATATTGAGACTATTGCAGAGATCTGTAGCTGACCTAATGCAATCAGGGGCTGTGGGGGCCGCAGCCTCAACTGACACATGTGCAATGCAACCTCCGCACCTAGGCTCTTGAAAAATCATAGGAGAGATGTCAGAAAATCAGTAAGAGCCAGAAGACCAGGATGCGGCTGCGCGATAGTGTCTACTAGGAAGCTGCACCCATGAAATCCCACCAATATATATAGTAGAAAGTGGGGATCAGTCTGCTCCAGGAATGAGCCCCTGATAGGTGAGTCAATCCCAAGTGTCAGTCCTAAATACATATACACATGAGCAACACTAAATGGATTATCATTCATATATTATGTGTGTGTATACACGTGTTCATATATGTATGTGTATAATTATGTAACAATAATTTTAAAAATCATAAATTTTGAGAGGAAGTTGGGGAACACGAGATGAGTTGGAGAGGGAGAAGAGGTGGAAATCATGTAAATAAAGTACTTATGCATAAGATTCTAAAAGTTTTTTAACTAAAAAAAATTCTTCAGTGCTGGAGAAGGGGGCTCAGGGACTAAAAGTACTGAATGCTCTTCCAGAGGACCTTGTTGTGGAATATTAACTAGGTAAAGATGTGTTACATTTGTTTATGCTGTGGAATATTACTTTAACTGTGTAAAGGTATGTTACATTTGTTTTTGCTGCATTTAATTATGTAAAGATGTGTTGCATTTGTTTTACCTTGTCTGTCTAAAGCACCTGACTAATAAAAAGCTGAACAGCCAATAATTAGGCAGTAGGCAGGGTAGGCAGGGCTAGTGGGCAGACAGAATAAATACAAGGAATCTAGGCCCAGAAAGTAATGAGTAGAGAGCAAGGGAAAGGAAGAGGGAGACACCTGGGCCAGGCGGCCAGCCACCAACCATCCAGAGACAGCAAGCAGTGACGGTAGGACACACAGAATGAAAGAAAGGTGAAAGGCCCTGGCGCAAAGCGTAGATGAAGAAAAACAGATTAAATTATTAGAGCTGACAAACAAGCATGAGATAAGGCTGTGCGTTTACAACTAATAACAAGTCTCCGTGTCATAAGTTGGCAACTGGTTTGTGGCCAGAAAGCCTGCTACAGGACCTGGGTTCAGTTCCCAGAATCCACATGGTGACTCACAACCATCTCTAACTCTAGTCCCAGGAGATCAGATGCCCTCTTTTGGTCTCCCTGGGTAGTATAGGCTTTCACTTGTGCACAGGCTTACATTCAAGGAAAACATTCATACATAATGATTAGATAGATGGATGGACAGACTGTAACATGAAGGGCTGGCTTGTTGGGGTATCTGTCCTGCCCAGTACCCCACAACCAGCAAGCCCCAAAGAAAATCAATAACACAGAGATCTCTATAAGTTATAAAGCTAATTGGCCCATTAGCTTAGGCTTCTTGTTAACTCTTACAGCTTATATTAACCCATTATTCTGATCTATGTTAGCCATATGGCTTGGTACCTTTTTCAGCTGTCAGCTCACATGTTGCTTCTTTGGTGATCTGGGCAGGAATGGCAGAGGAAGCTTCCTGCTTCCCAGAATTCTCCTGTTCTCATTGCATCACCTTTACTTCCTGTCTGGTTTTCCCGCCTATACTTCCTGCCTGACCAATCCGCGTTTTATTAAAATACATGATTGACAGAATACAGATAATTCTCCCGCACCACAGACAGACAGACAAGAAGGTTGACAAAGTGGCTCAGCAGGTAAAGGTGTCCACTGAGCCTGACAACCTGAATTTGGTCCCTGGGACCCACAGGTAGGAGACAGCTTGCCTTTTGACAACTTGTGCCACGGTGTACCTACAACACATAAATAAACAAAATAGAAATATTTTTAAAGGAGAAGAAATGGGACCTTCGCAGAACACAAGAGTAGAATTTCCCAAAGCAAAGAGATACGCTGGAAAATAGGACCCTGGCCAGGCTCTCCTTTGCCACCTGGAGGACTGGGATCCCTGATCTGCCTTCTGCCCTGGAGCCTGTCTGTGGCAGCTCAGCTAGAAAAGGAACATTGTGTTTACTTTGGTAAGTCAGACCAGGATCAGCTGGTTCCTGAGTCACCTGGGAGATAGGCCTACTGCCTCAAGGGGTCAGTGGGGAGTCATAGGTGCCCAGGGCAGCAGCCAACCCCTCTGCTCATTACTCCCGTTCATAGTTAACAGCTCAGCTTGTTCGGCGATGCTAGATTCTCCCAAATGGTTAAAGCCAGATTGTTTCCCTCCTCACTTCTGTTTTGATGTGTCTTAAAATAATTACGCTTTTACCCTCAAGTGTTTCCACTCTGTTATAGGCTGAGCGGCGCCTCTCCCACAACACACTAGGGCAAGGCGCTACAGGCGGTCAGTAAACAGTTACCAAACAAGGCCTGTCCTGCTCAAATGATCAAGCATCCTCCCATCTATGCAGAGCTATGTAACTGCTGTCAAAAACTGTGACCCCTGAACCTCCCTGCAGGATTTAAGAAAAGCAGCCCCTCACCCATTGCCAAGGACTTCTTTGCAACATCTTAATTATCCATTTGCTGGTTAGAACATTCATCTAGAAAGAAGCCCTGCATCTTTTATTCTTAGAGAGTATGCACTTAGGAATGTCTAATAAAACCAAGATGTGGGGCTGGGATGATGGTTCAGTGGGTAAAGTGCTTGCTGCATATGCATGACGACCTGAGTTCAAATCCCCAGCACCCACCCACCAAAGACAGCAGCTGCAAATGATAGTGTGTTTCTATAACTCCAGTGTGGGAGGAGACAAACAGGAGCATGAAGACACATGACCCTGACTTCTGGCCTCTAAACTCACACACGGGCATGCACACCCATGAAAACACGTGTGGTGCATGAGTAAACACACACACACACACACACACAGAGACGCACACACACACACACACACACACACACACACACACACAATGTGCTGAATTCTGGTCCTACGGCAGATTCTGGGGAATTTGAAGTCAGGTTCTCACAGTCGCCAGGGCCAGGAGACAGCAAAGACGCAGCAACCAGGGAGTGGGAGTGACCGAGTCCCTGCGAGTGTGGGAGCGCCCACCTGCGTGACATAGGCAGAGCCTGCTACCCAGCAGTTCAGTTAGACCAAGGAGGGAAAACTTAGCAGCCTTCCCCACTGGCAGCTACCAGCCATCATCCCGTTCTGTGTAACCAGGGTGGCCCCGTTCTTGTCTTTGAAAGGGAGAGAATTCTGTTGAGAGGTGCAGACGGTGTGAGTACACGTTTATCTAGCAGAACAAAGCCAGCTCTCTGGAGGGAAGTCAGAGTGCGCTGTGCGGGGTGGGGTGGCTGGCAGAGCAGTGGCTTCTTTGTGGCAGGTTTTAAAGACATTTATGAATTTTAGCGAGGTTCATAGCATGTTCATGGGGTAACTCCTTATCCCTCCCAAACCATGGCGAGTCCTCCGTGGATTCACCTGTAGAATCTCCTCCCACAATCCTCCAGGAAAAGGCCACCTTGCATTAGTGTACACATGTGGCAAAATGCCCAGGTGCTCTAGTTTCTGACAGAATGGGAACAGCTGATCAACAGCTTCAATGGTGTTAACCACAAAGGGGGGGTTCCTGGCTGTCAGGAAACACCAAGACGAAGACACAGCCAGGATTTTCTTGGTTGCCTCATACCTAATTCCTTTCCGAGACTGCTCAAGAGCCCGTATTGATTCCACGGTTATCAGTTGAGAAATCTGAGACTTTATCATGAAAGCTGGGCCCGGCTTTTACAACAGACTGGTGGGCTACAAAAATGAGACGAGAACCAGGGCTGTCAGTGGGACTCCCTTCTCCTGCTCCACTGCCCAGATCCCTCTTCTGCCTGGCACCCCCAACACAGAAAAGGTGACTAAGTAGCTGGTCTCCTGCCTACCTGACCTCTAGTTCTTCCCGTGCCTGCCCCATAGGTTCCTCCAGACGCCATCAATGTTTCCTGGTTCATTTTCTGAAACTTAACTAGTTTAACTCGGGACAGTCATTGAGGCCATGGATGGAATCTTACTCTTCTTGCGCCCCCTCTATCCCTTCTTCCTTTCGATGATCCTCTGAAGGGTGTTTCGTCTCGTGATTCAAGATCAGTTCCTCTAAAACTCAACGAGCTTAAAGAACTCAGCTCTAGCCACCCAGCAAGCAGGTAGGGCCAGGATTCCAGCACCGGTCTCTTCAGTGCTTCCGGACCAGTCCCCTTCAGAGTCGTCACTTGCAGCTTCAGTGCCCAGAGCTGGGAGCTCAAAAATCCTTGTGATGAATTACGTAACAGAAGACACAACCCAGATGTCCCTAAGGATGCTTTCTCACTGGAAGACAATGTGTGTGCTGTCAACATGTCTAAGTAACTGTTTTTCTGTCTCTGCAGGGGCACTGCCTCCCTGCGGGCCTCAAACCATGCTGCATCTGGTTCCGGGCATTTGACAACTTCACCACCAGCACAAAGCCCAGAGTGTGCAGCACAAACAGCCCCAAGTGCCTGAATGTGCTGCTGCCCATTTTGGACAAGGACAGTGCCAGGGATACTTACTCAGGCCACGGGCTGTGGCCTAAAGAGGCAGGAAGACTGGAAGGAAGAGGGGGCATTTGAAACCGCTGGGCAGGGTTAAGGACGGCAGGAGAAGGGACTGTGGAAGTAGAAGGGTACATTGAGGCTGGGAAGAGTTGACGCTGGTGGGGGAGGGTGAAGTTGAGAAAGGGATTAGAGCCAAATTGCTTAGGACTTCAGCTGCCAGGATGGGTACTTTGATAGAGGACGCTGGAGACCAGGCTGAAAGTGACTGTGGTCTAAGGGAGAGAGAACTGGCCTGTCCCTGGGTGAGATCAGCAAAGGAAAGGGTGCCAGGTGTTAGGACTGGGACTAGAAGCTTCTCAGAGAGGTCCCTCTTCTATGAGGTCTGTTCTCTCCCCTCTGTGGAGGCTGCGAGTCTGTAACCCTCCCCTTCACAAAGGACACTTACTCAGGGCCTGGTGCTGCGGGCCCTGCAGCAGATGGCAGCCACCAGCCTGAGGCGTCAGCAGGAAGGGACACCCGCAGAGCCAGCAGCGTGATTCTGGGGACCTGGCCGTGATTAGGCGTGACTACTGTGCCCTGACCAGCAGCTGAAGGAGAAACCCCACAAGTCTGAAGCGGGATCCTTCTGGGGGAGATAAGCCAGAAGCTGCCCCATGCTGACAGCAAAGTGTGACTCATAGTTCCTTAACGTTGTGACTCTGCCGTCACAGGCTCCTCTCCCGCTGTGTTCACACGGGCGTCCTTCATCCACGTTATAACGGAGGCCCAGATGAGAATGTCGGGTACCGCTGGATCCCTCCAGTAAGAACTGGTGACTGAGAACACTAGGTGCGCCCCTCCCCCGCACGTTCCATCACTCCATCCCCCTGTGCACTGGGCACAGAAAGCAGACGCTTTATCATTTCCACGTGTACCGGACAGCTGTGCATTTTGACATAGGCTGTGGTGCTCAGCCCTCACGCCCATCCCGTAAACGAGGAATGGCTATCCACATACTTATAATGAGAAAATAGAGTCTTGATCAAAGAACCCTGCCCAAACTCGTGCCTTTAGCCAGCGCGTCAGTGGAAAGCGGCGCTTGACTGAAGACGGTGTTTGCAGCACACACCCGTCTGGTGCTAAGCCCGCTGCTGCTGCTCCTACCCGGATTTCCAAGGTCAGCATTTTCCCCCCACAGTATATGATTAAAGGTGTGTAGTCACCATATGGTGACTGGCTAGAACGCTTACCTTTAACTACGGAAATGGAAATAAATGTAAGCGCTGCAAAGCTCCAGTCAGCCTGGAGCAGCGTCCTATGCATTAGCAAGTAGAGGAGAGCTAAATAAGAACAAAAGCTGTGGGCCAGAACAGAGGAAGGTATGGCAAGGGTGTTTTGTGTTTGTTGTTAGTGAAAGTATGGGATGGAGAGCCCAAAGTTCATGCAGCATGACACAACACTTTGCTTTGTATTTTTTTAAATCTTATTTTATGTATATTGGTGTTTTGCTATGGGTGTTGGGTCCTCCGGGCATGAAACTACAGACACTTGTGAGCTGCTGTGTAAGTGCTGGGGATTGAACCCAGGTCCTCTGGAAGAAGAGTCTGTGCTCTTAACCACTGAGCCGTCTCTCCAGCCCCATGTTTTAACTTTTTAAAGTTAGGAAGGTAAATCAGTAGTCTTGCTGGCGCTTCACACCACCGCAGACACAGTTGTCTACAATGCTGCTCCGTTTACTGAGGGCCCCATAGCCGATGTGCAGCTCAGTTGAGGGACAGGGGGAGAGCGTGCCCTGCAGCAAACCTCGCCTTCAGAGGGAAGAAAAGGCAATGTATGGGAAAGACTGAACACGTGCAAAGCTATTTCTCAGCAGTGAGAACCATGGTGACTGTGAAGGTGGGGTTTGCAGAAGGGATGCCCACTGGCTACTGCTGCCAGACCAACCGAGTCTCAGAAGACATGGACATTGGTGCGTGCCTGGAACTTTAAATGGTCAGGTTGCAGAAACCCCATGCAGTCTGTCCTTACAAGGCTGACCAGGCTGCAGACAATGGATCCTCTGCTAACAGAACTCACCCAGCAGGATGTTGGGAGAACGAAACTGCCCATGAGCCGATGATGGTGGGCACGCGTCCTTCCAAAGCTGCTATCTAGAACTCTCTTTCCAGTGTGCTCTGGAGAAAGAGTCACATTAGAAAACCGCTTGGTAAGCAGGAATCGGAGAAAAGGTACTGAGGGGATGTGAGTCACCCCAGATTATCACCAGCTGGAGTCTTACTCTTCACCTCTTCCTAAGGTCTGCGTGGGGCCTTCCATGTCTACCCATTGTAACTCCTCCCGAGTCACTTGGCTGGTACAGTGCTGACCTCACCTCTATGTCACAGGTCTTAATCTCTCAGTAAACGTGGTATCATCTGATCTTGATGGCATTACCCATGATACCCTCAGCAATGCCCCCCCGAAACCTCCACAAAGGTGTGGGGTGTCTGCAGGGGTGAATCTTAATTATGCTGTGAGGACTTTTGCGGTCTCTCCCTCCAGAGCCAGACACCATTCCACCTTGTCTCCAAATGCTGGGGGTGCTGGCAACTGCCCACACAGGCAACAAATGTTATAGATTCCATAAGTACTAGAAGAATCTGGAAGGAAAAAAGAAATTCAATTCCTATTGGTGTGAAATAGGACGCAGCTGAACTTGGCCCACACAATGGGGATTGTGTACAACTCAGCTGTACAGGTACCTCATTCTTTAGCACTCGTGACAAAGAAGGCCCCTAGCCTGCTTTGCTATGGTCTTTATCAGCTGAAGATGCTAATACAAAATGCCGGAGGCTGGGCTGCTTACACAACAAAGGGGATTCTTATGATCTGAGAATGTGAAGTCTGAGATCCCCACAGACTGCTCAGCTAAGCGATTGTTTCTGGACTGGTAGGCAGCCATCTTCTCTGTGTCTTCACATGACAGGGACAGAGAGTTCTAGACACTTCTCTTTCTGACAGGGAGAAGGAAGTGGAGAGGCCCCATCATCGTGACTTTATCCGAACCAAAGGCCCCATTTCCAAGACCATTCGGGCTTCAGCGCTTGAACTTGATGGGTCATACACACTGCAACCACCTCTGACCTCCTTCAGACTTAAGACTCTCTGCTCAGTGGGGAAAAGGTGAGCAGCTTCCAGGACAACTATTTGGAGACAGAGTCCAAATGGCAGGATGAGGACCTCTTAAGCAGGAAAGGGGGACTGGCGTCCTCCGTGCGGTGACACAGTTTGACTGACAGGGTCCTTTCAGGCCACAGTTAGACACAAGACCAGACCTTTCCATCCCTCGTCTGCTCAGCT
Source organism: Myodes glareolus (assembly GCF_982192425.1). NCBI lineage: Eukaryota > Metazoa > Chordata > Mammalia > Rodentia > Cricetidae > Myodes > Myodes glareolus. The sequence goes on from NC_142030.1 coordinate 67,542,643, forward strand.
GGACTCCGGAGCATTACCCTCCTCCAAAAAAAAAAAAAAAAAAAAGGAAAATTAAAAACAAATTCTCAAGTGGGTTGCTAGGATTTCAGCCCAGCAAATTCTACTTTCCATTAAAAAGCCACCAGCTGTCATGTGCTCAGCTTCAAATGGAAAGTCCTTGCTCTCAAAGAACCTTTTCTCAGTTGATGTCACTCCGGAGTTTTATTTTCTTCTCATGAAAAATGGATTTGCGTGAGTGTCTCTGTAGTGACAGGAAGCCCCTGGACACAGGCCTGCCTGCCTTGGGGATCTGCCCTGCCCTGAAGAAAACTAATTGCTTTGGCAGTCAGCTTGGAAGATTGACACTTGTGGTCAAGACAGGACATGAGGTGCCCTGGGGTGGGGGTGTGGGGACAGAGGGAACAGGAGGATAGTGGCCCATCTTCTTTCAGTGAGAACCCCACAGAGCTCCTCATCAAGAAAAAAAGAGGTTTCTTCCAGCAAACAGTGCTTTCAAGTGTTGAGGAGGAGGTCTTGGAATGGGGAGTGAATAGTTTAGTGTGATTAACGATTTTCAAGAGGCAATTCCTCAGAGTCTCAGACACGCGTGTCCATAGAGCCTACTGCTGCAGAGGCTCAATCCTCACCAGAATGCTGCTCATAACAGGCCCGGCAGTGGCCCCACATTGTGCAGAGTCTCCTAGGGCCTTGGGTCTGTGGCAGTTAAGATGATCTCTTCACGACTCTCAAAAACAAAGCAAGCCACACGGTGGTGCAAGCCTTTAATCCCAGCACTTGGGAAGCAGAGGCAGGCAGATCTTTGTGAGTTCAAGGCCAGACTGGTCTACAAGAGCTAGTTCCAGGACAGGCTCCAAAGCAACACAGAGAAGCTAAAAAAAAAAAAAAAAAAAAAAAAAAAAAAAAAAAAAAAAAAAAAAAAAAAACCAAGCCACAAGGTAACTGTCATTCTCCCATTCAGTAGCTTTAAACAGAAGGAGTAAAAGATCAAGGCCAGTTTGAACTAGACAGTAACACTTCTCCAAAATAATAATAATAATAAAATAATCAAAGCAAGAGCAAATAAGACAAAATAAACAGCATTAAGTCAACAGCAGACAAAGACAAAATAAACCCCTAGGCTGAATTATGCTTGCGTCATGGCAGGGAGGAAACTGGTGTTGCAGAAGAAACCAACCGAACTCCAGTCTTGACAACAGATGCTGACGCCAGCACTGAGCCCCCAAGCCTGGAGCCTACAGGTCAGCTTGAACAACATTCAGAACGACTCTCACCCCACTGGCCTCTCCATGTAGAGATCCTATACACACAACCATTGCACACCCATCTTGCCATGAAAAAAACGGTACCCAAGCTCCAGTCCGGCCCAGGCCAAAGTCCCCTCCCCCACCCCCATTCCTCTCTCCAGCTAGCTGCAAGGACTTAGAGGCATCCAAGACTTTCTGAATAATGTTTCTGACAGACAGTACAGCTTTTTCCTCCCCCTGCATGTGGAGAGCTCAGGCTGCCCCCAGGGAAGACTCCTCTGGCAGCTCCCAGCCAAGCAGCTGGCTTCAGCTCCGGGAACACTAAATTCTGGCTGCCTTTCTAGCCAGGCCTGGTTACTTTAGATTCCCTGTCCTCCAGTCTTTTCGAGCTGGAGCCAGCCAAGGTATTCGTCATATTTCCGAGCTACCCTGCTGGTTGATTTATGTACAAGCAGGGTAGAGGCCAGGAGTGGAGGAGCTGGGGTGCTGGACTCTTCCATCACCCCGGGGTCACCAGAAGGATGACCCTTAAGATCAAGCCTTCACTCAGCTCAGGGCGGAGGATGGCACAGCCTCCACCGCCCAGGGATCAGAGATGAGCTCGTTCTGTGTGAGAGATGTCCATTAAAGGAGAGAAGCTGCATGTGCCTTCCACTGGGCTCCACCTAAAAAAGCCTTCCTGAAAAAAATTCCAGCCTTCTCCTTCAAGACGCTGGATGCCGTCTCTTTGGCCAAAGAGAAAACGAATAACAGATGAAGCTCTCGTGGACACACAAGGAGGCCAAACCCGAAATGTTAATCACCTCCAAATATGCGTGGTTGCCTCCAGCCTCCCTGGCTCTCCTTGGAAGATCCATGATTGGAGACTTTTCCCAGGGGCTGGGAACTGGCTGCAGATCTTCGGGAACTCAGCAGAAGGCCCAATTGCACGGACAGAGTAATTGCTGGGCGGTGAGTTTAATGTGCCTGTGGGTGATTTTGACTGCCTCAAACATGGACTGTTGCTCCAAGTTCGACTTCAGTACTCCGCAAGATTGACTGATGCTGTCATCCAAAAAGAAAAAAGAAAAAAGACTTTTTATTCCACTGCATATGAAACCATGAGCTCATTGGAATATTTTTGGAGCGAGACTTGGCAACCTGTGTGTGTTTACAATTCCTGGACTCGTGGCTCTGGCGTGTATCAGAAACACTCTTACCTCTTCACCTTCCCTGCGAAGGTGAACACCAGTTCCAAGAGTCTAAAATCCCTTCCTTGGTAGTACCTAACATAAACTTTGTTAAGGGACTGGCTACATCCTCAAGACCAATGGTCAGTGAGAAAGTCAGAGTAACTGGGTGTTGTGGTAACCGTGTGAACCCCGAGGAGTGAGGGATGGGAGCGGGGAGGGGAGGGGCGCTTCCCAGAGCTGACTGAGTGGACCAGCAGAAGCTCTGAGTTCTCACTGTCCTGTCCTTAGTCCGTCCATCACAACTCAGTCCGACCTCTTGGGTGGAAGACTAACATGCCCATGCTCCTTGCCTCTGCTACTACTAATCTGGGTTCCTTCTGAAGCCTTCCAAGACAGTATGGAGCCCACGCGGGCTGCCTGCGCTCCCTTCCACGCCCTGTCCCATTTCTATGGCACGAGATCTCAGAACCACAAGGAAGTTTTAAAACACACTGATGCAACTAGGCCGTAGTGGCACATGCCTTTAATCCCAGCACTCGGGAGGCAGAGGCGACCAAGATCTCTGTGAGTTCGAGGCCAGCCTGGTCTACAAGAGATAGTTCCAGGACAGGCTCCAAAGCTACAGAGAAACCCTGTCTCAAAAAATAAAAAAACACACTGATGCCTGGTCCCTGGCCCCGGGGATTCTGTCTGTACTGAGCTAGGGTCCAGCCAAGCAATCTCAGCTTTACAAAGAATTAGACTTTATTCCTATTGTTTTGAAATTTACATTTGCAGTTTTAAAATGGGGAAAACATTCACGAATGCATTCATGGACTATCTCTAGGGAACAGAATTAGGAGGGATTTTAATTCACTTGCAGGTTTCCCGTTGTGTCCCCAGTCTTCTCCAACAAAGCAAATTGCAATGAAGTAAGTTATTAGTGAGGATGTGTGTGTTGGGGTGGGGACGGTGCTGAAGTTACTTTCCACTGAAAGGACATTCTCCATCGCCCACCTCCAGCCTGACCTTTGCCCTGAATCCTCAGTTCTGAAGAGGGCAACCAATCCAAGCTCCTGTCCAGGCACAGTGGCCACCTGGCCTTCTCCTGCCTCCCGACGTCCCTTTCTCTCATTGCTCAATGGCAGCATCCAGCTTCCTAGTTCTTCTCCCTCCTCCCGCCACCCTCTGCATTGCTCCCTCAGTTTGGGCCTGCATTTGCCTACTCTCTTTCATGCTGATGAAGGGGCTCCTCCTCACCACGTTCTCTGACTTGGAAGCTAAGTAAGGAATGAACATGGTCCTCACGTTAGGCACTGTAGTCACAGTGTTCATCTCTGCACCCCAAACCCGTTCCTGTCAATCTTAAATCCTGTCAGTGCTTAAAAACATCCCCCCTCTCATCCCCAGAGCACACTCCAAGCAACTGGCATAATTTAAGAGGCCTCCATGCCCTGACTCTGTCCCATTCTGAGTCTGTGGTCTCTCAAGCTCTCAATCTGAACTTCCTGTTCCCTGTGTAACACAGATGGAGGTCTTCAAATGTGCCCCAGTGTCCCTGAGCCTCAGCCTGGGGTACTACTCCTGGTGGAATGCCATCCATGCTACCTATTTTCCCCAGAATGTCTCCTGTCCTGCGGGAGTCCTCTGGGGCCTCCTCCCCCAGCATCTTCAACACCTGTCTCCCCTGTGCTCCCACGTTTTTATGCTTGTGTTGGCTCACATAGGTTGGTGAAATTGCGATACAAGATACAATGCAATCAGGGGACCCTGCGCCCTGTCTCACAGGTATGCGGGAAATCGTAGTAGGCCTGAATCCTGAGCTGTCTCATTTCTCCAGCACGCTAATTCCCTTAGGCTCGACCTAGAGTGTGTTGTGGTCCCCGAAGAAAGGGAGATTGTCAACCCCTTAAAATCCTGCCTTCCTCCATTTTCTGGACACATTTTCAAACAGGAGATCTGAAGCAGAAGCCATGGCTGTGCATGAGCTCAGGTCAGCTGCTCTGGCCATACGGTCTCCCAAACTAACATTTTCTAGAGAGGAAGCAAACTCAGCACATGGAGGTTTTCAGCATCTGGAAAGAGCAGAAACCCATTAATCCTTTCCACTTTAATCAAGCCTTGGAGGAGAGGGCGGCCAAGGGACCCTTTCCAGAATGAAATCAGCTGAAACGCAAAACCGCCTGCCTTCTGACTCGCTGGCCGGCAGATCTTATCCCCAGACCTTTCACAAGGCAATGACCAAACTTGTGGCTCTTGTGTCTGCTGATCAAGCCATATTAAAGGTCAGTGACATGAAGAGGACCCAGTCCACAGTTCATCTGTTGGCCATCCTCATTTTACCCTTCCATTCAGTCTGACTCAGAGGACTCCTGCCCCCTCCCCACTCAAGCAGGAGAGAAGTACCCTTATCATCTCTTTCCAGGACCATGGAGGGGTGGGGCTGTGAGGGTCTGAGAATTCCCTGCCCACCCCACTCAGCTTATTCTACAAGCTAGACTGTCGAGTACCGGCCGACACTGCCCTCCAAGAAGCAGGAAGTCACAGCAGAGCTCAATGGGTCTTAACCAGTGCCTAGGACACTGCCAGCTGCTGGGGTAAGAGCTGGTCAGGTAAAGAAGCAGTCATGGCTCCCTGAACCGGCAGAAGCAGAGGTTGCATATACACATAGCCAAGATGGCTAGAAGAGGGTGACGGGAAATACAGATGAAGTACTAGGGGGATTCAGAAACTACTGTGTCCAGTTTGCAAGCCGGTTGACTTCTTGGAGAAGGTGGCATGATTCAAGCTGAAACTTGAGAGTAAGGTTTGGACAAGGAAGAGCCCTGATCGGAGTGAGGAGAAATGTCATCCAGGCAGGAAACGCATTCTAGGTAGCAATCACTATTATCAGGTTGAGTTGCGTGAAACAGTCAGCAGATTGCTGGTCTGGGTCCTGTGCTGGCTAGTTTTATGTCAACTCTCCACAAACTAGAGTCATCTGAGAGGAGGGAACCTCAATTAAGAAAATGCCCCCTAAGATCTGGCTGTAGACAAGCCAGTAGGGCATTTTCTTAATTAGCAATGGATGAGCGAGAGCCAGCTCACCGTGGGTGGTGTCATCCCTGGGCTGGTGGTGCTGGGCTCTGTCAAAGAGCAGGCTGAGCAAGCCATGGGGAGCAAGCCAGGAAGCAGCACCCCTCCATGGCCTCTGCATCAGTGCCTGCCTCCAGGTTCCTGCCCTGCTTGAGTTCCTGCCCTCACTGCTTTTGACGATGGACTGTTACATGGAATTGAGTGAAATAAACCCTTTCCTCTCCAAGCTCCCTTTGGCTGTGGTGTTTCATCACAGCTATAGCAACCCTAAGTAATACAGACCCATGACAAGGACTTCAGAAGAGTCAATCAAGTACTTAGCAGCTCCATTCGGGTTGGAGAAGCACAGATTGCAGAGAGTCAGGTAAAGGTAAGCCAGACTCTCAGCGGCTGGTATATGTTACGCTGGGTTTATCCTTTGGATGACAGCAATGGAAACTTCCCGGGAATGGTATTTCCTACTTTTAGTAAATAACAATCCTATAGTATCTGTCTCTTGTCCATAGACAGTCCAAGTTTGACTTTAGGTTTTATAGTCAGATTGAAAAATCGGTCTTTATAATCCCAGGAAGACAGGCTCACACTTGGACTTTGAGAGATGTGTGTTTAAAATTCAACTCCACTGTTTTTCCTCTGCTGTCGCCAAGGTGCGCGGTTCCTCCGAGGAAGCTAAGGCTGCGGCATTGGGGTGAGGCCCTCACTTCATCCAGTGACTAATACTGTACCAGCCATCCCCAACATGGCCTCCGTGGAAGCTCGCCTGAATCTACTCGGCCCTCATCCTCCAGGACGACGAGGTGACGGTCGTGGGGATAAGATCAACGCCCTCATTAAAGCAACTGGTGTCAATGTTGAACCTTTCTGGCCTGGCTTGTTTGCAAAGGCCCTGGCCAATGTCACAACATTGGGAGCCTTATCTGCAACGTCGGGGCTGGTGAGCCTGAAGTCACAGTCACACCCACAGCCGCAGCCACACCGCAGCCGCACCCGCACCCGCAGGTCCTGCCCCCTCCACCGCTGATGCCCCAGCTGAGAAGAGAGTGGAAGAAAAGAAGGAAAAATCCGAGGAGTCTGAGGACGATATGAGCTTTGGTCTTTTTGACTAAATGTTTTGTCAACATGTCAAATAAAAAGATGAACCTATAAAAAAAGAATCAGCTCCATAAATCGGAATCTGATATGGAAGATGATCTTAATGACAAGCCCCCACAGCCAGCTGGGTACGGTGGAGCATGCCTGTAGTCACTAGACTTTGGAAGGCAGAGGCAGGAGGATCACCACGCGTTTGAAGTCACACTGGTAGTCTGCATGGCAAGGGGACTGTAGTCTGTTTTCAGCACCTCTTCCATTCTCCAGTAGAAGTGGGAAGAAGCCTCGAGAAACTGTGTGGTGTGTGGGTTTCTCCAGCCAGAACAAGGGTAATAGGAAGCTCAGCGCTATCCTCGTAAACCACGGGTTGCTCGCAGTCCTGGCTTGGACCACTAAGGAGTTCCACATGGTCAGGTCTGTCCTGGCAGCTGCGCCTGGCTGCGAGGTGAATTCTTTCTGCTACCTAGTCAGCCACAGCCAAGTGGTTCCCAGGAAAGCCTTGGTCAATCGACAGTGGGTACCGGAACTCAGGAAACCAGACTCTGGGCTTTCCAGGAACCGAAATCTTCGCCAAACCGGGAAAGTCAAAAACCTGAGAGGTGAGCTAAGTCTTCTGACAAAGCCAGTCCTGACCCAGAAGGCTGGACTGCCTGTAGACACTAGAGTCTAGATCATCGGTTCTCAACCTGTGGGTTGCGACCCCCTTTAGTAGTTGGAATGACCTTTTCACAGGGGTTGCCTAAGAACATTGGGAAACGTGGATATTTACATTATGGTTCTTAGCAATAGCAATTCTTCTTACAGTTATGAAGTAGCAGCAAAAACAGTGTTATGGTTGGGGTTCAGCACAGCACGAGGAGCTGTGTTAAAGGGTCACAGCATTAGGGACTTGGGAACTGCTGATCTAGATGAACAAGGCAACTGAGCTTATTCCTTGCAAAGCACTTTCCTGCTGGATTGGGGACAATGTCCTATACCACTGTTACCAAGACCTGTTTGAGTATTTTCAAGTCATTGTCAGTAAGAAAGTTTGACTGGTACTAAGTTCCAAGGAAACAGGATTTGGGATGGACACTATCTGTGAGTAAGAAACAGCATCTCATATTTCCCCATCAGCTCCACCTCACGCCCTAGCTCCTGCAGAACCCCCAACTCCTGCTGCTGTCTTAGGACAATCCTGGGAGTCTACTCAACTTAATCAAACCACTTTTTTTCTCTTATGTGCCTTCATCCAAGGAATGGAGAGGGGAGGGGCAGGCCTAACCATCCTGGGCCTCAGTTTGAGGAAGGAGAGAGCGAGCCTGGTAAAGTCTCCATGAGCAGCTGTCCTTACTGTTGTCCTGAAAATGACCCCTCCAGTCACTTTCCCCTCAAGTCACCCTTTCTAGTCCCGCTGACAAGGCGGAAAGCGCTCCAGCTAGAGGCAACAGCTGGCACAGCTGGTGGCTGAGGCTTCAGTCTGGTGTGTTGACACCTGGGAACCAACCAGTGCACACTAGGGTTGGTGCCTCCCTCCCCAACAGAAGTGACTGCTGGTCAGGGAGGTCTCAGCACACACTGGGGAGTTGTAGGGAGCCCTTTCAGTACCTGCCCTTGCCAGCAGGCTCCTCCCTTAGGGCCATTCACCCAGGCTGCTACAGAAGCTCTGCAGGGTTTACCTGGCTTCCCATCTGTGATGTCACCACCACTGACTCACAGCACCAACCCACCCCCCCTTCCCTGAGCCGTTTCCACCACCTCCGCTTTGGGATCCCACTTTGACCCCACTCTCTCCTACCTGAATTGATCTCTTTCCTTGACATACCCCTCAAAATCCTTTTATTTTAGGGGCCGGGAAGACAGCTCCATTGGTACCGTGTTTGCTATGCAAGCACATAGTTCAATCCCCGGCACCCACATGAAAAACTGAGTGGGGCAGCACAAGCTGTTAATTCCAATACCAGGGAAGCAGCAGCTGGTGATGGCCGTGGTTGGCTGGTCAGCCAGCTTAGCCTGGTGAGTAAACCCCAGAGGAAAGGACCTCCTCAAAATCCAAGGGGGACAGCTCCTGAGAAATGACCCTTGAGACTGATCACCGGCTTCTACATACATGCATAAAACCCACTCCCATGAACGTGTGTGTGTGTGTGTGTGTGTGTGTGTGTGTGTGTGTGTTTGGGGGTTTGGTAGGAAGGGGTTGTTGTTTTGTGCTTTGTTTTTGGGAAGTCTCACAGTACAGCCCTGACTAGCCTGGAGCTTGCTACGTAGACCAGACTGGCCTCAAACTTTTAGCAGTTCCTCTGCCTTGAGCCTGCTAGGATTGCAGGTGTACACAACCACACCTAACTCCTGATTATTATTTATATCTGGCTTAATCCTTTGACTCTCTTAACAATCAACCTTCCTCTGAATATACATAGGTAAGAGGATAAATTATTACTCCAAGCACTCCAACTCACACCGCTAAATATGGTCAGAATCTAAAGTGTCCAGTGGCAGTGCAGACGAAACCATAGGGACTCAGGGTCTCTACTTGAGGAATGTCAAAGGGTATAGTCCCTGTGGGATGCTGCGCAAAGATCTTACAAAACTAAATATACAAAGGACCCAGCAGGCACGCTCTTGAGATCTACCCAAAAGAACTGAAAACTTTTTATAGACATGCAAACTGACAAAGGATGTATGTAGGGAAGCTCTCTAAACAGTGTCTTCAGGCCACAGAAATAATTTTGTACAATACTATGTGGAGGACACACACTGCCAACACATTTGTCTAAAGTCGCAGCATGCACTCCAAGAGGTCTCCTCTGTGTGAACTGCGGACTCCGGGAGATAAGGTCTAGGCACCGCTGGGACAGAAGGTGGGAGAGGCCATGAGCACATGAGGGTAGGGACGTTTATAGCAACTCTCCTACTCTCTGCTTAACTTTGTTAGGAACCTAGAACTGTTCTACTTGTTGTTTGGAAATCTTTTATTTGTTCTGTTTTATTCCTTCTCCGTACATAGACCTGGCTGGCCTGGACCTCCGTGCATGGACCAAGCTGACTTTGAACTAGCAGTGTCTCTGCCTTTGTGTGCTGGGACTACAGATGTGTGCGCCCACATAAATGCTCTTAAAACTGTTCTAAAATATAACCCATACCAGGCCTGGTGGCACATGACTATAATCCCAGCACTCGGGGGGCTTAGGCAGAAGGATCAGAAGTTCATAGCCAGCCTGGGCTACATAGAGAAATGAAAAGAAAAAAAAAAGGAAAGAGGAATTTATTAAAAATGTCATATATTCAGTAAATTGATTTTTCACAAATATTTAACATTTATTGCAAATTAAACACCTCCAAGCATTTAATTAAATTCATAAAGAGCAGTTTCTCTTAAAGACTTGAAATATGTTAAACGTATAAACAAAGTCACCATGAGTCCTCCCAGAGCTGTTTAATACCCTTGTGCCAAAACCGGCCATAAAACTTCCAAGGCTGTGTAGATTTCACTCTTTCTTATCCTAAATTCCACACCTTCCCGGGGTGCCAATTTTAACACCTTGCTAGGATTTCAGTGACTTTTACCAAGTGCTATTTTTTGCCTTCTTAGGAATTTTTAACAACCTTACCAGACCACAAGAAGAAAGAGAAACACCTCAAAGTGTAGGGCCTGAAAAGTCTGGGAGGCTGGGCTGCTGACTCTGAGTCAGGAGATGAAGCTGGCCTTCAGCGTCCAGGGAGAGTCCATTAGGGGAAACTTCCCAGATGCTTTAGAAAGACTTAAAGTCCCTATCTTTAGGGAAGGTGTTGGTAGCACCAAACATCCCCCTCGAGATGAGCTTAGTAAAATCTGGTTTGGCCACCACCACACACCCATTGCTCGGTAGTCATAATGGGGGCTGTTAGTATAATTACAGCCCAGTGACTCCTTACTGGGGTTGCATCATAACTCACAGGCCTACTGTGAACTCGAATTGCCTAAGGGAGGCAGCAGACATCTATCTGGGTCATTAGGGCTCCTTGTTGGCCCCTGGAAATATGTGAAGGACCTTTATTCAGTCACCAGACTCCCAAAGCAAAGAAGCCCTGTCCTGGGACAGCGCCAAACTGTTTACTCTGGATTCCTTGCTTCTGCTCTCTCCTGCTTGCAGACAGAAATGAGTGCTTGCCCTTTACAAAGACATATATACTAGGAAAAAAGGTCTATTTCCTTGATATGTCCCATATATCAAAGTGAGAACAAAGGAACACACCCCATTATATCCACACTCCTCTTAACCTGCCCCCACATAGAGTTTGAGTGTTTTAATGAATCCACTATCTTTCTATGTCTCAACCTTGTTCAATTAATGCCCAAACTGTTGAAGTTTGACCTGGAGCTTCTGGTTAGCTTCTCTGTCCTTTTATGACTGCCTCTACCATTCATATATACATATGAATGAGTGTTTTGCCTGAATGCACATCTGAGGTCAGAAGAAGGCGTCAGATTCCCTGGAACTGGAGTCACAGATGGTTGTGAGCTACCATGTGAGGGTTGGAACAGAACCTGGGTTCTCTGCAATAGCAGCAAGGAGCTCTCAACCACTCAGCCATCTCTCTAGCCCCATTGCCCCTGACATTCCAGAAGGCATTCTGACTGGCAACAAGAACAGATCCCAGGCTCATCTAGGTTTTCCCCACCCTAACACATGCAATCGGCCATCCTACAAGGAGAAGGAGAGCTGTGGAGAGGCTCAATTGGAAGGTGCTTGCTGTACGTGAGCACCGGCTCCCCAGCACCCACAGAAACTGTGGCATGCAAGTGTATAACTCCAGAAAAAAGTAAGATGGAGAGCAATAGAGGAAGTCTCCCAGTGTCTACCTCTGCCTTCATACAGGCATACATGGGCATACATACATGCACACATGTGCATATACCCCATAGCCCCAAAAAACAAAGTTGGGCCTTCTGAATATTTGGTGGTACTGTGAGCGCAGGAGGATGCGGGGTGGATACAGCTTGGCTGGCGGCAGAGACCAAAGGCTATTTGTCAAGGTCATGGTTCATACTCTATCAATTACTTAGCACACTGTAGCTTCCACCTGCTCTTCTTACCAGAGGAGCCTTTGGGGACCTTGGATACTGTGTCTAGGCTGACCTATACAATCCACCCCAGAGCTCTTCCCCTTCTTTCCCATCCTCTGTGGTAGGGAAAGGAGCCGGCCAGGTCTACTTCCCAGCCGACCACAATGTCACCACCTCTAAGAAGAGCGTGCCCTGCAAGGCTTTGGTCTCCAACTGCTCCCTCCAGAACACACCGGGAGAGAATGGAAGAAGGGGCAGCGGGACATTTGTATTGAGAGTCCCCTGGCGGGATGGTTTGAGGACAGGTAGGGTGTAGGCAACAAGATCATGAAAGTCCTTAGTGATTCTCCTTCTGAACCAGAGTTTTGAACCCAGGAAGTGGCACCAGAATTAGGGAGGAGGACTCAGCACTGGGGAGCTTTTGGTGTCTGGATTACGGAGCCACAGATGTAGGCGGCAGCCCATGTCTGTTCTCTGGGTGTGTGATGGTACTGGAAATTCAGATGTGCATGGGGCCTGGGCAAAGTTTATGTTTGGCCTGTTGAGTAAGAGGTGTTTCCTTTCAGATGGAACCATCCAGAGCCTGTTGCATGCATCAGTTAGCATTTCTAACATGAACCACAGGCAGAGGAAGCCTCCCAAGTTCAAGGCAGGTGGTGTGGGCTGCCTGCTGCCAAGGGGTACTCTCCAGAGGTTTCCACAGCTTGGGCCGCTGCTGGCTTAGACCACTTGGGAAGACTTGGGGACTCTTCTGTTTTCCTACTTCGCCTTTTGTCTGAGTCATTGCCAGGGTTCCTCTGATGTTTTTACTTAATACCAGAATTCCAACCAAAATTAACAAATAGCCCGGGAGGCTGGGCCCCAGAGTAGGGGCTGACCATTCTCCCCACGGCCAGCACTAGAGAGCAGGGAAGGGTAGTGCGTGTGTGTGTGTGTGTGTGTGTGTGTGTGTGTGTGTAGAACCCAGGCTACAGAAGCTCCTGAGCAAGTCTTGGGCATTCTAGAAGATTATCTCTGTCCCCCAACTCTTTTTCTGATGTACTCTAAGTCTCTGGTTAAACAATAGAGGCCAGAGAAAGAGAAAGTTCCCCCCACCATACACACAAAATCTTCCTCTCCCAGCCCCTAGCTTTCCCCTGGTAGTCTGTGGGGGCAGGTCTGGCCTGATCATCACTTGCTCCCACAAGTCAACCTCACCTCAGGCAACGACAAGAAGACCCTGCTGTGGCCTTTCTGGGGCAGCTGCATGTGACTGTGCTCCTCTGGGATGACACTCTTGAGTGAGACAGTGAAGCCATCTGTTTCCACTCAGAACCGGGACACAGCAGCATGGATCCTGTTTGTTTACCTAATTTAGTGTTAGGTTATTTTTCTTCCTCCTTTCTTGATTGCGAGAAAGTGCCAAATGCAATCAACCCCTTCCACCACACCACTGTTCCCTGCGCCGAGCCAGAGAAAGTCAGCCTGGAAAAATGATTACTCCCAGGCTAAGGCTAGGCCAAACGCCCGGTCTGAAGCCTTATTCCTCATGGTTCTGTACCATGGGCCCCACCCGCTGAGTTTGCACTCTGAGACACACTCTGTCCCTTCTCTCCTCCAGCTTGAGTTATACCATCCCTGCCTTGGGTTGCCCTTCCCGTCTCTCTGTACCAACCGGGATCCTGCCCCAATCTCCAAGCTATGCTGGTCTGCCATTGTTTCTAGCCCACAGCAACGGGGTGCTACGTATCAGTTCTCAGGACCAAAGGAAAATGTGACTCAGACCCTGCCTTCCTCCAGCTGCTCGCACAAGTGGAGACAGAAGGTGGGCATTGAAAAAGACAATTATCTCACCATGGAGAAATGGCAGGTGCTGGAGAGGGGGCACATTTACTTTGACAGAACTTCACATACTGAATCCATACCCATAAGAATGGACAACTTTTATGTATCAGTTAGAAATAAAAGGAAAACTACGGCTGGAAGGGAGAAGAAATTCCTCTTGAGTGCACGCAGGAAGTCCTCGAGTGAAGCAGGCCCTGGCCCCCTCAGTTCTCCCAGGAGCACCTGCCTGCCACCTCACCACCCCAGTGTCTTTCAGCCTGGGCTCAGATCTGAGTCCAAGTTGACCCCAGTGTGCCAACTGCTTCCCGGGGTTGTCTAGAAACGACACCTTTGCTATGTCAAGTCTTCTTCATTCACTGGGGTGGAGTGGCAAGTACATTGTCAGCTCCCCATACTTTTTCTGGAAAGGACGCGAACTGGTCTAACTCCTTGGCTGCACAATGCTCTCTGCTGTCAAGAGTGTGTGTGGGTCCCAGGTTTCTAGGTGTTAGGAGTCTGTCTGTAGCTTATCGAGGAGGGACCATGGAGCTCCCTGTTGGGCATTCAGCTCCAGGGAAGAAGTGGTAGGAAGCAGGACTTGGGCAACTTGTCCTACGGAGATGGAAGACATTGAGTATTTGGAGAGTCCTGCAGGAAGGTTGAGACAAGGACAGTGCCGTGACAGCCTGGATTCTTTGTAGGACCCCAGAAGCTCCCGCTGAGAGCTACTGAGCTCCCAGGCCACATGAGGGACAGTATGGAGATGCCTTACCGTATAGGGTCCCAGGTCCCTTTGGGGGCTCCAAGGAGCACTGGGAAATGAGCAAGTGTGCAGATTCTGAGAGCTATAGGAGTTTCATGGTAGTGAGTAGAGGCCCACAGAGAAGGACTGTTCATTTTGTCATTGCGACCTTAATTTATCACACTTTAAACTGACATGCATGAGAAGCTGGGTCACCAGGACAAGGCTCAAAGCCCTGAGCATGACACCAAGGCATGACTGGGTCCTTTTTGTCCTTTCTAGCTACACCTTCATGTTGTCACCACCCATAGCTCTGCCTCATTGCCCAGTCTACAGCTCTGCCTGCATATTCCCTCTCCCTGCCTTCCTACCTGCCAATCATCCACACAGGTACCTGGCACCCATGGGACACAGTCTTGAAGCCTCAGCTCGGGCTCCATCTAAAAAGCTTGGCCTTGTCTGGTCGGCTTCAATCTGATATAACCCCCACTGCCTTTGAGGGACCCATCCCCAGCAAGTACAGCCAGCTCCTTCAAAGCGGGGACACATCCCATACAGGTTCAGCAGACTGCTTGCTAAGCGTTGGTGGGAAGCTTGCATAGGGTAGATAAACTAAGTAGTAAATAAAGTAAATGAACTAGGAAGAGAATATCACAGGACTATATCACTCCAAGGTGTGTGTATATATATATCTGAAGACACCTAAGGCAGCATACCACACTCAGGTTTACTTCAGAATTGGTCACAATAGCCAAGTTACAGAATCTGCCTAATGTCCATTAACAGACAAATGAGCAAAGAAAATGGGGTGTATATATACAGTGGAGTTAATTCAGCCATATGGAAGAATGAAATCATGTCATTTTCTGGAAAATGGATACAACTGGAACTCATCATATTAAGTGAAGTAAGCCAGACTCAGAAAGACAAAAGTCGTGTTTTCTCTCCTTTATGAATTCCAGATTTTATGAAGATACATAAAATCCTATATATGAGGTCATATATATACACACACGTACACACCATGAAAGCAAAGAGACAGACCTGTGAAGGAAGGAGACTGGTGGGAGGCAAAGAGTAGGAAGGAGAGGGTATGAGAGGGTGAATATATTTATGCAGCCCATCACTCACAATGATGCACCAATTCAAACCATCTTTTCATGTGAGTTAAACTGGGTACAGTGGCTCACACATTTGGGAGGCTAAGGGTCTCACTGGAGATCTGAAGCCACAGTGCTGTGCAGGACTACAGTGAAATCCTGTCGCCAAAAAGCAAAAGGGGAGACTGGAGCAAGGGCTCAGTGGTTAAAAGCATTGGCTGCTCTTTCAGAGGACCAGGGTTCAATCCTTGGCACCCACAGGGCAGCACCGGCGGTCCAGTTCCAGTGGGGATGGTGCCCTCTTCTGGTCTCTAGGAGCACTTCATACACAGACGTAAATTCTAGTGGAAACACCCATACACACACACACACACACACACACACACACACACACACACACAAATAATTTTTAAAGCAAAATAAAAGGTAAATTAGCGAGAAGAGGAGGAGCATCCCCAGGATTCCTCGGGTGAAAAAAGCTTTGTGTCTTTGGTGTTCCTGTACTGCTGCAAAGGCATGGTGACCCCAGGCATGATGATGACCCCAGGCATGATGATGACCCCAGGCGTGATGACCCCAGGCATGATGATGACCCCAGGCATGATGGCCCCAGGCATGATGATGACCCCAGGCATGATGGCCTCAGGCATGATGATGACCCCAGGCATGATGATGACCCCCAGGCATGATGATGATCCCAGGCATGATGGCCCCAGGCATGATGATCCCAGGCATGATGATGACCCCCAGGCATGATGATGACCCCAGGCATGATGATGGCCCCAGGCATGATGATGACCCCAGGCATGATGGCCCCAGGCATGATGATGACCCCAGGCATGATGGCCCCAGGCATGATGATGACCCCAGGCATGATGGCCCCAGGCATGATGATGGCCCCAGGCATGATGATGACCCCAGGCATGATGACCCCAGGTATGATGACCCCAGGCATGATGATGACCCCAGGCATGATGATGACCCCAGGCAAATGGCCCTGCAAAGCCGGCTGCCACTCAGGTAGGTAGGGCACAGGTACTCAGTCCCATCAGTTAAATTTAGTAGAGTTTATTTAGCAAAACAACACCGATTTGTGAGCTGGGCTAGCGTCAGAACAGTGTCTTCAGGAGGCTTCTATAGGAAAACAGGAAAGCGGCTCAGAGGACCACTTAACCTTGCTACAGCTTAGCTAGACAACCAGTTACCAGTTACATCAGCTACATCCTCACACCCTCTCCTTCTACTCCCTGCCCCGCCCCTACAGGCATTAGTCCCCTTCTTTCACCATCTGTCTCTTGCTTTCATGCCATACATACATACATACAAACATGTACACACACACTGTAACATGAGGGGCCGGCTTGTTGGGGTTTCTGTCCCGCCCGGTACCCCACAGCCGGCATGCCCCAAAGAGAAAATCAATCACACAGAGATCTCTATAAGTTATAAAG
Organism: Myodes glareolus; assembly: GCF_982192425.1. Classification (NCBI taxonomy): domain Eukaryota; kingdom Metazoa; phylum Chordata; class Mammalia; order Rodentia; family Cricetidae; genus Myodes; species Myodes glareolus. The sequence goes on from NC_142030.1 coordinate 67,559,324, forward strand.
CTGATTGGCCCATTAGGTAAGGCTACTTATTAGTTCTTATGACTTATCTTAACCCATTATTATGATCGATGTTAGCCACACGGGCTCAGTACCTTTCTCAGTGTGACAGCTTACATGTTGCCTCTTCGGTGGTCTGCGCAGGAATGACAGAGGAACCCCTGCTTCCCAGAATTCTCCTGTTCTCATTGCATCACCTCTACTTCCTGTCTGGTTTTCCCGCCTATACTGCCTGTCTGGCCAATCAGCGTTTTATTAAAATATGATTGACAGAATACAGACAATTCTCCCGCATCAACACACCACATATATCAGTTCCATTTTAGCAATCTACAGTGCCTCCTAAACCACCCAAAGCTTAATCATGATTAAACCACATTAGCTTTGCCTGTTAGGCTTTGTGCCAGTAGCCAGTTCATTTTGATGATGATGGATATGGAGACTCTGCTTGACCATTCATCCTGCAGTTCAGGGGTCAGGTTAGCCTGTTTAGTCAAGAGGAAGTCAAATCACCCTTGGCTTTATCGAGAGCTTGAGAGAACTGCTCTGCTCCCCATGACCTTGACCATCCATTCCCAAAGGGCCGGCTCCTCTGGAGACATGATAGCTAATTCTGAGAGAACAGGTTTAGGGTTCCGGTGACGCAGACCACAGTGTGGACGGTGATGCTCAGGCATGAACTTGTAAGGGGTTAAAATCATGAAACAAAAATAGCCTGGGCTGCACACCTGTTCTAGGACCTGCCTTGCGGGGTTCCTATGTTCTTTTCTTCTTCTTCGTGTGGTTCAAGGCTCAAACCCAGAGCCTTGGACATGCCAGGCCAGGGCTCCACTGCTGGGCCACATGCCCAGCCCCTCCGTGCCCTTTGCTGTGATTCACAGGGCTCTCTCCATCTCTTTCATCTTGTGGTTCACTGGGAACATCGTGGACTTGGAAAGAATCTGCCTAGTTTCTTTCCAGCCCCACCAAAAACAGACATATTGGAGACAAAGGTAGTGCCTCACAAGCAACACTGTACTTGTAGGTCCTTGACTTCCTTCCACAGTCAGGTGGGAGTCATTAAATGCCAGTTTTAGAGGACGGAAAAATGATTAATGACTGATTCTGGGACACCTGGCTAATGCATGATGGGACGGCAAACTCCATTCTTCCTCTGCTGGAGCACACTGACTTCCAGCCTGGGGCTCCCAGATCCCCTCTGTCGCATGTCAACTGTTCTCCCTACTCTCGTGAGTTCTCAGTGCCTCTCCTCTCGCTGTTGTGACCTACACGGTAGACTAGACTGAGCCTGAGATGTCTGCCTGCACCATGAAATGGGACATTAAGAAACTGAAGACTAATTGCCACAGGCCATCAGCTCCATAGGAAGCTGGGCCTGGATAAGCCTAGGAAAGTGTGATGGCTTGTTCTTCAGCCACTGGGGTCTGTGAGGAAGCATGGCAGGGGCTAGCTCGCACCACTCTGCCTACCTAGGACCCCCATCTCCTAAAGTTCATTCTGCCCTCTAGGAGGTCTCATCAGGCTGGAGAGGTGGCTCGGTGTTTAAGAGCACTTTCTGATCTTGCAGAGGACCCAGGTTCACTTCCCAGCATCCACATGGCAGCTCCCAATCATCCACAACTCCAGTTCCAGGGGATTCAAAGCACACATATGGTGCACATACACAAACATGCAGGCAAAACAAATAAAATATTTTTAAAAAGATGTCACCTTGCCAGGAGCCTTCTTCCTGGTCCAAACTGACAACCAGGAGAAAGTAACCGCAAGCTGTGACACACTTGACGTGAACTTGCTTGGAATGGGACAGCAGTGTGGTGCTTCTAATTTTATATGACATTTTTATTGACGTGATATTTACAATAACATTAGAGGAGTTTAAGGAGTTTAAGAAAAGCCAGTGTGTAATCCTACCTGTTCCTCTCACACAGCCATTTTCCTTTTCCTCGGCCCCTTTAGAATCTTCAGCTAGAAATACTTGTTCTTTACTTAGCTCTAATCATGGTGTTTATAAGTAATTTTGTGTTCTGTTTATTTTACTCAGAACTAGCTTGTAAACACGTTTCTACACTCCTGTGTGTTCATGTTGGTCCCTCCTGACGTCTGTAGTCTTTTTAATGCTGTGTGTGTGTGTGTGTGTGTGTGTGTGTGTGTGTATGGGTCTGTTTGTCCATCTCTGTGTATCTGTGAGTCTGTCTGTCTGTCATGTGCCACAGTTACTTCCTAATAACTGAAAATTGAAGCTTCCCTTATAAACAATTGTGCTATGAGCATCTTTGCGCAGATATCTTTCTTTTTCTGGACTATATTTTTTTGAGCAGTTAGGCTCTGGGTTTAAGCATCAGCTCAGGTGTGCACCCCTTCGGCAAGAGCATAGTAGCTGTCAGCCTCTTCCAGCATCAGTGACCGCGAGGCAGGACCACTGTCCCCTTTCCACAGACGAATAGGCAGAGGTTCAGACAGAGGAGGCCATTCATCTCGCTCGCGGATCGAGGACAAAGAATCTAAATCCAAATCTCCTGGTCCAGAAAACTGTTGGCTCCACCCAGCTGCTGACATTTCTAAAGCTATGAAGTGCTATACAAAAACCAGGCACTAACAATTATTATTACTTCCACCCCCTGGAGCTTGGCTTGAACCCCTGCGCAGCCGGCACCTCAGACCTGCTACACCGCACACTTGGCCTTCATGAAGAGCTCTTGTTGGGAACAGTTGGGAGACCCCTGGGCCCAGTCTCCAGTTTCTAACACGGTGTGAGTCTCGATCAGATCCCACTGGCTCACCCCACCCTGTGTGCGCAGCGGTGAGGCGCTACAAACTGTCTGATAGCAATCCTCCTGGAGTAGGACATCCTGGGACAGATAGGGCTTCCAGCCTTTCTGACCTGCTACATGAAGCTGAGAGGGGATGGGCCTCAGGGTGCTCCATTCAGCACTGTCAGGTTATAGTCATAGTATTGCCCCGGCTGTTTGGTTGAGCCAACACAAATCCCTGGTTTTAAAGTGTTGGGGATGAAGGGGTGATGCAGGAGACAGAAGGAGGAAAGCGGGGGAAGGGTCTAAACTTTCTGGAAGTTAAATACTCCCCAAGAAACATTTCAATGTATAAAAGGCTGAGAAGCATATGGATTGAATTTTCCCAAAGAATACATATGGATTCAAAAATGTAATGGTCAGGGTGGGGGTTGGGTTCTTGTTGGATGCTTGGGTATTTTTCCCCCAAAGCACATTGTGGAGGATTTTACTGGCAATCAAACAACTTAAAACATCCGGAGATGTGAAGCAGACGTGGAGTCATGCAGGTGACCCTGCACCCAATTTGCCGTGGTAGTAAGCCACGTGTCTCTGCCACAGAGCACACATTTGTGTTCAGTCTGTTCACTCTCTGTCCCAGGATAGCATGTGTAGCCCCAGAGGATGTCATCGAGGCCTTGCCCTGCTGCACACTGCCACAGTGGCCTCCAGAGGCTTCTTGCCTGGGCTCACCACTGGAGTTGCTGGATGTTGATTAAAATTAAATGGAGTCCAGCTCTGATGTTACCCTCTTCATTGGATCATGACTTCCTCACCTGAAAAATGGGACCAATTACAACCCCAGTCTCCGAGGGTTAGAGAATTAAATATGTGAGGACACGTAACATGCCCGGAGCAAACCTCTAAGTACATGACATAATAGTACTGAGGAGCCAGCAAGATGGCTCTCCAGATAAAGGCACTTGATGTGCAAGCCTGGATACCTCAGTTTAACCCCCAGACGCAACAAGTTGTCTCTGACCTCCATGAGCATGCAACATACATGCCTACACATACATACACGATAAAAAATAATAATTTTAGTAGTATTAAAAAGCCAGGCATAATGGTGCATGCCTTAAATTCCAGCACTTGGGAGGCAGAGACAGGTAGATCTCTGTGAGTTCAAGGACAGCCTGGTCTACCATAGTAGGAGGCTGCTTGTTCATTTCCCAGCTACCCAGACTCCCAAAATAATGACGCAGAAACAATATTATTTAAATCACTGCTTGGCCCATTAGCTCTAGCTTCTTATTGGCTAACTCTTACATATTAAATTAGCCCATTTCTACTATTTTATATTTTACCATGATGCTAGTGGCCTACCAGCAAGGTTCCAACTGATAGCTAGCATCTTTCCCTTCTGGCGGCTCCATGGCTTCTCTCTGACTCTGCCTTCTTTCTCCCAGCATTCAGTTTAGTTTTCCCTGCCTACCTCTATTCTGCTAAGCCACTGACTGAAACAGCTTCTTTATTCATTAATCAATAAAAATAGCACATATGCAGAAGGACTTTCCACATCAGTCTACAGAGTGAGTTCCAGGCCAGCCAGGCTTACACTGTGAAACCCTGTCTCAAGAAACAAAAGATAGGAGGCTGGAAAGATGGCTTAGCAGTCAAGACCACAGCTATGCTTCCAAAGGACCTGAATTCAATTCCCAGCACTCGCATGGAAGTTCACAGCTGTCTGTAACTCCAGTTCCAGGGGATCTGGAATATTCACACAGACATGCATACAGGTAAAACATCAGTGCACTTATAAATAAATATTAAAAACAAAGAACAATTACACACACACACATATGAGGTACATATCTGCAATTAACTTGAGTGTTACTTTTTAAACACTGGGCCTTGTGAAGAGGATAAGAACCTACTGTATCAATCAAGATCAATCAGGCTACTCCCCAGTATCACAGTGACTCAAAGGGCTTCTTCCTTGCTCATCAACACTCTCCACGCATCTCGGGCTGCAAGGTTTCTGCTTTACCTGCTTCACTGAAGGACAATGACAGATAAAGCTGCCACCACCCTGGGAGGAACCGCCAACCACAGCACAGTGGGGGAATGAAGAATAGTAGTGAGTCCTGCACTGGCTCCCTGTTGCTCCTTTGGATGGTAGCACACACTGCTCGTGTGGTTTGTTGGCTGAGTAGACAACAGGAAATATGGAAGAGAAGGTTGGAGACATCGCTAAGTACAATATCAACTATGACTTTTCTAGGAGCCCGTGTCACATTTCTCTCTTCTCCTGTTCCAGGCGAAGGACATAGTAAGTTAAAGACATTAAACACATGCACAAATAAAAAAAAAAACTGGACATGGTGGCATATGCCTTAAAAGTGCATAGCGTATTGCCATATGCCATTAATCCCAGAACTCAGGAGGTAGAAGCAGGCAGATCTCTATAAATTCAAGGGCATGTTAATCTACAGAATAAGTTCCTGGCCAGCCAGGATTACATAGTAAGACTTTGTCTCAGTAAATAGATAGATAGATAGACAGACAGACAGACAGACAGACAGACATAGACACGTAAGTGTGAGCTAAGGCAAGCCTGAGGGTACTGTTCATCAGGCTATTCTGAGAGTCGAAGCATGTCAGATGACTCGCAAGATCTTCTCTTTCCTGTTCTACTGTAATTGTTCAAGTTACTTTTCACGGGCATGTCCCTGTGCAATCCTGCAAATTAATTCAAACGTTAAGTGGGATAAGAGCCACCCCGCATACGTCAGTTGACACCCCGTGATCCTTGCCCCTCCCCATGACAGAGTTCCTTACCGCTACCTCTAAGAACTTTCCTTGGAGCAGCTGCAGTCCCATCTAACCAGCTATCAGCCTTTCTCTACTTCAGCCTCACACCAGTGAAGGTCATATTAGAGCCCCGGCTCTCCGAGTGTACTATCTTCTGGGTCCTCCAGCCTGACGTCTCCACTATTAAAAGAAATGAGCCCATCATCAAGCTTGGGGTCTGTCTTTGGAATTTCATATTTTTCTTTTTTTCCATTTTAAAAAACTTGAGTTACCATCTGCCAGGTCCCTGCTATCTCCTTCCTTCTCCAAGCCTCCTCCCAGAGGGACAGGAGTTTGAACTCGTATTTTATTTCCTATTTATGGATGTTTGGCTTGTGTGTATATCTCTGCATACAAAGACCAGAAGAGGGCATTGGACCCTCTATAGCTGGAGTTACCGACAGTTGTGAGCTACTGTGTGGATGCTGGGAACCGAACCAAGGTCTTCTGGAAGAACAGCCAGTGCTCTTAAACATTGAGCCATCTTTCCAGCCCCCAACAAAGTAACTTTTTAAAACATGAATTGAGTATCCTCTCATTGAAATGTACTAACCTCAAAAAGGGTGAAGGCAAACTAGGCTCTTACATATACATGCACATACATACATACACACACACACACACATATAATATATGTACACACACACATTTATATCCATTCTCTCTCATAGGAGAATTCTATTTAGCTAGCACCACACAGAGGTGCCCACTGAACTGTCTATTCCTGGCGCTGCCTGAAAAGAGTCTAAGTATTTTTAATGGCAAAAGAATTCTCAGAGTCAAATATTGAAAATAAATTAGAAATCAGTCTAAGCGGGAGGAAGCAGCTGAGCATCGTTGAGGGGGTGCTTATGTGGTACCATGTGGTGGAAGGAGGGCTACAGTATGGGTACCAGTGGCCAGCAACAACTTCCATACTCCACTGAAACAGAGAAAACCTTCAAGGGGCCACTCTGGGTTTGGACAACAGGATGTCAGTCACAAGCATAGTATCCTGGCGTGGTGAGATCTTGAGCAAGTCCTAGAATCATTCTGGGGGCTCAGTCCCCTCTTGTGAAAAAGAAGAAGGATCCCTTGTGTCAAGCAGATGGGGAGACTTAAGTGAGTTACAGCTCTAAGGCTGGCAGCAATGCCTGGCACACAGCATTGCGCTGTCCCTGGTAGTGACTGATTGGTTTGTGGACCCTGGTTCTGGGGAAGAGACAGTCTTGGTAATAATTTAAACAGGATTTCCTGCCAATCTGGCAGGGAGGAACTTGGGTTCAGGCTGAAGTCAACTGGAAGAAAAGAGAAATAAGACCTTTCTTCCTTGTGTGAACCTGTGAGCCAAGAGTGTTGTCTGCTGTCTCCTGTACCAGGGACAACTGCATCTTAAAACTCTTAGGAGCAGAGTTCTCTGAGAGCTACTCACAGCTCCTCTTTGCTTTCCATGTCCGTCTCCCATATTAATCTTCCAAGCGAAACTGTGGCCTATGGAGGATGTTTACATGTAACCCACGGAATCTGTGACTTCTGAGTGGTTTTTGTGAGATTAAGGAGGTCAAGGCTGTCTTTATCAGGATCTTCTTCTGGATCACTCAGCTATGTCCAAGTGTACCACAGGGAACCTGCAAAGCAGAAATGAGTCAGGGGGGGCAGCATGAGAGGGTCACAGTCCCACAGTCCTCCTCTTTATGATGGGCAGGGGGCCACTAGCTGATGACTGTGGGCAGCCTTGTTAGAAAAGGCCAAGAGGCAGGCTGTTCCCCTAGAGTCTAGATAAGAATCCAGATCTGACCTGCGGACGCTTCCTCTAGCCCAGTGAAAACCACGCTGGACTTTCCATCTCAAAACTGTAAGAACCTAAATGTATTCTTACTTGCTTACTTACTTCAGCTTCTCAGTTTATTAGTTATAATAGCAACACAAAACAGACAAAAATAATCCAGCAAAAGAGGTTAGAGACCTGTTTTTGCTTTCCTGAAGTATTCTCTCCCTTCCCACAAGCCCATACTTGTCCTGTTCCTCTCCAGGGCTAATAAGTGTCCTTTGCATTAGGTCAGTTAAGCACTGGATGAGAGGCTGTGTGGCTCTGTTCCTTCAGCCATGTCCCTCCTCCTCACTGAGGTCATCACCCCTGTCCTCTGAGACCCTCCATAGCCTGGGTCCCATCTGCCTTTTTAAAAAAGATTTTATTTATTTATTGTGTATACAGTGTTCTGTCTCCATGCATGACTGCACACCAGAAGAGGGCACCAGGCACCAGATCTCATTGTAGATGGTTGTGAGCCACCATGTGGTAGCTGGGAATTGAACTCAGAACCTCTGGAAGAGCAGCCAGTGCTCTTAACCTCTGAGTCATCTCTCCAGCCCCCATCTTCCTTTTTTTAGACTTTCCAAAATCTGTTGCAAGATCCAGGTGTCTTTGCATGTGACTGACTAATTAAAACCAAGAGCTGCCAAGGTCAACAAAATGTAGTCTCTCATAAGCCATTGGTGGAAATGCATGAAATTGTCATTTTAGATCTAAAAACAAAACAACAACAACAACAAAACCCAAATTGGATGCCTATCAGTAAATCATAAAATTTAACCCAGGGCAAGGGAGGGTGTTCAATAGATAAAAGTGACACCATTACATCACCTGATGACCTAAGTTCAAAACCCCACACCCAAGAAAAAGCCAGACATAGTGACAGAGACATAGATTCGCTATTCCAGCACTGGCCCTAGGAGACATGAGATGGAGAACCATTCCCCGGAAGCCCGAGCACCAGCTCTCCTGACAGTACCAGAGACTGCCTCAGAGAGGATGGACTGTGAGGAGCAAAGCCCAAGGCTTTGTCCGTGTTGTGGTGAGAATGTGCAGCCTGCCTCACCCCGAAGTTCATGCCCTCCTCCCAGACTTTCAAGTTCACAGGTGCTAATGCCAAAAAGATCCAGGGTGTGGCCACAACAATCTGGCTCCCAAGGTGGGAACGGGGAAGAGGCTCCATCTGCGTTTGGAGTGATCAAGGGACATACAGACAGCGAAGACCATGTCAGTGACAGGCATCAGAATGGCCCGTTGAAGGGTACCCATTCATCCAGGCCTGTGTCTGCAGCAGAAAAGGACCTAGTTAGTGTGTTCAGCAGGTCCCCAGGGTAGAGGTCATTCAGGTTTTGTGCTCTGTGCTCCTTCAAGCCCTAGGAATTCTCCCAACTTGGCCACACTCTGCTCCAGCTGCAGTTTCTAGGCCAGACTCAGACAGACCTGCCTCACCCAGGGTCACACAATCAGAACTGAGAGTCTGTGCGCCTCGCAAGCAGCCAAACAGCTGCAGGAAACCCAGAGGTGAGACAAGTTTTCTGTTAGGCTGTCAGTTTCATCAGAAATCAGTGCCAGAAAGTGGCCCAACGCTCAGGGTGTGGTGTGTGTGTGTGTGTGTGTGTGTGTGTGTGTGTGTGTGTGTGTGTTCCGACACCATTTTAGGTTCATCTGAATCCTAAGAGGCACAAAATGAGGCTGGGAGGGAGTGGGTGCCCAAGGAAGTGGGTACTGCGGATCTGAGGCTGGAGGAGAAGGAAGGCATGGGGCTGCCTGCAGGCATTGGCAGGGAGCCCTCACCTCTGGAAAAGAAGCTCAAGTATTTTCTGCCTCTCTTCTCCTGGGGCTTCCTGTTTCCTATTTGGTCTCTGGTTTCCAGGCAACAGTGAATACCCCCCAAACTCCTGACACGCACGGGTCCCTCTCTCTGAAGCTTGCATCTCTAATGAGTTTCCCATCTGCCAGGTCTCCCAGGGCAGCCCATCCATTCTGCTGTCTCTGAAGGACAAAGGCAATTGAAGCCGCCTTGTGGTTTAGAGCTGTGTGCTCGCGTTTCCCCTTTTGTAGGTTCCTCCAGTTTAATGACCCTTCCTGCAAAGCCACTTTGGCTGGCGTGGGGGGCAGGGGTGCAGGATTTAGGGTTTCTGCTTTGATTTGGAAAAGCACCGAATCTGGAAGGCACTCCCAGCTCTGAAGCAAGGTGGTGGCGTCAGCATGGGGCTCAGTTCACAGGGAGGCTGACTTCTCTCCTAGAAGTGGGGACAAAGGGGGCTTTTCGGCAATCCTGGTGGGCTTCCAGAGAGTCTTGAGACTGTCTTAGAGGCCTGATGACCTGGTCTCTGAACACAGAGGGCCAGGTGGGAGCACAGTGTAAAACTGAGGGGAAGCAGTGGTTTTTTTTGAACAACTGGCATTCACCGTGACCACAGCAATTCTTATAAAGAAAACATTTAATTGGGGTGGCTCGCTTACAGTTTCAGAGGTTCAGTCCATTATCATCTTTTAGGGGGGGTGAGACGGGAGTCCATTACCATCTTGATGGGAGCATGGTGGCGTGCAGGTAGACATGGGGCTGGAGCTGAGAGTGCCACATCTTGACTCAGAGGCAACAGGAAGTCAACTGTCACACTGAACGATGCTAGAGCAAAAGAGACCCCAAAGCCCACCCACACAGTGACACACTTCCTCCAACAAGGCCACCCCCAAATAGCGCCACTCCCTTTGGGAAGGGGGGCATTTTCTTTCAAACCACCACAATAATTTCATAGTTTCTGAAGTCAAATATTACTTCAAAGCATAAAACACAAACAACAGTCTTGCTAGTGTTTTCCCTGAGACTCAACTCCCCGGGGCAAATCCCCTCTACTTCCTTTACCCATTCTTAAAATTTGAACTGCACACCTTTGTAGTGCCTGCCCTGTGCCACTGTGGGTTGGTAAGTGAGCTGGGAACCAGGCTGGAGACTTAAAAACATACACACACAGACAGAGACTAAGGGACACGGGTCATCCTTGATACAAGAATGCCAACTTTATTGTGCTCCAGGGAAGCTTATATAGGGATCCTTAACTGATAGCCACACCCTAGCTCTCAGGATCTTTCAGCTGCAGGACTCACCAGAACCCACTCCCCCGCCATCAGGGTCTGGTGCTCAGAGCAGCTGCAGGCACAGGTAAACAAGTTGTTTTGTTCAGTTCACTCCAGCAGGCAAAGGGTCTGAGGAAGGCAAAGAAAGTCAAGGGGTCAGGGGTCTGCAGCCCCCAGCACACCTTAAAAGCTATTAATCTTGATCTACTTTTCATTTTAGACATTTTTTCTTGACTGTCACCAGGAAAGAGGAAGATTTATCTCTCTTAACACACATCTTCCTGTTCCTCAGACACACACACATTCACACACTTCACTGGCCCCTGTAACCGTCAGCTGTATGACAGGAGAGTGGCTTGCAAAGCACAGTCGGTGTGGGGTGTGGAGCTAACGTCCTGTAGCACGGAAGAGCGACCGAGTCGGTGTGGAGTGTGGCGCTAACGTCCTGCAGCACGGAAGAGCGACCGAGTCTGCAGCGATTCATTATGCGTTTCAAAGTAACCAGAGGAAGAGAATGTGAAGATTCCAACGTACAAAGATGATAACACTTAAGATGGAAATGGTAAATACAGATGAGGCGTGGTGGGGCCACAACTTCAGTCCCGGTGTTTGGAGGAGCAGAGGCAGGCAGAGCTCTATGAGTTCTGGGCTAGCCTGGTCTATAAAGTGAGTTCCAGGACAGCCAGGGCTACAAAGTGAGACCCTGTGGAGAGAAAGAGACAGAGGCAGACTGTGACAAAGAGACACAGAGAGGAGATTAGATGTTATATATGTGTGTAGGTGTCCAGTGTGTGTGTGTGTGTGTGTGCGCGCACACACACACCTCTGGAGTCTAGGGCAAATACCAGAAGTCTTCCTCAGTAAGCCTCCATCTTATTTTGACACAGGATCTCATAGCAAGTCCTAGGGTCCCTCCTGTCTCTACAGCTCCCGCACTGTGATTATATATAGGCATAAACTCTCACATCTGACTTTCTATTTTAAGTGAGTGCTTGTACTTGCAGAAGTACTTTATGAACTGAGCCAGCCCCCAAACCCCAAATTAAAACATTTAAAAATGAAAAATAGAAAAAATTAAAATACTACGTATACATGTATTAAAACAAGCCATGCCCAGATACATATAATTAGTGCATATCAATCAAAACGTAATACCCAAAAATAAAAATCAATATTTAGTATTTATATTGTTTCTAGGTAAATCCTACTTCAAGTCCAGACTCATTTTCTTTCTTGTGGAGTCCCCACCCCTATCCCATCCCAATCCCCATCTAGGGTTGCCTTTATGGGACTAGAGAAACGACTGCATGATTCAGACCACTGATGCTCCTCCAGAGAGTTCAGTCTCCAGCACCCATGTTAGGCAGCTCACAATCTCCTGTAACTTCAGCTTCAGGGGATCTGACCTCTAAAGACACCCATGCACATGGCATACACAGAGAGACACACCCAAAAACATATAAATGAAAAATTAAAATGAATCTTAATTCTTAACAATAACTGCCTTGTTGCTTTGCTTTATTCTCCATATAATCTGCCATTCATCTTTCTCCATGCCACCCCGCCATGACCTAAATTCATAGTGGGCTGCTTTTTGTTGTAGGGTATTTGTACACTGTCTAAAGATATATTGTTACGATTGGTTTATTAAAGAATGGAATGGCCAATAACTAAACAGGTGGTGTAGGTGGGATTTCTAGGGAAAGAAAGGAAGAAAGGAGGAATCGAGGGGCAGGAGATGCCAGGAGACACGGAGAGAAAACAGGAGGTACAAGGTAGAAAAGAGGTAACGCCACCTGATAGAATGTAGTTAATATAAATGGGTTAATTTAAGTTATAAGAGCTAGTTGAAATAAGCCCAAGCTTAATGGCCAAGCTTTCATAATTAATATAAGTCTCCCTGTTGTTATTTGGGGACTGGTTGGTGGGATAGAGAAAGACTCCTTGTAGTTTTTTTCCCCCCTCTGAGACATCCCTCTCTTTCTAGATATTTATTTACTTTTCTGTTGCTTTCATAAGACACCATTCAAGACAACTTACAGAAGGGTTAAATTTGTCTTATGGTTCGAAGGCTCATGTTCCATCACGGTAGTGGGGCACGGCACGAGGAGGCAACCATGACTGCAGGGACAGGAAGCTCAGAGCGCACATTCACAACTACAAGCGTAGACAGAGAGGGCAAGCTGAAAATTTGCAAGGCTTTAATCTCAAAGCTCACACCCATGGATGTACCTCTTCCAGCCAAGCTGCACCACTTAAAGCTCCCCAAACAGCGCCACCATCTGGAGACCAAGTGTTCAAACACCCAGGATATGAAGCGTAGTTCTTACTCAAACCTCACCAGCTCTGGATCTCTTGCTCTTATCTGGTCCTGCTGTGTTTCCCTTCAGCACCATGCTGGAGCTTTCCATCTCCCTCCTGAGTTCCTTTCTGATCCTACTTTTCTCTATCTTGGTCTACTCCTCATTTTGGTGGTGTTACTGATCAGTACAGTCCTGAGCAAAGAGGGTGTAGAAGGCTAAATCACCAGGTCCGAAAACACGTTTTTCTTCACAAGGTGCCAAGCCCGGCCTGGACCGGCAGGCATTTCTCCACACTTTGAAGGCACTGTTCCTTGTTCCCTGACTACTGTATTGGATGAAAACCTCATTGTGGTCCTTTGTACGTGACTTCCCCTTACCAGCTCATCTCCGTGTTCTTGATGCTCAGACAACACAAGATTAAGTACCTGGCTGTGGGTCTCATTTCTCCGCAATGCCTTCATGCCCGTGATTTGTGAACTTGGCACAGAAAATTTTGCTCGTGTGTTTAATTGATGATGTGTTCCCATTTGCTGGTCTTTCTCACTCAAACTCCTGCAGTATGATATTTGACCTTTCTTATTTTCCATTTCTTTGACTTTTTTTTTTTATTTTACTCCCAGGAGATTTCTATAAAGTGGTATTCACAATCCTCGGAGGGCTAGAACTGTTATCAGTTTCCAAGAGTGGTTTCTTATTCACTCATATTCCTTTCTTTAAATGGCAACCCCCCTTCTTAAAAAACAAACAAAAAGTTGAACTGTAAGCCGGACATGGTAGCACAGAAGAGAGAAGGTCTCTGTGAGTTTGAGGCCAGTCTGGTCTACATAGTCAGAGACACATAGTGAGGCATTCTCAAAACACCAAAAGGAAAAAAAAAAAAAATTAAACTAGCCCAAGAAAAAGAAAAAGACTAGACCTTGATCCTTCTAAGGATCACTGTAATTATTTTAAGGGATTTTTCTGTATCTTACATTCCTTTTGTTTCCTGAATTCTTTCTCTGCTTATTTATTTGTTTGTATGTTTGTTTGTTTTTGGTATCAGTCTTTAACATTCAAAGTTGTGTAGTGTGGCTAAAAAAACAAACAAACCCACCAGTTGGGGCGGGGTTGGGAAGACCTTTAGTGAGATATATAAAAAGCCTCCTTTCAGGGGAGAGAAAAAACCTTGTTAAGGAGACAAAAGTCTGATCTTTAAAAAAAAAACTGAGTAAAATATTTTGCTAGGTAAATTCATTAATATAAAATGAAAAATCTCAAATTCGGCTGTATTTTGCTGAGCATTGTACTTTCTGAGCTCTGTTTTAGAAGCTCCTGGTACCCGAAGAATAAAGAATTAGTTTGCATTAATTCTTGTTTTTACAAAAAAAAACAAAAACTGTATAACCTCACTTCCAGTTTTGAATTAGTTACCATTCGTCAACTGATGGCAGTTTATTAAGAGGAAGGAAGCTTGCCCTGCTCTTAGAGTTTAACTCAGAGCCCGAGGGTCTTAGACAATCAGATGACAACCAAAGATATCCCAAGTCAGCAGACCCCAAGTTCCTTGTCTCACACCCAAGGAGAAAACAAGAAACACAGATAAGCCATAATCAGAGCAAGCACAGATTCATTGAGGAAACCGAGAGATAACTTAGCATTTTTAGTTTTAAGGTGGCACAAACCTAGAGTCATCCAGGGAGAGGGAATCTCAACTGAAGAAAATATCAATTTGGGGACTTTTTTTTTTTTTTAAAACAAACTACCATACTTTTTCTTTTGGATGTGTTTGGTGTGTGGGCAAACATGCTGTGGTGTGTGTGCGAAGGTCAAAGAACTACTTGCAAGAAGAGACAGTTCTCTCTGCTACCATGTAAACCCCCCAGGTTAAACTTGGGTCACCAGACTTGGTGGCAATTACGTTTACCTGCTGAGCAATCTTTCCACCTCTCAGATTTGTTTTTACTTTCAGATTTTGTTGTTTCTTGGAACCCCATCCATAGGATTTATTTTTTAAACTAGGATTGCTAGGCAAAGTCTAGCATTGAGCTATATAGTCACGCTTGTTTTTATTTTTGAGACAGCCTCACTTAGTAGCCCAGGCTGGCCTTGAACCCACGCTTTCTGTGAGGCAAGCCTGTAATTTACAATCCTGTCTGAGCAGCTGGGATTCCAAACCTGAACCAGACAGACCCAGCCCACTCACAGCACTCGGGGAAAGGTTATACTGCATATATAAACTTACTACTGTTTATTTCATCCCAACAAAGTTCACAACACCAGAAGAGATCCCAAATACTCCTACAGCTACCAGGAGGGTGATTACACAGCTACCGGCTCTCTTCTGTGTACCTTTGTCATTGTTTCCAAAAGAGCCATCCTTAACCTTCAACTATCTGTCAGCATTTTGTTGCTGCTCAGGACCAGATGTCAGCAGAGTCCTTGAAAGCCCTGGTGTCTCTGTGCTGGTGGCCAAGCTTCAGTGCTCACAGGAGAATTAGAATGGTTTTGTTCTCGGTTTTCCCAATTGATCTTTCTTAGGATTCAAGATTTGGAAGGCATCCCTTCATGGAAATGCTAGCTGGGGGCGTTCTTTGTCTAATTGCTAAGACTCTTGGTAAACAAAGCAGCATCCAATCTGGGCTACATAGAGAGCTCCAGGATAATGAGGGCTGCAGTGAAATGCTCTCAAAAAGAAACAAAAACAAAACAGCATCACGGATGAGAGCGTGATGGAGTAGTGCCCTGGCCCTCACATGCTCAGAGCCACTGAGGTACCAGGCTGCCCAAGGGCTACCCCGGAGCTGTCAATCACCCAGTCCTGTTCTGGTTTTCAGCATCCATCCAGCACCATCTATGTACCAAGAACTGTGCTAGGGATTGGTGGTGCATAGATATGTAAGGCACAACTTCTGCCCTCCAAAGATAGCGGCATCAAAGCGGCAGTATGTGCACAGTCTTACAGGGCCTAAGGAGAGGGTGGCCATGACCCCATCCTCTCTCCTCTCTCGCACCTCTTCGTACTAGAGTTCACCCCCACCTCCAGGGATAAAAGCTGCTTTCCTCTGAAATGTGGCAGCAGTCTCTAGGCAGTCCTTTGTTCAGAGCTAATGACGACTGCCATCTCTCAGTGTGTCTACAGTCCCTCTGCAGCTCCCAGAGGAGCAGACAGCGAGAGCAGGTTAGATAACCGCACTGCATTTGGCATCCATTTTCTGACTGTCAGTCTCTAGAAAGTCACATGATCCTGGAAGGAAAGGTGATGCCCAGGAGAGGCTGGGGACCCAGATTTGCTGTTTCCCCTTTGGAAGGAGTTGGAGTTGAAAGGACAGGAAACTCCTTCCCCGGAAGCCATAGAAGTTGGGGAGTAGAGAGCAAATATGGTGGGTCAGTTCCCGGAGGAGGGTGGAAGGGGAGGGAGAAGTGGTGGGTCCCATGTAAAGGTTGATTTTGCACAGCGCTAAGAAGGGTCAATTAAGCCTGAAGACACCTCGCTTGCAAGGATCCTCCTAAGTTTCCAGAAGAGAGACCCCAAAACAATTGTTTTTGCACTTATAAAATTCAGAAGTGTTACTGTATTGGCCACAATGATTTCTTGTTCCATTCTGACATCCTTAGTCACACTGAAGTTGAACGGAGGTTGAAAAGGCTGTAATCAGTTTTGGCCTCTGGCTAGAGAGAAACTGAGTTAAGAATATGTTTATCTATATGATATGCAGTCATTCCTGTCCAACTAAACTCATGCCCAGTGGTTCCTCTGTATTTAAGTCATTTCATAACAAACTGCAGCCTAATTTGGTTTGCTGTCCCCAAAACTAACTTAGGGGTCCACTGAGTCATTGTGGCAACTTTGGTCAGTCACAGGTGATTCCTGATTTGAATTTGGTAAAATATCAAGTGATAACCAAATAAGCCATTTTTTTACGTCATTTCTGGTTTTGCCCATTCAATGTTATCTGAATATATTATGAATACAACATTCTGATCTCAAGGTCCAGCCGAGTAAACCAGGAACAATCACTACTTAAGGTCTTTAGATTGCTTGTGATCTAATCATGTGACACTCTGGCAGCTGCCCTCACTCCGCATGTGAATGACTTCCAGGACTGTCCTTACTGGCTACCACTTTCAAACTCAGTGCAATGTGAACGTGACCCTCCATGGCCAGCCCCGGAAGTGGATGAGAAGTGTACAAGAGAGGAAACTCAAACCTATTCTGAGTCAGATGCCACCTTGTGAAAAGTCCTTTTATCTACTGCGAATGTGAAAGCTGGGTTTGTCCTGCTGAGATTGTCTTTGGTCGGGAATACTTTCAATAATGGAGTGTACACAGGGGACCGCGACATGCTTTCTCTCTGTTCGGGCTGACGGAACATGTCGCTCTGGCTGTCTCCTGAACCTGTAAGCTACAGGTTTAAAGGCAACATTATATAAATGTCCGATCAACCGTCTTGTAGAAAAGACTGTACTCCATAGCTATTCTTCTCTCTTTTAAATAGAAGATGATACTGTTGACACGTGAAGTGATAATCAAAGCCTAGACATCCAAAAACAAATGAACACACACACACACACACACACACACACACACACACAACGATCAAACAGGGCCAGCAGGCGTAGTCTGAGGTAGACTGGGACCCCAGGCGCACCATAGGAGCATATGGCTGCATAGTTCAGTCTTGCCTCCCTGTTGTGAGACCCTCCTGCCTATGCAGTGGCAGCCCACCTCCTCTCAGGAAAGTCATGTGATCTTCACACCACACGATGCGCTACCTCACCCTCACTCTTGGTCCCTCCTGACGAAGGATTCTAAGAGGCCACAATGATCCGAGTCTCGGGGAGGACTTTGCGGTTATTCCAACTCTTCAAAAAGACCTCAGAGAAAGCTGTGGGGCCCAGGACTGTTCCCCTCACAGTTCTCCTGGCCAACCCTAAAGGGATACTGACCCCGTGTGGCCATATGTAGAGGTGCAGCAAGGACAGAAGAAAAGAGGCCTCAAATCTTTTCCCCTTTACCTTAGCCAAGTGACCCCCTCAGTTCTTCCTGAGCAATCCAATTCTGTTCCCAGCTGCAGCCCAGAACAGCTGGCAAGGGACCCAGTCCCATCAGGGCCCACTGACTCGTCCTTCTCTGGTAACTTGTCTCCACTGACACATTCAGATCTGAGCTGTTCGGGACCATGATTTCCCAGGTCACCTGAGTTCATCTAGGTGATGGACAGCTGTTTGATGGAGGACATAACGGATTTTGACAGGCTGGGAGGGGGCGGTGTCCGTGTCTCACTCATCTTCAGGTCTCCTTGAGAGCTACGTCCCCCAAATAGAGAATGTTCCATTAGTAACACAGCTAGGCATATGTTTGCATTCCTGGATTGTAGGTGTCGACTGGGCCTGAGCAGAGGCAAGTTGACAGAGAATACACATAGCAGGGCTGAGAAGCCGGTTGCTTCTCAACAAGGGTTTCAGTTAGACCGAGCGCTGAATCGCGTGTTCTAGAGGCGTGAGTCCCCAGCCCCAATTGTATGCTCTTTCCTTGACCACAAGTTGTCTAGAAGGAAGTAGCCCTGCATTCTACAATCAGGACTAGAAGGATTCTGGAGAGAGTCAAGCATTCGTCTCATCCCTGACTCCATTTAGTTCCTAGCACATTCTTCTCAGCTCTCGTTCTAGGCATTCTGTTCTCTCCAACATTGTGATTAAGCTTCCATGTCATGCCTGGACAGTTGAGGAAAGAAGGGCTCAGGAGATGTAAACAGCTGTGTCTCACATCCCAGCCACTTGGATAAGAAGTCCAGCAAGGGGCTGAACAAAACAATAAAAATAAACACCAGGTGGCCCATACACATGCCGGCCTTGACAAGTCACAGCTTCTAAGAGAACCAATGCTAACAAGTTCCTGCCTTACCCACTTCGGTCCCCTACCCCACCCCATGCAGCAGAGCCACCACCCCAGCAAGTGAGAACAGGTAGACTAGGTACACCCCACACCCACCCCCCACACATGCTGTCCCTGCTTAAAACTCTCTGGCATCAAAATAAACATAGCACAATTGTTTTCAACTAAGTTTTCTTGCTTTTTTTGCTTGAGGGTTTTTGTTTCTTGTTTTGTTTTGTTTTGTTTGCTGTTGAGACATGATCTCATGAAGCCCAGCAAACTGAACTGTCAACCCTCCTGCCTCAACCTCTCAAAGAGTGGAATTATGTTAGAATGCTGGTCTGTATCTTTAGGTTGAAACCCATAGCCTGGATCAGGCCACACCTCCGCAGCTCTCTCTGGGACAGAGTTAAGAAACAATCTGTGCTGTGACCTTAATCTGGAATATCTGGGTTTTCCCACACTTGCTGTGTGTGCTATGTAGACCTAAATCACGTGCTGTGAAACTTCTTGCCACTTCCAAAAGGTTATAATTTCGGAACTTTTCTCTTTGCTCTTAGGATTGGTCCTGAGGAGATGCCTCTGGCATGTCACCCAGGAAAATAACATAAAGGTTACTTTCTGAGGAGGTTCTGCCCCTCCCCACCCCCACCATCCTTCTCAGTCACAACTACCTCTATCTCCCTCTCTTCTTTATTCATATTCTTTCATAAAAGATGCATTTCTATTCTTTTTAATTTTGTGTGTAGTATGTGCATGGGGCGCTTGGAGACCAGAGGTGTTTCACCTGGAGCTGGAGTTACTTGTTGAGAGCCACCCAACATGGGTACTGTTGTACCCAGGTTCTCAGGGACAACAGGGAACTCAGGTTCTCTGTGAGAGCCTCAAGCTCTCTTAACTACTGAGCATCCCTTCCAGCGCCTCGTGCTTACTCTTAGTGAAGCAAGCTTCTCTATAGGCTTTAAAGGGAAGCCTGACCTTCCCTCTTAGGCCCTGTCATGTTTAGGTCTCCATATATCGTATTATTTCTTTCTAATGCTCCCAGAATCCTCAGCAAAGGTCAGTGGGTTCCAATAAAAACTCAGGCCCTTGAGGGAAGAAGTGTCAATGGTCAAGAGGAAAGCAAGTTTAGCTGCTGGGCCTCTGTTTAGGGAGGAGGGTGCATAGGCACATGATTCAAAGATGTTAAAGCATGAAGTAGTGGTTCATTCAGTTACCCAGTCAATATTAATTCACTCTCGGTTTGGGGTTTGTCTGCCATGCTGAAGACACCTTTTCTCCAATGCAGTCATTCGCAGTGATTTCAGGAGTTTTTATGATCACAGAACAAAAGACAGACCCAAAGTAAGGCATTTAAAAGAACACCTTGGTGGGAAGCTCATAGGTGGGTTACAGCGAAACGTGAAAGTCTGAGCTGCAGACACTATCGTTCTTAGCTTTGGGGCTGGTGGAAGCTAAAAGTTAACTCCATTAAAACATTCCGAAATGCTTCATGCCGCTGTTAGGTAAGACAACAACGAACAGAGAGAGGTTATTAAAGGGGCAAATAACCCAAGACTGTCATCTCCAGATCTGGACAGTTCCAACTTTCCACAATCAAGAGTTCTAACCAATCAATCAGCTTTGGAGACTCTGGAAAGTTCAGTTCACATGACCCTCAGCTTCTCTACCTAGACTGTCTCACTACTGCCTGGGAGGACTCCAGGCTGCTTTCCCGGGTACACCCCAAGCTTCAATACCCCGCTCAAGACTTTCCTTGCTTCTCTTCCCTGGGAAAGGCACATAGGATCCTGCATGGCCAAGTTCCTGCCACTCTCCCAACACATCCTGACAACTCTGTGAACACAGGCCCCCTGATCCCCCATCCCTCCACATTCCAGGGTCTGGAGTCTCCTTCCCGAGGCTCTGTCTTCTCCACCAACACTGATATTCTTTAAGGTCTTACTCCAGTGTCACATCCTTTGCTGACCCAGGAGCAGACATCTGGCCGAGAAGCAGTCTGCATCCTTGCTAGGAATTAGGATGGTGAGCGATGGAGGGCATCGCCCTGGGAAAGGCTGCTGCTAATCCAGAAATGCAGAAAGGCTTCGGGATAATTAAGGTGAGAAGCCATGAGTGACAAGACAGACACAGGGAGTCACTGAAGCAGGGATCAGGGGCCCTGAATGGCCTGCTCATGCAGTACCAGGTCTAGAACTCAGGGTTTTCACTGTGTTAGGCAAATATTCTGCCAACCAAAGCACATCCTCAGCCTCATACTTTGTATTCTTAATAATTTATTATTAATAATTAATTACATTTTAATTAATTTATTTATTATTAATTCTTAGTAATAAAATGGGTAGGTTTGCCAGATCTAGCAAATGAAAATACTGCAGAGGGTATCCTAATTTTCAAAATGTTCTCTGTCTGAAATTTAAGTAGCCCACTGTGAGGATTCCAGAGCCCTGTGAGTTCTGAGAACAAGCCCTGTGGCCTGTTGTGTGTATGTGCTCAATAAACACAAAGGACTGTTTCGCCAGACATACAGTGAGTGGTACTCCGGTACTGCTGTGTGGATTCTACAGTCTGCACACACAGGGCCGACAGGTACTGCTGTGTGGATTCCACAGTCTGCACACACAGGGCCCACGGGGACTGCTGTGTGGATTCCACAGTCTGCACACACAGGGCCCACGGGGACTGCTGTGTGGATTCCACAGTCTGCACACACAGGGCCCACGGGGACTGCTGTGTGGATTCTACAGTCTGCACACACAGGGTCGACAGGTACTGCTGTGTGGATTCCACAGTCTGCACACACAGGGCCAATGGGTACTGCTGTGTGGATTCTACAGTCTGCACACACAGGGCCAATGGGTACTGCTGTGTGGATTCCACAGTCTGCACACACAGGGCCAATGGGTACTGCTGTGTGGATTCCACAGTCTGCACACACAGGGCCCACGGGGACTGCTGTGTGGATTCTACAGTCTGCACACACAGGGCCAATGGGTACTACTGTGTGGATTCTACAGTCTGCACACACAGGGCCGACAGGTACTGCTGTGTGGATTCTACAGTCTGCACACACAGGGCCGACAGGTACTGCTGTGGTTTAATGCTAGTTTTCCCAGCATTAGGACTTGAGTTCAGATCCCCAACACTCACATGAAAAGCTTGACATTGGGGTACAAAGACAGCTGGATACCAGAACTCACTGGCCAGCCTAGCTAATCACTGAACTCCATGTTCAGGGAAAGACTGTCTCAAAAACTAAGCAAACACCCAACACTAACCTCTGGCCCCTACACACACACACACACACACACACACACACACACACACACACACACACACGGGCATATGCCCCTCATACACAGCAAAAAAAGAGAAATAACAGAAAACTTCAGTGTGGTGAATATGGAATCATACGGAAACTGGCGTTTCCTCAGTCACGTGTGCAGGCCGTACATGAAAGCTCTTCCTGTCTCCCATCTGAGCTCCCTGCCTGCCCCGCTCCCCCGCCTTGGCAGGCTCTCTCCCAACCTCTCTGTTGGAACCATGCCGCTGGCACCTAGGAGTTTGTTCCGTGAGTGAGTGGCATGAAAAGTTGTATTGAGCCTCTGGAATCCATGTCTAGCTCCTGCAGGACCGAAGTCTGCGGAAGCGGGCGTCAGTCAGAAATGAGTCGCATATGTCTGAAGAGCAGCCACAGAGCCTCAGAGCAGAGCTCCCATCTCCTACAGTGGATGCTGGGTTTGGACCCGCACCCACATTGCCCTCCAGAGGGTGAGCGAACCCTCAGGGCGCAGCCCCTTCCAGGATTAGAGACGGAGCCCTGGAGAACGCGAAGTTCAACTGTCCCCCCCAAATCCCCCAAGCCCCATGAATAAGCTCAGTCTTCACTCCAGTTCATGAAAGGAACACTGTCCCAAACCGCCCTGGTTCCTGCTGCTCTCAACCCCAAAGGCTGCGTTGCTGGAAGACCTTCTTTGCGCTCTCACAAGGACAAGGAAAGGCTCTGTCTGCGGTGTTTGACTTCTGGGTGGGTTTTTGGGCTGTTGAAAAGTTTGCATTTACTTGTGAATTGCCTGTCTGTGTTTGTGAGTGGAGGAGGGCACAGACTTGAAGGGTCAGAACTGTTTTTAGTTTCTGTGTAAGTTTCTCCAGTGCTTAACACTCATTGAGTATCCCGTATTTATTTCCGGGCCGTTACATCATTGTTTGACACATTTTATAACCTGAGGCATAGAGAGCCTTCCTTCATGTAACAAACCGGGGCCTAAGGGAGAGACGTTGTGTGACAGCCCTAGATGTGAGAACGTGAGCCCGGATGAAGCCCGCTTAGCTCTGTGGAGGAACACAGGAACACTGTATGTAACAGCAACGACAATGAATCCAAGGCAGACATTCATTTCTTGTAAGCAAAAGAAACCTGTGACAGATTTATTTCATAGATCAAAAGCAAAAATAGATGTAAAATGCAAGAAAAAGAAAAGAGAGGGCCAGAGATGGTTCAGTGTTGAAAGGCTCTCGCTGCAGGTCAAACGCCCTGAGTTCAATCCCCAGAACTCACACAGAGGTGAGGAGAGCATGAAGTCCACAACATCGTCCTCTGACCTCCAGACATCACACACACACACGGAGCGCACACATGTGTGCACGCACACAGTTTAAAGTAATGAGTGTTGCATTTCCTTGGGTCCACTGCGTCTTAGCTGGCATTTGGATGCTGTGTCCTTGACAGCGGGTGGGGCATCAAAGCAAAAGGATTCCAGTTGTCTGATTCTTCAGAAGGCTTTGGGAGTGAACGGTGCTGTATTTGTGACAGATGTCTTGTTACTTCTGGGAGGACACCTCCAGCTCTACGCAGGCCTACCCAGGACTTTCATAAAGTTCTCAAGGGCAAGCAAATGAAATCACCTTAAATTTAAAAAAAAAAAGGTACAAGTTAAATGAATTTTATTATATCTTCAGCATAAACTAGCAAAGACCTTTTAAAATGTGCTAGTAATTAATTTAAGGAGTGATGTGGGATGTCCTCCTGTGTGTGTGTGTGTGTGTGTGTGTGTGTGTGTGTTGCTACTTCTAGATACAAAGAAGACATTGTAATAAGCTGGGCCTAGTTGTGCACACCTGAAATCATGAGAGTCATGAGCTTGAGCCCAGCATGGGTTATCCAGTGAGACTGTCTCCAAACACACACACACACATACATACAGAGAGAGAGAGATCACAAAAGAATATGTACAACTGATATACTGTTAAATTAAAAAATCTGGAGGTATAACTTCCCTACCATGTATGGAGGCCCTGAAATCTATCTCCAGCACTGAAAAAAAATAAAAAGTAGATTTCAAAAGACTACACAAAGGAGTCCTGGGGAAGACAGCAGAATGAACACCTGTGGACCTTTGCTCTTCTCCAAGCCCCACGTAGGTAATGAAATGAGCTTTTCTTTGCTTGTTTTGTAACTGTAGCCCAGAGTGGCCTCAATCCCTCACCTCAGCTTCTCACATGCTGGGATTATAAGCATGTGTCAGTCATTCTCAACTTCAAGGGATATTTGTAAAAGTATATATCTGCAATATAGATATATAAAATAAGTGCCAGGTATGGTGGCACACATCTGTAATCTCTGCACTTGAGAGGAAGAGTCAGGAAGATCAGGAGTTCAAAGCCAGCGTGGCTTACATGTGACCCTGTCTGTCTCAAACTAAACAAAATAAGATAAAATGAGGGTGTACATAGTGAATGACCCACACAGAGAGTCCCAGCATGCCGCTGGAAGCAGACCCCAGGTGAGGACCGCACACAGCACGGAGAATGGAGGACAGCCAGTCAGTGTAGGCAAGTCAGAAAACGGCAAGACAAGGCTGCTTCTATAGGTGAAATTGGATGGGTGTGGCGGCATGCACTTAATCCCAGCGCTAGGGGTGGGGAAGGCAGAGGGATTTCGGAGTTGCAGGCAGCTAGCTGGTTTACACAGCAAGTTAAAACAAAACAAAACAAAAAACCTCTCAAAATGACATTTAGAACAACTGATGCTTGAGTTTGTAAGGCGCTACAGTCAATTGGCCCAGCTAATCAGATGACAACAGTAACGACAGAAGCTACACAGAGGAGAAAGAAAAACAACTAACAACTCCCTCTAAAATAAAAGAAAGCTCCCAAAGGAGGAAAAGGCATATTAATTAAGGTCCAGTCAGAAACCCCAGACCTCCTGCCCACCGGCCCAGGGCTAAGAAGTCCACGTTGAGGTGTACACGGTGGCAGTGGACACAGTCATGGCTCTTTGAGTGGCAGAAAAAGCGAGGTGGTGCACAGATGATGAGCAAGCTGGAAATTCCTAAATGTACTTAAACTCCACTCTCTAGAATGCCAGGGAAGATCATCGAGGAAAAGGTGACTCAGAAGAGGCATGAGGGGGAGAAGCACTGGGGAAGTCGCGGAACAAGCCGGGCCCTAGAGAACTGTGCTTGGGTTAGGCTGGCAAGGAGGAGCCCGCCACAACTAAGGAAGGTTCTGCGGGTGGTGCCTCTCCAGCGCCCTCTACTGCCAAGATTTAACATGGTGCTACTTAGCACAGCCTCTGGATCCAGCAACAGGAGATTCAATTAAGAGTGGGTCAGAAAATTCAGGAAAGTTATATATGAACATTTGCAGGCTTTTTCTCGTCCTTATTCTATAAACAGTACAATGCAACCATTTACCTAGCAATTTTTCTTCTATTTCCTTTTTTATTGATATTTATTGAGCTCTACATTTTGCTCCCCTCCCCGCCTCTCCTCTCTTCCCTTCAATCCTCCCGCAAGGTCCCCATGCTCCCAATTTACTCAGGAGATCTTGTCTTTTTCTACTTTCTACTTCCCATGTATATAAGATCTATGTAAGTCTCTCTTAGTGTCCTCATTGTTTTCTAAATTCTCTGGGATTGTGGTTTGTAGGCTGGCTTTCTTTGCTTTATGTTTAAAAACCACCTATGAGTGAGTACATGTGACAATTGTCTTTCTGTGTCTGGGTTACCTCACTCAAAATAATGTTTTCTAGTTCCATCCATTTTCCTGCAAAATTCAAGCTGTCGTTATTTTTTTCTGCTGTGTAGTACTCCATTGTGTAAATGTACCACATTTTTCTAATCCATTCTTTGATCGAGGGACATTGAGGTTGTTTCCAGGTTCTGGCTATGACAGACAAAGCCATAGTGATTATTTTTATATTGTACTGTATGACATAAAGTATGTGTGTAGGTCGTTTGCAAACATTGTAACCTTTTATAAAAGGGATTTGAGCATCTGCAGATTTTGATATCCTGTCTGGTATGGCAGGGACAGAGGGTCTCACAATCGGTTGGCTACAGACACTAAGAGATGGCTCTACTTCTAAGGCCCAACACCATTTTCACAGAGCAGGTAGTAAAGGGTAGATTTGGAGCTAATGGGCTTTGAATAAAAATAGGTACAATATCTTCCAGGTGAAGAGAAAATGAGGTAAGATCCATAATATCCTTGGCTCAGGCCTTGTGGGACAAATGAGTTCAGTTGTAGTCACTATAATGGGTGATTTCTTAGCCAAGGTCCTTTTTCTTTCTGCTCTTTGGGCAGTTAAACAGGTTCTCAGAGAAGACAATGGCAGTTGACTGTTGGATTCTCTGGAAGACCGCTGGAGTTTGACTGGGGTGTACACATGGCAGTTAGTCCTGTGGGTGGTCTGTAGGCAATGCCACAGTGGAGGGGACTTCGTGCGAGACTGTCACCAGCGGAGTATTTGTGATAGTCCAGGAGAGAATTAGCAAGCCTAGACAAGTGGTGGGGAGTGGAGACGAGCTAACTCTGAGCCACTCCCAAAGAAGTCACTCAGGTTCCACCCCCACCAACCTCAGCCATGACAAGGAGTGACCCAGCTGGCTTGAAAAGAGCTAGGCCTTAAAGGGCAATGACCTTTCTACAAAGAGTCCCTTATTAGTCGAGGAACTTTGGGCTGTGTGTGACAGGAACTCACTAGCAACTGCTTAAACACTCGACATGAGTTAGGAGTTCTAGAATTGCTTGTTCAATGGCTCAGAAGGATCTATGAAGATAATGCATGTTTATATTTTATCAGGGTACATCTAAATTGGCACCCCACTTTGGAAAACTGTCTAGATTCTCTAATGATGAACATAATCATACCCAGAGACCAGCAATTCTGCTTCTAGGCACATTCGGGCATTTCACATAGGAGAAATCACTCCCAGAATCACTATTTTTAATAACACGAGTTAGGAAACTATCTACATGCCTGCCAAGAATCAAAATGGATAAATTACAGCATAGCCTCCAAATAAAATTGTATTCAGCCGTGAGAATGAGTGATCTATAGTGACAGGAAACACGGATGACTCTCACGGACACGTTTAAAGCAAAACACCAGCTATAGAAGTGTGCTATATGTTCAGGAAAGGGCTGCATCCACCAGGACCAGCCAGGTTCTGTCTGTACAAAGCCCTAAGGCAGGAAAGACCGTCTGCGATGTCAGATGTTAAGACAGTGTCTGTCCCTGTGCACAGATGTAACATGAGGGCCGGCTTGTTGGGGTTTCTGTCCTGCCCGGTACCCCACAGCCGGCAACTCCCAACGAAAATCACACACAGGACTCCATAAGATTATAAACTGATTGGCCCATTAGGTCAGGCTACTTATTAGCTCTTATAACTTATGTTACCCCATTATCCTTATCTACGTTAGCCACAGGGCTCAGTACCTTTCTCAGCTGGGCAGGTTACATCCTGTCTCTTCGGTGGTCTGCGCAGGAGTGCGGAGGGAGCTTCTGCTTCCAGAATACTCCCCAGTCTCTTTGCTCCACCCCTACTTCCTGTCTGACTTTCCCGCCTATACTGCCTGCCTGGCCAATCAGCGTTTTATTAAAATATTATTGACAGAATACAGACAATTCTCCCACACCACACAGTGAAGAGAAGATGCTCATTACAGGGGGTTTTGCCTGTGACCTTTCATGACGCTGCGTTTACAGTTTACTGCGTGTTTGCTACATTTCCAGAAATGAGAGGTTGAGTCACAGGTACCCTCTGCAGCTCCTTGTTCATTGTTGGGCCTCGTCTTTGAATTTCTATGTACACAACCTATTCACCGAGCTGCAGCTAATAACAGGAAGTAGGTTCTCTTCAGCTCTCGTCTTTCTCCTTTCTTATAAAAACCATCTTGGCCATTCTCAGTGTGTACTCTAGCAGTATTGAATATCTCCAGAACACTGTGCGGCCACTGTCAGTGGCCATCTCTACAACCATCTTCTTGCAGAACTGAAACTCTGAGCCCATTAACTCCAATTCTCACTTCTCCCCAGCTTCCGGTAACTTCCATCCGACCTTCTCACTTGGAGGTTTTCATCTCAGTGTCATTCTTCTCTTTAACAAAGAGGAGACCTTTCCCAGAAGCCATGATGAGGGTTTCTCCTCAGGCATCGTGGGTTGGCACAGGTTAAACAATATGTTCTAACTAAATCATCTGTCTGGAGTGTCCAGCTCCTATCAGAGAGGATGCTCCACCAGGAGAAGTAAAGATCGCAGTGTGGAGACAGATGATTATACCATTTTGTAAGAGTCACGTATGTGTGCTGCTGTGAGTTAATCTGAACCAGACCAGAGAGGCAGTCTCAACTCTTTTCTGGTAGAGACTACAGCAAAGCAAGAAGTGTTCCTAGGTGACCAGACAGCAACATCCCGTGGGCGTTATGGAGGCCTTGTCTTGGGATTCAAGTTCTAATGCTGAAGCCCCTCAATAGCTGTGCTATCATGGCCAATACTCCAGTTCTTCTGCTGGTTTGTGTTTCTACAACGGGAAGATCAAAACGCCAGGCTAAATCCAAGGCTGCTTCAGCCTCGCATGTAGCTTCATCCCTTTGAGGTTCTCGAATAGGGTACACTGAACTGTCATTACTGACATTAGACAATGCTGCCCAAGTATCTTTATTCGATGCTCTTCTCTTTCCATGTTTCTGGGTTAGTTTGCTTTTTCCATAAACGCGTTTGAAAGCACCATGTTTGTAACAACGCTCCTCACGGTATTCCTCTGTCTGTCTCCCACTGCCTGACAGGCCACGCCAGGGAGCAGCACATCCCCCACACGTGCACGGGAAGCAGATACCGGGAAGCAGATTCTCGCTTAGCATGAATATGTTGATATAATCAGTACTTTCCTAGGGCTGGTAAATGGATCTGCCAGAAAATAATGTGGTTATCCAACTTCCAGCTGACTCCACTAAACAGGACTAGGAAGCTTCACAACTGACAAGGTCATAAAGTTGGTTTGATCAATTGTATTTTTTTTTGAATGGGTGCAGTGAACTTTATTAATGGTGTTCTAGAGAGTAGGGCTCCTTAAGTCCCTCCAGTTATCCTGGGGTCTGGGATGGAAACTGTGAGGGAGATGCTCAGTGTCAGAGGCTGAGTTAGGACAGGGACTACTCAGCAGCTGAGGGCCACTCCCTAGCTCTCCTGTGCTTGCTGGGGTGGGTGGCCCAGGGTTTTTTACTCCTTGGAGGCCATGTAGACTATGAGGTTATTCACCCTATTGCTGTAGCCGTATTCGCTGTCATACCAGGAAATGAGCTTTACAACGTCATTAAGAGCAATACCAGCCCCGGCATCAAAGGTGGAAGAGTGGACGTCACTGTTAAAGCCACAGGAGACAACCTGGTCCTCAGTGTAGCCGAGGATGCTCTTTAGTGGGCACTTGGATGCCTGCTTCACCACTTTCTTGATGTCATCATACTCAGAAGCTTTCTCCAGGCAGCATATCATATCCACAATGGACACACTAGGGGTAGGAATATGGAAGGCCATACCAAGGAGCTTCCCATCCAACTCTGGGGTGACCTTGCCCACATCCTTGGCAGTACCAGCAGATGCAGGAATGATTTTCTGGGCAGTCCTATGGCTATCAAACCACAGTTTCCTAGAAGGGGCATCCACAGTCTTCTGGGTAGCAGCGACAGCATGGGCTATGGGCATGAGTTCTTCCACAATGCCAAGGTTGTCGTGGGTGACTTGGCCGAGGGTGCGGGGGCTAAGCGGTAGGAGGTACAGGAAGCGTTGCTGACAATCTTGAAGGAATTGTCACACTTCTCATGGTACACACTCATCACAAACATGGGGGCATCAGCAGAAGGTGTGGAAATAATGACCCTTTTGGTCCTATCCTTCAGGTGGGCTCCTGCCTTCTCCACGGTGGTAAAGAGACAAGTAGACCCCACGACATACTCAGCACCAGCATTACTCCATTTGATGTGGGCGGGATCTCACTCCTGGAAGATGGTGATGGTCGTCCCATTGATGACAAGGTTCCCATCCTCAGTATTGACTGTGCCATTCAACTTGCCATGGATGGAGTCATCCTGGCACATGTAGACCATGTAGTTGTGGGCAATGAAACAGTTATTGATGGCAACAATGTCCACTTTGCCAGATATGAAGGCAGCCTTGGTAACCAGGTGCTCAATATGACCAAAGCCGTTCGCTCTGGCCTTCACTGTTGTCTCAGGAACAAGGCTGCCACTGCACAAGAAGATGTGGCTATCTCTGGAACAGGGAGGAGCAGAAAGCAACCAATCGTATTCTTATTCAAAGGGCAAGTGAAAGGTCTCTAGACCCAATTGGTAAGTGTTTGTTTCATTTTACAAACAAAATTTATTGAGTTTCTAAGGATACTGCCAATTCTAGCACTGATATAAGTATATGATTGTGAGTGGAAAAATAGGGGACAGAAATCGGGTATTAGCAGTTTTTCGATTTTCATTTGAGTGTGAATTTTTACTGTAAATGCAAAATATAAAGCATTGATGCGAGCAAAGTGTTCCAGTGAGCACATTTCAGCTGTCCAACTTTATAACAATCACAAAGAAATCTGCTGAATTTTCTGGAAAAAAAGAATATTCTAATGGGGAAGATACCAACAGGATACATAAGAAGCGTGATCTGAACATACTGCATCTATAAGACACATCTTTAGATTCAGAGACAGAAACAGTTAAAAGTCAAAGAATGGCAAAAATGCAAACAGCACTCAGAAGAGAGCTTGAGTGACTGTGCTAGTTTCAGACTTCACAGCAAAAATTACTGCAAGGGACAATGTTGGGGAATATTATTTTCAAGTGTGTGACTTTTGTTTATGCTGCACTTGTTTAACCCTGTGAAGCTGTGGTACTGTGTTTGTCTAAAACACCTGATGGTCTAATAAAGAGCTGAACAGTCAATAGCAAGGCAGGAACAAGGATAGGTGGGGCTGGCAGGCAAAGAATATAAATAGGAGGAGAACCGAAGAGAAAGAGGAGCCAGAGAACAACGAGAGGAGGATATCAGGGACCAACCACCTAGCTACACACAGCAAGCCATAGAGAAAGAAGTAAAGAAAGATCTACAGAAATAGAGAAAGATGAAAGCCCAGAGGCAAAGGTAGTCGGGATAATTTAAGTAAGGAAAGCAGGCCAGAAACCAGCCGAGCTGAGGCCGCGAGTTTATAGCTAAGAGTAAACCTCCATGTGAGATTCATTTGGGAGCCAGGTGGCAGGCCCTCAAAATGTCAAAAGAATAAAACATCACACAAAAGAACAAAGAAGACAATTTTATAAGGATAGAGTGTCAATCAAGAAAATTTGGTGGCACACACCTTTAATCCCAGGAGGCAGGTGGATCTCTGTGAGGCCAGCCTGGTCTACAGAGCTAGTTCCAGGACAGCCAGGGTTACACTAAGAAACCTAAAAAAAGAGAGATAGAAAGAAAGAAAGAAAGAAAGAAAGAAAGAAAGAAAGAAAGAAAGAAAGAAAGAAAGAAAGAGGAAGGGAAGGGAGGGAGGGAGAGAGAGAGAGAGAGAGAGAGAGAGAGAGAGAGAGAGAGAAGAAAGAAAGAAAGAAAGAAAGAAAGAAAGAAAGAAAGAAAGAAAGATGTGGAATTTATAAACACGCTTTCAGAGTTGAAAGTCAAATTATACAATGAAACAGTCATAGTTGAAGATTTCAAAGCCCCCTTAAATAGTGGATAGAGAGACAGAAGGACCAACAGGAAACAGAGTCGATAACAACTCTGCCAGTGGACTTTGAGTGCTGTTGTATCCAGCAACAGCATTAGACTTTTTCTCAAGTACATTTGACATGTTTCCAAGGACAGTTCATGTGTTGGATCATAAACCAGGGCTCATTGGATTTAGAAGAAGTCAGGCATGTTTTCTGCCTGCAGTGACCCGTGGCTTGAGCTCAATAACAAGGGGGAAAACTGGAATTTCTACTCGTGGAAACAAAACAGCACACTCCTAAATACCCAGTGGGCGGGGAGTAAGTCTCCAGCAAAATTAGGAGTTGCTTTGTGATGAAGTAAGAAATTTCTAGCTGCAAATGCCTATATTTAGGAAAGAATGAGCCAGATCAATATAAGGGAGAGGGATTCATAGGTTGCTAGGGGAATCGAGAGGCAGGGTACTCAGCTTTTCAGCAAAGATGACATTTTAAAGGATGAGTAAAGACTGGAGGACAGTGGGAAGGGAATTCCTAGCAGAATCAAGAACCTTACAGAAAGCACAGAGACAAGAAGTGTCACAGAGTGTGCAGTGTTGTGTGGAATTCATTTCTTCCCAGAGTGTAGACTCTGTGGAAAGGCAAAGAAAGCCACAGGGGTAAATGGGGACTTGAGACTTCTTCTGCTGAGACCTTGGCCTTTGGCCTTTGGGTCACTGAAGGATTGTAAGCAATGTGTGATGTGGGTAAGGTTTCCTTCTAAGAGAAGCTTTCTAGATGAAGTTTTCTATGAAGCTATCTGGAGTGCATGGGAATGAGCTGGAGACAGGGAGACCAGAGGGGATCAGTCAGCTTAGGCTAATGGGATATCATGGAGAGGGACTTTAAACAGCATCCATCTATTTCTCACTTTCCGGAGGTTGCGAAATATGAAACCAAGGTGCTGACAGACATCAGGTGCCTGCTGTGGGCCTATTTCCTTGCTTCCAGATGGCTGTCTTGCTCGGTTCTGCTGTGGCAGAGAACAGAGATGGAATCTCCCTCTCTCTCTTTCTCTCTCATGTCTCTTCTCTTAAGGGCTCCAACCCTACTCATGAAAGCTGTACATTCATGACCTAACTGTTTCCCGTAATACTATCACGTTAAGATTTTAGCTGGAACATATGAACTGGAGTGGGGGGGGCACATTGATCCTGCGCTATTAAACTTGTAGTAGTCAGAGTTCTCTTGGAAGACAGAACGAATAGGATCAATCTCCCCACAACCCCTGCTGTGCTGTGCACATACACACGCGTGTGTGTGTGTGTGTGTGTGTGTGTGTGTGTGTGTGTTCTATTGCTGTGAAGAGACACCATGACCAAGGTAACTCTTACAAAGGAATTTAGGTGGGGACTTGCTTACAGTTTCAGAGGGTTTGTCTGTTCTCAACATGGCAGGAACACGGCAAGAGGCAAGCAAACATGGTGCTGGAGAAATAGCCGAGAGCTTTCCATCCTGATCTGCTGGCAGCAGGTAGAGAAAGAGACACTCAGCCTGCCATGAGCTTCTGAAGCCTCAGAGCCCACACCCATCAACACACCTCCAAGAAGACCGCACCTCTGAACCTTCCCAGAGAGCTCCACTAACTGGGGACCAAGTATTCAAAGCCTGTGGGGGCTATTCTCATTCAAACCACCACAACATGCATATATAAAATCTTTAGTAAGAGGCTATTATAAGGTACTGTCTCATGCAATTGTGTAAACTGAGGACAACCACAGTCTGTAAGCTGGAGATCCAGGCAAGCCAGTGATGCAGTCTGGATGCCCAAGAGCTGTGTTGCTGATGCTGCATTGCTGATGCTGCATTCTAGGCCAGATCTAAAGATCAGTGTCTCAGCTCAGAAGCCAGGCAGAGGGCAAATGTGACCTTCTCCATTTCTCTTTTATTCAGGCTCTCTGGAGCAGAAAGATCAAGGTGGATGAAGCCCATCCACATTCTGGAGAGTTACCCACTCTACTTGGGCCCTGCATTCAAATGCTGTATATTCTGGAAATAGTTCCAAAGATAGATCCAGAAACAGTGCTTTACCAGATGTCTGGGCATTCTGTGGTTCATCTAGTTGGCACAAATTGAACTACTGGCAGAATTCGGGATGAGTTTAGCAGTGGTGGGGCTGGGATGAGGGAGGAGCTGGGTATGAAGAAATGTAGGCACTATCTTAAAAACATCTCTCTCTCTTTCTCAGTGTGTGTGTATGTGTGTGTGTGTGTGTGTGTGTGTGTGTGAGAGAGAGAGAGAGAGAGAGAGAGAGAGAGAGAGAGAGAGAGAATGAATGTGTGTCTATATGTATAGGGCATCCATGCACCACAGTATGCATCTGGAAACCAGAGAACAAGTTGCTAAGGTTCACTCCTTCCACTAAGTGGGTCGTCAGGTCATCAGGCCTAGCAGAAAATGCCTTTACTTGTAGAGTACCTCCATGGCCCTGTAAACAGAGATTGTGCTTTTGTTTCCTGGCCACCCAGACCTGAATAAGAAACTATATCACACAGAAACTATATTAATTATCACACTATTTAGCCAATAGCTCTGGCCTATTCCTGACTAGCTCTTACATCTTTTTTGTTGTTGTTGTTTCTCTGTAGGTTTCTCTGTAGCTTTCTTTGGAGCCTCTCCTGGAACTAGTTCTTGTAGACCAGGCTGGCCTCGAACTCACAGAGATCCGCCTGCCTCTGCCTGCCTCCCAAGTGCTGGATTAAAGGTGTGCACCACCACCACCCAGTTTAGCTCTTACATCTTAATGTAACCCATTTCTATTAATCCACGTATCACCACGAGGCTGTGGCTTACCGGTAATGTTCTGGCATCTTTCTCCCTAGGTGGCTACATGGCATCTCCTTGACTCTGCCTACTCTCTATCTCTGTTCAGATCTCCTGCCTGGTTTTACTCTGCTAAGTCATTGGCCAAAACAGCTTTCGTCATCAACCAACAAGTGTAACACATATACAGAAGGACATCCCGTATCACTTAGGTCTGCTCTCAAGCTAAGCCTGCCCCCTTTAGTTGTGCATTGTCATGAAAGAAGTATCAATTTAGTATTCCTGCTGTCAGAGATTTGCTAATGCCAATGAAAATCATTGCCCACACCCCTCATGGGTCCTCTCTACTTTTTGTCTCAGGGACCCCCCCTGCCACACCTCACCACTGCCTTTTTCCTACAGGATCCCTGAAGGGTACACCAGGTATATCAGTGAGGTAATGTTCCTTTACCTCTAAGCTGATTGTCCCGTTGTGCCAAGCACTGTGTATTCCTTCCTGGGCCAATTCCTTGTTCCACAAATATCTATCCTCTAGGAGATGGCCACAAACTAGAGGGGAAAGGCCCATATTTCCACTCATATGTATGTTGTATTTGGCCTGCTCAGTATTTGAATATCTACACCTGAATATCTACAGTCATGTACCACACAGTGACATTTCAATCAATGTCAACCCGCATCTGCAGGTGGTGTTCCATACATTATAACGAAGCGAAAAAATTCCTATTACCATCTTTGAGAAAGTGTATGTTCTATATTTGCATAGTGATGGAATTGCCTGATGATAAATTTAATGGATCATATCTCATTAAGCAGTTCATGTGTACATGTGCATGCGTGTGTGTGTGTGTGTGTGTGTGTGTGTGTGTGTGTGTGTGTGTATGTCTAGACACTTAAATTTAGCAGGTGGCTAGAAGAAGAGGCCAGTTCCTCTGGTCTTTTCATTTCTTGAAGCTTGTGGTTATCTCATCTGGGTCTACTTTGCTCTCTTTCCCTTTGTGCTCAACAGCTCCAGGTGTTTGAAAGGTCAGGTCTCACTTGAAGTAACCGTGGGGATCTGGTCCACTGAGAATAGGCAGCTGAACCACACAGGGTGCTGGCTTCCTGCCCATCTTCCTCATCCTTGCTCCTTGCAGGTTGTATTTCTCTAGAGAGAAATGAATGACTTCTTGTAGAAGATCTTCCAAAAACCAACTCACTTATTCCCCAAACAGAGATCAATCACCCATAATTAGCTTGTACTATATAAAAAATCACCAGCTCATCTTCTCTTTGTCCTACAGTGATGCCAACCTTGCTCAGTCCAGCCTAGAAATGGGATCCTGGCTTAGTCATTAGGAAAACAACGATTGTCAGCTTTGGTTACAAGGTAGAATTGGGGAAAAAATCCTTCTAGGATCTGACCCATGATAATTAAATTCCAATCTTTGAGTATGGGGGCAGGTGTAAAGATATTTCAACTGTCTATGTAACCTGCTGGATAATTGCAGCTCTAGAATATTCCAGAGGGTCCAAAAAAAGAGGCCCAAAGAGCATTTGCTGAACCATATTACTGCTAATGGTATTGCTTCCTGGTTTTGAAGAAGTGTGAAGAACCCAGAATGTCCATGTAACTGCAGTTACTTCATGCAGTACATTGGCTTCATAAAAACCAAGGCGTTTAGATGGGGCATTGTGGTGTATACTTTTAGCCCCAGCAGGCAGAGTTGGGTGGTTCTCTGTGAGTTTGAGGCCAGCCTGGTTTACAGAGTGAGTTCCAGGACAGCCTGGTCTACAGAGTGAGTTCCAGGACAGCCTGGTCTACAGAGTGAGTTCCAGGACAGCCAGGACTACAGAGTGAAGTGTTTCCAAACAACAAGCTTCTCTGCTTCCTCTACATGGCCATTATACTCAAGGCATGTGGCGCCATCTCGGCCAATTACAAAGTCGCTGCCTTGACCTTGAGAACTGATGATGAGGATTTGTAGAGTTATCTCTGCTCAGGCCGCAGAAGAGCCACATGCGGCACTAGAGAGAGCCACAGCAAACTGGAATGGGTGCAGAGATGTGGCCCTGGACACTTACTGAGGAGTGCACACCACAACACAGTATGCAACTTGGTCATTAAACTGCTGTTCCCACACAGGACAGTTAAGGGAATCACACTGTGACAGCTACGGTCCTCTGTGTTCTATTAACCAAAGGCTTTCCTTTTTTTTTTCTTTTGCTTCAACGTGCATATTTTTAAAAATAGAGCTAAATAGATTTTACAGTGAGAGAAAATGGTCCATACTATCTTGGGAGTGATGATAATATGTAAAAATCCAGGTCTAATTATGTTGACTCAACTCTGTAAATACACTAAAAGGCAGGGAATCGTGCTTTAAACTTACATCTCAATAATGCAGCTCTTTAAAAAGTATTACAAGGGTAGAAAAAAATAACTGGAAGATTTCTACCCCATTCAGAACACGGGGCCTGCATGTCTCAGCAAAGAAGCCGCCTTTGCGTGTGTGGGTGGCACAGGACGCTGCCCTGGGACGTGAATGACTTGCTCAGATGGTATCGGTAGAGGTGCCTGTGAAGGTTGAATGGGCAGTCTACTGTCATTGGAATGGAGAGGGCTGAGAGCAGCTCTGCAGAGATGGTAGCAAAATGGAAGAAAGGCACCCGTTCTATTGGGAAAGAGGCAGAAGCTGCTGTCCGGGGAGAGCCTCTTGCAGAGAACAAGACTTCTAGAGGCAGCTGAGATGGAACACTTTACTTGTTCCTGGCAGGGAATGGCAGAATACGTGTGTGTGTGTGTGTGTGTGTGTGTGTGTGTGTGTGTGTGTGTGTGTGTGTGCACGCACACACGCGCGCTTCGTCACCACTCCATTTTGCCACTCTCTCCCCAGGCTCCTAGATAGAGTTTTCTGACAGCTCTCCTCAACCAGCTTGATGTAGAATTTGCTTGTCTGTTTCAGGGGCATCCATCATGCTAGGTATATTGAATAGGTTCAAAAGAAACAGGGTGTGTTGCCTTTACGTGTTCAGGCACTAGGAGAATTCCTGGAGGCCTGGGACTTCACGAATTGACCCAGGCTTGAAGTTCTGAAGCACTTTTAGAAAATGGTTAAAATATACAGAGAGTAAGGGCAAGGCACCCAGCCCTATGGGATCTGCTGCCCTCAAGCTTCTCCTTCAAGGGGCATGTCTACACATCCACATACGATGCTGACACTGCAGAAGACACAGGAATCAACGCAACACTGTCTTTGGCATGGAAAGGCTTTGCACCCATGGGAATAGCATCAGAGAAATCCCCCAAAGCCTCAATCAACCAGGCCATCAGAGAGGTCCAGCCAAGGCACTGGGCTCCCAAGAGGTTCAGGAAAGGAAGCACAGCTGGACAGTCCATGAAAGGCCAAATGACAGGGAGAGACAGCTGTTTAACACTCCTGAGGCTGGGTGGGGGAGGAGTCTCATTGGCTGGGAGAGCAGGGCTAGGGAGGCCTGTGGGGAGGAGTTCAAGGGATGCTCTGGAGAGACACCAAGCAGGAAGGTGCCTGGTGAACCCTGTAGGCCACAGGCAAACATCTGGTAGCGGTCCACACTTGGGTCAGTCCTCTGCAGAGGGTGGTCCGCTGTTCCCCGTGGGAGAGGGTCAACCTATTTCCTGCTCTGGTTTCAACCCAAGGAGCAGCAACATGTACACCTGGAGAAGGCGCTCTATGACATTGTGGCTTTAAGAACCTTGCAGTCTGGGAGCAGTGGGGAGAAAGGCCAA
Organism: Myodes glareolus; assembly: GCF_982192425.1. Classification (NCBI taxonomy): domain Eukaryota; kingdom Metazoa; phylum Chordata; class Mammalia; order Rodentia; family Cricetidae; genus Myodes; species Myodes glareolus. The sequence goes on from NC_142030.1 coordinate 67,597,467, forward strand.
GAGGAGATTGGCTAGAGACTTAAAACCACAGTACATGGCATGCCCCGGAGAAAGGATACAACCCTACAAGCGCTCTGAAGGAACTCCACCGAGCCTGAAGGCTTCACAGAGACAGACCACAGGCCCTCTTCATCTCTGCATGGGCGAAGTTTAGTCTGATGCCTGGCCTGCATGTTCAGTAGTCGAATGCATGCACACACGATGAATGAATGAGCACATCTCCCCCGTGTTACCTGCCCAGGATATCCGTGACAACTTCCCACAGCACTGTGCAGCTTTGAGTTCGTACTGTTATTCCCCGCTCCCACCTCTGTTTTGCTCACCTCAATCCTTCCTCCCTGACAACTCCAGCCCACACTCCTCCCAGACTCTGATTCAGAGTCTGTGCTGCATAATTTAAATGTCCTGTCTTCCTCGCAGCTGCTTCCTGGGCATTTAGATGATCATATGCCCCACAACACTGAGAATGTATTGCCTGTGGGTGCTGTTACCGGCTTGGGGATGTCACAGAGTGTCAGGCACAGGGTTGGTGCTGGGTACACAGTCGCAGAGAGTCCGGTGAGGGGAAAGCCGAGAGACAGACCAGTTGTTCTGTGAGAAAGCCTTTGACACAGACACTCTGAACCTTCTGAGGAAGAAGAGTGTTTTTACTGCAGTATGGGGGGATGGATGTGAAATTAAGCACCTGACTGGATTGTCTCCATGGGCCAAGAACCCTCCTTCAGAGAGGCATCATCTCCAGGAAGCTAGGCTTCAGGATGAGACAGTCTTCCCCCGAGGAGTGACGGGCAGAGTCCATTCTCAGTGTCATTAGAATGACAGAGAAGAAGGGACACTTTGGGGGGCAGTGTGTGAGTGGAACTGTTGTCTTCCTCTTTTGTTTCATGATCTGCTGGTCTGAGAAGAAGAGCTGACTGCAAGGAGACCCATGCACCTGTTGGGAAATAAGGCAGATTCTCACTATATCCAGTCAATTTCCCCAAGACTTGTGCATCCCACGGTCAGATCATGACCCCAAACCCTTGCAACCCTATCCAGTCAAAGGCTGACACGGTGCCTTCTGCGCCAGCCTGGGTGCTCCTTGCAGTGATTAATGCTTCCAGCAGTGATTAGGGCCGCTTTCCCTCACCAGGTTGGGTGTCAAGTCCAACAGTTTCTCTGGCTCTCCTGATTGAAAGTGCTCGACACACACACGAATAACAACTAGCTTCACACGGTAATGTATTTTCTCCACACATTTCCCACTTAAGCCTCACAGCGGTCTTGAGAAGCAGGTACGGTGATTAACTACCATTTTCCACGAAACCTCTCGCTCCGAGATATTAAACGGCATACCCGATGGCATTCTGGCAAGGAGAAAAAAAAAGTCAGATTCATTTCTTTCCTTCTTGAAAGAAATGCCTGCTTAGTGCCCATCCTCCCCTATACAAATCGTATCCCATGAAGAATGTACACCATACTATTTCAGAGTCAGGCAGACTATGTGTAAGTTGAGTATACGGTGACTAAATGTATGCATTATATAGTGGATGCTGTGTATGGACTGAGTGGAAAGGACACGCGTTAACTGAAGGGGGAGGAGCATCTCATTCACTCACCCGGAGTCTAGTGGGTGGGTGCAGGGCTCTGGAAACCAAGACGCGTCTGATTTGCCCTCTGATGGCTTACAGTCCACCGTAAGGGACAAATCTAAAACAACTGCTATTACAATACAATAACCAGGAGTTTGTTAAGTGCTACTGAAAAGGTGTAGCGGGGAGCTCTACTCTAGTCCGAAGTTGGAGCGACTCCCAGGGTGGGAAGTCTGGCCTCTTTGGGCCAGGGAAGGACACTTTTAGGCAGAATCTCCAAGGAGACGTCAAGACTGAAGCGCGAAAAAAAGAAGAAAATTATTTCTTCCGAATAGAACTTCACCTAGATGACTGCAGGAATGAAAAAGTAGAGGTAAGAGAAAAACCAGAAGCTAATTTATGTAAACGGGTTTGGGAATACCCGCGGACAGTGCCTACGGAGTTGAACGCGGTAGGAGTGAAGGGGTTAAAGAGGGCGGTCCGCAGCGGCCCGGTAGTCCCGCCCACCCGCCATGGGGGCGGGGCTGCGCCGAGGGCGCGCTGGGATTGGCCGTGGGGGAGGGCGTTCCGCTAGGACCGTACCAACAGTCAAGCGGCACGGAGGCGGGGGTGGGTGTGGAGCGGCCGGCTCCGCGGGGATCGGCGCCCGGGGAATGGCCGGGCCGGCGGTGGGCGGGAGCCGCAGAGGCGGCGGCAGAGGCTGGGGGCGGTGAGCGCGGCGTGGGGCTGCCCCTCCCCGGAGGCGGCGGGGGCGGCCGGGGCCCGCGCCGCACCGCAGCGCACCGTACCGCGCGGGAGGCTATGGGGCGAGCCTGAGGCCAGTCAGGTGAGCGGCGGGAGAGGGCGTGCGACCCCCCGCCCGGGAGCGACCGGAGGGAGGGCGGGAAAGCGCAGGCGGCGGGGGGCGGGGCAGCTCCCCCTGGGGCCGGATGCGGGGCTCCCGGCTTCCCCGCGAGGCTGCGTGCGGCTTGGCCGGTGTAGCCGGCCCTGCCGAGGCGCCGACGGTCGGGAGTCCTTGCGGTGACCGGTGCTCGCTGCCGAGCGCTGTCCCCAGAGGCTCCCGGTCCTGGCGTTGCCCTCCTACCACACAGAGCTGGTGTCGGCGGCCCAGGGAGGAGCGCGCTCTCGCTGGGTCCCTACCGGGCCCTTATGGTGGCCGAGGAGGGCGCTCTCGCTGAGCCCCTACCGGGCTCGCACGGTGACCGCCGGGGAGCGCGAGTGACCTGCAGGCCCCTGGGCCGGAGAGGGCAGCCTGGGGGTCGCGCGCTCGGAGCGCCATGGGCACAACTTGAGATGAGACTGTAGTCCTGAGCGGGCTGCGCTGGCGGCGGTTTCATTTCCGGGTGTGACGGCCCGGCGTTTAAGAGCGGACTCAGACGCAGCCGTAATGTTGGACTTGAACGTTGTCAAGCTGTGTCCTTGATTGTGGAGTCTGATAAGACAGTCTTTTTAATCAGGCGTCCGTTCTCTGTCACGCTTCTGATAAAAAGGAGAAAAGGGGGGGAGCAAGGCGAGGTTGGTCCTCATATAATTACTTCGTTTAGAGACTCTATCTCCAGTAGGATGGGTAAGGAGTTACAATTTGGGGAAAATGTTTAACATTGTCACTTGGATCTAGAACCAGGTGTCAGGGTCATTTACTCAGCCAATTTCCCCCTGGAGGTTTGATGGCTCACGCTGGAAGAAAAAAAAGAATGCGAGTTTTTCATTGAGGTGTAGACTTTGATATAGTCAGTAATCGGGTAAAGTCAAGATTGTCATTTATTAACCATGCCTATATTTCTAGGGTTGTAAATTCATGCATGAATTTCACTGGACTAGTGATTCCGGTGTGCTTCTCATTCCTTGGATTTATGCAAGATCTTTGAGCTAAACAGAGAGCACTCCGCATGCCATTTACCATCCCGAGAAACAGGTTCAGGAATTAAAGATGCTAAATTATTTGTGTAGGCTCTGAATTTAAAATTATTGTATTAACTAATAGCCTTTCTTTGTCTCAAGACAAGGTTTCTCTTTAGCTTTGGAGCCTGTCTTTGAACTAGATCTTGTAGACCAGGCTGGCCTGCCTCTGCCTCCCGAGAACTGGGATTAAAGGCATGCCACACCACCACCCGGCTTAATAACTTTCTTAAAGTTTGTGAAGGTGTTGGGCTTTGTGTCCCAGAACCAGCAGTTTCCCATCAACAAGATACCCAGTCCACATTTGAAATGCTTATCAAAGGCGAACAATGTGGGGCTGGCTTGGTGCGCCCCTTTAATCCCATCCCTCAGGAGGCAGAGGCAGGCGAATCTCTCTGAGTTCGAGGCCAGTCTGATCTACAGAGTGAGTTTCAGGACAGCCAGGACTGCTGCCAGAGAAACCCTGTCTCAAAAAAAAGAAAAAAAAATTCTGGGATTAATAACTTTCCTTGTGACAAGGGATTGATTTGTTTCCTTGGAGATAGTGAGAAATAGGCATACTTTGTTTAAACGCATGCCTATTTTTTTTTTTGAACTAAAGTATACTTTGGAAAAAGCAAGTCACTGGCTTTTATTTTTCGTAATCTTTTATGTCATGATTATTTTATGCTAAGTTAATGATTATTTGCTTTTAGTCACGTCTCTTGATTTCCATTTCAACTTTTTCATAGAGCCTTAAAGCATCTGTTGTTTTTTAAAAATCTTTTCTGAATTTTCAATCCCTAAATGAAATTTTCTGTTTGCTTTTACGACATGAATTACTTCCCTATGACTACCATTTCAGTGCTGTTAGTGTAAAGCCAGAAAGTTCAGCCTTCAAATTGATAACCATTTACATTTTAACACTTGGTGAGTGCTGGGGTTGCATAGTAGAGACTGTACTCAGTTATAGTAGAAAGATACACGGATGGAGGGTCCATCTGTGATTGATTTTGTAGATTCGGGTAGGGAGCACAGTTACCCTCAGACCCTACAGTTGTAATGATAGGGTATATAGTAGGTGTTCATCAATTATTTGTTGGTTTAATTGATAAATGGGAATTAGTGTGAGGAAAGCATAGATACTCTGGTGCTAAAACTGGATTTTTAGCCCCCCTTCAATTAAAAAAAAAGCCATTGCAGTGTGTTTCAGATTTCTGTTGGAAATGCGCTATTAAAGGTAATTGTGTATTGGAGCTGTATTGAGAGTCAGTCCTGTGGTTATATGGCGTTCCAGCCATCTGCAGCTTGTCAGTGCTCTGGTCATGAGGAGCTGCACACATTCTCCTGCCACCTACACTGGCTGAACAGTTTGATGGATGGATGGATAGCCAGTGTTTTTACCTTAATAGAAGAACTTGGAATTCTTGGTAACCATACCAGCAGCATAGGTGCTGACCATCCTCATGGCCCTTATATTGGAGATGGAAAAGGAAGGGTCTTTCTCTCATAAGAACTCTCCAGGATCTGCACATCTCTCCTTTTCCTTCTTGGGGGTCTGTGTGACTAATGAGCTCAGTGACGTGGGTCTGCGGTGTGGAACAGAAGTCCCTACTTTGCTACTGAAATTCCTTCCTGACTAACTTCCACTGTCAACGTGACAGCGAGAGCTGCCTACAAGAGAGTATAATGCAGAGGTCCTCTGCTACATGGGTTTGATTACAGAAATTAATAAACTACTCTCTAAATAATAAATAGGCCTTCTGATACAATTTTTGTTCTTGCCAAAAACAAAAGAAATGTTTGTTTTTAGACCTAAAAAGTCTTGGGGATGCAGAGCTGAGTGTCAGATGTGGTGCAGAATGAGACAGTGTGCTTTGGTGTGTTTGAGGTTAGTATCTTGTGGGAAGGTACTGGCCACGGTAGAGAAGACTGTTACAAAAGGAGGCCAAGGAACATGAAATTATGACTGCATAAGAAGGAAAGAGCCAAGTGCAGAATAGTGAAGTCTATTAATCCGTGTTTTCAGGTGTTGACTTTCTCTGTGTGCATACCGTTGCCTCATTTATCTAGTGTTGGGTAATAATGTGTTAAATGCTAATTCTTATTTTAGGTATACTTCTGTGAGAAAAGTCTTATGATACGTTATATCCTTTGTTTCATTTTAAGGAGTGCAGTTTAATCCTTCTTGCCTCAAGTTGAGGATTACTAGCATCTATTACTGACAGTAATTGAACAAGGATTTGAGATGACTGTGAAATTATGCTGCTGATGCTGTTTCCCCTTGCATTTACTTCTTGGATCTGTCTTGAAAAGTCTGCCTGTCTTCTTTCACAGGTAGGAAGCAGTATAGCTTCTGGCCTTCTGTGGAGATTTGTCCTCTGCTTCCTGAGATCACATTTAAGATAGTTAAATAATAAACTTATTAAATTCTGTAGACTCTTTGAGCATTAGTGGCTGAATTTTGTAACCACTGTGTGCGTGCCCAAAGACCTTAAATTCATCTCTTGTTCTTTTCCCCTGACTTGCATCCTATATATATGCATTTTATGTTGTGTGTTCTTCCTGGAGACAAAATAGGAGTGGGGAGAAAACTTGGTGGATAAAATTCTTGCCATGCGAACACAAGAACTTGAGTTCAGAGAGCTCATGGCAGCTTTTTTTCCTCAACACTCCAGAGGCTGAGACAGAATCCCCTGGGTAAACTGACTAATTACACTAGCTCAGTCAGTGAGCTCTAGGTTCAGTGACAAACTCTGCCTTAGTAAATAAAGTGTAGAAGGATTGAGGATGGCACTCAGTGTAAACCACTGGCCTTCACACGTGTAAACACACATGTACATATGAATACCACTCACACATCCACAAAAAGAAAGTAACATGGAAGTCGTAATGTTGGATCTTTTTTTCTTTTTCTTTTCTTTTCTTTTTTTTTTTTTTTCTTATTTGAAAACCATCATCACAGGGGCTGGTGGTGTATACCTTAAATCCCAGCACTCTGGGAGGCAGAGGCAGGCAGACTCTGAGTTCAAGGCCAGCCTGGTCTACAGAGTGAGTTCCAAGACAGCCAGAGCTTTTATACAGAGAAACCCTGTCTCATAAAAGCAAACAAAAGAAAAGAAAACCATTATCAGTAATACTTGAAGATCTGATTTCAGCCTTGTCTTCTATATCATTCATATATCACTCCTGGGGAATATCTTCTTGGACTTTGTCCATTCTTTCTGCTAATATCTCTACATTGTTTTTATTCCCAGTTCCAGCCAGCATCAGGAACCAGGTTAGCAATAACAGTAGTCTAGAATGGCCTAACACAGCCTCAAATGGTGGTTATGTACTGATAATTGAGTAGTGAAACACCTAGAGCATGGGAAGCCTCATTATGCCTTGTACCTTTAAAGCATTTCCACTGAGTGTCTGGGTCACTGCATACTGCCTGTATCTTCTGCACACCAGATCAGTCAGGGCTTGCTAAAGATATAATTGTCTGTCTGTTTTCCTTCCTTCCTTTTCTTTCTTTCTTCCTTTTTCTTTTTCTTTTTTTCTTTGGAAGAAGGTTAGAAAGTGTTCCTGATTTAAGGTTTAAATGGGATGGGTTGCAAGTTTTTCTTTATTTTTTTAAGAGTGTAGTTTTTTGTTGTTGTTGCTGTTGCTCTTTTCATTTTAGAGTCACACCTAGGCCAGGTTCCTCAATGCTTCCTTAAAGCCTGCTTGGTCATTTTTAATTGACGTCCTTCACAAGGAACTTTTAAAAGACTTTACATGGAAGAGTCTTATTTTTCAGATATTATATGAATTTTTAAATGGAAATGAAAATATTGAGGAAGATTGAACAGTCCAATTTGTACTGGGAATTAGATTTGTATGCTTTAAGTTGCTCTATCCTTAAGTTTTAAGATCTTTAAGCTTTAAACAGTTTTAAGGACAAAGTCATTATTAAACATAGAGCAAGTTTTCTGAATGAAAGACTAGTGAAAGGCATGCTGTATTTCTGATTTTTGTGTGAAATAGAATTTAGGTCATGCTTCCCACCTGTTTTAGTTACATTGATCATGTTGGAATTGTATTTGTTCTAAGGATGTAAACTCATGACAGCTAATACAATGTGACTTACTGCTGTAAAGTCAACGCCAGTTAAAAAAATCAAAGGGTCGTGCTGGAGAGATGGGTCAGTGGTTAAGAGCACTAACTGCTCTTCCAGAGGACCCAGGTTCAATTCCCAGAACCCACATGACAGCTAACAACTGTCTGCAACTCCAGACACCAGTGTACATAAAATAAAGCTAAATAAATTATTAAAAAATATTTTAAAAAATCAAAGGGTCAGTAGATCGGGGTGAAAGTGTCTTGTGTTCTCTGTATTAAAGGGTTTGGAGTTTTGCTGTTGTATATACTTTGGCTGAAATACAAAGGTCAAGCATTACAGGCTGAGTATGTGTAGTATGAGTGATAGCAACCTTGTACTGCATGATTGTGAGTAAGGCTGTGAGTATGTTTAGTAAGTGGTTCATATTAGGGTTGGATATGAAATGCCTCTCCCAAAATTGTGTATTGAAGCTTGGCCCCAGTGCACTGTTCAGAGATGAGGCTCTTGGGAAGTCACTGGATTATAAGAATGCTAATTCTTCAAAGTCTACTGATGAGTGACTATTAGCGGCCTAGCTGGAAGTAGAGCAGTGGGGGTGCCTTTAAAGAGTGTGTCTCATCACTAGACCTTTTCTCCTTTTTTCTGCTTTCTGGCCATGTGGTGAGCATCTTTGCTCTGCCATGTGCTTTCTGTCATGTTCTGCTTCAAAATATATATTTGCTTAAGACAGTGATCTGTTTTTTCTTATAATTACGTAGGTCATGTGTTCTCAGCTGATTGGCTACTGCCCACCTGGTGTTGTCTGGGGTCTCATGTATGGCTCTGTGCATCTCAGAATTTACCTGGGACTGAAATGCCTTTGATCACTTAACTTACCTTTCTGGTGTTTCCCCTGGCATGGCCAGACTAGCTGGGTGCATACAAAGCCTCTATCTATATAGGTCACTCATGTGACAGTCTAACCAAACATAGTAGCTAGATCCAAAAAGTGAATGTGGAAATTGCCAGGTGTCTTAATGCCTAGGTTCAAAAGTGGAACACATCTACTTGTACAGCCTTTTGGTCAAACCAAGCTGCAAAACCAGCTCAAATCAGGAGGAGAAAAAACAGACCCCACCCTTTGGTGGTGGTGGGGAACTATTGATGATTATCTGTGGAAAGAGTCAACAAGAAAATCTTAATTCAGTTCAAATCTGGGCTGTCCGGATAGATTGCCACCAGGCCTGATGACCCGTGAGTTCAGTCCCCAGAAACAATGAGGAGGTCCTTTGACTGCCGTATATGTCTTGGGTGTGTTCACCCATACATTCAAAATAAATATACAAATTTAGAGTTTTACACTGAGATCCCGTTTTTTCTTACAATTACCAAATCTTCAGTTTGGCTGAAACCAACGCTTTATAAAGAGATTGTTTCGTAATGGGGATGTTATAGTTTGTAGTCAGGATGGGGGACAAGAAAAGAGCATGCGTAAATGTGGTCACATACTAGCTATTTAATAAAGTCTCCCTATGTCACAGCTCCTAGTCCTCTGCACAAAACGTAACAATAGTATGTGTTCTGTGGCACTTCACAGTCACAAGGCTTTCATTTGTATGGTAAAAATTCTCGCAAAGCAAAGAAAGAAACTTCTGTTCGCTTTCACTGAAACATTCATTTCTCATTGCTGTGAATAAAAGTTGGGATCAGTGTGAAGTTGTCGAATCGGACCCATTTAAAGGGGCTCAGCTGTTGACGAGGCTTGGAGCCTCTAGAGCTGTGGCTTAGAGGACCCCCCCTCCAGTAAGTATTGGGCTATGTGTTGTCACGTTCCTTAGTATGGCTTAGACCTACATAGGCGTTTCTCTGTATACCTTCATTGCATCATCACTGGATTCTCGAATGGAGGACTTTGTACTAAGATACCACATTTCCTTCCCTCTGAATCTGTGAAGCTCTTGTAGAAGCACTTTACAATCTAAGGTTTGTCCTTCCAAAGATGTATCACACACCCAGAGTGGTGGTGTATGTGTGTGAAGAAGGAAAGTGTGGCGAGCCCCACGTGGCTGCTGGGAGTGAAATAGGGTTCCTAGGAAAACTGCTTATAAAGATCCGCTTCCCAGAACTCTGCACTCGGGGTTCGTGCCAGCTTTTAGTGTGGAGACTTGGCAGGTGTTTCTCTTACACTGCCTCTTTTATATTTAACACCTTCTGAGTTATGTTATTACCCTAAGTCTACTTGTTCTTTGAAGTAGGCTCTGTTCTATATAACAAACATGAAAACAAGTGATCATAGTATAACTGGACAGTGTTGCACTGTGAGTGTTTTACAGCAGGAGGTGAGGACCTGAAATAGAGCAGGCGTACAGTGCTACTCTGGGAATGCTAGGGAGGTTTTCATGGGTAGTTTGGAAAATACCCAGTAACCCTGCTTTTATTATCTTATATCTGAAGTAGGTGATCTTAAAAATCCAGCTTGCAGTAAACTGCTTGCCTCAAATCAAAAAGGATAATAATCATCATCATTTAAAAAGCCTGAAAGCTGGGTCTTGGGTACCCTTTCTCAAGTGTAAAGGAGCTGGGGGGGGGGTCCTCTTAAGGAGCTATATTTCTGAGCAGGGAGTTAGGAACTCTGTACAAGGCAATTTAAGGCAGAATGTAGTTAGTTATGCACTAGTCAGAAGGAGGGAGGTGGAGAGGGACTAGAATGTCCTTGAGATGGACCGTGGGGGAAGGATTAGGTTTTAAACAAGAGGTGAGGAGAAAGGGATTTTAAGAACATTGAGAAAGAATGGTGGAAACAAAGGGCAACTGTACAACAATGGGAAGCCAGCATCGCTAAGTTAGTTCACTGGTGGAAGCCAAGATAGACAGTGAGGACTGCCTCACTCAATACCACTTAGAGTAGGGTTTTAATGCCCTGTTAAGGAATTTGTAGAACTCAGGATGATCAAGGGACTAATTAGGCTCTATTGAAGCCCACAGGTCCAGATGACTGTTCTTTCCAGGGTCCAGTAGGAGGTGCTGAACACCACAGAGCTCTGGCAGCTGGGGTTATGGAAGTAGAAGTCTTTGGGAAAGAATAATGCTAAGTCTTTGACAGGTATGTGGCACCGCCAGTAATTCCACCACTCACCACACTGAGATGGCTTGGGTTCAAGGCCAGCCTGGACTACACAGTGAGGCCCTATCTCAAATAGTTTCTCTTCTCCTTTCAAAAGAAGAAAGAATGGTGATATGCTGCATGCAGTCTTAATTTATTTTACCTGGAGGTGGCAACTCATCAATCACAAACATGAAAACTGACTTCTCCTTTTTTTACATCTGCTCCCACTGTAATTCTTCAAAGATGAAATTGATATTGTAACAATTGAAGAATTCAATTCCCCCAATATAAATTTCTGCTCTACCTGAGTAGATGAATTGTTTGCAGGCCTGAAATGATGAGTATGTTCTACTGAGGCCTCTCAAGTAGGTAATGATATTTCAAAACTTAGAAAAAGCTTACAAACCGAGTTTCAGATTCAAACCCTTTTATCTTAATTTTGGAACTTCTAAAACTTAAAGAGATATGAGTGGGGTGTGTAGCTCAATTTTGGAGCACTTGGTTAGCATTCATAAAGCCCTGGGTTTAATCCCCAGCACGACAAACAACCCCAAGCCTGATGGGGCGGTACATGTCCACACTCCCTGCAAGTGGGGAGGAGGACAGAAAGATTGCTTCAGGATTAAGGCTAGTAAAGCAAAACAGGTTTGGAAGTGCTATTTTTTATAATATGAGGGAAGATTATTCTGCATAAAATATGCACAACCATTAGATATGTATTATCAGAGTCTAGTCAGCCAGACTTTAGTGCCAAAGTGCATTTTATAGAAAGGCAAAGCCTGTTTAGCTGTCCCCTTTATCTAGAATTGTCCAGTATTCATCTGTGACTAGTTGGAGGTGGAGGTGCTAAAGATGCTGTTTTCCTGTTTTCTTTATCACTGCACCCTGCAGTGTGTATTGTTGAACTAAGGAATGAAACAACAGTGTCATTAGAGCTAATACTGTAATCCACTCTCCTAATACTGCTGTTGTGCATAATTACCAGGAACTGCTTTTACTGAGTTCCATGCCAAGTCTGATACCATCACAATTACATTGCAGCATAATGAAACCTATTACTTTGTGTGCTAACTTAAGAAACAACTAAATAAAAACAATTACATTTTTCGTTGTACTCACACAGCTTTTGTTCCAGCTTAACAGTGTTATGAGAAATGGTGATGAAACGGAACAGGTGGCTGGGGATAATTCAGATTTGAATTTAACTTTCACTTTTTGCTTCCTTCCTGAAAAGAACGGGAAGGAATGGTTAAAAATGAACGTCACATCAGCTGGCTCAAGAAAGGCATTGCTCAGAATTTTGTTCTTGGGTTGTTTCCAGTTGTTAAAGAAGCAGCCTTAAATTTAGATAGGAGTGTCTCTGCCCAGTTGTTTGCTTGTTTTTGTATTGGCCTTATTTCTTAGATTAATGGTTTGAGTTGTTGATGAGTTGCAGAACGAAGCAACACCCCATTATCTTGTCACTTATTTTGTCCCAGTGCTGTACAGTGCAGGCTGTAGGCATAGAGCAGAGGAAGCTGGTGCACATTTGGAATGGCCTTGTGGGGCTGGGTACTGCAGCCCATGTCTATAACCAAAGCACTCGGGAGCTATTAGCAGGAAAACCATGAGTTCAGCTTTGAACTACATGAGACCTGGTCTCAAAAAGCGAACAAAGAAACAAAGCCCAGTGGAGTGGAAAGCAACCTCTCAGCATACAAATAAACTGAATTTTATGTTTTGACACCCTCTGTCTTAAGAATTGCCCAGAGTGTGGCAAGCCCACACTGGAAGCAGCACTCATTTAGGTCCATGGCATTAGGATCCTTGCTGCGTGCCTCACCATTGAAGACATAGTGGTATTGCTCTGGTTCACGAGTGGTCTGATCATATTTTTTAAACAGCCAGATGGTATAGGGGAATGTTTTTCTTTACTTAGTCCATCCAGATCTGATTAGCCACATTTTTACCAGGAAAAATAATTAGTGTAGGTCTGATTAAGGAGAGTACATGTGTGAGTGTTGTGCATAGTCACAGGAATAACAGCTATGGTTTGTCTGATTGCTGGGTATTTGTATTTAAAAAGGAGTTACACCTCTTTCCTGGACTCTTGTTGGTATTCTCAGGAGTACCCTTCGTTCAAGGTATCATGTGGATGGGAGCTGGGAAAATTATCAGACATGACAAGGACTCACAGATTTTGAACAGTAAAACTTGGAGTTAAGAACTATGCGCAGTTCAGTGTTTTGTTTTCATTTTGATAATTTTTAGAAATATATATAGTAGCCAAATGGCTGCTAGATGATCCCACTTCCTAATTAAAACAGGAATGTGTTTTTTAGAATTTTCCATGTACCCAGACAGTATCTTTCTTAGGACTTTCCCACACTATTTTTAGTTAATGGGCCTTCTCAAGCTGAGTTTTAGCCATCCATCACTGAAAGGGTAACTAACATATTAGGCTTGCAAAATGTGGAGGTAGAAGGACAGAATTTCTGATCAAATTATGTTTTGTACTTTGGCCTGCAGGAATTGGGAGGCACTGCGGTGAAGAAATATGCAATCATGGAATCGCCTTGCTAACCATCTCCACCTGTCCTCCTTGATAAGCCAGTGAAAAAGTGGGTGGAGGAGAAGGAAAAGAGGCCAACATGAAGCTAAAGCAGCGAGTTGTGCTGTTAGCAATACTCCTAGTCATCTTTATCTTCACCAAAGTTTTCCTGATAGACAACTTAGATACATCAGCAGCCAACCGAGAGGACCAGAGGGCTTTTCACCGAATGATGACTGGCTTGCGGGTGGAACTGGTGCCTAAATTGGATCACACCCTGCAGTCTCCTTGGGAGATTGCAGCCCAATGGGTGGTGCCCCGGGAAGTGTACCCCGAAGAGACACCAGAGCTGGGAGCAATCATGCATGCCATGGCCACTAAGAAGATCATTAAAGCCGACGTAGGCTATAAAGGAACACAGCTGAAAGCTTTGTTGATTCTTGAAGGAGGACAGAAAGTTGTCTTTAAGCCTAAGCGGTGAGTCTTCATTCTAGGGGTATGGGCTAGTTGTTGATTCCTTCACCTTGGGGTTTATATAAGAGTTTTCTCCTTGCTATTCTTCTCAGTAAAATGACAGCTTGTACATAAAAGTTTCTGTCCCGCCTGGTCCTTTTCTCAGTAAAGCATTTTCATCTTGCTTCCTCTGCATCTGGCTTGTGGCTATGTCTCTCTGCCGTTCCTCTTCCCAGAATTCTCTTAGTCTGGCCGCCCCGCCTATACTTCCTAACTACTGGCCAATCAAACTAATACAAGTGACAAATCTTTACAGTGTACAGAGCATTATCCCAGAGCAGCAGCAGTGATTCTTTGAGTGGAAGAAATCTATGGGAACCTGTTTTGGTCCCTTTAAGCCTTTTTAAAAAGCCAGTTTGTAGTGGTTCCGTCCTATAATCTGCACTCAGGAGGGTAAGGCAGAAATATTGTTAGCTGTATATAAAAATATATAGCCTGGCTATATATAGTAAGGTATAAACAAACAACTGAATTTTTGGACAGAACGAACTTTGATTTCTCTGGGGTGTTGTTAGTTTGTTGGGTTGTTTGTTTTGAGACAGTCTCACTGTATAACTCGGGCTGACCTCAACTTGGTGATCCTCCTGCATCGTGCAGGCCTGAGCTTTCATGCCTGGCTGTTGATTTCTAGTGTACTAAATAAATACCTTCAGCGTGGTAAGTATTGGAGGTACAAATTGAATGAGTAGAAAATAAGCAATTTGTTGATTTCCCCTCACTCCACCCCAAAGTATAATTAAAAACTGGATAGCCAAAGATCAGGAGCTACAGAGTTAGAATGGACTCAGAATGGGGACATCTTGTCAGTGCTGAAGCAGTGACTCTTTCATCTAGGGCTTTCATTGTGTTTTGTTTTTGTTTTTTTGAGCAGTTTCAGGTTCATGGAACATTTTAAAAAAAATACAGACAAGTCCCATTAATTACGTTTCCCTCCAGTTTTCTTCTGTTATTACTGTTGCTCGTTAATCCAGTTGATGACCCAATAATAGTATGTTAATTAAAGTCCATTGTTTGGTTGAGCATAGCATCACACACCTTTAATTTGGGAATCAGAGACAGATAGATCTCAGAATTCGAAGCCAGCCTGTGTACATAGTAGTTCTAGGACAACCAGAGCTACATAGTGAAACCCAGTTTTGAAAAAACAAAACCAAAAGAAAAAGAAAAACATCCATAGTTTATATTAAGGTTCACTCTTTAGGGGTATATTCTGTGGATTTAGGCAAATATCCATCACTGTAATATCTTGTGGTTCTGAGCTCCCCTCTCTGCCCTTGAACCCCTGACACCCATGGATCCTCCTGTTCGCATAGTTTTCTGTGAATGAAACAGAGCATAATGATTTGCATTCTTTTGCTAGAAGTTAGTCAACAGCACATAGTTTCAGAGTCTGACACTGAACATTTCTTTCATCTCTCAGTGAAACTTTGTAGAGAATCTTACCTTTACATTTCTTGCTAGAGTAGAGGGAGTAATATGGGGGGAAGATGTATAAAATATAATTCCCTTATTACACATTTATCAACCGATTAAAAAAAAAAAGACAGCTGGCGTATGGATCCCAGAAATGAAAGGGGTCAATAAAAATTGGCAAGTTAAAAATGGTAGTAGAATCCAGGTGTGTTGGCACATGCCTTTAATCCCAACACTCAGGAGGCAGAGGCAGGCGAATCTGTGAATTTGAGGCCAGCCTGGTCTACAGAGTAATTTCCAGGACAGCCAAACTGTATAGAAAGACCCTGTCTCAAAAAAACAAAATGAAATTCAGGCGAGCTATTGTGACTACAGACCTGCTATCCCCACACTTTGGAGGTAGGCCTTGAGATCTGATCTCTGGAGTGCACACCATTTGCCAGGCATTACACCAAATACTTTTAACGCCTGGGTCAGTTCAGTCTCTGTTTCCACAATAAGAAACTGACTTGACAAAGTTGCCTCATAGTAATTTAGTAGAGCTGGAGTTTGACCATCAGAATTTTTAACAGCTTGTATTCTACCATACCTTTGTTTGCTTGGTGATGTAAAGCACCTATCATGAAAACAAAAAATGATTAACTTAGGGTTTTTTTCTTTTGGTGTGTGTATGTATATACACATGTGGATACATGTGTGCCATGGTGTGTTTGGAAGTCAGAAGACAACAGAGAAATCAGTTTTCTCCTTCCACCATGTGGGTCCTAGGAACAACTCGTGTCATCGGGCTTGGTGGCAGGTGCTTTGACCTGCTGAGCCATCTCATTAGTCCACTAATTCAGTTTTGAAGTGTAGTTCTTGATCTCTTGGTTTGTAGCTTAAGGGATTAATAACATAGGCAGAGTTTTAGGGGATGAAAAATGATATGAAAAGAAATTAATTATGACTGTGCATGTTTAAGTGATCCACATCCACTATTTGCACACTAAAGAATAAAGGGTGATATGGGATTAAGTATGCTGAAAGATAGATATTCCTGACAGTTGTGGACCATTTCCAGAGATGCCTGAGGTGTTCGAGGAAGGTATAACGGCGGGCAGAACAGTCAGACTGATGAGTAGGAGAGGTGGCAAGAGCATAGTCCTCGTCAATCTTGCTTCATCTCCTGTCGTTGTTATTGCTCTGTACCATTGCCCTACACCCTTCTCTTCCAGATCCTGAATGGCATCCATTCTCCTTCCCCTCTTCTTAGACAGGGCCTCACTTGTAGCCCTGACTGGCCTAGAACTTGTTATGTAGATCAAGGTGGCCTTAAACTCAGAGATCTGCCTGCTTTTGCCCCCAGTGCCTCGTTAAAGGCCTGTGCCAATATGCCTGGCTCCCTCATGTATCTCTGTGCGCCTCAGTTTTATGTGCCTCGGACAGTTCATCCTCTACAGCCTAATAACAAAGAACCCCAAAGTCTGGCCTCTGTCTGTGGTCACTCAGTCTTATTCTCCCTTCAGTCTTTATTTGTCAGGCTTGGTGGAGCCCAACTCTTTCTTACCCCAGCCCCAGGGCAGTCTCTTCTACCCAGCATGGTGTACAACTCAGGTGGAAGTGTTGCCTTCTTCAGTCACTGCACACTGGTGTGCGTTCTGACTTCAGACGTCACAGATGAGCGAGAACGGGTGTGGGTTGAGGTACTTACAGAAACTCATTCCAGACCTTGAACACTCAACAGAGTGCTCTTCTGACCTCTAGGCTCTCAAAAGCTACACATAACCCTGCTCTAAGTGCAAATTCTTGTGCGCACAGACTCGACTGTCCTTCACTAGGATAGGAGTGATTTTATTGGTGGTTACTGTGTGAATTCTGCTGCTCTGCCAGTGACTTAAGATGGATCATTCCCTGTTTTGAGGAGAATCTTAGTCAAGACATAACATCTTTCTTTACTAGCCTCTGTGGTCTTAGCTTCCTGGAGGCAAGTTCATGCCCTCCCTTCAGGGTTGGGAGTTATGTTCAGATAGGTGACATATATAAGGTTACAGTGTAATACCATGGTTTATGTTTTACTGCATTATAAAAGTGATCCCCTCCCCCAATTTAGTGTATCCATTCTAGAAGTAGATTGATTTTTACAGGCAACAGCTGCAGTTATATTGGAAAAAGGACATAAAGCAGGGACCTAAGGTTAGGTAAACATGAATGAATGATCTTAGTACATACTAAAAGGGCCTTTGAAGATTACAGGTGAGGAAAATGAGATTCAGAATCCTGACTTTTCATATTTCACATAGTTAAAACATGAGCAAAGAATTCAGACCTTGGGGGTTGGAAGATGACTCAATTGTTAAGTTTGATTCTCAAAATCCACATACCCCACCAGGCATAGGGTGGGGTATGGCTCAATGGGTAAAGTGCTTGCTCTGCAAGCATGAGAGCCTGAGCTGGATCCCTAGCATGCATGGAAAGCCAAGAGTGGTGACTGCAATCGTGGTACTGTGGGGGTAGGGACAGGTGGCTCCCCAGGGCTGCTAGCTCCGACTAGCTGTTTTAGTCAGTGTTCTACTGCTGGGAAGAGACACCATGACCAAAGCAACTCTCAAAAAAGAAAGCTTTTATTTGGGAGCTTGTTTACAGTCTCAGAGACTGGCAGAGAGCATGTTGTCAGGCAGGCATGGTGCTGGAGAAGTAGCTGAGAGTTACATTCCACTTCACAAGCAGAGGGAAACAGAGAGACAGACAGGTCCTGGCCTGGGCTTTTCAAATGTCAAAGCCCACCTCAGGAAGTGGCACACTTCCTGCAGTAAGGCCATACTGACTTCAACAAGGCCACACCTCCTAATCCTTATAAACCTTTCAAATAGCACCACACTCTGAGCCTGTGGGGATCGTTCTTACTCAAACTACCACACTAGCTAAAGCAGTAAGCTTCAGGTTCAGTAAGAGACTGTGTCTCAAAAATAATAAAGTAGGACACATAAAGAAAGATATCCCTGTATCAACCTCTGGCTTCCACACATACTCATATAGGCAAGCGTGTGTGTGTGTGTGTGTGTGTGTGTGTGTGTGTGTGTGTGTGTGTCTGTCTGTCTGTCTGTCTGTCTGTGTGATCTTAGTACTGGGGTGTAATCTTAGTACTGGTGAAACAGTTAGGGGGATCCCTAGGGCCCACTGACCAACCAATAAGTTCTATGTCAACAAAAAATGATTTTTAAAAAAATGTTATATGGGAACTGGAGAGATGGCTCAGCAGTTAAGAACACTGACTGCCCTTCTAGAGGTCCTGAGTTCAACAATTCCCAGCACCCACATGGGGTCTGATGCCATCTTCTGGTCTGCAGGCAGACATGCAGATAGAGCACTCACAAATAAAATACATAGATAAATAAAATTTAAAAAGAAAAGAAAAAGAAGTTAGGTTGTGCTTAAGAAATGATACCACGATCATCCTCTAGCTTCCATGGGCATGTACACATATATGTATAAACATACAAATTTGTGTACATACACAGAACACGCAAACGCACAGTGCAGATTCTGACCTGACTCCAGTGTAGTTCCTTCACTTTGACTCTTCTTCTTTGCTCTCGTTTACCCTCAAAGTTCCTAGATGCCTCTAGGTTCATGCACTTCACTCTAAGCAGCCTTTGGATATATTGGAAAGGTCGGTAATGCTTCAGCAGGGGGAGTACTGGATCTCATTCGTATTTTCCTGGACTGTGCTGAAGTCCTGGAATGTATTCAAGGACTGTTCCCCAGCTGTATGGCAACTACACCGGTGGTAGAGGGAGAAGTGCTTCTTAGGTGTCATCTCCTGCTGCAGTGGTATTTTTAAAATGACAATTTAAAGCCACCCTTATAAACCTAAGAAGCCTTGTACTTGTACAAGTAATGACTTGTAATGCATGGCATGCGGATCAGGCTGAGAAGAAACTGATGCCTCCATGATGGTGATGCATGATTGCCTTCTCATAGGTCTTCTTCATCATTTTGCCTTGAAAATATGCGTTTTACTTTGTATTCTAAGATCATTGAAGGTCATTACCCTTTATAGTTCCATTTTCCACTCTATGATTGCTGTTTCAGCATCAGAAATCCTATGTTCAGTGGGACTGCTCTTTACTTGAGTTTCAGCTTCTCTTTCACAAATTCCTTCCAAAGCCCTCTAGGTCCTCTTTGGTTCAGGAGTGCAGGTGAGTTCAATAGTTTTTCCTTCCCAGTTAACAAATTTAAATTGTATCTTTAAAAATGACTCATTGGGGCTGGAGAGATGGCTCAGCAGTTAAGAGCATTGCCTGCTCTTCCAAAAGTCCTCAGTTCAATTCCCATCAACCACATGGTGGCTCACCCTCTTTTGGCCTCCAGGCAGAGTACTGAGAATACTGTATACATAATAAATAAATCTAAAAAACAAAAAAATAAAATAAAAATGATTCATTGAGCTGGGCAGTGGTGGTAGCACACACCTTTATTCCCAGCATTTGGGAGGCAGAGGCAGGCGGACCTCTGTGCGTTCCAGGGTGGCCAGGGCTACACAGAGAAATCCTGTCTCGAAAAACTTCAGAAAAAAAAAAGTCATTTAAGAAATGTTTCAGTTTTCCTTTATGTAATGCATGTGGCATAAAGTCATCAGAATGCTGTTTGAAATAAAAGAGACCTTAGAATTTCCTTCAGTTCAGTCCCTGGTCTTAGAGATAGATAAGGGATCTCTAGACACAGAACAGAAAGGTTTTGCTCAAGCTGTCCTATCACTAACAGTCCAGGATAAACTTGAAAAGAGAACAGGGATGGTTATTCAGTCTGCTGTTTGCAGACGCACCTTTGCCTTTTCTTTAACAAAACTGAGATGCCAGGTAGAGCTTCCCCAAGAAATTTAAACTTCTCTAGTCCTTACAGTAGGCATTCTGGTAAGCAAAGGCATTCTTTGGTTTTTCAGTTACATTAGTAAGCATTTCAAAAGACATTTATTAAGCTGAGAGAAATACAAAGATGATTCTTTCTTTCCAGAAACTCACCTTGTGGTTGTTGTGCTTAAGCTACACTGGCTGGGTGGTGGTGGCTCATGCCTTTAACCCCAGCACTAGGGAGGCAGAAGCAGGCAGATTTCAGAGTTCGAGGTCAGCCTGGAGAATCACACAGAAATCCAGTCTTGAAAAAACCAAAAAAGAAAACAAAAACAAACAAACGAAAAACCCACTACACTAGGAGACATTTTTAGAAATAAATGTAATGTCATCCATGTTTTATTCATAGAATAATTGCTGAGGTAGCAACAGTGTTAGGTTTTCATCTCGACTCTCTCTTCATCTGCCAGCCATTTGTGTCCTCAGCCTAGTCCTCAGGGTTGACAGAAGTGTGAACAGTCAGACCTGCTGAAGTGTGTAGTCTACCTTGTGCTGTCACTTCCAGCACTTGTGGAACTCATATCTATATCTGTGCTTCCCCTTCCCTTTGCAGCTATAGCAGAGACTATGTGGTAGAAGGGGAGCCCTATGCCGGTTATGACAGACACAATGCAGAGGTGGCAGCCTTCCATTTGGACAGGTATGTGCAATCTCTTACATTTCTTTTTCATCATCTCTTTCAGAGAGAACTCGTGTACTTCCTCAAGAAGTGAGTGATGTGGGGAGCGGAAAGAGGGGAGAGTGGGGGAACTGTGGTTGGTATGTAAAATGGAAATTGATGTAGCAATAATGTGGGTGTGTTCCCTGTTTATAACTTACGAATTAGTACCATTGTGAATACCTAATATTTGGGTGCTGTCAGAAAACTGCAATAAATCTTTAAGACATTTTGTGTGTGTGTGTGTGTGTGTGTGTGTTTTATACAAAATATACACAGCTTCAAAAGAAACAACAAAATCACTATGAATTCTCATATATAACCAGCACTTAGTTGTGACACACATCCTCGCCATACAAAGAAGACAAAGACATGAAGACTGGGAGTTCAAGACTGGTTTGGGTCCATAGTGAGATTAAACCACCTTCTGCATAGCATGTTGTCTCAGGAAACAGGATACAGGGCCCTCTAGAAAGGGTGGTACTGCCTTTACAGGCACCTCTTAGCCACACTCTGGCATCCCAGTTCCTACTCACAGGTACTCTTTCAGTCTACTATAGTGACAGACACTACAAGACATGATTGTTGGCTAGGACAGGAGGTGACTCGGGTAGAGCATTTGCCTAGAGGAAACCCCAGCCATGAATTGACAACAGAAGAAAAAGAAGCTTTTAAAAACTATACGAGGAAATCAGAAAAGACAAATTTTTGTCTTTTTCTGGACTAGGAAGAATTTCTCCTATTTTTTCACACACACATTGTAGTGGAATATGGTCCTCACCAACACAGAGGACTGGGGCTGGAACTTTGTAGTTAAGAGTATTTTTTGCCCCTTCTGAGGACCTGGGTTCGATTCCCAGCTCCCATATAACCATCTGGAAATCCAGCAGTCATGCAAATTGTGTACATACGTGCAGGTAAAACATTCATTCATATGAAGTAAAATAAAGTATTTTTAAAAAGAACAAGCAGAACTGAACATGTGGTGCACGCCTGTAATTCCTAAGGTTAGACAGCTACAGGAGGAGAAGCAGGAGTTTGAGGCTGGCCTAGGCTACTGTTTAAGAAAGACTAAAATGGATAAATAAATACTGTAAGTAGGTAAGAAAATAATTGCAGTTACTAGTGCTAATAAATATGAGACAGGTTTCTTGTCACTAGCAATATTTAAAAATCCCTTTGAAGCCATAGCTCACTGTTTTCACCTGCTGAAATGACAAAGTTTTTTTAATGATAATGTTTTATTGTTAGCAATATAGTGAATTCATATGCTGCTAAAAGCATTGTTAATGTTGTTTTGTGTCAGAAAGCTTACTGTTCATAGCTTTTGAATGAGTATCTTTTAGTGCATATATCTAAGATATTTCTAGGAAGTACTATGAAAATGAAAAAGAAAAAGCTATATAGATACATATTGTACTACCATTTTGATGGAAAAACTTGATAGGAACTTAGTAACTCTAGAGAGGGAAAAATTAAATGAGTATTTTTAATACTATTTATGTTTGCAGTCTTTTAAAGGAACTGCATGCAGGGTTGGATACATCCAACTCCTCATTTAACGGCAGACTAGAATTAGACTGTCCAAACCTTCTGATTTCTGTTTATTGAACATCAGCATACTATGAAAAGAGCCTTACTTCCTCACTTGTGGATCACTATACCCAGCATAGTAAATTTCATCAGTGTAATGTATGTAGAGCAATATATCATGATTTTATTTTGTTACCCCCTCCCCCCATTGTTGGCAAAATACATCCTTTTATAAAATTAGTTTGTTAAGTAGTGAACATATATAGGTAGGGTTACTATTAAGCCAAGTGTGATGGCTTATTCCTGTAATCCCAGCACTTGAGAGGCTAAGACAAGAGAATTACCTTGAATATACAGGTAGCCTGGGCTACAGTGAGATCCTGTTTAGAAAGAAAGAAGATAAGCCAAATGCATGTGATGTTTATACATACCTGTGTGTTTATGCAACTATGAGAGAAAATGCTATTACAAAATGTCAGTTGTCAGGCTTGAGAATTAAGATGATCTTAGTTTCAGGCTCTGAACCTCTAAATTTTCTTAGGGGATGTTTTTTGTTTCTTTTTTGTTTTTTGTTTTTTTGTTTTTGTTTTTGACCAGGAAATGTCATTTTAAAAGGAAGTAATAGGTGTGGTGATGTACAACTTTAGTCCCAGCTCTTGGAAATCAAAGGCTTTCTGAGTTTGAAGCCACAGTGGTCTACCTAGTGGTTCTAGGTCAGCCAAGGTTGCATAGTAAGACTCTGTCTCAAAAAGCAACAGAGCACCCTGGTATGCCTTGTGACTGGCAGGGAGAGGACTCAACCAAGAGCTGCCTGGGACTCTAGCATCAGACCATGATACAGCAACAGCTCCATGTTGTGCCATACATATGACTGGGGCACGATTCAACTAAGTTCCGCCCAGAACCTATGGTACAGGGCAGTCGGACACTGATGGTAAAGTAGTACAGGGTGGGGAGGTGGGAAAGAGAGTGGTGGAGTGGTTCATGGGCTGGGGACAGAGGCAGGTCTGAAGAGGCGACTGTGGTGAGAAACAGACCTGCTTGCCACCTGAGTCCAAAGTGATGCCCAGCCTGGCTATTGCCATGGGCCAATCTTGGTCTGAGACCCTGAAGCAGCTAAGGAGGCATGACTTGATGTCTGTGGCTCCTGTCATCACTGAAGGCTGTGCAGAGGCCTATGGTTTGGGGACCAGGTAGGTGTCCAAAGGCCATGCCGATCTGAGTAGCTTGCTCTGCAACCTGGGCCTATCGTGATATTTGGACCCAGGCTGCTGCTGAGGATCATGCCTACCACAGCCAGGTTCTGTTGATGGCCCATGGTACCACCAAAGACCACATAGATTTCCAGGGTCTAGGTCACAACCTGTGACTATGTTGGTGTCCAAGGGCTGTGCTACTATCAGGTCATGCTGAGTTGAGTGGCCAGTACTGTTGACTGGGGCCAGGGTATCATCCAGGCCAGGGCTACTACTGAGGGCCATGTCTGGGTCTGTGGCCCTACAACAGCCAGGGTCTGAGCTGATGTCCATAGCTCCTGAGACCATTGAAGGCCATGTCAGTGCCAGCGGTCTGGGCTGCCACCTAGGGCCATAGTAACATCTGAGCCTAGGCTGTGGCCTAGGAACATGTCTGAGTCTGTGGTCCTACCACAGCCAGGACTTGTATTGATGTCCATAGCCCATGTTGCCACCAAAGGCCACAACCCTTGGGCATGCACTTCACCTGGGCAACGCACTAGAGCTAATCCAGTTGTCAGGGACACTGGTGAGCTGGCCCTGGGGGCATGAGAACAGCAGAGTTGATCCCATCCCCCCTTGTCTACCATGTGGTGGCATAGGTGAGAGAAAGGTGACCTCCCCTTCTGACCCCTGCTACCCATGGTGGGTGAGAGGGCTAGCCCTGGGATCATGAGAGGTGGAAAACTATCCTTGTCCCTTACCAGCTGCAGCTGCTAACTCTTTTGTTAGGACTTAAAGATAAGGGTGAGCCAGCCCCGAGGGCATAAAAACAGGCGATCTGACTTCCCTGCTGTCTGTCCCACCCCACCCCCACCGTGTATTCCCCCCTCTAGACATAGAGAAAGAGAGTAAAGAGGGGGGCTTTCTTCAGCAAAACAGTGGAGTTGGCCCTGGTGGTGTAGGAGTGGGTGAGCTGGACCTGAGGGCCTGAGAGCAAGAGAACTGACCCTGTTCCTTGCTGCAGGCTGCGCTGGAGAGCTCACCTGGGTGGTAGCAATGGGGGGAAGCTGTCAAGCTGACCAGCCAGGCTACCACCCAGGCCCAAAACCAGGGCTATGAGTTAGCCCACCCCAACATCCACCTCATCTGTGATCTATTGGAGTATGAGAAGGGGATGAACCTACAGATCTAAAACTGCAGGATCCCAAGACACAGGATAACAGGATATCCAGGAGGAGCCCTAGTGAGAGCCCACTAATAGTGTAGCAGACTCCAGAGGCCTTGAACCAGAGCAACTCATTGCAGTGAACACTTGCAAGTAAAGATGAAAGGACTAAAGAGTTAATGGTGTTAATCAACAGGCCACACTACAGCTTTCACAATGAGATCTTTCTCCTTTCTTTGCTTGGTTTGTTTGGTGTTTGGTTTTTTTCTTTAAATTTTGGGGGAAAGTTGCAGGGGCAGAAGGTGGATGAAGGGAACAGGGAGTTGAGTGGGATCAGGATGCATGATGTGGAATCCAAAAAGAATCAGTAAAAGTAGAAAAAACTAAACAAAACAAAAATAACAAAGAAAATAAAAACAAAGTAAGTATTTTCTAGTGTTAGAAAGAGACCTCCAAATATGTCCTTATTTAAACTGTCCTTTAGGTGTGTTACTTTGGTCACTTTGCAGTTTGTCAAAGTTTTATCAAAGCTTTGAACTCATCTGAGTTTAAGCATGGTATTTTCTAATGCATCGTTAGCATGTATTTCTAGTTTTGATTATGAAAAGATTCTGGCAGAAACAGAGGGTACTGTGATAAGCCCCATTTCCCATCCCCTAGGCCTAAAAGTTTGACATTTTGCCTGATTCGCCCACTACTTTTTTTGCTGAACTGTTGAATAATGTACATCTTGACAAACTCATGAACATATGTACCTCTAAAAACCGAGATTAGCTCACCTACCTACCACCTCCAAAACTTTATCTTTAATGGGATTGACCATGGTTTTTGAGACTTAACTTGAAATACCTCCCCAAAGATTTCTCTCTTCTCTCTTAAACCTTCAAAACTAGGATTCTGGGTTTCCGCCGAGCTCCCTTGGTGGTTGGCAGATATGTTAATCTGCGGACGGAGATTAAGCCTGTGGCCACGGAGCAGCTGCTGAGCACCTTTCTAACTGTAGGTAAGAGATGATGGAGGATGTTTAGATAGGGGCATGGTTGTCAGCAAGTTAGATAATGGGTACCATTGAACAACCTAGGTGCATCTCTTTCATACCTAAAGAACTCACGGAGTGTGAAAGCCTGCTTTCTTGTTAGTGTGGGAATTAGGTCTAATGGTGAGAATGGGAAATGAGAATTTCTCTAATAAAGAAAGAAGTGAAGTCATTTACCAATAGTGAAAGTGGTAACTATTTCGCTTGATCTTCTAGCTAAGTCTCAAATGCAAGATTTGTCCTAAATTGATACTGTCTGCATATCATTGTCCTGGTTTTGGTTTGGTTTGGTTGGTTTGGTTTGTTTTTTTCCGAGACAGGGTTTCTCTGTATAATAGTCCTGGCTGTCCTAGAACTCACTGAGTTCTAGGCTGGCCTTGAACTCATGGAGATCCACCCCACCTGCCTATGCCTCCCAAGTACTGAGATTAAAGGCTTATGCTGCCACTGCCCAGTGGTTAATTTTTATACATGTGTTCTCCCGAGAAGTGGGGAAGCTAGAGGCTAGGGAGATGGCTCAACCAGTAAAGTGCTTGCTTTACAAGCTTAAGGACCTGAGTTTGGATCCCCATACCCGTGTAAAAATCCAGATATGGAAGGGGCACCTGTAGTTCCAATGCTGTGAAAACGGAGATAGGCAGATACTTGAAGCTAATTATTCACCCAGTGTAATTAAATTGGTATTATTTTCCAGGTGCAATGAGAGACCCAGTCTTAAAAAGTAAGGTGGAGACCAATTGGGAAGGCATTCTGTAGTGATATTTCATCTGTATGTTAATAAATAAAGCTTGCCTGAAGATTAGAGAGTAAAACAGCCCTGCTGGTCAGTCTTTGACATACCAGGCAGTGGTGACAGAAATCTTCAATCCCAGTAGCCACACTGTTTTGCCATAGAAACTGGGCGACAGTGATGCACGCCTTTAATCCCAGTCCTAGAGGAGACAGCTCTCACACACAGTCTCATTCTGAGATTCCTGGAAGCAGGATCGCCATTTTGGTCTGAGGTAGAGGTAAGAGCCAGTGGCTGGCCGTTTTGCTTTTCTGATCTTCAGGTTGAACCCCAATATCTGTCTCTGGGTTTTTACTAGTCGTGTTACAGCTTTCGATATTCTCATTTCCATGTGTGTGCCCCCTCCGAATAAACATATACACACAATAAATAAATAAATAACGAAGAATTGAGGAAACTTAAAGCAACTTGGTAAGGCAACCAGAAGTCCAACTGTAGAATTGCATTTGGGCCACTGCTGTTCCTCCAAGGATTAGTTTATAAATCATGGACCTAGGTATGACTTCCCTGGCCCTGGTTCCCATTATCCTTCTGTGATGCAGGGGATCTACTCAGTCTTGTTCTCATTGGGAACACGGTAAGACAGGAAGAATTTAGAGGTGCTGTGATCTCTTGTCTTGGCCTCTTAGTAGTGACTTTTGGTGATTCAGTGCTCTGCTACATGGCATAAATATTGAAACAGACATTAAAAAATGAAAATGAACTTCACCTGGCTTTTTACTAGAATGAATAGGATTATATTTGAAAATGTGGTGAAGCAATACCTATCTAAGAAAAAAAACTACAATACAATATGGAAAACTGATTCTTTTAGACAAGGTGGTAGGAAATTCTAATGTTATAGTTCCTATTGTCATATTGAAATGCTAAATTTCAGAGAGAGGTTAGTGAAAATAAAGTTGTAATTTTGTTTCTATCCAGTTCACTCCACTAGCCCCTGAGATAACACTGATCTAGACTAGGACAGAAGATGGACAAGGGGATTAGGAATACCGGAGGAGTATGAACTCAGGTGGAAGGTGTGTGTGGGTTCAGCACTGAGGAGAGAAAGTAGTCAGAACAGGGTCACTGAAGGGCCTAGGCATCATGCTCGGGCTGAGACTTCCCTGGGGCATTGGGAAGCTGTTTAGAGATTCAGAACATGAAGTAATCATATTTGAATTTAGAAAACTAATTTCGGCAGTATTGTAGAGGGTGAATAGTGATGGGGAGAAGGAGAAGACGAGAGCCCTGGCGGACTGTAGAAGTGGATAAGGATGGGGTAGAGTGGTGAACTGGAATGTGAACAGCGACATGAACGTCTCAGTCGGAGGAGCAGTAAGCAGGGAGGAAACCTTAAGAATGACTCCACATTTCTAGATTGGATAATTGAGTGACTACAGAAGCAGTTAACTAAGGGTGTGTGGGTAAGAATAATGTGCAGAAAGAAGTAATGCTAACAGAGAAAGGCTTGAGATGGAAACCTAGATCTGATAGTTCACCCGAGCAGAGTGAGGAGAACTTCAGTGGTCAGAAAAGCAGTTTCCAGAGTCGAGCATGTCCAGGAAGTGGTCAGAGGCCAGAGGCTGGACTCACCAAGTATAATGGGGACACGGAAGTCAGGAAGACAGTTAGTCGTATTATTCAGAGTAATAGATACTGTTTTGATTGTCTAAGCATTGACATAGGCGTGTTTCCTTTTCACCATCTGACAGTGGAGGAACAAGCATGCTTGGAGACTGTAATCACATGCTCGGCATCGTACAGCCCCTTACTGAAATAGCTTCTATTTCAGGGGCTGGGACTATAGCTCATGAGAGCACTGGCTAGGTCATATGTTCAGCTTGAATTTTAGTGAATATAGTCACATTACTCTCATAGACAATTAATTTACCTTACCTGTGGCAATATATGAGAGTTGCACCCCACCCCCTGCACTATCATTAATAATACAGCCTGAGCCAGGCAATAGTGGCATATACTTTTAATCCCAGCACTTAGGAGGCAGAGGCAGGTGGTTCTATTGAGTTTTGAGGTCAGCCTGGTCTACAGAGTAAGTTCCAGGACAACCAGGACTACACAGAGAAACCTTGTCTCAAAATAAAACAACAGCAATAATAATAATGCATCCTGAAACTTTTAGAGTTTTTTTTTTGTTTCATATGTAGCATCTGTTCATTTGTTTAAGAGCCATTTGTATTTTCTGTCAACTGTCTTTTGTGCGCACATGTGTTTGTGGAGGCTAGAGGACAGCTTGGCTGCTGTTTCTCAGGCACATCTTTCCTGTGTTGTTTTTGAGACAGGGTGTAGATGGAAGTTTCTGTCCCACCTGGTCCCAACAGCCATTCAGTCCCAAATTAACACACAGAAGCGTATATTAATTATAAACTATTTGACCTATTGCTCAGGCTTATTACTAACTAGCTCTTACAGCTTAAATTAACCCATAATTCTTATCTATATTTAGCCATGTAGCTTGGGACCTCTGTGTCTGGCTTGCAACTGTGTCTCTGCCTTTCCTGTAGTCTGGTCACCTGCCTATACTTTCTGTCTGTCTGCTGGCCAGTCAGTGTCTTATTAAATCAGTACAAGTGACATCTTTACAGTGTATAAGAACATTATCCAACAGCTACAGAGTCTTTCCCTGACACGGAGCTACCCAACTGGGCTGGCTTCCTAGCAAAGCCTAGAGATCTACTTGCTTTTATTTCCCAGGTCTAGCACAGCATGTACTACACAGAACCTGATCAACTATAGCACACCTCCAAAGCTATTATATCACCCTCTCTACCTCCCCTCCTCTCTCTCTGTGTTTGTGTGTGTGTGTCTGTGTGTGTCTTCTTGAGACTGAGTTTTTCTTTGTACCCTTGACTGTCCTGAAACTCACTCTGTAGACCAGGCTGGCCTGGAACTCAGAGAAACACCTACTGGGATTAAAGGCATGCACTACCACTACCCAGCAACTTTAAGATTGTAAATTTAACTTGATTATATTGAAAATACTAACATTTTAAAGTAGAAATAGACAAGACTATTTTAAATGTCATAAGAAGTAAAGAACTGAAAATGATCCTAAAATAAGACTAAAGAGAAAGAGCCTCATGTCCTTGGAATGGTCTCATTCTTCTCTGAGCCCTTCCTTACAGCTGGTGATGTCAGTATAGTCCAGACACATCAGTACCTTCCCTGACAGCCCTCGAGGCAGCTACTTGTTCAGTGAGTGCCCCCCTCCTTTACTATAGTATTAAAATGGTCTTTAGAAAGTGATAGGTAAAGCTGAGTCTTGTAGTATAAGCTTTAATTCCAGGTGTTTGTGAGGTTGGGGCAGGAAGCCTTGTAAGTTCAAGGCCTGCCTCAAAACGAGGGCTGGGTATATACATCAGTGCTAGAGTACTTGCCTGGTATATATGAGGCTCTATCGCCACAAGAAGAAACGGAGAAGAACAGGGAACCAATGTTTAAATAAGTCCTGGATCTCATTGTTTCTAAGATTCGGTTGAAGGGCATAGTAAGAAATACAGGTTTATATACACAGGCACATACACACATCTGTGCCATTATCTCTGGGTGTGTACTAAAACTAGTATCTGATTCTAATTCATAACAGGGTTTACTCTGACCATCTTACTTTTCTTCCTTTTCCATCTGTGAGGAACCTAGTTCCCATTATCCTCAGTGTTTGCCTGCCTGCTCCTGCTCCCCCATATGTGACCAGACTCTCTCCTTTGGGTACTTTGACCAAAACCCCAGCTTTGATAAAGAACAAGAAGACATTGTTTCCATTAATTCTTTTGAGTTGAAAGCGAATCTGGATGGAAGCTCACTTCTGGGAGAGAGGCTGGGTAGAAGGAGACACAGGAAAATTGCTTTCTAGTATATAGTATTTCATTCATTGGAGATTGTTTTATTCTGTCTGCTCTTGAAGACATGCATGAAATGGACTAACATCAGGATTTTAATTTTCGTATTGCCTGTTTACTTAGATTTTGATCTTGTTAGGGGGAGAATTTGGGTTCTTAATTTTCTTCCTTAAGTATATCTGACTCATTTCTGCCCTGCAGGGAACAATACATGTTTCTATGGGAAGTGCTATTACTGTCGAGAAACAGAGCCAGCGTGTGCTGATGGAGACATGATGGAGGGATCCATCACACTTTGGCTTCCAGATGTGTGGCCTCTACAGAAACATCGACACCCATGGGGCAGGACTTACCGAGAAGGCAAATTGGCCAGGTGCACCTCGACTTAATTCTTTACTGTACCGCTCCAGTTGCCCTTCCTGAATAGGAGCCAGCCATCTGTCTAAGAGTAAAAAGAACTGTAGATTGTGAGCAGACCTGCTAGGTTGGTCCCATCCCTGTTTTCAGCAGGGCCAATGTATCAGCCATCTTTCTATCACTTAAAAGAGGAAAGATAAATTTTGGCTCACAGTTTGAGAAGTTCAGTCCATAATCACTTGGCCACAGACCTTTGGACTTCTGGTGGCACAGTACCTCATTGACAGAAGCATGTGGTGACAGAGGCTGCTTATCTCACTGCTTCCAGAAAGCAAAGACAAGAGAAAAGACCAGGAGCAATCCCTCTAGGCAGGTACTCCCTGGAATATCCCCATTATTTATTTATTCGAGGCATATTCCCAGTGACTTAACTTCCATCACACCTAAAGCTCCTGAAGGTTCCACGAGCTGAACCGGGGCTTTAGTGCATGATCTTTAGGGGACATTTAAAATATAAACCATGGGGCCCTGGAGAGGTTGCTCAGGAGACAAGAGCACTTGCTGATCTTGCAGAGGAGCTAAATTTGATTTCCAGCTCTCACATTTGGGGCTCATGAATACCTGTAACTTCAACTTCAGGGATCAAAGGACCTTTTCTGGCCTCTACCAGCAACTGTATGCATGAAGTACACTTACACACACACATAAAAATAAAATAAATATTTTGGTTTTGTCTTTAAATATAAGCCGTAGCATTGGCTTTACTCTCACCACTTTATCCATCATGTTCTTGGACTGTACAACCTCTCAGGACCCCTCTGGAATCTCAGTGGACATGGCTCCACAAGTCTTAAATTCTGTATGCCTGCAACACTAGCGTCACTTGGATGATGACAAGGTCTGGCACTGTTTTGAGCTTATCTGGTGGATAAGTGGATCACAGTGGCCTCTTCAGTATCTTGATGGTTGAACACAGAGGTTTAGCCTGGGATGGACAATCTTGCAGGTTCCTGAGATACCTCCAGCTCCTTTTTTTTTTTTTTAAAGGTGCTAGTTTTTTCAGCAACTGTACCCTTCTTGCCTTGAACTTTATATGTACTTCTTTCCTGGTTCAACTACAAGCTTTTTAGATCTTTCTGCCCTGCATTTTGATTCCACTTCTCACAGTAAATATGGCTAAAAGCAGCCAGTAATTCTCATTCTGCTGCCTTAAAATTGCCTCTACCATATAAGTCTTTGTACAGAGTTTTAGGGTAAGTACAAAACATAGACAGATTTTCTTCAGAATGTAACATAAGCTTCTAGTCTACTTCCCAGTGAAGTCTCTGTTCCCTCCCAAACCTGTCAGCATAGCTTTGACTAACTGTATTCCTACTAGAACCTCACAGAAGTTTGTGTTTCCAGCATTCTCTGCTTCTCTTAACTTGCTTCTCTAAACTTTTCTAATTTTGCAAACCAATTCCAAAGGCCTTTGAATCTCGCTGTCAGATATAGTCACAACAATGACCCTATTTTGGTGCCAATTTTCTTCATTAACTTTCCGTCACTAACAAAATGCCTAATGTTTTAAAAGAAGAAAGGTTCTTTTGGCTCACAGTTTCTAAAGTTTTCGCCCAGCTTGATTTGCTCTCTTGTGTTGAGACTTATGGTCATACAGTATCAAGGCAGCACATCCACTGTGGAGAAAAGCTATTCTCCTCATGGTGGCTAGGAATCAGACAATGAGAAGGAAGGCCAGGGTAGCCAGATCCTCCACCTAGGCTTGCTCTCAACTGCTCAACTTCCTACCACAAGGCCCCGCCTCCTAATAACATCACAGCTGGCAACCAAACTGTTAGCACATGGCTTTTGTAGGCCTCTTAGGAGCTAAACTCTATAGTCAGGTGTGGCTGGCACTCAGTAACCTTTGTGATGCCGCTTGTCTCCAGGTGGGAATACGATGAGAGCTACTGCGATGCTGTGAAGAAAACATCCCCCTATGACTCCGGCCCACGCCTCTTGGACATCATTGACACCGCTGTCTTTGATTACTTGATTGGCAATGCTGACCGCCATCACTATGAAAGCTTTCAAGATGATGAAGGCGCTAGCATGCTTATTCTTCTTGATAATGCCAAAAGGTATAGCAGGGCTGTGTTGTTGGTATCTGTGTGAAAGAGTACATTCTCTAGGGTACTGTGCTGGTCACCTTTCAAGTACACATACTGCCATAAATCAACTTGTAGGAATGGAATGCTTATTTCAGTTCATGGTTTCAGAGGTTTGTTGGCCTCATTGCTTTTGGGCCTGTGATGAGGCAGAATCATCACGTCTGGAAGCACATTTAGAGCACAGCTGCTGGCCTCGTGGCATTTAGGAAACAGAACAACAAGAAAAAAGCCAGGGTCCCAAAATCTCCATCAAGAATGCGTGCCAGTGGCCTGATTTCCTTCCGCTGGACCCCACCTACTGAAGACTTCTTTACCTCTCTACAGTGCTACAGCTGGCAACTAGTGCCTTAGAAGAGCCTGGGGACTGGGGTGGGAGGACTTGGGATCAAAACTATCCTGGACTTAGCCTTTTTATAGCCTTGCATTGGGGATTAAGTTGCAACAAGAGTTTGTGGGCTGCAAAAATATTCAAAGGATAGCAGCTGCTTTGCCTGCACTGTTGTTAGGGCTAGAGGCTTCTCCAGTCATTAAGGAAGGGTTCTAGGAAAAGAATGAAAGGGGCCAGGCAGTGGTGGTACACACCTTCAATACCAGTACTTGGGAGGCAGGGGCAGGAAAATCTCTGAATTTGAGACCAGCCTGATCTACAGAGAAAGTTCCAGAACAGCTAAGGCTACACAAAGAAACACTGTCTTGAAAAAACAAAAAGAAAAAAAAAAGTGAAAGGGTGACCGTTTTTCCAGAATCACCCTTTCATCCCTAATGAAATACCATTTTTGTATCTGCTTTGAGTGGGTTCTGTCTCAATCTCTGAAAGCCCCTGGGCAGTTTTTCTGGTTTGAAGCTGCCTGCAGCTTTGCTTACAGGAATAAAGTTTTAGTGATTTTGGAAGTATATATTCCCCTGCCTTTTGGGGGACTCTGGCAGGGATCCCAAGCCTGGAGTTCTCTCCGCATCTCTTACAAGTGTATGGACTTAGGACTTCTGCCTTCTCCCTCTGCACTGGGATTCACAGTGTGGCCCCACAGCTGTAGTCCAGCAGCTTGTACTTTAGTTCAGGCTATTAATGATCCTGTGTCTAATTAGTGATGCCTGGCTTGTTTTTAATTTAAATTATTTGAGCTGTTGGAGCATGAAATTATCTAGGATCACAGTTGGGTTTTTACAGATATGTTCTTACTTTGATGCTGAAGGGAGCAAACACTTGCACCTAATTCACTGTCTTAATTTAATTTTCAGCTTTGGGAACCCCTCGCTGGATGAGAGAAGCATTCTTGCCCCTCTCTATCAGTGTTGCATGTAAGTTATGCACAGCAGGTATATCTGTCTGCATTGCTTACTTCAGGTTCAGGTACCAGTACATCAGTCTCCTTGACCTTAAAACATCCTGGTTGCTTTTTCTACATCTACAGCTCAGACCTGTACACCCTGACAGAGCTGAGGGAAGCGCAGAGGCAGCTCACCCAAAGCTCAGAATTCATTTTGAGTTTGTAGTTTCTAAGTCGTGTGTGTGTTTGGCTTATTATCCCTACCACCTACTAAAAATAATCTAGTTTGGCTTTAACCCCAGCACCTAGAACACAAAAGCAGGTGGATCTTTGAATTTGAGGCTACCTGGTCTACATAGTGAGTTCCAGGCCATAGATCACTATGTAATCTCTACATAGTGAGATTGTCTACAGAGTGAAACAATCTCAAAATTTTTTTTAATAGTTTTTTAAAAATCTGTTAGAATCTGTATTCTCAGTTGCTACATCTGGTTTACCGTTCGGTTTCAAGTCCTCCCACCTGGAGTTTGTATATCTTAGTTTGAAATTATCTAATCCAAAAATAACTTCCTCTATGTATTTAATATGTGATTTAAATATATTAGAAAATAAAGAAATTGAGAAGTAGATCAAGAAAATGAAGTAAAGTCTGCCCTAGGAGCTCATGCTTCAGGCCCCTGCTCCTGGACTGATTTTGAAGTTTGCACATCAAGAACCAGCAGGATTTGCCTCATTTGTCCGTGAAAGCAGGTCTGGGAAAACCCTAGTACTAGTCACCCCGGAAACATCGCCCCTGCAGCTTTGCCTTCATTCTCTTTTTCTCTTGTCTGCCTGTCTGGGTTCCAGTACTGGGACTAAATCCAGGTCTTGTGTCTACTAAGCAAGTACTTTACCGCTGAGCTATACTCCACCCTCACTCTCCCCACACACAAACTTCTGCTGTATGTGTGCAAGTATGCACGTGTGTGCATGTGTGTGTGTAGACTCGAGGACAGTCTTGGTGCCATCCTCAGGAACTGTCCACGTCGCCCCCCTTTTTTGAAACAAGGTCTTTCATTGCCCTGGAACTCACCGAGTAGGCTAGGCTGGCTGGCAATTATGCTCCAGGGAACCTCGTGTCTTCATTTCCCTGACTCCAGGTTTGCAAGTAGGTCCCACTATGCCCAGTATCTTTTTACATGAACTGTGGGAATCAACTCAAGTCCTTACTGAGCTCTTCAGCCCACCTGTCTCCGTCCATTTGTTTTCTTCCTCTCCTTCCCCTCCTTCCCTATCTTCCCCTGCCTCTTCCTTTGTTTCTTCACAGGGTCTCACTATATAGCCTAGGCGGCCTTCAAAATCCCAGCATCCTTGCTTCAGTCACCAAGTGCCGGGGTTACACACAATCTGTGCCACCATGCTCGGCCTTTTCTTTTTCAGTAAGAAACAGAGTTCTTTAGAAAGTCACCTTTACTTACCTGGACAGCTCTAGTTCTCCTTACTGAGATTGGAAAGCTGGGAGTATGTAGAATACAGGCATTCAGCAGCTGGTGTCACGATCTGCAGAGGAAGAGATGACACTGCTAAGCCTCTGGGCCACCTTCAAGGCACATTGGTGGCCCCCAGAGTGACTCAGATTGGGCACATGCCATACTGGTCTCTGTCTTAAAAACTTTGGGACCAGAGTGCTGTCATCCTATTTAAAGAAAATCATTTCAAATTTCAAATTGTGTCTGTGTCTCTGTCTCTCTGTCTGTGGGACTCTGTGTTCTTGAAGGCAGTGCCCTCAGAAGCCAGAAGAAGGCATTAGGTCCCCTGGAGCTGGAGTTACAGGCAACTGTGAACAGCTCAGAGTGGGTTTTGGAAACTGAACACAAGTCCTCTCCAAGAGCAATAAATGTTCTTAAGTGCTGAGCCATCTCCATTCCCAAGAAAGTAAATCCCCCCCCCCCCCAGTGGTGGTGGTGGTGGAGTTTTGAGACAGGGTTTTTAGGTGTAACCCTGGCTGTCCTGGAACTCACTCTGTAGACCAATCTGGCCTCGAACTCACTGAGAACAGCCTGCCTCTGCCTCCTGAGTGCTGGGATTAAAGGTGTCCACCATCATCTCTTGGCAAAAGAAGAGCTATTCTTAGAGTAAACATTTTTCTATTATTAATGGTAGAATTTTTAAAATTCAGAAATATTTGAATAATGAAGTTACAATCACCCCTGAGCATCTGCGATAACTCCTGTAACATAGTGGAGGTCGCTCTAATCCTGTAGTTTCGTCACTGATCATGCAGGTTAGTTTCCCTACAGACAGGCAGTGAGTTTTTCTCTGACTTTCTCAGCTCTAACGTAGTTATCATGGGCATTTCCCCATGCCACTTAATGTTCAAACTTTTTAATGGCTGCATGGTATTCCCTGGTGTGTCAGCCATAGTCTGAAGTACGCCCTCACTTGCTAGACATGTAGATTGGTTCAGTTCTCTTCTTACTGTAGTGAGTGCGTACAGATCTTTGTACGAATCTCTAATTACTCCCCAGATTTACAGTGTAGCAGTGTGGCTTCAGAGCTTAAGTCTGAAATAGAAGTGACTATATATATATATATATATATATATATATATATATATATATATATACATATATATATATATATATAAAACATTTGAAATATTTTACATGATTTTAAATGCCTTTTCTACTACCCAAGCTTTACACTGAATGTGATGGAGGATGTTCTGTAACTTCTTGAAAACTCTTTCCTCCAGCATTCGGGTCTCAACCTGGAATAGACTCAACTACCTAAAGAATGGAGTGCTAAAGTCTGCCTTAAAATCTGCCATGGCCCACGACCCCATCTCCCCTGTGCTCTCTGATCCACATTTGGACACTGTGGACCAGCGGCTCCTCAATGTCCTTGCCACCGTCAAGCAGTGCACTGACCAGTTTGGGATGGACACGGTGCTGGTGGAAGACAGGATGCCGCTCTCCCACTTGTAACCCACAACGTGAAACAAGTGGAACTGGTTTTTACGAAGATAGAGAAACAGCACAATCAATTCCAAATGGCATGTGACGGCCTGGAAGTGGCCAGCAGCGGGTTCTGGTGGTAGAAGACAGGGCGGCCCTGGGAGTGCCTGGTGTTTTCTGCAGTGTTGTGGGAGCTTGTCTGCAGAATCACCTGGAGTCCTCAGCAGTTGACCCTTCAAGCAGCAAGTACCAGGTCTGGTCAGTCTTATTCCCACACCAAAGGACAAGCAGGCGTGGCACTGGCTAAGGAATTGGTTCGAGAGTGTGTGTGTCTGCGGTGAACTTGGCCGTCCTTTCTCCACGCCCATGGATTCTATAGATGCACTTTGCAGTTCCTTGTGTCTTAAAAACAAAACAAAAAAGGCAGAACTAGTCAGACTGGAAAATATTCTGCTCCTCCATAGTGGCATCAACAAAATAGCACAGTCTTCTGGGGGAAGAGAAGGGCAGGATGATGTTGGGGCTCTTAGCTATTAAGTGCTGTGGATTTGACATCTCAGGGAAGAGAAGAGGGAGGGGCTCACTCTGTAGAACCAGGAAGATGATTGACGTGTTGAAAAGCAGCTTCCTCTGTATTTAGATTCTTGGATATATCCGAAGCAAACACTCATCCCCCAGTCTGTTCAAATAACCAGAATTATCTCTGGAGGAAATACAATTACAACCCAAGCATGGTCCCCTATGAACACTAATTTACTTTCACGTCCACCTTTTGCCCAAAGTAGCAAAACAAACTGAAGTAATTCAAGTTAGGTACTATGGTCCCTGTCATCCTCAATTCCCCTCCCTCTCCCCCTTTTCTTGCATTGGAATTATTTATTTTGAAGTATATTATAGGCTCTCACTCTAGCCCATCAATCTGGAACTTAATATGTAACCCAGGCTGGCTTTGAACTGGCAGCAATCCTCCTGCCTCAGCCTTCCACATGCTAGGATTGTAAGTATGAACAAGCATGCCCAGCTCTCATCTCTCTTTTCAGGTGTGAGGCATTTAATCTATGATGCTCCTGTTTCTAGGAGGTGGTGGCTTGTCTGCCTTCTTATGAGAATGCGCCCTGCTAGTAGCTGGATGGAGCTGGAGACGTGGGCCCTGTAGGTAGCAGAGTGAAAGATTTTAAGCCTTCTGAGCCTTGACACTGAGGAGATTACCACAGAGAGCCTCAATATTTTGGTTCATATCAAATCCAAATTTTATTCTTCAAAACTCATTTGGTGTAGTAGAATTCTTCCATCCTCTTGAAGTTGAGGTTTAGTTCTGTATTCTAGTAAAGTCATTTCACATGTAAGCAGCTGTGGTAAATTCCAGGGCTAGGGACATGTCCACACTTAGAGCTGTGTGTTCCTCCGCCTCTTGTGCGGTACTGGACTTCTGTCAAGACCAACCTTCCAGTGCTCTGCTTGACATTCAGTGCCAGCCGTGGAGCCTGGCTTGAGGCAGCTACCTTCCGAGGGTAAGCCCCCAGGTTTCTCATGGTGAAACCTAGTAACCTATAACAACTTTTAAAAGGCGTGGAGTTAGGAACATTTGCACATTTTATGTGCATTTTGAGGTAGATTAAGGAATAGGCTGCGTTTTTTAAAACTCGGATATTGAACTTAATAAAACAAATATTAGCACAGAACACTGTAATAGCGTTAACAAAAGGAGGTATTGAGTCCAGTTTCCAGGCCACTTGCAAATTCACAGTTGAATTTGAGATTAGTGTAGTTAGCACTTGCGAAAGTGGGAGCCAACAGATGGCAGCATCAGCCCTCCCCTCGGTGTTGACTGAGCTGTGGGCCAGCACTCTGTCCGCTGCTGCGGTGAGTGACAAGGATCCTCACTTGTAACGTTGAAGGCACAAGATACTTAGAGGGAAAGAGCAGGCAGAAAAGCTGCTCTGAAAAAAAAATATCTTATTGTTCCTTTAAAATTAGTTAGAGAAAAGTCATTCACACTTTTTTTCACACACATGGCGTTAGCAGGTACTCAGACCCACAGTGGATAAAGTTAGTGGTGAGACAGCAATTAGAATATAAACAATATAAACCTGTGTTCTAAGGTGGAGTTGGGTTAAGGTAGGAAAGGTATATTTGGTGAATCTTGACATGGCTGGTGGGGCTGTGGACCAGCCATAAGCTTCTAGCCCCAAATTTATAGACACAAAGTTCCGTTGGGGGAAAAAAAGACAGATACATTTTCAAAAGTGTTGTGACTCTGGCCTCTTCTGGAGTCATTTTAGCATTAGGACTGTCATAAGTCACCAGAGGGCTTTTGGTCAGGGCTAGAGTACATTTGCCAATTGATCATCTGCGGAACAGAAGCCAGAACCCGTTGCTGTCTCCTCATTTGTTCCCACTTCTTAAATATATGTATTTTGGTTGCAGTGGGAAATTTGGATACAGAATTTATATTCCCAAAACTGTCCCTTAGTCTCAGGCTGCATTGTGCTTTGGGGAGGACTTTCAAAACAATAGGCTCCAGTGTGCTGAAGATGAATGGTATTTTTAAGGTATGTTTACCTGTTTGCACTTAGGGTTAAGTGTCAGACTGAATTTTAAGAAGAAAATGGAGGAATTCGGGTACATTTATTACATCCTTTTAGCAGAGTGAACCCTGACAGCTTCTCTGTTTTCCCAGTGCTGGGGACAGCATTGTCATCCAAAGACTTCATGTTTTCTTTAAGATACTCACACTCTGGCTTTCCCTCTCCATGCACCACATTCCTTCAGCCTCCCCTCTCACTCCTCCTGGATCCCTCTGATCAGCAAATGATCTTCTCTTGTGATCATAGGACAGCTGCTGTCAGCAAGCTCCCTTGTGCAGCCTGGGATCTGGGCTCAGGACAGGTGGGTAGAGGTCGGGGTTAGTTATTGTGGCCGTGTGTGCATTCTGCCAAGGAAAATAGATTGACTTTGACACAAGGAAATACTGACATTGAGAAAGGATTTGGCCGTAAAGGTTAGCATGTTCATCAAGCATCTGCTGAGCCAGGTGACCTGACTGTGAAACTTGCTCCATGGGGAGGCTGGCTTTTCTCCCCTCTATTTCTCTAGTCTGGGTGGTGAATGGGGGCTGGGTACTGCACTGTCACAAGTTTTTAGGACCTAAGGTGATCTTCATAAACTATTGGGGGAAGCTGGGAATAACTTACTGGGAAGCTAATTTATTTGTCTAAAGGGTGGTGTAGGCATCATTGCCCTCTTGTTTGATCTGCCTAGGATTTCCTCTTGGAGCTGTTGTGCAGACAGAGGTTGTACTTGGTAAGACACCAAACAAATTTCTAATGTGTTCTATGGGTTTCAATCTAAAAAAAAAAATAAAGATTTTAATATATATTATTGTATCATGTTTTCCTATTAATACTTTTTTTTTTCTCCCTGGTGCTTTCTACTCCATTTTCCTACCTGTTTCTAAGGGGAAATGTTACATCTTTTGCCTCTACTTAAACTTCCTTAGGGATTGTTTCATAGGGCTTCCTGGATGTTTAGTTAGCTCCTTTCTTGAAGCTTTTTGTGAGGTGAAGTCCTGAGTAGGACTTGGCAGAACAGTGTGCTACAAGCAGGAAGAAAAAGCTGGTTCCGCTGATCAGAATTCTTAGGATATCCAGAATTTTCAGTTTTGAAATGGAAATCCACTATCTAAACCCACAACCAGACAAGCAGATGTGCTCTTGGTGTGCTACATAGTGTGCAAGCTCTTGTTGTGTTTGGACATCACACGTGGATAATGAAGTCCTTCCTGACTCACCACGTTAAGATCCTGTTAGTTTTCTATCGCTGTGATAAACACCACGACCAAGGCACCTTAGAGAAGAAAAGGGTTATTTGGGTTTGCAGTTCAGGTAGGTGAAGGCCCATGATGGTGGAGTGAAGTCAGCAGGTACGGTGCTGGAGCAGAAGCTGTGGGCTCCCACCTTCAACCACAGCACCAATCAGAGCAAACTCGAAATGGCATGAGTTTTTAACAGGGTTTCTCTGTGTAGCCCTGAGTCCTGGGACTCACTCTGTAGACCAGGCTGGCCTTGAACTCAGAGATCCGTCTGTCTCTGCCTCCCAAGTGCTGGGATTAAAGGCGTGCACCACCACACCTGGCAGGTCTTTAACTCTTAACCCCTTCATCCAGTTACACACTTCCTCCAACAAAGCCATAGCTCCCAAACCTCTCAAACAACACCATCAATTAGGGACCAAATACTAAAAGGTCCAAGACTCCAGAATAGTTCTCATTTAAACAATCACATAGATCTTTGTGCAGACCCTGCCTGAGGTCCCCTTTGTTCCCCAGCAGATAGGTATTAAAAGTTGCGGCTGAGCAGCTTTAATATTCTAAGGCCGGCAGGCAGGGGTGGGGCAGCATAAACCCCAGTAAACATCTACAAAGTGGACATTGTCCTGAGAACTGTGGCGTGCCACCCAGATGGCAATGATTGGCCTGTCCCTTAAGCCTCTAGAGCAGGGGTTCCCAGTCTTCCTAACACTGTGACCTTTAATACAGTTCCTCATGTGGTGACCCCCATCATAAAATTGTTTCCGTTGCTACTTCATAACTAATTTTGCCACTGTTATGAATTGTAATGTAAATATCTGCTTTATGATGGTCTTAGGTAACTTCCATGAA
The DNA here is from genome assembly GCF_982192425.1 of Myodes glareolus. NCBI lineage: Eukaryota > Metazoa > Chordata > Mammalia > Rodentia > Cricetidae > Myodes > Myodes glareolus. The sequence goes on from NC_142030.1 coordinate 67,639,003, forward strand.
AGGGTCACTTGACACCCCCACCTGTATCGGGGTTGTGACCCACAGGTTTGGAAACATTGTACTAGTGCCAGCAGCGGAATAGCTTGTAAGGCTACAAGTACCTCTGGAGTAATGTAAATTTGCCTGGAAATAGGACCAGGGAAGAGTGATGGAGGTGGTGAGGCTGAGCACAGCACCCCCACTGGAGAAGGTACTGGTCTATTTGACCTGTGTGTATAGCTGCTAGCCCGTAGGAGGCGGGAGTGATCTGTGCAGTGTGTTCCAGGCTGCCAGCACCACAGGAGTGAGTCCCTATCTCAACAATGACTCCAGAACTGGGGAGCTGTGAACTCAAAAGATGTAGGGTCCAGAGCCTGGGTCATGGGTTTCCTAAGGTCATCCTGTTACTGGAGTGTGCCTTCTCTTGAAAGAACAGTCGCAGACCACAGGGATTCCGCAAGTGCTCTGGGCCACGGAAGTCCAACCTTTAACAGGTGAACTAGGTGTTTTCAGTTTGTTTACCAAATTAATTTGGAGGTAAGAGACTTGAGTTGTTCCCTGAGGTTGTTTTCAAGGCAGATGGGTTGGGCTGCCTTCAGTTGGGTATGAAGGAATCTTTAGAAAAGTGAGGGCCCGGGGCTGGAGAGATGGCTCAGTGGTTAAGAGCATTGGCTGTTATTCCAGAGGTCCTGAGTTCAATTCCAGCAACCACATAGTGGCTCACAACCATCTGTAATGAGGTCTGGCGCCCTCCTCTGGCCTGCGGGCATACATAGAGGCAGAATGTTATATACATAATAAATAAGTCTGTTTTTTTTTTTTAAAGTGAGGGCCCATCCAGCTAAATTCAATAAAGTGTTGAATACTCATTTTCTCTTAGAAGTACGCTGACTCAGCAGGTCTGCGGTCCCACACTCCAAATTCTGCTGCAGATTTTGCCTCTTAGGCAACGCCAGAGCCTTGGGTCTTTTGAGTAATGCTGAGCGGTCATAGCTTCCTGTAGTTCCCACAGTAACCTCTAGATGTCCCCATCACCCATGAACTGGCGATTACAGCCGCTAGCCCCAGTCCCTGAGAAGGGGACATGAGGAATTTAGGGAAATACTTAGAGACACACAACCACTGAAGGGTGTGTGAATTTGTTGCTTCAACGTGGGGCCAACTTCTTGGTGAAATGTCTACCTCAAGTAAAGGAATGTCTTGAAACCAAGTTAGTCTAAGGAGTTTCCAGTAACTTTATCTGCAGTAAAATGCTAGATCTAAACCAAAGCTCTCGGATTCCAAGGACAACCCAAAAGTTGTAAAACTGAGATGGTTACCCCACAGAATTAAAACTTGTGTTGTTTTGACAAAGTGTTGTTTTTAGTATTTTTTTCACTTTTGTTGAATTTAGCAGATAAGTAGGCCCTCAACCATCTACCTCATTTACACTGTAATTCTCCAGTAAACCCTAGCATAACTAGAGCCACCCAAGTTTCTTCCAGTATGCTGCTATACCGGTCCCCTATAAATGCACATACTTGCTACATGAGGAAATAGAAGTGCCCCCATACTGAACAGGAACCATTCGACTGCACTCACAGCATCCCTGGGACGTGGAGTGTGGGTGGGGCAGTCAGAGTGTAGACAAGAAAGGGAACGCCCATGTCCTACAAACAGGAACTAGGGCTCGTTCAGATAATGGGTATATTAAACTGTCAGTGTTTATTGAATGAGTTAGTGTTTTCAAATAAGCATAATAATGTGTGTCCGTTTCCTGCCACTGTGGCAAAAGCCAGATAGAGTTACTAAGGAAAAGGTTTATTTGGTTCATTGCCTTGAAGGTTCCAGTTTACTACTCACAGGCCTCTGGAGAAGGCCGGTAGCTCGCGTCGTGGCAGGAGCAGTTGGTAGAGCAAAATGGCTCACCCACAATTCTCTTAGAAGAATATGCTCCCACCGTCTGTCTACCCAATAACCCGAAGACCTCCACCAGGGTTCACCTCTGACTGATTTCAACCACTTCCCCATGATGCCAAGCTCGGGACCAAACCTGGGTATTTAAAGTTTTCTAAATATAGGCAGGGTCTCACTATGTAGCCATGCCGTGACTGAACTTGGTACGTAGACCAGGCTGACCTTGAACTCACAGAACTCTGCCTCCCTGGTGTTGAGATTAAAGGTGTTGAGATTAAAGGCGCTTCGGATCAGATTCATAAAACTAGCTATGAGTGGGCAAATACTTATCCTAACTTTTGTAATTCTCACGTGATACAATTTCCCCTTATCTCGGGAGTTTCCAAAACTCAAATACCTCCCGAATCGACTTTCTCTTGCTTTTGCGGGATTGGCACCCAGCCTGCTGCTGAGCTCACTGTTGTCTCATTTCCCTCTCCAGAGGACCAGGGGCGACCTTGGTCGTTCAGCTCAGTCCTGCTCACATTCCGGGGAAGCTTCTCCACTCAGCTGACTCCGGGTCAACAAAACGCTTCCTGCTTGGCGAGTTTTACCGTCTTCCTGGAGTTGGCAGAAAAGCTGACCTCCTACGAGGGCTCGGCACCAAAGGGACTCCTTTTGTGGGAGTCACAACTGAGTGGTTGGAAGTGGCCATCTTAGGGCCTGCTGTCACCTTCCTTGAGGCCTCAGGCATGTCCCAGAATAGGCCGCGTCCAGTGGGATGGATAGGGGCTCAAGTCTCGGGATTCCTGTAGTCCGGCATCTGTTTGGGTTTTGGTTCCGGTGGGTTTCAAGTCTGAGAACAGCAACTGGCTCAACCTCCGCGAAGGGCGGGCCGATCATCGTAGCGGCACCAATCCTGGGCCGTGCCCGCTTGCGGGCGGCGGTGGATCCCGGGTCTTGGACACTTAGTGACGGAAGCGCGCGGTCCGGTCATGCTTGGTGGAACACTCTGGCTGCTGCTGCTGCTGTTGCTGCCACTGCGACCCCCGGGCACGCAGGGTCACCGCGGTGCCACAAGCTCGGGGCAGAACGACGAGAAACCGGCCGCTTGGCCGGGCGTCCAACGCCTGAAGGAGCATCTGAGGACGGTCGGGACCCTCTCCAGACAGTACTGGGGGGTTTTCAGCTGCACTGTGTGGCCCGATCACTGTCAGGACCAGGAGGCCCCCGCGCCGCCGCTGGGTAAGAGCGTCCCCGCCGCCAATCCCCTAGCCCCCCTGCCAACCACATCAGCATCGCGCCCCTAGCAGGAGCAGCGACAGCCTCCGCGGATTAGGAGGCCTATCACTGCACATCTGGTGCAACCCCTGGGGACAGCAAGAGGTCTGACTGCCTGCCGCCCCTCACCTGCCCTGATTCCTCTAGACACTCACAGTCTCCCTATTCTTGCTCGCCTACTGATGACTCAGGGAAAGACCTTCGTAGACACAACCGGTAACTGTCCCCAGTCCCCAGATACATTCGCCTCAGTGGCTCATGGAAGCGGCTCTGGAGCACTTGCTGGAGCCTGGCTAGGAGTTGGGACACAAACTCCCGTTTGAGCGCCGTCCCTGAGAAACCTCAGGGTTGTCTCTCATCACTGTCTTGCCGTCTCAAAGCATCTCCTTTCCAGGCTGGAGCCTTCCTCTGTGGGGCCGGCGGTCCCTGGATCGCCTCACCGAGTGGTTCTGCCGCTTTCAGGACTGCTGCACCGGTGGCGGGGACTGCAGGATCTCCAACAACTTGACAGGTTGGGGCTGGCATGATTTCCAGGGTCCAGGGAATCTGTGGGGAGGGGGCTGGCGACTGTGGAGAAGCGACTGGTGAGAAACTTCTCTCCCTCGACAATAAGAGGACAGTCCCCAATAAGGGGACAGTCAGTCAGGTCTGCGGTTATTTGAGGGTCTCTTCTGACAAGACTTTGAACTTTGAATATAAGGTTAGCCTTGGCTATGTAGAAAGACCCAGTATCAAAAGCCAAAACAAAACAAAAAATAAAGTATCTCTAAGTTTAAGCAGCAAATGTCGGTGGTGGGTATAACCTGGGCTTCTTGGTTTATCTTGATAAAGTAAGCCTGCGGGGGTAGGGGTGTGGGGGGGGTGAGCCCTCATCCTGAGAGAAACAGGAAGTTATTTTCCATTTTAAACCATTTCATACCATTCCATGGATGAACATTGCCCTATCAGACAGTCTGTGCACCCCCAGCCTCCCCCAGCCTCGCTGCATGAATACAAATAAACACTAACAAACTTTCTCCCCCTGTATTTTCTATCACGTTAGGTGAATCTAGTGCATGCGTAGGTGGTCTAGTGCATGTTGCAAGTAGTTTACATTTTAACTTTCCACTGTGGTATTTAGCCTCAAACACAAAACCTGTTCTGACAAAGGCCCAGGGCTTAATCCTTAGCAGACTTTCCTGATTTCCCCAGAAGCTGCTCCTCACCTGGAGGTTACCTGGAGTTCTCCCATTCTACCTCTTGTATCTCTGTCACCTTGATCGCAAAGTAAACATTAGGGCACTTAATTAGAAAAAGTGCCAATGGGGTATATAGTGCTTGTCATACACGCATTGAGAATTTGAGTTCAGTTCCCAGCACCCACATAAAAGTGAGGCACAGTGGCATACAGAGTGGGGTGGGCAGGAGGACCCCTGGGACTTGTTGGAAAAGCCAGTGTAGCCAAACCTAGTTCTGAGTTCAATGATTGGTCTTGCCTTAAAAAAACAAGCTGGAAGCCTGGCAGTGGTGGCATATACCTTTAATCCCAGCACTTAGGAGGCAGAGGTAGGTGGATCTCTGAGTTTGAGGCCAGCCTAGTCTACAGAGTGAGTTCCAGGACAGCCAGGACTGTTATACAGAATCTCAAAACACCAAAACCAAAACGAACAAGCACAACAAGGTAGAAAGTCGTTGAGGAAAATGCCCAGTGTGAACCTCTGGCCTCCGCATGCAATCCCGCTACACACACACACACACACACACACACACACACACAAGAACACATACTCACAGGGAGGGAGGGAGGGAGGGAGGGAGGAACAGACCAGCAGTGACTCAGTGTCTGGAGCAGGGTCTAGTCCCGGGTGGAATCTCAGGGCACACACAGGTTAGGAAGCCTGAACGTGCATTCACATCAAGTCACTGCCCTCCCTTTAGATGACCCACTGCTCTCCAGGGCCTGGAAGTCCAGATCTGCAGCCTCCTAGTTCTGATGCTAGGGGAGACAGCTCTAAGTAGCCGTTCTCCAAGGTGATGGCAGTGTTTTGTAGTAGACTGTCACCTGCCAAGGTTCCAGAACTTCAGCCAATTGGCCTTCATAATAGGGTAATGGCTGGCACCTTACCCCAGCTGGCAGTGCAGCCTCCCCGCCTCTGTGCCCCTTCAGAGGGCAAAGGAAAGCAGACCTGGCATTGGGAAGCTGCTCTCGAGTATGTGCGGGGTTGGGGTGGGTGACAGACAGCATGAGCTCCTGGATCAAGGATGGGAGCAGGTACCCACTGTTTCCCCGGAGTTCAATCTTGATTTCTCAAATGCTTCAGCAAATGACTCTTGAATACCTTCTGCTGTGAGATCTGTCTTGCTTCTTGTTCTGAGGTCACAGGGATGTGGGGCAATATTATACAGGCCACCTATTTCTGCAGCCAAGCTCTCAAGCCACAATAGCAGCTGAGGTGCTAAAAGCATCTTCAGACTGGCTGTCTGCGGAGCTCAGGATGCTGATGTTGGGTTGCTCCTTTCTTCGTAATTACGGAGATCGCCTGAGAAGAGATATTGATCCAAGCTAGGGACAGAGCTGGCTTTAGTCCTGCTATTCCGGAAGCAGAATGCTAATGAACACCCCCCCCCCCCCCCCGTTTACTTTAGGAGATAAAAGCTGTTTTGAGAATAAACCGGGGATCTTCAAGATTTGAATGAACCCTGAGACTCCCTTCCGATACTGCTGTGTGATCTGGGTCTCAAATACTTCCGCGCCTCCACGCTGGTCCAGAGAGATGGTTTATGTTGGGGTTAGACCCCGACACAGGGATCAGAGGAATCCCATCAGAAGAGATGGGAGGCGGCACACACACGCCCCTGTACCTCTCACTCTGGCCTCTTTTCTCCTTCCAGGCTTAGAATCAGACCTGCGTGTGCGACTGCATGGCCAGCATCTGGCTAGCGAGCTGGTCCTAAGAGCTGTGAAGGGCTACTTAGAGAAGCCCCATGGAGACAAGGCCCTGGCTCTGTCATTCCATGGCTGGTCTGGCACAGGCAAGAACTTCGTGGCCCGGATGCTGGCGGAGAACCTGTATCGGGATGGACTGAGAAGTGACTGTGTCAAGATGTTTATCTCCACCTTCCATTTCCCACACCCCAAGTATGCGGACGTGTACAAGGTGAGGCCACAGCGCTGGTGAGGCCTCTGTGCCCAGCTAGGCAAGCGGAGATTCTGACACCACCAGGAGGTAGGCTTCAGAGCAGGCAGGGACAGGCAGCGACAGGAACAGAACCTGTCCGCAGGCAGCCTGGAGCGCATCGCCAACAGAAACACGGGTTGAAAGTAGTGAAATGTAGCTGGGTGTGGTGGCACGCGCCTAATTCCAGCGCTCGTTGGCTGAGGTGGGGAGAACTTGACGTCGAGACAAGCCTGGGCTGCATGTCTTTAAAAAAAAAAAAAAAAAAAAAAAAAGAGTGACATGTGGATTAGAAAAAAAAATGTATAAACTATACCACCCCCCTCCCCAAAGGTCACAGCCTCCTTAGCTTACTGCAGTTAGTATTCTGGACTCCCCATGGTCTCACACACATTTGCACGCACGCACGCACGCACTCAGCACGCACGCACGCACGCAGCACACACATGCGCACATTCTGGCCCCTGCTGCTATCAGACCTTTTCCCGGATCTTTCACACCATCGTAGCTTTGTTAGAATGTTCGGCTGGCATCTATTTCACTCCCCCCAGCCTTACACTGGGCCACGAATGCGTGGCTGGTCTTTACAAGCATAAATGCCTGGAAAGCACGAGCTAACCCTGACACCAGCCTAGAGAACTAACATGGCCGCCAACTGCAGGCGGAGAAGCTTGTTTCAGATGACTTGTTCGGGCTTCTTCCCCCTCAAGTGTGTCATTGAGCAATGAAAAAAGCAACAATGATGATTTGAGCCTTCTGCCTCAGCCTCCCAAGTCTTAGATCACAGACCTGTATTATGCTCACTTTTAAAAATGTGGTTGCTAAAAATTGAACGGAAGGCCTCGAGCATGCGAGACAACAGTCTACTACTTAGCTACACTCCAGCCATCTTTAAAAGGCATATCATGGCATGTCATCATATCACATCATATGTGATTCCTCAGTTCTTCCCATAGCAGCTTGTTACATGCCAGCAGGCTGGTGGACCAAATGTTCCTTTACTGCTTTGCTATTTGGAGTTTTGTTTTGTTTTGTTTTTTTCACTTTTGCACTTGTAAAATTAGCCTGCACATAAGCAAACAGCCGTGACCGCACCCATGTTGGCTTTCAACCGTAATACTTGGAAGTGTGTAAACTGGGAAAATTATGTCAGCCTTGAAGACAGCTTGCCTGAGTCACCTGATAGTTTCAGTATGGCCCTGGAGGGCAAGGGCAGGGTGTCCTGAGACTCAAGACATGCTGATGTCAGGCGATCGACAGCTGAATTCCAGGAGGAATTCTCTGGCAGGAACTACAGCCAAACTGCTTGAGGATCCGCTTCCCCACCAGAAAACCGACAGGTTGTCAAAGAGATGGGGATGCCAAGGAGACTGAGATGGATAGATAGTGTAGATTTTCCAAGCTGCCCTCAGAAGCAGCTGTGCCCAGCTCTCAGAGCTCACAAAGCTTATGTTTGGTGGAGGGTTTACTGTGTTGCGGTGGGGCGCCCTTTTGATAACTAACCCTCAAGTGTGGCTGGCAGCCTCTGGGCCCTTGAGCCGTTCCTCTGTCTGGGTTGTTGAGCCCAGAGACTCTGGCTCTGGGGACTGAAGTGGCCGTTTGCTCCAGGATGGGACTTACTAAGTCCTGGAGAAGGCACCTGTCCTGTGCTTGTTTCCTGCCAGAGGGGCTTTTCTCGTGAACTTCCCAACGCGTCTTCATCCCAGGTGGGGATGCCCAGCCCCAGCGCAGCTATGAGAGTCACCTGGGAAGCTTAGTACCGGGTGGGCCCAAGCCAGGGCTGGGGTTTGGTAAATATTGGGGGTGGAGCCCGGCTTCGGCGCTCCACCGCGCTGAGGAAACAGGAGGCCATGCTCCTCTGGGGTCTGAGCTCACAGTGTCCTGTACAGGAGGAGATGCGGTGGCAGATGCAGGAGACCCGGTGGCGCTGCCAGCAGACCATGTTCATCTTTGACGAAGCAGAGAAGTTACACCCGGGGCTGCTGGAGCTGCTTGGACCGCACCTGGAACCCAGGGTCCCCGAGGCCCAGGGCGTGGAGCCGCCGCGGACCATCTTCCTCTTCCTCAGGTGAGGTTTGAGCAGGAGGTCGGGGAGGGGAGTAGGGGACTGATTGTCAGTCAAGACCTTCCCGAAAAAAACGCATCAGAAGCATCAGGGATAGATTTTCGGTTAGCCTTTTTTTCATACGATGTGTTTTGATCGTGTTTACACACACATTCCAACCCCAGTCCCTAGATCCAATCCTCACCCTCCTACCCATCCAACTTTGCGTTCCTTAAAACAAAACGAACAAAAAAATCACATCAAGACCAATTTGTGAATCCCAAATATTCTTGAATGTGTGACCACTGAAACGGAGTCAACTCAGCAAGGGTTACATGGAGCAAAAAGAAACTCCCCCTTTCTCGGTAGCCAATAATCGCCAAGAGCTCCTTAGCTAGCTTGGGACTTGGTGGGATTTGGTTTGTCTTGGGCTTGCACAGACTTTGAGCATGCTGTCACAACTGCAGCGACTTCATAGGCGCAGCTGCCCTGCAATGTCAAGAACTCTGTTTCCTTGTAGCCATCTACCACCCCTGGTCTTACCGTTTTCCTCCTTCCTCTTCCGAAATGATCCTTGAGCCTTGGAGGAGTGGGTGAGGTGTTTCCATTCCATTTAGAGCTGGGCAGACTCTTGACGCTGGGCGACTTGTTCAGTTGTGGGTCTCTGTGTTAATCATTGACTGCAAATAGAAGCTTTTCCGACCAGGGCTGAGAGATGCTCTATGGGTCGGTCTAGAGATAAGTCATTAGGAGTTTGTTTAGTACTATGTACATTTAGCAGAATAAATAACACATCTCCCTGTAGGGGAGATGTGTCTAGTCATTGGTTCTTGGCCCAATAATGGTACAGGTATTGGGTTTCAATGTATAGTGTGAGACTTAGATCCACTGGAAAGTGGGGGTTACTCCCATATGTAACTCCCAATTCTGTGTTACCCTCGGTACAGTTCACGCCCCCTATACCAGCTGGGCAAGGGCCTGGAGATTGAAAGAACACACAAGAGACCTGGGTCATTCGAAGGGAGATGAGCCGAATGCCGTGCCGTTTATTCAACCTTGGGGACATCTTTAAACACCTAGCTGCAGCACAAGGAATCCCCCCAGGCAGGTGGGAAATTGCCGTACCTACAGCTAATCACCAGGCAGGGCAGAGGGAGCACAGGAACAGAATGTTTTAGCTGGCTGAGCAGAAGCTGTCCTCAAAATGAACCCCAGGAGCAGGGGTAGACCTGAGCCCTACACCCATGCATTATTCCAACATCCTTTTAAAAAAATTTATTGATTTTGATTGAGCTCTACATTTTTCTCTGCTCCCTTCCCCTTCAATCCTCTCCCAAGGTCCCCATGCTCCCAATTTACTCAGGAGATCTTGTCTTTTTCTACTTCCCATGTAGATTAGATCCATGTATGTCTCTCTTAGGGTCCTCATTGTTGTCTAGGTTCTCTGGGGTTGTGATTTGTAAGCTGGTTTTCTTTGCTTTATGTTTAAAAACCACCTATGACATGTGATAATTGTCTTTTTGGGTCTGGGTTACCTCACTCAAAATGATGTTTTCTAGCTCCATCCATTTGCCTGCAAAATTCAAGATGTCATTTTTTTTCTGCTGTGTAGTAACTGCATTGTGAAAATGTACCACATTTTCCTCATCCATTCTTTGGTCGAGGGGCATTTTGGTTGTTTCCAGGTTCTGGCTATGACAAACAAAGCTATGAACATAGTTGAGCGCATGTCCTTGTGGCACGATTGAGCAGCCTTTGAATATATACCCAAAAGTGGTATTACTGAGTCTTGAGGAAGGTTGTTTCCTAATTTTCTGAGAAATCACCACACTGACATCCAAAGGGGTTGTGCCAGCTTGCACTCCCACCAGCAATGCAGGAGTGTTCCCTTTTCCCCACAATCTCTCCAGCATAAGTTGTCGTCAGTGTTTTTGATCTTGGCCATTCTTACAGGTGTAAGATGGAATCTCAGAATTGTTTTGATTTGCATTTCTCTGATGACTAAGGATGTTGAACATTTCCTTAAGTGTCTTTCAGCCATTTTAGATTCCTCTGTTGAGAGTTCTCTGTTTAGGTCTGTACCCCATTTTTTTTATTAGATTATTTGTTCTTTTGATGACCAATTTCTTGAGTTCTTTGTATATTTTACAGGTCAGACCTCTGTCTGATGTGGGGTTGGTGAAGATCTTATCCCATTCTGTAGGCTGTCATTTTGTCTTGTTGACCGTGTCCTTTGCTTTACAGAAGCTTTTCAGTTTCAGGAGGTCCCATTTATTAATTGTTTCAGTGTCTGTGCTGCTGGGGTTATATTTAGGAATGGTCTCCTGTGCCAATGCTTTCAAGTGTACTTCCCACTTTCTCTTCTATAAAGGTTCAGTGTGGCTGGCTTTATGTTGAGGTCTTTGATCCATTTGGATTTGAGTTTTGTGTATGGTGATAGATATGGATCTATTTTCATTCTTCTACATGTTAATATCCAGTTGTGCCAGCACTACTTGTTAAATATGCTTTCTTTTTTCATTTGATATTTTTTTGCCTCTTTGTCAAAAATCACGTGTTCGAAGGTGTGTGAATTCATATCCGGGTCTTTGATTCGGTTCCATTGGTCCTCCTGTCTGTTTTTATGCCAATACCAGGCTGTTTTCAGTACTGTAGCTCTGTAGTAGAGTTTGAAGTCAGGGATTGTGATGCCTCCAGAAGTTCTTTTATTGTTTAGGATTGTATTGGCTATCCTGGGTTTTTTGCTTTTCCATATGAAGTTGAGTACCATTCTTTCAAGGTCTGTGAAGAATTTTGCTGGAATTTTTGATGGGTTTTTCCAACATCTTTCAATATTATTTACCCCTTCCTATATTCCCTCCTTTACTTTGTCTTTCCTTCCCTTACCCCAATTTAACGCTTCCTGTTCCATTTTTCCCATTTAACCCTTTATGCCAGTGTGCCCTATCTTCCCTCCTTTAAAAACCTCTCCCTGTGGCTCCAAAGTAATTCCTGACCTCTGTGAGTAACTCCCAATAAAACACACATATCTGAAAGTTTAAAGTTAACACTCAGAAATGAGAGGAAACTTGCTATTTGTCTTTCTGGGTCTAGGTTACCTCAAATGATTGGTTCTAGCTTCATGCATTTGCCTGTGAATTTCATCATTTCATTTTTCTTAATAGTTGAGTGATATTCCATTGTGTAACTATGCCTCATCTTCATCATCCATGCATCAGTGGCTGGACACCCAGGTTTTCATAACCTCGCTATTTCATAGCGGCAACAACCATGGATGAGTATATATCTCTCTCTATGGTAGGAAATACAGTCCGTTGGATATACGGTCGAGGCTGGCACAGCTGGGGCAAGTGGTCACTCTTAGTTTTCTGGGGAGTCCTCGCACTGATTTCCATAGTGGCTGCATCAGTTTGCACTCCCAAGCAGCGAGTGTTTCCTTTCCCTACAACCATGCTGGCATTTGTCTTTGTTGGTTTTGTTTTTTAATCTTAACCATTCTGACTAAGGTAAGATGTAGTTGGAATTTCTTTGGATCACCAGCTCCCAAATAAAATGACACAGAGCCTTACTTATTATGAAAACTTGGCCTTAGCTTAGACTTGTTCCCAACTAGCTCTTATAGACTTAAATTAACCCATTTATATTGATCTGTGTTCTGCCATGTGTCTCATTGACTCTCTTCCATACTATCCATTAAAGTGCTCTGTCTCACTGGCAAATCCTACCTCTCTTCTTCCCTTCTACCTAGGTCTTCCTGAAAGTCTTGCCTGTTCTCTCCTGCCTAGCTATTGGCTGTTCAGCTCTTTATTAAACCAATCAGAAGGTCGCAGAGACACATTTTCACAGTGCACAAAAAGATTATCCCACAACAGTAAGATAACATCGCAAAGTAGTTTTAATTTGCATTTCCTTATAGTTAAGGATGTTGAGATTTTTTTAAAAAATGTTTCTCTGTGCTGACTAGTTTTTTGCCAACTTGACACAAACTAGGATCATTAGAAAGGAGGATAGCCTCAGTTGAGAAAAATCTCCATAAGATCCAGCTGTATGGCATTTTCTTAATTAGTGATTAATGGGGGGAGGGCCTAGCCCATTTGGGTAGTGCCATCCCTGGGCTGGTGATCCTGGGTTCTACAAGACAATATGGAGAAAGCCAGAAGCAAGCCAGTAAGCAGGTTCCTCCAGGGTCTCTGCATCAGTTCCTGCCTCCAGGTTCCTGCCCTGCTTGAGTTCCTATCCTGACTTTCCCTAGTGATACGCAGCAAAGTGGAAATGGGAGAAAAATAAACCCTTTCCTCCAGTTTGTCTTTGGTCATGGTGTTTTATCATAGCAATAGTAACGCTAAGACAGCCATTTGTATTCCTTTTTTAAGTTTATTTTTATTATGTGTGTTAATTGGTGTTTTGCCATGGGTGTTGGGTCCTCTAGAACTGGAATTACAGATAGTCCTGAGCTACCACGTGGGTGCTGGGAATTGAACCTGGGTCCTCTGGAAAAGCAGGCAGTGCTCTTAACCACTGAGCCATCTCTCCAGCCCCACCATTTGTATTTCTTTCATCCTTTGAGAACTCTCTATTTAGTTCCATGTCCCGTTTTTAATTGCTTTTTCGTGATGTTTAATTTCCTGAGTTCTTTGTATACCTAGGCTCTAACCCTCAGTCAGATGTGTAGCTGGTAAAGATTTTCCCCATTCTGCAGGCTGTCTCTTTACTTCAGTAAGGTTCTTTGTTGTAAAAAAATCTTTTCGTGACATTAGATCCTGTTTACTAATTGTTGCTCTCAATGCTTGTGCGACTGGGGTCCTGTTCAGAAAGTCCTTCCATGTGTGTATGAGTTCAACTTTACTTTCTATTTTCTCTATCAAATTCAGGATATCAGGTCTGATGTTGGGGTCCTTGATCCACCTGGAGTTGTTTTGTACAGGGTGAGATAGGAATGGAGTTTTATCCATCTGCATGTAGCTATCCAGTTTGACCGCTTTTCTCCAGTGTGTAATGTTGGCCTCTTTGTCAAAAACCAGGTGACTGTGGGTGTATAGGTTAATCTGTGGGTCATTGAGTCTATTCCATTGATCAGTGAGTCTGTTTTTATCCGAGTATCATGCTGTTTTTATTACCACAACTCTGCAATGTAACTTGAAATCTAGGATGGTGCTACCTCCGAAGTTTTTTGTTGTTGTTGTTTAAGATTGTCTTGGATATCCTGAGTTTTTGTGTTTCCATGTAAAGTTTAAGGTTTATATTTAAATTTTTATGAACTGCATTGGAATTTTAATGGGGATTATGTTAAATCTGTAGATTGCTTCTGGTAGGGTGGTCATTTTTACAGTATTAATCCATAAGCCATGGGAAGTCTTTCATCCTATGGTATCTTATTCAAGTTTTCTTTTTTTTTTCTTTTTCAGTGTCTTAAAGCTTCATTGTACATGTCTTTCACTTCCTCAACTTTATCCCAAGATATTTTTGAGGCCATTGTGAATGGGGTCATTCTCTTGATCTCTATCTCGGTGTGTTTGACATTTGTATATGGGAAAACCACTAATTTTTGAATGTTTTATATTTTGCTACTTTGCTGAAGGTCTCAGTTGTAGTTTTCTGGTGGAGTCTTTAAAGAAATTTTTAAAATTTATTTATTATGTGTACAGTGTTTTGCCTCCATGTATGCCTGCATGGCAGAAGAGGGTACCAGATCTTATTATAGATGGCTGTGAGCCACCATGTGGTTGCTGGGAATTGAACCCAGGACCTCTAGAATAGCAGCCAGTGCTCTTAACCTCCGAGCCATCTCTCCGGCCCCTCTGGTATTGTAGGATATTTTACTCTCTTGGCTTTTTGGGGGGCCCTCCGCCCAACTTCCAAATAAATCACATATGGAGGCTTATTATTAGTTATGAATGCCTGACCTTAACTTGGCTTGTTGCCAGCTTTTCTTAAATTATCCTACCTTTTACCTCTGGGCTTTTATCTTTCTCTATTTCTGTATACCTTTCTTTCCTTCTTACTCTGACTGGCTGAGTGACTAGCCCCTAATGTCCTCTTCTCCTTGTTCTTGGGCTCCTCTCCTCCCAGATTTCTCTTGTTTATCCTCTCTGCCTCCTAGCCCCGTCTCTCCTGCCTCGCTATTGGCCATTCATCTCTTTATTAGACCATCAGGTGTTTTTATTCAGGCATAGTATCACAGCTTCACAGAGTTAAACAAATGCAACATAAACAAAAGTCACACACCTGAAAATAATATTCCCCAGCACCCTGGTGGAGTCTTTAATGTACAGAATCGCATCATCTGCAGATAGAGATGCTCTGGCTTCTTCCTTTCCTCGGACCCTCTTAGTCTCCTTCACTTGTGTTACTCTCTAAGACTTCACACTGTGCTAAACAGGGTGCAGAGCAGACATTCTGTTCATTCCTGATTTTAGTGGAAATGCTTCGAGTTTTCCTCTTTAGGATGCTATTGGTTGGGCTTCCTGTGGATTTATTATGTTGAGATAGGTCCCTGTATCCCTATTCTCCCCAGAACTTTTATCATGAATGAGTGTTGGATTTTGTCAAAGGTTTTTTTCTATATCTAATGAGATAATGATCCATCTACTTATGTGGTGGATTTTGTTTTTTGATTTGCATATGTTGCTCCATCCCTGCATCTATGGAATGAAGATGACTTGATCATGGTGGGTAATCTTTTTGATGTGTTCTTCAATTTGATTTGTAAATATTTTATTAAGAATCCCTGAAAATTATAGATTTGTCTATAATTTTCTCTTTTTTGAGGGGGGTTGGGGTCTTTGGTGAGAATAAAACTGGCTTATAAAAGGGATTTGATTAAGGAGTTTTTCTGTTAGTTCAAGTAAAATTCTGCACTGAATCCATTTTGCCCTGGATGCTTCTTAAAATTTATTAGAATCATTCATTTTATTTTTTACATGTGTTTTGCCAACATGCATGTCTGTGATAGTTGGGAGATCTTTAATTACTGCTTCTACCTCACTGGTGCTGTGGGTCCGTCTCACTGGGTGCTGTGGGTCCGTCTCACTGGGTGCTGTGGGTCCGTCTCACTGGGTGCTGTGGGTCTGTCTCACTGGGTGCTGTGGGTCTGTCTCACTGGGTGCTGTAGTCTGTCTCACTGGATGCTGTGGGTCCGTCTCACTGGGTGCTGTGGGTCCGTCTCACTGGGTGCTGTGGGTCCGTCTCACTGGGTGCTGTGGGTCCGTCTCACTGGGTGCTGTGGGTCCGTCTCACTGGGTGCTGTGGGTCCGTCTCACTGGGTGCTGTGGGTCCGTCTCACTGGGTGCTGTGGGTCCGTCTCACTGGGTGCTGTGGGTCCGTCTCACTGGGTGCTGTGGTCCGTCTCACTGGGTGCTGTGGGTCCGTCTCACTGGGTGCTGTGGGTCCGTCTCACTGGGTGCTGTGGGTCCGTCTCACTGGGTGCTGTGGTCCGTCTCACTGGGTGCTGTGGGTCCGTCTCACTGGGTGCTGTGGGTCCGTCTCACTGGGTGCTGTGGGTCCGTCTCACTGGATGCTGTGGGTCCGTCTCACTGGGTGCTGTGGGTCCGTCTCACTGGGTGCTGTGGTCTGTCTCACTGGGTGCTGTGGGTCCGTCTCACTGGATGCTGTGGGTCCGTCTCACTGGATGCTGTGGGTCCGTCTCACTGGGTGCTGTGGGTCCGTCTCACTGGGTGCTGTGGGTCCGTCTCACTGGGTGCTGTGGTCCGTCTCACTGGGTGCTGTGGGTCCGTCTCACTGGGTGCTGTGGGTCTGTCTCACTGGGTGCTGTGGGTCTGTCTCACTGGTTACTATGTGCTGCTGTGTGCTGGCCAGCTTTCAGCAGTGCTAGAGAAACTGAAAACGAGGTGCAGCATTGGTGGAACTGCATACACACACACACACACACACACACACACAGAGGGCCAACACTTAATTCTTCATTTTATTTTATTTTTTCTCTGCTGGTTGTTCTTCCGTCTTTATTCTTTTTTTTTTTTTTTTTTGTTCTTCTACCCTGTTGTTTTCCTTTTCATCATCATAGTTTCCTTTCTATTTTTCCATGGTGTTTTTCCTTCTATGTCTATCTTTCTTCTTCTTTCCTTCCTCCTCCTTCTTATTCTTCTGTCCTTTTTGTTGTTGTTGTTGTTGTTTTCTTGAGACAGGATTTCTCTGTATTGCTTTGGAGCCTGTCCTGGAACTCACTCTGTAGACCAGGCTGGCCTCGAACTCAAAGAGATCCGCCTGCCTCTGCCTCCCGAGTGCTGGAATTAAAGGCATGTGCCACCACCACCTGGCCTTTTTTCCTTTCTTATCTCTCTTGTTTTTCTCTTATTCCCCTCAAAATAAAAATTTCTACCCAAGAAAAGATTACCTCACAACCACAAGTTACTTCCTTTCCCAAAACATTAAAATCGGTACATAGGAAGAAATCAGGTTAATACCACAGTTACATGTTTTCCTTAGAAGGCCATAAGTAGTTAAACATGTGTTGTATTAATTTTATCATCATAACATCTTCCCCCAAAGCAATGATTCTTTCATAACTGATCAGCACAGTTTTAAGCGAGTCAAGTGTATTCCAGCCAGTTCCTTTGTACAAACGCAGAGCTGTCTGCGGCTTCAATGTGGCAGAGTCCTACAAAGCTTCATTCACGTGGTCCAGCTAACCACCCATTCTTCCTTACACACAATAGGGTCCTTTAATTTCCTTTCACAACTTTGTTTATTCAAGGTGCATACCAGGGCCTGTGAATAACTCTGTAAGCTACACAACCAAGGAACTCAGGCCTACGCTTGGGTGCAGGGACGTAACTGCCATCTTTGATCGTCAGCCTGTTTTTCCACAGGCTGAATTCCACAGCAGTCTTTAATGCATGAAACTTCCTTGTTGTTATTTTTATCCTCTGTGTAGCTCATTCTAACAAAGGGGAAGTGACTTTCAGCCTATATTTGCCTTTTTGTATCTCTTATTGGAGCAATTGGCGGAAGAACCTAAACCATTTCCCTAATCATCTTCACTGCTTTAACTACTGGCATCTTTTAGACTAACTCAGAAATTCCATTTAAATCATAGATCTAACTATTGCTCTTATAAGAATCATCTGCATTATGATTTGCAAGTAAATTGCCCAGGGAGGAGTGGGACTTCCCCAAGAAACAATCACACTATACTAGATACAGTGGGATCCTTTCACCCAGTAATCACACCATGCCAAATACAGCAGGAGGAAGCACAGCAGAAGCAAGGGACAATCTGGAGACAATACCCACCCCCACCCTGGGGCTTTGCTTCTCTAGGGTTTAGTTTGCTATCCAGTGAAGTGAACCCCATAAGCTCCCTTACTGACTGCAGTTCCTCTGACATGACCACGGACGGCTATGAGTCTCTTCGCTGGATGCTATGGGTCTATTCAGATTATTTATTTCATCTTGATTTAACTTTGGCAGGTTTTATATATCTAGAAATTTACCCATTTCTTTTAGATTTCCCAGTTTGGTGGAATATAGATTTTTAATATTTGTATTACAGGTCTCTGAACCTCCCAGGTCTGTAATAATGCCTCCCTTTTTGTCTCTAATTTTGTTTGTTTGGATCCCCCCCTCCTCTCTCTCTTGGTTAACTTGGCGAAAGGTTTATCAATCTTGCTAATTTTTTGTAAGAATCATGCTTTGTTTCATTGATTCTTTGTATTTTTGTTTTGTTTTCACTTCTATTTCATTCGGATCTGCTCTGCTTTTATCTCATCCCACCTAGCTTTGTTGGAGTGCTGTGGATCTTGTTTTTCTAAGGCCTTCAGGTGCATCATTATTAAGTTGAGCTTTCTCGCATTTTTTCTTTCGATGTAGACACACGGTGCTATAAACTTAACTCCAGCTTTCATTATGTGCCATAAATGTTGAATGTTGTTGGCCCTTAGGCATGACAGCCATCTCTTTCCTTAGATTAGTGAATTTTTTCTTAAGATTGATTATTTTTAAAATTATGGGTCTGTGCTTTTGTATGGGTATGTGCATGTGAGTTCAGTGCCCGCCAAGGCCAGAGATGTTAAATACCCTGGAGTTGGCATTACAAGAAGTTGTGAGTCACCAGATGTGGGTTCTGGAGTATGAACTCAGGTCCTCTGAAAGTATACTATGTGCTTTTAACCTCTGAGCCATTACTCCAGTCCCTGGGAAGTCTGTGATTTTGTTGAAAATACTTTCTGTGTCTTTGACCTGGGCCTCCTCTCCTGTACCTGTGATTTGCAGGTTTGGTCTTTCTCTGGCACCCCAGGGTTCTGCACATTCTGTTCTTAGGGTGTTTGGGGGTTTGTCATTTTCTTTGATCTCCTCTACTTTGTTTCCAGACCTGAGATACATATATTTGTGTGGCATATCTTTTTGTACACTGTGAAGATGTGTTGTTCTCATTGTTTTAATAAAGAGCTAAGTGGCCAATAGCTAGGCAGGAAGAGGTTAGGTGGGACTTGCAGACAGGGAGAGTGCTGGGATGAAGAAGGGTGGAGTTGCCAGGAGATGCAGGGAGAAGCAAGATGGACATGCTGTGTTGAAAAAAAAAAAGGTATCGAGCTACATGGTAGAACAGAGATTAAAAAAATATGGGTTAATTTAAGATGTAAGAATTAGTAACAACCCTAAACTATCCCCTGTAGGATTATAATTAATAAGTCTCTGTGTGGTTATTTGAGAGTTGGCTGGTAGACAGAACATTCTGCCTATATACACGACAGGATTTTTCTATAGTGCCTGGCTGGTCCGGAACTTGCTTTGTAGACCAGACTGGCCTCAAACTCATACATCTGTCTGCCTCTGCCTGTCAAGTGCTGAGGTTAAAGGCATGCAGCACCACTGCTTGGTGATCATGTTTAGTATAGCTATTTTGAAATCACTGTCATATATATGTCATCTAAGCTGATTTTTCTCAGACTTTTCTATGGAAGTACTAATTTTTGGTGGAGATTTATTGTTTCCACTATTCCTGAGTATTTGGCAGGGTGGAGACTCTGGCTGTGCGCAGCTCCATGGGCAAGCAGCTTTTTCATGAATTCACACTGGGTGCCAAAATGTTGTTGTTGGGTTTTTTTTTTTTACTCTAATTCCATGGTGAGTGCCAAATGAAACATGATCCTAATTATTCTTAATAAAAACCCGGAGTCAGATATCAGGGTAAAAGCTGAAAGATCAGAGACAAAGGGCCAGCCACAGTCACCTCTTACCTCTCTGACTGCTCAGACTGGAAAGGGCCAAGATCCTGTCTTTACCCCACCTTATCACCTCCTGTCTGTACAGACCTCCAGACCTCTATGGTTAATTAGTGACTAGGTCTGCCTCCGATTTCTAGACAAGCTTTATTTGTTAAAACACAAACAAAATATCACAGCATTGGGACCTAGGCATCTATACTTATGTTGTTGGTAGTGGTTGTGGGTGTGGAAATCTTGTGTCTGCTTTGTTGGGTGGGTATTTGAAGCTGTTTCCTGTTACCCAGCTTGTCAGGTAGTTGACTGAGGCTTAGGTTTGAGTCTTTGGGTAATTCAGTGTTGAGGTTCCACTGGGGGCTCAGCAGTCCCAGTTGAGCCTAAACCAAGTGAGGTTTCTAAGACCAGGAGTAGACCTACTGTTGAGCTAGAAGATTCTCATAGCCAGTCTTTAGGAGTCTTGGGGAGGTGTTCAGAACTTTTCCTCAAGCAACAATTATTGGGGGAGTTGGTGATGTGAATCTAGAATCCCTGTCTGGCGGTGGTGAGGAGGGCTGTGGTGGAAGGCATTCACAGGAAATGTGGACCTAGGCAGGTGTAGAGGTGGGTGGGGTTGCCATTGTGGGTCTAGTTCCCTTTCCTGGAGAGGAGCAATCCTTGGGTCATGGGGATGGGCAGGGTATGTAAGGCAAGGATGAGTAGAGGTGGTGTCAGCAGGCCACACTCCTGCATAGAGACGGGGGTGCAGTGGGGGTTCGTGAATAAGAGCTCTGGTTTTCAAGTCAGCTATTAGTTCTAAAATTAAGCAGAGAACAAACCTTGACCATTTCTCGGGATCCCTGCCCTGGCAGGGTGGTCCCTCCTCTGGAGTATAGAGTGAAAGGCAGGTCTCTCACATTAGCAGGGGAATGTGTGAGCAGTGAGGAAGAGCTGCTACTCCAGAATTGCTGTACTTTTGATCCATGTACCCAGATCCCCAAAATGGCTTTGTGGGGAGCAGAGAAGAAATGTGTCAAGTGTGAACACTTCACCAAAGCTCCTTGCAAACCCACTGCTTACTCCCTAGCCACGAGGCCACCCCTATGGGATTTTCTAGGCTTTTGGGCGCCCTGGGGAAGCAGGGGTGATTTTTCTCCTGGCTGAACTGTGGAAGGCAGGTTTCCAGACAAGATGGAAGAGATTTAAGCCACATGAGTTTCTGCATGTGGAAGGCAAGGATGACACTGGGCTGAGGATCTTAGGGAGGTCTTAAGAAAAGGGAGGCATTTAGTAACACATGCAGAAAGATATCCCACATCATTCGGTGACGTACCCCGAGTGCCAGGGTGATGACTGAGCAGCGTCCACAGTTAACCCTTTCTGAGACAGTGGCCTCAGCTGTCCATGACAGCCTCACACGCAGAGACAGCTGAACATTAACTAAGGCACTGACTCTCCTACCCAGTTGCTTCACAACTTTGCAAACTCTTTCAGGGGCTGACAGAGTGACCCAGTGACCCTCCTAGCTCAAGGCAGGCATTGTGGCAATGGCCCTGCCCTTTCCCCTACAGACCTGACCTCAGTGGACTGACTGAGGCCACATAGTTATATACACACATGGGTTCACATGGGTGAAGGTGCCACGTAGTTATACACACAAATGGGCTCACATGGGCAAAGGGGGGCTGGGAGAGCCACCTGGTAGCAGCCGAGCTTGCCTTCTGGGGAGTTCACTTACCCAGCTCTTAAGAGAGACATGGCAGTGGTTCCCAACAACTCTGCTGCAGGCTTGCACCAAGGAGAAGCCATGGGCCACCCTGCCACAGTCTGTCTCCAGCCATGCAGAACCACAACCACCCCCTCCTGAGGGTGCCCCAAGATTCCCTGGTATTTCTACTTATGAGAAAATAATGTTGAGATTTGAAACTCTGGACTTGATTTCTATAATGGGCTGTCTCTTGCGTGTGTGTTGTGTATGTGTGTGCTTGGCTGTGTGGAGGTTGACAGTGAAGGTCCAATATCACACACACTACCTTGTTTGCTTTTATTTTGTTTATTTGTTTTGAAAAGGGTATCACAATGCCACCCAGCTGACCTGGAACTCACTATGTAGACTAGTCTGGCCTATAACTCAGAGATCCACACACGCGTCTGTCTCCTGTGTGCTAGGATTAAAGGCATATGCCATCACACTTGGCTCTACCTTGTTTTTGAGCCCCCAGAGGTGAAGTTCTAAGTGCACACAGCCATGCCAGCTCTTCACAGGGCTCCTGGATACCTTTGTCCACAGAGCCCTTCCCAGCCCCGGCACAGTCAATTTAATCCTCAGTTTGGACCTGAAAAGACAACCCAAGACCTGCTGTTGAGGTACTGATGGCTTTTTTGCCAGCTCTTTTGTAGCACCTGAAGGCACATAGAGTAGGTGATGCCCAGGAGGCCTTGCTTTGCCCATCACGGACAACTTTATTGTGACAAGATTTTGCAGAAGAGCAAGCTTTGTCTATATAAGCAGACAGAGACAGCAAGCTAGAAGGCAGCAGGCCCGGGGTGGGGCAGTCTAGCTATGATAACTCAGCAGAATCGCCTGAAGCTGAGCATCTAGGTGGAACGTGTGGACAGAATCCCTGCATCTGCTGGTGGTGTCCTTCCCTTCTCATCTAGGGTTTCAGTCTTCAGGTTCTGCTTACCGGGGACTTTTGCTCCCACTAGGCTCCTAGGCTCCGGAGGGTAGTTTAGGTCTGTCCTAGAGTCCATACTTGGGTCCTTTTAGAAGCACAGACGGTGCTGGTCAAGCTTGATTTCAGAGGCAGCCGTTGAAGCAATCGGGGAACCAAAGCCCATCCCATACCTGGGCCAGAAGAATTCAGGCACTTGGTATATGGTTACCAGAAAAGTGGTGTTGGCTTCTGCCCGTGTCTGCCAGCAGGAGGCCCCAGAGGCACATGGCAGGGCTGGAACTGTTGTCGCCTTGTGCACCCAGAAGAGGGTTGCTGACGTCTCCTTTGAGTTCTTGTCAGGGTGCAAACAGAAAGGACTTTGAAAAAGAACAATACGGATGTGAGTTTTCCTTGAACACATTGTGTGCAGGTGCACAGTGGGTGGTTTGTACTGCCTACTGACGAGTGGCCCCAGACTGTCTGGGCCCAGTTTCTCATTTTACGAATGAGGAAACTGAGGCCCAAAGATATTCGTGATTGAGTCTAGCTCTGTTCTTTTGGAAAGAGTTCACAGTTGGTGACAGAGCTTGTGACTTTGTTCCCTCAGCATGCAACTGGCAGGGGCCTGGTTGAGGGAGGAAGGTAGGATCTGTCTGCTATGGCATGCAGCCCTGCTGGGCTGAAGATGCTGGATGGGCAGCGAAGGTTTCGTAGGCTTTGTCCTGTGAGAGGTACAGCCTGTAAGTAACACGGAGGGGAAAAGACACTGGCTTCAAGCAGTTCAGAAGCAAGCTGCAGACAAAGCGGGCAATTGTGCAGAAACTGTTTAGAGTGGCCCTGGGGCTGCACAGAGAAGGGGGTAGGTGTGGGAAGGTCTACGTCCTTGGGGCTGAGAAAGTCACTAATCTCATTGACCTGCTGTTCCCCAGAAACAGTGGGAACAGGGCTACTGTGGCAGTCTCTGGTGGTGGGGCCAATCTTGCCTCTCTCTGATGCAGTTATGTACCTTGGAAGCCTCCTAATGGACTGTGCATCAAACACAGAAATCAGATGAGTGATGTAAGCGGTGTCTGCAGGCTGGAAGTCTGGCAGGGCAGGTGGGCTTGAGCAAGGCCTGGGAACGCCGTTGTTTCACTGGACTCTTCCAGCTGGGGACTCAAGGCCCCTGGTAAGCCCTGTGGCTGCGAGGGACACTGCTCCTCACCTCTTTGCTGAGGACGGATGCCTGCCCCAGTCTCTCCCCACCCAGCTAGGGAGGCAGGTTAGGGACTGCAGGACACACTCAAATGCAAACTGAGCAGAAGGCTAAGAGTGAACTCTTCTGAGGTATGGGGGCACTCTGAGCCTTGTGAAGAGGAATGGAGATGCTAGACCCCCCCAGTCTGATTTGCGCTTGCCTCCCTGCCCCTTCACTCACCACATCCCTCATTCTGTGGCCTGAAGAAGCAGAGGAGAGAGTGAGGGTTCAGTTGGGACACGGAGAAGGTGCCTGGTCGCCAGCACTTCCTCCCAGCCTCAGGTGATGGCTCCCTGGGTTTATCTTCCATTCACTCCTATCTTACACAGTGTGCACCCGTCTTCCTGAGCTCAGCCCTGTAATTCTCAACCCTTAGAACACAGGCAGTGCAAAAGAAGCCTTCGCCCTACGCTTTTGTGAGAGCTGCAGCAAGCAGCCCAGGCAGACACCTATTTTATTTAAAAAAAAATTTGTTACATATACATTGTTCTGTCTGAATGTCTGCTTGCATGCCAGAAGAGGTCACCTTCTTATCTTATAGATGGCTGTGAGCCACCATGTGGTTGCTGGGAACTGAACTCAGGACCTCTGGGAGGGCAGCCAGTGTACTTAACCTCTGAACCATCTCTCTAGCCCCCCTTTCTCTGACTTCTAATGGTGTTTTTCTAAACTGACTCTCTAGTCCGGTCCTGTCCTCTACCTTTTCTCATGCCCTATAACCTAGAACAGGTTTCTGAGGACATAAAGTGAACAAGGGGCACCACCCTACTTTCTAGCCCCAAATCCTCAGGGCTGCACGGCACCTTCTCTGTAGCTGTGGCCTGGCTTTCATGCTTCCCTTCTGACCCTTGAAGCCCACAGTCCTCTGCTGCATCTTTGTGCCCAGACTACCTCCCCCGAGTCTGGCAGTCACTGCTGATGGGAGCCACATGGTTCCAGACATCTGACTTGTCACACAGAACTCGAGTGTTTCCTGAACTGAGCAGATTCACCAGTGTTTACCAAAAGGGGCAAGGAAGGCAGGATGGGGGCAAAGCAGGGCCTTTCTGCTCTGCCCCTGGAGCAGCCTCCCATGTGGGAACACGTGGGAGTGAGTGTGGGAACCAACTGCTAACAGGCACTTGTTTCTTTTAGTAACCTTGGAGGCAGTGTCATCAACAAAGAGGTCCTGGGTTTGCTTAAGGCTGGATGGTCCAGGGAAGAAATTACGATGCAGCACTTGGAGACCCCCCTTCAAGCTGAGATCATGGCGTCCACAGGTAAGTGATCAGGTCAGATATACAGGTCTTGCCAAGAGCCACAGCTGATTGGTGTATGTACCAAATTCGAGATAGTGGGGGAGGGGGGTGTGAACAGTGGAGGACACAGAACAATCTCAAATTGTCAGCTTCTGGTAGCACAAGGAAAAGGAAGTGTAAGCTCCTGCCCTGAAAATGCCCTTATAAGGGTCATTGGCCCAGCCAGGCCCAGCCATGGTCTCTGATGCCCACAGGCTGGCAGATCAGTCCCCAGCCAAAGGTAGGATGGCTTCACCTGTTTCCTGCACAGAAAAGCCTCAGTCTTGGTGGTTGTGCCCAACCACACTCACCATGCTTCTGTGCCTAAAGCAGCCACAACTACACCGCTCTTGGCACCTACTGCAGATGGCTCTCCTAGAGCCTCATGGGAAACCAGATCTTGGCCAGGTCTCAATTTGGGGGACACTGTAAGTCTCTAGTCTCCATGTAACTTTGGGTCTTGGTTTCAGACAGTAGCTTTGGCTCCAGCCGTCTTGTGAAGGAAAACCTTGTTGACTTCTTTGTCCCCTTCCTGCCATTGGAGTACCACCATGTGCGGCTGTGTGTCCGGGACGCCTTCCTGAGCCAGGACCTCCCATACACAGAAGAGGCCCTAGATGAAATTGCCAAGATGATGACGTATGTCCCCGAGGAGGAGCGGCTTTTCTCCTCCCAGGGCTGCAAATCCATTGCCCAGAGAATCAACCTCTTCCTGCCTTGAAAGTGACTCACTGTGCTCACTGGATCTGCTGGGCACCCCGGTGTCCAGCGCCACTGCTCCAGCTGGTATGCAGAAGGCAGACCTGAAAACCACTTGGTGCCTTAAAGACCTGCATTCTAGAATGCAGGCCAGGAAGTCAGAAAGCCATCGGGAAGTCCAGGTGCCAAAGGGTCCCCAGAACTCTCCTGCTGCAGGTCTTCCCAGGCTGCAGGACTTGAGCATAGTCAGTAGTCGCAGGATTCTTGGGTTACAGAACATGGAAGGATGGGAGATCTGTGGCTCAACGGGAGTGTGCTCCATCCAGTCTGTAGGCGTGGGCTGGCTTTCTGGAGGAAGGGGGGGGTGTCAGTTTCTGTGTGTGAGCAGAACAGCAAAGGGGGCTTTAGGTAAAGGGGAAACCACATGCCAGTGATGGGGGGGGGCACACACATGTGATCCTAGCACTGAGTAGGCCAATACAGGAGAGAGCTCAAGAGGTCCACACTGCCTGGTGAGTGAGGTCAGCCAGGCTTGAAAAACAAAAGCCACGGGTATGTAGCTAAGGCATGTTCTGTTCTTTAGACTGAAACTTTTTTTTTTTAAATTAGGGGTCTTGCTACAGAATGCACTATGTGTAGATTAAATTTTGTATTTTTCTAACGTTGTTGGCCTCCTTTTTACTGAGACCTAGTGATTGGGTACTCGCCTGCTTTAGGTTAGGGAGTACTGAGTCCAACCATACTGGGTACTTGGTACTCAAATAAATGAAGTAAAGCAGCATGGCCAACAGCAGCTCACAAAGTTCGAGTTTAGGAGCTCTGCTGCTGAACCAGGGATGGAGATCTAACAATTCAGATTTCTTATAAAGCAGACTACATGAAATGCCCAGTAAAAAGTAGAATTCTTGTTCAAGTCAGGTTTTGCTATGCCTATCATCCCTATTCAGGAGGAAGAGCAGGAAGACAGCTTGGGCTGCAACAAAGCCATGGGGCCCCCGTCCCATCCAGGAGCCACACACAAGTTTCTCCCCCACAGGCCAGGCCATGTTGACAGGTCGTACTAACCTAACAGAACTAGAATCCTAGAAATACCTCATGATCACAGGGCATAAAAGTGGAAATGCAGAGGAGGGGCTGCAGAAACTTCCAGAACAACAGAGCAGTGGAGAGATTAAGCTGGAAAATCCCAACTTCTTGAGACGAGACTTACAAGGAAAGCAGATCTGAGAAATGATGCCAATATACACATCTCAGAGTAGCAAGCACTGTGTCCACTAACAAACTAAGAAACATCGCAGTGGAAAACCATTAAAAACGAAATAGCAAGGTTGGCAACACACCTGTAATTCTAGTACTCGGAAAGCTGAGGCAGAAGGCTGCCAAGCTTAAGAAAACCTGGGCTGTCTAGTGAGTTTGAGACTGGCTGGGCTATATAATGAAGACCTTGTCTTGATTTTTCTTCTCTTTTTGAGACAATGTCTCCTACAGCAAAAACTGGCCTTGACCTCAATCTGTAATCTCAAAATGACCTTGATTATTTTGTCAACATCTTCCTAGTGCTGTAATTATAGGCATGTGCCAGTACACTGGATTTATTTGGTGCTGGGCTCAGACTCAGGGTTTCTTGCATATTAGGCAAGCACTTTGCTGATCCCCAGGCCCAAGACTCTGTTTCTAAATAAAGACATTGGACTTGATGCTAAAAACTAAAGGAAAACCAAGGATCAATGAAAAGGCTGCTAATTCTTCCTTTATTTTTGAAATATAAATATGACCTTTACCAGCTAAGAAAAAGAGAAAGGGTAGGTGGGGAAGAAGAATCAAGTAATCCATAGAAATGAGGATATTACTACTGGTAACACAGAAATACAAAGGATTCAAAAAACTTATGATTATATACCAACAAAGTAGATTATGTAGAATAGACAAATCCCTGTATGTTGAAAACCTACCAAGATTAAATCATGAGGAAATAAACAACCCGAACAGACTTTTAACAAGGTTTTTTTTTTTAAAGTCTCACATCAAAGAGAAGCTTCATGTTGAAATCTACCTTAATAGAGTTAAAAGTCTGAGAAGGGCATGGTTAACACATGCCTTTTAATCTGGAGTCCGCTGGATCTCTGTGAGTTCAAGGCCAGCCTGGTCTCTACATAGCAAGTTCCAGGATAGCCAGAGCTATGTTGAGAAACCCATTCTCAAAACAAATAAATCTGGGTGTGGTAAAAAATGGTAGTAATCCCAGCACCAAGGAGATTGAGAAAAGAGAGTTAAGAGTGTAAGGTTGGTTTTATTAAACAATAAACATTAACACCAATTCTATTGAAACTACCCCCAAAATTGAAGGAATACTACCAAACTCATTCCATGAGGTATTACCTTGACAGCAAAATCAGACAAGGATATAAAATAAAAACAATAAAACCCCACGCCAAACCCAAAAATCTATAGGCCAACATCCTTGCTGAACACAGATGCCAAAATCCTTAACAAAACATACAACCTAAACAACATCACAACAAAAAGATCACACACTATGACCAAAAGGAATTCTTTACAGGAATACAAGGATGGTTCAATCTCTCTAAATGATTAAATGTGATCTATCATATTAGCAGAATGAAAGGTACAAACTATATGATCACTTCAATAGATGCAGAAAAACCAACTGAAAAACATCTTAATGTTTTGTTTTTTTTTTTAAAAAAAAAAAAACCTTCAAAAAAATCAAGTATAAAAGCAACATGGTACATGCCTTTGATCCCAGCAGAGGTAGGCAGATCTCTGAGTTCTAGGCCAGCCTAGTCTACAAAATGAGTTCCAGGAAAGCCAGGGCTGTTAAACAGAGAAACCCAGTCTCAAAGAAAACAAAAAACAAAACAAAAAAACATTAACAGCCAATTAAATAAAAAAGACAAACTTAGGGGCTGGAGAGATGGCTCAGTGGTTAAGAGCATTGCCTGCTCTTCCAAAGGTCCTGAGTTCAATTCCCAGCAACCACATGGTGGCTCACAACCACCTGTAATGAGGTCTGGTGCCCTCTTCTGGCCTGCAGACATACACACAGACAGAATATTGTATACATAATAAATAAATAAATATATATTTTTTAAAAAAGACAAACTTATTTACAATTATAATAAAATACTTAGGAATAAACATAACCAAGGAAGTAATATAGCCTACACTGAAAACTAAAAGAGCAATGATGAGAAAGACTGGAAACACACTCATGATTATGAACTAGAAGATTCAACAGCATAAAATGTCCACAATGCCAGTGATCTAGATTCAATGAAATGCCTATCAAGACATCTTTAGTAGTCTGAATGTAATTGGCCCCCATATTTTCATAGGAAGTGGCACTGTTAGGTGCTGTGGCCTTATTGGAGGAAGTGTGTCACTTTGGGGACAGGCTTTGAGGTTTCCTTTGCTCAAGATACCGCCCAGTATCTCAGCCAACTTTCTGTTGCCTTCAAGAAGTAGCACTCTCAGCTCCAGCACATCTATCTGCCTGCATGCCACCATGCTCCCCATGATGATGGTGATGGACTGACCACTGAAACCGTTACGCTGTCATCCCAATTAAATGTTTTCCTTTATAAGAGTTGTTATGGTCATGGTGTCTCCTCACAACAATAGAAACCCTAAGATGACATTTTTCACACAAAATAGGAAAATGATTTCAAAATTTTTAAGAAACTACAAAATCCTTAAGTAGCCAAAGGAATTCAAACAAAAGGACACAGCTGTATTGTATTACCTAACTTGAAAGTTATTACAAAGTATAGAACCAAAACATCATGGTACTGACACACACACACACACCAATGAAACAGAATGCAGAGAAATACAATATATGCACTTCAAGCCAACAGACTTTTTACAATGGTATCAAGAAAGTGCACCAGAGGAAGGGTAGTCTCTGTAATAAATGGTTTTGGGTAATGTGGCCGTCTGTATGTAGATCTTAGCTCTCACTACATACAAAACCAACTCAAAATAGATTAAAGATTTACATGTAAAACCTGAAACTAGAAGACAAATGTTTCAAGACCTTGGTACGGGCATTGATTTTTTGGAAAAGACCCCAGTAGCAAAGCAGTAAAGTAGCAATAAACGACAAAAGGATTTCATCAAACTAAAAAGCCGAAAGGCCAAATAAACTGTCAGGAAGAGACAACCTAAGCTGGTGAGTTATTCTCCAGAATATAGAAGCTCAAAGAGCTCAACAAGTAAAACTTCAAAGAAAAGACAACAGATGCTCTTCAAAAGACAAGTGGGCTGAGAGATGGTTCAGTGATGAAGAGTACTTGTTCAGTTCCCAGCACCCACATGATGGCTCACTATTACCTGTAACTCCAGTCCCAGAGGACCCAACACTTTCTTCTGGGCCTGTGGGAACCAGGCATACATGCAGACAGAACACTTATAGCACATAATCTTTTTTTTTTTTTTTAAAGAGAAGTCTTAGAAGAGAGAAAAAGGCAACAGCAAAGTATTCATCCTATGGAACAGAAAAGTTAATCAAACTGTGTATGTATCGTGCAGCCTTTCCTGATAAAGACGGTATGAACAAACTTCTGTTCACCTCTGACAGGGCACCAGTGCCGAACCAAAGGGATGATTCCATCCAAGTCTACCCTGGTGAATCAATGAATTTAGGGGTGATATACAGAAACTTGGGTGACTTTCAGGTGGCTACATCACCAGAAAGCCTATACTAGCACGGGTACGACTCAGAAAGCTACAGCCCTGGAGCTCTCTGCTCAACGTGTAAGCAACTCCACCAGTCTCTCCCCTGTTTGCAGCAACTGTTGTGTGCTCAGGTAGCCTAGAGGAAGGGGCTTGTCAATCTCCTAAGCTGCATGAACTTCTGTCTTCCCTCCAGAGGAGACACCTTACCCCAATCAGAATATTAAGACAACCCCTAGGGAGGCTACAGAAAGGGAGGGCTGGTAAGACACTACTGGGAAGAATGTAAACCAGCAGACACTATGGAAATGGTATAGTGGTTATGCAAAGTAAATATAGCTTGGCACGAAGGTGCACATCTGTAACCCCAGCACTTAGAAGGCAGGGGTGTAGGATTTAAAACTCAAGGTCAGTCTAGACTCAAAAGACTAAGGGCTAGAGATATATCTTCCTAGCATATGTGATCCCTAGCATTACAAAAAGGAAAAACAAAAAGCTTTAATAGAGTCTCAGCTAAAACAACAAAATTTGATTTAAATATAAAACTGTATACTCTGAAACTATAAAATTACCCTAAGAAAACAGAGGGAATCTTTTAGGATAGCAAAAGGTGAAAGAGGGAGGGAGCAGGGAGAGGCCTACCAGTAGGTTCTGCAGGAGTTAGAGTTCCTGTCTTGTGTAAGAGACACAGCTCCTAAGTTCAGACTGCTCTTTCCTCAAATTTGGTTCCCATGTCCAGCAGCTCACAACTGCCTGTAACTCCACCTCCAAGGGAAACAGTTTCTTTTGGCCTCTGAGGGTACCAGTGCACACACACTGAAATAAAAATAAAACTTGTTTTAATAAAATCTGACTTTTTCAACTGGCTAGAAGGGTTTATTGAGGCTGGGCATGGTGGCCCATACCTGTAATTCCATCCTTCAGAGAGGATGATCAAGGTTCAAAGCCAGCCTGGTCTACACAGCAAAGATAAGGTTCAAAACCAGCCTGGTCTACACAGCAAGGATAAGATTCAAAGTCAGCCTGGTCTACATAGCAAGGATAAGGTTCAAAGCCAGCCTGGTCTACACAGCACGGATAAGATCAGTCAGGACAATGTAGTGAGAGTCTGTTTTCAAAATAAACTAGGAATGACTATGAGGAAGTGATGTTTAACATAATTTCAACATTATACAGTGTATACAATGATTTAAAACAACACATGATACTCCATAAGTATTTTATAGACATTAAAAATGTATTTAAAATACACTTTTCAACAGCTTTAAATACGCTACAATGTATAACATTCCGGTGTACACGGAATTTTGGGAATGCTGAAAAATGAACACAAATCCCACTACAGGGAGTGAAGAGAAATGGAATCATATAAGACAGACATCGGAGCTTGTGTTCAGGGCAGCACTGTGCAGAGGCGTGAGATGGAAGCAGCCTGAATCCATCAGCAGATGATGGGGTCCTAGACATGGATGCACACACAGAGGGGAGTACCGGAGCATGACAAACAGTGACGTGGACCAATGTGCAAAACGTGCTACTCGAAATAAGTCAGGGTCAACGCTGTCTGACCCCACTCGTGCCGTGTCAGGGAGCTCATCATGCGGAGGACTACCAAAGCCCGGGGGACAGGAGGGCTGACAGTGAGACACCACTGCTTCTACACACACGCACACTGCAGTAACCAAATCAAGTATTTAGAATATCCATGGCCAGATTTTGCTGTGGTGAGAGCATTCAGAATCTTCACTGTTAGCTCTTCTGAAACACTCTGCAGTCCAACAGCATGACCGAGTTCTTACCTATCTTTGTCATGATAGCCGCTGGTCACACTGTCCTCGATGAATGTGTACAAATGTGTCAAAAGGGTATTGGGACCTGGGAATGTGGGTCAGCTGTTAAGAGTGCTTACTATGTATGAAGTCCTGGGTTCAACTGCCAGCACCCATATGAACAGTGTGGTGGTATATGACAGCAACCCCAGCAGGGGGAAACTAAGTTCATCTTTGGTTGCATGGCAAGTTTGAGGCCACCTTGGGAAGGATACATGCCTGTCTTGTAAGCATGAAAAAACAAAGAAGTAAATAATTTTGAGTAAGAATATTCTCTTTGAGGATCTATACCTACTCTGTTAATACATGTCTCAAGACAATCTAAGAACTTATTTGCAGTTGTGTTCAGAATGGATTTTCAGAGAATCAAGTCTCTGTGTAGTCCATACACATTAGACACATAACCACACATGACCTACCTGATGTCAGCGAGCCCAGGCTCCGGAAGGTGCTATACTTACAACACTCATCACAGAATGAGGATCCGTATCACAGTCCACTCCAGGAAGGATGTATTAGAGGAATGCTCATTGAACATCTGCTGGACGTCACGGACATCCACTGTACGCCTATAAAGATCTGCTTAGCTTCCCTCTCAATTAAAATGCTGGGAGAAATACTCCAACTCAAGCCCACTTTG
This sequence comes from Myodes glareolus, assembly GCF_982192425.1. Lineage (NCBI taxonomy): Eukaryota > Metazoa > Chordata > Mammalia > Rodentia > Cricetidae > Myodes > Myodes glareolus. Next base: position 67,671,530 of record NC_142030.1, read on the forward strand.
CCAATAAAATACTTCAACCTTTATTTAAAACAAGACACAACTTGCAAACCATGAGATACGACAGGAAGCAGTCCCTGCCAAGGGCATCATTTATTTACATCAAGTTTTAACACTGTTAGCAGTTCACAGTCAGACAACAGAGTGAGAGAATTAAATTAGAAAAACAATCGAAAATATATTACAGTAACAATTAAGAACAAATACTTGACAACAGTGGTAGTGTGACCCATGACTGACATGTTTTAGCTAAATCCCACATGGTCTCACTGGGCACTGTGTCCCTTTAGCAATGCACACAGTGCCCACTGTGGGCTTCGCCCTCTGTGCACCACTCAGGCCTGCAGTGTAACCTTTGGTATAAACATCAGGGTTTTAAAGAATCTGAATCAGCAAAATTTAGGACAAAGTTCTATCAACCACCATAAAATGTTCAAATTTACTTTAACCAAGCAAGCACAAAATCGGTTTTCTCCACAGATAGTCACTATAGAATCTGATTGTGAGGGAGAGAAAGTGCAGGGTTACGAGGAAGGCTTCGGAGTGCAGTGTGCTCAAGGAGCTGATCAGGGCAGCGCGCTCACCACTGTTTCTGCCCTCAGAGAGAGGGAAGCAGGAGCTGTATGGAGAGTACCTGCCCTTCTCTTTAGTTTCTGAATACTCATTTTCCTGAAGGTCCTTTCTTCAGGTCTCAGCAAAGAAAGGCTTCACATGATGGAGTGTTAGTGGTATAGTGGAAGCTGGCCGTCAGATGAAGAATGCTGTTCATGTGGCCCCGACCATCAGCATTCTTGCTATTCACAATACATACAGCATGGGTCTTAAGAATACCAAGCATAATGTAGGGAACTAAGGACCCTGAAGCATCACAGCCCTGATTTAACAAAGAACTTACAACTGATGAAAATTAAGAACCTATGAATGTGAAATTTTTAAGTCCCACTCGCCACTAAATTGTATGGTCCCTAAAAACATGAAATAGGGTGTTCAACTCCTATTCAGGGCCACAAAAACAAGGCAAACAAGTTCCACCCACAAAACTCTCTGCATCTCCTTTTACTAACTTGTTGGCATTTCACAATGCCTCCCCCATGTCCTAAAGGATTAGGGCCTGTACCCTGGGAAGAGCAGAGGACCCACTGAAGGTAAGTGACCATACCTCCCCTTGGAGGGGCAGGTTTGCAGACCTACTCAGTGCACCACCCGTCCTCTCTGGCTAATCGAGTTCCACTATTGTGTTCAGGTTTTGCAGCACCAGGGAAATAGAGAATATTATTATCTAGGAGTCTTGATATACAGGTAGCATAGAGCAAGGAGGTGTGTGTGGAGGGAGGGTGGGTCTAGAAGGAGCCTCCTTCCCTCAGCTCATCACACAGAGCTGAGAAAGGTGAGGCAGCAGTTTGCCAGCTGGCATTTTGACTGGGGAGGAGGGATCTTTGAGTCGTGATGAAGTTTGTTTTAAGATCTAATACACAGTTCAGCAGTCAAGTGTTTCTCCCAGCAATACTCAGGAAGCCATCCTTAAAGGCACAGACCTCTGAGCATGGCCTCTGCCACTCGGTCAGCTTCTAATCAAGATAAACTGCCCCAGATCTTATCTAGGGCACAGCACATGGTCTCCCGGGTCATGTGGGGAGCTAGTCCAAAAACGAAAGAGTTATCATGGAACAGAGTCAAGACGGACACACACATGGCATGGAAATCAGCAGCCTTACAAAGACAAGCTGGACACAACAATCAGCTTCCAATGCTCTTGAGCAGGCTGAGCCAAGTCAGCCTCCTCAGTAGCAGGATCACAGGCAACAGCAGTGAAGTTGGGGCACTGTGCTGTGCTGACTAGTAGTGCAGGTGACAGCAACCAGTACTCCCTGTAACTACTGACCCCTAAGTTGGAAAAATGGAACTCTATGCACAAGACATTAGGAGTGGGCCAAGTTTTAGAAGCATCCCAAAGCCACGCCTCTCTACCTGGGAGGCAATCCTAGCAGCATGGGAGCCATGGGCACCCTTGGGCTGCCTTGGCCAGTCTGTACACAGATCTCCTTGGAACTGACTTGCTCTGGGCTCCTGCATGCCTACAAAACTCAAACAGGAATTTTCAAAGACCTGGACGAAGTTAAGGCAGCTGACAGTGGATATAACAGTTACTGACCACAGCAGACGTTGAGGGTGTAAAGATGGATCCCAGATCCGGGTGAAGAAAGTTAATGCATGCAAGATGATGAAACAGATCACTAACAACAGAAATAAAGACTCTGTCAACCCAATACCGACTCCCCTGAAGACACAGCCTAATGATGACAATGATAGCACTAGCAAAGATAGACAAATATGGGGAGGTCAGAAAAGTCACCTCCACAGGATTTACTACAAATACAGGGAGGTTAGAGTTAGAGCGCAGCTAGATGTAAGCTGCCTGCCTCCACATGATTCACCTGCGTATACGATTATCTAATAGGGCAGGTAAGCTCAGCTACCTTTCTTTTAAGGATAGATGATTAATGTCAATGTCATTTATAACTGGTAGAGAAATTCTGGAAATTCTCCAAGTACATCAGTTCTCTACCTCCCACCGCCAAGATATTAGTTTTAAAAGATACTGTCAACATGAATAGGAAATGAGTCTGCTCTCACCATAGCAAGGACATAAGAGCTGAGTATATACTAGATGACTGCTCTAAAGAAAGAGGGCCTTCATCTTCCAATCCAGGCCCAGACAAACTGCTGGGCTCCAGAGGGACTAACCTCCCCGCCCCCTTGAGTCTTATTCTGTAGCCCAGGCTGATCTAGAACTGGAGATTCTCTTGCCTCAGCTCCTTCACTGCTAGGATTACATGCCACTACTTTACTAGTTCTTAACGATGAGAACAAAACCAAAAAACTGGTCCCCAAGCTTGCTGAAGTTCCCAGCTCTGAACTATTAGCAGTTTCATATGTAATTCTGTAGCGAACTCCAGGGGTGAGTCTAGCTGCAGGTCCAGGTCAGGCCATCCTCTACAGATACTCACAATCCAGCTTTATAGTTGGATTGCATTTACTTCAAGGTGCTTCCCGACTATGCCACAGTCATTAAAATGACACAACAGATTTCTTTTTGAACAAAAAGGAATGAGAACTGGTTTTGTTCTTTTTTGTTTTGAAATAACTCAGGTTAGATATTTTTAACTATGAAGTACAGCTTTCTGTGTGGCTGAGGTCTAGAAGAACAGGGCTTTGTTGGCTTCATAACCAAATTCTACAAAAGGCTTGTTTGGCTACACTATCACTGCCAGAGCCCACCAGAGCCTGTGCTTTACAAGTGTGCAGTGCCATGGATACTGATTGTCTAGCTGAGCACCTCACAAGGCAGCAGGTGCGGTGGAGAAACGCCAGTGTCAGGACTCCTGAATTCTCCCCTCAGCTCTGTCACTAACTGCTCCAAGACAATGGACTAGTGACAGCCGTCCTCTCCAGTCCCTTCTTCTGCAAAGAAAAGGGCAAGAGAGTGTTATGTTCAGACAGTGGGGTTTGAAACCTGGAGAAGTTCTTGGGAAACATACTAGCTACTCTCTCAGCCCACCAGGAATTCCAATGTAGAGTGGGGAGAGTTCATGACATTTCCTTTAAAAACCTCTACAGGACTATTGCATGCTCCTGGGTTAGGAGTGAACACTCGCAGTTAACATTCATCGAGTGCTCAGTGTGTACTGGGCACCTGAGCTGCCTAGTCTACAAACATCACCTCACACTACTGACGTTGCTGGATCCCCTAAACTCAAAAACCCAGTCTTCATTATGCCAAGAAACAGTTTAATCAGTCAGTGTCAACCAAGTATTAGAACATTTCTAACTGAAACCTGACAATGCTGCCGGAAACTAATCTCCACTATGACCTTACACAGAGGCCACCCTGAAATGACCCAATCAGTTTCTCCCTAGAGAGATCTAGTTTGGTGTACCATGTTCAATTCAGTTCAATTTACTACAAAACACATCTTTTAAGAAAAGCCCATTTTAAGGTTTTTCTCTCTGAACGTAATGATAGGAAACGCCTGAAAATGTGAAATATAATTGAAGTCAAAGCTTAAAAAAAAAAGCTTCCTGTAAGCATAATTAGGATATATTCACTACAAAATGCAACACGTGAAGGTGGGTACCCAACTGAAACCACAAGGCTTGTACATAAAGGAATGAAGTTGGGGCAAGACATGCATAGATCAAATGGCTTTAGGACCTGCCATCTGCTGTTTTCAGGCTACATAAAGTTAAGTAACGTTTTTAATTTCTAAAAGCAGTTTTCTCTGCTTTAGATTCAAACCTTCAAATCTGCTGTTTTTAAGCTGGTCCCTTGCAGGTATATAAAAGGAAAAACCTAAATCATTCTTTCATAGCAAGTTGACAGTGCCTCTGAACTGAGGCCTAGTCCCTGAAAGCTACGCAGTTCACGCATCATGGGGCGTATGCTACAACACTCAATACTACTCATGGCAGTGCCGAGAAAGTCAGTTCAGCTCGTGGACTTAGCGATGACCCACTCTGCAGGACAGAATTGGTGCTGCCCTTAGCAAAACTGGGCCTTGACTCAGCCCCTCAGACTGAGAAGAGCAGGGAGCTGAGACACTCAGTAGTGTTCCTTCAAGCCTGTTTTCAGAACTCTGAAGGGAAAACCAACCATCCAACAAACAAACAAACAAACAAACAAACAAAACAAGACCCAAACCTGAAAACAACGATCTCTTATGACATCCCATTATGGCAGGGATAAACTTTAAAAGCAGCATTAATAATGGCCTCAAATTTTAGGTTTCTCCTCCCCATTTATACGAGGCTAACTGCTAAAACAGATTCAAGTATACGGGTGCATACAATCATGGGGAGCGGTGAAGAAGGAGGTGGGAAAATTTTCTTCCAACTACTACAAGGGCATTAACCTGATCCCTAGCTACCTAGACTGCAGCCGTGGGAACACACTGACACCTGTAGGAGCTGTCTCCTCCGCTGCAGACCTCCTCTTACCCTGAGCCTTTTCTGGAGCAGCAGTGATAAGTATCCAAATATCCTTTCTAATGAAACTACATTTCTTCCTTGGTCAAGGATGCCAAATGCAACCTGAAATAGTTTCCCTTTAGGATTCTGGCCCGATTACTGTAAGCATAGCAGTTCTAAAGTTTCTCATTTGGGAATCAGCGGAGAGAATGAAAAGCGAGCGACCCAATGTACCAACACTAAGTAAAGAGCTCTCCAGAAAGGCTCTCAAAGGGAGCTGCATATTAGTCTGCAAAACACTCTTGAGAATCTGGGCTAGTGCCTTCAATTAATAGATCCAAAGATGGGGCAGCGACCTGACAGTGGATCGATGACAATCAGGAAGAAAACACTGCTTAGTGCTGAATTCCCATCTTCCTACATTAATACTCTGAGAGAAGAAAAAAAAAAGATATTTTGTACTGGGTTCTCTTTGGGGAATGATAGGGGTGTTCACAAAGTTAGAAAACAAAACAACATAAAACAAAACAAAACTGGAATTAGACCCAGCACCAAAAACATCAACAATATGTTGCCTACTAAGTTTTTAATCCATGTTACCCTATTAGCTTCCATAACTGTAATTTAGGGACCGGAAATGCCTATTTTTCAAAGGCAAATCCTATTTGCAGGTTAAACCCTTCGGTTTCTAAGTCTAATTGGTGCTCCCTGAAAATAACCCACTCCTATAATGCACTCTTAAAATAGAGGTGAAAGAACAAAATAAATAAACCATATTCCCAACACAAATTCCATCAAGTGCGACGAGGGGGTGGCGTGCTATGTGAGCAGAGAAAGAGCATGGAAGACTGCGGAGGGAGGCAGGCCTTAGTGAAGAGGCCTTCTCCACTGTCCACCGGAATAGTGCAGGGTGTCACGGGCAGGGAAAGGTATGAAAACCACGTGATCCAGCAAGGGTCTCTTCTCAGTCTCAGGCTCTGGGCCCAGCCAGCATAAAGAAGGTACTGTAACTCCTTAGTACTTTAATTAAAAAGAACATATACAGCTGCTCAGTGTTCAGGGCATAGACGGTCTCCTCTATGAGAACCTCTAATGACCACTATTTTTGACATCAATGCTGGGTAATGCCCTGAATGCTGCCAGAAATGAAGAAAGACAGCCTGCCCAGCAAGAGACAGAGAAGAACCACTAAGACCCGCCTCCCCTCCATGTCCGTGGTTTACAGATAGCCACCAAGAAGCAGCAAGTGAATACTGGTCCATTAGGAAGTAACATGCTAGAAGAGTGGAAGGGGTGATTGCTAGTCATCAGTTTTAGGTGTCAGTCTGCCTAAATGTTCCTCAAATTCTGTACTTCTTGTACCAGTTAATACACCCAAGGTAAACAGGGCAAAAGCAGACAGAGGGCCACGTTTCCCAGCTGAGTGTTCTAGCAATCTAATTTGCAGTTCTTACTACAGCAGCAATGACCCATAGGAGCCACTTCTGATAGCTGTGCTACATCCCTCACTTGGCTTTCTCCTGTTCCTGAATTTGCACGGTAAGCTGAAGCACAACCACCCCAGGACATGCCAGGTCAAGGCCTGTTTCATGATACAGAACAACTGACAGCAGCCCAATGGAGCGCACAGGTTATTCCGGCTAGGGAGGGGCTGTACTTTTGTATGACATATGCTCCCTTACTTTCCAGCACAGGTTCCAACTCTGTCCACACTGCCCTGCTCCACCAAACTGACTTATCTACTTATGTGACTTCCTTTTTGCTATTATGAGATGAACCTGTAAACGTGAGAATTCAGGGATCTGAGGTACTTCACATAAACACACTCAAGTATCAGTCTGTCACTTTTTAAAAACAAAAACACAGGAAAACGAGTCCCTTTCCCTCTCCCCTCAGATATGTGTGCATTTCCCACCAGGCTGACAATGGCTACCTCTGCACCACATCACTAATTTCCTGTACACACGACAATAAGTTATTAAGGACAGGGTTTGTCCCAGGCACACCAGCAGCTGTGGAAGACACCTGCAGCTCCTGTAGGCTAAGTTCCAGTTTGCTCACAGCCTCTCGGAAGGCAAATTTGTTGCGAGTCTGAGGGATGCAGTCCACGTACCCTGAGCAGTAGTCCAGCAGCTGGTGCCCAGTGTCCACCAGTTGACTATTGGGCACAGGTTCTGTGATTGCACTGGACAGTAGGTCGGCACACTCCAGCAGGGCCTCTTTGCTGATTTTGTCAGCTGAGATTTTCTCCGCTGCCTGTTTGGTTTTTCTCAGGGCCACCTTAGTACCTGCTGTGCCATTGGCCATTTTGGCTGGCGAGATGGAAGATGTGGGCAAAGGCACTTGAGGTGGAGGCATCACTGGCCTCCCAGGTTTCCCACTACTGGGCACGGGCCCTGGAGCTGCCTTTTTTCCTCCTTCCTGGGTTTCTGGAGTGGGCTGTCCTGCAGATGGGGCAGCGGGCTCTTCCTCGGGGTCTGAGCATGTGGATGGATGCTGCAGTAGTCTCATCACTGGTGGTGGGGGTGGGGCACACTTTGGTTTTACCCGTCGGGGTCGGTCCTTGTCTCCAGAGGATGTGACCTGATGCTCAGATAAGAGCTTGAATTTATTCCCCTGAGAGTCTGTGCCAATGAGCTGCACATCAGCTGGAGTGTGTTTCAGAGTGGGTGATATAAGGACTGGCACTTTGTGGTTGTGGGTGGTTGGGAGGACAGCTACAGCCTTAGCCGGAGAAGACCAGCCTGGCTGCTCTCCATCCTCTGGGACTCCAGCGACTCCAAGTCGCGTCCCACCATTTCTTTCCTTGCTTTTGGGGGCAGCTGCCACTCCAGCCACCCCTAGCCCTGGAGAGTCACTCTCTGTGATGGCTGGATCAGGGGCTCTCAGGGGAAGAGCTGTGGCTCCTCTGGGCAATAGTTTGGCTTTTGGTCTCTCCCTGGCTGGAGCGGCACCTTCCTCAGATTTTTTTGGAAGCATGTCATTAGCCCTGTCCACATTCTCTTCTTGCTGAGAAGAGGTGGACACTGTCCTTTCCAGCTGGAGTTTGGACCTCTGGCAGTTCCTGGGAAGGGTCATTGCCATCCTATCCTGCTCTGGAAGCCCTGAGGACATGGAAGATGTAGAGTTTGACCTTGGAAAAGGCTTGGAAGTGTCATCACTGGCTGTAGGTTTACCTGCTCGTAAGCCCAGTGTCTTTTTGATTAAGCGAGGTGTAAAGAAGCCTGTGATGCCAGACCACCCACCCCCAGCAGTGCCACTGCCCCCACCCCCACCACTGTCATCATTACAGAGGTTCCTCTGTGCAAAGCTCCCCCCATAGCACTTGGCTGGCACCAGATTCGACTCTTGCTGGCCGGGAGTGAAAGAGAACCCATCAGCATGCTGTAGAGAAGCAACAGATGAGAAGTTACCCGTGAGTTCATATTTCTTGTGTGGCTGGTTTTCCATTTCGCGAAAGGAACTGCTGCGCTTAGGGGGCGTGGGAGCATTTCTCTTTTTCATGAAGGAGCTGAAGAAGCCTCCTTTCCTATCCCTGGTGAAGCATGTCTCTTTGGCATCTTCTAAGAGGCTGCTAGGTGACTTATCTCTTTGTTTTCGAGGCAGAGCTGGGGACCCGCTGGAGGCCTGTGCACTTCTAATAAACCCTGCTGAGAAATGGCCAATCAATAACAGGAAAGACAAAAGGTGAGCCAGTAAACATGATTAAATTAGAAAAGTTCTATCTGCATTTATTAAACATACATGATCAGTTTCAGTGACTAGTGTCCAACTGTGATGTGGATATTAAAAGTGACACTTGCTGCTCATTCTGTGTTCACCCCTTCTCTACAGTACAGATGCACCTGCCATCACCTATCTGGGTAACTGTCTGGGCGCCAGGGACTGAGAAAACAGAGCTGGTAGCGGCTCTGTCAGATGGACAGGGCTGCCCATACTGGCAGGGTAGGGCCAAGGCCCATCATAGTCCCTGGTTTTTCAGGTATGCACTTTCTGTTCTGACCCCTCCTACCTGGTGCTGAGCTGGAGGCCAGGCTCTCAGAGGCATCAAGGCCCCCATCTAAGTTCTCTTTGTTCTCCCCCTGCTTCTTCAGAGTCCGAGTCTTAGAAGGAAGTAGAGGTAATCGAGGCAGGTATGGAACCACAGATGAGGAGGAGGCAGCTCTCCCAAGCTCCTCAGCTACCTCTGTAAGAAAGACAAGGTCTGGTGTTTTAAAAAAGGCAATCTTAAGATGGAGAACAAGACAGGCAATTGAAAAAAAAAAAAAAAAGGAAAAAGGAGCCCAGAACACTGAAGTACATAAATGCAGCAGTCCTAGCTGCTCCCAAGGCTGAGGCTAGGAATTCATCAGCCCAGAAATATGGCATCAGCCTGGGCAAAATGACATCTTAAAAAATAAGGCATCAGGTGGTTGCTAGGAATGAACTAAGGTCTTCTGGAAGAGCAGCCAGTGGCTCTAAACCTTTGAGCCATCACTTTGGCCCTAAAATGTGCTTTGATTTTGGAACAGGGTCTCACTATGTAGCCCTGGCTGGTCTTGAACTCACAGAGATCCACTTGCCTCTGCCTCCTAAGTGCTAGGACTAAAGGTGTGCGCCACCACCGCCCAGCTGAGCTTTGTGGCTTTTACTGACTGAGGCAAAACATACTCTTTATTCCTAAACAAAAATGAAACACAATCAATTAAATTGTAAAAATTTGCTACCACTGAATAGATTGATTTGGTGTGTGTGAGAGATGACAACCCGAGGGAAGGATAAAGACATTAAAACGCCGACACTGTACTTGTTTCCTCTTTCTTCTTACCGCGTATGACAAACCACTAGAGGAAGACAAAATTCAACTCTCTTAGTTTCTTCTACTATATTAAAACTTGAAATTACAAGATCAATTCTATGCGATTATAAAGGGAAGGAAACGCTTGTACAAAATTTTAGAGCTGTATCACAATGTCTAATAAACAGATGAAACTAAGAATGCTGTAGTCTTCGCTCTCCAAGAACAAGGTCTCACTCCATACCACAAAAGGGCAGGCTATTAACTTTATTACTCTCATACTGTAGCTCAGGCCAGCCTTGAACTTGAGAGCTTCCAGCCTCAGCCTCTTGAGTGCAGAAGTAACTGGTGTGCCATACACTGTTTACTGTTTGACTTCTTCAGGTATGAGTACTACATAGAAAAGCAAGCAACTTCCTATATGTGTCCATACACCCATTTCTTTTTTTTTTTAAATATTTTTTATGGTTTATTTTAACTTTATTTTATGTGCATTTGGTGTGAAGGTGTCAGACTCCCTGCAACTGGATCTTCAGACAGTTGTGAGCTGCCATGTGGGTGCTGGGAATTGAACTCGGGTCCTCTGAAATAGCAGTCAGTACTCTTAACCACTGAGCCATCTCTCCAGCCCCACCCATTTCTTGAGTAAGGACAAGTTTATATTTATTGATAGCCTAAAATATTTAAGGATATAAGTTTTCAGTTATGTGGTTATACAATCAACAGTTCACTAGATGCTTAGGTTGTTCCTATTTTTTTCAGTAGTATAAGCTATAGTCAGACGCCACATCTGCCTACAGATAAATCTTGGTTATACTCTATACAGTTCTAGAAATGGATTTTGTGATATTGATTGGGGGAATCTAGGTCTTGCCTTAGATGTGGTTTAGTATTAGAATATATTTATTTTTAAGGATTTATTTTAAATTATGTACATACATGAGTGCAGGTGCCCACAGAGGCCAGAAGAGGGCACTGGAGTCTATAAAACAGTGGTTCTTAACCTTCCTAATACCATGACCCTTTAATACAGTTCCTCATGCTGTGGTGACTCCAACCATAAAATTATTTCCATTTGCTACTTCATAACTTTAGTTTTATTACAGTTATGAATCCCAACATAAATATTTGATATGTGACCCCTGTGAAAGGATTGTTCAACAACCCCAAGAGGTTGCAATCGGTGCTCTAAAGCCAGAGTTACAGATACTTGTGAGTCACCCAGAGTGGATATTGAGAAGTAAATTCTGTTTCTGGGCCCCTGCAAGAGTACTAAGGGTTCTGACTGCCGAGCCATCTTCTCAGCCCCTAAAATATTTTCACACTTACTTTTTAATCTCCTTCATACTATGTTAAGAACTACTGAAGTTACTGATTTTCTTTGTAGAGACTGAGTACATTTCAAATCAAAATGTAATTTCAGTATGAAATATGATATAAAAAAACCCCAGAACTCCTGGGCAGTGGTGACGTACACCTTTAATCCCAGTACTCAGGAGGCAGAGAGGTAGGTAGAGCTCTTGAGTTTGAGGCCAGTCTGGTATACAGAGTAAATTCCATGACACTCAGGGATACACAATGAAACCCTGTCTCAAAAACCAAATTAAAAAAAGAAAAAGAAAGAAAGAAAAATGAAAAACACACAACTAAAAAGGTATAAAAAAGCAAAATAATAAAGGTCAAAAGTCAACTTTAAACAGTTAAAAACTATAGTAGCTGCCCATTTTGAACGACCATCAGTACCCTGCAACTGGCCATCAGTAGTCAATCCCCAGCCCCAAGACTTACCTTCAGAGATGCTGGAGTCATGGAACATTGTTTCAAAAGCTTGATGGGTTTCAGCAAAAGAGGGCCTGTCGGCAGGGCTCCACTTCCAGCCTGTAACAGAAGAGAACTTACAGCCTCCTTGACAGCGTCATGCCCAGAAACACACCAGCAATGGGGTCCACACGCCATGGTGTGTGCCTATCAGAGTACTGAATGTGTAGGTGAACTGTGGGATGTATGGCTACTTCCTGGTTCCAGCCTTAGAGTTCGAGTGCCCACTCCTTGGTGCTGGTCCCCATTACAACTACTTTCACAAAAATGAGGAAAAGGTCGGAAGAATGTTTAGAAAATGGCAAGTTTTCCACTGTTAGAAAAGCGAACTAGTAAGATGGCTCAGTGGTATAAGTGCTCACCACCAAGTCTGACAACCTGAGTTCAATCCCTGGGTTCACATTGTGGAATGAGAGAATTTATACAGAGACTCCCACACTAATACTGCAGCACACCTCATAAATAAATAATAATAAATAATTTAAAAAATAACTGATTAGGCATGGTAGTACCACACCCTTAATCCTAACACTGAGAAGGCAGAGACAGGTAGATCTCTATTGAGATCAAGGCCAGTCTGCTGGACACCGTGAGCTCCAGGCCAGACGGGCTTCATGATGAGATGCTGTCTTTAAAAATCAACCAAAAACCAACCAACCAAACACAAAACACACCCAGGTTCCTAAAAATTGAGTGTATAATCCAGAAATTTAACAAGCTATCAGAAAGATTAGAGTTCACACTTGATGAAGGGTAGCACGACCACAAACGCCCAATGAGAAAATAATGCAGTAGTGCATGAACACAAGCACACTCTTGTTTACTACTCAGTTCCTAAGTTTGCATCCTCAAGCAGTCTGATGCTTTTGTTCACATTCATAAGAGATTGCTTTCTGGTTTTTATGTGTCTAGAAAACGCATGGGAGTTTGCACTTAGACACCCACATGTAACCTTTGTGGAAGCCAGAAAAAAAAAAACAACAAAAAACCACAGGATATCTTTCTCTACTGTTATTTGCTTTAGTGCCTTGACATAGGGTCTCTCACTGAATCAGAAGCTTGCCACTTCAGCTAAGTATGCTTGCTGGCCAGTGAGCTCCTGGGACCTCTTGAGATCCCTGATGCTGGGGTTACAGGCATGTGCAGTGGAGACAGGCTTTTCACATGAGTACTAGGAATTTGAACTCAAGTCCTCATGCGTGCAAAGCAAGTGCTCTTACACAATGAGCCACCTCCCAGTCCATTAGAGGTTACTTTAACAATCAGTCTTAAGTAATCATTCACATCTAGCTGAAAGCAGCCATCCTCCTAATATTTTATGCAAACTCAACTTCTCACTGCCTTATTAAATATACAGAAATGGCTCTGTATATGGGCCACAGACAGCTATTCTTGGGATTCCAGTAAGACTCAATGGTACATCACGCATTGTGCCAACTGGCCCTGTCAATGACAAGCTCTTTAACTGTTAATGAGACTAGGTCCAGTCTATCAAGACTGAGAGCAAAAATGGTGCAGATTTCATTAACTACCTTGTTGCTGGTTCTTTTTCAAAGTTCAAATATGCAAAACACTTACATGCTCTCATAAGTTCATATACTTTAGGGGGGCATCCCTCAGGCTGTTCCATTCGATATCCTTTCTCCAGTAGGTCATAGACTTGAGATAGGTCAATACCTGGATATGGTGACATCCCATATGTAGCAATTTCCCACAACAGTACTCCAAAAGCTGTGTAAAGGGATTTAAAAAATATATTTTTTTATTGGTCCCAATTCCAATTTTCTATACTAATTTGGTCTACTGAGTCTCTAGTTAGTCATTCTACTTCTCAGGGCAGTAGAAATTAGATCCAGGATAAGGACAAAATTAAATGAAACATTCTCAGACCGTCCTTACACAGAGCATTCCCCATGCCAGAATTCTGGAAATAAGCAGAAGCTCACAGGAAAAGAAGGAAGCTTTAGAGAGGAAGGACTGGCACAGATCCAGTGCAGTGTGAGGTCTGGACTGGACCCTCTTTCAAGGCATAGGGGTTTTGGTTTTGGTTTTCCCCCCTTAAAAACAGGCTCTTACACAGTTCAGGCTGACCTAGAACTTACTATACAGAGAGCACAGGCTGACCTAGAACTTACTATACAGAGAACGCAGCCTGACCTAGAACTTACTATACAGAGAACGCAGCCTGACCTAGAACTTACTATACAGAGAACGCAGCCTGACCTAGAACTTACTATACAGAGAACGCAGCCTGACCTAGAACTTACTATACAGAGAACGCAGCCTGACCTAGAACTTACTATACAGAGAACGCAGCCTGACCTAGAACTTACTATACAGAGAGCACAGGCTGACCTAGAACTTACTATACAGAGAACGCAGCCTGACCTAGAACTTACTATACAGAGAGCACAGGCTGACCTAGAACTTACTATACAGAGAACGCAGCCTGACCTAGAACTTACTATACAGAGAGCACAGGCTGGCCTGTACTCCAATTTGTGCTCATACTCCTTCAGTCTCCTAAGTGCTGAGATCAGAGCCCTCACCACCATGTCAAGCTATCTGGCTGCTGTTCACATAGTCTTGTCATATTGTCCAGGTAGGTGTCAAAGGATTTGAGCATCTAAGCATCCAGTGTGCTAAAGTACAGGCATCTGCTACCATGTCCCAACTGTAATACGTTTTTTGATTGATTCTTCTACCCAACCCCTATGCTGGGGAACGGCCCAGGGTCTTGTACCAACTAGGCAAGTACTCTACCACTAAACTATACCCCATCCCTATGTAGCTCAAGCTGGCCTCACTCCAAACTCCCAGATCTCCTATCTCAGGTTTCTGAGTGATGGTATTATAGGTGTTTATATTTTCTCAATTATTTCTACCACCCTTCTTAATATCCTTTTGTTATTTGAGAATCATAAGAGCTCTGAAGAACTAAGGGAATTAGCTGGGCATGGTGGCTTATGGTCCTCACTCAGGAGGCTGAGGCTGAAGAACTATCCCAAGTTTTGGCCTAGACTATATAGTAACTACCAGGCCAGTCATGGCTAATGTTAAATAAAATACATGTAAGAAATTGTATCAACCTTACCCCAGACGTCAGATTTGATTGAAAAGGTATTATAGGCCAGACTCTCAGGTGCCGTCCATTTAATAGGGAATTTGGCTCCAGCGTGAGCAGTGTAGGTGTCTCCGGTCATCAGTCTACTTAAACCAAAGTCAGCAACCTTCACCACATGGTTTTCGCCCACTAAGCAGTTCCGTGCAGCAAGATCTCTATGGGAAAGAGCCCTGCATTATTCCAGCTGATGGTGAGAAAGATGGGTGTCAACACGCTAGTCTTGGTTCTGTGTGTTACAGGCAGAGTTGATAAGGAGATGCTAACTAACATTGTCATACTTTATGATATATGATAATCACCAGTATGGAAACTCACTAATTTCTACCACTCATTGAGTACCCACAAAGAGGCAGAAAAAAGACGTTGGACAAAATGAATTCCTTTTTAAATATAATGGGATAGATTTCAAGGGGGAGCAAAAGACCCCTCCCTGAAGGCTTTAAAATATTTTCCTAAGACAGAATGGCACTTCAAAAATTTGGCCACTAGGTGGAACAAAAGGATCTTGGGTGAAGTGTTAAATGAAACAGCTTTCTGGTTTGAGACCGAAACAGAGGAAGCCTGTGTATGAAATGGTCTGCCAACTCTCTTCCTTCACGTCAAGCAAGACAGCTCTGTGGTTAGTCATCGCAATAGTCAGCTTCACACACCTATGAATGAAGTTCTTCTTCTCCAAATACTCCATGGCAGAAGAGATCTGAGTCGCCATGTAAAGCAGAACAACTGCTGTCACCTCCTCGCGGTTGCATTCCCGGAGATAATCCAGCAGATTCCCGTACGGCATGTATTCAGTCACAATGTAGAACGGCGGCTCCAGGGTACACACACCTGACCAAGAACAATTGACAATCTTCATCACATTCTATGAAATAAATACAACACATCTTACACTGGCTGGTAAATCTGTTCCACCATGTTGTCCTCTGCAGCTTCACAGACCTTTTCAGCATCTGCCTGTGAAGCAAAAGCAATTTCTTACCTTAACCCAAAAAGGAGCAAGACCAACATTTCTAGAGCTCTGTATGTGTCCACTCCCCTTCAACTGGGTGCAAACCACATTAATTTAAAGTAACAGAACTTAGGCCTATGCTGATGCTCACTTGCTTCTAACTACTTTGTAAAAAAAACTATCTTCATAGTCAAGAATTTCACTAATAAATGGCAGATTCCATATTAATTGTCTTTCTTTTGGCATAGCTTAGTTTAATTTGAACATTCAAAAAAAAAAAAAAAGGAAAAGAAAAAAAGTTAAGCTGGGCAGTGGTGGCGCATGCCTTTAATCCTAACACTTGCGAGGCAGATCTCTGTGAGTTGAAGGCCAGTCTGGCCTACAGGGTGAGTTCCAGGACAGCCAGTGCTACACAGAGAAACCCTGTCTTGGAAAACAAAACAAGAACAGAAAAGGCCTGATTTTTAAAAAGCAAAAATGTTTACTCAAAGGCTCCTTTGTAGCCCAAACAAGTAAGAAACTAGCCCATTGCAGCATATGCATTTCTTGCTTGAATAAACTGATCAGTCACAAATTTTAATTCACTTTTTCCAGTGATTCTTTGTTTAATGTCTCCTAACAGTTCATGACAATTTTTGATGCCATCTTGAAGGCTTGTGAACTTTGAATCTGGGAAAACTACAAATTGGACATGTTTACACAATGCAATCAATCTGTGGCTGGAGAGATGACCAGGCAGTTAAGAGCACTGGTTGATCTTTCAGAGGACTGGGGTTTGATTCCCAGAATCCACATGGCAGCTCACAACTATCTATAACTCTAGTTCTAGGGGATCCAATGCCCTCCCTCTGGCCTCCAAAGGCACAAGGCACATGGAACACATATGGTACATAGACACACATATAAGCAAAACACCCAAACACTTTAACTGAGTAAAGAAAATTTAAAGGGGCTGGAGAGTTGGTTCAGTGGTTAAGAACTCCAGTTCCAGGAGATCCAATGTCCTCTTCTTATTTCCTTGGGCACTGCAGATGTATATAACCATACAAAACATATACACATATAAAATACAGTGAAAAATAAAGTTTTTTTTTAAAAGCCATCAACTTGAGCCACTGTTTTTTGTTTTAAGAAGTCTACTAATAAAAGGAGAAGTGATGTGCCTGTGTGCGCATGTGCCTGTGTGCGCATATGCCTGCATATGTGTATGTGTTTGCAGTACTAAGTCTAAGACTTGATGCTTACTAGCTCTACTCCCGGTCTGCATCCCCAGCTCTTGACAGGATTTAATGCAGTCAATTTACAACTAGCATTTCCACCATGGTGCTAAAACAAAACAGAACAATCTGCAAAAACATGATCTGAATACAACAAAGGGCTGGGATGGGAGTGTGGATCTGAGGAAATCTATGGTTTGGGGTTCTTACCTAACAGTTGTACTAAGTTAGGATGCTTGATTTCCTTCATCACTGCTGCTTCTTTCAGGAACTCTTCTACCTCCATGGTATCTTCCTGTTAAAGGTAAAGTAGGTAAGAAAGAAAGACTTATTCATTTAAGTCAATTCAAAGCCTACTTGAGGCATTAAAGTAAAAGGTGGCTGGCTGGAGAGATGACTCAGTAGTTAAGAGCACTTGTTGCTCTTGCAGAAGACCTAGGTTTGGTCCCCAGGATCCACATGGCAGTTCAAACCATCTGTAGTTACAGGGACTCTGATGCCCTCTTCTGGCCTCCCTGAACACTGCACCTATGCGGTGAACTTTAAATGTAGACAAAAACACTCATACACATAAAAGTATTTTTTTTATGTAAAAGGGATCACATTTGAGTATTCTAGCATATTATCTTAAGTTAATCTTACTACATACAACCTAATATGTTCTACAGAAGAATAACTAAGAATACTGTCTTTGAACTTATCCAATGACAGACATTGGAATAAAAATGAAAATAAACAGGGCAAGCAAAATTCAACAGCCTCATCTTACAACTCACCACAGCAGAGGGCTGAGATTCAGTTTTCTGGCAGGTTAGTGTTTGACCTTCTGATTAGATCCTGGGATTTTTTTTTTAAAAAAAAAAGATTTATTTATTTATTTATTTATTTATTTATTTATTTATTTATTTATTTATTATGTATACAGCATTCTGCCTGCATGTATGCCTGCACACCAGATGAGGGCACCAGATTTCATCATAGACGGTTGTGAGCCACCATGTGGTTGCTGGGAATTGAACTCAGGACCTCTGGAAGAGTAGTGAGTGCTCTTAACCTCTCAGCCATCTCTCCAGCCCGATCCTGGGATTCTTTTTATTTTTTTTTAATTTTTTAATGATTTATTTATCTTTATTTTATGTTCATTGGTGTGAAAGTGTCAGATTCCCTGGAACTGGATTTTCAGACAGTTGTGAGCTGCCATGTGGGTGCTAGGAATTGAACCTGGGTCCTCTGGAAGAGCAGTCAGTGCTCTTAACCGCTGAGCCATTTCACCAGCCCCTGATCCTGGGATTCTTAAAGAACAAAGCACATGTGCATGGCCTCACTGCTCCCTTCACACTCAGGATATGCTAGTAAACACGGCTGAGCTGACTATTACTCATGAGAATAGCTCACATGAATGATACACCAGGGTACTGAATGACTGACAACTCTGTGATTTTATACCAGGGTGCTTAAAAAAGGGACAGTAGAGTCAGAAAAAGAACGTTTATGAATTTAAAAACAAGAAGTGATTAGCAGGACATGGTAGTGCATACCTGTAAGCTTAGCAGTTAGAGGCTGAGGCAGAGGATCATGACTTGAAGACCAAGCTGAACATTTTTACTTTAAAAAAGGGTGCCTCAATTGTAAGGAGGCATAAGGGAGAAACAAAAGGCAGGGGGATAGAGACCAAAATAGGGAGCTTATGATCGCATGGAGAATTCTGTTCAGCAGGGGCTGTTCTCAGCAGAACTTATAATTTGCTTCTAAATCCCAACACGATCTCTATCAACAGCCTCCAGAGACAAGCCTTCCCCGCACGTGGGTTGTTCTGCAGGGAATAATCTGCCCCTGCACTGTCAGCAACGGCACTAGGGTTAATCACCACCATTTGCTGAAGTGTTTGGCACCAGTGGGTGGAAAGTGTTCCAAAGTTGAAGAAGGGCACACAGATCTTTCCAAGTGATTCAGCACACACACAAACATGCCTGGAAACTTAACTCTCAGCAACCCACCTTCAGTGTTTTCACAGCAACTGTAAGGCTGTATTTCTTCCAGACACCAACATAAACCTCTCCATACTGACCGCCCCCAAGTTTGTGCTTCATGGTAATATCTGTTCGTTCCATTTCCCATTTGTCATGGATAGGGGACACACCATAGACGGTTGGCTTGTTACACTTGGGTGCCGGGTAGTGTAGTGTGGTCACTAGCCCATCGGCGACTGTAGAGTGGTGGTGAACAAGCTCTGCCAACGTGCTAAAGCGGCTCTCAGCAGTCACATACACCTACGGAGAAAAGGAGACTCAACAAATCCAGAAAAGGAACTATTTTTAAAAGCATACATTTCACTGGCCTACAGACGTGATATCTGCTTGTTTTCTGAGATAGGTCTTAACTATGTCCTTGAACTCATAGAAATCTACCTGCCTCTACCTCCAGGTGTGCACTACCACACCTGGTCTGGTTTTTGTTGTTGTTTTGAGACAGGGTCTCCATTCTGTAGCCCAGGCTGGTCTTGAATTTCTGACACTTCTGTCTCCACCTACAAGGCACAGGGGTCCCAGGTGGTGTGTGCTAGTGCTACTAGCACTCCAGGTTATCAGAGCTAAGACAGTAAATGTAAATGTTAGTACTCAGGGCAAGGAAAATGTCCAACACAGCTGCAGGTACACCAGGCAAACTTGTCCTTAGAATATTTCTAAGCATTAGGACTATAGACTGTGTAATTCAGCACTCAGAAAATGCCGGAGGGAAAGTATTAGGAGTTCCAGGTCAGCCTGTGCTAGAGCAACACACTACCACAAAAGAAGAGATTGTGCAACTCAACCTGAGAAGCGATTAAAATAGGCAATCAGGATCTGCTTCCAAGCTATAAAGGAGGATTTATAATCCATGGGGAACATAAACTGACAGCCACTAATTTTGAAATTAGGAAGTTATATGGGTTTAATATTTATTTAATTATCATATAATTAATTATAAATTTTATTTTTACAACACCCCTTTTAAATGTCTAGGCCATTAAGAAAAAGATATTATTGGATTTCCGAGTTATTAACAAGATGCTTGTTAATTTGTGATAATTAATAAGAAGTATAAAATAAGATAGTCTTTGGCTGTATCTTTTTTCGAGACAGGGTTTCTCTGTGCAGCTCTGGTTGTCCTGGAAATCGCTCTGGAGACCAGGCTGGCCTCAAACTCAGAACTGCCTGCGTCTCTGCCTCTCAAGGGCTGGGATTAAAGGCGTGCATCACCACCACCAGGCTGGCTTTGTCTTCTAAGAGAATATGATTTGTTTGTTTTTAATTAACTGACTGATTAATTTACACAGAGTCCCTCTATATAACCCAGTTTGGTCTCAAACTTGTGATTTTCCTGCTTCAGCTTCATGAGTGCTGGGATTAGAGTGTGTGCCATCATGCCCAAGCTACTGTTTCAACAATAAACCACTGTTTAAAACAAAAAGGTGCTTATTGTATATAAAAATGTACATAATTCGTAAGTGGAGAACTAGTGATCTTTCACAAAATAAACTCCTCACACAAGAACTATAACACCACCAGCACCCAGAATCCTTGCCTGCAAAGGTTTCCACTATATACACTTGCAGCATATGGGACTAGCTCTGTCTGAACTGCACGGCGTACAGAAGTCATGCAATGTGTGTTATCTAGTGTCGGTTCTCTTTATTAAACTATTATTCACATGCTATAAAATCAGTATTACAGTATACCATTCCATACCTTTCAGTACATTTACCGGGCTCACTAATCAATCACTGGTGTGGGAGAATTGTCTGTATTCTGTCAATCATATTTTAATAAAACGTTGATTGGCCAGGCAGGCAGTATAGGCGGGAAAGCCAGACAGGAAGTAGAGGTGGAGCAAAGAGACTGGGAGTATTCTGGAAAGCAGGAAGCTCCCTCAGCAGTTCTGCCCAGATCACCGGAAAGGAAAGATGTAAGCTGCCCCGCTGGAAAAGGTACTGAGCCATGTGCTAACGTAGATAAGGATAATGGGGTAACATAAGTTATAAGAGCTAATAAGTAGCCTGACCAAAGGGGCCAATCAGCTTTATAACTTATAAAGATCTCTGTGTGATTGATTTTCTCTGGGACTTGCCGGCTGTGGGGTACCGGGCGGGAACAGATACCCCAACAAGCCGGCCCTCATACTACAAATCACCACTATCCAACTCCATCGAAGTACTTTTATCATTTCCCACAAAAAACCCATTCCTATTAGCGACCACTCCCACACTCCTCTCCATACAATTCTCTGGAAAATATTACTCTGTCAATCCACTTTATGTGTATGAAACTCATCTATAGGAAAGTCAGAAAAATTCTCTATAAAGGGATAGAAAACAGGTATCTTAGGCTTGAGGCTATATAGGGTCTCTGTAGCAGCTACTTAGGTCTGCTTAGAAACAGAGCGTAGCTTCAGATACTACAGAAACAAATAACATGATGATACAGGGAGCCATGAGGTCACCGCTTCCTAGGAACTTGTGTACTGAACATCATGTTCATTTCTGCTTCTGTAGGAGATTCTATTTTAATAATATATGACCATTTATTAATCAGTTACATTGTTTGGGACCTTCCGGTTTGGTGTTACCACAAATACTGTGGCTGTGAATCAATTTTCTTGCATAAGTCTGGCACATATGTGTGATCATTACTGTTGTGTTTGTGTTAGGTTGTAGATGTACAGTGTCCCACAAAAGACTTATGCTGAAGGGCTTGCTGGTCTTCAGCTGGTAGGTCCAATCAGTAAGCTGCTTCTCTCTGCTCCCTTTTTAGTAGCTATGAGGTGAGCAGTTCTGTTCTACCACGTGACCCCACCATGATGTTCTCCTGACCACCGCCTGAAAATATTGGAAAAAGTCACTGCAAACAGACTGAACTCTTTGAAACCATGAGTCAAAATAAATGTCTGTTAACTATTTCTCTCTGGTATTTATCATAGAGACAAATAAAAGCAAACAACTAATAACTACTGGATCTTTCCTTACATTACAATGCCGGGCAGTGGTGGCACAGGTCTTTAATCCCAGCAGTCGGAAGGCAGAGGCAGGCGGATCTCTGTGAGTTCGAGGCCAGCCTGGTCTACAAGAGCTAGTTCCAGGACAGGCTCCAAAGCTACAGACAAACACTGTCTTGTAAAAACCAAAAGCCAAAACAAACAAACAAACAAAAACATTACAAACTTTGATTCCATTCACTTGGGCCATAGACAATACACTATGCTTGTGTAATGGTACAAAAAGAGAAAGAAAACTGGTAATATATTTCCTATGTTGTATCAGCTATTAAACTTTACAAAAATTGCTTCATTTAATCTTTACAATAATCCTAAAAAATGAGGTTTAATAACAGGCAAGGAGGAGATGGAAGTGATAGCTTAGTGGTAAACAGTGTATACTGCTCTTGAAGAGGACTGGCATTCAGTCTCAGGCACCCATGAGACTCCAGCATACAACTTCAGTTTCAGGAGACTCTGAAGTCCTCTTCTGGCCTGTGTGGTTATTGTACCCACAAGCACAAACACCCACCCACAGACACACAACACATTATACATCATTTAAAAAACTGAAAAGTAAGCAAAGTTGAAAAAAATAATAGTAGTAGACAAAGGAAAACCAGGTGTGGTGCACACCTGTAATCCCAGGACTCTGAAGACAGAAACAGAATGGCTGCTACAGCTCAAATTCAGCATGGTCTACATTGCAAGTTCCAGTCCATATGGTGGTACACAAAGAGACCCTGCCTAAATCACCAACCATCACCACCAACACCAGGCAAACTGAGACTCAGGTAAAGTCTCCAAGCTAATGAATAGTGCCCCTAGAAAGCAAAGCAGTTCTGCTTGCCCCATGGCTCATGCTTCCCTGCTACTGTGTATGTCATACAGAAGGAGGAAAGGGGGCTCAACCTAAATTAACCTTACAAAACCTGATGTAAGTTCGGGTCTTATAATTTATATTCCATTTTTATTTTAAATTTTAATTACTATTACTTTATTATTTTGTGTGTATGAGTGTTTTGCTCACATTTGTGTACTGAATGTATACCTAGTGCCAGTGGAGGCCAGAAGAGGGATGCTCAGAACTGGGGTTATAGATGGTGAGTTATCGGGTGGGTGTTGTAAACTGAACCTAGGTCCTCTGCAGAGTAGCCAGTACTCTTGATATCAGAGCCATCTCTCCAGCCCTAAACAGTTCCAGCCTAACACATCTACTCTACTGAGATTGAGTTTCTAAGTGGCTGGGTGATCTATTTATATTAACATACACTAATGAGAAGCAACCTTTACTCTGTGAACTTCCTGATTTCTAACTTTTGTTTCTAAGCACTTGGTGTGTATTTGTGCTGATGAAAACAGCTAACATGTACACACCTCTTCATTCCTCGCCTTCAAATATGGCTAACCCTTAAACTATTAATTATCTACAATTTTATCCTTATTAGCAAGTTGGTTTGAAAGATGGACTCTCTAACATGCTAACAACCCAAATTCACACAATTAGGCAATATTTTATTTTACATCAGACATAGAAATGATTTTCTCCTTTAACCCCGTTCAATACATTTCTACTCAACAGCTAGTCCACATGTACAGGTGGCTGCTGACATGTCTTACCTTGCTGTCTGTGGTGGTATTGATCCTGTAGTGATATACACGTCCCTCATACCTGAGTGAGATCGACAGCTGCCCAGGGCTGCTCTCACTCTCTCGAACCAAGAAACTGCCATTGATAAGGCTGCTGAGGAGATATTCCGCCGCGCTGCGGGACACAGGTCCATGGTACCAGGAATGCTTCTCCAGGCTGTTCACTGGAGTAATGTAGTTGCTTGGAACCCAACCCTGTCCATTCTTGGAACGAACTTCACTCCACTCTCCATTCTGGTTGTAACCAAGGACTCGTAGTTTTTCACCTAGCCAAGAAGTTATCACAGAATGAAAGGGAAAACATTAAGGCTCTTTAAGACTGAGCAGAGGAGTTTAAAACTTCAACCTCACTGAAAAATGAACCAAGAACCGTGGTGCTTGCTTACCAATATCCTGATTAGTTTCCACTCTGTGGCTTAAATCACATGAACATAACAAGAAATGGTTTCAGACAGTATAGGTTTTTAAAGGATTATGTGTCACTTAAATTGTCTTACAGAAACTACGTACTGTGCTAAGTTAGTATAGAAAGTTTACTCCAATAGCTAGAAAATGACAGTGCTCGTGTGTGTGTGTGTGTGTGTGTGTGTGTGTGTGTCCAGAAAGGGGTGCTGGATCCCCTGGGACTGGAGTAACCAACAACTCTGAGTTATTTAATACAAATACTGAGAACCGAACTTTGATCCTCTGAAGGAGCAGTAAGTGCTCTTAACCACTGAACCATCTACCAAGCCCACCCACCTACCCCTTCTTTTAAGACAGTTTCACGTAGCCTAGACTGCTGGACTTGGGCTCATGACCCTTCCTCAGTCTTCTGAATTCTGGATTATAGACATGTACTAACACCTAGATAGTACTCACTCTTCAAAAAAAAAAAAAGTAAAATTTACTTTCACTTAAGAGATATATATGTATGTATGTGTGTATATATATGTATGTATGTTTGTATATACACACATACACATATGATTCAGTGTTAATGATAACAAAAGCTTAGGAACAAGATGTCTGAAATAAAAAATTACTTGTATTTTCAGATGATGTCAAAGCAACAAAGCCTTCAATGTAAGCAAATATTTCCCGCCCCAACCTCTTGAGACTCCAGACCCAACAAAGAGGTTTCAGCACAAGAACTGTTTAGAGGATGGGAGGGTGGTGAAGACTCTTAAGGCACAAGTGTTTCCAGAACTCAAGGTTTCAAAGTTCCATTTTCTCGGTTTCTTCCTGTTTCCCATAAAAAAATGAATCATTCTTTCCCATTCCTCTAAAATTAGTCTGTGGAAACAGAAAATAACTATAAAGTTGGAACCCCAAATCTAAATCACTTGGTGAATCTTTGTATCAGCTTCACTCTCTTGATTAAAACTTCAATATACACTTTGTCCCATGCAATATACACTTGCAACATAGACTAGAAGCTTCTTTGTCAAAACTGATAGAGTAACAGATAGCAATGGTAACACAGATGTTCATCTAAGGACTGTAGTACTTGAGGTTCTTATTTCTAAGAGATACAAAGTTTTCTACAGAGTTCACATCTGTTAGCTCCAGAGAGCAGAAAGAAGCCAAACAATCTACAGTACAGGGCCCAGAAGATACCCAAGCCAAAACTGGTGGTGATGGGAAATTCAGACTTATCATGGTAGCCATCTATCTTTCTCCTTAGCTTACATTATGCTTACCATACCATAAAATTATGTTTACTATAACTGGAGTCCTATTAGCCCCTACCATTTCACCTGAGACACCTGGTATGAGAGAAACCACTCAGAGGTCTGTGTAGGAACTCATATATGCGTACATATTATACACTGTATACAGATAATAAGATATGAATGTCTGGTATGGCAGTGGATATTCACAAATGTGCAGATGCACAGTAGCTATATGTACAAAACAAAGGAACTTGCGAGCTGGAGAGATGGCTCAGTGGTTAAGAGCACTGCCTGCTGCTCTTCCAAAGGTCCTGAGTTCAATTCCCAGCAACCGCATAGTGCCTCACAACCATTTGTAAAGAGATCTGGTGCCCTCTTCTGAACTGCAGGCATACATGCAGACAGAATATTGAGAATATTGTATACATAATAAATAAATAAATCCTTTTTTTTTTAAAGGACCTTTCTAGGGAAATTCATAGAACCGCTTAATATAGGTCATCATAATCAGGATAAAGTTAAAACCCCTAGGGCTTTGCCTTTTTTCTCCTCCTCTTTTTATTAGAATTCCTACTCTGGAAATCTTGACTACCATGGAAATGTGCAGGGAAGCAGACACTGAACCTGCCAGTACAGAAATCTTAGAACGTTCTTTTTATTTTTGATATGGGAAGACATAACTCTGTCATTCAGGATAAACAGCATCTGTCCCCTGGGTTCAAGCCATCCTCCTGCTTTATATGCACACAATATTGTTTTCTACAAAATTTTGATTTAAAGACAGAGTCTCATTCTGTAGCCCGCTCTGGCCAACAATGTTTTGCTTCAGTATCTCAAAATCCTAGAATTTCAAACAAAAGCCACATATCCAACACAAAAATATTTTTTGTGAAGCACATTATTTTTATTTGATGTGTATGAATGTTTTACCTGTGTGTATGTCTGTGCACCATGTATGTGTATGGTACCTGAAAAGGCTAGAAGAGTTTATCAGAATTTATGATTTACCACAAGGTGCCAGGAATTGAACCAGGGTCCTCTGTAGAAGTGTTCATAAACCATTAAGCCATGTTTCCAGCCCCAAAATTTTATTTAATTCAAGCCAACCATCACTTTCAAAAGAGTAACTATAATTAAAGTAGAGTTTCTTCTCCTTTAAAATATAAAAAGGCAGACATAGTGTCAAAGATCTTTAATTCCAACACTTGGAATGTGAAGACAGGAGGATTAGGTGTTCAAGGCTAGCAGCTTTGCATCAAGATCAAGCTTGGGTTACAAGAGACCCTGCCTCATTAATAACAACAACACAACAAAACTCAGAAGTCTGTGTAGGAACTCGTATGTGTACAACTTACATATCTTTTTAGTAGTAAGAAACTGATATAAAAATTAGGTATTAGGTTTTTAAAGAAAAACCACTGTCAATCATGAGATAAAGGGAATCCCAGTCCTTGAGCAGAATACTAATGGCTCTATAACTAGTAACTGAGAAATTAAGAAGATTTTATCAGTGTTTCCTTGGTAAATGAACTATCTTGGAAAATACTGATGAGAAAATTTTACCTAGCTAATTAAGTTCTTAATCACTATTTTGCAAACAGGTACAAAGAGAACAACACTGCCATGTAAAGGACGACCACACGACAGACATGGCTTGGAAGTCCTTTGTTTTAGCCTCAAACTTTATGTAAATAACTATAATCTCCACATGCATACCTGTTCCAACATATGCCCCCAATAAACCAAAATCTCATGCTGACCATAAGAGGGCCTGCATTCTCTGGGCCTCTGATCTGTGTTCATGTACAGTGTCTGAACACACCTATACCCCAGTCTGAGAAACTCAGTTTGGGAGCTGGAGAGATGGCTCATCACAGAGGACCTGGGCTAGATTCCCAGCACCCACATGGTGTCTTACAACCATCCACAACTCCAGTTCCATGAGATGCAACCACTCTTGAGACCTTCATGGGGCACCAGGCACACATGTGGTACACATGCAGAAAGTCAGGCAAGAGGCTGTCATATACACAGATTAAATACATGTAAAAAATGTTTTTGTTAACAAACTCGGTTTTATGGAATTCTGCTTAAGTGAATTTGATGGCACTTAAAAATTGCTATGTTGACTCTGGGGTGGTAGTCCTTCACTAGAGCACACGACTAGCTTGCATGGGGTTCCAAAGTTAGTGAATAGTTATAGAAATATTTCCTCACAGTCAGGGAAAGCTTACTGGCCTGACTTAGTATCATCATTTCCACTAAATGCTTCATTCTGAACCTTATAACTCAAAGGTATCTGTTTGAGAAATAATAGCTTGTTATAATTTCATTTAAATATTATTTTGAAATACATTTCCTCACCATGGGAGGCTTTACAGCCTACCACCCTCATCCCCACCAAAAAACAGTGCAGGCAGACTAGCCTAACCCAATCCATGTGTGAAATGAATGAGATCGTCCCCACTCTTACTCTTTCTCATAAAAGTTCCGCCATTTTCATTGGTGTTCAAAAAATAATTGGTGATTTTATCTGGTCATGTTCTAGTGTCTCCTTTAATAAGAACTGGCCACTGAAAGAATCTTATTTACTCTCTAAAGATATTACAGCAGGAGATAGACCCTCCCTAACAGTTCTCCACCAGTCAACACAGACAGGGGTTTGATGAAAGCACTGCACTACTTTCTCTTTCTCTTTTTTTTTGGGGGGGGGGGGTTTCAAGATAGGATTTCTCTGTAGCCTGTCCTGGAACTCGCTCTGTAGTCCAGGCTGACCTCAAACTCACAGAGATCCACCTGTCTCTGCCTCCTGAGTGCTGGGATTAAAGGTGTGCGCCACCACTGCCCCGCAGGTCTGGTCTACTTTCTACAGAAAGTCTTGCTCCAAAAACGGAAAACGATGCAAACTAAACAGTCTTGCGCTCAAGTGAGACGGCTGGCTGAGATTCTGGGTGCAAGCTCCTGATCTCACGGTGAACTCTAACAGTCCTCAGAAGGCAGTCAGCCCACGCGGAGCACTGGAGTACCAGTGGGCGCTCTGCACTGCAGCTGGTCTCAGTCACCATTCAGTGGAATCAGGAAACAGGTGGAAGCTAGGGTGTTTTAAAGTACAAAGTTTTAAAAACATGCATCTTTTCTTGAGTCGTTTTAACACATTTTCTTCTTAATAAATCCTGAAAATAGAGCTGATTGTTTCTGAGGCAGCAGTCCAGAAAGAGGTAAAAGAGAGAAGGCAGCGGAAGTGCCTGGTCACAAATCATGTGAAGGGTGGCAGTGGCAGAAGGCTTCATTTCTCAGCCACCAGAGAAAGCTGTGAAGCACAATTCAGAGAATTCTCACCTTTAGTGATACTGAGTGTGTTATCACCACTTGCCACGAAGTCATAAAGTGCAACAAAGAGATTAGGGTCACTCTCAGTGGCTCCCAGCAAGTTCTCCTTGGAGCTCCACCTGATGGCTTCATTCAGTGCCTGAGATTCAGCATCACAGCCATAGGGGCGGTGCAAAACTTCTGAAAGACATAAAAAGGGAAAGAAGTCCAGTGAGTGAAACAGCAAGAGCTCAGCTCAGTGCAGGGGCAGCATTTGAGCTGCGGACTCATGCTGAGAACTGTTCAGAGTTAGCTCCAGGTCTCCTTCACTGGACAGGGAATTTAAAGTCAGCCTGGGCTACCTGAGACTATCTCAAAAAACAACGTACACAAGAGAGTGAGCAAAGGTGCTGAATTACTGGGGCTTACGGCAGCAATCGACTTGTTGCAACTGTAATACTGTAGTTAGAGGAAAGACCACAGCATGAGACTTTAGTTCTGATTTACATGCAGTCACCTAAATCAGGCCTAAAGGAATAACAAAGGTGCACTTGTCTGAAAATGAGGACCACAGCTTACCAACAAGTACTTGCTAGCTTTACAAGTACTAATGTGACATTTTGCTGTAGTAATGACTTGCAGCTTTTTGGAGGTGGAGTTGAGTCAGGGTCTTAAATGGCCTCAGTCTCAAACTTGCTACGAAGTAAAGGGTAACCTTGAACTCCTGATCCTTCTGCCATCTACCCCCGCCCCCTGCCCCTACACAAAAGTGCTAGGATTACAGGAGTGTCCTTCAAACCCAGTTATTACAGAAAGGATCAGAAATATGAATGGTAAAATTAACAACTCTTCTAAACTAGGTGCTTCCTTTATGCCTTCACAGAAAAGAAACCATTGGGAAAATTTGTTTCTGTTTACAAATAACAAATACAGACACCATGCTTCTAGCAAGATAAATGCTCAAGTTCTCTGATAAACAAAACCACGTTTGAGTCAAGCATGGTAAGCTCATACCTGTAATCCATCACTCAGGAGGTATCTGACACCAGCCTAGACTACAGAGTCAGACTTCTCTCAAAAACAGTAAAGAAAGAAACATCTTTTTATGTTATAATAGCTTACAGTTGTTCACAGCCTTAATTTCTTTTAAAACTATAATCTCTTTTCCTGGGCATCAAATTTTTGTAAACTTAATCGAGGTTCTAGAAAATACCACCAATGAATGCACTTGTGAGTTTCACTTATCCACACCAGCCCTAGCCTTGTAAGATCTGTTTCTTCTCAAGGTTTTATAGTTTTCGAATCTATTCCTATCTATACCATGTTTGTTGAAAATTACCTGATTCACATACCCTAGTTTAGTTATACAAAACAAACAAATAAGACAAATAAGGAAAACAAACAAACCCAAAACTTCCTTATAGCGATTTTGATCTAAGGGCCTGTGTAAAGCGCCATTTGCCAAGGCAAACTGATCTATCTGTCCATGTCCTGTAACATTTTTCTCTTACATCTCTTTCCTAATTTTTTTTTAAATTCAAAATTGGTTTAGTCATTTTGAAGAGGGGAAAAGCTTTGAATCTTTTGGTCATGTTGTTTCAAGACATTCCTCTTCACCTCTCCTTCAACACCTTCATTCAGACCAACAGATCTCACCTGGACCACTGCCTCCAGTCTTGTCTCCCTCAACTCCATCCTCCACACAGCTGGCAAAGTCATCTATTTAAGACAAAAATTGGACCATATCACTCTTAAGCCCCTTTAAGAATTCATCATCAAACTGGAGTCTCCTCATTCCTGGCTTTCAAGCCCTTTCATGAGCGAGGTGAACCTACTTCTCTGCCCCTCTCCCCATACCACACCTTACACTTGAAGCTTTACTGGTGTTGCCTTCCACATTTGGGCCTTTTCTCGTATAATTCATTACACCTGCAGTGGCTTTTCCCACCATTCTTTTGTGTGGACATGGAGACGAGGACAGCGTCTCAGTTATTCCTCGGGAATCATGAGCCATCCCCCTTCTTTTTGTTTTTCTTTCTTTCTTTCTTTTTTGGTTTTATGAGACAGGGTTTCTCTGTAGCTTTGGAGCCAGTCCTGGAACTAGCTCTTGTAGACCAGGCTGCCCTCGAACACACTGAGATCCACCTGTCTCTGCCTCCCAAGTGCTGGGTTAAAGGTGTGTGCCACCGCTGCCGGGCCATCCGTCTTCTTTTTAAAATAGGTGTCTCACTGGCCTAAGGTTCACCAAGTACATTAGCCTCCTGGCTCCCCAACACTGGAATTACAAGTATGCCACCATGCTCAGCTTTTAAAGCAATGGGTTCCGGGAATCAAACTCACAATGTACTTCTTATGGATAATGATCATACTTTCTCCCTAAAGGTTTTATAATCTATACTTAACAGCTGCTAAGTGCACGATGCCCAGCTTACACAAAACATAAGTGACAGAAAACAATGAAATGTATCTTAAAATACACTAACCATGAGTGTAGTGGACACACCTTTAATCTCAGTATTGGGAAGGCAGAAGCAGGCAGATCTCTATGGGTTCAAGGTTGTTCAGAGCTATAGCATACATAATGAGACTCCTGACTCAAAACCAAAAAAACAAAAAACACAAACCAAAGGTACCCATTAAGTAATATTTAGAACTTGATTTTCTGTAGTCTTTAGAAGACAATAAAACCAACTTCAACACAATGATGACAAAAGTAGCAAGTAGCACACGCCTACCTTATTTTATGAAACTCAGCATCTTCAAAGTTAAGATCTGTAAAACTAATCTGAGCAAACATTCAACTGGTATTGTGCCACAAACACAAAGGCCAGAAATCACCAATGATGCTGCTGGAATTTACCAAGCAAAGCTGCTCTCCAGCCATACCCACTTCTTGTGCCAAAATTCCCTGCCTCACTCAATGGCAATTCTATCTTTTCAGGTGCTCTGGCTACAAACTCTAATGATTCGTGCCTCTGCTCTAACTCTCACAGAACACCCGAGTCCAGAGATGGCTTAATGGTAACGCTGCCTGCTGCTAAGCTTGACAACCTGGTTCCATGCACATGATAGGAGAACCGACTCTTTAAACTGTCCCGACCCTCACATGTGAATGTATATGTGTGCACACACATACAAATTAATGTAAAAATTTTAAAACATCCAAAATCTATCCATTTCTTACCTACCTTTTCACTTCTGCTAACATTCCTTCACTAGGCTACTGATTTCTGTGTGTCTATACTTGTTCCTTTGAAAGCTTAAAAAAAGCCAGATTTTGTTACTTTATGTTTAAAATCCTTCATTGGTTCCAATTTTAGAGTAAGAATCAAATCCCTAAAGGGCCTTTCAGGTCCCTCACAGTTTAATTTGCCTAATTCGTCTTCATTTTTTATTTTCTTTTTAGACAGGGTATCACTACGTAGCCCTGATTGGTTTTGAACACACAGAGGTCCACCTCTCTCTTCTTCCCCACTGCTGGGATTGAAAGTGTGCACTATCACACACAGCTTTTTAAAAGATTTTTTAAAATTGTGTGTGTCTGTCTGTCTGTCTGCACTTGTGTGTAGGTGCCTACGGAGGTGGGAAGAGTATATCAGACCCACTGGAGCTGGAATTACAGTTGTGTGCAGCCACCTGGTGCTGGCATTTGAACCCCAATCTTTGGCTACAGTAAGGAGTGCCCCTTTCTAGCTCCTGCATATTTTCTCCCCTAGTCTTATTTCAATGCTAACCACTACCCTCCCTATTACTGCTTAAACAAGACAGGTACACATCCCTGCCTTTTCCCTTACTGGCCTTTTCTTCTGCCTAAAATGTTTTGCTCCATATTTTTCTCAAGCGTAATCCTCTGAGGCTAACAGGTCCTGATGGTCCGATGTTAAAGTTCATCACTCCTAATAACACTCTAACGTACCCCAAGCTTCCTTTCCTGATTTAGTCGCCCAGTTTGGTCTACAAAACACATCACACAATTTACTTGCTTATGATATGCATGTATATTACCTAACTCTTCCAGGTGCAATGTTTTGAAGACAAAATTTTTCTTATTCATTCATTGAATAATGAACAACAAAAGCCCTTCTCCCCAGACCCAAAAGTGCTCCTAAATAAGAGGCTTTTTTAAAGAAACTTTTTTTTAAAAATCAGGCATGTGGCACATGGCTGCAACCCCAGTATTACAGAGGCTGAGGCAGAAGAATCTTAAGTCCCACATTAGATGAGTTTGCACAATATAGCAAGACCCTGTCTCCAAACCAACACAGCAAAAGGCTTTTTGAAGGAAACATCATGTAGCCTGCAAACTCACAGCAGGTGCTATTGGAGGGAGGGAGCAACAAACCCTCTAAACAGGACATAGCTCACTTTACACTGGATGTCTTTTAAATGTGATGAACAATATTTCTGTACTGCTGACTGTCAACACAAGGAAATATTCAGACATGCTTCATCTACTCTGGGAAGAACTCTGGGCCCAAAAGAGGGCTATTAAAGGCAAGTTATTATCTTCAAAACCATTTTATTTGACAAAAGAAAAAAGAATGAAGTTCACAGAAAAATTCTGTGTACATTTTAAAACTATGGGAAGAGTTAGAGGAGGGGGTTAAATATAATCAACACACACCAAAAAAAAAAAAAACTTAAAAAATTTAATAAATTTAGTAACAGTCAACCAATGGTATATAGCCTTAAGTGAAGTAACAAGCAAGCACAAGGTAAATGCAGTGCCCAAGGGAAACGGCCTAGAAGAAACCCAAGCCAAGGAGACAGTCTTTCCGTTCCGAGCAAGCCCTCCCGTCTCCCGTCTCCGGCTTTTACAAATCTTCCTTCCTTCCTTCTTTCTTCCCACTCACTCTTTTGTTCTTGTTCTGAGTTCCTGTCCAATCAGCCCGCACAGGATATCCACAGAAAATACAGCCTATCCACTTAGACCAAACAAAAGGAAAATATCTTCAAACAAAAACGTCCTATTCTTTCTGAGGCCAGGATTAAGCACAGAGTTAAGAAACGATCTTAGCTGGAAGGCTGGGGAGCGATATTTAATGAAATAAGAGAGTAAACTAAAGAACAAAGCAAAAGGGAACCTAAGCCTGTGGGTGGAGGACACTGGAGCCTCCGACATCAAGGTCCAGTCTATGCCATATCTGCCACTAGTTAAGGCAGGCAAGCCCCATGAGTCAGAGGTACTGCACCCACTTCAATGTCAGTGTGTGGGCTAGAATGCCTAACTTCTGAACAATGCAAGCTGGTAAACTTAGCACATTAACTAATTCTTTCATTTAACCCACTAATATAGAGGTAGATTGAGGAAAGAAACCAGTTAAGGGCCCCAAACTTTACTTGTGTAAAATACCCAGGGAGCAGAAATATTGATAACCAAAAAGAAATAATCTTTATCTTTTCTACTGTAGAACAACACACACACACACACAAACACACACCAGCAACATACTTAAAATCCAAAATAATAAAACTGAAATACAAATTTAAATTCAGAGGAAATGTGGATATTTAATATTTAGCTTATAAAACACATTTTCAATATTAAAACAGTCAGGAATTTTTTATCATTTTCATTATAAAATTGCCAGATAGTTATTATTTTCTCAGTGTTTTCATTACTCTATACTGCTTAACATTGTTCTACTTTGATTGTATATGTCTAAGAAGCTAGTAATTTTTAATACCTCTTTAAAACTATTTTAGTTGGATATATTATTTGACAGTTTTCAATTCAGCTTAAGTTTTTCAATCAAGATATATACATCTAACATCATTTTACATATTATTTCTGCTCTTCCAGTAAGTATTGGTTAAAAGTCTAGTCTGCTGAGTATGGTGGTATATGCCTTTATTCTTAGCTCTCAGGAAGCAGAAGCAGGCTAACCTTTGTGAGTCTGAGATCAGCCTAGTCTACATAGCAAGTTCCAGGTCAGCTATCAAGACAGCGACCCCCATCTCAAACAAACAAGGCTGAGTGTAGTGGCGCACACCTTCACTCCCAGCATTACAGAGGCAGGCAGAGCTCTCAGAGTTCTAGGCCAGCCAAAGTTACATTGTGAAATACTGTCCCCCAAAACTAAACCAAGCAAACAAACCATATAAACCTTCACTGACTACAATGGATGTAAAAGGAGATTAATCCACTTTTCATTACTGTGTTATCTACCTCCACCCCATCCCAGCCCTCATCTCTGAACATACCTGTCACATGGGCCACAGGCAACGCTGAGGCATCCCTGCCTGAGCAGGGCAGCAAGGTGTCCTGGTCTCTGCAGTAACTGGCTGGAGGCAGCTGAACAGGCCCCAGGACCATGCCTTTGGCCAAGCAGTATGAAAGTTAAACTGTTCTGAACAGAGGAGCCTTAAAATACCACCTTGGCCAGCAATCCACACACGTGGGACATTTACTCACACACTCAGTGGCCAGAGGGAACAAAGGGCAAGTTCAGCCCACAGGGGTGGAGACCCGAGTAAGGGTGGAGCTACTCCAAAAACTCAGGGAGGGGGGTGAGAATGATACACGGGCTATTTCAAGTCACAACAGTAACAGTTAATAACAAAATCAGCCAAGATCAGTAGGTACAGAGTTACAGTCCCAGGGATAATGAGGTGAACCTGTTCGGTGTTTCCTTGGAGAAAGCCTGTTTCCAGTACAACACCAAACACATTTTGAAAAGACAGGAAACGCCTAACAAGACTCATCTTTACATCACTCTAGTTAGTTCAAGAAACCACAATCCGAAGTCAAAGAAATAGTTACAGTGTGACTCATGAGCCCAGGCAGAAGCAGAGAGTAACTAACCAACCACCTTCCCTAACAAATGGCCTGTGTGGCTCAAAACAGGTAAAAAGCACAGTCCACAGGGTTGAAAACTGTGAATGCTGAAACCTGGAAAGGCAAAAGTCTAATTTTAAGTATAAAGGGAAAGGTTACCTAAGATTTAAGACCTTAAAAATCAGAGTGATTTATGAGACACAAACTAATAAAGTAAGTGATAGATAACTAAGCAGTACAATCTACAAAAATAATTCAGAGAAGGTGGTGGCACATATCTGTAACACCAAATCTTGGCTAGGTGGAGACAGGAATTTCAAGTTCAAAGCTAGCCTGTACTACAGATCCTTTCCCAAAAAAATCTCAACTACAGCACCAAACATAGTAGTAATATAAAACAGTGCTATTAACTGTTCAGTTGGGAATGCCCACTGCATTGATTATTAAGCACCTACTACATACCAGTTATTTTAGGTCAATAAAAGTAACATAGTAAAATTAGAGGAAAGCAGTACCTAAATACTCACATATTATATAAATAATATGTAAAAATACAAGTTGTCAGTAACATTGAAAGAGAAAGACTGAATTTGATGTCTATTATCAACAACAGTTTAAAAACTAAAGCCTATGTTTTCAATGCAACTAACCTTTACAAAGCTACTGTATCCATATCATGGAAAAGCAAGAATTAAATGATGAAAAGCTACTTCAAATAATGACTCAGAATTTCAAATACCAGGTAGAATTTCTCTTTCTGAGGATTCTAAAACTTTTCTGGGAGAGTATCCCTATAATACATGTTCTGTTCATATGTAGAATCTATCATAAGATTAACTATTCAATCAGTAAATCTACTCAAGTCATCAGTACTTTTATAGTGTTCTGACACTATAGAAAAAATAAATGCATAAGCAAAATGTGATATGTATATACAGTGAAATACTATTAAGCAACAAAAGGAATAAAATTTGATATATGTTACAACATATATATCTTTTGAAAGCATCACAAGAAGCCAGACACAAAAGGACAAATATTTTATAATTCCAATGATATAAAATATCTTGATTTTTCTTTTATATAGATGCCTAAAACTGTGAATAAATTTAATGTTATAGAATTGCACAGTGGAAAATGGTTATTTATGGCAAACTTGATGTCATTCACATTTTATCATAATAAAAACTAAAATAACTTGAGACTCCAAAAACCTTTTGATTGTTGGGCTATAATTATCACTTACTGTATTAAAACCGAGAACTCTTAACAATGATTATTAATTCTAAACTATCAAATT
This sequence comes from Myodes glareolus, assembly GCF_982192425.1. Classification (NCBI taxonomy): domain Eukaryota; kingdom Metazoa; phylum Chordata; class Mammalia; order Rodentia; family Cricetidae; genus Myodes; species Myodes glareolus. The sequence goes on from NC_142030.1 coordinate 67,708,079, forward strand.
TATTGTAAGTATTAATAACATTTTTATTTAAAATGACTTTTCAAAAACAATTGAAAGAGTAGCATTGTTATTGTTTACAAATGTAATACTTTGAAGCAAAGATGTGTACTACTTAAAAGAAAGTGACAAGCTCTGCCAGGAGTAAGAATCTTAGCAGCATCCTTGATGGGGTAGGGAAAGCCTCAGAGGCAAAACCACTGAAGCAGAAAGGGAAGAACCTGATGTGTTGAGAATGAAAAGTGTGGCCACTGCTGAGGATGCCTGAGGCTGCCAGAGCAAGCATATTCCAATTACAAAAGGAAATCCGGTGAACTGCCCTAAGCAGGGAAGTCATATGGTCTGACTTCCATTTTTTAAAGATAACCACCACTGCTTGGGAAGAGGGGTAATTATTCAGAGAGAAAAAACGAGAAACAGTCAGGAGTAGGATCACATTGGCTGGAGTACAATGACAGCAGCAGAGACAAAGAAAGAGCAGATGTACTTAAAGATGTGGTTCACAGATGGAAGCCATGGTGCCTAAAACTGCTTAGATACAGCAGAAGGAGAAAACAAAGGCTTTAAGCTTGAGAACGGGATAGTTGCCATGCATACTCAGAAGCAAGTTTCCTGAGTAACTAAATTTAAAAGGTACAATGAAGCACTTTGATGCATAAATCTGAAGCTCAGAGACGATCTTGGGGTGAAGGCACCAACATTCATGGTAATTAAAACCAGCACTCGAGGGGGGTGGTGATGATAGCTCAGCTGCTAAAAGCACTTATTACCAAGTCTGATGACCTGAGTTCAGTCCCAGGATTCTACATAATAGGAGAAAGCCAAGTTGTCCTCTGACCTCCACATGCACAATAGGGCGCACACACATTCACACAAGTACACCACATCCCCCAAATAGATGAATAGATGCAAAGTTTAAAATAAAAAAAGTCAAGACAAGGGCGGAAGGATGGCTCAGTTGGTAAATCACTTGCTAGACAAGCATGAGGACCTAAGTTTGATCCCCAGAACTCACATGAAAGAGCTAGACTGGTGGCAACACATTTGTTATCATGTGCCTCCATACAAACCAGCACACATGTGCGTGCGCACACACACACACACACCCTAACTATAGATATGGATGAGATCACTTAAATAATGAACTCACACTTACTAGAGAATGCTGCTTCAAATCACTGAAGATTCTTTTCTAGTTTGAAACTATGTAGCCTAGAAAGTAGCAAGATGATACAATCTCAAATGTGAAGAAAAACAAAAACAAACAAGCAAAATCTATGGCCATAGCTCTGTAATAGAGTACTTGTCCATTATGTGCAAGGCTCCAAGTTCATCACAAAAACAAACAAACATTAACCCAAATTTCTATATCCACTGAAAATATTCTTTGGAAGCTAGAGAGAGGCTCAGTGGCTGAGAGTGCTGGCTGCTCTTGCAGAGGACCTGGGTTCAGTTCCCAAAACCCACATGGAGGCTCCCAACCACCTCTACCTCTAACTCCAGTTCCAGGGGGTTCCAAAGCCCAATGCTGGACTCCACAGGCACTGGATGCGAGCAATGCACAGACATACATGCAAGCAAAACATCCTTACACATAAAGAACTTTCAAAAAAGAAAAAATACCCTTCAGCTATAATTGTAAAAGAGACACATAATCAGCAAGAACCCAATGCCAGAAGACTAGCTTTAGGAGAACTGTTAAAGAAAGATATTTAGATAGAATGGGAAATGTTGTAAAATTGTGGACCACCGAGAAGAAAGAACTAGAGTCTAGAGAGATGATTCTGTGGTAAATAAAGTTTGATTTCCAGTGCCCAAGTTGGTAAGTTCACCACCTATAACTACAGCATCCAATGCCCTACTATGCCCCTGAGGGGCACTGTAGAAACTTAGAAAGATTGGCACATTGTGGTGGTTTTAATGAGACTGGCTCCCATAGGCTTATATATTTTGATGTTTAGTAAATAGGAAGCGGAAATGTCTGAGAAAGGAGGATTAGGAGGTTTGGCCTTGTTGGAGGAAGTGCATCACATGGGGTGGGCTTTGAAGTTCCAAAAGCCCACACCAGGCCTAGTGTGTGTCTATCTGTGTACCTGTCTGTCTCTGTCTCTCTCTCTCTCTCTCTGCCTGCTACCCGTAAACCAGGATGTAAAGCTCCCAGTTACTGCTCTAGCATCTTGCTTCCCTGCCCACTGTCACACTACCCACCATGAGAATAGTGGACTAACCCTCTGAAACAGTAAACAAGCTCCAAATTAAATTCTCTTATAATAGTTGCCTTGATCGTAGTCTCTTCACAGCAATAGAAACCCTAAAAAACACACATACATGTAATTTTGTTAAAGGTTAGAAATACATAAAAGAATGGGCAAGCTGAAGATGTAGCTCAGTGAGCACACATAAAATTATTAAGCAATAAAGAACAAATACTGCTACATGCTATAACAGATAATCTTTGAAAGCATTATGTCAAATGAAAAAAAATCAAAAATTAATGCATACTATAGGCTTCAATTTAGAGTGCTGGCTCTCAACCTGTGGGTCACTACCCCTCTCAACTGACTCTTCCATGGGGTTGCCTAAAACTAACCAAAAACATGGATGTTTATATTAAGATTCCTAACAGCAGCAAAATTACAGTAATAAAGTAGCAACAAAATAGTTTTATGGTTGGGAGTCACCACAACATGAGGTACTGTGTTAAAGGGTCACAGCATTAGGAAGATTGAGAACCCGATTTAGAAAAAACATTTAGAACAGGCAAATCCATAGAAACAGAAGGAGCCTTGAGCTGCAGAAGAGGAACACAGAGTGACTGACAGCTAATGGCTACACAGGGTTTCTTGTTTGGAGTTTAAGTCCTCAGATTAGACTATGTTGGTGGTTGAAAAGCTGTGACTGCTATAAAAACAGACAAAAATTCCCTGACTTCTACCCTGTTTCCAGACCTGACATTCACATAGTTAGGCTCTGAGTTTACAGTTATTTACAACACAGGAAAACAAATGATAATTACTTCATGAGTCATAAAATTGAGCAAAGTTGTGGTAAGAATCTGTCGCATTTCAATATCAAACTTTACTTTGAAGAACTGATAAATAGAAAGATGGGTCAGAGACTCTGGGCAGTGGTCCTCAACCTTCCTAATGCTGCAGCCCTTTAATACAGTTCCTCACGGTGTGCTGACCCCAACCATAACATTATTTCATTGCTACTCCATAACTGTAATTTTACTAGTTATAAATCATAATGTAAATGTCTGATATTCAGGATATCTTGATATGCCACTCCTGGAGGGGATGGCGAACCACAAGTTGAGAACCACTGTTCTAAGTAGATTCACATGATCATCATTTAAAAATTTGACTATTTTCCCTTTACAAAACAAAAACTTGATAGACTAGCCTGTCCCCTGTGGTGGGAACCAACCAGCTTCCCGGCTTTTGTCTACATTTATCCAGTAACTCCCTCCTATCCCAAACCAACCAATTCTGAGAGACAATGGGAACTCATCCTACCCATATAAAAATTTTGGCTTTACCATCTCTGGTTTCCTTTCCCATCTGAGAAGTCTACCCCTTTATGTAGAGTGTATATGTGTGGTATGGTGGTATATGTGGTGGAGGGGAGTAGGGGCGTGTTCAATAAATCTTTGTTGAGTACTCAGCCCTTGCTTTCCTGTCATTTTATCCTTTAAATCGTCAGATAAAAAGTATCCATGCCAGGATCACTTGTAATCTCAGCCCTAGGGGGCCGAGACTGGAAGATTCCCAGGGCTTGCTGGCTAGCTGCCTAACCTAAAACAAGATATATTCCTCTTGAGGAACAATACCAGAAGTTGACTTCAGGCCTCCACATCCCTCCCCCCTCCCTCGCTCTCTCTCTCGCTCTGTCTCTGTCTCTCACACACAGAGAGAGTTTATGCTCATTTAATGCAAATTCTTCTTAGCATTATGAATTATATGCTAAAATGGTAAGTTCAGAATCAGACCAAGACATGTGGGAATGTGGGTAAGCTACTAATATTTCAAGCTGAGCATGGCAATGAAGGCCTATAATCCCAGGTACCAGGAAAACTGAGGCCACCAAGGTGAAAAGCAGGGACCCACACTTGGAGGTCCTCTGACTTTTCTACACATGTACACTGCACACACTCACTATACACACAGGGGTTTTTTTTAAAAGGACAAATTGAACTATTTAGAGAACTGAGAGCGAGCTATACATTTGGTCCTTTGTAACTCTGTGTTCTGCACCCTCAAATCCAGCTGTTGATAAGGTATTTGGGGTATGGAGCACCAGGGAGGAGTATACACGTTTCATAAATCTCCTCCTCTGGAAGGAATCAAAGGCTCTGCATTCCAGAATGTCTCAAGAGTCCTCACAACAGACTGATATTTGGCTTTCCACACTTACGCAGCAAAACTGATCTCTGATCTAAGGCTAGAAATGGGTAACTACAATAATACCTTTCCCATGAGTGAGGGCATGCTAGAGAATGAATTTTAAGCAAGAGTAAAGCAAAACAAAGACATCATAGAAAAACAAAAGTCAATATTACTTATGATTACTAATTAAAAACCTTTAATAAATTTATAACAAGCCAAATCCAACAGCAGGCAAGCAAGATTCAAATATCATAAACATCAATGTAATATATATTAATACAAATTTTAAAAAAAATGATTACCTCAATACAAAAGTTCCTACTATGTAGGAAAATTTTAAACAAGCATCCCCTGATTTAGATATTATTGTAATTCTGTTTTTAAAGTGATGCTTAAAAGTCATGCCTTGCAGAATTTTTTTCAGAATTCTGTCTGCTTATGTTTACCAAGAATATATAAAAGCAGCTCTGTTTTACTGAGTACCTGTCACATGCAAAGTATGAGGCACAAGAAGTTTAACTGTAAGCACACACGAATGGTAGTATGTGGTGACTGAGTGTATAGACTCTCAAGCTATAGTCCCTAGATCTAAGTTCAAGTTTTACAGTTATCTCTGAAATCTTTATCAAGTTGGAATCATTGTTTCTCAATTTCTTTGTCCATAAATGGACAGTACAAGAACTAGAGAGATGGCACAGTGGCACGTGCTTGCTGCACAACATTAGGACCTAAACTGAGATCTCCCAACACTTACCAAAAGAAGGTATTGCAGCAGCACATTGCCTGTAATCTCAGTACCAGCGAAGAGAATATAGGAGGACACCTGGGGCTTGCTGGCCAAATAGCCTAGCCAAATCAGTAAACTCAATGTTTAATCAGAGATTATATCTCACAAAGGTGAAAAGTGATTGGGGAAGGCACCTGTGGTAAACCTCTGCCCCACCACATACACACATACACGCATATAAGTATACATACACCTGCATAGAGGTGCACATACATATACCCACAAATAGACAATACTATAGTCACTCATAGATGTGGCACAAGAATTTAAAAAAATTAAATGTAAAGACTTTAAAACAAGGACTATATAAATATTTACCTTATTGGTTGAAGACAGATTGAGTAGAAGGAAAGATGCCAAGCCTTATCTTATTAACAATTAATTACATGCTTAACTTCTTGCACATGCTTACATGCTTAACTAGCAGACTGCATGGATGCAAGATAGACTCAATTGACTAAATTTGGCTAAAAATGTACATGGTAGGGCTCGAAAGAGAACTCAGTTGGCAGAATCACAAGGATCTGCATTTGATCCTCAGAACTCACATTTAAAAGGCCATGTGAGTGGCACATGCTTGAACCTCTGAGCTATAAACCTAGCTGTGAAAGAAAATATGTTCTTTTTGTTTATTTGGAGATAGGGTCTCACTATACAGCTCTGACTGTCCTGGAACTTACTCACTCTGTAGACCAGACTGGCCTTGAACTCAGAGATCCACCTGCCTCTGCCTCCATACACAGGGAAAATATGCTTTTAAAAAAAAAAATATATATATATATATATATATGTATACAATGTTCCTCCTGCATGTACATTCCATGCCAGAAGAGGGCACCAGATCTCATGACAGATGACTGTGAGTCACTATGTGGTTGCTGGGACTTGAACTCAGGACCTATGGAAGAGCTCTTAGGCTCTGAGCCATCTCTCCAGCCCCCGAAAATCTGATCTTAATGTAACAAATTATATTATCTCATGTCTCATGGGAGATTTTTTAATACTATAATTAATACTATAACAGCAAATTTTCCAACAATGACTCTTGTAGCATTTAGGGGCAGATGAAACAGGATGATTCCTTGCAGTAGACGACTGTCCTTTACATGTCAATGTTTAGCAACCCTATCCTCTACCCAATAAAAGTCAGTAGCTCCCCTTTCTCAGATATAACAATCAAAACTGTCTCCAGACATACTCAAGCGTAATCTGGAGGGCAAACTGCTCCCAGCTGAGGACCACTGGCTTAATCTTTGCTGTAATCCTACAGGATTCAGAGCTTTGACAAAGTTGTAACTGAGTAGTATTCACACCCAATTGTTCACAATTTGAACCCGGTACAAAGCAAGATTCACAAAACAGCTTCTTACCAGGGAGTTGTATTCTTTTTTTTTAATGTTTATTATTTATTTATTATGTATACAATATTCTTTCTGTGTGTATGCCTGAAGGCCAGAAAAGGGCACCAGACCTCATTACAGATGGTTGTGTGCCACCATGTGGTTGCTGGGAATTGAACTCAGGACCTTTGGAAGTGTAGGCAATGCTCTTAACCACTGAACCATCTCCCCAGCCCAGGGAGTTGTATTCTTATATTCCTTTTTGTCCTTCAACCACGGACAGCTCTCCCAGTTAAGTAGATTTTACAAGCTGCAATTTGAAAGATGAACCAATTCTAATACCAAAGTGACTGATTTGCCAGTCTGGGTTCCTGATTTTAGTACAGAACATAACCACCCAGGGAACCTGACAGAAAATGAGTATACTGCCATCTTACTCTAGGTTTCTGACTGTGATGGCCTGTAAATAAAGATGGGCATTTCTAGCACTGCTCCAGAGTGGTTCCAAACCTTCAAACCACTACCTAGAATGTCCTTAAGTAATGGGGCAAATGTCATGAACAGGGGGGCTGAAGACCTGGTTCAGAGGTTAAGAGCAAGAACTTCTCTTGCAAAGGACAGAACCCAGTTCCCAGCCCCCATGTTAAGTGGCTCACAAGCACTTGTATCTGTAGCTCCAGAGGATCTGACACCGCTGGCCTCTGCAGGAATTTGCACTCAAATGTACACATGTTCAATACACATAAACACTTAACTAAAAATAAATCTTTCAAAACGTCATAAAAGAGAACCTTTAAAAAAACTGGTGCCAAGCAGTGGTGGTGCACCTTTAATCCCAGCGCTTGGGAGGCAGAGGCAGGAGCATCTCTGTGAGTTCAGGGCCAGTCTGGCCTACAAGAGCTAGTCCCAGGACAGGCTCCAAAGCTACAGAGAAACTGTCTTGAAAATAAATAAATATATATATAAATGTAAAAAAAATGGTATGATACATAGCTCATAACTCCTAATATATTTTTAAATGCTTGTTTCAAGATCTGAAAACTAAATGTCAGGCATCTTCACGTTTCACAGTATCTCTTGCATACCATACTATGTGGGGTGGCATACCACATCCAGCAGTATTTCCCAAAGCATGTTCTGTAAAATTAGATTAAGGAGTCCATTGTCAAATAGGTTTAGGGTGGATGAGGATGCAACTAGAACTTTCTTATTCATGGTACTCAGGAAAACGAGCAGTATGGCTAACCTAGAAAGCAGTTGGGCAGTCCCCTATAATGTAAAGCACCTGAAATATGAACCAGTACTCCTGCTTCTAAGTAGTTATACTAGAGAAGTAAAAATTTGTAATTCATACAAAAACCTGTATGCAACTTTTTAAAGCTCTTTTCAAAATTGCTCCAAACTGGGGCTAGAGAGATGGCACGGGAATTAAGAGCAACTGCCTATAATCTAACTACAAAAGATTTTATGCTCTCTTCCAGCCTCCCCAGGTTCCTGCATACATACAGCATGCTTACATATACACATAAGTAAAATAAAAATCACTGGGGAGTGGTGGCACACACCTTTAATCCCAGCACACAGGAGGTAGAGGCAGGTAGGATCTCTGAGTTCAAGGCCAGCCTGGTCTACAGAGCCAGTTCCTGGACAGCCAGGGCTACATAGAGAAACCATGTCTCAAAAAAACAAATAAACGAACAAAAGAAAATAAACAAATAACCCCCCTCCAAAAAAACAAAGAAACAAAAAAAATTCACTCTAAACTGGAAAAATCTAAATGTTCATCAATGGATCAAAGAATATAAGCAAAGTCTGATACCCACCTTATCATTGTCATTGAACACTTAAAGAAATACACCACTGGCACATTCAAGTTGTCTGACTCTCAAAGGCACTATGCTTAGTGTCCCAAAGAAGCTATTCACAAAGGTTATATAGTATATGCTTCCATTCATATGACATCTTCACGAAAGAAAGACTATAGTGAGTGATAAGAATAAATCAATGGTTGCTAGGGGTTAAAGATGGGAAATGTAACTACAAAGGATTATTATTTGTTGACTGATAGGTCCAAATGAGACTCCAATTCCCCAGAGTTTTAAAAATGATGTCTTCTGGAGTCAGAATGGTTCTAGTAGTTGTGGGATTACAGAAATTTGCAAATGTTAAAACTTATAGAACATGCCAGGAACAGTAGTGCATGTCTGTAATTCCAGTTAAGTGGAAGTCTGATACAGGAGAACTGGGAGTTAAAAACACCAAAGGCTAATAGTGAGACTTGTCTCAAAAAAGTAAATAAGCAAATAAGTAAATCCATAGAATTATATAAAAAATTCTACACCAAAACTCTTAAATGAAGAAAACAGAAGATAGGTAAAGCATTGAAGTAGTTGAATCATTTTCATACCAGTTCCATCAAACTGAGAAACCGTAGCCATCACATCACAGAACACAAATTTTATAATATCTAGACAAAAATGTACAGCCTACTCTGGGGTTTAAATTTAACTTATTTTAGATATAAATAACTTCTGTTCATAATTGTAATAAAAGCTTAGTAGGGTCCTTTCTAAACAAAAGCTATGTGGAATCCAGCATTCCATGATCTTTTCATCTTAGCAGAAGCACATGACTGCCTATGTAGTCACGGCAAAAGAAAATGAACTATCTAAGGGATGAGAAGAATGTGCCAATCCTCTCTGCCCCACGGAATTCCCAAAGGCAATGCAGCTAGCACCTGGTACAGTGACTTCAATGCAAGATTGGAGTCGACATTCCTAGGGAGAGACTCACAATAAACCTAGATCATTCCTAAAGATCTATAAGACAATCCTTTGTAACCTAAGCAGTCAGCTGTTTCACTGAAACTACGAAGCATGCAACAACTGTGTTCTCTCTCTCTCCCTCTCTCTCTCTCTCTCCCTCTCTCTCTCTCTCTCTCTCTCTCTCACACACACACACACACACACCCCACAGCTTCTGTGCACAGAATAAATGTCTGTGTAGGTACAAAATCCAACTTAATCCAGTGCCTTAGTTTCTTTTCCTGCTGCTCTGATAAAATATTCTGATAAAAACACCTTACAGTAGACAGGTTTATTCTGCCCCGGTTACTTGTTACAGCCCATCATAATCGGGAAGGCACAGTCTGAGGGAGCTAGTTCCTCCCATCACACCCTTATCACGGAACAGAGAACAATTCTTGAAAGCACTTTACTAGTGCTCAGCCCACTTTCTCCACTCAGGAGTCTCCTGACCACCTTTAAAAAGGGTCTCCCAGACAACACCAATTAACATGCTAATTTGGATAGGGGAAATCTCACAAAGGCCACCCTCAAGGTGAAGAGCTATAAGCAATCAAGAGATGCTGAGAAAGGGAGAATCAGTTTTCTTCAAGGATGAGCCCCCTTATAGGTTATCTAATCTCAGGTAGTCAGCACTAAACACATGTACATAAAAGCAACATGAAACGAACTCAGTTGGCTGTATGCATACATATGTATGTATATCTATATAATGATAATGACTAAAGAAGAGGAGGTCATGAATTTGAGGAGTGGGGGAACACATAAGGAACTGGAGGGAGAGGGTGATGGTGTAAATACAGTACTCATGTATGAAATTCTCAACAAATTAAAAAAGATGGGTCTTCTCACATCAGTTACCAAAACCAATACAATTCCTCACAGACATTCTCAGAAGCTGATTTTAATGCCTGCAATCCCTCAGAGGTATACCAGAGACTTGCCTCCTAGGTGTCAAGTTGACAATTAATACTAACCATCACACACAGGAAGTTCTAAAATGTGAAACTATCAGTAATTTTAACATACCAGTTATTGAAATACTTATCGACTTTTGCCACACACTATAACAAAACTAGAGCTATATGAGTAAGCTAGAAAGATGAGACCTATGCCCAGGTATATTCCACACACTTTAATATACCAACAACAGGTCATGTTTCTAATAACCATCTAAAACACTGATTTTCAACCTGTCGAGACCCTTTCACAGGGGTCACCTAAGATTACCTGCATATCAGATATTTAATTACAATTCATAACAGTAGCAACATTAAAGGGCCGCGGCATTAGGAAGGCTGAGAACCATTGCTCTAAGTAAATGAGGAAGACATTCCAGTTCAGAGATAGTTGACTGCTGTGGGACAATGGTCTTCTACCCTGGAAACATTTGTCACGTGTATGGTTTAATAAAATGCTGATTGGCCAGTAGTCAGGCAGGATGTATAGGCAGGGCAACCAGAACAGGAGAATTCTGGTCAGAGAAAAGGCTGAGTCTGCGTCTAACCCAGACACAGAGGAAGCAAGATGAAAATGCCTCACTGATAAAAGGTACCAAGCCACGTGGCTGACACAGGCGAGAATTATGGGTTAATGTAGGACCTAAGAGTTAATAAGAAGCATGAGCTAATAGGCCAAACAGTTTATGATTAATGTGTGTTTCTTTGGGACTGAAAGGTTGCGGGATTGGGCAGGACAGAAATCTCAGGAAACAGTTGACTAGTGACAATGTATCACCATAATCCATTCTTAATCAAAAAATATGTATTTTGGACTCTAGATTTATTTTCGGCACAGAGATGTACGTGTATTAAAGTGCTAAACAGCAAAAATAGGAGGGAGGTAAAGAAGGACTCAATTAAGAAGTCTTGGACACTAGCCACACCAAGAACTCCAGATTTATCTTGTTGGCAACTAGAAGATGTTAAAGAACAATAAGAAGCCCAGTGTGGTGGCACACAGCTAAAGCACCAGCACTTGGAAAGGTTGTCCAGGAGTTCAAGGTCATCTTCAGCTACATAACTAGTCCAAGTTAAAATAAGTGGAAAGGGAAGAAAGAGAAAGAAGAGAGACAGCAAAGACAATTTCAGGAGGTTTTAATTTTTGGTTGACTTGGATTATATTTTGAGTAGCAGGACTGTAGGTATACACTACCATACCTGGTTTATATGGCGCTAGGGATTGACCTCAGGGTTTTCTGCAAGTCAGGCAAGCCATGAGGAACATCCCCAATTTTTTTAAGTTTCTCTTTTAAATGAGTATGTATTTTCAAATGTCTGGATTAAGGAGATAGGTCACATGTATACATGAAGGAAATGTAAAACAAAACATCAATAATAGTTAAATGTGGATCAGTTACTTCAACATAACTAAGCATTCACTCAACTCTCCCAAAGTATCAAGAAAGTATACAACCTGCTACTCACCAGCTGTAGCACTTGGGAGAGCTGGCCCTGTCCCTGGCCTGGACAGTGTGGGAGAGCTTGCTCTGATGAGAGAGAGATGATACTGGCCCTCACCTGAGCTAGGCAGAAAAGCTGACAGGCTGACCAACTCAGCTACCACCCAGGCCCTGACACAGGGCTTTTGGTTGGCCTACCCCAACACCTATCCCATCTGGTGGGGGAAGACCTTCTGTATATGTGTTGCTTTTATTAGTTAATGAAAAAAGCTGCCTGGCCATGGTTTAGCATAATAGATTTAGGCGGGAAAACTAAACTGAATGCTGGGAAAAAGAAGATGGAGTCAATGAGAAGTTGTGTAGCCACCACAGGAGACAGACACCTCTACTGGAGTCCACTGAAACTTTACCGTAGGCCACAACGTCGTGGTGATGCACAAATTAATGGAGATGGGTTAGTTAAGGATATAAAAGCTAGCTAGAAATATACTTAAGCTATTGGCAAAACAGGATAGCAAATAATACAGTTTCTGTGTGGTTATTTCAGGTCTGGGCAGCCAGGAACGAACCAATGGCCTCTGACTACACCCATCTATGGCCTGCTGGAGCCTGTCTGTGAAGGGGCTGGTCCTGCAGATGCAAAGCTGCAGGAACTCCATGACTCAGGGTAACAGCAGGATATCTAGGGTCTTGATGAGGATCGCCTCGAACCAGACCAGTGACTCTCTACAATGAACATTTGCAAGTAAAGCTTAGACAAAAGTGTGTGACACTGTAATATACCACAGCTTACAAGGTAAAACTTTTCTATTTTCTTTTGGGGGAAGTTACAAGGGTGAAGGACAGATATGGAAGGACTGGGAATTGAGTGGAATTTTTGAGAAGAAAAAACGTGCAATGTCAGTATTAGTTAAATGTTTCATTATTTCCAAATCGTTCTTAGCTTCCCATGCTAACACTGTTAAAGGCTGGGAGTATTTGTGGAATGGAAAACTGCTCTTATTCTAAGATACATGATATCTTAGAATTTTTGCCCCAAAAATAAAAATGGGGCAAATTTACTGGCTGGTTGAATACAGTTCAAATTAATTTTCTCTGGTCCTGATTCTATGACTTCAGTTTATATTCTGTTAATTCCTCAGCTGGCTTTTTGATGGTCTACCCATTACTGGTCTCATCTAAAAAACAAACAAACAAAAAACCCTGAATGTGACTGCATAAATAGCCAAGACTGATTTTTTTTTGGGGGGGGGGTCTAGACACAAGCAAGTCTGACCATATAACCCTGCAAAGATTCTTCGCACTGCATTCAAGGAAATCTCAACTTTCCTATGGCACACGGGCCTCTTTTGCAGGTGTACTGTATTTCTCTATCATTTCCTTTTGGGCAAACACTTGATCACTTGCCCCACACTCTGAACTTATTGAACTCTGTAGCTCCTAAATCATCCCCAAATATTTTCTCTCATCACCTCCACTCCCACCTGACTTGCTAACTCCTGCTGTTTCAGATGTCTCACTGAAGTAAGTAATATCCACAGATACCAGAAAAATACTTCATGTTCCTGCTACCTCTGTGAGAAGATAATTGTTGGGAGCTACTGGGACTGTGGAACTCCAGACCCTGAATTTCCCTCTGAGTGGCTTGTTTTTCCTGTGTTTGCAGTTACTCTGAGCAAAACAACTTGTTTTCCTCTGCTCTGAGCAGCCTGCAGCTGCAAGATCCTGAGGGCTGGGGCGTGGCCAGAGTCCTATATAAGCTTCCCCTGAGCACAATAAAGTTGGCATTCTTCATCTCTGTCTCTCTGCGCTCGTGCGTGCATGGGGTGTGTTTGTGTGTGTGTGTGTGTGTGTGTGTGTGTGTGTGTGTGTGTGTGTCTTTGCATGTTTTTAAGTCTCCAGCTTAGTTCCCAGTGCACAACCGGTCCTGTAGTGACATGGGAACTAAAGGACACTCGGGTGCTACAGGCGTAGTACAGGACCATTTCCGGTTTTTACAAGTGGAGGCCCCAGCAACATCACGAACTATGAATCCCTGAGAGATCGCCCATAATTACATAGAAAAGGGGCATTCTTAGCACTCTTGTCTCAACGATGTCCCTGTGGCCCATTGTGTGTGTATGTTTTAAAATTTTCTGCCTAGTTACCGTAGCAAGTAGAGCACAGGAACAGAACCAGTGGAGTTTTACAACAATGAGGCCCATGGAAGCTGCCAAAGGTACTAAAGCCAGTCACATCCCTCCTGTTCCTGAGACTCATGGAGGGTGGGGTTTTAAGTCACTGAAACTTTGAAATTACTTATAACAGTAACATAGCAGGATTTGATATAATTTATTTACAATACATTTTTACTATTATCAGGCAAATATTTATGTTGGTTTGGTTATGGCCTAATAAGTTAATATCTTTTGAAAAATAGAAAAATCTTGCCAGTTGTAATGGTGCACACCTTTAAACTAGCACTCGGGACGCAGAGGCAGGTGGCTCTCTGAGTTTGAGGACAGTCTAGTCTACAGATATAGAATTCCAGGACAGCCAGGACTACACAGAGAAACAAACAAACACCAAAAAGAAAAAAGAAAAAGAAAATAGAAATCTTTAACACTAAATATCAAAAATTCTAACTTGTACTGGTATACATACACTACACACAATGAAGAATATTCAGACTTTCATTCAAGTATTATCTTCTCTTTTATATTCACCTTGTACTCATACCTTCTTTCCACCTCTACTTTCATGGTGTGTGTGTGTGTGTGTGTGTGTGTGTGTGTGTATAAAACTACATGAACTCTAGAATCAAACATTAGAGAAAACATGTAATATTGGCCTTTCTGAATTTGAACTTTTTTATTATGACAATCTCTAGTTGAATCTATTTTCCCGAAGATCATGTGTCGTGGTCGTCTTAGTGAGGTTTTATATATATATATATTTATCATGTATACAATATTCTGTCTGTGTGTGTATGTCTGCAGGCCAGAAGAGGGCACCAGACCTCATTACAGATGGTTGTGAGCCACCATGTTGGTTGCTGGGAATTGAACTCAGGACCTCTGGAAGAGCAGGCAATGCTCTTAACCACTGAGCCATCTCTCCAGCCCCCTTAGTGAGGTTTTCTATTGTTGTGAAAGGACACTATGACCACAGAAACTCTTATAAAGGAAAACATTTAATTTGGTTAGCTTACAGGTTCAGAGGTTCGGCTCATTAGCATCATAGCAAAAAGCATGGTGGCCCCCAGGCAGACATGGTGCTGGAGAGGTAGCTGAGTTCTAAATCCAGATAGCAGGCAGCAGGAAGAGAGTGACACTGAGCCTGGCTTGGGCTTCTGAAACCCAACCCTAAAGCCTACCCTCAATAACACACCTCCTCCAACAGACCACTACTCCCATTAGTGTCACTCTGTCTGAGCCTATGAGGACCATTTTCATTCAAACCACCACAGTAATATAAAGCCCATGTGTGTGTGTGTGCGTGTGTGTGCGTGTGTGTGCGTGTGTATGCCACATTTTCTTTATGCATGCACTACTGATAGATGCCTAGGCCAATCTCATAGCTTGGCTATTATTAACAGTGTTTTTTAACAAGTCTGTCTTTTTCAAATACCTAGCATACCACAACATTAAGAGAAGTACTAAAACTCAACAGAAACAAGGTCTGAGAATTATCAGAAGCACAAACAAAGGGAAAAATCAAACATAGCTCAAGAAGTAATCTGGACTTTATTGCTACCTAACTCTACAGAAAAGCCTGGTAACAGTAATTATTATAGTCATTGTGACCCAAACATTAAATACCTTTCTCTAAAAAGTTCACAATGCAAACCTTCAAGTGTTAAATCTGAGAATAATCATGAATTAAGTGGAATGTGGGAAATGAAATAATTTGTATTAGCACTACTTTTTTTTTTGAGAAGTTAATCTGCTCAGGACTAAAGTTCTGACATGATGGGGGATCAATCACCCCTGTAACTTCTAACCATCTAGCACCATCACATTAACAGTTCCACTACCTCCCAATAGTATTATATCACTCTCCACAGGGTATTAGCTTAGTTACAGAACATGGACAACACACAGCTGAAAGATAAGAGATCCTCTTCCCAAGGAGCTTAATGCCTGAGTTTGAGAGGCATTTTCAAAGTTCACTTTACACTGCTAGGAAATACAAGTACTTAGGAACGTCACATCTAAGTACAAGGAGCTCAATGAAGCTGCAAGGAATTCTTTTCATAGAACTAGAAAACTTCTGAAAAACAATAAAATCACTGTTAAAACTCCCAACTCAAACTTCATTAGTCACAGGTGCTCCTTATTGATTACTATACTATTTCCTAAGAGCCATGGACAGGTGCCAAACATATGCATGAGGACCATAACTTCAAGACCATCCTGAACAGACAACATACAAGATACTGTTTAAAAAAAAAAAATCACAAGAAAAAAAAACGAGAGGCTAAAACTTTAATACATACTAATAAATGAACACTTTTAAACCAGTAAAATTAATTGAAAAACTAATGTCCCAAACAATTCTGAAAAAAGTTACAAATTAATTATAATAACAATAATAAAATTAATAGATCATCAGCATTTTCAAACAGGAAAGACAGATGTATCTGTGAGTTGGAGGCCCCTGGTCTAGATATCAAATCCAGGCCATCCAGGGAAATATAGGACGACCCTGTCTCAAAAACAGACAAACAAGAAAATGAAAGTCATGGGGGCTGGAAAAGGGGCTCAGCAGTTAAGAACACTGGCTGTTCTTCCAGAGAACCTGAGTTTAATAAACAGCACCTTAAGGTAGTTCCTAACCAACTATAATTCCAGTCCTATGGAATCTGATACCATCTTCTGGGTTCTATGAACAACAGAAACTCACATAGTAAACATACATACATAAATGCAGGCAAAACACTCATACACATAAAAAAAATAAATTAAAAATTGTTTAAGTGAAATAAAATGAAGTTCTTCATTAAACCTCCTCCCAAAGAAGACTGTAAAGCAAGCCTTGATGAGCAAACACTCTTGTCTTACTTTGTCCCATCATTTTTTTTTTTTTGGTTTTTTTTTTCTTTTTTTCTTTTTTTGGTTTTTTGAGATAGGGTTTCTCTGTGGCTTTGGAGCCTGTCCTAGCTCTTGTAGACCAGGCTGGCCTTGAACTCACAGAGATCCACCTACTTCCGCCTCCCAAATGCTGGGATTAAAGGTGTGTGTCACCACAGCCCAGCACTTTGTCCCATTATCTACCAAGAATTTAACCCCTAAGATACTCTTCCAATTGTCTATATGCCCACATACACAAATGTATATATACACTGTCCCAAGTAGGTGTTTTTCTATAACATGACTTCATTGTTGGCTGAAGAACAGTAGAAAAGGAGACTAGCCCAATATATTCTAATTATAAAGAACTTAAGCTTAAGGTTTTGTTATTTTTCAGTGTTCTAGGCAAGATCTCCACCACAATTATCTTCTACAGATTTGGTCTAAATAATGTTCTCCAGTATACAAGTAAAAGCATGAATCCCCCACCACAGAAATATTCACATCCTAATAGAAAATTACTTCCAAAAATGAACTTTGGGCATTTACAAGTGAGCAGGGCTCAGGAACCATTGTAAAGAGGCACAGAAAAAAATCTAAGAGCCAAAGGTTGTAGAGGACCAAAGCAAAACACTGTCCTCTGGACATGACAGAGGCACTATATTCATGAGCTCTCAACAGCTATGCTGCCTACACAAGACCTACACAAAATAAACTCTAGCCATAGCATCTATAGTTGAAATGGGGGTTTGAAGAACTTTATGAAAATCAATTATCATTCATTGTTAATATATATGCAATTAAAGATTTCTTAAAGTTCTATCTGATATCTCACTTTGAGAGATGAAGGCAAATGTCTAGCATATTAAAGTAGCAGAATAAAACAGAGGCTTTTATTGGCAGCAGTCAATTTTAGTTTTTAGTTCTATTACATTTTCCTAGTGTAGGGTTCTCTCAAGGAACAAACTTAAAAATGATTATTAGATAGATAGATAGATAGATAGACAGACAGACAGACAAACAGGCAGATAAAGGGGATTGATTATAATGGCTTAGCAGTTATGGCCCAGTTAAGCCAACAATGGCTGCCTACCAACAGAAGTCCAGGAATCCAGTAGTTGTTCAGTCCGCGAGGTTGGATATCTCAGCTCCTCTTTACTAAACTGTTGGAATCCCAGAAAAGTAGACTCTAATGCCAGTGAAAGGATGGACTTGCCACAGAGAATGAGAGCAAATAGGCAAAGAGCAAAAACCTCTTTCTTTTAAGTCCTTTATATAGGCTGCCACCAGAAGGTGTGGTCCAGATTAGAGGTGGATTAAAGGTGGGTCTTCCCACTTCATATTATTTAATTTTAAAAAAAATCCCTCACTGTGTGTACATAGCACTTGGGTTTTAGTTAATTCCACCACAACTAGCTTAAGAAAACTCAAGTTTATTTAGAAACAAAATTCTGCTTTTGACCTTAGGAGGGAATGAATCAATGGAAAAAATAAGTTTTTATTTTTGTTTTAAATCAGGGTCTCATATGTCCTAGGCCAGCCAGAATTTACTATGTACATAGATGAAGGTGACCTTGATATGAGTCTCCTGCCACTGCCTCCTCAGTGCTGGGATTAGACACGCACCACCACACCTTGTTTGTGTAGAGCCAGGGACTGAACACAAGGCATCTAGGAAACAGTCTACTGACTGATCCACATCCCCAGGCATGTTGAGGACAGATGAATAAGGAAGAAATCCTTATTGCTAATGAGTGAGCAAAGAATAAAGACACTGTAAGCTGAGTGTGAAGAAAGCAGAAGCAGGAGAAAATCATTAAGTTCAAGGTCATCCTTGCTTACACAACAAGGTAGAGGACAGCCTGAGATATACAGGACACCCTGTCACTTGCCCTCCCCCAACACCCCTTCAACTGACAGTATTTGCCATGTCTTGTGAGCTGAATTCAATCATTGGAAGCCACACAAATGTGGAAGGAAAGAATCAAATCTACAGTTGTCCAGACCTCCACCTTACACCATGGAACACATACACATACAAATAAATAAAAACAGTTAATCACTAAAACAAATCTACTAGAAAAGGTAAATAAAACCATACAAATAAGAATTACTGTTGCAAGCCAGATGCTACACTAAACATGCAGATTATTTCAAAGATGCACTGAGATCCAACCCAATCCTTGAGGCTTCTGCCAAAATGGCACAAGTCAAGCCCCAAGAATAGTCCTGGAAGACCCTTCCAATCACAAGTATCCTCAGAGAGACTACAAAAGAGTACCCTCCCTACTCTAGGACTAAAGACAGGTCACCATGGCAGCCAGGTATTGCTACCATTTTTCACAGAGGTCCCAATAAACATTAGGTAATATGGGAGTTAACAGCAATTACTTGACTTATTTAACAGTTAATCAACTTAATTCTAGGAAGTGGGGTGGAGGGAAGCTATTGGTAACCTCTTTATAAATATCACTCAGGTAGAATCCAAAAAAACAAAAGTGCTGAAAGAAACTTTTAAGAAAAGTGCCTCCCTCCACCCCTGCCCCTTTTCTTTTGTAGAGTGTGTGTGTGTGTGTTTTCCAATGTAAGTCAAAAGACAGTTTGCAGGAGTAAGTTCTCAAGTTCTCTCCTTCTACCATGTGGGTCCTGGGGATTGAATACAGGTTGTCATGATTGGTGGCAAACACCTTTACCTGCTAAGCCATCTTGCTGGCTCCTAAGAAACTTCTGAGGTTCTGATTTAAAAATTGGAGGCCCTTCCCCTGAAAATTGAGGCAGGCTATATTAACAGATTATATCAACAGATTATGTGATTAGTTTAGAGCCAGGCGGTGTTGGAGCACATCTTTAATCCCAGCACTCAGGAGGCAGAGGCAGGCGGATCTCTGTGAGTTTGAGGCCAGCCTGGTCTACAAGAGCTAGTTTCAGGACAGGCTCCAAAGCTACAAAGAAACCCTTTCTCAAAAAAACAAACAAAAAACAAACAAACAAAAAAAAAACAAAACAAAACAAAAAACCCAATCTTCTATAAGCAAATAACTGGCACATAAAAGTTGCCCTAATGAAACAAGAAAAAAGTGATCAGGTTTTTTGTTTGTTTGGTTAGTTTTTCAAGACAGGTTTCTCTGTGTAGTCCCGATTGTCCAGGAACTCTCTCTGTAATCAGGCTGACCTTGCACTCAAAGATCTGCCTGCTTCCGCCTCCTGAGTGATGAGATTAAAACATGTGTCCCACCACCTGGCCTGGCTAAATGATCAGGCTTGAATTCTAATTTGTTAATTTAAAATTTTTATAGCTAAATGCACTTCAATAAATGTGAGTTTTCCAACAATTATTTGCATATTAGACTTTCTTCCTTCCGTCCCACTCACACTCAGGCCCACACACACAGCAAGCACTCTCTACCGCTAGTCTAAATCTCTGACTCTGGATAAAAAATGTTCAAGCCAAAATTTAAAAAGTTCCAAGACATTTTTAATATGCTTCTAAGTTCCTTATCCACTGTTTTATCTAATTGTTCTCACAATTAAAACTAGGGAACACACAGGAAGCATAACACTATATGGAAAATGATGACGACTTGCAAAAGAAAGAACATCTTTAAAAAGCTTTCCGTGGGAACAACTTACCAAGCCATTAATTCCAAGGAAAACACAGGGCACCAACTGACGTCAGAGTACAAAAGAAAAGTGTCACTACTGGAAAAGGGGGAAACTGGGAAACAACTGCACTTACACAGCTACATCTAAGCAGGATTATAAGTCAATGAGTCACCATCTTAAAATGTACAGAACTCAGCTGTACTTATCTAGAAGGGGATGGCTTACATAATTCAGTACAATTTAGAGTGCACAGATAACTCCTCCACACGAAGGCAAAGTCTGTAAATCTAAGCTTCCTATCTCAAATCCCAATCCTGTAATAAGCAACCATATTACACTAATTATGACTGTTACAATAACTACTCATTGGAATTATTTATAACTGACTATTTCACAAGCCAAGTGTCTAAGCAATTTTCAGCTTGAAAGGACAAGGAGGGGCGACCTCTGAGGTAAAGCACTGCCTAGCAGGCCAATGTCTCAGTTCAATCTCTAGCTCGACAGAAAAGAGATATGGAAACAATATTCAATGGCCAGGATATTCTATAACATCACACACTATAAATACCAGGATACGGTTTCATTTCTTTAAGTAATTTTTATTTTCATCTATTTGTGTTTTAATGCAAAGCACCTGTTTGTCCAGATGGCTCAGTGAGTAAAAGAACCTGCCACCAAGCCTCAGGTACCTGAGTTCAGTCCTCAGGACACAGACAGTAGGAGAAAGCCAACTTTCTCAAGCTGTCCTCTGACCTCCACATATCCTCTATAATATGCAAGTACCCACACACATATTTCACATAAAACAAATGAGTAGATGATGGGGCAGAGTTGGGGAAACTAAGGTAGTAGTAATAAGCCATGGTCTTTGGTCCTCAAATCTCACATACTGGGCCAGGAATAGTCCAACAGGTAAAGACACCTGCAATCAAGCTGATAACCTGAGCTCGACCCTAAGGCCCCATGTATAAGAGAGAGCCAACTCCCACAAGATGTGCTCTGACCTCCATACGTGCACTGTGCCTTGCATGTGCCCACACACATATACACACAAGTAAATAAATAAAGGTAGTTTAAAACTTTTTAATAACCTCATGAGGCTGAAGAAAAGGCTCAGTGGTTATGAGCACTTACTGCTGTTGCAAAGGAGCAAGGTGCAGTTCTCAGCACTCATAATATAGCTAGTAACTGCCTGGAACTACAGTTCTAGGGAATTCAGCTACCTCTTCTGACCTCCATGGTCTCTTTTACATGCTGGAAAACATACACACATACATATACTCCTGTACAGGCTGCAAGCCTACATACAAAAACAATAAATCTAAAAACATTTTTTAAAAAGAATCTCACGCTAGGCGGTGGTGGCATACACCTTTAATCCCAGCACTCAGGAGGCAGAGGCAGGTGGATCTCTGGGAGTTGAAGGCCAGCCTGGTCTACAAGAGCTAGTTCCAGGACAGGCATTAAAAAAAGCTACAGAGAAATCTTGTCTCAAAAAAAAAAAACAAAAAAACCCTCTCACATACTAATAGAAACACAAAAACCAATCAGCCATTATAATATAAAGACATAACCAAATGTTTTGGGGACCGTAGAGCAAGAATGTTAAATCAGTTAGCACTAGTTCAGTCAGATGTGGTAGCCCATGCCTGTAATCCCAGCACTTGGGAAATGGGAGCAGAAGGATCAGTAATGCAAGGCCAGGATCAACTACATAGCAAGTGGCAGTCACTCTGAACTATATGAGATGCTGTCACAAAACACAAACCAAAACAAACAAACAAAAAAAGTGTGAGTGTCTACCAGACAAAGTCAAAAGTCTTTTGAAAGAACTTTTAGAGCTGGGGAGAGAGCTCATTGGTCAGCTGCTTGATACATAAGCATGAGGACCTGAGTGACAATCTCAGGCACCATCAAAAAGTCAGGCAGGCGCAACAGTCCACTCCTCTGACTCCTGAACTAGAGAAGCAAAGACAGAAGGACCCCTGGGGAGGAGACATGCTGGCCAGCCAGATTAGCTGAATCAGAAAGTTCAGTGAGAGACCTTGTCAAAATATTAGGTAGATAAATACCAAGAAAGAACCCCGCACACCCTCAAACTCTGGCCTCCACATACATCCATACACCTACACTAGCAAAACACACACACACACACACACACACACACACACACACACACTTGGGTTGAGTCAAGAAAGCTGGTAAGCAAGAAGTAATAGGAAAAAGAAAGAAGAAAAGACATAGACTGACAGTTTACTGCACCCTACCTCCGAGGAGCTGCCAAGAAGGATCGTGCTTCAGTTAGAGCATTGCCTGGGCAGCATCTAAGGTCTACAAGCTCCCTTTTTGTTCCATCACAGGTGAGATTTGTGAAGTTCAATACCAGCAGCAGGTAGGAGACAAGGGGCTAGAAGAAAGGGAGCTCCTCTACTCAAAGAACTTAAGGATCTCTTCCAGAATAGGGCGTTGTTTTCAGTGGATTTTATGCAAAGACACAATAAAAAAGCATAGTATTATCTCATTGGGGAATGGGGAAAAATCATTTATCAAAGAGACAACACTCAACACCTAACCATCTTTGCAACTTGTAATGATGCAAACTGCCACCACAAAGAATGCGCACACACTTGACAGACGCAGTCTACCAGCACACATTCCACTTGCACGACTGCCTGCCCAGGCATGCTGCTGAGAGACTATTCCATTCCCACTAAGTCTGTCTTCCAACAGCCTAGAAGGGAGTTTAAAGAAAATGGTCATATTTAGACCTCTGGTATGTGTATATTCACAAGAAGGTCAAATTAGGTCAATATTAGCAGTCAATCCCTCTATCATCCTTAAGATCCTCAGGAAGATGGGCTGGCAAATGAGTTCGGCAGGAAAAGGCACACGCTGCCAAGTCTGATGATCTGAGTTCAATCTCAATCTCCGAAATCCACATAGTGGAAGAAGAGACCCAACTCCCCCAATTTGTCTTCTAATCTTTACAGACATCACACATACACACATACACATACACACATACACACACTCACATTCTCACTCACATACTCACTAATTTTTTAAAAAAATAATCCCAAAGAAGATAATTCTGCTTCTAATCATTTTTCAAGCCTCAGGCTTGGCTGCAGCTCGGTGACACGGCACTTATCTAGCATGTACAAGACCTGTGTTCAGTCCTTCTGTGTGTATGTGTGAGGAGGGGAGGGAGAAGGAGAAGGAGAAGGAGAGAGAAAGAGATAGTTGGGGGGGGGGGGGTTTGTCATGGTTTGAGATTATCATTTGAGCACAAAACCAGAGAAATTATTCTGCTATGGTAAAGAAGTATTGACAATCAGATTAATGGAGTCTGAGTCCTGGGAAAAATCCCCAAACTTCCTTAGGCTCTTCCACAAAATGCATAATAATAATAATAATAATAATTCTTATGCCATCTGGACATTTGGAGGTTGCAGTGGCAATCAAGAAACTCTCTGTGGGGTGCTGCAGAGATCGCTTGGCAGTTTAGAGCACTTGCTGCTTCTGCAGGGGAACCAGGTATGATCTAGTGGTTACAACCATCTATAACTCCAGTTCCAAGGGCTCTGGTGCTCTCTTCTGACCTCCATGGTCACATACCCAGTAGATTCATATGCATGCCAATAAAATAACCATACACATAAAAATAAATCTTTAAAAGAAACCACAGCTGGGTATGATAACACACACACACAGACACACACACACACACACACACACACACACACACACACACTGAACCAAGTCTTGCACATGCCAGACAAGTGTTATGTTACTGAACTGCATCCCAAACCTGACACCCGATAAAGGATCAGGAACAAGATAATTTTCTTCTTCAGGATTTTTTTAAAAATTTATTTAGTATGTGTCTCTGTGGTATGTGTTTCTCTGTGTCTGAGGTATGTGAGCACATGTAGAACTCAGGAAACAGAGGCAGGAGGATCTCTCTGTGTTTGAGGCCAGCCTAGTCTACATATAGTTCCAGGACAGCCCGGATTACATAAACTCTCTCTCAAAATAACAAAAAAAAAAAAAAACAAACAAACAAAAAACCTGTGTGGGGCTGAAGAGATGGTAAAACACTTGGGTGAATCACAAACACCTACAACTCGAGATCCTATTTTTTTTATTCTGGCCTTTGTAGGCACCTGCACAGATATACACATAGCTATACATGAACACACATTTTCTCAATGTACCAAAAAAAAAAAAAAAAAACCAATCCCATTTTAATGTACCTTTTTTTTCACTGATGTTCTAATCTGTACCCTCCCTTAAGGCATCCGACACCCCTGTGCTGCATGGCTCCTTCTGATTTCCTAGTTTTCATAGGCACTCCAAGATAAACACACACCAAACTAAGTACTTAAGAGTAAGATCCATACATGAGAAAGAATAGTTGGTATTCGTCTTCCTGAGCCTAGCGTTACCTCAGTATACTTTTTTCCAGTTCCATTAATTTATTTGTAAATTTCATGATTTTTCCTTTTTTTAGATTTATTTATTTATTATGTGCGCACTGTTCTATCTGCATTCCAGAAGAGGGCACTGGATCTCATTACAGATGGATGTGAGCCACCATGTGGTTGCTGGGAATTGAACTCAGATCCTCTAGGAAGAGCAGCCAGTGCTCTTAACCTCTGAGCCATCCCTCCAGGCCCCGTTAATTTTTCTTTATAGTCAAATAAAATCCCATTGTGTATATGTACTACATATTCGTGGACATTTAGCTGCTTCTATTATGAATACTGTGAACAGAGCAGAAATGTTACCTGTTCAAGGTCAATCCATTCAAAGTTCCAGCATGGATAAAGAGGGACTTACAAGGTTATGGCTGCTGGGAGAGGGCAGACTCATTTCCTTAGGGGTTGCCACTGGCAGACTGTTCATATTGGAACAGATGACCCATGTTCACATGCATATAAGCAAATATTAACCGGGGGCAGTGTATTGAGGGGTTAGACAGTACACATTAGGGCATTCTGGGGTTGTATGAGATAGGAGGAGAGATAGATCAAAATACAATGTAAAATATTATTATGAGTTTATTATTTCTTACTCCTATTTTTCAAAGGCAGAGCTCAAATATAGAGGAAAAATAGTATGCAACTAAAATTTTAAAACATTTAATGTAATGATCAATGTCATCTTAGCCTACCATTATTTTGGCCTCATAACCATCTCTCTGCTCTCACCTTTATCCCAAGAATTTATTTTTCACAAAGCAGACAGACTGAATCTTTTCAACCTAAAACCGCTAACAGATTCTCTTCTGATTTCTCACAATGTTATATAAGCCTTGTACGAACTGGTCGTCAGCAATTCAGATCACCCATCCTTAACCTGTCTGTTTTTCCTGTTTATGTATTCACCTTACCTTCTCTACCCAAGTCAGTCCTCTCTAGCCAAGCTAGCCTCCCCTGCACTTCATAAGAGCACACCACTCTGCTCTGAACATCCTCCCTAGGACTCTGTCCTCCACGGTCCTTTCCCTGGGATGCTTCTCTCCTGAAAACCACTAGTCAGAGTCCTTTAGGACTTTACTCAAAGGTCACCCTACCAATAGCTTATCCAAAACAATGTCACCATTACCCTGTCCTCTTACTCAACCTCCACACAATACAGTAAATAAACACGTAAGAGTCTTTAAAATCTCTTAAAATGTAATCGTCACCAAGGCAGGAGCTGTGAAAACATCACTACTTAGTCCCAGTGTCACTCCAGCTCTGTTAGATGCTCAACAAGTGCTGGGTTCATAAATGTAAAATGTCTGACTCCAGACTCCATGTTGCCAACCAAGTTGGAGTTCTTTAAATCATAAGTATTATATTTAATCTGAGACTACTGATTGCCTCTAGGGAACAGAGGAAGTGATAGGGAGACTAAATGTATACTTCTGAAATTTTCAAATAGTAAAGTGCTAACTTTCCAAAACTAAATAAAACTGTTAGCAGTAGTAACAATGCCTAAATTAATCTTCCAGTTTTGCATTCTCAAGGTGCAGAACACTTAACTAGGGATACAGCTCAGTGGCAGAACACTGACTATATGTGCAAGGCCCTGGGTTAGCTCCTCAGCAAGGGAGGAATGAAAAAATAAAAAGAGATGGAGGACACTAATGACAAAACCATTACATAGTCCCCAACACACACACACACACACACACACTACATATTTCTTATTCTGAGGTATTTTAATGGTTCTTAAAAAACTCTCAGAGCACAGAACACTCTAAAATATTACCCTTACTCTCGTGTGTCACATCTTAACCACTGTCACTAGGGAAGTTGCTTACATTCATTAGCTCATCCACAGAGAGTAAAATGGTCATCAGAACACTTCCACTGATTATTAAAGTCTGAATATAGGACAGTTCTGACTCACTGGTATCTTTCTTTTAAATCAGTTCAATTCTGACACTATTGTCTAGAGATGGCATAGGACTTCACTGGTTGAGGACTCAGTTCCACCTAATTGTTTCCCCTTCTGATGCCAGTATATCAGGGTTCCTACAATACTTTCCTTTGAGATCTGTCTAATTTGCTCAGGGAATCCATAGAAATATTTTACATCTATGCATTCTGTTTTTTAAATAAAGAACATCATAGGAACACAGATCAACAGACGAAGAGATGTACAAAGGTAAGGAAGAGACAAAGGACATAGAACCTCCAAGTCCCGCAGGAGCCACTCTCTCTACACACTCAGCTATAGAAAATCTGCAGAAAGCCAGTCCTCTTGGGTCTCGTGGAGGCGTCATTAAGAAGGCCAATGATATAATCAATAGCTACTGACCATCAACACATCCTCCTCCTCTTCCCTCCCCAAAGATTAGGGTAGGGCTCAAACTGAAACACGCACTTACAAAAGGTTGCACTGTTATCAGAAACTACACTGCCAAAGACAACAGCGAAGAATATTCCTGAGTATATGCCAGTCTATGAAGACTGTAAAGTCACAGATCTGGTAGTGAACAAGATGGGTGGGAAAGAAGTGAGAAAGAAAAATAAGAACCCACTTCTCCATAAGTTATTAGAGACACTAAGCTCTCTTGGGAACAGTGTTTCTCTCAATTGACATGAAGGCCAGAGGGCAGAAGTCACTAAAATGATGAACGGTGAAAACTATAAAACCATAATTTAAAAAAATAAAGAAAGAAACAAGTACTGAGACTGCCAACTACAAGGGGAAAAAAAGACTATTGTACTTAATTTTCTCCCTTCCTTCCTTCCTTCCTTCCTTCCTTTTGTATGTATGTGGGGGTGGTTACTGACTACTGGAAGGGGCGTCAGGCTGTGTGATTACAAATGTACTGCCAAAAGCCTTAAATTTAAACTCAGATAATGCTTTACTGGCTGTCCATGTCTTCAAAATTAAATTATTAACTATGGAAAAATAGCATGACAATCTTATTCTTCCTTTATGAAATTATTTTTATATATATTCATAGTCTCATATCACTTAATCTGTATTCTTCCAATTTTAGCTGAAGTAAGAATGTCACTAATATACACTCAGTTCAGATTCTTAAGTCACAAGACTTTCCCACTATTAGTAACCAATATTCTCTACATACAGTAATATATGAAAAACAGAACAAAACTGAAATTAAGAAATTTGAATATCGCTGGATGGTGGTAGTGCACGCCATTAATACTAGCACTCAGGAGGCAGAGGCAGGTGGATCTCTGAGCTCGAGGACAGTCAGAAAAACTGTCTTCGGGGGAAAAAAAGCAAATAAAAAACCTGAACATCAGCTGGAAATGGCTATAGAAATTAAAGGTTCTGAACTGGGGTAAAACACTGCCTCACATGCAATGCTGGTGTGTGAACCTATGAAAATAAATAAGCAAACTGGTCTAAACACAAGCACTAGAAATGGTTTTTTCTTGTTGTAGTAGTTTGAGAAAAATACATTTTACTACAAATAATCAAGAAAATATAAAAACATAATTTATTTTTAATATCATGAATATTAATGATTACATGTGATTAATGAATATTTTATGTAATCATTAATATTCATTGATCATATGTAAGGGTACAGAACTGGGAACTTTACAAGGCAGATGTAGAAGTAGTTAGGGAAACTGGTCCACAGGAACATACCGCTTCTTATTCCACCTCAGTTGCTATCATCATGGGAATAAGTCATCCAAACAGATGGACAAGAGAAAGGCCCAATTACCCCTAACTTTCTTGCTTCCCATATCATTGGGGAAATAAGGATAACAAATGTACAACAGAATGTCAACCCTACCACCCAACAATGTTGCATCTGTAATGGCCTATAGTACTATCTCCCAGAGATAGATAGAGAGGGAGGCCTCCTCCCTCTGAAGATAAATACATATACTGTTCTGATCCCACAGGCCTCAATTTTCATGTCTCACTCTCATGATTACACACAGACTCACCCATATGTTGTAAACTAGTATAAATTAGGTGAACTGAGTTAAATTTGGTAAATTAACCTTTATTTATTAACAGACAATGAAAACATACAGTATACAAGAACATTATATAGTCACCTCACACTGAAAAACTGTGGGGGGGGTGGTTAGGAAAACAATTTTTTTTTCTGGGTTTTGTTGGGGGGTTTTAAATGTGCATTGGTGTTTTGCCTGCATGAATGTCTGTGTAAAAGTATCAGATTCCCTGGAACTGGAGTTACAGACAATTGTGAGCTACCATGCGTGTGCTGGGAATTGAACCAGGTCCTCAGGGAGAGGAGCCAGTGCTCTTAACTGCTGAGTCATCTCTCCAGCCTCAGGGCAACTAAATTTGAAGTATGTATTTGTGTACCTGTGCTGCAAGACTGTAGTCAGGAGGCTGGGCAGCAGGGTGCTAAGTTCAAGTCAGTCTGGACAGTTTACGCCATGATGTTTGGGGGCTGGCCTTCTCAATATAGCAAGGCTTGTCTTTTGGAAGGGATGTCTTAATAAACACAATTTTGGCTGAGCAAAATATTTCCGGAAGCATTAAGTCTGATGACTTCTTTTTTTGAGTAGGCGGAGTCAAAAACATGAAATTTGTTTCAAGTGGGAAATTACAGACTCCAACAAGTCATGTACTAATAGGTACATGCTGTGATTTGGATGTGATTCTAGTGCATATCCCAATGGTTCAGGTTGTGAAATTTAATCTCCATCATGAAGTCAGAAATTCAATCTAGGATGTTTAGAGATCAGTACTTTAGGAAGTGATTAGGATTAAAAATAAGGGCTTCGTGACTGAATCCTGATGGCTTCTAAGAAGGTGCAGAAACGAGGACAGACAGATGGATGAACAGACACACACGCCACTCCAATAACCTTTCCTTTATACATAAGTGCCTAAACTATTTTCTTGAAAATTTTCCATGTTAATTATAGGCTCAGTTCAAGGCTATCTTCAGGTACATACTAAATCCAAGACCAACTCGACCACATGGCACCCTGGAGAGAGAAGAGGGGGGAGGAGAAAGAGAAGAACAAGAGCATTCTCTCTCTGCTTTATATATTTTTCTTTGTAACTCAAAACTGCATTGCATTTTCTTATGTAACTCGGAAGAAATGAAAATGCTAATAAAAGTGTTAAATACCTGGCTAGTTGTTCATGTGTTTGTTTTTGGAAACAGGGTCTCACCACATAACCCAAGATAGTCTTGCACTGAAGATCCCCTGCTTCTGTCTCCCTCCAGAGTACCAGTGCTGGGACCACAGGCACATGCCACCATAACCAGCTTGTTAAGTACTCTTGAAAGGAACATGAAGGTCCTTCCTGTTGCCTGTCTCTAAGGGAACATACATAATTTAAAAAAGAAATGAAAACTGTAACCAAATATCAGCCTTTCCAATTTTTCAAGAAAAAGTTTAATGTAAAAAACAAGTAAGAATCATGTTCTGTACCAAAAAAGAAAGCTACAACTTTACCCCAAGTGATCAAAGTCAGTTTGAGACAGCACCGTTAGAAAAAGTGGCCAATAAATTTTCACATTTTAACAACAAAGCAGAGCCAGCAAGATGGCTCAGAGAGTAAGGGAACTTGCTGCCAAGCCTGACAACCCAAGTTCCAGCACTGATCCCACACAGTAGGAGAGCAATGAGTCCTGCAGGAAGTCTTCTGACCTCTCTCACATCATCCCAGTGAGGACGTGTAAAAAATTCTGACCAAAGGTACATATTATTGTCAAAATTAAGAGCCCAAACTAGACCTAAAAGTCTACTTTTTTCACATAAGAAAATGAGATAGTGCTAATTATGCTAAAAGGAAGATAATTTTTCAGGTGCAGTGGTAACTGGATCTTCTGCCTAGCTACTGGAGTAGCCCCTAGTGGCCTGGTAAGGAACAATTTTTTAATTTAGTAAAACTCTGATGAATTCACTTGCAAAATAAACCCTCCTTTTTATGTATAGTGAAAGCAATATTAACACAGATTTTTGAAAATGTTATAATTCTGAGATCAATAAAATTCTTACAAAACAGAAACCTATTTTTACTAAAGTATTGCTTCCAACATTGTTGAGGCCATTTGGAGTCCTGGCCTCCAGCTGCTCTTCTCTGCTAGAGATCTTTACTTTCCTTCTGATGTGAGTTACTAAAAGCTGTGTCAAAGTTGTTTACCAGCTCTGCTTCACAAGCACTTGTTGCCTTGGCCTTGAGGATCAGAGGATAAGGTTTTCACCTGTTGGCCCACCTGACTGTTGGGTATATAAGCCTCCGTGGTGTTACTGAATAAAGGGTTTCTTACCAGTGACTAGAGGTACGTGTCTCTGTCTGTCCGCGTGTCTTTATGTGTTTCAATCTTCAGCCCCTTGCCCAAGGTTTGCAAACTTTATGGTAGCGCACAGAGTGCAGACAGGCGTTGCGCACTGCACAGTATAATCTCTTCAAAGTACTTTTACATAAAAATAAATTTTGAAATTAAAGCCAACTTATTATTTCCCTAGAACAC
Organism: Myodes glareolus; assembly: GCF_982192425.1. Lineage (NCBI taxonomy): Eukaryota > Metazoa > Chordata > Mammalia > Rodentia > Cricetidae > Myodes > Myodes glareolus. The sequence continues at coordinate 67,739,404 of NC_142030.1, forward strand.
ACTTTAAAGAAAATAATTTATTATGAAACTTAAAATATTTCATTGACCCAAAAGTCAACAACTCAATTATGAATACTGAGCAAGATGTTTTTCAAAAAGCCAGAAGTTGCCAAAACTACTCATAGGGGCTTAGAAATTATTTGTTCATATACCATATTATTCATGTTAATGTAGACTACAAAGAATAACTAAAAACCAGTTTTTGTCTGTTTTGTTGAGACCTCAAGTTTACAATGATCCTCCTGACTCTTTTCAATCCTGGGATTGCAGGTCAGCACCAACAACGATGTCCATGGTTGAAAAACAATTTAAAGACATTGTTAACAGCTTTATTAAAAAAGGGGGGGGGGGGAAGTACCTACTCACTTCCACAATGGAGTACTACACAGCAGAAAAAAGTAACGACATCTTGAAATTTGCAGGCAAATGGATGGATCTAGAAAACATCATATTGAGTAAGGTAACCCAGACCCAGAAGACAAACAACATATTTGGATTTTAAACTCACTCATAAGTGGGTTTTAAACATAAAGCAAAGAAAACCAGCCTATAAATCACAATCCCAGAGAACTTAGACAACAAAGAGAACCCTAAGAGAGACATACATGGATCTAATCTACATGGGAAGTAGAAAAAGACAAGATCTCCTGAGTAAATTGGGAGCATGGGGACCATGGGAGAGGGTTGAAGGGGAGGGGAGAGGATAGGAGGGGAGAAGAGAAAAATGTAGAGCTCAATAAAAATCAATAAAAAAAAAAAAGGTACCTTCTTGTGATAGCTAGTCTTGGTTGTCAACTTGAGTACATCTGGAATTTAACAAAAAACCAAAGCATCTATGTACACCTAAGGGATTAGTATTGATTGAACCATTTGAGGTGAGAAGATCCACCCTAAACCTGGATCTTTTGTGGTGGAAAGACTCACCCTAAATCTAGGCCACACCTTCTCAAGCTGGTCGCACATAAAAGGGGGGAAAAAAGCTTTTGCTTTTTGCCTGCTAGCCCTCACTCTACCGGGCAAGCTCACCTGTCCTGCTCCTGAGGCATTCGAGCCTACTTCTGGTTCTAATGTCTACTGAAGACCAGCTGAGAGACATCCAGCCTTGTGGCCTGAACAACTACTGGATGGACTTTCCATCGGGAGACAGCATCTGTCTGACTAGCTAGACTACAGACTGTAAGTCACTCTAAGAAATTCCCTTTATATACACATAGATTCATTTTGTCAATTCCATTCCTTGAGAAAACCTTAATACACTCTGTTGTTGTTGTTCTTGCAAATACGCAATGTGCTGAACTCGCACACCAAGTTTTCTCCACAGGAGACAGAGAAAATGTCACCTTTCCTCATCCGTGTTGTCTAAAGCACTTCTATCCCTTTCCTGTGGCCTAATGTAACTCTTACCTTCAAATCTTAGCTAAAATCAGCAAATCCCCTGAAGTACACCCCCCTCGTACTGTCTCTCATACTGCCTGCCATGTGGCTGTCTTTTCTTGATTTATTTATATAATGGCAGTCACAGGGCTCTTCTAAAGAGCTCTATTATCTTCCACATTATTATAAAGAACAATGAAATGTTTTAGTCATCTGGTTTAGAATAATGTCAGACACATTATTAGTATTAGCTCCATCAAACCTATTAGATTATAAAATAAAATTTTTTATTAGAATTTTCTTTAAAGAAACATCTTCAGTGTATGGTGGTACACACCCATGGACAGTCCAGCACTTTCTCTAAAGAAACATCTTAGCAGAGTATGATGATGTACACCCATGGTCATCCCAGCACATGAGAGGTAGAAAGAAGATCAAAGTTCCAGGTCAGCCTTGGCTGTTCAGTAAGTCTGAAACCAGACTGGGCTATTTAAGATTTTATCTCCCAAAAGAAAAAAGAAACATTTTTTTTTTCAGTGCTGGTCATCAAACCCAGGGCCTGACACATACCAAATGAGCAAAGCACTCTACCACTGAACTACATCCCCTCAGACAAACTCTTTGATATTTCTTTCAGGAAGGGAAGGTTAGTTCCCTCTCTGGGTAGAAATAGAAACTTGTTCCTAACACATAGAGTAAGATGGAAATAAAGCTGTGTGCCTCTACCCACTTCACAAAAGGCTATGTGGTACTCTATTCTCTCTCTGAGGAAAACTGGCATCAGTGTGAAGATGCTCCAGAGAGGTCCATGCAACAGGAACTGAGGCTTCCGCTGGTCACGGTGATGTGTGCAGTCCAGACAAGTCTTCAGAAGACCGGCCCTCAAGCCAGCAGCTTAACAGCCACAACAGCCAAGCTAAGTTGCTCTCACATTTCTGGCACTCCAAGAACTTCTGAGATAATAAATCTTGGTTGTTTTAAAGGTAAACTTGGAGTAACTGGATATTCAGGAATGAATATAAGTAATACATTGAGTTTAATGTGCTTGATTATTATTACAAAAGAGGAATGACAGGGAAGCAAACAAAAGAACATCGGCAACTAAGTTCACAACTCAAAAACAAAATGGCAAACAGCTTGATCTAAAAATAAGCAAAGGACTTGAAAATTTCCTCAAGAAAGTTATACAAATGGTCGGCATCACTAGTCATTAGGAAAAAGCACATCAAAGCTATACCGAGACCCTACCTCATGTCTATGAGCTATGGTTACTATTTTAAAAAAAAAATAGGATTTTGTTTGTTTTTGAGACAGGGTTTCTCTGTGTAGTTCTGACTGTCGTGGAACTTGATCTGTAGATCAGGCTGACCTCGAACTCAAATACACCTGCCTCTGCCTCCCAAGTGCTAGGATTAAAAGTACACCACCACTGATTGGAAAAAAAAAATTAACCATAATAAAAAATTTGTGGAGAAATTAAAATCCTTATGTACTTACTATTGGAGGGTGTGGTGGTCTGAAGAAGAAGTGCCCTCCATATCTGAACACTGATCCCCAGATGGTAGCACTGTTTGGGGAAGAAAGTTATACAAGTGGGGTGATCGCTGAAGTATTCATAGCCTCACCCTCCTTTCAGTTTTGTTTCATGCCGGTGGCTGAGGATGGGATCGCTCAGCGTCCTGCTTCTGCCACCTGCTGCCAGGCCGCCCTGCCACAACAAACTCTTGGCTCTCCAGAACTGGAAGCAAAAAAAAACTCTCTTTCTTCAGTAAGACATTTTTGGTCAGGATGCTTTATCGCAGCAACAGAACAGTAACTAACACAGGGCAGCATAATGTCTTTTCCATTGTGAAAAACAGCCTGACCCAAAGCAACCAGAGAGGAAAGGGTTTATTTTACTTTGGCTTACAGCATGTATTGGCTACTTTCTGTTGCTGTGGTAGACATCACGACCCAGCAACTCAGACACAGAAGGGTTTACTGGGCTTACAGTTCCAGAGGGAGTTGAGGCAGCCGGCATGGTGTCAGGAGAACTCATTTTGAAGCACAAGGACAAAGCAGAAAGAGAAAACTTGGAGGAGACAGTCTTTAAAGCCTCAAAGCCCTCCAGTGATACACTCCCTCAACAAGGCCGCACCAGCTAACTGTCCCCAAACAGCAGCACCACCTGGGGACCAAATGTTCAAATACCTGCATCTATGAGGCATATTCTCAGTCCTACCACCACACAGTGGGAATGTAAACTGGTGTAATCACTATAGAAACAGTATGGTGGTTCTTCAAATTCAGAATTACCATATGATTCAACAATTTCATGTCTGGATGAATGAAAAGCCAAATAAAATGAAAAGTACTTATATCTGTAGCTGGGTATAGAGGATACAGAGATGCACACTATATGCTCAGCACTTAAGATATACAAACAACAGAATAAGGAGATCAAGGTTAATCTCAACTACATAATTCAAGGCTTGCCTGGGCTAGAAGAGAGCCTGTCTTTGGGGAAAGAAAAAAAAAGAGGCATTTGTAAATTTATATGTATGTATGTATGTATGAGCATTATTTACATGAATTCTCAGAAGGTGAAGGTAATCCAAGTGGTCCATGGACAGAGAGCTGGAAAGAATGTGATACAAACTTACAATGAAATACCATTCACCCTTAAATGTAAGACACCTGCAGGCCAGTGAGACGGCTCAGCAGGTAAGCATGCCTACCACCAAGACTAACAGCCCAGGTTCAATCCCTGGAACCCACAGGGCAGAAGGAGAAAACCAACTCCTTCAAGTTATTCTCTTAACTCCACATGTATACCATGTTCATGAGTGGGCACCTACAGACACACATATACACAAAATAAAATGTAATTTAAAAAAAAATCTTAAAGATACCCAGGATAGTCAAATTCACAGAGACAAAAAGAAAAATATAGCGGTTGCTAGGGGCTTGGGAGATGAGAAAATTAGGAGTTAATGTTTAACAGATTCAAGTTTGGATCTGGGAAGATAAAAGAGTTCAGGAGAAGCTGGGCAGCAGTGGTGCACACCTTTAATCCAAGCACTAAGGAGGCAGAGGCAGGTAGATCTCTGAGTTTGATAACAATCTCATCTACAAAGTGGTTCTGGGACAGCCAGGGCTAAACAGAGAAACCCTGCCTTGGGGGGTCGGGGGAAATAGTTCTGGAGAGAAATGGTAGTAACTGTCATACAATAAAAATATACTCAATGTCATCGATCTGTACGCTTAGAAGTTTTTAAATATACATTTCTTGTATCTCTACAGTATTTTGCCACAACAAAAAAGACAAAAAAGATTATTAAAGGAGTCAAAGAGAAAGAACTAAAGAAATGAAAATAGTACTGAAATTAGAGGTTCAATGGATTAAATTGTAGATCAGATCAGTAAAAAAAAAAGCACTTTGATGAAATAAAACATTGCACAGTACTACAAAAAAAAAAAAAGCCCTACAGAACAGAGGCTAAGTGACACAAGAACAAAAGAAAAAGTCCAAAATATGCCAAAATAACATCCAAGGAGAGACTAGTAAAATGAGAAGGCAGTATTTGAGGAGATAATTGCTGACTTTTCCAAAACTGCCCTAGTTTCAGGAAGCACAAAAGATCATGCTAGTAGGACAAATACTAGGAAATCTAGTTACGATGCAGTGGAAATGCGAGACATCAAAGACAAAGCAACTTATAAAAGCCACCAGATGAAAATGACAGGTTGTCTGCAGGAAGTCAATTACACTGACAGTTACTTTCTCAATAGCAACAATAGAACCCAGGAGATAGTAAATTCACCAAAAGGCAAAATCAAAGACCAGTCACTGAAGCCCACTACAATTTTGATGGTCTTTCTGTTCACATCAAATATAAATTTGCTAGGTATGATGGTGTATGCCTGGAATCCCAAGACTCTGGAGATCAAGGACAGAGAACCATTTGAGCTGAGGAACTCAAGAGCAGCCTGGGCAACATGGCTATCTTCAAACATTCACACAGGGCTGGATAAAGAAAGACTCAGTGACTTCAGTTCCCAGCACCTCTATCAAGCAATCCACAAATGCCTGTAACTCTGGCACCAGGAATCCAATGCCCTCTTCTGGTTGCTTTGGGCACCCACATAAACATGTACCTATACACACACACCCCATGCCCCAAACCACATGGCACTAACTCTTTTTCTGTCCTATAGACCAAACCCAGAACCCAGCACCTTATGCATGCTAGGCCTCCTAGCCCCATAGTGGTCTCTTTTTTCCCCATGTTTGACTGAGTTTATTATAGACAAAGTAACAGAGTTTGGGGCTAGAAAAAGAGAAGAGATTGGATATATATAATTGGATATAGAATTAATGTGGGCCTTCTATCCACAGGCCTTAGGAGCCCATGGATCTGCCTAGTTCTTTCACATCGAGAAGTTAATCTTTCAAGCCATTTCCATGTTGGAGATCCCCTGGCATGTTTCACAGCTCTCCCACTGGCAGTGGTGGTAAAACTTCTTTCTCACAGTAACGTCACTGCTTTATGACTTCTATAAGCCCATCAGTGGTGAGAATCCTGCCCAGGTCCTATATGCACCTCCCATGTGTCCTCCTGAACCATCACAGTTCTGGCAATGAACTCCAGATTTAGACATGGCCTTGTACTCAGTTCTTCAGGACCTATAGAATTCTGCCTCAGCACTTGGACTCTAGAATCTAGAAATCTTTTAGTTTGTTTTCATTTCTGAGACAAGTCTCATTAGATAGCCCAGGTTGTCTTGGAACTCTTCATAAAAATCCACCTGCCTCTGTCTCCCAAGTGCTAGAGTTAAAGGTGTCCACCACTCTGCCCAGCTTCCTAAAGTGAAGTCTTAACTGGATGGGTATGTTACAACTAAATAACCAGGGAGAAGTGTTTTTCATCTAGAGTACACCTGCTTGGTTCAATGCTCGTGTGTGTATGTGTGTGTGTTTTGTAAGTGATTTTGATATATTTCAATTAAGGAAAGAAGGTAAAGGCAGAGAGTGAATATATAATAAAATAGCCAAGCACTGGGACCTGGGCTGTTCTTACAACCTTCCTATTCTCTTCAGCCACTGAAAACACACACACACACACACACACACACACACACACACACGTTATCAACCCATGCAGGTACTATTCATAGTTTCTACTACTCAGTGCCATCCACATTTCAGTGCTCTGAATCATTTAGTGCCTCCAAGTTCTCCATCTACAGCTTTGTATTTCTATGAATTAACAAGACACCAAGAGACTCAAAGTCTTTAAACCATGTATAGTAAGCTCACTCCTGTAATCCCAATACTCAGGAGGCTGAAGCAAGAGGACTGTTGGAGTCTGAGGCTAACTTGTGCTACATAAGAGGGTTTGTGCTTGTTTGTTTCTTTGGAGACAGGATCTCACTATGTAGCTCTGGCTGTCCTGAACTCACTATTTAAACCAACTGGCCTCAAACTCAGAGATCTGCCTGCCTCTGCCTCTCAAGCCCAGTCTACATGTGGGTTCTAAGGAAGCCTGGGCTATAGAGGATCCTATTTCGAAAAGAAAAAGGCAAATACTGACCCTTTATCAGAAATTTCATACCCACAATTAAAGAGTATTTAGGTTTTCTGGTTTATTTTTGTCCCCCTCAGTTCCTCTTCAGAACTGAACTTACTTTAGCTTTACTTATTCTACCTACTACAATATTTGGGGACAGTAAGAAACAAATGGCAACTATTCACTGGGTACTTCCACATAGAAGCTTTATAGAATCATAGTAGGTTCCAGCTGGAAACACATCCCAACTGCTGTTGTGTCAAGAGTCCCCAAAACCACCTCCTAGCTTCAAGACTCAGAAAGACTTAAGAGATCTCAGCACATACCTGTAGTCACACTGACTCCTAGCATCGAGATCTAACCAAATAAGCTAACCAACCAGGTGGAGAGCTTGTTACAGCAAAATACAAAGCACAATCATCACAGGCAATAAGGCACACTACAGTTTAGAAAACACTCTTCCAAAAGTTGTTCTTCACTGCTAAGTATGTAGTTCATACTTGATCAAATGTTGTCTCCCAAGCAAGCTCTGTTTCTACTGGGAGGTGGTAACATAAACACCCTCCGCCTACTCTCTATCAACTTCAAACTCCCAGAAAGAATGTAGATGCCCAGTGCTAACCACTCTGTACAGATCGGCAGACCGAGTCACTCTTTTCAGACCTGAACGCTCCAAACACCCAAGCTCCCAGATAGACAAGTGCCAACACTGAAAACAGGCTTTTCTAAAGCTTTTGGTCCAACTGAGATGCTCCCTTTGGAAATAACATGGGAGTTTTGTTATGCTTTTTGTGATCCTTATTTTCTGTCCAAAATAAACCCCCACAAATAGTAAGTGCGCATGAGGCCCTCAGTTCAATCCCCAGTACCATCACAAAACAAAAGCCCAATGCAAAAACTCATTACTATCACCATTTTTAATTACAATTTCCATTACCGAGATTTTCATAACAATCTATTTACATTCAACTTTTTTGTTTGTTTTTTGTTTTTTTGAGACAGGGTTTCTCTGTAGCTTTGGAGACTGTGCTGGAACTCACTTTGTAGACCAGACTGGCCTCAAACTCACAGAGATCCACCTGCCTCTGCCTCCCGAGTGCTGGGATTAAAGGCATGTGCCACAATTGCCTGTTACATAAACGTACTAGATACACTATGAAATTACCTATAATGAAGCAAGAAATCTTCAACAACTTAAGATGGTAAAATTTTAATCTTTGGACTGGAGAGATGGCTCAGAGGTAAAGAGCACTGGCTGCTCTTCCAGAGGTCCTGAGTTCAATTCCCAGCAACCACATGGTGGCTCACAACCATCTGTAATACGATCTGGTGTCCACTTCTGTACTGCAGGATACATGCAGAAAGAACTCTGTATACATAATAAATAAAAATTTAAAAATAAAATAAAATTTTAATCTTTATTCATTAAGAGAAACATCATTTAATACAATTTAATAAATATTATTTACATCATAAAAGTAAAGATAAAGGATGTGCCCTATTTCAAGATCTCTGCTTCTTGTTGGTTGACACAGACACTTACAAACCATCAAACAACACTGCGAAGTTCTAGTCCTCTACAAATCACCAGCCAAGAGCTAGGCAGGAAGCCCACACTTCCTTGAAAGAAATCAAGCTCATGACATTTTTAAGGAATACAGCATTACCTTGCAGTCTTCCTCCACACTGTTTTCAATACTTAACAATGCCTTATTTAGACTAAGTATGTTCTGTTCAAAGGGTCACATAAGAAAACTAACATCACAAGGATAATTCGCTTAAATAAAAAGATCTAAGGGAAATGTGGAAGATGACCTAGCAGTTAAGAACTCTTGAGGGCCTGAGTTCAGTTCCCAGCATGTATGCTTGTCAGCTTACAACTGCTTGTAAATTTAGCTCCAAGGGACCTGACACACTCTCTGGGCCTCTAAGAGCATTCCACACATGTAGTACGTGCGCACACTCACACACAGACACCCCACATACACGTAAATAAAAATAAACCTAAAAGGGGAGGCAGAGTTAAGCTATCAGATCTGGGTGTGAAGTCCTCGTCCCTTCACTTGGGTAGGGCAGGAGGGTCTCTGGGAGTTCAAGGCCAACCTGAGTTACAGTTAGTTCCAGGCTGGTCTAAAATACAGAGTGAGATGACAGAGGTAGGGACAAAGGCAGGAAGGCAGGTCAGACAGGTGGCACCTACCTATAATCCAGCACTTGGGAGCTACAGGCAGGCCCATCAGGAGTTCAAGGTCATCTTTGACAATATAGCAAGTTCAAGGTTAAAGTTGCTGGTCAGTGTGGTGGCACACACCTTTAATCCCAGCACTCAGGGAGGCAGGATCTCTTTGAGTTTGAGGCCAACCTGGTTTACAAGAGTGAGTTCCAGGACAGCTAGGGCTAGAGAGAGAAATCCAGACTCATGAATTAATGAATGAAGGACTGCAAAGGGCCAGTGAAATGGCTCAGTGCTTGCTATGAAGCTTAATGAGTTAAGAGTCCCAGGATCCGCATGGTGGAAGGTGAAAACTGACCCCTCAAGATGCCATGGTCTCTGTATCTACCTACATATGCACAACCCATTCACATCCATATATAAATTAATGCATTGCTATAAAGTGTAAGGGTCATGCCTATAATCTCAGCACTTAGAAAATAGAAGCAGGAGGATGAGGAATTCAAAGTCAACCAAATGGCTACACATAAAACTTTAAGACCAGTCTATGCTACACAAAACCCTGTTTAAAAAAAATGGGGGGAAGAAGAAAAGTAACAGGACTGAGGCCGTTGCTAAGTGGAAAACAAGATGGTGTATAAAAAGCTTTGTGTTTGATTTCCAATACTATCAATTTTTAAAAGTTTTCATTACATTTATTTATTAAATGTGCCCACACAACTTTGCATTCTGTGTACAAGTGCATTTCATGGCACACCTGTGGAGGTCAAAGGACAACTGGGAAAGTTGGTTCTTTCCTTCTATAATGTAGGTTATAGGGATTGAATTTAGGTCATCAGGCTTGGTGGCAAGTTATCTTTGTCTGTTGAGCTAATATAAATTAAGGGTATGGGTAGGGGACAAATTGCCAAACAGTGTATGTATTTCCACTGGTCTGATGTGGGGGGAGAAGAGGGCACCACACAAGCGAGATGACTCAGGAGAAAGGTACCTGCCACCAAGCTGAGAACCTGTGTTTGACCTCCAGAATCCATGTCCTCAAAATATCAATACCTGACCTCCACACACGAGCCATGGCACACACGTGCCCACACATTTACATACAGTCACTTATACAACAATAAATATAAAAATACTACAAATAAATAATGAACAGAGGAGGTGCCAGTGGCTATATATGCATACATACATATATATGCATGTGTGTGTATGTATATATAATTTACCTCTGGACATGCAAGAGATTGATGCTGAGTGTTGCCACAATAACACAGCTGGGAGGAGATGCAGAAAGACCTGTCATACCTTCTGAATTCAGATGGCTGAAATCACTGACCGTTCAGTAGATAAATTATTTACAGCTTAAAAGAAAGACCAGCCATTCAGCAGCAGGGATAAGACAAAAGAATATTTTAAGAGTTAGGATAAGGAAAACCTGAGAGGTCATTATACACTACAGACAAGCCAAAACCATGAAAGCCAGCTTGAGGAAAGTACACCTGACAGATGCACAGAGCAAAAACAATGCCAAAACCCCAAAAGCCCACAATGGGAAAGGCAAGCGTGTCAGTGCATAGTTTCCACCAGCCTTGCTATAGTGACTCCTGCCCACCACATGCCCACCACACCACTTAGAGCATTTCCCCCAACACCTCTGTGCTTAGCTCCACTGCTCTCCATTTCTTCTCTAGCTAGCTACATGAGAGAAGTATTTTTAGGATCATTTTAAAATATACTTTGGGAAGTGAGTGAGGGTGAGGCAGGGTCCTGTAGTCAAAGCTAGCCTTGAATTCACTGTACAACCAAGGACAACCTTAAACTTCTGATCATCCCACCTCTATCTCCCAAGTGCTGGTACCCAGTTTCTTTGTAAGAGAAGAATAAGTGAAGTACTGAACAAACACACCAATCAAAAAACTGATTTGTAATAAAATAAAGCTATATATTATCCTTAGGTATACATCCAGAAACATGGAAATTCAGCCAAGGAAGAGCATATATCATATGTTAATTATCTCAAAATTATCTTAGCCTTAACATTTTTCAGACTGTTTTTAGGAGCTCTCGTAAAGTGCTTCAACCAAAAAAACAAAACAAAACAAAACAAAAAACCAAGAAACCAACAACAACAAAAGAAGAGAAACCAGAACTGTAGTAATTCAATAGTAGAGCATTTGCCTGGCATATATGAGGCCCTACATTCAATCTCAGTACTACACACACACATAAATAAGACTTAATGTAATTTTTCAAAAGTTGTAAGTACTCACAAATATCACCTTCTGAGTACCACATACCACACACACTCCAGAAATTTTGCACATAATAATAATTTAATCCACACAACAACTTCATCAGGTAGATACTACCAACAATACTATTATAGATGAGGAAAGAGAAAAATAATTTGCCTAGAGCATATGACTTCTAATGTCTCTGTCTATCTCTCTCTCTCTCTCTCTTTGGTTTTTGGACAGGGTTTCTTTTTTGGGTGGTCCTGGCTGTCCTGGAACCCACTCTGTCTCTTAAGGTTCTAAATTTGTTGATACTTAAGTCAAGCTACCAGAAGCAGGCATATTTTTGTGAGTTCAAAAGCAGCCTGATCTATATAGCAAGCTCCAGGCCAGCCAAGGCTACACAGTAAGACCCTATTTAAACAAAACAACAACAACAAAAAAAAAACCCTTACAGCTCTATGCTATAATTACAAGGATCCACCACAAAAAACCTCAAAAGCCTTATAAATGTAAGTATAAACTGGATATAGAGGTGTAGGTCTCTAATCTCAACATTTGAGAAGCAGAGGCAGAGGTCAGGGGATTAGAAGGTCAAGGCCAGCCTTCAGCCTTGAAGTGTAGTGAAGCCAAAAACAAAACAAACAAAAAAAGAAAAACCAAGGGGGCGAGGGAAGAGCATTCAATGAAGGGCTTGCCAAGCAATCATGAAGACCCAAGTCTGACTCCAGTGTCTGGTCAGCCCAGGCAGCACACACCAGCACTTGGAAGGCAGAAACAGAAAGATCCTTGGGGTTTGCTGACCAGCAAGTCTAGCCAAATCTAGGAGCTCCAAGTTCAGTGAGAGACCCTGTCTCAAAATATAAAGTGAAGGAGTTGGAGGCTTAGCCCAGTGCTAGAACACTTGCCTCCCAAGAACACATATGCACATACATATACATACAAAAAAAGGCAAATGCATGCAAAAGCAAATGACAATAAAAAGAATTTTAAGGTTAAAAGATCTGTTTAAAGTTAGAAACGCCATTTTGTTAAGTGTCACCCATCATCCCTTCCTTCACTGGGGACTGAGTGTGGGGCTTCAGCTCAAAGTCTCAGTGCCCGTGCAGTGTGGAGACTCACTATGCAGCCCAGACAGGCTTTAAACTCTGGCTTTCCTGCCTAAACCTCCAGAATAGAGGGAATTACAGGTCTGTACCAACTATTTTTATCTCAAACTGTTCAAAAGAAACATATTTCTTGATAGTAATTATCTACGCTTATTTTACTAATAATTCTTTTAACATAAGTCTAAAAATATGAGAAAGGTCCAACACAATTTCTGCAAAGTAGTACCAAATGAACTAATCCATTATATTTATTAACCTTCAATAAATAATACACTACATTTTCCCCTTCTCTGTTATCATAAAGGCTTTTTAGAACATAGAGAAAAGCAGGTACATGCACCACCCCCGGGACAGTAGAGAACTGGAGAATACAAAAAAAAAAAAAAGTAAAAGTCAAGCTGCTAAGGGCTGGGAATCTGGCTTAGCTGGTAGATAACTGCAGATGCACAGAGCCTTACCTCTACACCCAGACTAAACACAACCATCTGTTTGCAAAAACTGGTAAGGAGGACCAGAAATTCAAGGTCATTCTTGGCCACATACTGAGTTTTAGGTTGGCCTAGGCTACAGAAGAATCTGTCCCTTTTGGGGGTTGGGGTCTTAAACCAATGGCAGAAAACAATCTCTCTAAGTGAAATAGCCTCATGTGTAAAACCAGAGGACGTACAACTCCCTAAGTTTCTCTTACTGGTCTGCCTTTTGTTACAATGATTTCAGCCAAGAACAGAGTTAAGAGTGAGGAAAAGACTATTTCCTTCCTCTGCATCTAGTAACAGGCTATGGGGGCATCATCAACTTTCAACTCCCCAAATATCAGTTCGCCTGTCTGCAAATCAACTTTATTGAAATCACATTATTTAAGGTTTCTTCCAGCTCTAAATTTCTATGCCTCTGTTGAAGAATCAAACTCACAAATTTCTTCTTAAAAAACATCTAATTCCTTCAAAAAATATATATATACACACACACACACACATACATACATACACACACATACTACTTGCTCTCAGGAAAAAGAAAAACAAACTAGAAGGAAATTTGGAGAAATCCAGAAATTCAGCGAAATGACCCAAAATGGCAAGCTCTATAAATAAAATCTAGTCAAAGACTTTAAGTAATAAGAAAGCACATTAGAGCTGCTGAGATGGCTTAGCAGATAAGAGTGCTTGCTGCCAAGTCTCAACCTGATACATGGAACCCTCACAGCTAGGATGAAAGAACATGTGTGCTCTGACCTCCACACATGCATCCTAGTTCAAAATAAATAAATGTAATAATAATAAATGTCAGCTACCTACTGGTCTCCTAAACCACTTTTTAAAAAATGAAATAAGAGCACATTAAATACAGGCACCTTATAAGAAAAAATAAGTTTAATAGGAACAATTTGAAAAACTTTTAAAGAGTTGCTACAAAAAAAAAAAAAAAAGGCAAAGACCCCTTCCAAAGCTTCCTGACACCCTCACACCAGTGTAGCTGACAACAAACACATTGCTGGGTCTCAGCAACAGAGAACTGAATATCCACAGGACAGCCAGCACTGCCTGGACACATTTCAGACGTCACAACTGAAAGCAGAGTGCTACTGACAATTGTTTGGTAGAGAAATATACAGTTCAGCCCTCATTACAATCTATCATTTTGTACAAAATTACAGAAATTGAAAAACTCTTAACAGCTGCTGTGATTATGGTGACAGTCCTTGAAACTTAGAGTTGAAATCAAGCAATGAGCATTATATGGACCATCAGAGCACTTTCGGGCTAAAAAATAGGAAGTGTAATGAAATGAATTAGAAAGGAGGATAAAATGAGCAAACAGAAGCTAAAACAAGAAGCAGAAAATAAATACTGGCTGAATTTTTAGCAACCTTCCACTTCCTGTTTCTGGACAGGCCAGTGTACCATGGAAGTTTGCTAGGGACTGCATAAGATGACCCCTATTTCTTATAACTAAAGAGTGCTGCCAACACACACCACCCACAGAGACTGCTGAAGTAGATAGAAGCAATTCTACAGTGTATGGAATAGCTGAGTCCAAGCAAAACAGCAAAGAATTTGATGAAATTTGCTAACTGAAAAACCAACCGTGAAGACATCAATGTGAATTAGTCTATAATATAGACATAAGAAAAGGCAAATGCTATGGAAAACAGAAATAAGCAACTATCCTAAACTTGAAAACAATAAACTCCAAATCTGATATGTATAAAGAGTCCTCCTTAAAACTTTTCCCACAGCTACCACATCAAACCCTTGTGCTTCAAGACGAAGACTTTTAAAGGACAAAAATGAAAAGATGGGCAGAACTATAACTCAGTGATAGGATACTTGCCTAACAGGCACGAGGCTTTGGGTTCATTTTCAGAACTAAAAGAAAAGCCACATACTGCTAAGAAGAAACAAAAAATAAGCAGGGTGTGCTAGCTCATGCCTATAATCCCAGGACAGAGGCAGGAGGATTGCTGAAGTCACCACCAACCTGGGCTACAAGGCGAGACCTTATCAACAAACAAACAAACACCAAATGAATCAAAAAACAAAAACAAACACTAAGTTAAGTGAGTGATCTAGTGGGTGTTGTTAGGCTGGAGAAGAAAACCTACTTGCTCAGGGCTGAAAACGCCTTGACAACCACAGCTCATCACCAAGATGACTCTTCTTTTTGAACATAATTAATAATTTCAAGAAAAAGTCCTGAAATAATTAGGTCAAAGAACTTATAAAAGCATTAAAATTTTTCTAAACAGGGTTAATTATCGAACAAAATAAAACTTTTTTAAAGAAACAAAGTGATATAGAATTGATAAAGTTTTACTTGAAGACTTAAAAGGCTGCTCACTCTAGATGCTAAGGTAGGAGGGTTGGCTAGAGTTCAAGGCCACCCTGAACTACCTGAGTTCAGGTCAGCTAGGGCTACAACATGAAAATGTCTCAAAAAAATATGGTAAAATACAATTACATTAAAAATAGGGCAATTAAGTGGGGAGAAGAATATAAAGAGAATAAAAGCAGATTTGAAATACTTTTTTTAGACCCATCAACAACTTCAAAGAATGCTTCGGTTTGTTCAAAGCACACTCACGGACTATAAATTATGTACTATAAAATGGCAAATATCATATATTATTACTGTCTGAAGACATATGCATGAAAATGTCAGGGTAAAATCTATTTATTTGTATGCTAGTCAAAACGTTAATTAATAATAATAATAGCCAGGCGGTGGTGGCGCAAGACTTTAATCCCAGCACTCGGGAGTCAGAGGCAGGTGGATCTCTATAAATCCAAGGCCAGCCTGGTCTACAAAGCCAGAGCTAACACAGAGAAACACTATTTCAAATAATAATAACAATAACAATAGTGATGATAATAATATAATAATAAATGGTTGTCTACTGTGTGCCTACAGATCTGGGCTGGAAAGATAGGTAAGAGCACCAGCTGCTCTTCCAGAGGACTCAGTTCAATTCCTAGCACCCACATTGTATTTCAAACCTGTCTGCCACTCCAGTGCCTCTTTTGGTCAATGTGGGCACTTCACACATGTGGTACACAGACATACATGTAGGCAAAATACCCAGAAACATAAAATTATTTTTTTAAAGTTTTAAATAAATCTTAAACTTGTTTTTTTTAATTTATTTTTTTATTAAAAATTTCCACCTCCTCCCCTCCTCCCATTTCCCTCCCTCTCCCCCCACTCCCCCTCCTCCTCCAGTCCAAAGAGCAGTCAGGGTTCCCTGCCCTGTGGGAAGTCCAAGGTCCTCCCCCCCCTCCATCCAGGTCTAGGAAGGTGCAAACAAACTAGGCTCCCACATAGCCAGTACATGCGGTAGAATCAAAACCCAGTGCCATTGCCCTTGGCTTTTCAGTCAGCCCTCATTGTCAGCCACGTTCAGAGAGTCCGGTTTGACCGACCACATGCTCCATCAGTCCCATCCCAGCTGGCCTAGGTGAGCTCCCATTAGATCAGTCCCACCGTCTCAGTGGGTGGACACACCCCTCGCGGTCATGACTTCTTTGCTCATGTTCTCCTTCCTTCAGCTCCTCATTTGGACCTAGGGAGCTCTTAAACTTATTTTTTTAAGACAGGGTTTCTCTATATAGTCTTAGCTGTCCAGAAACTATGTAGAACAGGCTGGTCTCTGCCTCCCTAGTGCTGGGATTAAAGGCATGTGCCACCACGCCCAGCTACTTGCTGACTACTGTACAAGCTCCTCTGTGGTACATTAGTTTTCTACATTTAGGTATCTTTGTACATGAAATGCAATCTTTAACTCAATCAAAGAGTTACTGTAATAAAAAAGCTTTGAGCATCAAACTTTTTATAAATAAAGACAGATGGGTGATACAAACAATGTATTGTTAGTTTTTATAGAATATTTTCTTATAATTACCTGGAACCAGAAAATACTAAGTGGCAAGCTTGAGTTTTAACTCAGTAGTATTTCTTCAGTTTGTTATAATTAGCATAGAAGGAAGGGTAGACTATAAAAATACACGTATATACTGTCTATTAAGCTACCTTTGACCGTGACCACATCAACTGAAAGATTTCTAGGCCAGTCCTCTCCTAGGACAGTAAACCAGGGAATACAAATGGCCTGAGCCTACTGAGCTGTGTTACGCTGGTGAAAACCCAACACTGGCAGAGCTCACAGTGGAGAAGCCAGCAAATCACCGCACACTCAGCATATTTACGAGAAGCAAAATGAAGCCAGAGCTCAATGTAGTTATTGTTTCTTTAAGGAATCCAAAATTTGGGATGCTGTTATATTAAATGTATATTCATCTATGCTTTTATTTGATTGGAAGTTTGACTGAAAAGCAATACTGAAACAACTTTCTAATCTGTATGATATTCTCAGAGTACACATGCAACCCAAAACACCAGAGCTTACTAGCAAAGAATTACTGCAAACACAGACACACACACACACACACACACAAATCTCACTTTTACGCTCAAAAGTTTTGAACATGTTGTTGTTGTTGTTTTAAAGACTGGTGGTGGTGGCTAGAGAGATCGATCGCTCAGGGTCAGGAGCAGATGCTTCTCAAGAACACCTGAGTCTGGCTTCCAGCAGATGGTCCATAAGTGTCTGCAACTCTGGCTGCAGGAGATCCGAAGCCTCTGTCTCCATAGACACCTGCACTAATGTGCACATACCCACGCACAGACACATACACATAAAGGACAAAAATAAATATTTTCACTGGGCAAGGTGGTGCATTCCTTTAATTCCAGCACTCAGAGACAGGCAAGAGGATCTCTCAGCTGGAGGCCAGGCCAGGGCAGGATCCTCTAACTTCTTAAATAAAGAAGTTCACTAACAGCTATCTGAGCATTGACAGCTTTTGAAAAACAGTTCTGTCTAAATTATACCTAAAAATTCTCTTAGAGTCATTAACATGTGCAATTAGTAAGTATAGACTACATTAATACAGAAAGAGAGAAAATCCTCCGGGCTGGCAAGATCACTACGCAGCTAAAAGTTCCTGCAGAACAGGCCTGACATATTATCTGGAAATAAAAAGGTTCTTATAAATTGTACAGTGCAGCAAAAATAAAACTAGAGAGATACTTCAGGCAGCCAATATAAATTCTAATACTAGATCATTGAAGCGCTTCAATTATATAGTCTAGTGTTGCAAATACAAAATAATGCCCTCCTCCAGATAGCTATATTTATGCTAAGACAAAAAATGCTACCACAGATAATCTTCCCTATCTGGATATTCTGATGTCATGGTAAAAACAGCTACCTACAGTTTTCTTTTTGTTGTCTTTTTTTTCCAACATGTCTGTGTGTTTGTGCTGCATGAATGTGTATGAGGGTGAGCTCACCCATATGGGCCCACATGGAGGCCAGAGATTGACATGAGGATGTTTTTCTTCAATCTTTTTTCACCTTATTTTTTGAGACAAGGTCTTTCAGTGAACTGGAAGCTCACCATTTCAGCTAGAACAGTCAGTGAGCCCTTAGACTCCACCTGAGTCATCTCTTCAACCTCACCTACCAAGTTCTATCAAGTAAAATTGTTACTTGTCAGTTTAAAATGTTTAAACTAACACTATTACAGAAATATATAAAAGGAAGTATATGTGTGTGATTTAAACAAGAACACCTACTCAGTTCAGGTTCTAGCAAAGGACACAAAGAGTGGTGGGAGGAATGAGAGGGCCCCTGTTGGTTCCTATGTTTGAATCTTTGTTCCCCAGTCCGGGGACTGTCTGGGAAGGATTAGAGAAGGTGTGGTCTTGTTAGAGGAGGTGCGTCACTGGAGGAGGGTTTTGAGGATTCAAAGGACTAGAGGCATTCCCAATGTGCTCTCTTTGACTGATGGCTGGGGATGTAAGCTCTTGGCTGTCCCTTCTGTTCAGTAGTTCTGAATCATTTACTCTACTAATAGAGGACCTGGGTGGTATTTTACACTCTTCTACATTCATAATTTTCAATCCTTAGCCACCTGAGTACTGGAATTACAGGTATATACTATGTCCATCCAAACATTTTTTTAAGTTTTTCTGACCTACATGGTGAGTTGCCTGCCAGTTTGTGATATAGAGTGAGACCCAAACTAAAAAGAAAAACAACAAATATTTAATTCTCCTAACAATTAGTGATTACTGCAAGGCATGGTAATACCTAGAACCCAGCGCTTAGAGGTGGAGGTAGACTAGAGTTCGAGACCAGCCTGCAAGTCCCATGTGGTGGCACACATCTGGAAGCTCAGCATTTGCGAAGTGGAGCAAGAGAAAAGGGAATTCAAGGCCATCCTCAGTTATCAAGTTTTAGGTCATCCTAGGCTACAGGAGACTGTCTTTATAAACAGAGCAATACCAGCCTGGGCTACACATAGAGAATGTTTCCATGGACAAAATGCAGTAAGTGGTCACTACAACAGATCATGCTATCTTTCAGGAATATCATTTTACTTTGGAGTATCTACAACTTATTCTGTAAAGACTTAAAAATGCACTATAGAGCTGGGCAGTGGTGGCTCACACCTTTAATTCCAGCACTTGGGAGGCAAAGGCCAGCCTGGTTTACAGAGAGTTCTAGGATAGCCTGGGCTACAGAAAGAAACCCGGGGGCGGGGGAATACACTATAAATACAAAAAGAAAATTCCAATGATTTAAAATAGTGAGCTTAAAATTTTTTATTACTCAAAACCTTATAATTTAGAGTTTTTTAAATATAATTTTCAGAAAGGAGGTAGGAAGGGAGCAACACTGACTTGACATCTTTTAACTATTGAAAGGTATGCCAGATACTAAAAAGTAGAGTAAGCAGCTAGGCGTGGTGGTTCACACTGGTAATCTCAGCACTAGGCAGACTATGGCGGCAGGAAGAAAGCTCAAGGCCAGCCTACTGTACACAGCAAAACAAACAACAAAAAGACAAATAGAGATTACCAACACAAAACATCAGCTCAACTATAAAGCTTCAATTAAAAAACTGACAAGTCATATAATATCTCATTCTTTCATACCAAAATATGGCCTACTATTTCATTCCTTTTAAATTACATTTCTAAAAACATTTCTGGCAAAGCAAATCATTTTAACAGCTTACTCACAATATTAACAATGAAAAAAATTGTCACTCTTGGATAAAGAAAAAAAAATCATGGGCTCTGATAAACTTTCTAAGATAGATAGATAGATAGATAGATAGAGATATATTATTTACATCTATATATATATTATTTACATTAAAATTTATATAGAGAGCCAGTGAGACAGTTCAGCAAGCAAAATCAATTGCTGTGTAAGCCTGATGACATGAACCCATGAAAGAAGGGAAAGAGTTTCCAAAGATTGTTCTCTAACCTCCATGTACTTCTGCACTCAAACACACATCACATACCCACACACACAATAACAATTTAATAATAATTTAAAAATTATTAGCAAAGTAATAATCTAAAAAATTTACATCTACATGTAAACTCAAGAGTCTATCACACTTTTTTTAGGGTTTCTCTGTAGCTTTGGAGCCTATCCTGGAACTAGCTCTTGTAGACCTGACTGGCCTCAAGTTCACAGAGATCTGCCTGCCTCTGTCTCCAGAGTTCATGGATTAAAAACATGAGCCACCACTGCCCGGCTCTATTATGCTTTTAAGATTTATTTTCCGTAGTAGTAGGGGGCAGGGTGTTTAAAAGTGTTGGAGGAGGCCAGAAGGCATCAGATCATCTGGAGCTGGACTTACAAGCTGATATGAGCCACCTAGACTAGGTTCTAGTCACCAAACTCAGGTCCTCTGTAAGAGCAGCAAGCATTCAACTACTAAGCCATCTCTCCAGCTCTACACCAAACCTTTTAGTTATGGATTTACAAGCTAATAATTCAATAAACTCAAGACAGCAAATTCTTCCCAGTGTTTTGAGATGTAATCTTGCTACACAGCCCTTGCTGGTCTGATACTCACTGCATACGCGCAGGCTGACCTCAAATACACAGCAATTCATCTGCCTCAGCTTCCAAGGGCTGGGATTATAGGCATAGGATAGTGATTTATATACTAGTTCCATGTTGACCGAGATTAGTTTTTCACAACAATGCCAAATGTATACTTGCTATGTAGACCAGGTTGGCCTTAAACTCAGAGCCTCAGCCTCAGTTGTCTGTCTATTTTTAAAACAGCACAAGAGGTTAAAGACAGGACTGGACATGCTGGGCAAGTGCCTGACCACTGAGCAATCTCCCTAGTCCTCTGAAGTACCCATTTTTGTCTCCTTAAGTATAAGCAAAGAATGTCTTCACATTCCTAACCTCAGCCTCCCAGGTGGGACAGTTTATCTTTCGTGGGCACTACTGTTAGAAATGTGGTAGTCTGAATGTAACGGATATATATTGGCTCAGTGGTAGAGTACTGTCTAGTTTGTATGAGACCCTCAGTTCAATCCCCCAGTCTACCATCCCACAAAATTAAAAATACTTACTTTACCTTTATTTCTTCCAGTATTTATTATTTCGACTCTTTTCATACTAGTCTTTGGCTACCATATTCACATCCTATCCATCTGCTTCTAACTTTCAACCTTGCTAATAAAATCATTTATCCCAGTCATAAACCTTGACTTTAACTTTGACACATCCTCATTTTTAATAAGAATAGGAGCTAGAGAGATGGCACAGTGGTTAACAGCACATGCTGCTCTTCCACAGGACCCAGGTTCAATTCCTAACACCCACCTGGCAGCTCACACCTGTCTGTAACTCCAGTTCCAAAGTTTCTGACACCCTCACATAGGCATACACACAGGCAACACCAATGCACATAAAATAAAAAGAATAAGGATGATGACAAGAGGTAAGACACACTGAAATATAGTGAAAATTATATATATATATATGAGAGAGAGAGAGAGAGAGTTTCACTTTAGACGAGGCTGGCGTTGAACTCAAAGAGATCCACCTGTCTCCACCTCCAGGTACTGAAACTACAGTTGTGCACCATCACACTGAATTCCTAATATGTGTAAGGCACTATTCTAAATGCTTTGCATATATTAACTGATAAACTACTGAGTACTCTTATAATTCTTATTTTGCAAATGCTGAGCCCAATATATAATTAGCCCAGGGTCACACAGGAAATAAACAGTCAGATTTCAAATACTGACACAAGGGCCCCAGGGCTCCCACCTTCAACAATGCCAAAGAGAATGCTGAGAATCAAGTCCTTAATCCCAGCACTTGGGAGGCAGAGGCAGATGGATCTCTGAGAGTTCAAAGCTAGCCTGTTCTACAAATCGAGTTCCAAGGCAGCCAGAACTATTACACAGAGAAACCCTGTCTTGGGGGGAGGCGGGGGTTCAAGTCCCTTAAGTTCATGAAGGACTCACATTCAACATTCACAAGGCCCTCAGAGTGCAACAGGTACTCAAAAGCACTCGTACTCACTAAATGAACAAAACTCACAGCCTACACCCACTGCTGCTAATCCACCAACTTTAAGGTCAAGTTCCCAGCGTTATATTTCATACCTGAGTTTATTGATAAAATCTATAAACTACAGCCAATCAATTAAACTGATGAAACTTTTGCCAGAGTTCCCATAATCCAGTCTCTTTCAATTAAAGGTTTTGTTCCTGTTATTTCTCAATTAAGAGTAATTAAATTCAAACTTAAAGGGCAGCTCTTCCACAGACAAACTCAATGATGACAGCTGGGTGCTCACTTCCATAATACCAGCATCTGAGTCTGAGTGAGTAGGGGTTGCAAGTCGGAGGGTGGCCTCCACTAAACAAAGACCCTACACATGTGCATGCTGGCACACCTCTTTAAGGCCATCACTCAGGAGGCAGAAGCAGGCCAATCTCTGTGAGCCTGAAGGGCAACCTGCTCTTCATAGTAAGTTCCAGGCCAGCCAAGGTTGCACAGTTAGGCTCTGTATCACAATTTTACTCTAGTGTCTCCTGACTATTTCATCCACGACATCCCACTGTTTAGCTGTCTTTTGCTTAATCTGCTCTTTTCCAGCTCCACAGGTCCAAATCAAGTGTGGCCTTCAAAACCCTCTTTGTCCATTATTCACAACTTCTTCTTCCTTACAGGCAAAAGAAGGACGGGGTCACCGCTGCCCACTGGACCACACTTAACACAGTAACCCCATAAAGCAAAGCCATATGAATTTCTTCCTGAAAGCAGTTAACCCTGTTCCCAATGTTTCAGCATGTCAATAAACACTTTATGAATAGCCCCCTGCATATAAATTCACATACCTTGTGCTGCACAAGCACATCTTTAATAGTGAGCATATAAAACTTAAAACTCAGATGGCTCCAAATCACCTACCTCCTCCATTAAGAAACAACTCTGGAGCTGGAGTGATGGCTCAGGGGTTAAGAGCACCCACTGCTCTTCCTGAGGAGCTAGGCTCAATCACCAGCACCCACAAGGCAGCTCACCAACCATCCAGTTCAGGAGGAGACCTGATGCCTTCCTGCTGGCCTCTCTGGGCATCAGGTATGCATGCATATGGCACATGGCACACAGACATACATGCAGCAAAACACCCAAACACAAAAATTTTAACCGGTTTTTAAAAATTCAGAAAGGAAAAGGGAAACAAAAGAGTCCAAATTCAGAACTCAGACACAACTCAACCAACAGCTATAAAGCGCTGGGACCTCTTTTTGGCATGCTACCATCTATCGTCACCTCCTCCTTGTGACTAGTTTACACTTCTTAACCTTCCCTCTCCCCAAGCTATGTGTGGGGCAGTGTTTACCCTTTACTTTGCTTCTACATGTATTCTCAGTGAAACTGAACTTTGCTACTTCTCAACCAGCTTATACGGGCCAGTCCTTTCTCTAGAAGTCACATCTACATCAGCAGCCTCTTGAGGGTCTTAGGATATCTTCTGCATTTTCCCCCTTCTCTAGTCTGCCCTCCCTAGGAAAGTTCTCTGAAAAAGGGTCAACAACACTACAGAGGAACAAAAGAATCCACTTGGCCTCAGGGGGAAAAAATAGTAATACTCTTTTCTTTTCTTTTTTTTGCTGCTGCTGCTGCTGCTGAGGCTTGAACTCAGTGCCTCGGTCAAGTTGTGTGCAATGTCACTGATTTACAGAACTCTATACTCAATTTTTCCTACTGCACTCTTTCTTATACTCATTTCTGTTTGTTAACTACATTATTAGAGCATATAATAAAGACACACAAATTAATAGAGTATGTGCCCAAAATTTGTATTTATTAAGAGTTTAGAGACACTGGACCAACAAAACGGCTCAGTAAGTAAGGATACTTGTCTCCAAGCCTGATGATGAATGAGTTCAATACCTGAAACTCACATGGTGGAAGGAGAGAAGGGATTCCCCGAGTTGTCTTCTGAACACTGCATGTACGCGCCCGCACACATACACTCACACACGAAATAAATATAATTTTAAATAGTTTAGAGACAGCTCTTCTGAGGACGCTATGAGACGGCGCAAGTTCCATACGACCTAGAGGACCTATGCATATTATGTACACGCAACTGCGGCTCAAAGAAAACTCACATTCCTATCCAAACGGAAGCCCCAGCCATACCCACCCATCTAACAACCCTGCCAGCCATCTCAGAATCCTGGGTCCTACTTAGACACACAGAACAGGGTGGTTTGGCAGAGCCTTTCATTTTTAGTTTAGGGAAAATACTCTAATTGAAAGTAAAGAGACACTAAAAAGGGTTCACAGCTCACCATTCGGACACTGCTCAGTGCCTGATTAATAAAACACACACCGAATATGCCACGATCTCAAGATGCAGTACCTATTTCCCAATTCCTCAGGGCACGACTCGTTCCCGTCGTTAACAACCGGTTTATCCTCCCACCTCCAGAACCTGAGTTCATACCTGCCTTCATTCTTCCCTCCCTAGGGACACCAACCCTCGTTCCACACTCGCCCCGTCCTGTCCCAGGACAGCAGACAGTCTAGCCTGTGTCCCTAAGACCCCTGCTTGCTCTTTCTGCCGCCGCCGCCCCCAGACGCTGCCAGCCAGGCTGGAGAGCCGAGCCGTGCGGGGGGAGGGGAGTGCCTCGCCTCCCGTGACTGGCCCAGATGGCAGCAGATTCCGCCCCCACTCGTGGGCACCCCTCCAGCCCTTGCCCCCGAGGGCTGCCCGTCCGCCTCGCATCTCGCCCCGACCCCACCCCACCCCCGGCCCCCCCTCACGCCCTCCGTCGGCTCCGGACACACTCACCGTGCTGGGTGAAGACGTTGAAGCCGGTGTCTGCGGTACGCCCCGCCGGGTCCCGCCTGCGGCCCGAGGGCCTGGCTGCGCTGCTGCCACGGATCCCGCGCGGCTGCGGCTGCTGGAGCCCGGGAGCCTCCCCGACGCGGCCCACCTGCTGCCCCATCCCGCCGCTCGCGTACTCCCGCGCCCCCGCCGACCCCGGCTCACATTCCTCCTCTGCTCCGGCCTCGGAGCTCCTGGCGCCGCTCCGGCCTCTCCAGCCCAAGCCCAGGCCCCCCGGGCCCTAGTCGCCGGCAGCTCCACACGAGGACTCCTTACAGCCGCCGCCGCGCTGCCTCCCAGCGACTCACAGACTCTCCTTCTCCCTCCCCCTCCGGCGGCTCCGCACCCCAGCCGCCGCCGCCATCTTTAAACCACTGAGCACAGGGCGAGCGTGGGACAGAGCGTCTCCCGCCCCCTCTCGCCAGGCACCTCCGCTACTCGGAGGGCGGAGCTCCAGGTGGCCCCGCCCCGCGCCGCGCCCCGCTGGGTGGAAGCTAGGGCCCACCGCTCCTCCGAGCCCTCGGGTGCTTCGCTGCGCCTGGCGTCCGGGTCCGAACCCGCCAGTGCGGACGTTCGCCCACGTTCGGCTCCACACACCACCCCCCTTGGGGGATCTATGAACCCCCAGTCTTTCCTGTCCCACCTCCACCTGTCAAGTCAGAGGAGGCTGAGAACCCACCACGTGCGCAGCTCAGCAGCAAACAGCTGAGGCTCCTGAAACCCGGTGCTTCTCTGCCTTTCAAATGAGGAGCTCTTCACACACACACTTAACAGCAGGCCTAGAGTGAAGTTTCAAATGGATACAAAATTCCCGGGGAGGTGGTAAAGTGCACGGTTAGCTTAATTTTAATTTGGCGGATTATTTTTCTATGTCAAATTGCGTTCGCCTAGGTTGGGTGCACTTTGCGGTGCTATTGGCAAAGCAGTTATAGCCCAAACTCCTCGTAGGACATGGATTGCTTGAACTCTTCTGCCATCTGCCTAACCGCGTGTGTTTCTGTTTGCTTTAAACGCTCGACAGTAAAGCTAATCTCCCCACAGACGTGTTTTCCTCACAGTGTACGAGGTCAGGCCCTCCTTTGTTGACAAGGAAAAAATAATCACTTTGACCTTGTTTCTGAGTCAGAACTTATTCATCTTTAGCTTCTGATGTCTCAATAGTGACCTGGGCGGAAGAGAAATGATTTCTATCGACATAAACCCTGTGTGCAATTGTCTCACCATCCCACCCCACTGTGTGTTCTTTCATTTAATTTTGAGCCAGTTGTTGCTTTTTTTAATCCTCGAAGACTTGATGATGCTTATTTCCTGCTATTCCCTTGACTTCCTTGTTAGTTTTGTTTTGAAAAGGCTCTGTTACTGGACATAACACTTGAAATTTTGCTTTTGCATGAGGACTGGAGCCACTGGGTAGAGTGGGGAAGACAACCATAGGAAGAGTTGGCCAAATAGGTGCATTTCTACCCTACATCTCATTTGTAGAACCATGCAAGACCACAGTTGTATGTTCGCTCCAGGCAAGGGTGCTACCACTGGACAGCACACCCAACCTCCAGCTGATTTTGATGCACTCACTATTCTAAGAGCCGTAGGGGCTGAGGAAAGATGGGTTAGTGTCAGAAAAGTACTTGTACTACAAGCCTGACCACCTGGGTTTGGAGCCCCAGAACTCACACAAAAAGCTACTGGTCATAGAAGCCAGATGCACTAGCCCAAGTTCTGTGACCCCAGTTTGTCTACAAGAAGGAGGCTGAGGTGGGAGTGTCTCCAGAAACCCACAGGCCAGCTAGCCTGGCATACATGTGCAGTGCCTTAGGGAGCCTGTCTTAAGCAAAGTACATAAGGTAAGACCTGGCAAAGTTGTTTTGTGACCTCCACATGAACACACGCACATGCATGCGTGCACATTAAGAATACTATTAAATTATTCCATTGCCACCCAGTGTGTGATCAGCACTGAATTTAGTTCCCATAGGAAAAGAAGTACTTTAGCACTGGATACAATATGAGTTTTCATTTATATCAAAGATTTCCTATATTTAAAGTACTTTTTTTTTCCTTGGAGTCATGGTGTACCCTTGCCATTGTAACTAACAGTCCAGAGGCAGGAGGATCACAAGTTCAAGTTCAGAGTAACTGCACAGTAAGACCCTGTCAAAAAAAAATAAACAAATCACACACACATACACACATGCCGTGGTGGATACTTGTTTTCCCATGTAAACTGCTAAGAGAGCTGAAGCAGGGAGATTGCTTGCATCCATGAATTTGAATGAGACCAGTCTGTGTGGCATAGCAAAACGCTGTCTCAAAATCGTTTCTTTTTTTTCCTTTAAGTCACAAAATGGTTGCGGCTATGAAAAAAATTAATTCACAAAATATAAATATGATCATAGGAATAGAATTTGTTTTACTGTTTAGTTTTTATTTACCCAGGGAATTTCAATTTGGTGACAACAGTTTGACTTTTCTGCTAATTCATGAATGACGGGCTGTATTTGCTGTGTAGAATGGTGCTGTGGCTAAGGGCAGGGACTCTGAAATTAGAAGACTTAAGCTCAAAACTTGGCCCTGGCAGCACAAGGGTAGTTGTATGCCTGTAACCCTAGAAACTCTGGAGGTTGAGACCGGAGATCCAGCCAGCCTGGGCTAGATAGTGAAGCCTTGCCTAACAACAAGCAAGCAATAAAAAGGAGGGAGGAGGGAATGAAGGAGAGAGGACCTAGGAAAAGAAAAGACTGGTGAGAAAAAGGTTTTTCCAGCCATGGTGGGTGGCACATCTCTCAGGCAGAGGAAGTCGGAGCTCTTTGAGTTCCAGGCCAGCCTGTTCTACATAGTGAGTTTCAAGATAGCCAGAACTACATAAAAAGACCCTGTCTTATAAAAACAAAACCAAAAAAGTCTCATATAAATATATACTATTAGCACAAAGAAATATGAGACAGAGGAAGAAGAATCAGAAGTTCAAGGCAAACCGCAGGTATGGGAGACCTTGTCTCACACAAATAAAAATTAGTTATACAAAAATGACAACAAAATGATGCTTGTGAAGTCCATTTGCGTAGAGATTCTCCAAACACTAATTCTGTGGTTTCCTTTTTGATATTTTTAATACAATTTTTGTTACTTGAGTATTTGATATATGTACACAATGTATTTTGATCATATTCCCTCACTTTTCTGCCCTTCAACTCCCCCTGTCCCTGAGTGTGAACAAGCAATCTACCAATGGGCATATCTCCAAAGAAAAACTACCCTCCCTCCCCAGCGCTACCAACTATTAATAACTGTGTTTTTACTACCCCTTACCCCCATTAAGGCCTGTTCCCCTTCCCCTCTCTCATAGGCTCTTTCTGGCTTCCCATCTCCCTTCTCTGGTTTTGAGACATGGCCTCTTCTCTATAGCCCAGGCTGACCTCAATCTCAGCACTCTTCAGCCTCTGCCTCCTAAGTGTTGTGATTACAGTCCTGCTACCGCAGCTGTTTTGTTTGATTGTTTGTTTGTTGGCTCTGGTTGGCCTGGGTTTCTCCATTCTCCTGCTTCCTCAGTCTCCCAGGTGCTGGGATTTGCAGGTGTGCCCACCCCCATTGATCCCTAAGATCCCATTTGGATCAATGCAGATATTCTGTGAGTGGAGACTTAGGTCACATCCATGATCTTGAAGTGTTTACTACTCTTCTGTTTCCAGAATGAAAGGAAAGTTTTGAGAATTCAGAATGAAAGGCAGAGAATAGACTAGGAAGGAAGGGATTGCTTAGCTAAGTGCAAACAAATACCTCCCACAATTCATTCTGCTAATCGGTAGACGCATCACAGTTCCTTGGTTAAAACAGTTCCTAGTATCATCTCTACCTGAGCTGAAGGTGGCTGGGAGTTTTAGACAATAACTGGGCGAAGAAAGTAATAGGAAGTTAGAGGTGTGCAGAGTCGCCAGTCCAGTGTAGAGTGTTCAACTATTATGTGCAAGACCCGGATATGATAGCAGAGGAGGGGCAGAGGGACAGGCATGGTGCACAGTGACCCAGAGCTGCCTTAGCCGAAGGGCGTGCTGCTCAGCACCCTTGCCGACCTCATCACAGCCTTACAGCCTTACCACTTGGCGAAAGCAGGAACTGCTGAGCCACGCCCCCCTGACCCCTCACCTCACGGGTCTACGTTTCCGTGCTCTTGTAACTACAATTTTCGTAGGAGCTCCCGTGTCCTCCTTTTCTCTACATCTAGACGGACAGACAGTGCTGTCACTGCAAATCACAGCTCTCACTCCGAGAGGAAGCCAGTGATGAGCGACTGTGGCCCAGCAACAGAGATTCAGGTTGCCCCAAATAACATGTTTAATGTGGAAGTGGTTTCATGAAATGTTCATAGTTACAGAACACAGAAAATCATAGTTCAAGGTACTTTAAAAACGTGTTGACAGAAACATCATGTAGGCAGGCTGTAGGAGAGTGGAAAAGTTTCCGCCATAGGTTTCAGATGCTAACTGATGATGTTCTTAGCTGGAGGGGGCAGATGACATGTGGGAAAGGGGAAGGACACAAAACTGTTGTCAGCTAAGTTGGTACGTTCCAAAGGTTTTGCCTGATGACACAGGGATGTAAGTCAGGGTACTGGAGAGCTGGCCCGGCACTATAACCATGAAGTTCTAATCAATTAGAACTTGTAAACTCTTTAATGTAGGAGTGATCATTTTCCAGGACTTTAATTCACATTGTTATGTGTGACACTGTTACTTTAGGCTCAGGTGATTGATTTCTCTGCTGGATTTTGCTACTACTTTACCTCCTCCTGCCCTACCCCCACCCAGGTCCTTAGCTTTAGCCCCACCAGTTCACTAAACACGAACTCTCTGTGGCTCAGTGTGTAAGGGCACTTGTTGCCAAGTTTTAAGACCCGAGTTCAATATCTAGGACTCACATGATAAAAGAAGACAACCACTCCCAAAAGTTGTCCTCTGACCTCCACACACGCACACAGACACACACAGACACACACAGACACACACACACACACACACTCACACACAAATATAGAATCATTAAACCCTGCAGTGGTGGCGCACACCTTTAATCTCAGCACTGGGGAGGCAGAGGCAGGTGGATCTACGAGTTTGAAGCCCACATGGTCTACAGAGTGAATTCCAGGACAGCTAGGGTTATGCAGAGAAACCCTGTCTCAAAAATAAATACATAAATAAACTTTATTTTTCATTGCTTAGGCTATACTCTTCCTCCCCTTTGTTATATAAAAAGTCTAAAATTTCGTAATCCGTTTCAAAGTCATTTTCCAAGGCTCCTTGGGTTATAGTCACCTAGAAGTCTTCAGGCCCTAATCCTCCCACCTCTCCCTCGCCTACAGCAGGCACACATGCTTTATCCAGCCAACCTAATTCTGCCATGTCTCCTCTGTACTATGACTTTGTAATAATCGTAATCTCCCAGTGTGGTCTCGAGTGTCTCTCCCCCTTATAGTACTCAAAAGACTACACAGATCCTGCCTCCACCATTAGAGAACCTCAGAAATCAAGAGACCTAAGGGTTTCCTGGGAAATAAAACTGCTAGCGATTCCTTGCCTATAAAATTGACTTGCTTTCATCTGTATCTCAAATATGATTAATTTCTTATTTGAGAACTTCATATATACATATTATGTGTTTTAGTCAAATCTGTCCCCCATTATGTTTAATATTTGGTATACAGCTCAGTGTCATAGGGTTGCAGACAGTATTGGAGGTCGTCTCAGTTAGTCTGGAAACTCTCCTATAGCAATTCCAGTGAGGAAGTTCATTTATTTTGAAGGGCTATGGTTATCTAATGTTCTCCCTAAAGGTAAAATGAAGTGTCAGGCAGTGGTGGTGCATGCCTTTAATCCCAGCACTCGTGAGGCAGAGGCAGGTGGATCTCTGTGAGTTCGAGGCCAGCCTGGTCTACAAGAGCTAGATCCAGGACAGGCCCCAAAGTTACAGAGAAACGTCTCAAAAAACCAAAATAAGGGCTAGAGAGATGACTCAGAGGTTAAGAGCACTGACTGCTCTTCCAGAGGTCCTGAGTTCAATTCCCAGCAACCATTTGGTGGCTCACAACCATCGGTAATGAGATCTGGTGCCCTCTTCTGGCCTGCAAGTATACATGCAAGCAGAACACTGTATCTGTGATAAATAAATAACTCTTTAAAGATAAATAAATAAGTAAATAAATAAAGCATACTCACTTGAGGTCTGGGGATATAATTCCGTTGGTAGAGTGCTTGCCTGGTGTGGTCAAAACCCCGGCTTCCATCCCTTATATCTCATACACCAAGTGCTGCATGCACCAAGGAGGTAGAGGCAGGAAAATAGGAGTTTAAGGTCATCCTCTGCTATATCATGATTCGGGACCAGCATGGGCTATAACAGAACCTGCCCCGGGAGAGGAGAGGAGAGTCCACTTGCAACTTCTACTTATTCACTCCTGGTCCTGGTTCTACCCTCCAGCTGCACAGAGCAAATCTTGGTCTTTCTTCTACATGACAGTCCTTGAAACACTGGGACACTGTCTCCAGTCTCCAAACCTCTTTTTCATTGCTTACATGCATATGCTAGCATGCTTAGCTGATTATGATATATTTTGTGTGTGTTGCTTCTTTAAAAAAAATAACATTTTCTTTTTTACTTTCATTTATGTATGAGCATGTGTCTGTGTGGGTATGTGTGTATGAGTATGGATGCCCTCGGATGGCAGAGCAGAGCTTCAGATGCCCTGAAGCTGGAATTACAGGCAGGTGTGAGCCACCTGATGTGGGTGCTGGGAAATGAACTCCTGTCCCGTGGAAGAGTAGTTTGGAGTCTTAACTGCTGAGTCGTCTCTCCAGCCCTCTGCTTATATTCATCTACCCGTTCTGAAAACATTTGTGTGGACAAACAAAAAGGGAGAAACGCTGTTATTATAAGTACAGTATTTCTCCGAAGCAGTCTTCGCATGCAGTCCTTGGGACTTTAACTTTGCTTCCTCTGCTTGGTTGTATTGAATCTTTAATGGCCTACAGAATGCCAAACGCAGTCTGCTTCTAGAACAATACTTTATGAAAGTTGTTTTGACAGTAATGAGTGGGATGCAGAGAAGGAGGAAGATGAAGAATTCTATCTGGCTGGGAGAGAATCAGTCATTCTCTTTGAAGGTGGAAAGATGGAGTGAGTGACCTCCTGTTGTTCCGTTTAGCCCCAAGAGTCTATCATTCAATATTTCTCTGATTAAAAAACCTTATAAATTATTAAGAGACTGTTTCAAACAATTGGCAAAGTGCTACACAGATGTTACCAGTAGCAATGTCTATTCATTTTAAATTAATAAATTAGTACTTGCTTCCCTCTCAATGGTAATAATGAAAGAGCTGACTAACCGATCCATTTTACATGTAACCTATCATCAAGTGCAGTGTAATGGGCTCCAGGCCTGGACTGGAATTTATGTGAGGTGGGGTTGTTTCAGTAACCCTTTGTTGCATAACCAACCATCTGTTAAAAGATGGCTTAAAACAACAATGGAACTTGGGAATGGTACCCATATCTATAATCCCAGGACTTGGGAGGTAGAGATAGGAGGATCAGGAGTTCAAAGCCATTCCCAGCACATTAGTGAATTCAAAGGCAGCCTCAACTACAAGCAACTCTGCTTTAAAAAACAAACAAAACACTAACTCATTACTTTGTGTTTTCCTGTGGATTGACTAGACTGTTTTGGTATCTAAACTTGGTTATTTTTGTACAATTTTGCTGAAGGGTCAGCGGAGCAGAATGGGGCATGATGGCCTGATTCATGTATCTGGCAACCAAGGCTACTATCAGTTGGACATTCTGAGCTCTCTTCTCTAAGACTTCTTGCTATGATCTGAATCATGCCCCCCTCTCTATTCAGATATTGAAGTCCTGACCTCTCAGGATCCCACACTGGCTTAGAAGTCACCATATAGCCCAGGCTAGTCTAGGATTGACACCAGTACTCTTGCCTTAGTCTTCCTGGTTCTAGATGCTCTTTCCTGCAGAGCTTGGTGCTGGAAACCTGACTGCAATGACTTGGTAACAAAGAGAAGACTAGTACTGAAGAAATGATAGATATACATACAGAAAAGGCGGGGCTGGGTGGGCTCAGCTGCTGTGATGGATAGCACCTGGAAGCTCAGAATGTTTATTCTGCACAGCATGAAGAGAGGTTAGCTAGTCTCAGTAAGAGATCTCTGTAGGGGAGTGGTCTCAGTTGTAGACATCTGGGATGAGGAAGCTGCAGTTGCTGGCTTTTGCACATACTGGTCCATTGTACTTGGACCAGAGGAAGGCTTTGCTAGCTCCCTGAGCCTCACTGGGGGAACCTGTCCATATTGGAGTCCCTGACATGGCTGTGCACATGTCAACAATACACATTCACTCATTCGCTCGGGATTTTATTTATTTACTCCCTGTAGCTGGAATTAGACATATGCTCATTGGGCCAGTTTATTATGTCTTGATAAATCCAGTAAATCTGAGTGTCTCTTGTCATTACTAGCAACATTTGTAAAATCAAATGCAGCCATCCCATCTCACATTGGTACCCAAGATGCAGAATTCATAGAGATCTCAAAGACAAACAAACACACTAACCCTTGACTGGAGGGATGGCCCAGTTGTTAAGAGTGGTTAGGTGGCTGCTTTTCTAGAGGACCCAAGTGATGTGGGATTCCCCTCTGTTTGCTGTGAATACCATTGGCTAATAAAGAAACTGGCTTGATCTGATAGGGCAGAGTAGAGCTAGGCGGTGAAAACTAAACTGAATGCTGGGAGAAGGAAGGTGGAGTTGAGGAGAGCCATGTAGCCCCACCAGAGACCGCACTGGTTGGAACTTTACCCAGTAAGCCACAGTCAACGTGGTGCGTGGTGATACACAGATTAAAGGAGATAGGTTAGCTTAGGATATGAGTTAGCCTGAAATACACTTAAGCTATTGGCCAAATAGTAACGCAAATAATGTAGTTTCTGAGTGATTATTTTGGGAGTCTGAATGGCTGGGAAATGAACAAGCGGTCTCGCACAACACCCATCTGGTGACTCCCAATTATCCATAACTACCATTTATGGGATCTAAGATTCTCTGACCTCCAAGGATGACGCACATATACATACATACAGGCAAAGCAGTCCTACACATAACACAAAAACTAATAAATCCTTTAAAAATAGAGGCTGAAGGTAGCACTATTTTTTGTGTCAGTTGAACCCAACATAAATGATCTCCCTTCTGTCATGGCTGCCTGCTACCCTCTCCTTCCCCCGTTGTCTCAGGTTGAAATTTCCACCTCAGTTAGCAGTCTCTTGTTGCATTACTGTAAGGCATGTAATTTTTTCAATTAATTAATTTGTTTTTTTAATTTCATTTTACATTCCAACTATAGTTCTCTCTCCTCCCGCCCCCCCCTCCACCTACCCCAGTCTACCTCCTATCCATTCCTCCCAATGGGTAAAGGCACTGATGGGGAGTCCATAAAGTGTGGCACAGTAAGTTGGGGCAGGACCAAGCCCTTCCCGCTGCATTAAGGCTGAGCATGGCATCCCACCATAGGGAATGGGCTCCAACAAGCTAGCTCATGCACCAGGGATAGGTCCTGGTCCTACTGACAGGGGCCCCTCAGCCAAACCAAGTTTTACCACTGTCTTCCACATACGGAGGGCCTAGTTCAGTCCCATGGAGGTTTCACAGCTGTCGATCTAGAGTTCATAATTTTTCATGAGCTTGGTTCAGCTGTCTCTGTAGATTTCTTCATCATGATCTTGACCTCCTTTGCTCATATATTCCCTCTTCCCTCTCTTCGACTGAATTCTCAGAGCTCAGCCTGGTGCTTGGTTGTGGATCTCTGCATCTGGTTCCATCAGTTATTGGATGAAGGCTCCCTTAGTCCGCTCTGTGCAGTGGCTGTCTGTTGAGACATGTAATTTAAGGACAACTTTTAACAATCTGCCTTTGACTTTGCCTGGAGATTAACCATTGCATTTGTATGAGTATATTGCTGGTTTAATTTTTAATGTTGTGGCCATCTGTATTATGCTAATGACAGAAGAACCCATATAGGTTAAAACGTGAATAACCAAAACAGAGTGTACTGTACAACTTGTAGTAAAGAATTTGGCGTCGGAGGGCAAAAGCAGTGACATCAAGAATGACTTTCAACTTGGGCATGGTAGCTGAGGCAGAAGAATCACCACAGTTAGAGGCAAAATAGTTTGAGCTATAGATGAAGATTCTTTGTGGCGAGCTGCTTGACCAGCAAGCAAGAACGACCACGAAATCGAGGATTCTTCCCAAATCACACTTTATTGGAGCCTCTGGGTTGAAGGGAGAGCGGGGAACGAGAGGGACCGAAAACCAAGCAGCAGTGGCTTTTCTAGGGTGGAAGGAGTCAGATACTGTCCTGATTGGTGAATACCATTCCACTGAAGCCCGGGGCTTCGGGATTGGCTAGGGAACAAGGCTCAGTTATGCAAATGCAGGCCAAGGGGTACTCAGCCCCAAGCGGCAACATCAAAAGGATCTGTTTACCTCCAAGCTGCAGGACCGCCAGCACCATTTTGCAATGGCGATGTCCTGACGGCTCCTTACAATTCTTGTCTTTAAAAACAACAACAACAACAACAACAAACCTGTAAACTTGGTCAGAAGCCCCAGGGTTCAGGAAGTCATAGACCCTAGGGAAACTCTACTGTTATTTTGCCAAATGGAATGTTGTCAAACTGCCTTCTAAGTATTTATGTTTATTACCCATAGATTAGTGCTGTTCTTAATCTCAGCAGTTAGTGCAGAGACTCATAGCTAGTCAAAGTACTGAGAATAAATGACTACAAATACCCCACTTTAACAGACTGTAAATCTGTTATCAACTCTCCCCCACCAGCTTCAAGGCACAAGGAACGTCACAAAAGAGAAGGTGGGAGGAGCAAGAGCCAGAGGGGGACAGGAGTGCTGTGAAATGCTGTCTTCTCCACGTGAGCTGGCCGTTGTACTCTTCGTAATTATTGTTACCAGCAAAGACCAAGGCAGCAAGCTCAGACAGTGTTCCAGCCAGTGGGCCGCACTAATGAGACTCAGTAGGCTACAAATAAAAGAGGGGAGAGGTGTTGGGGGAGGTGCCAAAGGAGAATGG
Source organism: Myodes glareolus (assembly GCF_982192425.1). NCBI lineage: Eukaryota > Metazoa > Chordata > Mammalia > Rodentia > Cricetidae > Myodes > Myodes glareolus. Next base: position 67,775,733 of record NC_142030.1, read on the forward strand.
AGGGGGAAGTTGGAGATAGATATGATCAAGATACATTGTATACATCTATGAAATTATCAAAGAATAAATAAGAGAGTAAAAATAAAGTCAGGCGTTGGTGGTGCATGCCTTCAATCCCAGCACTTAGGAGGCAGATCTCTCTGAGTTCAAGGCCAGCCTGGTCCACAAAGCAAGTTCCAGAACAGCCAGGGAGGTTACACAGAAATACCCTGTCTCAAAAAACAAAACAAAACAAAAGATTAAAAACAGACTGAATCTCAAAAGTTCAGGATAAAAAAAGCAAGTCCTTCTACTCAGTTCAGTCTCTCTTTTGGACAGGGAGGGTCTCGGGTACTGGGATTACTGGCACGAGCGGCCACACCCAGTTTTATGCACTGCTAGTGAAGGAACCCAGGACTTCATGCCTTCAAGGCAAACCCTCTACCAGCTACATCCGCAGCCCCAAATTAAATATTCTCATCTGTTCCATGCCCGCAGTGCCCATAGTAAAATAGATGCTACTCCATTACTGTGGCGCGTGCAGTGTGAAGGGGCACACATTTACGTGCACTGCCAAGTTCATTACTTGGTTAGTCTGTGACACTGAGTGAAATTACGGCTCCTACTTGAGAAGTTTTGTTAGCTAATGAAAAGGGAAATTTTAGCCTGGTGTGGTGGTGGAGACCTTTAATCCCAGTGATGGGGAGAAAGAGACAGATAGATCTCTTTGAATTTGAGGCCAGCCTGTTCTACACAGTGAGTTATAGGCCAGCCGAGGTTGTTACATAGACATCTTGTCTTTAAAAGGAAATTTTTTAAAAAAGGAAATTTCTGACAGATGGACTGGTCTCTTACCGTACAGAGCTGAAACTGACAAATGCTACTGACAACCATGCTTTCCATGGTCTGCCACACAGAGCCTTTAATCACAGGAACAACAACAAAATCTTCTTCCTGGCTTTCAAAGACCTCGGGCTAGAAAAAAAAAAAAGGTTAAAATAGTTTTCACGATTTGGGTGAACAGTTTAATGAAGTGGAAGAACATATAAAATAAGATTATATTTTGCCCCAAACCAAAATAGACTTTACCTGCATATTCAAGAGACAGTAAAAATACAAATATTGGCAAATTCCGTTGTCTATAAACTGCTTGTGTAGACAAAGGAAGTTAGGTTATGACAGGGTCTTGTACAGCCCAGGCTGACCGGAAAACTCCTTAAGAGCCAAAAAGACCTTGAATTCTTCATCCTCCTGCCTCCATCCCCAGTGCTGTCAGAATGCATCGTTACACCCAGCTTCTGTAAACTTCTTACCCCCAAATGAAGACTTCCTACCTGCTACATTCCTTGCACTAAATGTCTCCTACATAACACTGTGTGATTTTTGAGACAGGGTTTTGCTCTGTAGCCCTTGGCTGGCCTTGAACTTGACTGGCCAGCCTCCTGATTTACCCATGCCCCGGGGATGGGATTACACATCTGTGCTTTCAGGCCCAGCTCAACAGTGTTCTTTAAAAAATTGTCACTGGGGAAGCAGAGACAGGCGGATCTCTGTAAGTTCAAGGCCAGCCTGGTCTACAGAACAAGTTCCAGGATTGATAGGGAAACCTAGGGAAACCCTGTCTTGGAAAAAAGTTTAAAATTAATCCAATGAGTAGAGAACACTTTAGAAGAGAACTTAATTTTATAAAATATAATTTCTAAAAATGTGTATCATAATCCTAACTAAAGTCCATTTAGTATCAAATACCTGTTTTCATATTTATGCTAAATTATAACATTATATAACTGCATTCCATTTTGATGCTCCAAAATGTCAGTGTGGCATTGGTCCTTCAGCACTATCCTTTCTTAGGCTCTTTGTTCAGGTGCTGTTTCAGGGACTCAGGTTACAGCTATAAAAAGGCAGAGTTGTTATCTCTTCCAGGAAACTGTAGTCTTGGGAAGATAGCAACTGAAAAACAAGCAAACAAAAAAACCAAAAAAAAACCCTGACAATTACACTAGACGGGCTAAATGCTGAGGCAGGGGAAATGACCTAGGAGCAAAGAAGTAGGGCAGGAAGGCTTCCCCCAGCAGGCGATCCAGAGGACAAGGAGGAGTTAGTTTGGAAAGCTGAGGTGGGGGAAGGGAGGAAGGCAGCATCCTTTCAGCCCAAGGCCCACCAGAGAGAGCATAGCACCAGAAGGGCGCTGGGAAGGTTTCCGTTACAGTTTTAGCATTCCGTTAGCAGTTTTACAGGAGTCTGTGTTTGCTGTGCACAGCAGAAGTGGTGCAAATGAGATGGCAAGGCATGAAACATCAAATTTCAGCACAGGCAAAACAGCACAAGGATGGTCACGTTTGTTGCAGATTCAGATTTTCATCTTTGTTGCTGTTGTTGCAAGGAGAGGGCCTGATAGTTCATCCTGGCCACCCCGCTAGCTTAGTCCTGAAATAACCACACAGAAATTGTATTAATTAAAACACTGCTTGGCCCATTAGCTCTAACTTCTTATTGGCTAATTCTTACATCTTAATTTAACCCATTTCTATTAATCTGTATATCACCATGTGGCAGTTGCTTACCAGGTAAAATTCCCAGCGTCTGTCTCCAGTGGATCCATGGCATCTCTCCCTGACTCTGCTTTCTTCCTCCCAGCATTCTGTTTAATTTTCCCCACCTACCTAAGTTCTGCCCTATCAACAGGCCCAAAGCAATTTCTTTATTAACCAATGAAAGCAACACAAAGACAGAAGGACCTCCTACACCACAAGGTCCCATTGTGTAGTTCAAGAGAAGATCCCTCTGCCTCGGCCTCCTCCCCAGTGTTGGGCTGGTTTTGCTTTGAGACAGGGTCTCACTATGTATCCCTGGCTAGCATGGAACTCAAGGATCTGCCTGCCTCTAAGTGCCAGGAACAAAGGAATGTGATGCTACACCTATCTTAGGTGACTTTTTGTAGTCATATTTCTTGCTTTTTAGTGGGCTGGAGATTAACCTACTAGGGCAGTGGTTCTCAACCTTCCTTATTATTATTATTATTATTAATTGTTTTTGTTTATTTGAGACAAGGTTTCTCTGTAGTTTTGGAGCCTGTTCTGGAACTCACTCTGTAAACCAGAGATCTGCCTGTTTCTGCCTCCAAAGTTCTGGGATTAAAGTGTGCACCACTACTACCCAACTCATAAAATTGGTTTTGTTGCTACTTCACAACTGTAATTTTGCTACTGTCATGAATCATTGTAAATATCTGTGTTTTACAATGGTCTTTGGTGACCACTGTGAAAGGGTCGTTTGGTTCCCAGAGGAGTTTGCAACCCACAAGCTGAGAACTGCCGTGCTAGGTAGGGCCTGGTACATGCTAAGCCAGCATCCTATCATGGAGCTATATCCTTAGTCCTCCTTTTTTCTATCTCCTTTAATTTGAAATAGGGTCCCCCCAATTGCTCAGTCTGGTCTTGTGCTGGCTCTGTAGCCCAGGCAGGGTTTGAACTTATGATCTTCCTTCCTCAGCTGCTCAGTACAGGAATTGTAGGCCTGTACCACCAGGCTCAGATTTTGATCATGTTTTAAGGAGCTCTGCTCAATGCATTTCAACTCTTTTTTTTTTTTTAATTTTAAGAAATGAAAAAAATTGGCTCTTGAGTACTTTCTCATTCATGTAGGTCACTGGTACTTTGTATAATACCACTGATCTTTATTATAGCTTTGCTTGCTTTTTATTTTTATTTTTTGTTTTTTAAATAGTTTAATTTATTTATTTATGATTTTTTACATACCAATCCCAGATAACCTTCCCTCCTCTCCGCTTGCTTCCCCTGCTGCGCCCACCTCCCCATTCACTCCTCAAAGAGGGTAATGCCTCCCCTGAGAAGTCAACTAAGTCTGTCCCATCACCTCCTCGAGGCAAGACTAAGCCTGACCCCCACCCTCTCCTACCTAGACTGAGCAAGGTATCTCTCCACGGAGGATGAGATCCACACAGTCAGTTCATGCATTAGAGTTAGATCCTGGCCCCAGTGTCAGTGGCCCCATATACTGCCAAGCCACATCACTGTCACCTGTATTTAGGGGGCCTAGTTTGGTCCTGTGCAGGTTCCCTAGTTGTCAGTCCAGAGTCAATGAGCTCCCACTAACTTGGGTCTTCTGTTTCCCCATCATGATCTTGACCCTTATGTTTATATTATCGCTCCTCCCTCACTTCAGTTATATTCCCAGGGCTCAGCCTAGTGATTAGTTGTGGATCTCTGCATCTGCTTCCATCTGTTTCTGGAAGAAAGTTCTAGCTTCTCTGGGATTGTGGATTGTAGACTGGTTATCTTTTGCTTTATGTCTGGTATCCACTTATGAGTGAATGCATACTACATTTGTCTTTCTGGGTCTGGGTTACCTTATTCAGGATGGTTTTTTCCTAGTTCCATTCATTTGCCTGCAAATTTCAAGATGTCATTTTTTTTACCACTAAATAATACTCCATTGTGTAAATGAACCACATTTTCCTTATTCATTTTTCAATTGAGGGGCATCTAGGTGGTTTCCAGGTTTTGACTATTACAAATAATGTTGGTATGAACTATGAACATAGTTGAGCGCATGTCCTTCTGGTGTGAGTGTGCCTCCTTTGGGTACATACCCAAAAGTGGTATTGCTGAGTCTTGAGGTATATTGTTTCCTAATTTTCTGAAAAAATCACCATACTGATTTCCACAGCATCTGTACAAGTTTGCACTACCATCAGCAGTGTTCCCTTTACTTCACATCATCTCCAGCATAAGCAGTTACCAGTGTTTTTGATCTTGGCTATTCTGACAGGTATATGATGGAATCATAGAGTTGTTTTGATCTGCATTTCCCTGATAACTAAGGATGTTGAGCATCTCTTTAAGTGTCTTTCAGCCATTTGAGATTCTTCTGTTGAGATTTCTCTGTTTAAATCTGTACCCCATTTTTTAATTTTATTATTTGATAGTTTGATGTCTAGTTTCTTGAGTCCTTTTATATTTTGGAGATTAGTCCTCTATACAATGTGGAGTTGGCATCCGTTTTGTCTCATTGACTATGTCCTTTGTTTTACTGAAGCTTCTAAGTTTTAGGAGGTCTCATTTTTTAAATTGTTGCTCTCAGTGTCCGTGTTACTGATGTTGTATTTATAAACTGGTCTCCTGTGCCAATGCATTCAAGTGTACTTCCTACTATCTCTTTTATGAGGGTCAATGTGACTGGTTTTATGTTGAGGTCTTTAATCTATTTGTACTTGAGTTTTGTGAATGGTGACAGATGTGGATCTATTTTCATTCTTCTACATATCAATATCCAGTTATGTTGACTGAGTTTTCTGTTCTGCCCAGTTCCCTCAATCGTTAAATTCCAAAGAAATCGCACAGAAGTCTACATTAGTTATAAACTGATTGGCCCATTAGCTCAGGCTTCTTATTAACTCTTATAATTTACATTAGCTCATAATTCTTATCTGAGTTAGCCACGTGGCTTGATACCTTTTTCAGTGAGTCAGTCACATCTTGTTTCCTCTGTGTCTGGGTCACAACTGCAGGAAAAACTTTCCTCTTCCCAGAATTCTCCTATTCTCATCGCCCTGCCTCTATTTTCTGCCTGGCTACTGGCCAATCAACATTTTATTAAAATACAATCGGCAGGGTACAAACCATTGTTCCACAGCACAATTTGCTGAAGATGCTTTCTTTTTTCCATTTTATATTTTTAGCTTCTTTGTCAAAAATCAGGTCTTTATATATGTATGGGTTAATATCAGGGTCTTGATTTGATTCCATTGGTCCACCTGTCTGTTTTTATGCCAGTACCAAGTTGTTTTCATTACTGTAGCTCTATAATAGAACTTAATAGAACTTGAAGTCAGGGATGGTGATGCTCCCAGATGTTCTTTTATTGTACAAGGATTGTTTGTCTATCCTGGGGTTCTGTTAGTCCATATGAAACTTAGTTTTGTTCTTTTGAGGTCTGTGAAGAATTATGCTAAGATTTTGGTGGGTATTGCATTGAATCTGTAGATTGCTTTTGGTAAAATTATCATTTTTACTATGTTAATTCTACCTACCCAAGAGCATGGGAGATCTTTCCATTTTTTGGTGTCTGTCTTCTTCAGTTTTGTTCTTCAAAGACTAAAAGTTCTTGTCATACTGTTTTTCACTTGTTTGGTTAGAAGTTACTCCAAGTTATTTTTGTTGTTTGTGGCTATTGTAAAGGATGATGTTTCTCTGATTTCTTTCTCAGCCTGTTTATCATCTGTGTACAGGAGGGTTACTGATTTGTTTGAGCTAATCTTGTATTCTGCTACATTACTGAAGGTGTTTATGAGTTGTAGAAGGTCCTTGGTAGAGTTTTTGAGGTCACTTACGGAAACTATCATATCATTAGCAAATAGTTAGGGTTTGACTTCTTTTCTGATTTGTATCCGCTTCATCTTCTTTTGTTGCCTTATTGCTCTAGCTAAGACTTCGAGTACTACATTGAATAGATACGAAGAGAGTGAACAGCCTTGTCTTGTTCCTAATCTTAGTGGAATTGCTTTGAGTTTCTCTCCATTTAGTTTGATGTTGGTTGTCGGCTTGCTGTATATTGCTTTTATTACGTTTAGGTATGTTTCTTGTATCCCTGATCTCTCCAAGACTTTTATCATGAAGGGGTATTGAATTTTGTCAAAGGCTTTTTCAACATCTAACGAGATGATAATATGTTTTCTTTTTCTTTCAGTTTGTCTATATGGTGGAATACATTGACAGATTTTCCTATGTTGAACCATTCATCATAGTTCCTGCATTTCTGGGATGAAGCCTACTTGATCATGGTGGATGATATTTCTGATGTGTTCTTGGATTTGGTTTGCCAGTATTTTGTTGAATATTTTTGCCTCAATGTTCATGAGGGAGATTGGTCTGTAATTCTCTTTCTTCGTTACATCTTTGTGTGGTTTGGGTATATGGATAACTGTAGTTTTGTAGAAAAAAAAAGTTTGGCAATTCTCCTTCTGTTTCTATTGTGTGGAACAATTTGAGGAGTATTGGTATTAGCTCTACTTTGAAATTCTTGTAGAATTCTGTGCTGAAACCATCTGTTCCTGAGCTTTTTTTGGTTGGGAGGCTTTTGATGACTGTCTCTATTTCCTTATGGGTTATAAATCTATTTAATTTGTTTATCTGGTCTTGATTTAATTTTGGTATGTGGTACTTATCCAGAAAAATTTCCCCTTTCTTTAAATTTTCCAGTTTTGTGGAGTACAGATTTTTGACGTATAATCTTATGATTCTCTGTATTTCCTCAGTGTCTGTTGTTATGTCCCCCTTTTCATTTCTGATTTTGTTTGTTTATTTTTAATTATTTATTGCCATATATTTTTATCTGCTCCCCTTCCTTCTTCCCCCTTTCCCTTCTGCCCACTACTGTGGCCCCCATGCTCAGGAGATCTTATCTTTTTCTCCCTCCTGTTTAGATCCATGTATGTCTCTCTTAGGGTCTTCTTTGTTTTCTAGGTTCTCTGGAGTTGTGGACTGGAAGTGATTTTTCTTTGTTTTATGTCTAAAAGCCACTTATGAGTGAGTACATACTATATTCATCTTTCTGGGTCTGGGTTACTTCACTCAGGGTGGTTTTTTTCTGGTTCCATTTATTTACCCACAAATTTCAAAATGTCATTTTTTTCTGCTGTGTAGTACTCCATTCTGTAAATGCACTACATTTTCTTTATCCATTCTTCAATTGAGGAGCATTTACATTGTTTCCAGGTTTTGGCTATTATGAATAATGCTGCTATAAACATAATTTGAACACATGTCATTGTGGTACGATTGAGCATCCTTTGGGTATATACCCAAAAGTGGTATTGCTGAGTCTTGAGGTAGATTGAATTCTAATTTTCTGAAAAATCATCATACTGACTTCCACAGAATCTGTACAAGTCTGTACTCCCACCAGCAATGGAGGAGCATTTCCCTTACCCCACATCCTCTCCAGCATAAATGGTTTTGATCTTGGTTATTCTGACAGGTGTAAAATGGAATCTTAGAGTTGTTTTGATTTGCATTTCTCTGATGGCTAAGGATATTGAGCATTTCTTTAAGTGTCTTTCAGCCATTTGAAAATTGTCTGTTGAGAGTTCTCTGTTAGGTCTGTACCCATTTTTTTAATTAGATTATCTGTTCTTTTGATATCAAGTTTCTTTTATATTTTGGAGACCAGTCCTCTGTACAATGTGGGGTTGATGAAGATCTTTTCCCATTATGTAGGCTGCCGTTTTGTCTTGTTGACCATGTCCTTTGCTTTACAGAAGCTTCTCAGTTTCAGGAGGTTCCATTTATTAATGGCTGTTCTCAGTGTCTGTGTTACTGGTGCTATATTGAGGAAGTGGTCTCCTGTGCCAGTGCATTCATTCAAGTGTGTTTCCCATTTTCTGTTCTGTGCGATTCAGTATGGTTGGTTTTATGTTGAGGCCTTTGATCCATTTAGACTTGAGTTTTGTGCATGGTGATAGATATGGATCTATTAGCATTCTTCTATATGTTGATATCCAGTTATACCAGCATATTTGTTGAATATGCTTTCTTTTTTCCATTTTATATTTTTAGCTTCTTTGTCAAAACTCAGGTGTTTGTAGGTGTGTGGTTTAATATCTGGGTCTTGATTTGATTCTATTGGTCCTCCTATCTGTTTTGTGTCAATACCAGGTTGTTTTCATTAGTAACTCTACAGAAAAACTTGAAGTCAGGGATTGTAATGCCACCAGAAGCTCCTTTTTGTACAGGATTGCTTTGGCTATCCTGGGTTTTTGTTTATATATGGTGTTCTGTAAGCTTCTTGTCTGTTCATAGGCATGTTCTTCTTTAAGTTGGGAAAGTTTTCTTCTATGATTTTGTTAAATATATTTTCTTTGCCTTTGAGTTGGACTTCTTTTCCTTCTTCTATCCCTATTATTATTATGTTTGGTCTTTTCATGGTATTCCAGATTTCCTGGATATTTTGTGCTATGGATTTGTTGGATTTAACATTTTCTTTGACCAATAAACCTATTTCCTCTATCTTATCTTCAATGCCTGAGATTCTCTCTTGCATCTCTGTATTCTGTTGTTTATGCTTGCATTTGTGGTTCCTGATCGTTTACCCAAATTTTCTATTTGCAGAATTCCCTTGGTTTGCATTTTCTTTATTGTCTCTATTTCAATTTTCAGGTTTTGAATCATTTGAATCCTTCACCTGTTTGATTGCTTTTTTGATTCTTTTTTTGGTTTTCTTTTAGGGATTTGTTGATTTCTTCCAATTTTTGTTTGTCTTTCTCCACTTCTTTAAAGGAATTTCTCATTTTCTCTTTAAATCTTCTCAATCATCTTCATAAAGTTATTTTTAAGGTTGTTTTCTTCTACTTCATCTGTGTTGAGGTATTCGGATCTTGGTGTTGTCGAACCACTAGTTTCTGGCGATGCCATATTGCTCTTTATGTTGCTGAGTGTATTCTTACCTTGTTATCTACCCATCTCTTCCTCCAGTCGGTATAGGTGGAGCCTATGCTTCAGGGAGTCCCTCTTCCTACATTTGCTGTAGTTGGGGGCCATGGTTCCGTTGACCACTCCTTCAGGTGCAGGCAGAGCCGAGCCTCCAGTGTTGCTCCTCAAGGTGCCAGTGGGCCCAAGGCTCAGATGGTCGCTCTTCAAGGTGCAGATGGGGTCACAGCTCTGATGGTGGCTCCTTCAGGTGGAGGCGGGGCCACAATTCTGGTGATTGCTCCTCTAGGTGTAGGTGGGGCTGAGTTTCATTGGTCGCTGCAGCTGCGAGGTATCTGGTATGGAGAGTGGCAGTGGATGCTGGTTGGGGCCCAGGTGCTCTTTCCCAGAGGAACTTCTTCCAGTAGTTTCTGAAAACTGCTGCTGTCGTCGCTCCTGGCAGTTGCTCAGGCCTCTCGAGAAAGATTTCTTAACTCTTCCAAGATTTGTGACTTCAGACTGCAATGCTCTCCACCAAACCTCAGATTGCCTTGTTTGTTTGTTTGTTTGTTTGTTTGAGACAGAGTTTCTCTGTAGCCTTGGAGTCTGTCCTGGAACTAGCTCTTGTAGACCAGGCTGGCCTTGAACTCACAGAGATCAACCTGCCTCTTCCTCTCAAGTACTGGGATTAAAGGAGTACACCATCATGCCCAACATAACTTTTTTGAATAAACTTTTCTTGCTACTTTGCAAAGAAAAATAGTGTAGTGGCTATTTATGTCAAACACACACACACACACACACACACACACACACATACACAAATGATTGTGCAACTATTGACATTCTGTGCTTTGTGTATCTATGCACACTTGCCTTCTTCCAAAACAACTCAAAGTAGCTTGCAGAAATCCTCTTCTACAGTGACCAATGGCCTAGCCGTACCTAACAAAAACAACATTGGGCCAGAGGTGGTAGTGAGCACCTGTAGGCCCAGACCCAGAGTCTGAGGCAAGACCCTGCCATGAGACAAAAAAAAAAGGTGTAGGAGAGAAATAAAAAAAAAGAGATAGCAACTTAGTCACATTAATCAGAATTCTGCTGACACTGACACTCAGATGTCCCCAAACGTCCTTCATAGCCATTCTCCCCACCCGTTGTATTTTAATTGCTTCTACACTCTCTGTAATGCACCTCTGCTGTGCTAGGAAACGAACATAACCTCTTCAGGCATGTTTCTTCTCCTTCAGATGAGCATAGATTAATATCATCCTAGTTGGGTTTATGGACTGGGATCAATGACTTCTGATTTGTGGTTGGATCTGTGAGAAAAGCCCTTCAGGACAAACTGCACAGCACCAGCCGGCAGCCTCTAGGGGGCTCCCTTAGACAGAGAACCCTGTGGGAGCAGCTGCCCAGCTCTTTCCAGGGTAATAGAGGTTGAGAAGGTACCTTTTTTTCTTTTTCTTTTTCCCCATTGTGAATTTATTTGCTCCTAAAAATTTAAATACCACAAGATTTCCTTCATTGAAAATTTCTGAAAACCAGAAAATTTGTTATCTTAACTACTCACATTCTAAGTAAACTGCGTAACTATTCCTTTCAAGTTATTGTAGTTCATCTCAGCCTGGAGGCTGCCCCTTCTTCTTCCTTTCTTTGTTTTTCTGAAGTATTATTATTATTATTATTATTATTATTATTATTATTATTATTATTTATGTGTATGTGTATGAACCGGTATTAGTTTATGTGAACCATTTACAGTGCAGGAACAGCAGAGGGCAGAGACAATGTCAGATACCATGGAACTGCATGGCTGTTGCTACATGCAGGCATGTCAGTATTGAGAACGGAACTCTGGCCCTCTGCAAGAATAATTAGCAGTTTTAACCACTGAGCCGTCTCTCCAGCCCCAGACCTTTGGCTTCAAAAACACATGGAGATACTTGAGATGACCTGGTGCTTTTTTGGGGGGATCAAATCAAAGCATAAAAGTATAGTGAAGTCATCCATATGCTTTCAAACAGCACACATTCCTTTTATATTACTGGTGACAGATTTGGGAGGGACGTGTATGCATGTGCGTGCACACAAAGTAAGAACAGAAATACGTTCAGGAACCCATACAATCACACATAGATTATTTAATATCGTTGTTATGTGGTCTAATCTAAGAGAAGCTTTCTCCTGCTTCAGGGCATTCCCAGCAGGAAAGAATAGTGTAATACTCAGGCACAGCCAGGTGGTGGTGCCACATACCCATAATTCCAGCTCTCAGGAATTAGAGGCAGGCAGGTCTCTCAGTTCAAGGCTAGCCTGGTCTACAGAGTGAGTTCCAGGACAGCCAGGGCTATACAGAGAAACTCTGTCTTGAAAAACAAAAACAAAAAGAAACAAAGATTCAGGCCTAAAGTGTCTCTGTCATGATCCTTCCCTATTTTAGGATGCTCAGAAGCATTCTGTTTGAGATATGCAGCCACTGCAGGTTCATTTGAAGGCACACTTCTTGCTTTATGACCAATGCTCCTTATTTCTCCTCTTTCAGGCTGGAAACATCTTGTTTAGGTCACATCTCAGTCTTGCCTGCCTTTCTCATTGCTCAGATCATACAGTCATGACCATTTCTGTCTGGAGGAAATGACACCTCTGGGTCTCCTTCTCCTGGGTGCTTCTGTCCTGGGCCTTCTGTAGATGGGAAAGGACCTGGGTACTAAAGTTTAAGGTCAAGTTGTAAAGGTCCTTTACTAACATTTCTGACTGTGAGCTCACTGAATTTGCAGAGGGATTTTTTTTTTCATAGGACATCCAAAAGACCTTCGGGGTCACAGTTGGGGTAAACATTTATATGGCTGAAGCCTCCAAAACAAACTCCAAATTAGGCAAGAAAATGTGCTTAGTCCTAGCCTACCATGGTGGTACATGCCTTTAATCCTGACATTGGGGAGGCAGAGGAAGGCAGAAGGTCTCTTGTCTGTTTGGAACCAGCCTGATCTATATAATGAGTTCTGGGCCAGCCAGGGCTATACACTAAGACTCTGTCTCAAAGAACAAAAAGCTTAGTTCTGGAAAAGAATGAAGCCCCAAACTAAAAAAAAAAAATCTGACTTCAAAAGGACACATTTTTCTATTGTCAACATAGGTTAAACAATCTAGTTTGGGGATTTGCTTGTTTGTTTTCTATTTTGGAGGCAAAATCATGGTATGTAGCTTGGGTTGTTCTCGAGCTCACTGTCCTCCTTCCTGTGTCTTAGATGGGGTGTCTATTGCTGTGATAGAACACTAAGACCAAAAGTAACTTAGGGAGGAATGATTTATCTCACCTCACAACTTTCAGGGCACTCAGCATCGCCGAGGGAAGTCACAGCAGAAATCCGGAAGCAGGAAGTGAAGACACAGAGAAACACTCCTTACTTCCTCAAGGCTTGTTCAGCCTGATTTCTTACACAACAGAGCCACCTGTTCAGGGTTGGCGCCGGTGGCCCACAGGTTGCTGAGTCCTCCCACACCAATCATTAATCAAGAAAACAATCTACAGAACTTGTCTGTGTCAGCTTTATGGAGCATTTTTTTCCCCCTCATTTAAGATTCCATCTTCCCAGAGACATCTAGGTTTGTGTTAAATTGGCAAAATGAGCCAGCATAGTCTGTTTCCCAAGTGCTGGGACTACAGGCATTGCCATCATGCCTAGCCTTACGGTCCCTCTTTAAAGAATCTTTTTATTGCTGGGCATCGTGGCTCATACCTTTAAGCCCCGTACTTGGTAGACAGAGGCAAGTGGATCTCTGTGAGTTCAAGGTCGGCCAGGACTACCAAGTGAAACCCTATCTAAAAAAATAAACAGGCCTGGCAGTGGTGGCACATGCCTTAATCCTAACACTCAGGAAGCAGAGGCAGGCAGATCTCTATAAGTTCAAGACCAGTCTGGTCTACACAGAAAAACCCTGTCTCAAACAAGAAAGCAAAACATAAATAAATACTTTTTGTTGTTTGTCATTTTTCCTTTATTGTACTTAGATAAGTCAAGTGTAGAGAAGTAACATGGGATAGGTCTAAATGGGAAGCCTAAAAAATGGGAAGGGAATAAGAGTAATGGGTAATAAAAATTACCAAAATACGTTATATAACTATATGACATTATGGAAGAGTAATAAATAAATACTTTTAGAAAAGAATTTATATGGAGGTGTTTATAAGTGGTTCAGGGATGAAAAGGCAACCAGAATAGATAGAGGTTGCCAAAGGGAAACTCTGATGAATGGGCTTTGGTAATCGGTTTCTATGGGGTGTAAGATAGTTTGCTGTGTTGGGTGGTGTGACTCCTTTATCATTTCCCTCATGATTGTATCGGTTAAAGCAATAATAGTTATTTGCTAGGTGTTGGGCACTGTGCTTCAGATGCTATGCTAAACTCTTTGTGCACATCTTATAAAGGCCTACTAATAAAGCACTATGCTGTTATTATCATCCCAATTTTAAGAAAGAAAAATCCAAGACATCCAAGATACTCCTCAGCGTCCCAAGAAGGAAATAATATTAACTGATTAAAGAGGAAGTGTAAGCAAGCAATTTCCAAAAAAACATGTGAGTAATGACAGAAACAGCTGGCTGCCTGGAAAGTCACTGAAGTTCCTCTGCAACATTGGGGCATCCATCTTCAGCCTACAGGCCACACATATTCAACAGACCTTTCTGTGAAGAAGGATATTCTGAAGGGCTGTCCCTCCTTGTCTTGACAATGTTTGGCAGTCTCTCTCTTTTGTGTCCTGCTTGTCCAATGACAGTCCTGCATACTGTCAGTGGTCAAGGCAAGGGCAAATACTTGCCCAATGGTTTACTTTTGCCACAAAGAATGTAAACTCTGTGTGGAGTTTCTTTGATGCCCAGTATCTTCTCTAGTGCCTCCAGGAGAAGACATGTCTTTTTGTCATAAAAAAGAAGAACCTAAGTTACTTAAACATCTTAAATGTCATACTCTGTAGATCTCTGAAGTGTTTGAAAATGACCTGTCTATCTAAAATGTATCTTTGTTTGACCTTGAAAACATACCTAATGTGACTACAAGTTCAATTATAGTAGGTAACTAGCCTGCATTTCCTTATTATCCCAAACAGTTGATAATAATAATTTTCAAGGACTAGAGATTTGCATTCCATTGTTAAATGAGCTGTATAGATACAATACTTTGAACGATATTAGAAATATATGTACAGTATGTTTTAACAAAATTAATCTCAAATTTGTATCAATATACAAAATTTGTATAGACTATACCAAAGTCCAATTCAGTGTAAAACATTTAAAACTAGTAACTGCATTTTAAAAGCAGATTCAATAATCTACCTTTTTTTTATCATATCATAGCTATATCCTCCCCTCTTTTTTCAGAGTAGATTTAATAATCTACCCTTTTATTCTATCACGTCTATATCCCCTTTTGTATTTTCAAAACAAGAACCTTGAATCTAACTTTCTTTATTTGACTTTTTTCTGACCATTACCAATAATAACTTGTTACCAATTCCCCTAAAGAAAGGCAAATATCCATAATCCATTTTTAGAAATGTGGGCATAGTTTACTAGGCTATTTCCTGCTGACTGGGTGATGTGGGAAGTCCTTCTATATATGTGTTGTTTTTATTGGCTAATGAATAAAGAAGCTGACTTGACCTGTGATAGGGTAGAGTAGAGCTAGGTAGGGAAAACTAAACTGAATGCTGAGAGAAAGAAGGTGGAGTCAAAGAGATGCCATGTAGCCACCACCGGGAACAGACGAGCCAGAGTGTTGCCAGTAAGCCACAGCCATGAGGTGATACACAGACTAATAGAAATGGGTTAAATTAAGATGTAAAAGCTAGCCAATAAGAAGCTAGAGCTAATAGACCAAGCATTGATTTAATTAATACAGTTTCTGTGTGGTTATTTTGAGTCTGGGCAGTTGGGAACAAACAAGCAGCCTCCTACAATTGGGGACACTGATATTCTTATGGGAACCCAAAGAAAATTTAAGATTATGAACAAGTCATGACTGGAGTATTCTATGAGGCTGGATTATCTCAGCCAGCAGTCTTGAAGCTGTTCTGGATGTAGAACTCAGAGGAAACTACAACAGAGATGCTCTAAAATGTTGGATCATTTGGGCTATCTGTTCCCACTAGAGATTTTTCAGGGGGTCTTCCTCAATCGAACCTTATTTTTCTTAACCAAGAGTGAATTCACAGCTGATCAAACCTAATTTTTTTTTAATCAAGAATGAATGCACAGGCTCTCGTTTCCTGTGGAAACAAAAGCAAAACCTATTCTCCAAAGTAACATATCTTTAGGCTTAAATTTTGAAGTCAAGGCATTTTTAAAATATATAAATTTGCCCAGAGACTGACAAGGGTTTTTGTGTTTTTTCTTTTCCATTTGAATCTGTGTCTGTAGTGTAGGAACACTGGTTATTAAATTCAAAACAGTGTAATCACTAGTTTAAGGTTAATTAAAGGGAGCATTTATAGAAAGAGAAGCAGAGCAAATTTTATGCTTTATGTGGAAAAAAGTATGATTTTTTTGTTTGTTTTTTGTTTTTCAAGACAGGGTTTCTCTGTAGCTTTGGAGCCTATCCTGGAACTAGTTCTTATAGACCAGGCTGGCCTTGAACTCACAGAGATTCGCCTACCTCTGCTTCCCAAGTGCTGGGATTAAAGGCGTGCACCACCACCACTCAACAACAGTATGAATTTTAAACTCAGTGAGTTTTCCTCACATTTGTTCTTTCATTCTTTCTATTGAGCACACTGGCTCACCCTATACTTTGTTCTGAAGGAAACAATCCATGCATCTGTTTAGAGCTTCAGTGTGACTAATACTTACAGCTTCACTCAGAATCCTTAGCTCCGGCAGATGCCTGTCATTATTTTTTGCACTCACAGGCCCCCCGAAGGCACCTAGAAGATGCCATGCAGCAAATTCAGTCATAAGGCTTCTTAACTCATCTTACATCGAGTTCCAGAAAGGAATGAAAGCAGCTCTTAAAAACTGGTGAGGTGGCTCAGTGGGTAAAGGCTTGCTGATGAGTTGCATGACATGAGTTCAATCCCCAGGACCCACGTAATGGAATGAGAGAACTGATGTTCACTCTGTCTTCTGACTTCCACATGTATCATAGCACACACACAGAGAACAAATAGATGTGATTAAAAGAATCATCTGGAACTGGCTGCTTTCCCAGAGGACCTAGGTTTGATTCCCACCACCCACATGGAAACCCCCAACCACCTCTAACTCTAGTCTCGAGGGGATCTGAAGCCTTCTTCTGGCCTCGGAGGGAACTGCAGCACTTAATGCACGACTT
Organism: Myodes glareolus; assembly: GCF_982192425.1. Classification (NCBI taxonomy): domain Eukaryota; kingdom Metazoa; phylum Chordata; class Mammalia; order Rodentia; family Cricetidae; genus Myodes; species Myodes glareolus. The sequence continues at coordinate 67,792,474 of NC_142030.1, forward strand.
GCAAACAACACACACACACACACACACACACACACACACACACACACACGTACATAAAATAAAGGGGAAAATGCTGGGTGGTGGGGGCGCACACCTTTAATCCCAGTACTCAGAAGGCAGAGGCAGATGGACCTCTGAGTTTGAGGCCAGCCTGATCTACAAAGTGAGTTACAGGACAGCAAGGCCTACAGAAACCCTGTCTTGAAAAAGAGAGGAGGGATTTTTTCCCCCAGTAATCTGGCAGCTGAAGAGAGGCAAAGGATCTGATGTGGGGATCTGACCACCTGGAAGCCAGGGCTGGATGGCTGTGGCTCTGGCCTCTTCTCTTTGTGCTCCTGAAACAGAGTTTGCTTTTTCTTTCTGTACGCCACTAGTGTCCATGTTCACTACATGAGGCATAGTGAGTGGTTTAATCATCTAACAAGGTATGGTTTTGCATTAAGTCATCTCTTTGATTCTAGGGTTCATTTGCCATCACGGGAACATCCATGATTCATAGAGACGATTTTAACTCTATTACTGACACCAAAGGATGTTTCATGAACAGTTTCTTTCCTAACTTCAACTATAAGGAGGTAATGAGACCTTAATTATGAGATCCTCATTCTCTGAATTGGAAAGTGTTCTCGGGGTAAAGTGTGTGCTCAGCACGAGTAAAGGGGGGGCATTAATCCTGAGATTTTTCTTTTAAAGGTGGGGTGTTACTCTGTAGCTCATAGTGGCCTGGAATGTATTCCCCATGTAGATCAAGCTGGTGTTGAATTTGCAGTTTTCCTGCCTCAGCCTCCTGAGCAGGAATTGTAGGTGTGTACCACCATCCCTCAGGGTAGGAGGTGTAGAATGAAAGCAATTTTTGGAGGTGGGGGAAACAGGGATTCTTTGTGTTGCTTTGGAGCCTGTCCTGGAACTCACTCTGTAGGCTGGTCTCAGATTTACAGATGTTCACCTACCTCTGCCTCTGGAGTGTTAGGATTAAAGACATGTACCACCACCACCTGACTGTTGGTGCAGGTTTCTGTCCCCCTCCATGCCACAGCTATTCAAGCCCAAAGAAATACACAGAGGCCTACATTAGTTATAAAGTGGTTGGCCTATTAGCTCAGGCTTCTTTTTAATTAACTCTTACATCTTAACCCATAATTCTTGTCTGTGTTAGCCATGTAGCTTGGTACCTTTTATCAGTGAGGCATTTTCGTCTTGCATCCTCTGCATCTGGGTTATGACTACAGACTGAGCCTTTCCTCTTCCCATTCTCCTATTCTGGTTGCTCCACCTGTACTTCCTGCCTGGCTACTGACCAACCAGCATTTTATTAAACCAATACAAATGACAGATCTTTTCAGGGTACAAGACCATTGTCCCACAGCAGCCTAGCTCTCCCTTTCTCTTGTTCCTTCACTCCACACCTTGAGTTTAGACCTGCATTCCTGTTCCATGAGTTTTCCCTTACAATAAAGAATAATCTTGGAATCTTTTGGAATTAGCTTGGGATTATTTGACTCGCAACACCCCCCTACATGCCCCCGCCCCATGCTTTATGCATTCAGCTTCAGTTCCAGGCAAGCCTGAGCTACAAAGCCAGATGCAATATCCAAAAGTTCTTGAAAAGAGACAATCACACTGAGCATTGTTGTGGGGTATTCACCAGAGAAGATTGCTTAGACATGGATTTAAGCCAATAGAAAGTCTTTATTAGCTAGCCAGCAACTACACTGGCTGTTCAGGATCCCAGTGTAGCCGTAAGCCTTTCTCAGAATGAGCTTTTAAGAACTAAAATCATGTTCTAGGTTGATATACTTTAGTTTAACGAGAACAATTAGGCAGCCAGTCAAGTCTTAGAGGGGAGCTCCAGGCCAATTAATGACACGTTCTCAACAAACAAAGGAGATCACATATGCACATGCGCCCCCACCCCATACACACACTACACTGTGTAACCTTACAGAAAACTCCTGATTAAGAGTCAAGAGTCTTGATATTGAGTCCAGTTTGTTTTATTAACTACTTGAATGTCGTTGGGTAATCCAATTAAACCTACTTGTTTTCAGTTTCCTTATCCCTTAGATCCAACAATCCCAAGAACCAACTGGCCTGGCAGCAGCTGACTCCTGCAAGCACCATTGCCTCCTGGTGCCTCCAGCAGTGTTGCTCTTAGCTCCAACACCTGCCTTGGAATCTTTAATCTTTACTTAAAGATAATTTTGACATATCAACCAGGTTTATGCATTTAGCAAAATGACCTCTTCTATTGCACAACTGCATAATCAAACTGAGAGAAGACAATGCTGCTGACATACCCTGTGTCACGTATGCCATAAAACATTAGGAGTGGGCTGGCTTTTAATTAGGATCACTAGGTTTCCTCAGACTGTCTGGAGGCAAGGCTTCAAGAACTGTCCTGACTGTGTGTAGCCTCTCACCTCTCTCTCCTCACCTCCTCCTCCTTCCTGATATTGCCTTTGCCCTAACCTTCAGTGGCTCCACTTTCTCAACACTTTACAGCGGCCCCACGCCCACTCTTCCTAAAACGCTGTCTACCTTTCTCTTCCCCCTTTTAATCAGAGCCTGAGGTGGCTGTGACGGTGTATGCCTGGAGTCCCAGTACTGCTGAGGTACAGGCAGGAGAATCAGGAGTTCAGGGTCATACTTGGGTACAAATGGGGTTTGAGTCTCAGAACAGATAGTGTTGTTGACACACAAATTCATGTGTGCGTGCACACACACACACACACACACACACACACACAGCTTTCATCTCAAAGGTAGTAAGAGTTTTTTTCTGGTGCCAAATATGCCCGGGAACACAAATTTAGGTTACCTCAAGTCCCATGTTCCAAGACAGTCACAGTTTAATGAAGTCTTTATAGTGACAGAACAGAGGGGGTTACGCATCAAGACATTTTAAATATATACCTATTACATTTCTTTATTTATTTGGGCAGGGTGAAGCACACGTCAAGGCACTCCTGTGGAGGAGGGAGTTGGGAGTTAGTTCTCTCCTCCCACCATGCGGGCTCTGAGCATTGATTGAATTTAGGTTGACAGACTTGGAGCAAGCACCTTTCCTAGCTGAGCCTTCTCGCTGGCCCCAAGACACTTTCAAATGTAGAATGGTGAAAAAAAGAAAAGAAGAGGAAGAAGAGAGGAGGAAGAGGAGACGCTGGTGGACGCTGTGGGTAGGCGGGTGACAGCAGAGCAGGGAACGCTCCCTGTAGACTTCAGATTTCATCTGACGACACTTAGCTTTGGATGGAGCTAGGAGTCTGTTCCTACATCCTGAGATGTCGAAAGGGACTGAGATTAGGGTGGCATGGCAGACATGAACGAACCAGGCTGGGAAAGTTTCGAGGCCTGCAGAGTGCCCTAGAGACCCAGTTGGGCCAGATCCTGAGGTTCCTTCTGAGTCTCTTATGCCCCTGTGGATGCCCACTCCCCAAACTGCCGTGAGTGAGTGGTTGCAGCTTGCTTGCTTTTCTTTTCTTTTTTCTTTTTTATTTTGAGACAGAATCTCTTGCTGCATGGACTGGGACTTAAACTCTTGATATTTTTAATTAACTTTTTATTGTTTTCAAGATTTATTTTTATTTCTTTAGTGTGGGTGAGTGCCTGCATGTATGTCTATGCCCCATGAGCACGCTTGGAGCCCCTGGGAGGCTAGACTAAAGGTATCAGATTCCCTTGGACTGAGTTATACACAATTGTGAGCTGGCCTTCCTCGGGTGCTTGGACTTGAAACCAGGTCCTCTGGAAGAGCAGTCAGTGTGCTTTTAACTGCTGAGCCTTTGTATTTGTTTCTTGAGTGTTTTGTTTTACTATGTGTTTTGGTTGTCTTCACTCCCTCTCCCCCAACTCTTGCCAAATCCACCCCGATTCCCTAACCACCCAACCTTGTGTCTTCCTCCCTTCCCCATTAAGAACAATTTGTGCTGCCCAAATATTTGTAGATGTGTGGTCTTTCACTGGAGCAAGGCCAACTTATCAGGGGCCAGACTCTTAGAAAAACTTCTTTCTCCCTCTCCCATTAGCTAACAATTGCCAATACCTCCCCAACCAGGGTGGGACTATGTGGGACACCCCTATGCTGGGATTTGCTTTGACTACTGTAGGGGAATGTGTCACAGTAGTGTTGCAGGGATACCCTGACTTACCGGGAAGCTAAGAAATACTTAGAGCCACATAGGTCAGCTCTGGAAGGGTGGGGCCTCAATAGGACAGCTCTGGAGGGGTAGAGCCACAATAGGACAGCCCAGCCCTGGAGGACAGTGTCCCGATTACTGGAAAGCCAGGCTACCTGAAGCTGGGATGAGGTGGGGGATGGTCTCCCAGCAGGATATAGGGATTCTGCTCTTCTGGAGTGCCGCTACAGCTGAGTTCTGTTTTGGTCCCCTAAGGAAACATCCTAGCAGAGTTATCTGCTTCTTCTGTGGCCCAAGATGTTTTTTCTTTTGCTAACACTATTGTTACTTTTTCCTGCCTGGCCTTGCTCAGGCCCCTGTTAAGGAGCTTCGTAGAAGGTTCTTCTGTTCTACTCAGCCTTGCTGAGGCCCCCTAGGGAGCATCTCAGCAAAGTTTTTCAGTTCAGACCCCTAAGGGATGTCCTAGCCAGGTTCTCCTAGTCTGCGCCAGGGAATGAAAGTTGCCACCCAAGGCTCTTTTGAGAAAGAGGTTTAGTTGGGAAAGAGGAGTCCAGAAGAGTGGCTGCCTCTGCCAGGGAGGGATTAAAGGCAGCATCGTGGCAGCCCCTAACTGAAGGGGCAGAGAGGCTTAGATAGGGCTTCTTAGGGGTGGAGTTTTCCCAGGGAGAAGGGGCATTGATTAGTTTTTCCCTGCTCAAGGATTGGTCAGTTTAGCTGGTGGGGCAGAGATTGCTCTGACTTCATGGCCAATCTGTGTTTCTTTCACTGGTCCTTTTTAGCTTTTTTACTCCAATTTTAGGAACAGGGCATGTTTCTTTTTTCCCTTCCTTCCTTCCTTCCTTCCTTCCTTCCTTCCTTCCTTCCTTCCTTCCTCCCTCCCTCCCTCCCTCCCTCCCTCCCTTCCTAACTTTCTTTCTTTCTTTCTTTCTTTCTTTCTTTCTTTCTTTCTTTCTTTCTTTCTTTCTTTCTTTCTTTCTAGACAGGATTTCTCTGTGTGAGGGCATGTTTCTTTCACTGGCTCTGATTTTAGGGACAAAGTGTGTTTCTTTGATACTAGTTTCAGAGCCAGGGCACATGTCTTTAGTCCTGGGTTCAGGGATAAAGATGTCCCTTTCCTGGCTCAGGCCTCAAATGCAGAGTGTGTTTCTTTCACTGGCTCTGGGTTCAGAGTCAGGGCGCTCAATGGTTGGTTGGTTTCCTGCTCCAGTTGTTCTTCTACCCTACAGCCAGGGCTTGCACATGCTTCGTGCATGCTGCTTCGTGCATGCTGTCACACTCACTGGGCCTTCACATGTGCAGCTGCTCTTCTGTGTCCGGAAAACATTTCCTTATAGTCACCCACCACTCTGGCTCTTAAACTCTTCCTGCCCTTTCTTCCAAAATGATCCCTAAGCCTTCGAGTGGGGCGTGTGTAGAATAGATGCTCCCTTTAGGGCTGAGCGCTCTGCAGTCTGGGTCTCTGTGTTAATCACCACCTGTGGCAACTAAAGGCTTCTCAGAAAAGAATAAAGAGATGCCCCCAGGACAGCCATCTCAAAATAAAACAAAAGACACAAGTACACACACAGGGAAATGATAGAGGTCCTTTAATTATCAAGATAGGAGAATCAACTTAAATTAAAAGAATTGAGGGCTGGAGATGTCGCTCAGCAGTAGACTGCTTGTCTCCATTTGTAGGTCTTGAACTCAGTTTCCAGTGCTCAAGGGAGGAGAGATACAAGGGTTTCTGCTGTCCGAAGACACGTGAGGGTTCCAACCCGGTGATCATCAGGTAAATGGATACTAAAACTGCAGCAAGAGTCAGGAGGTACTTCAGTAGGCAAAGGTACCCACTGCCAACCCACATTGCCTGAGTTGGACTCGTGGGACCTACATGGTGGAGGAGGCGTACCAACTCCTACAAGCTGTCCTTTGCGCTCAACTTTCACACTCTGTGGCATGTACACACACACACACACACACACACACACACACACACATTTTTTCCTTCTTTATTTTGCAATTATAGATGTTTTGCTTGTTTATGTCTGCTCACCACGTGCACATAGTACCCAGAGGTCAGAAGAGAGCATTGAATCCCCTGGGGTTGAAATGGTGAGCGGCCACATGGATGCTGGGAATCAAACTGGGGTCCTCTAGAAGAGCAGCCAGTGACTTTAACCGAGCCATCTCTTCAGCTTACGTAAGATGTAATACAAATTTCAACAAGAACAAAACAATTATTTTTGAGACAGTGCCTCACATATCCCTGGGTGGCCTAAAATTCGCTGTGTGTTGAACTCACATGGATCTGCTTGCTTCCTGATCATCTTGTTTTACTTATTTTTTTGTTTTTGTTTTTTTTTGGGGGGGGGTTCGAGACAGGGTTTCTTTGTAGCTTTGGAACTTGTGCTGGAAATAGTTTTTGTAGATCAGGCTGGCCTAGAACTTACAGAGTTCTGCCTGCCTCTGCCTCCCGAGCGCTGGGATCAAAGGTGTGCACCGCCACCATCACCCAGCTCGATCATCTTTTTTTTTACCTTCTAAATTCTGGGATAAAAAGCATATACTATCAGTTCCAGCTATAAAATAAATATTTTTTGAAGTCTTACGACTGGTGAAAACAGGCCTGTAATCTCAGAATTAAGGAGACTGAGGCAGGAAGCTTGTCCCAAGTTCTAGGACAGCCTGGGCTAAAGTAAAAACCTGTGCTATGGAAAATCCCTTTGTACAGTGTGAAGACTTGTTGCTGTGATTGATTGGCTTAATAAGCAAGCTGACTGGTCAATAGCTGAGCAGGATAAAGTTAGGTGGGAAAATCAAACAGAATAATGGGATGAAGAAGGGAAGAGTCAGAGGAGACAAGAGCCAGATGGAGAACTAGAACTACATACAAAATGGGATAGAGGTAAAAAAAACAAGAGACTCGGGGCAGTACATGAATTAATAGAAATGGGTTAAGTTGTAAAAGCTAGTTAGTTGTAATATGAGGGGGCCGGCTTGTTGGGGTTTCTGTCCCTCCCAGTACCCCAACAGCCAGCAAGCAACAAAGAAAATCACACACAAGACTCCAAAAGGTTATAAACTGATTGGCCCATTAGGTCAGGCTTCTTGTTAACTCTTATAACTTATATTAACCCATTATTCTCATCTATGTTAGCCATAATGGCTCCGTACCTTTCTCAGCTGGGCAAGTTACATGCTGCCTCTTCAGTGGTCTGCGCAGGAGTGGCTGAGGAGCTTCTGCTTCCCAGAATTCTCCTGTTCTCATTGCATCACCTCTACTTCCTGTCTGGTTTTCCCGCCTATACTGCCTTCCTGGTCAATCAGCATTTTATTAAAATATGATTGACAGAATACAGACAATTCTCCCGCATCAGTTAGTAATAAGTCTGGGCTACTGGCCGAGCATTTATAGTTCATATTCAGCCAGGCAGTTGGTACAAAAAGCTCTGATTACAAGTCAGTATCAAAATCACCACCACCACCAGCACTAACAACAACAACAACTAAAATAAAAGAGGAGAAGAAACAGTCACAGAGACTAGTGAAGTGTATAACACTTGTAGTCTTCTCAACACTTGGGAAGTAGAACAGGAAGATCAATCCCTGCTACATAGTGCATTTGGTTACCCTCTGCTATATAGTGGATTTTAGGCTAGTCTAGGCTACATGAGATCCTGTGTCAAAAAAAAAAAAAAACCAAATAGATAATGCAACTCTTAGTCTTAAGGTTTAATTACCTTAGTCTTTTGCATGTTAGGTTTAGTTTGTAACTTGTCTTTTGTTTTTTAATTTTTTTTTTTGAATCAAGGTTTCTCTGTGTAACAGCCCTGACTGCCCTGAAGCTCTTTTGTAGACCAGGCTGGTCTTGTACTTGCAGTAATTTCCTGCCTCTGCCTCTGGAGTAATGAGATTACAGGTGCATGCCGTCTCACTTGGAGATGTATTGGTTTCCCAGAACGAGACAGGAGATTCGGAGCAGTTTTCTGAAGGAGCCCAGTTTACAGGGGCTTGTATCATAAGAAAAATTCCTGTCAACTCTCTAAGGAAAACCTGCTCACTCATTCACTCCCTGTGTCACTCCCTCCTTCCTCTCTCCCTCCTTTTTTCCCTTCTCTCTCCCTCTCTCTTTCTTCCCTACTTTCCCTCGTTCCTTCTTTCCCTTTTCTCCTCCCCCTTTCCTTTCTTTCCTCCCTTTTCCTTACTTCTCTGAAACAGAGCTTTGCTATGTAACCCAAGATGGCCTCAAACTCAAGACCCTCCAGCCCCAGCCTTCCAAGTGCTGGGATTCCAGCTGTTTCTATTTTTTTCTCTTCTCTGTCTAAAACTCCATCCCCTTCTGCTCAGCTCAGTGGGCTACTCATTCTATTTTATAGAACGAGATACTGATTGTAAAATTGCAAACAAAAGAAAGCCAACTATACTTTTAAACTTGTAATGTTATCTCTAACACAAGAACAGAACCACGGCACCATTACTAGTATTATTGTTAAGGAGTGGAGAACTTGGCTGACTTATGTTTGTGCTCAAGACAGCCAATCGAATCCAGCCCATTCTCACAAGGTCTCTTTCAGCTCCCATCTCATTTCCTGAGTGGAGCTCTTTCTGACACGTCCTACGTCCCTGCCTTTGGTTTGCCCAAGACTATTGCAGTCTTATCAGTGAAGGTCCCTCATCCCCAGATGCCGCCTAAAACTTCTAGCTGCTAAGATTTAGATGTGATGTGTCCCAAAAAAAATGTGTTGAGAAATTGATTGGATCATGAGGACATCGGATTCATTGCTGGGTTCTAGCTGAATGGCCTACAAGAAGATGGGACTCATCACTGGAAGTCAATCACCACACATGTACCTTTGAAAAGTGCATTGTCCTATTGCCCTGAGATCTTTCCCATCTTTCTATACCCTGCCACCACCAGGTGAGCAGCTCTGCTCCACCACACAGCCTTGCTATGATGTGCTGCTTGCCCCTACCCCTACAAGGTGCCCCCACAGGCTCAGAAACAACGGAGCCAGCTGGGGACTGGCGTCTCTGAATAAACCCTAGCATCCTCTAAGCTGTTTCCTTGGGCATTTTGTAACAATTACAGAGGTGAACAGCACACAGTGTAAATCAGGACAGATGGCCACCCTGGCTGCGCTCCAAGCCAACAGTGCTACTTTGAACTGCCTTGGCTCTCTGAACTCTCACCATTTCTGGGGTACTCGGCATGTTTTGTTCAACATGGTAGCCACTGGCACATACGAAATGTTTCAAGATCAGCTTCTATGTTGCTTAAGGGCAGAATGGTGTCTTTCATCATCTCTTATTTCACACAATGTTAAGCCAGTGTCAGGGACATAAAAGTCACCCAAGAGGTGGCATAAAAGAGCTCATTTGAGGAGAAATTAACTCTCACCTGTTGCAGTTTGTCAACGGAGAAATTTCCACGCTGAGTCACACAAGCGACAGCCAGGAAGTGCACGCATGCCTCTATTTCTACTTTTGCACTCTGTTCTTGTGACTTCTGTTTACCTTTTTAAAATCTAATCTCTCACTCCTCCACTGTGTTTCTTAAACCATAGCTGATGCAAGAATGTTCAGAAGGTAAGAGAAAGGGTACAGCACATTTTCCCAGAGATAAATGGTTACTTAGAGATTAGTTTTAGCAGGGGTGAGTGGGATGTGTAACCTTTGGCACAAAAGTATTTGGACAGATTTTTTTCACTTGAAACAATGTGGCAGAGCACCCAAAAGTTCTAGAATATAAGTGCATACACACACACACAGAGGCATGGTTCTCAAAAGATAAACTTTGGCATGTTGAAATGTTTTGTTTTATGAGACAGGGTTTCACTGTACAGCCCTGGCTGTTCTGGAACTCACTCTGTTGACCAGGCTGGCCTCAAATTCATCACCACTGCTCCACTGGCATGTTTAAAATTTAATAACTATAAACTGGGTGGTGGTGGCACACCCGTTTAATTCCAGCACTCGGGAGGTGGATGCAGGCCGATCTCTGTGAGTTCGAGGCCAGCCTGGTCTACAAAGTAAGTTCCAGGACAGGAAGAACTGTTTCACAGAGAAACCCTGTTTCCAAAAACCAAATAAATAAATAAATAAATAAATAGAATTTAATAACTATATGATACTTAATTGATTTAGGAATTGGGTAATATTGGGCAAATGGTTGATTTTTCTACAAGGGGATGAGAGAAGAAATGCTATTATTTATCTGTTAGCGAAAAGTTTAAGGCCAGGAGTGGTGGAGCACATGTTTAATTCCAGTTTTCAGGAGGCAGAGGCAGGCTGAGCCTTCCAGGGAAACCAGAGCTACACAGTGAGACCCTGTCTCAAAAGAAGTTTAATATGAAACTCAACTTTATATTATAGTAAATAATATAAAGTGTACGTGCCTCAACTTTATATTATAGTAAAAACAGGTCCTAGGGAAGGGTGCAGATATAGGCACCTCTGCTGTACAGCCGTTATTTCAAATCCTCTGGCTGCCTCTTAACATGATTTGGTACCAATATTATTCTGTTGTCCAATAGTTGCTATCTCTACATATTCATTTTTATCTCAAGGTTCATAAAGGGATCAGATCCCTAAAGTATTCCTTGGACATGTCTGCTATTCCTTCATTCACAGGATGTGATAACTTGCTGTCACACATTCTTCAGCTAATGAGGATAGGCCTTGATCCTTGAAGCTGGGAACCAACAGGCAGCCTGGCTTTCTCTCTCATCCAGGCTTGGAAACTTCCTTGAATCTTGAGAAAAAGCTTCCAAAGGTGTTTGCCATCAAGAAAAAAAAAGTAGGGCCTGGAGAGATGGCTCAGTGGCTAAGATGGTGTTTTTATGTGACTGGGTGTATTGCCTGCATGTACGCCTACACATTACTTTCAAGCCTGGTGCCCATGGAAGCTAGAGGAGGGTGTTTGATCTCCTAGGACCTGAGTTCTAGAGAGCTGTGAGCTGCCATGTAGGTGCTGGGTGTGAGACCAGGGTCCTTTGGGACAGTAATAGCACTTTTGATCACTGAGTCATCTCTCCAGCCCCATACCTGTTCTTCCAGAAAACCCAGGTTACCCCAATAGCCTATTAGGAAATCTTAGTTTAAAAAAAAATTGAGGGGGTGGTTTTGCTCTCTCTCTCCCAGGCTTGTCTTGAATTCTCTATGTAGTCTGCAGTGGCTTTGAACTTTAGAAATCCTCTTGCCTCAACCTGCTGGGTTCTGGGATAACAGGTATGGACCACCATGCCAACAAAGCTTTATTCAAATTTATTATTTTTTAAAATTTCTTTGTGTGTGTGTGTTCACCCACGTGTGCATGTGTGGAAGCCAGAGGCCGATGTCGGTGCTGGGAATCATTCAAGCTCAGGTCCTCTTGTTTGTATATAGCAAGTACTTAACCCGCTGACCCCTCATCTCTCCAGCCCTCACATTTCTTTTCCCTTTTTTCTCTTTTTCTTTCTTTCTTATTTTGTTGTTTGTTTAGACAGGGTTTAACCATTCTGTGTAACCATTCTGGCTGTCCTGGAACTCACAGAGATCCGCCTGCTTCTGCCTCTGAAAAGCTGGGATTAAAGGCATGCACCACCATTACCGGGCCCACTCTCAGATTTCTAACAGTTGGTTATCATTATACTGTTAATCAGAATTGCCACTTGGATTTTTATTGGAAATTTTCTTCTTTTAAAATATTTATTATTTTATGTGTATGGCTGTTTTACCTGCGTGTATGTCTGTGCATGTGTGCAGTGTCCAAAGAGACCAGAAGACCACATCCCCTGGAACTAGAGTTACGAATGGATGGTTGTGAGCCACCATGTGGGTAGTGGGGATTTAACCCAGGTCCTCTGAGGGAGTGGCCAGTGCTCTTAACCTCTGAGCCATCTCCTCTGCCCCTTTGTTGGTAATGTCAAAGATTTCAGGGGAACTGAAACTGTAGGTTCCACTGAACAGACAGCCTAACAGGATACTGCAAAGGAGGCCGTATAGTTTTAGAGACTGGCTTTTGCCTTTGGATAAGAAGTTTAATGTCTCCCCACTTTCCACTCTAAAAGTCATCCCAAGACACATGTGTCATCATCACACATTGCCAATCTCATTCTGAGTCAGCGGCTCTCTCACCTATATCAGTGCTTCATTGTGTCAAAGAGTACACGGCGATTGGTACTGTAGATTGGGCAATTGTTCTCTGTGGCATATGCGGCGTGTGTCCTGGGGACAAGACACTTGAGCTTCAACAGCTATCACTCTTACTTGTTGCATTTCTTAACTGCACCACGTCTAGAAAACTTGAGGTTTGAGCCTCGGTCTCATGAAGCCAGACTGAGCTTGAACTCTCCAAGCAGCTGTAGTTGGCTTTGAACTCCTGATTTTTCCTGCCTCTACCTCCCGATCCTGGATTACACCAGACTCAGAGAACTTTCTGAAGTGTACTTCCTACTTGTGTGATTTAGTGACATTCAAAGTCTGTTTATTGAACACCTTCCTGTCGCTACCATGATAGATCCCACACAGGGAGGGAAGTATGGGTAAGAGCACGCAGCTCTTCCAGGAGGGGAGGGTACAGGTACATGCGGCCAGAGTACAGCTCATCCAGCTTTATTCTCTTCTTCCACCTTCTTGTTCATGTCATACTACAGACCCCAGGCTAACTGGTCCTTGGACTTCCAGGTGGCTCTGTCTCCACTCCCATCTCGGAGGCAGCGGTGATGAGGGTAAAGAATACAGATACGTGCTGGCGAATCAGGGGTTTTTGTTTCGTTTTGTTTTGAAACAGGGTCTCACTATGTAGCTCTGGCTGTCCTGAAACTCATGATGTAGACCAGGCTGGCCTTGAACTCACAGAGATCCACCGAGATCCACCTAACTCTGCCTCCCTAGTGCTGGGATTAACGGTGTGTGGCATCACCACCCAGCTAATATGTAGTTCTTTTATTTTTTATGTGCATTGGTGCTTAGCCTGCATGTATGTCTGTGTGAGAATGCCTAAATGCTCTGGAACTGGAGTTACAGATAGTTGTGAACTACCCTGTGGGTACTGGGAATTGAACCTGGGTCCTCTGGAAGAGCAATCAGGCTGTCAGTGCTCTTAACTGCTGAGCCATCTCTCCAGCCCCTAATAGTAGTTCTTAAAAACAGCCCTTTTCTCGATTAGCATGGCCCAAAGGTTCATCCATGTTGGAGTATGTGATAGCATTTGATTCTTTTAATTGCGGAATAGACATGACACTGTATAGACATGACACATCTTGTTTATCTGCTCATTAGCTGATTGACATGTTGTGTTTTCCCCACTTTTTGCTGTCATGCAAGACACAGTTCTGGACGTTCTTATACTGGTGTTTCTGTGGCCTTGTTTCCAGTTCCCTTGGGTGTTTCTAGGAGTAGAGCTGGCGAGTCTCATAGTAACACTGCTTAATTGTTGAACAGAACACTTGTGATGTTTTTACATTTTTTTTTACCTTCAAGTCTATTTTTGTATATATTGTATCTCTCCATAGCTACTCTGACTTCTTTATAGTCTATTAAGTCTGTCTTTCTATCCTTTGAAAGACCTATGTATGCATCTTTGAATTTAATCTATGTCTTCTGAAGATAATGTACAGTTAGGTTTTACCATGTAGTTTGATCATCTCTGGTTTAATCTGTTGTTTTCAGGTTTGGTAAAGTGCCTTTTGACCCACTGAGCTATCTTGCTTTTTTCTCCCTCTCTCTCCCTTTATCTCTTTCCGTCATGCTCTCTCCTTCTGAGTTATTAAAGATATGTTTGAAAATGATATTCCTTCACAATTTCATGCATAGATAGGCATACTTTAGGCTCCTCTGTTATTCTCTCCTCACTTTTGATTTTGTAAAAATTAGTGTATGTGTATGACGTGTGTGTATGACGAGTGCACTCACTTGGAGGTCAGACGGCCACTTTTGTGAGGCGGTAGTTTCCTTCTGTCATGTGATCTGGAGATTGAACTCAGGTCATCAGTAAGCAGTTTTGCCTGCAGAACATTCTGGGGGGACCTCTTTTTCTTTCTTTTAAATGTTTGTTACATTAATCTCCCCCTTTCCCTGTGTGTGTGTGTGTGTGTGTGTGTGTGTGTGTGTGTGAGAGAGAGAGAGAGAGAGAGAGAGAGAGAGAGAGAGGTATTTCAGGTGGGCAATCGGGTCCTTTAATAATTCTGTCTACTCAGAGATGAGAGATTCCTCAGTGGTTAAGAGCACTGGCTGCTTTTCTAGAGGACCAGTTCCTGTCACACACACAGTAGCTCACAAGCAACTGTAACTTCAGCTTTAGCAGATCCCATTACCTCTCCCGGCCTCCGTAAGTACCAGTCATTCGTGTGGTACACACACATGTGCAGGTAAGCACCTATAGGTTTCCCATGGTTACATGAAGATAATCTCAGCACTCAGGAGGCACAGGGGGATGGATTTCAGGAATTCCAGGAGTAGGAATCTGGGATCTCGCTAAGAAGGCAGCTCAGGTTCCAAATACTCCACATTGCTTCCTATTCTTTGTGTGTGTGCGTGTTTCCCTGTTTTCGTTTGGCGTTTACTTTTTGAGACAGGGTCTCATTTGTAGCCTTGGCTAATCTGGCAGTCACAGAAATCCTCCTGTGTGTGAGTACTACACTCAGCCCCTCTTGGCGTGTGTGTTTAAAGATGTAATTGTATCAGAGTTTTGTCTGCACGTATGTGTACCACGAGTGTATATGCTGCCTGTGTAGGCCAGAACAAGGCACAAGCTCCCTGGAGCTGGAGTTTTAGACGGTTGTGACCTGCCACCAGGGAGCCTTTCCCCAGCCCCATCATTTGCCTTCTAATCTGGACTTAATTCCTAACTAGCGCCAGGCACCTTCAGCATGAAGTCTTCTTTTGTTATTTCTCGCAAGGTAACTTTGTCAGCCACAAATCGTCTCAGTTTTGGATGATCTTGGCTCTCGGGTGTTCTCCTTCCCCTCCGGCCACTTGACTATGCCATCTAAAGGCTTTCGGGCCCCGCTGTTTCTGATGAGCTGTTAGCTAGTAACCTTTTCATTGCTCCCACAAGGTTACTGCTTGCAGGATTTTTTGTCTCAAGTATTCGGTTTATCCTGCTCAGTGTCTGTGGAAGATCTTGTCTGTTTGGGTTTATGTTCCTAATCAGATATGGACATTTTCGGCAATTTATTTTTTAATTTTTTCGCCTTGTTTCTTTTCATTTCTCGTCTTCCAGAGCTCTCAATGTATGTGTGTTTGGGCAATTAAATGGAAGGGACTTGCTTCCCTCTTTTACTCCAATGGATGATGGAGGAGGGTTATCTGTCTATTGTGTTATTTTCATTGGTCAATAAAGAGACTGCCTTGGCCCTTTGATAGGACAGAAAATTAGGTAGGCGGAGTAAACAGAACAGAATGCTGGGAAGAGGGCAATGAGGCAGATGCCACAGAGCCAGCCACCAGGTCAGACATGCTGAATCTTTCCCGGTAAGCCACACCTCGTGGTGCTACCACGAGATTATTAGAAATGGGTTAATCAAGATGTGAGAGTTAGCCAGTAACTAACTCTCTAGAGATAATGGGCCAGGCAGTATTTAAATGAATACAACTTATGTGTTATTATTTCTGGGGCTAAGCTAGCCGTGCGGGAGCTGGGCAGGATGAAAAGCAGGCCTGCCCGCAGCCCCTTACTACAAATAGAGATTTTTCAAATTTCATGAGGAAAACAGATTCTCTTAATAGATAGATAAAAGCTTGTTGGAAAAAAGCCCCTCAAATATATCATGTTATAAGGACAAGGAAAAAAAAATCACCAAAAATGGTACCATTCTGAGATGACCACCTTTAACACTGTAGTCTTCATCTTTGCACACAGCACTTTATGCATCTTATATATCTAATATACTTATTTTAGTGGATATTTACATATCCAAATGTTAAAATTTTGTTCATTGAATTTTTTCTTTATCTATTTTCCCGTGTGTGGAAATGCTGCGTGTGCACATGTGGTTGTGATTAACACAGTGTGTGTGCATGTGGAGGTCAGAGGTTAATGTCAGGAACCATCCTCTGAACCTTGGTTAAGTAGGCAGGGTCTCTCACTCAAACCCAGACCCAGAGTCTCTGGATATCTCTAGTCTGGCTTGCTCTGGGAACCCATTATCCCTGTATTCTGAGGCTGGAATTACAGGGGAAGGGTGCCAGGTCCAATCAGCTTTCTGTGGGTGCTGAGACTCTGGTCCTTGTACTTGAGTGGTAATGCTCAATCAGAGACATTTCCTCAGCCCCAAGAATTTTTCTTGGCTTTTTTGTTTTGTGAACAGGCTTCTCTGTGTAGCCCTGCTGTACTGGAACTGGCTCTGTAGGCCAGGCTATCCTCATACTCAGAGATTCCTCCTTCCACTGCCTCCTGAGTGGTGGGATTAAAGGCATGGGTCACTTTGCTTGACTTGCTTGATTATTTTTGAAATAAGTATGTATGCATGTATGTACGTATGTACGTATGTATGTATGTATGTATGTGTGTGTGTATGTATTTTGAGACAGGGTTTCTCTGTGTAACAACCTTGTCTGTCCTGGAACTCACTATGTAGACTAGGCTGGCTTCAGACTCACGGAAACCCACCTGTCTCTACCTCCTGAGTTCTGGAATTACAGGTGTGCACCATGTGTGCCCGTGTGTGAGTATGTGTAGCTCGAGTTCTAATAGGTCTTAATAATAAAAGCCCAGAGTCAGATCTAGAGAGATTACAGAGATGAAGGGACAAGACCACAGCTACCTTATCACTCAACTTCCGAGCTGAAAAGAGAGTGATCTTCTCTCTTCCCACCTTATCACTTCCTCTCTCTGCTCAGCCATATATACATCATTTCCTGTCTGTACAGACCTTCAGACCTCTATGGTTAGCTAGTTGCTAACTCCACCCTCTGATCTTCCAGTAAGCTTTATTTGTACAGACAAGGTATCACTACAGGTATGTGCACAGGAGTGCAGGCATCCACAGAGGTCAGAGGGCATTAGATCCCCAAGAGCTAGAATTTCAGGTGCTATGAGCCACTTAACACCAGTGCTGGGAAATAAACTCTGAAGTTCTGAAGAGCAGTACCTATGCTTTACAATGGAAGCATCTCCATGTAACATGAAGGCCTGTTTATTGGGTTTCTGTCCTGTCCAGTCCTTGATCTGGCCAGTTCTCGCAGTCATCTGAGTTTCTGCCCGCCCTCCAGGTCCCACAGCTGTTTAGCCCCAAAGAAAATCACACAGAGAGTCTACATAAGTTATAAACTGATTGGTCCATTAGCTCAGGCTTCTTATTAACTCTTATAACTTATATTAGTCCATTATTCTAGTATATGTTAGCCACATGGCTTGGTACCTTTTTTGGCGGGGCAGGTCACATCCTGCTTCTTCAGTGTCTGGACAGATCTGGGGAAAAAGTTTCCTTCTTCCCAGAATTCTCCTGTTCTCATTGCCCTGCCTTTACTTCCTGTCTGGTTGTCCCACCTATACTTCCTGCCTGGCTACTGGCCAATCAACATTTATTTTAAACGTAATTGACAGAATACAGAATTGTCCCGCACCATCTCCGCAGTCCCAAGCATAAGCATAAATGTAGGTTTATAGGAAAGTTAAGCAGAATTAAGAGGGAGGCATTCATAGTCCCCTTCCCCCTCATGTGTACAGACCCCTCCCCATCAAAATCCCCCTCACGAGTGGTGCATTGCTTCAAACAATGAACTGTCCCATCATTGTCACCTAATGTGTTGTTCATCTTAACTTTCCTCAGTGCTGGTATCTTAAGGACATTATTTTGTTTTGTGACCTATAGCTAATGTCTTATGTGGCAAACTTAAAATTGTTGACCCTAGCAGGTCTTTCTTAGTCCAGAAGACATCTTTCAGATCTTTGGAGATCTTTCCAGATCTTTGAAGAAAGAGATTGAGGGAAGTCACCTCTAGAAATGGCATTAGAGAGGACGAACTGGGTTTGCAGTGTGGCAGCTCTATCATTTGTCTATCATTTGTCCATGGGATAGTCAGAAGACCACACTCACCCTCGCGGAAGGTTCAGGAACTCTTGATATTTTTCCTCATGCACGAAGATCTCTTCAACTTCCGTTAGGTCTATAAAGATGCCAAGAGTATACTTTGCTATCTAAATTCAAGAAAATTCATAGAGTTTTAAGGTGGTTGAAATTGATGATTCTTTTTTTGAGGGGGGGGGGAGCATGTTTCTCTGTGTACATCCCTGCTTGTCCTGAAACTCGCTCTGTAGACAAGGCTAGCTTTGAACTCAGAGATTCACCTGCCTTTCCCTTCTGAGTGCTGAGATTAAACACCTGGCTAGATATTGACGATTCTCTACCTTGTTTATTAAGGCATCTCTTAGAAAACAAGTGACACACAACTTCCAAGACAATTGAATCACCAGAGAAGGAAGGGAGGAAGTCACGTTCGACCTGTACTCCAGGCCCTAACGCCTTCACTTGGTGGCATTAATTCTTTAAAAAGATTTATTTTTATTTTAAAAGCAAAATAATTTAATGACTTAATTTTTACTTTTATTTATTTCTTTGTTGATAGGGTCTCACTTCGTAGCCCAGGCTAAGCTGAAATGAACTCTGTTGTCCACTTTGGACTTCTAGCTCAGCCTCCAGAGTGTTGGCATTAGGGGTGTGAGCCACCACACCCAGTTCACTAATTCATTTAATATATTTAGCGCGTGACACATAGGTATTTTGTTAGGTGCTTTCAAAAAACATAAATAAGAACTGCTGCCCTCCAGGAGTTTTCAGAGACAATGGACTGTATGTCTACGTTCTGGTCGACTTGGCTGTCTCGTTTCGTTTTTCTGTTTTGGTTATTTGGAGATTGGTTCTCACTCTAGTCCAGGCTGGTCTGGAACTCATTGGGAAGTCCAGTCTGGCCTCAGATTTATGGCAGTCCTCCTGCTTCACACTTCTGAGTACTGGGATTAAAAGCATGTGCCACCACCACCCAGCTATTTGTACTTTTCTTTTTTCTTTTTCTTTTCTCTTTTTTTTTCTGGTGCTGGGGATTGAACCCAGGGCCTTGAGTTTACTAGTCAAGCCCTCTCTTGAGCCAAATCCCCAACCCCTGTACTTTTCTGTATTTGATTTTATTGTCTGTCTGCAAGTATGCCTTGTTGATATAACCAGAGAAAACATGAAGGCGATTTTTATTTCCTCTTGTTCAGTTCCTTCAGGTCTTAGCAGGAGTGGAGTAATGTGGCTTAAACATTAACCTGAGTAAAGCTGCTTATTCTTGCTCCTCTCCAGGATGTATATACTCATCTCTGCCAGCATTAATTCCCACCACACTTCTTTCTAAGTCAAATTCTGAATTAGCTCCCACAAACCCAAATAATATTTTATTCTGTTTTTTTTTTTAAACATCTTCCAAATATCAACTCCCCTTTTCTTAGAGGCAGGGTCTCACAGAGCACAGGCTAGTCTCAAAGTTGCAGTGTTGCAGGGATAGCTTTGAATTTCTGATCGTCTACTTCTGTCTCAGTGCTGGGACGCTGCATGCACATTGTCATGACTGAGTGATTGATATGGTGCTGGGCATCAAACCCAGGGCTTTTTGTACACCCGGCAATCAGGCTACTGACTGAGCTGCATCCCCAGCCCTTTCCCCATTCATCCCTCACCTCTATCTTTCTATCCCACTTGGCTGTTGCCTAAACTGGCTCTTCATCATCTTACCTGTATTACACATCACCCTCCTAATTAATCTACCCACCTCCAGCTGCATCTCTGTCCAGTAAGGTCTTCTAAACCACGAGTCCCTCCTACTTAACATCTGTCACTGGCTCCTCACTGTCTCTGAGAGTCTGAATCAGAATGTCTCAGACACACTGGCTCTTGGTGCTCCTCAGGAAGTGCCCCATAGTTAAGGATAGGCTGCTACCCCTGTTTTCATGGATCTGGCTCCTTTTTGTCTTAAGGGTTTGGATCTTGTTCTCCTTTTATTTTGAAAACCCCTCTTCCTTTCCCTGACTACTACCCTGCTACTTAGAAAGGTGGGCTCGGAATGCCTCCTTTCCAATTCTCCCTCCCATCTACTCCAGTCCACCTGATGCTACTACATCCGGAAGAACAGCGACAGGGACATTGGCTGCCAAGGTCTGTGCAGAAGGCTTTGAAAACACAGACTTATTAAATATAATGACCCTATTAGGTAGGCACTGTCTTAAACTTCTTTTTATTGTAACATCTGTCCCACTGTTCTCAATGGCTTAGTTAGCTATGTTATCAATAGACAATCTCAATCAGCTTCATGTCCCTAGCAACTGGCTACTTTCTGTAAACCCTTTTTGGAATATGACGAAATTAGCAGCATTTAACTAAGCCTTGTTCTCAGGATTAGGTGATGTGAGATTTTACGAGCCAGTTTTGGGAGACAGACACCTGGATTCTGGTCAGAGGCTTTGGAGTTTCTCTAGTCACCTTTGCACTGGATGATAGTGCCACCCTCCTAGTTACTCAAGGAAATGACCTAGAGTTACCTCGTGTCTACCTTTCTTCACATCAGCACTCCAGGGAACCACTCTGAACTCCTTCATCTTTTATTCGCAGCAACCACCCCAATCCAGATAACTACGTCTACACCACGTACTTACCCAAGAACTTTTTTGTTACCTTGTTTCTCTTTGTTTCATCTCTGCTAGTCTTCAGAGATCATTCTCTATAAAAATAGGTACAAAATGTAAAAGCCCTAGATGAAAACAACAAAACACACACAAATGAAAAAAGACAGCAACAAAACCAGGCTGGGCATGGTGGCACAGGCCTTCAATACCAGCGGAGGCAGACAGATTACTGAGAGGGCAGCCAGGGCTGTGTAGTGAGAGCATGGCTCAGCTCCTCACCCCTCCCCCCAAACCCAAAACTTCTTCCCTTTGCTCTTATGAATAAGAATCCAAACCACAGTTGGGCTCCTGTTCAATGTTTCAACCCCATTGTCATCCCCCTCCCCTCAAGTGTGCTTCAACCTCCTGCTCCTCAAACCAGCCAAAGTTGTTGGCTGGCATGACAGATTCTTCTTCCTTATTTAAGTCTTAATTCGGATCACCTCAGAAAAGTCACCCTTGCCTTTGTCTTTACAAAAGTTGAGTGTGGTTGCCGGGTGGTGGTGGCACACACCTTTAATCTCAGCACTTGGGAGGCAGAGGCAGGCAGATCTCTGTGAGTTTGGGACCAGCCTGGTCTAGAAACTAATTCCAGGACAACTAAGACTGTTGCATAGAGAAACTCTGTCTCAAAAACAAAAAAGAAAAGAAAAGAAAATTGAAAAAAAAATAGTTGATTGAATATAGTTTATGTGTTCAAATTCATGTTTCATGAAAACTCAGGAAACTTTTCAAATTACATTATTTCACTTCTTTCCCTGACCACTGTGTATTTTAAAAAAATACTTATTTTTATGTGCATTTGGTATAAAGGTATCAAATTCATTGGAACTGGAGTTATAGACAGTTGTGAGCAGCCGTGTGGGTGCTAGGAATTGAACCTCAGGTCCTCTGGGAGAGCAGTCAGTGCTCTTAATCATTAAGTCATCTCTCCAGCCCCAACTATCCTGTATTTTCTCCTAACATTTAGCACTACCTGCAATTGTCTCATTATTTTTCTTCTCCCCTAGAAACATACACTTGAAATTGCAAAAGCTGCATCAAAGGACAACAGTCTGTCCATCTTTCTTTCTTTCTTTCTTTCTTTCTTTCTTTCTTCCTTCCTTCCTTCCTTCCTTTCTGTTTTTCTTTTGTTTTTTGAGACAGGGTTTCTCTATGTAGCCTTGGCTATCCTGGAACTCACTTTGTAGACCAGGCTGGCCTTGAACTCACAGAGATCTGCCTGCCTCTGCCTCCCAAGTGCTGGGATTAAATGTTTGCATCACCACCAGGCCACTCCATCTACCTCTTTCACTTCTGATCCACCTACTTCTATTTTTTTTTTTTTTTTTGAGACTGGGTTTCTTTACAGAGTCCTGGCTGTACTGGAACTCACTATGCAGACACCAGGCTGGCCTCCAACTCACAGAGATCTGCCAGCCTCTGCCTCCTAGGTGCTGGGGTCAAAGGTGTGCACCACCACACCCAGAAGCGCGTTACCCAGCTCAGTTTTTTAAAAAACGGAATAACTGAAACACCGAAAAGGCGAGTATCTTCTCTTGTGTGTAAAAGAGTCCCAACAGAAGTAAACTCCTGAGTCCCTAATTGGTAGGACAGGAGGTGGACTCACAGGCAGCCTAACCCTTTCAAATGCTATCAGCCAACTGTTGACAAAAGCATTAATCACGGTTGTCCCAGAGGAGCCCAGCTCTGGGCCAGCAGGGGAGCTCCTTGCTGGAAAGGTCTACAAAGCAGGCAATTCTTGTAAGGGTCAGACATCTTTTGTTCAGGGCATCTGACCCGGAGAGAAATGGTCAACAGGACTGAGTACGGACTGACGGAATGATTAATGAAGCCAGTTTATCTGACATCTTTTCGCAGGCCAACAGGGACTCTTCAGTCTGTTTCTTTTAGCTTTCTTTTTCACCTGCCTTTACCCTAAATTCACCCACATCTTTGCTTTTGAGAAGTCCAAGGCATAAACTGTTTTATCTCTGTCTTACACCTATCCGTATCATTTTTTTAAAATTATTTAGTCCCAAGGATGTTTTTTTTAAAATTACTTGATTGTCTCATTACTTCAAGTGACTCATTTCTGTCTTTTCTAGTTTGTGTGTTACTGAAGGACAGTCTCAGTCAAGTATAATTTAGACCACAAAGCGACTTATGAAAGGATTCCGGCCACTGTTTCTTCTTCCTTAACGGTCAGTTTCAAGAGCCCCGTTAGCGTCAGGCAGCCCTCGTCCCACGCAGGCTGCCTTTTCGGACTCAGGAAGTTGAGTCGGTCCCCTCGCAGCCACACTGGAGGAGGGTTGCGATAGAGCCCAAGACCAGGTAGCTGGAGAAGCGCCGCGGGTACCCAAGCGCCGGGAGGGGGCGTGGCGGTGGGCGTTTCCCGCCGCCGCAGGACCACCAATGGCATCCAGGAGCTCGGGGCGATGCGCGTGACGCAGCCGCGGGCTGGGAGGTTGGGGCGGAGAACGGGGGTGGGTGCCGGCTCTTTATCTTCCTCCGCAGCCCGGCTGGCGGCGTTGCGGACCCGCGTAGGGACATCGTTCCGCAGCGACCCCCCCGCGGCTGACCTACCGCCCGGACCGCCGCAGCTGCCCTCGAGCCGCAGGTAACCCCAAGCCTCCGCTCCCCTCCTCCTTTGCTGTCCAGGTCCACCCTGAGCCCGAGAGGAAGGGGACTTCGGTGGCGGCGACGTTCCGGCTCTGCGGGCCTGGCCTGGGCCGGACTGTCCCGCCGCGACGCTGCCTGTCTCGGGGGAGGGCGGGAAAGTTACCCGTAGCCATCCGGATGACCGGCAGCCTTTTCAATATCAGTGATGGTTTCGATGTCCCCTGAATCATGTGGTGCCTCGCAAGCCAGTCAGTAGTAAAGAAAGTTGAGAATTAGAAGTCATCTCATTCTTTGAAAAGCAACACCAAAAAATGCGCTCAGGAAGTCTGGTTTTTTTCCTAATGTGGGTGGGGGAGATGTGTGTGAGGGGAAAGATGGCACTACCAGACATCAGACTGTGGGCCGGGGCGCCAAAACCTTTAGCTCGTGCTCTGTTTTTAAGTAGCAGGAGGGAGTTGTTAAGTTTTTCTTTGATCTTAAGTGTTAATAGTCATGTAGCTTAAGCGATATATAAATCTAGGGATTATTTGTGAGAAATTATTATAAGTTCCCTTCTCTGCATTTTCTATAAAAGTCGTTGGTCACTGTAATACTTAAGTAGTAGCCACTCTTTCCCTTCAAACTACTTGTCTTCTTCGTTAATGCAGAATCCAACTTGAATATTCTTTTTTCTCTTGTTTCCTTTCAACTGGGAAATATAAATTACTTGTTAAAAGCCAGCTCAGACTGCGGGAGTGGGGATTGCAGAGAGCTCTGATGCTGGGAAGGGTAAGCAGGGGCAGGGTAAACGTGGAGAAGCACACGGCTTAGTGTGTCACGTGCTTGGAACTGGCCAGGGGTTTCACGTTCCCTTAGGACCCAGCCAAGGTGCTGAGTGCCTGAGTTGCTGCGGACAAGCCTGGTGGGTTTTCCAGGCTCCAGCTTCCTTTTTCGTCCCTGGAAAGCTTCCTCTTGTCTCTTGGAGCGTTTCCCCCAGGCCTTCTGCTCTTTTTCCCCCTTCTCCTTCTCCCACCACTAAACATTCCTCAAACCAAAGATCACTTCCCTGTGGGAGCCACTCATCAGGGGAAGCCTGCTAGCACTCTGTAAGTCTCCTTACCAGCAGTTAGTTAGTCATGTTTGAAAGGAGACGCTTTGTTTTCTGTGGATCTCATGAGGCCAGACTATCTTCTGTCTTCTCAGGGTAGGGTCTGGTCTGGTCATGAACTAGAGTTGGAGGGCGGAAGAAGGAACTTTGAGAAAACATTAACCAGGGACAGTGACTCTTTCTTATGGACCTTCCAATTGTCAGACAGGAGGCTTAAGTTTTTTGCACCCCTCCCCCCCAGACAGGGCTATGGAGCCTGTCCTGGAACTAGCTCTTGTAGACCAGGCTGGCTTTGAACTCACAGAGATTCGCCTGCCTCTGCCTGCCCGGAATCCTGAGATTAAAGGTGTGTGCCACAGCCATCCGGTTTAAGTCCGCCCCCCCCACATTGGATAATTTTTTTATATTTAATCATTTGTAAGTAAAACTCACATGAGCTGGGTGGTGGTGATGCACAAGCACTCAGGAGGCCGAGAAACCCTGTCTCGAGAAACCAAAATAAATAAACTCAGATGCAAATAAAATTTGCCCAAGTTCTCCTGTTCTGTCTGGTTAATTGACCCAACTCTGATAGTTATATGAAAAAGTTGTAGGGTAGAGCAAACCGTTTTTGGAGGGAAGAAGATGAAGACATGCTTTGGATTGTTAATTCCCACCCCCACCCCCCCTTTTCTCCCTGTTTTCCTCCCTCCCTTCTTTCTATTGATAGGATCTTATGTAGCCCAGGCTGGCCTGATGCTGTGTAGCTGAGAATAATCTTAAACTTCTGGATTCTCCTGCTTCAGCCTCCCAAATGCTAGGATTTTAGGTGTGTACCATTCTATCCGGGGTTGGATTGTAAATTCTATCCACAATGGTTTCTCTCTTCCTCTGGGTGGTGGAGGAGTTATTCACCTGTAAGAGGTGCCTAGTATTTATTTGTGATACAGTTTTATAGGTTCTTTTGAAATCTTTGTTAATGAGAAAACTGGAGGCAAGCTAAAGTTGACATTTCTTTGGGACATGAATCATTTGTTTCTCTAATTCCTTTTATTTACTTTCTTATTGCAGAGCATTATATAACTTCCCTGTACAGATTGGTTTCTTATTTTCTTGTCTAATCAGTGTGTTATATTTTATTGCTAGTGTGCGTCCGTGCACACATATATGTACATACCACTGTAGTGAGTATGGAGGCCAGAGGGCTACATGGTGTAGTTAGCTTTCTTTTACCTTTATGTGACTTCCAGGGATTCAGCTTGGGTTGCCAGGCAGCACACAGGCATTTTTATCCACTCAGCTATCCTGCCAGCCCCACTGGTCAACTTTGTCACCTAAAAGGAAGATAGTTCTACCACACAATCTCATACATCTTTGCAATGGGGTGGAAATGTTTGTTGGGGACTCAGGACTAGTACTTTGTGGCAGAGAGGCAGGCAGATTGGAGTTAGGTTAGCCAGGGCTACATAGTGAGACCATATCTCATAAATAAATAAATAAATAACCCAAACAAGCAGAACACACCAACAATACATAAGGAATGAAAATGTTTAGTGAGCTGGTGGCGCACCTCCTTTGGCGCCCAGCACTGTGGATGGTGCTTGTTTTCCTTCACTGCTGGGCCTCTTGTAAGAACTGTACTATGTTCTGTTTTCAGTTCCTCAACACATTTTGCAACCTATTCCCATACATTTTCCTTTGTGGAACCAAAGGAAATACGTAGTTAGTAAAAAATTACTCACTGTTAGCACATCTCCACATTGTGAAATAGCTGTCCCAAGTTCCACCTTTTTTTTTAAAAATAACCTTTAATATAGATATGTATATATATCTTCCTTCCTTTCTTCCTTCCTTCCTTTCTTTCTTTCCTTCCTCCCCTCCTCTCCTCTCCTCTCCCTCTCTCCTTCCTTCCTTCCTTCCTTCCTTCCTTCCTTCCTTCCTTTCTTCCTTCCTTTTCTTTTTTTGGTTTTTCGAGACAGGGTTTCTCTGTGTAGCTTTGGAGCCTGTCCTGGAACTAGGTCTTGAGATCAGGCTGGCCTCGAACTCACAGAGATCCGCCTGCCTCTGCCTCCTGGGGATTAAAGGCATGCACCACCACCACCCGACTATATTGTGTGTGTGTGTGTGTGTGTGTGTGTGTGTGTATAAAACAAAACAAAACCTTGCTAAAAAAAATGTCACACACCACCCTTCCTTTTGTGTTTGTACTCTATTTGAATTTTCCATGATCTTGACCCCAGAGAATCCCTCTGAATCCTCCTACCCCCCTCCCCTGGGGCCCCACCCCCAACAGCATTCTTTGCTCCTTGTTCTCCTTTAATCTCTTTGCATTTTGTCTTTTTGCTGTTAACTTTTTAAATGCTTCATAATGCTTCACCATCTATAAGATTGTTAGTATTTATTGCTTAGCATGTTAGATAAGTGCTATGTAAATAGTAACCTGTGTAGTTCCTAGGTGACCTGCCTGGGAAGTGTCCTGAACTTGTGCTTAGCCTTAGCTGTTGGTGTGCTCTGATGTGTCTCAGATCCCTATCTTCAGTGCTGACTCGTGTGTTCAGCTGGCCTTTATAAAAGACCTTGGCTGGCCGACAGGCACGTAATGTTGGGCTTATCTATTCTCTCTTTGCATAATGCATAATGGCATAATTTCATAATGGCATTCCTAGCCTTTCTGAATTAGCATACTTACTTGGGGGTCTGTGACCAGCCACCTTCTACCCATAGCCAGCCACACCTCAAAGACTTCCCTAGTCATTTGTAAGCTTATCTGATCTTCCTTATCTCTTCCTTCATTTATTTTACCTATAAACACATGTCATGTGAGTCTTCAGGCCCCACGGCTTTGTCTGTGAGCTCATTGTTGGCACTGTCGCTGAACCTGCCTTTCTTTAACAGATCCTTTTCATTGGTTCTGAGTTTGTCTTCCTCAAAGTAAATAACAAATCCTTTTTTGTTTTTTGGGTTGGGGACTGAATGGAGGGCCTTCCACATGCTCCAGAGATAAACTGCCTTTGAAGTTCACTCTGAGATCCCAATCTTCTTTTTTAACAAGTGTGATTTGAGAGGGAGAAGAAAAGGGCAAACAGAAAGACTAGAAAGGGGTACATTCTCAAAATCAGAGCACTCTGGAGGCAGAGGCAGAAGGATCTCCACAAATTCTAGGCCAGCCAGGTCTCCACAGTGAGATACTTCACTCCCCCCCCCCCATTCCCATATGTTTTGTACATATAAAGCATAAGCATTAAAAAAGTAGCTGTTTCTTTTTTTCTAGCATTGATAAGCATTGCACTGGGATACTTTTTTATGTTTTGAGGAATAAACTTTAATCTGGCATTTGGTTTTAATATTTTTTTTCAAGATTTATTTATTTTATGTATACCAGTGCTGTATCTACATGCACACCTTTATACCAGAAGTGGGCATCAGATCTCACTACAGATGGTTGTGAGCCACCATGTGGTTGCCGGGAATTGAACTCAGGACCTTTGGAAGAACAGGCAATGCTCTTAACCGCTGAGCCATCTCTCCAGCTCCCTTATTTTATATTTTTAGACAGGGTCTCACTTTATAGCCCTGCCTGGCCTGGAACTCACTATGGAGGACTCACAGAAGTTTGTCCCAAGTGCTGGGGTTAAAGGGGTGCGCCGCCTCACCTGGCCTGCGTGTCTGTTTTGAGGCCCACATCGCCCCTTGCTGTGCCACTGCTCTTTTCTGATTTCTGCTTCCTTCAAAGACGTCCTCAGCATTCACTCCCGCTTACCACTGCTCTGATTATTTCTGCGGGATAATTCAGTGCTCGGTGGTTTCCTCTCAGATTTCACATAGATGACCTTTAAATCTTTGTCACTAGCCCAGACCAAAGGGCTTCTCAGTTTCTCCTTTGCACATGTGCATGTGTGTGTGTGTGTATTTTTAGATTTAAATTTATTTATTCTATTTTATATATGAGTGATTTGTCTGCGCTGCGTGAACGTGTGTGCATCATATGAGTTCTTCATGCCCACAAGTCAGAAGAGGACATTGGATCCCTGTGAGAATCTTGTGGGTGCTGTGGACTGAACCCAGGCCCACTACAAGAGCAATTAGTCCTCTCGGCTGCCTAGCCATCTCCTCAGCCCCATACCTGGCTTTTGATATGAGTGTTGGAGATCCGAACTTGCACAAGGAAGCACTTTACCCACAGGCTCCCAACCCCCAGTTTTATGTCTTTGATACATTTTGGGCTTAAGTTTTGCCTAGATTGTGAGATGAGGGCCTGTCTTGGCCTTTTTGGGTATCTGAAGTTTTTCTTTTCATTCTATCACTGGAAGGTGTGAGTCGATTTCTCTTCATTTTGTCAGTCATCACTGAGAAAGGCGTGTGACTCCGTTACAGCATAGCCAGTGGCTGTGACTCTGACTCAGCTCTTCGCTGTACGGCTTTGGTTCATTTACCAGGCCGTAGGAGGAGAGAGCCGCTTAGCCCTGAAATAATCACACAAAAACTATATTAATTAAATCACTGCTTGGCCCATTAGCTCTAGCTTCTTATTGGCTAACTCTTACATATTAATTTAACCCATTTCTATTAATCTGTGTATGGCCACATGGCTGTGGTGCCTTACGTCTGTCTGTCTCCGGCAGGGCTACATGGCCTCTCTCTGACTCCGCCCTTCTTTCTCCCAGCATTCAGTTTAGTTTTCCCCGCCTACCTCTATTCTACCCTATCAGGCCAAGCCAGTTTTCTTTATTCATTAATGGTAATCACAGCATACAGAGGGGAATCCCACATCACCAGGGAAAAGACAAGTTATCTGCTGACAGGATTCTACTGTCATCAGTGTCAGCACAGAGGAGAACTCATGTTTGTTTTTTCTTTTATCGTGTTTATGCATGTGTGGTTACATGCAGTGTGTGTACTGGTGCCGCCAGAGACCAGGATAGGTTGTCTGGTCTCCTGGGGCTGTAGTTGCAGGTGGTTGTGAGCTATCTGACAGGGGTTCTGGGGACCAAAATGTGTCGCCTGGAAGAGCAATAGGAACCTTGACCTCTGAGACTTCTCTCCAGCCCAGCGAGTTCCAGTTCCAACCCTTTTTTATCCATGGACAGTTCATCCTTCCGAGCTCTGTCAGTGACATCCTTTCTCTTGAAACCATTATTTGATTACTGATCTAGCCTCTCTTTGAACTTTGGATGCTTGCATTTATTACTACTGACTTGGTAGCCATTCCCTAGCTTGTGGTATCGTTGTGACTGTTCTAAGAGATGTAAAATGAACATCTGCCTCCAAACTGGACTAGCACCAGCATCCTGAGGAATGACTCAATCGAGTTTGTCTAGAAGGTACAAAGAATTCACTAGGGATTACGGAAGGAGCTGTGGACAGCTAAAGATAGATGTGTCTCCCCTCCTCCATCTCCAGCCCCTGTTGGAAAGTCTACAGCAGAGTTGGTGCAAACCTGGCTTGAGAGCAGTAGAGGTGACTGCAGGTTCCCACAACATAACTCTCAGACCGCTGTGGTGTACAGCACCGGAGATGACTGCAGACTCAGCCCCCATTAAAGCACAGACCAGTGTACTGTGGGAGTCACTTGTATGTGTACGTCATCATAGCCCTTCTGATGTCTTGGAAGACACTTCAGCCCTGGGGAGAGTGGCTTGTGGAAGATGGGGTTCCTCTGGCTAGGAATCAGAGGACTCTCCTCATTACATACCGTTGTCATCTTCTGCTGTTCTTTTTGTTTTTTTGTTCTGAAGCAGGGTCTCTCTATATGGCTATCCTGAAACTCATAGACCGACTGTCCTCAAATTCGCAAAGATCCCCTGCTGATGTTAAAGGCTTAAGCCATCATGCCCGGCTCTTCTGCTGTTCTTAAGGTTTCATGTGTTCAGCCAGTGCTTTGCTCAGCTGAATTGTTCGTTGAGAATGGGGCTTTGTCTAAAAAGGGCCTTTGAACTAGCCAACATTTGAGAGTGGCTAATTTCTGTTAATTTGTTGCAATATCTTATATTCAAAAAGTATTAAAGCTGATTAAAATAAAATCAGAGGCAGACAACATATCATCATTTTTTACCTCTCTTAAGCATAGTAGTGATATGAAATTCAACTAGCCAGACATTTAGTTCAAAGCTTTTAATTTTTAAATGAAATTAATTCTTTTTGTGATACTGTGGTTCAAATTCAGGGTGTCAGTCATGTATGCTAGGCAAGTACTGTACCCCTGAGCTTCATTCCCCACCTTTTTCAGATTTTTTTTTTATTGATTTTTATTGAGCTCTACATTTTTCTCTGCTCCTGCCTCTCCCTTCCCCCCTTCAACCCTCCCTAAAGTCCCCATGCTCCCAATTTACTCAGGAGATCTTGTCTTTTTCTACTTCCCATGTAGATCAGATCTATGTAAGTCTCTCTTAGTGTCCTCATTGTTGTCTAGGTTCTCTGGGATTATGGGTTGTAGGCTGGTTTTCTTTGCTTTATGTTTCCTTTTTCAGATTTTTAACCAACACGTGCACACCCATGATGTGCAGTGGTGTTTTGCTGTGTACTGATCTGTCAGGACAGTGGCTTGTCCACGAGTCACTCCTTCATGTGGGGAGCATTCAGCGTTTTTATTCCTGGTCGTTCTTCTTTCCTAGGCAGCTCGATGGTGGGAGAAGAAAAGATGTCACTAAGAAACCGACTGCTAAAATCTGGTGAAAATCCTGAGCAAGATGAAGCCCAGAGAAATCTCTTGGAAACCCAGAGAAATGGTGAGGTTTTTAATGTTTCCGAGGTAAATTAATGAACCAGAAAATAAGCTCACTGTTCCAGGACATTTCTTGCAATTTTTTACTACAAATGTGTACTGGTGGTTTTATATATCTGATAGTAAGTTCATATTAATTTAGTGATAACTGGAGAGGTGGTTCTGAACTCCAGTTCCAGGGACTCTGCTGCCCTTGTCTGGCTTCTGAGAGCCTTGCACACACAGGGCACATGACATACATGCAGACAAAACATCCTGGGTTTCCATTGCTGTGAGAAAACACTATAACCAAAAAGCAAGTTGGGGAGGAAGAAGTTTATTTGCTTATACTTCAGCATTGCTGTTTATCACTGAAGGAAGTCAGGGCTGGAACTCAAACAGGGCAGGATCCTGGAGGCGGACTCTGATGCAGAGGCCATGGAGGAGCGCTGCTTACTGCCTTGCTTTCCTTGGCTTGCTTAGCCTGTTTCTTATAGAACCCAGGACCAGCAGCCCAGGGATGGTACCACCCACCATGGGCTGGGCCTTCCCCAGTTGATCACTAAATGAGAAAATGCCTTACAGCTGGATCTCATGGAGGCATTTCCTCAGCTGAGGCTCCTTCTTCTGATGACTCTGTCTTGTGTCAAGATGACACACAAAACCATCCAGTACACATCCGTACACATAAAATAAAAGTAAATACATAAAAATTAATTCAACAAACATTTCTACTGTGTTTTAGATATTATCCATTCATTCAGCCAGCCTAGCCTACCAGTAATTACGGAAATGTCCTGATGGATCTTTGGTTATAGTAGTGATCAATACATGTTCAATACATGTGTTCTCATTTATGGAGCTTCGAGTTAAGTGAATGCAGAGCCCTCAAAATCATGCGTAGTTGGGGGTGTGTAATTCACTGAGACCCTGGGTTTGTTCCCCAGCATAACAACAACAACAACAGCAGCAACAAAAAAAACCCCAAAAGACAAAACAAACAGAACTCCTACATAACTGAATTACTATAAATACATATAATCTTAAAGTTGCTAATTTTTGTTTTGTTTCTCTGGTACAGGGTTTCTCTGTACCTTTGGAGCCTATCCTGGAACTCACTCTGTAGACCAGGCTTGAACTCACAGAGGCCACCTGTTTCTGCCTCCTGAGTGCTGGGATTAAAGGCATGCACCACCACTGCCCAGTGACTAATTATTCTTACAATAGAATGAACAAAAATTGAGTAAGGAGCGGGATCTGAACTGACGTCTAAATCTTAGGAGGGAGTGGGATTAGGGCATTTATTATTTGTTTGGTGCATGAGGAGTATAATGCTGCACTTGTTAAGGTCAAGGTGTGTTAAGAACGGTGGGTGCGGTTAAGAACGGTGGGTGCGGAGAAGCCGCCCTCGTGCTGCCGTCTATTGCATCGGGATGTTTATTTTTTGCAGTGACATTTGTTTAGTTTTGCTTTTGCAGGGATTTGAAACTCGAGACAGGTTTGGTTAACAAATAGGGGAGGGACTTCTGGAGAACAGGTTGTCTTTGGCATCCTCAGACTTCTTTTCATAAAGAGGCTCTCTCTTTATTTAGCCTTTTGTACTTTAATTGCAAGTATCAGCAGCCAGATCGCACCAGGACTGTGAATGAGGCTGTTAGTTGGTGTAATGAGGTTTATTGACAGACCCAGCTATTGCCTACATATTGCACTTGGTCTAATGTGCTGCGAAGAGTGAAGTCTGTGCAAAGGAGGGTGAGCCAGCACAGACAGAAGCAGTCATCTTCCCTTGTATTCATGGTCATGGTCATCGTCCGGGTGCTCTCCTCTGCCTGGATTCCCACGAATTAGGTTTCCATTTTTTTTTTTTCTAATGTTAATACTTCTTAGAGACAGAAAAGGTATTACTGAAACTTTCTGTCAGCATCATCACACACTATTATTCTCTTTATATTTTGTTTTTTAAAAGCTGTTTTGTTTTGTTGAGGGCTTTTCTATGTAGTCTTGCTTCATCTCCCCAGTGCGGGGTTGAGACATTCGGCGCCATGCCCGGTTCTCATGCAGGGCTTCCTGCTTGCTCGGCAAACATTCTATTGAGCTAGATCCACATGAGTTGGAACCATTCTAGGCTTTAATACAGCTGTTACAAAATTATGTTGTTTCACTTAAATTAAGATGTGTGGCACCCTCCTTAATGGAGGTACTGCTGATTGGAAAAGAAAGAGTTTCTCTGCGTTAACGCTTGCGAAATCTGGATGAGTAAACTGTGACCTTTGCATTGCGATGGCTTGAAGGCCTTTCAGTGTGGCTAATAGCAGGCCAACCTAGGAGCTCGCTGCTTCACCTCATATGCATTGAGTTAAGTTTATTTTTAATAGGATTCTTGGTGGTTCATATACAGGTTAAGGTTTGAGATACCGCTTTTATTCATTTATTTGTTTTTCTTGAGACAGGGTCTCATGTAGCCCAAACTGGGTTGTAACTTGTTATGTATTTGAAGTTGGCCTTGACCTTTTGATCCTCCTGCTTCTACCTCCCAAGTGTTGGGATCATGGGTGTGCACCATCATCTTGAGACGCAGCTTTTAGTGTGGCACATTTCATTTGGGCTGTGATTGCGAGTCTTCCTTGAATGAAGAAATGATCTAATACAGTAGCTTGAGATCTGAGTCAGAACCTCCTACTGGGGCCCCTGAGGTGTGAAGGGTGGAAGAACTCACTAGATGGTACCCCGAGGTGTGACGTGTGTGAGCCTGCGAGATGGTACCGATTGGGCTTTGCGGTCAGATACCACTGCTGTGAAGAACGTTGATGTCCTGACTTCATTAAACTTTACCACAGGCGTAGTGGCACTGCCTTTAATCCTAGCACTCAAGAGGCAGAAGCAGGTAGATCTCTGTGAAGCCATAGTGACCCCAAAGATAATAATGTTGGGGGACTGAGATGACTTAGTGCTTAAAAGTGCTCCCTGCTCTTGCATAGGACCTGTGTTTAGTCCCAGCTCCATATAATGCCTTTCAACCATCCTAACCCCAGTTCTAGGGAATCTGACTCTTCTGACTTCCTCAGGCACATCTCAGTGCACACATACACACATGCACAGTGCACACACATGACACGGTGCACAGACATACATGTTCATAGTGCACAGATTTATTTGAACAGTGCACAGATAAAACATTCGTACACATAAAATAAATAAAACAATACTTGTATGTGTATGAGGCAGAAGCAGGGAGGCTAGCCAAGATTATACAGTGAGACCGGGTCTCAGCAAATACTCAGAGTAGAGTGTGCTGCTCAGGGAGAGGGTTGTGCAGACCTCTGGGTGGTGTGGGCTTCTCAAGAGTGTCTTATATCCTTATCTGTGATCTCTGTGGCCATGGAGGTCCTTCAGAGAGTTTCTCAGGCACTTCCCCCCACTCCTTTTTCAGTAAATGAGATCACAGGGTTTCCTGAGGTGCCTTGGGTAGATTACTTTCTGATAAGTAAACCACTGGTCATAAAGGCTGCTTAGGGAGTTCAGACCTGCTTTACTGAGGAGAAGTTTACATTTTTTCCTTGAGCTGCCAGAGAATTGCACGTTTACATCTATGAAAGGCTCTTTTCTTCCTAAGCGTGATCTGGTGCTCTTTGAGCAGCCTTTCATGGGTTTTCAAGGCATGGTTTCTCTGTAGCCCTGGCTGTCCTGGAATTCTGTGCAGAGCTCTAGATCTGCCTGCCTCTATCTTCCCAGCACTGGGATTGAAGTCGTGTGTGACCACCCTGAATGAACATTTTGGAACTGTCTCTCAAGGGGCATATTCTGTCAGCAACCTTTACAGATAATTTTAATTGTGCTAAAAGTTTTATTTTTAAGGTTTATTTTATTTTTATTTATTTGTGTTTGGGGGGGTATGTGCATGTGTGAGTGCAATTGCCAACAGAGGTAGAGGCAGGAGAACTGGGGGTTCAAGCCTGATTTAATCTACGTAGCAAGTTTGAGGCTAGCCTTGGATAACTGAGGCTTTGTCCCCCACAAAAAGAAAAGCAAACAAACAAACAAACAAAACAAAAAGCAAAAACCCACAGAAACCAAAACCATAGACACAAAACCCCTATGGACATGGTGAAGGCTTTGAAATGACTGTTACTCTCATCTCTTCATGGCAAGAATGTTAAAGCTGGGATGAAGATGGTCTAAGAAAATGATCAGGATGTTTTTGAAAAAAAAATCAGAAGGTTAAAAACGTTTATGTGTATATGAGCATTTTGCTTGCATGTATGTATGTGTACCACATGTGTGCTTGGTACCGGCAGAGGACAGAAGAGGGCATCAGATCCCCTAGAACTGGAGTTACAGATGGTTGTGAATCACCATGTAGGTGCTGGGAATTGAACCTGGGTCCTCTACAGAGTACTTTTAACCACTGAGCCATCTCTCCAGCAATAATGAGAAACTTAAAATCAGTCTGGGCTTCAGTTGGCAACAGAAACTTGCTAGTTAGTGCCTCTGCATTAGGTAATTCTGGACTTGCCGCAAGCAGACAGATTTATAGAACTGAAACCTGGAAAACGACTGTCACCGTGCAGCCCGACTGTCACCGTGCAGCCCGACTGTCACCGTGCAGCCCGACTGTCACCGTGCAGCCCACCGTGGTCACCAGCAGGAGCACACTTGCTCAGGCTTAAGATTTTGTATTCCTGGGCCGCTGGGAGTGTTAGAAGACATAGTTTTAACTAGGCTCAGCTGCCTGCTGATCACGTGACAATGTGCAAGACGTCTATTTCTTTGAGTCAGCTTATCTATTTTGAAAATAAAAATTGGTACAAGCTCCTGCTTTTCTCCCTGGGTTTTAAAGGTTAAATTATTTATGTATGATAATTCTTCACAGGTTGTCAGTGGAGTAATTGATTAGGTGTGTGAGTAGATCTTGGCAGTGTTAGCAGTGATTAGACCAAGGTAATTAGCATACCTGTTGCCTCATAATTATACTCTACACAAGTTCAAATGTAGCCAATTGTAAGATAAGGATTTAGCGGTCCAGAGGTCACAGTGACTGCGTAGAGAAGGGCAGTGAGAAAGTGAAGGTGAGCCGTCTTTGCAGGACATGCTATAGCAACAGTAAAAATGTACAAGATGGTTGGCTAAGAAGGTTGAATGGGTTGTTGGGAAGAGCTGTTGTTTTAAAGTAGTTCATCTCAAAGTCAGGATTTTATTAGTGTGATTTTTGTTTTTGTTACTCTAAACCAAATATACTTTTATATGACTTCCATTTTAACTTTGCTTTTGTTTTTCAAGACAGGATTTCTCTGTGAGACAGTCCTCGAACTCACAGAGATCCGCCTGCCTCCCGAGAGCTGGGCCTAAAGGCGACCGCTACCACCACCCGGCTCCATTTTAATTTTTAAAATTACTTTTAAAATTAACACACCAATAAATGGTTTTCATTTTTTTAAAATTATTTGTTATGTGTGTGTGACGTGTACGTGTGAGTGTGGGTGCACACGTGCCATAGCGCGGGGGAGAGCAGAGGGCGGCTTTTGGGAGCTGGAGCTTTCTTACTGCTCTAGGTTCTAGGTACTGAAAACAGATGGTTGCGCTGTCTCCCAGCACTCTGGCTTTGAGACAGCGTCTTACCCTATAGCCCAGGCTGGCCTTGAACTCTATGTAGGTGACAGCACAGCACAGTGGTGACAGCACAGCGCTGTGGCCTTCGCGTGGGGTCAGGAGATAACTCTGGGAGTCGGTACTCTCACTCTCCGACGTGGGTCCTGGGAAGTCAAACTCAGGTTGTCAGGCTTGGCAGCAAGCACCTTCACCAGCTGGGCCACCTTATCATCCCCAGCTCAGGTTTATTGCTTTGTTTGCCGAGACAGGGTTTCTCTGTGTAACCCTGACTGTCCTAGAACTCATTCTGTAGACCAGGCTGACCTTGAACTCAGATTCACCTGCCACTACCTCTGGGCCCCCCAGCTTGGGTTTAACAATGTGTTTCCTATTAAGATGGCACTCGGCCCCAGCTCTCTGAGTCTGGAGTTGCTCTTCTTAGCTACCAGAGAAGCCACAGTCTCAGCAAGGCCGGTAGATGGGTTGAGAGCTGGTCCACGCCTGCCGGTAGGTTGCAGGTTTCTTCTCACCAGGCTTCCTGGTTTACCTTCTGATGAGGTTCAGCCAGCACCCAGCCACACTTCCTGTGTCTCTCTCTGCATTTGCCAGCTGACTGCCACACATGAAGGATTTCTGAAACTCTTCCTTTTAGAATAGAGTCTGTTTTTTTAAAGGTGTATTTATTCATGTACGCTATGGGTATGAGTGCTCTGTCGTCATGTACACCAGAAGGAGTCAGATTCCGTTGTCGATGCTTGTGAGCCACCATGTGGTTGCTGGGAATTGAACTCAGGACCTCTGGAAAAGCAGTCAAGTGCTCTTAACTGCTGAGCCCTCTCTCCAGCCCAGCCTGTTTTTCTATCATTTTGATACTTTAATACTGTGTCATAGAAGCAGATTCCAGCCTGCCCACTTACCTAGAAGTTTTATTTTGTAACTTTTTTGTATGTTTGTTTTT
The DNA here is from genome assembly GCF_982192425.1 of Myodes glareolus. Classification (NCBI taxonomy): domain Eukaryota; kingdom Metazoa; phylum Chordata; class Mammalia; order Rodentia; family Cricetidae; genus Myodes; species Myodes glareolus. Next base: position 67,830,124 of record NC_142030.1, read on the forward strand.
GTTTTTTGAGACAGGGTTCTCTGAGGCAGGCCTTGAACTCGCAGATCTGCTTGCCTCTGTCTCCCAAGTGCTGGAACTAAAGACTTGTGCCACCACTGCCTGGCCTTTATTTTGTAACTTTTAATAAACCTTATTAAACAGGATGTGGTGTCACCACCTATAATCCTAGAATCTATGAGCTGTATGCAAGCAGATCATGAGTTCAAGGCTAGCCTGGGCTATGTAAGATACTGCTAGCTGGGCACTATGGCTTGTGTCAGTAATGCAGACTGAGGCAGGAGGATTACTGTGAGTTTGAGGCCAGCCTGGGCTATGTAGATAGTATCACCTTGGACAGCACTGATTTACTATACAACTGGTAACCCAGAAAATAAGTATATAATATCTGCCTTTTGGCAAAAAAAATATTAAATACAATGTTGTAAAGCAATGAGATTTTGGCATTTGATCCAGGTTAAATTCCCAGAAATCTCACAAGTCTTTATGTTATTTTCTTCTTTCTGGAAAAATCTTTTTAGCATATACTTACCATTATTTTTCTTTATTATTTGAGACTCTGTTTATCTATACATTATGTGTATATATATGCATAAAATATGCACTAATAATATACATGTAATAAAATATGCCATGTATGCACATAAAATGTGTATATTATATATATATATATATGTGTGTGTGTGTGTGTGATTTATTTTATTTTATTTGCATTGCTCAGAGGGGTCTAACTCAGGGCCTTAGCCCAAGCATTTTACCACTGAACTATGTACTCCTAGCTCCTTAGCTCAAATATTGACTCTGTCACAGTTCCTTACATACATACACACACACACACACACACACACACACAGCACTCCGTGATCCTGTAGGCCTTCTTACACACACACACAGAGCTCCCCGTGATCCTGTAGGCCTTCTTACACACACACACAACGCCCCATGATCCTGTAGGCCTTCTGAGTATTATCTTCTGTTTGTGTACTTGCTCTAAGAGTCCAAAGGAGGAGTTTCGTATGTACAGAGCGAGTTTGGAACTATTAAACGATGTCATGTATGTAACAGCGCGGTTGTCCTAGTTGTGACGTGCGATAGAAGAAGTACAGGGCTGTTCAGGGAGCAGGTCAGGTGAAGATCAGCAGGAAAGGTGTAGCTTAGGTTTTCAAACATTAAAGTAAGATTTTTGATACCTCAAGGAATAGGCTGTAAATTAAATTATTTTTATGGTGTGTAAGTGTGTAACCACAAGGTCAGGAAACTTTGAGGAGTCAGTTCTTTCCTTCTAGCACTTGGGTTCTGGAATTGAACTCTGGTCCTCAGGCTTGGTGGCAGGCGGGCACTTTACCTGCGATTTGTCTCACTGACCAAAAGAGTTTTTACTAGACAGGTGCATCAACCAATTTAGCACAGTCTATGAATAGTCTTTAGATGGGTCTGTTAAATGTAGTAGGTTTAGCAATGTTAGCCAACATTCATTCAAAAAGAAAAAATAGTGCAAGTCTAATTTTTTTCTTTCTTTTTTCTTTTCTTTTTTTCCTTTTTCTTTTTTCTTTTCTTTTCCTTTCTTTTCTTTTCTTTTTTTCTTTTTTTTTTTTTTTTTTTTGGCAGTCTCTTTGTATTTAAGACTGCCCTGGGACTTGCACCTTTAATCCAGCACTCAGGAGGCAGAGGCAGGTGGCAGAACTCTTGAGTTCGAGGCCCACACGGTCCGCATAGGGAGTTTCAGGTCAGTCAGCAGTACACAGTGAAACATTGTCTAAATAAGTAAACTATTTTTATGACAGTGCTAATGTCTTTAGTTTTTCTAACTCGACCCTTGTCCCTCATCCTGTGTCCCACCCCCACCCCCAAGCCCCTGTTTCTCTCTTGGTTCTGTTATCTAGAATGTCTTAGGGTTGGCAACCAGGAGCTTCTCCTTTGTTCTTGAACTCTCTCTGCTGGAACTGTTGAAGACCTTGATTGGTTCTGTGACCTTCCAGGGAGAAATTATACTTATCTGTTGGCAGTCTGGGGACCCGTCTTGAGTTTGCTTTCAAATAAACACACTTTAAGGTTTTTGAGATAATAAAAGTTTAGGTTGCGAAATCCACTGAAGTGTTGCAAGTTTTCAGGGAGACAGTCCCGTCTTTGAAGTAGACACAGACACATTTCCTTTCTGTCCAGAACCCTGAGGATGTGACCGTCCCAAGGGTATGACTGTATGGGTCCTTAGCTGTAACAGGCCTAGGTCTTGCCATTCTGTAAGGCACCAGACCCTGATGCTGTTCTGTGAAAGGACCACATTCTGTGTGGCAGCCAAGAATCCATGTGCCTGTCACGTATTCCTCAGTGTTGTAGTTTCCTTGTATCTTTTGTTCCTGTGCAGTGGAACAGCTTTGCAATGGATCCTTTTAAGATTTTTTTTAATTTTTTAATTGTATTTATGTATGAATATGTGTGTACACGTGAGTGCAGATGCCCTGAGAGGCTAGAGGGGTGTCAGGTGCCCTGGAGAAAGGGACAGGCAGTTGTGAGCAGCCTGACCTGGGTTGGGAACTAGCTTGGGTCCTGTGCAGCCCTCTTAACCACAAAGCCTTGAAGCCTCCAGCCCCAGTCTTAGCAAGTTTTTCATCCTTAACACTTTACTCAGGATCTTCATAGTCTTAGTGAAGATCTGTTCTGGGACCTGACTTCTCACCTTGCCTGAAGTGGACCCTGTGTCTGTAGGCATCTTAGCTGCTCGTGCGCCTTTCCAGTGGGCACTGTCGTGTCGTGCACTGGAGTGTGTGCATTCCTCTTTATATTTGATTGCTTTCGACTTCATACTTTATTGCTGTTTCAGAGTCAACTTGAAATTCTGCTTTAAACACTCAGTTATTTTTATTTCCCTTAGGTCACATTACCATGAAACAGTTAATAGCCAAGAAGAGACAGTTGGCAGCAGAGGCGGAGGTAGGTATCTTTTTTTTTCCCCAGAAGCAGAAACTGAGGCTTTAGGTAAAGGTAACAGTTTAAATATTCCTCGTTTATTTTTTAGGTTTTATGTATCTGTGGTTCTCACACTCTACTCTTTATTTTGTTTCTGTTATTGTGTGTGTATGCTGGGCACATCGGTGGAGGTCAGACATCTTGCCGGAGTCGGTTCTCTCAGTCCCATGTGGGTCCCGGGATTGACCTCAGGTTGTCAGACTCGGCAGTGAGCACTTTACCAGCTGAACCATCTCTCTGGCCCAGCCCCATTTCTGGTTTATTTTTAATCTTTGGAGACTCCTGTCTAATCCAGGCTGGTTTGGAACTATAGCTCCCCCTGCCTCTGTTTCCCTAGTGCTGGGATCACAAGTGTCTGCCACCTCTTCCTACTTGTTAAAGAACTGTTTGCCTTCCTTTTAAGTTCTTGCTGTGGAACAGGAAGTGAGATATCTGTCACTCTGTCGTCGCTCATGAGAACGCGCGTGGCCCTTCTCTCCGGTTCTATACGGGGCGGACTCTGCTCGCCGCGACGGCTGGTGTAGACGTGCCTGTGAGAGCTTTGTGAAGAGTCCTGCCATAGTTCCTACCTCATCTGCTTCTGCTAAGTGTTCTGTCAGGGATTAGAGATCATTCTAAAAACTAGTGTGGAGCCATTTTAAATGTGGACGGACTGTCCTATGAATCATATAGACTAGGCAGTGCCTTTAAATTTTCTAATAATACATGATTTAAATTTGACTGTGTTAAAATTTTCCCTTTCCCAATGAAATCACAATCAAAGTTCCCTGGCAGAATTGAAGATATGCTCAGTATCCAGTGTCTGTTTTAGTTTTAAGTTCCCTTCAAAGGCCAAGGGGATGTTTCCTTTCATCTAATTTGTTTGAAATGCCGCACTTTCTTGGGTCTAGGATGAATGATGCTGTTGCTGGAAATACTAGTACAAGAGTTTATTTGTTTCACGTTAGTAGAGTATTCCTAAGTGCGTTTGTGACGTCTACTGAGCTGCTTTATAAAGTGGTGTTCAAAAAGTTGTTAAAGTACATTTTGTTTGTTCTGTTTGTTGTGGGACGTATGGGGGTGTTACACACGCGTGGGGAGGTCAGAGGACAGTTGTGGCATCGGTTCCCTCCTCCCATCATGTGGGTCCCAGGGTCTGAAGTCAGGTTTTCAGGTGCGACAGCAGGAGCCTTGACCTGCTGCCCCATCTTTCTGGTTCAGACAATGTCTTTTCTAACTGGTACTTCATTGCTCCAAATGAGGGCCCATTTAAGACTTATTAGCCCAGGTGGGTGGCACATACATGCCTATAATCTATAATCCCAGCAACTGAGAGGCTGAGACAGGAGGATTGCTATGACTTCAAGGCCATCCTGGGCTACATAGCAGACCTTGTCCCAAAAATGTGGAGCTAGAGGGACAGTCAGTGCTTAAGAGCGCTTGTTCCTGCCGAGAACCCAAGTCTGGTTTCCAGCACTTACATCGGGCAGCAGCCACCACTAACTCCCAGCTCTAGAGAATCTGATTCCTTCTGCTGGTCTCCACAGGCACTGACACATACGTGATGCACATATGTACATGTTTGTACATACATACTTAAAAATAAAAATAAATCTTTGAAAAGACCCAGGTGCCATATTTCAACTGTGTAGAGTTGAGGATGTTGTTAAGATGGCTTCTTTGCTGATTGGGCCCAATACAAGTTAGTGTCGTAGGCTGGACCATAGTGAATAATGAGCAAACCTGTTTTCCTCAAGTATTTACACAAGTGTGAGAAAAGATTTCCATAAGAGGGAAGAAAAGGCTGAAGTGGTAGGAACCTTTTCACACGGCTTCATAAGTCCCCAGGGGAAAGATTGTGAAAGGGAGCATTGAGGTGGAAGAGCACAGAAGTGGAAAGTTTCACAGATCCAAGCTAATTTCCCGGGCTTGGTTTTGTTTGTTTGGGTGGGACAAGCTCTTGTTATGTAACCCGAGCTGAGCTTGAACTCAAAACAGTCCCTCTGCCTCAACCTCAAGAGTGCTAAAATTCCTAGTCTGAGCTACCATACCTGGCTTATAGCTTTAAAAAAGAGTACTCCATTATCTGCGTATTTATTAGTGATTAAATTAAATTCTAGGACCTGTGAGATGCCATGAGGAATAAGGGCTCTTGTCGCCCCAGCTGATGGAAGACGGGAATTGACTCCCTCGAGTTGTTCCCTGTGGCCTCCACGTTTGTGCTGTGGTACTTGTATGCCCATTCACACAGTATCAGTAAATAAATAAGTCAGTGTCCGATTCCCTGGTTTGGTCATTTGAAATCAGGATGAAGTAAAGAATGAAATTAAGAAAGTAACTGAGAGGAGGGTGAGCATTAATTTAGCCCACAGTATTAATTATGTGTATGGGACAAGGCCTTGTTATGTGATCTACTTCCTGCTGTTAGGGACACGCAGCAGTCTCAACCCTGGTTTGGAGGTAGACAACCTACACTGTGTCTCAGGTCTCTGATCGTTACTTATGCTCTGCTGGGGAGCAATGGACGGGAACGTGTGGTGGAAAAGTTGGGCTTACATTGTATTCTTTCCTGTTTCATAGCCTCGGTGGGGAATTCTTTTCTACCTGTGTGCTTTACCCTTATGCCTTCACCCATCAAAATAATGCACCATAGTCCTCAAATTCTAGCTCATTCTGCTGACCACAGTTTTCCTACCCCCTTGCTTTGAGTATGTCCTCCCCATCTTGTACTCTTAAGTTTAGTCTATGATTTGATTGATTAATTAATTAATGATTGATTGATTGAGGTACTCGGAAGTAAACCTAGGTCCTACACATGCTAGGCAATCCTCTCCTAATACTGAACATCGTCGCTAGCCCCAATTGTTTGTTTAACAGAGATCTTGTTTAGAGACCTTGAACCCAACTCTGTAGCCCAGGCCTCAGCTGGCAACCTTTTGCCTCCTGTTTGCGATTACAGGCTCTGTAGCAGGGTTCCCTGCATTTATGTGTAGTGCTTTGTTCTAAATGAATCATTACAACTAACTGATAAACTTGTGATTTGAGTCAAATGCCTTTGAATTGGCAGTTGTTGACTAGGACATAGTAGCTTACTTGGTAGAGTGCCTTCCTAACACACTCAAAGCCCTGGGTTTGATCCTCACACTTCTGCCAAAACTGTCTGTCCATTTTTGCTTTGCTCCTGTAGGCTGCCAGTCACTTTTTACTTGGCAATGCTGGTCTGCCTGTGTTCTTTGGAATCTCTTCTCTCATTTTACTTAAATACATAGGTGCACAACTCTAGTCTGCCTTGGAGACTTTTGGGAAAGTCAGGTCATTGGTCTTTTTATTTTATCATTTGAAAAAAACTAGAAAGCTTCTGCCCTTGGATGTTCAGCCTTTCAGGTAACGATGAAAGAGAGTCTGCATGGACCAAAGTGGAAGATGAGTTGGGTTTAGTGTAGACTAACGGGGCTGGGCTGCTTCACCTGCTCGCGCTGCTCTGTCCTCGCACTGGCTCCACGCCCTGCTGTATGAGTGGGCAATGCAGCGACTCAGTTGGATACCTTGGAGCCCTGCGTCGGGCGGTGTCCCTGGTAAGGACTGCCACAGTTGTGTTGAAGACCTCTCCTGAGGTGCTCTGTTTTATCTTATTATTTTGTGGGGGTTCGGGAATTTTTTAATTTATTTTTTATTTTTTTGTGACAAGATTTAACCTTATAGCCCAGATTGGCTTTAAACTTGACAGTCCTCCTGCCTGGGCTTCCCACGTGCTCGGACTGTAGGCACAGATCACTGTACCTCACTTACTGCTGTATTCTTATTTTATGGTTAATGAAACCGAAACCTCAGAACAGTCACAGGATAGTGACTTCCATGACACCACTTGAGGAACACTTTCTTATGTCCTATTTAATGTCCCTGAAATTGGAATAGGTATCCTGGGCTTTGTGTACAATTCGTACCCCCCCTTCTGTCACTCCCCCTCATCCCTCCCCCTCTGAAAACTGTCTCATGTAACCCCGGCCGGACTCAAGCCCACTGTGAGGTTGAGGATTGTATTGAACTCTGATCTTTAGGTCATCCACCATTAGGTTACATGCTTACATTGACTTTTTTATTTTTATTTTTTGAATTGTTTTTTATTGAGCTATATAGACTTTATTTTTTTAGACAGGGTCTCTATGTAGCTTTGGCTGTCCTGGAACTCTCTATGTAGACCAGGCTGGCCTCAGACTCACAGGGGTCCACCTGCCTGCCTCCCATACACATTTCTATTTTATGATTTTTTTCCCCTCCCTAAAATTTTGTTGGTTTTTTTTGTTTGTTTTGTTCTGTTGATGGTACTAATCATATATACAGAAAATAGTTCAGATAATGTGTGGTGGAAAGCAATATAGTGTAATAAAGTCCGAGGTTGTGTGGACGATATTTTCCCAATCAACGGCTGACAAGTTCTGGGATTTGCACACTCCACTTTACCCACTTCTTTTAACTAACCCCTCCCAACTCCAGGCTGGAGCACAGGACCTTGCTCCAGCTAAGCAAGCATCTATCACTGAGCTACGGCCCTCGCCCTTCAGTTGAGTTTTTAAAGCTTAGGTTTCCCGTGTGTAAAATCAATATTACAATGTTCATTTGTTTTCAAGGCTGGGGATGATGTATAAAAGCTCCCAGAGATCTGTCCCACGTACCCATCTAATGAACAGGAGTCACGTGGCTTTCAAGCCCCTTTCCTTCAGAGCTTCCAGGGAAAGAGTCAGTGAGGTGTTTGGTTTTGTGTTTTAATAACCACTTTCTACCACACTTTTCTCTCATCAGAGGTTGCAGAAAACCTCTAAGAGAAACATAAAAAGTAATATCTATCAACTAAATGCCTGCCACCAGGAAATAACATTTCGGCTTATTTCCCTCCTGACAGTTTTTCCTTTCCCTGTCATGCACACAGTTCCGTGTAGATGGATTGTGCAGAGTTTGCATCTATCTATATAGGGAGGATATGCCTTTCTGTGTTCACATATATGCTCATTGCTGTGTGTGTTAGTTTGCATATTGTCCTTAATATTTTGTGCTTGTGTATTATATGTTTAATGTGATCTTAAAGTGTTTTCATTAGAGTTCTTTGTGTGGATGTGGCATTTGTTAACTATGAGGAATATATTTTTACTACTTTTCTTGTCTTCTAGAATTTTCACAAAGAACAATGGAATGAAAGAGGTAGATGGAGACCATGAGAATAAACTCTGTTACCCTTTGGCAGCACGCACCTGTATTCCCAACATTCACTAGGCTGAAACATTTCAAGTTCAAGGTTAGCCTAGGCTACCATCTTAGGGTTTCTGCTGCTGTGAAGAGATGCCATGACTGGCAACTCTGATAAATGAAAGCATTTAACTGGGGCTGGCTTATAGCTCAGAGGCTTGTTGTCATCATGGCCAGAAGCATGGTGTGCAGGCCGAAGTGGTGCTGGGGAGGAGCTGAGACTTCTACATCTGGATCAGCAGGCATCAGGAAGAGAGAATGACACTGAGCCTGGCTTGAGCTTCTGAAACCTCAAAGCCCGCCCCCAGTGACACACTTCCTTCAACAAAGCCACACCTCCTAATAGTGCCGGTCCCTGTGAGCCTATGGGGGCCATTTTTATTCAAATCACCACAGATACATAGTAAAACTCTGCCTTGAATAATACTAAACTAACTAACTACTAATAAATACTAAACTAAACTAACGAAACATTTGAAAGATAAAGATGAATAGGCTGCTGGGCGGTGATGACACATACATACCTTTAATCCCAGCACTAGGGAGGCAGAGGTAGGTGGATGGCTCTCTCTGTGAGGTCGAGGCCAGCCTGGTCTACAGAATGAGTTCCAGGACAGGCTCCAAAGCTACAGAGGTACTCTGTTTCAAAAAAACAAAAAACAAAAAAACAAAAAAAGGACTAGGTTATTTAAGTGGAAGATTAAGGTAGATAAATATGTTTCAGCTTCGTATGGGCTGATTAAAATGAGATGAAGAATATTATGTAGACTAAATTTGGTGATAGCCCAGTGCAAATTTCCATACAGGGTGTCTATCTCGGGTAGGCTTTAAACTCACTTTGTAGCTAAGGATGACCTTGAATTTCTGATCTCTCGCCTCCACCTTCTAAGTGCTGGGAAGCCAGGCTTAAAATCATGTCTGGTTTATGCTGTGCTGAGATGAGACTCTGGGCCTCCTGAGTTCCTCAGTGTTGGTTAAGCGTCTACCATCTGATCTACATCCACAGCTGCTCCCTGCCCCCTTTCAGGTTTTGAGGCAGAAGCTCAAACTGTTAGCTTAGGCTGGTCTCAAACTGGAAGGAAGCGAACTCCCTGCCGCATTTTCCCAAGTACTAGGATTACTGCTCTGTGCCACTGTGTCCTGCTTGCAACACTTTGCTTAAGTTTTTGCTTTCAAACAAAATGCTTTAGACTTAGCCTGAATAGGGCTTTCCTTCTTATTAGGTCATCCACCATTTTTAGGTTACATGCTTTGTAGTATGAGGGCCAGCTTGTTGGGGTTTCTGTTCCCGCCCAGTACCCCACAGCTGGCAAGTTCCAGAGAAAATTACACACAGGACTCCATAAGATTATAAACTGATTGGCCCATTAGGTCAGGCTACTTATTAGTTCTTATGATTTATCTTAACCCATTAGTCTGATCTATGTTAGGCACACGACTCCGTACCTTTCTCAGCTGGGCAAGTTACGTGCTGCCTCTTCAGTGGTCTGCGCAGGAGTGCCAGAAGAACCTTCCTGCTTCCCAGAATTCTCCTGTCCTCATTACATCACCTCTGCTTCCTGTCTGGTTTTCCCGCCTATACTTCCTGCCTGGCCAATCAGAGTTTTATTAAAATACATGATTGACAGAATACAGATAAGTCTCCCGCACCAATGCTTACATTGACTTTTATTTTTATTTTTTGAATTGTTTTTATTGAGCTGTATTTTTTTAGACAGGGTCTCTATGTAGCTTTGGCTGTCCTGGAACTCTCTTTGTAGATCAGGCTGGCCTCAGACTCACAGGGGTCCACCTGCCTGCCTCCCATACACATTTCTATTTTATGATTTTTTTCCCCTCCCTAAAATTTTGTTGGTTTTTTTTTTTGTTTGTTTTGTTCTGTTGATGGTACTAATCATATATACAGAAAATAGTTCAGATAATGTGTGGTGGAAAGCAATATAGTGTAATAAAGTCCGAGGTTGTGTGGACGATATTTTCCCAATCAACGGCTGACAAGTTCTGGGATTTGCACACTCCACTTTACCCACTTCTTTTAACTAACCCCTCCCAACTCCAGGCTGGAGCACAGGACCTTGCTCCAGCTAAGCAAGCATCTATCACTGAGCTACGGCCCTCGCCCTTCAGTTGAGTTTTTAAAGCTTAGGTTTCCCGTGTGTAAAATCAATATTACAATGTTCATTTGTTTTCAAGGCTGGGGATGATGTATAAAAGCTCCCAGAGATCTGTCCCACGTACTCATCTAATGAACAGGAGTCACGTGGCTTTCAAGCCCCTTTCCTTCAGAGCTTCCAGGGAAAGAGTCAGTGAGGTGTTTGGTTTTGTGTTTTAATAACCACTTTCTACATCCTTTATAACAAAGATCGAATTAGTCCACCGTGGCGTGTGTAGGAGTTTGGTACTGGTTGGATCCACAGTTGTTTGAAAATTACAAAGACACTTTTGTGAGTGCCGGATGCATGATGTACAAATAGAGGTGGTATTTTTCAAGACAGGGTAGCTCATGTAGCTCATGCCTGTAATCTCAGCACTTGGGAGGCTGAGGCAGGAGATCACCTCCAGTTTGATGTTTATCTGGGTAAAAGATCAAAAAACCAACCAACCAACCAAGATACTGAAAGTCACTGGGGAAGGCAAATGGAAAAAGAGAGAACTTTTGAAAAGGAGTTAAGTACAATGAAGGAAAAGGGCAGGGGGCATCTTTCCAGGGCAGACCCGAGGAGCCAGTGGCACACTTGACCCAGATTCCTGCCCCCCTGGGCATGCCTGCTTTGTCTAGAAGGGTCGGGTTTCTGCTCCTGCCACAAGTGCCACAAATGTCTTTCCAAGAGGTCAAAAGGTTCTCCGGACTGAGCCAGGCACTGAGTCAGAGCCACCAAACAATTCTTAGACTCATAGGGGCCTTGGAGTCAGCATAATCTTCCTTAAAGCCATCTTTGAGGAAATTGTGAGTCCTGTGTCCTGTGGCGTTTTGAGATGCTAAAACATTGTGCCCTGATTGGTTTGCGCTGTGCTGCTTCTCCCAGCCTACTTGGAAGTTTTTCAGCCTTTGGAAGAATTATTGGATTCATCCACAGAATGACTGTTCTTTTCTCATTTCAGTACTCAGTCTGGTATAGCTTCAGCCTGGAGGCTTTCTACAGAGGTTGCTTTCTGAGGTGTGGCTGTGAGCATGTTTGTAAATCTGTGCCTAAAATGTTGGGCCATTCCCGCCTGAATACCTATCTCATTCCTGAGTGTGTGTGCTTTTATTATGTAGGTTTCCAACCACAGGATCTTTGCTCCCCATTCTTGGACTCTTCTGGGTGATCTAATTGAGCTGCTTGCTTAAAATAGAAGGTTCATGTGAGCCCCAAAACACAGTGCGTTTGTTTGCTGGGTTTCTGTTTATTTGCTTCTCGTCATTTGAAACAGGGTCTTATTCTGTAGCTCTGGGTGGCCTGGGTACATGCAGAATGGCTAGCAATCCTCCTGCCGCAGCCCCCTGAGTGCTGGGTGGTTACTAGATTATCTAAACACCTTGCTTTTCTGGTCATTGTCCTCTCCCTCAGCATCTGTCCATTCCTCCAGGGCCACTGGCTGAGGGAAGTTAGTACTCACAGATGCGAGTTTGAGCGACCAAGTCAGTGGGAAAGCCCCAGCTGATGCCATGGCACTTCAGTTACTCAGACTTCATTCGGACTAACTGTGCTCACGTTTTGAATTCTAAATAACAGTTTCATGTGCTAGGAGAATGTGAAAAGCAGGAGCAGACCGCTCCACTAGCTGTCCTCTCGCTGAGGGGGTGGCAGCAGTCACCAATGTCGTCTCTGAGGGTTTCTGAAGAGAGTTTAAGAAACTTCCTGGTCTCCACAAAGTGTTCTTGAGTCCACTGGCAGCAGCTTCTGTTGACTTTTTTTTTTGTTAATTTTTCTTACTGTTTTTATTGAGCTATGTATTTTTCTCCATTTCCTTTCCTTCCTCCCCCTTCTGACTTTTAATTCCTCAGAGAAAGACAGACATTAAGACATGAGCATTAGACAGCTAATTATAATACCGTATATATGGTGCTACATTTAAATGATTATCTTAGGCTGGGTGATGGTGGCACACTCCTTTAATCCCAGCGCTCAGGAGGCAGAGGCAGGCGGATCTCAGAGTTCGAGATCTGGCCTATAAGAGCTAGTTTCAGGACAGGTTCTAAAGCTACAGAGAAACCCTGTCTCGAAAAAAGAGGAGGAGGAGGAGGAAGATTATCTCGGATTCCTGAAGTACCCACGTACAAATTTGAGTTCAGTGGGAATGAAAGCAGTGCATAAGGAGTAAGAGCTTTGTCATAGCTAGGTGTGGTGGCACCTGCCTGGGATCTGTACTCAGCAGGCGAGGGCAGGAGGATTGCTTGCCTTGAGTTAGGGGCTGTCCTGGGCTACAGCATGATTCTGTCTTAAACAAGAAAAAAAGACTGATCAATTTTTGTTATTTTATAATATATTTGTGTGTGTGTGTGTGTGTGTGTGTGTGTGTGTGTAACACTCAGTGTGCCATGGTGCACATCTGACAGTCAGGGGAGTTAGTGCTCTTTCTCTAGTCAGGGTTCCCAGCAACTGAACTTGGGTTGCCAGGCTTGCACTGCGACAGTTTACCAGCCGAACCGTCATGGTGCCTGCCCGCTTCTGCCCGCCTCTGCCCTAACTTGAGGCAGTTGTTTAGCTGGAGCTGAAGGAAGGAAGACTTGACTAAGCAGTTTTTACTGAAATTTGTATAACGTCCTTTAACAACCCCTTCCCATGCCTGTATTGTCTTACACTTGCTACGTGGTTGTGTCACACTGGTGTCAGCGTGCGAGGAGTGCTGAAAGAGGTGGCTTGGAAGCCTTTACCTTGTCTCAAGAACCTGGCTTCTCTTTAGTGCTGAGTAAAATCGAGGTTTGACTCCAAGCGTAGGGAGGCCGAGGCCTTACATACATGGCTTGTCCCCTGCGCTTTTCTGCCTGTCCCTGACCTTAGTGCTTAGCACTTTCTGCTTCAACAATAGAAAGCTCCATTCTAGAACTTACCAAGGGCATTGCACTGCTCATTCCACAAGGAAGGGTCCTGGGTTTGTGTGTTTATATTATTGCCTCTCTAGTTAGTGCCTCAGAGTGCCCCAGATTTGTCCTAGTCCTGGGTGGGATCAAAAGATCCTGCCCCTTCTCTTTCGGTATACTTCTCCATTGGAAAAAAAAATCACTTTACTTTTTAAAATTTATTTTAGGGCCAGGTGTGGTGGCACATGACTAAGCCGGCACTTGAGGCAGAGCTGTAGCCGCTGTGAGAGCACACTCCCACCACCCTGCTGCCTTTGCGCAATTGCGTGCTTAGGCGTCTGTAGGCTTTGTGTTTGTTTTCCTTACTCACTCCTATTTATTTATTTATTTACTATTTTTTTGAAACAGGGTCTCACTAGAACATCCCAGGCTGTTCTAGAACTCACTGTGTAGCTCAGCCTGATCTCAATATATTTTTTGCGTCAATATATTGTAACCTGAAAAAATGACATATATATTCATAATATATAAATATTTTCAAAAACTGCAAGTATTTTTCTTAAAATATTAAGGACAGCTAGAGGCCCAAATAACAATTTGTATAATTTTTATTTATCTTTTGAGATAGAGACTCCTCCTGCCTCTGCCTTCTATGTGTCTGGATTACATGTGTACACCACTTCACATGGTTCTACATGTATTTTTATAAGATTTTTTATATATAGATATGTCTGTATAATGTATGCACACACACTCTTAAGTTTTATGTATGGCAGTATTTAGCGATACAACTAGGTACACATACATATTCATTATGTTCTTTGTTGGTTTTGTTTTTTGGTTTTTCAAGACAGGGTTTCTTTGTGTAGCCCTGGCTGTCCTGGAACTAGCTCTGTAGACCAGACTGGCCTTGAACTCACAGAGGGCTGCCTCCTGAGTGCTGGGTTCAAAGGCATGAGCCACCATAACTTTATTCATGTTTTATGGTTAGCTAAATACATAGTGATGGAGATAGGAATAAGTATTATATAAACATAGCTATGATACAAAATGACATGCATTAAAATGTAAATTGTTGTGGGGGTTGGAGAGAAAGCTCAGTGGTTAAAAGCGCTTGTTGATCTTGCAGAGGACTGGGATTTGGTTCCCAGCACCTACATGGTAGTTCACAGCCATCCATAGCTCCAGCTCCTGGGGATCTGATGCCCTCTTCTGACCTCTGCAGACACTAGGCACGTGCATGGTACATATGTACACATGGAAACAAAACACATACAAGAAGATAAATCTTTTTAAAAAATGGTTTAGAATATTCATTGTGGGAACTTAGGGACAAAGGAATTTGTTCAGGAAAAAAGACTGTGGTAATTACATAATATAGACACAATGTATTGATTTTTGTTTTCTAAATAAAATTATTAAAAGAATTCTCTCTCATTTTTATCTGCTGTGTGTGTTTGGAGGCAGAGTCTTAGTCCAGGTGGCCTCACACTTGCTCTGCCTCTGCCTCCAATTTCTCTCATCGTGTCCCTCTGATGTTAGTGTCCTTCCTAGATGCTCATTTACCAGGTGGTCCTTCAGTGTCTGGGGACTTAGGCATATCCCCAGGCATGGTGGCGTGTGACTGATCCCAGCACTCGGAGGTGAGGGCTTGGAAGATCAGGGTTGTTTGTCTACATAGCAACTTTGAGGGAGGAAAAGAGAGGAGAAAGGCGACAGATATATATTTTCTTTTTTTTGAGGTGAGGGGTTCAAGACAGAGTTTCTCTGTAGTTTGGGGGCTTGTCCTGGAACTAGCTCTTGTAGACCAGGCTAGCCTCAAGCTCACTGAGATCCTCCTGCCTCTGTTTCCTGAGTGCTGGGATTATAGGTGTATGCTACCACCTCCCGGCAGGTATATATTTTCAACAGGGTATATGTTATTACTGTGTTTTCATACATGCCTGAAACTACAAGTCAATGATAGAAATTATTTCTTCTGCTTTTACTCCTGTGAGCTCACTTGTTTAGTGTGGCTTTCTGTCGACCCGCACTTTAAGGGACCCCCTGAGAGAAATGTCAATGACCCACAAGCAAATACCGACATTTTTATTTATTTAAAACTTTAGGAACTGAAGCCACTGTTTCTGAAGGAAGTTGGTTGTCACTTTGATGATTTTGTGACCAATCTTATTGAAAAGTCTGCATCTCTGGACAATGGTGGGTGTGCTCTT
This sequence comes from Myodes glareolus, assembly GCF_982192425.1. Classification (NCBI taxonomy): domain Eukaryota; kingdom Metazoa; phylum Chordata; class Mammalia; order Rodentia; family Cricetidae; genus Myodes; species Myodes glareolus. The sequence continues at coordinate 67,845,526 of NC_142030.1, forward strand.
ACAACCTTCTCCATTCTTGAAGAAATGAAAAACAACCACAGAGCCAAGTGAGTATGTGTGCTGTTGTCTCCCAGTGTAGACACCTACTCCAGCCAGCTCCGTGGTCAGAATGTGGAGTGCAGTAGATGCCCCGGGTCACACCGTGCTACTACTTTTACACTTTCTTTTTTATATTTTTTTATCTTTTGAGTCAGTTTCTCACTATGTTGCCTTGGCTGGCCTGAATCCCTGTGTGGATCAGGCTGGCCTCGAACTCACAGAGAGTTGCCTGCCTCTGTCTTTTGAGTGCTGGGATTAAAGTTTTTTTTTCTTCTTCTTAATATGGGGTTCCATTTATTTTATTTATTATCATAGCTTTATTTTATTTATTTATTTATTTATTTTGGTTTTTTTGAGGCAGTGTTTTTCTGTGTAACTGCCCTGGCTGTCCTGGAACTCACTTTGTAGACCAGGCTGGCCTTGATTGAATTCACAGATTATCTGCCTCTGCCTCCCGAGTGCTGGGATTAAAGGTGTCCACCACTGCGTGGTTAACTTAGTTTTTTTTTACCTTCATCTATCTTGTTTGTTGTATGCATGTATGTTTGTATATATGTATGTGTCTGTGGGGGCATGCAGTCCACAGTGTACATGTAGAGCTCAGAGGACAGTTTTTGATGGTCAGTTCTCTTTTTCCACCCTGTGGATCCCAGACTGAATTAAGGTTGTCAGGTCCGGTGACAAATGTCTTTACCTGCTGAGTCATAACACTAGCCCAGTATGGGTTTTATAATGTGTGTACAAATCCTTAAACCCAGCCCCTCATGGTGAGGTAGATGCTACAGCTATCTGCATGTTACAGATCACTGAAGCTATGCGAGATTCCGCATCAGGGATCTACCCCGGAGTCTGCTCCAGAGTCCTTGATGTAACCACATCCTTCCCATGCCTATTGTACTCTATTCGGTGTGTACTCGTAGTACAGTACCCTGCAGTTAGTATGTGTTTAGAGGAGAAGGTTACTATAGAGCCCAAAGGCTAATTTCCCCTTTTGGGCTCCCTGCTAGTTTCTCTCCTGGAGAATGGTTGTGAGAATAATAGCCAATGGCAGTGCCCTAATAAGATGATATATGAGGCACTAAAATGTGTTTTATTTCCCAATAGCAGCTGCTATGATCAGGAAGCTAGCTGTTGGGGTTGTTGTAAGTTCTTTGACACTGAAAGTGTTCTATAAACATCAGGTCAAGAGATGCTGCCAAGCCTGAGTTCAATCCTTGGTTTAACCTGATGGAAGGAGAGAACTGACTCCCTGCAAGTTGTCCACATGTGTGGTCAACCCTCCCCCAAATGAGACATTAAAATAAAATGTTAAAAGTAAACAAATATCAGGCAGTGTGGAGGACACATCAATAGCAGTGTGCAGTGTGGAGGATGTATCAATAGTAGTGTGCAGTGTGGAAGATGTATCAATAGTAGTGTGCAGTGTGGAGGACGTGTCAATAGCAGTGTGCAGTGTGGAGGACGTCAATAGCAGTGTGGAGGACATGTCAATAGCAGTGTGCAGTGTGGAGGACGTCAATAGCAGTGTGGAGGACATGTCAATAGCAGTGTGCAGTGTGGAGGAGAACTGCACATCACCTCGGGGTCTTTCAGGATGGGTGGTTCAGGGACTGCCTTACCATGGGGCTCTAGCCCCATGGAATCTCTGGTGCTTCAGTTAGACATCTGGCATAGCTCCTACCTAAGTAAGTACATATGCACCCACTTCACAGCACTGCCAGGAGTGGTGAGTTAACATGCATAAAACCCTCAACATAGTACTGGATTGGACGGGGAAAGGAGGTCAATGAATGTTAGCCAGTATGCTTGCTGGTAAGCACACTCTTGCTCCTGCGATTAAGCTTCTTATTATTCTTTTCCTATCTATGTTTTGTTGTAATTTTTTTCTTTTCCAGAGATCTGAGAGCACCTCCAGAACAAGGGAAGATCTTTATTGCAAGGCGGTCTCTGTTAGAGTGAGTGATTTTTGCTTTTGTTAATTATCAGTTTGATTTAGGAAGGAAAACTGTCTTGATTTATAGAATCTCTGGTCTGTCTGTCTGTCTAGTTTGTTTCAAGACTGCATAAGTCATGAACTTTGATGTTTTAATGTTCCTTCTTGCCTATCTTTTAGTTCTCTTTCTGGCTTCTTTGGAAAAGTTAGATATAAAGGCAGCTGTCTATCCTCTGACAGATTCTTTGAAGTTGTGCTACAGAGAATTGTGTTTCAAGAGAGTTAGCAGAAGAGAATTTGGAGAGAATTTTGAATTTACTGCTGTCTTAGGGTTTCTTTTGCTGTGAAGAGACACCATGACCACAGCAACTCTTACAAGGAAAACACTTAGTTGGGGTGGCTTACAGTTTCAGAGGTGTAGTCCATTATCAGCATGGTGCAGCATGGCAGTAGGCAGGCAGACGTGGTGCTGGAGAAGTAGCCTTGTTCTGCATCTTGACGTGCAAGCAATAGGAAGTGAACTGAGACACTCATTGTGGCTTGAGCATATATGAGACCTCAAAACCCTCTTCCTCAGAGACACTGCCTCCAACAAGGCCATGCCCACTCAAATAAAACCACACCTCCTAATAGTGTCACTCCCATTGAGGGCCATTTTCTTTCAAACCACCACAACTGCCTTCTTAATATGTGTGTGTTTTCCTTTGATTCTTGATAGTTTTCTTTTTAAAAATCCATGATTATCTAGACTCTTTAGAATTGCATGCAATGAATGCATTGTACTGACTAATTTATGAACCAAAGCAAAAGGTGCACTTTGGATGGGAGATGGCTGTTTCTTCTTTCCTGTTATTAGTCACTGATAAGTCCCCTACTTATTAGGTATTCTTTGGGATATTGATGAAGTTTACCAGCATTAGGAGAGAACATTTGGTTGGTGAAAATTACGTCAGGTGCTGTGATGTGCCTTCCTTTAAAAATGAACCTTGTTTATCAAAACTTATTTTATAAGCCAAATCGGTGTGTGGTTCCTAACCTTGCTGTGAAGGACAGAGTTTTCTATATTCTGCTCATGCTGTACTTTAAAGCAATTGGGCTGTGTTCTTTTTAAAATTTATAATCTGAGAAAAAAAATGCAGACTTTCTACAAAGAAGGAAGAGTCATTATTTAAACATTTTAGCATAAGAATTGTATTATTTAAAATTAACAAAATGAAGGGGGCTATAGCTCAGTGATAGAGTGCTTACCTAGACATGCATTAAGCCCAGAGTTTAGGCCTCATTAATGGGAAGCGAGGAAAGGGAAAAACAAGGGAGGAAAGAAATGTTATCAATTAAAATATACTTGAACTTAAAAAAATAGGAATGTGACCAAAGAAATGGCTTAGCTAGGCTTTATTAGAGTTTGAAGATCTATTATACAGAGGCTTAAGAATATCTTAGATATTCTTAAGATATAGAAACTGCACATACTTCCCACACATAGCCAGTTGGCTAGAGAAGATGCTGACTGAGGAGGAGTCACCCAGAAGGTTATTCTGTTAAAAGGCAAATAGCCAGTCTGAAGGACTGCAGGCCAGCAGAAAGTAGATGCCGCTGATTAAGGTTTAAGTTGGTGGGCCGTAGGTAGCTGGCTGCCATCGTCACAAAGGAACACAGACTTAAGTGCGTTTGTGAAGTCGGGCTCTCCGCTCCCGAGGTTTGGAATAGAGCCTGTGTCCCTCCTCTCTGGCGGCCCGCATTTGCCCACACAGAAAACAGCTTCCAGTGGGTTTCCTAGACGGAGACTGCTGCTCTGGGGTAGCCATGCTGTGTTCCGTGAATCAGTATTCTATTTTGGAAAGAAAGTTTAAGAACCCGTTATTTTTACCTTAATTGTATCATTTAATTTCTGTATATTTCAAGTTTATACTGTGCTCTTTTGAGGTTTTTAAAGTGATTTCTCAAAGAGTAGATTGAACATCTTGTAAACTGCTTTAAAAAGTATCATTGTTGTGCGGTACTTTAAAATTAAATATAGATTATTAACTCATGATTTGCGTGACCTACATTTGCAGTGAACTGTTTGAAGTGGACCACATCAGAACAATTTACCACATGTTCATTGCGCTCCTCATCCTCTTCATCCTCAGCACGCTCGTGGTAGATTACATTGATGAAGGAAGGTAAGACAGGCAGGCTGCGTCCAGCTAGCGGATGTGTAAACTGTTGACTATTCTCATTTGCTTAAAATAATTCCAAGACAGCTGTGTTAGTGATGAGTTTCTTCTCCTAAAACTAAAAGAAAAAGTTTTGTCACTCACCAATGTCATCATCATTTTTTTTTCCGCTGAGAAAGTAGTCCAGCTAGACTCAGGTGTACTCTATGGTTGAAGGTGACCTTGAACTGTTGATCTTCCTTTCCCCCAACTGATGGAGGAGGGTTATCTATCTATTGTGTTATTTTTATTAGTCAATAAAGAGACTGCCTTGGCCCCTTGATAGGACAAAAAATTAGGTAGGCGGAGAAAACAGAACAGAATGCTGGGAAGAGGGCTATGAGGCAGACGCCATGGAGCCAGCCACCAGGTCAGACATGCTAAATCTTTTCCGGTAAGCCACCACCTCGTGGTGCTACACAGATTATTAAAAATGGGTTAATATCAAGATATGAGAGTTAGTCAGTAACTAACTCTCTAGAGATAATGGGCCAGGCAGTGTTTAAATGAATACAATTTGTGTGTTATTTCCAGGGCTAAGCTAGCCATGCGGGAGCTGGGCGGGATGAAAAGCAGGCCTGCCCGCAGCTCTTCACTATACCCAACCTCCCAAGTGCTTGGAAGACAGGCCTATACTGCCACAGTTGTTGGAATTCTCAACAACTGAACTATACCCACGACTCTTTTAAAATGCTCTCTTGCTCTCTCGTTCTCGCTCTCTCTCATACATGGTTACTTAAGGCCATTTTTGTGCAAGTATATAGTGTTCCTTGATCTTATTTTTCCCATATGGTGCTGCCCATCTCTCTCTACTCCCCTCTCTAGTCCCCTTTGTTTCCCAGTTTGCTTCTACTTTCCTGTCATCTGCACATACATGCTCTTTAGTGTCTAAAGTCTAGAACCCACAAATGATAGAAAACATGTGATATAAATAACTTTTTCTGAGGTTGACATAATTCTTTTAATAAGATTATGTCCAGGTGCACTCATTTTCCTACAAATGATACAACTACATACCACGTTTCCTTACGTGTCCTACATTGATGGACACTTAGTTTGGTTCACTAGCTGTTGTGAGCAATGCTATAATAAATACAGTAACATGTTGATACCCATGACCTTGGTATGTTAATGTTGCAGTATTTCTAAAAGTTGAACGCTATGAGTATATATATATGTGTGTGAGAGAGAACATTTTAAGTTCTGTACATTCATTGCGTATCAATCATTCACCCCTTTTTACTTTTTTCCCTCCACAGGCTGGTACTTGAGTTCAATCTCCTGGCCTATGCTTTTGGCAAACTGCCTACTGTTATTTGGACATGGTGGTCCATGTTCCTGTCTACACTCTCAATCCCCTATTTCCTGTTCCAACATTGGGCCCATGGCTACAGCAAGAGTTCTCATCCACTGATCTATTCCCTTGTCCACGGCTTTTTCTTCTTAGTCTTTCAGCTTGGAATCCTAGGTTTTATCCCAACATATGTTGTGCTAGCGTATACACTGCCTCCAGCCTCCCGGTTCATTGTTATACTTGAGCAGGTAAGGTTTGAGTGTCACTCGGAATGATGCTATGTCTATTTAACGAAGAACAATAATGATCCAATACTGATGCTGTTATTAACATGTTAGCGCTGGATGTGTGTTTATATGTATCTCAATACCATTATCTGTGGAACTGAAGGATTTTGAGTCAGCGGCTCATGTATATCCAGTTAAGTTCTAATTTTTCTGCCACCTGCTCCCAAATCATGGGATTGCAGGTACGCCACCATGCTGTCTTAGGATTGAAGTGTTTACCTGGGTAATAGCATTTTAAAGAATTCATTCTACTTCAGTCATCTGGAGCTGAAATAAGTTATATTGAATTATTTTTGAAACAAAGTTTTGAAATACATTTTGTAAAAGTCTTTTGGATGTTTGTAGTTGAAAATCCCCACTTTTGAAGTGCTGAGCTCACCATGTCCTCATGTAGCTACTCTTGTTGAAATGAGAGATACATTTTAATTTGTTTATCCTACACTCCAGGGGCTTTCTGGTGTGTGTTGAGAATGGAAGGGAACATTCTTTGAGCCTTTCCTTTGCAGTGCTGGGGGAGTGTCAGGCAGGACCTCCACCACCAAGCTACACTCAGCCTTTGAACAGAGTTTTTCTTTGTGGTTTTTTCATGACAGGGTTTCTTTGTGAAACAGTCCTGGCTGTCCTGGAACTCATTCTGTAGACCAGGCTGCTTCTGCCTCTTCGAGTGCCATGTTTAACGCCACCACTGCCCAGCCCTTGAACAGATTTTTAACTTCTCAATGTTATTTTTTTTTAATAAACGAATAAGACTTCTGTTAGGTACAAAAATAATTGAAGTGATTACATATCTTTCTCTGCAAGGTTTTTTTCCTGCCTTTATAAAGGCTAATGAGTTGGTATGTGCACATTTAAGTTTTGTGTGAATGTTACCCAGTGCAGTTCTGGAGTTACTTATAGGAGACAAGACAGTGCTGGGAAATTGACTTCCCCTCTCCTTTGGCAGATCCGTTTGGTAATGAAGGCCCACTCATTTGTCCGAGAGAATGTGCCGAGAGTACTCAATGCAGCCAAGGAGAAATCAAGTATGTAACCCTTCAACCAAAAAGACTAGTGATGGGATACTTCATCTTTTTGCATGCTGAAATGACATTGTATTTTTGTAGAGAGTATATTTTATTCTGTGCATGGGGTCCATATTGATTTGGAAGACTCATTAGTTCCTGCCTGTTCTGTTTTGTCCTTTTATCTACAATGCAAAAAGTGTATCTTTAGACTCCTGTAAATGGAGTGTTCATAGCCTCACTCACCTGTGTCTGCTTACTTTGCAAATTGTAGTTTTCCCTCTGTTTTTATCATAGTCACAGTAATGACTTAGAGATTGGCAGTGCTGGGTTATAGCAAGAATGGCAGGTCATTTTAATAGACCAGGAAGAAAAACAGGATCCAGGAGGTCATGCTGTTCTTCCCAGTTCTTCTCTTCCTCCTTGTTTCTTCCTCCTGCTCTTGCTCCTGTTTCTCTTAACCCCCTCCTTCCCCAGACAGGGTTTCTCTGGGCGGTTCTGACTGTCCTTAATTTACAGATGTTCAGCTGTTCGTCTGCCTCTGACTCCCAAATGTGAGTGCTGGGATTAAAGGCGTGCACCACCACTGCCTGGCCAGCCCTGTTCTTGCTTCTTTTTTCTGTTCTTCTAGTTTGCTGGGAGAAGTCAAAGATCTTGTAATCCAGTAGTTTTCCTTTTTTAGGCACAGTTCCAGTACCCACAGTCAACCAGTACCTGTACTTCCTGTTTGCTCCTACACTCATTTACCGTGACAGCTATCCGAGGTAACTTTGGAGGAGGGCAGTTCATACAGGGCTACAGAGAAAACCAAATGCCTCCAGTAGTCATTCTAGAGGGCTGGTTCTAATGACTAATTCTTAATAGAATTACGTAATTTTGTTATGGTTTTGGTGTTAAGTTTTTGGTGGTGGTGGGGGTTGGAGATCAAATTCAAGGCTTTGTGGTATGCTAAGCTCACACTGTCCTGCTAAGCTATTCCTCTGCCCATAAATGATTCTGTGTAGAAAAACATCGTTAGGTTATTTACATTGTAGATAAAGGACAGAATAGAAATAGTCCATTGCTTATTGCAGAGAACCCGTTTTTCTTCTTTTCAGGACTCCTACTGTAAGATGGGGTTACGTTGCTATGCAGTTTTTACAGGTAACTTTTTAAGGACTGCTTAACATGATGATTTTTATTTATTTATTAACAAATGGGCTTATTTTTTTAAAAAAGTATATGCTTTATTTTATGGTCATTGTTGTTTTGTCTACATATATATCTGTGTGAGGGTGTCAGAAATCCTCACACTGACAAGTGTGAGCTACCATGTGGGTGCTGGGGATTGAACCTGGGTCCTGGAAGAGCAGCCAGTGCTCTTAACTTCTGAGCTATCTATTCAGCCCCATAAATCTTTTTGCGATGGGCTTTCTCTATTATGTAGCTCTGACTGTCTGGAACACTGTGTATAGACCAGGCTGACCTCAAAATCACAGAGGTCCTGCTGCTTTTACCTCCCCAGTGCTGGATGAAAGGCATGACCATTATGGCTGACCCTTTCTTTTAAGAAAAAAAATTATTTAAAATGTTGAGCCAGGGGTGGTGGCTCATGCATTTGACTTTAAGACTTGGAGGAGGAGTTTTGAATTTTATAATCAACCAGAACTTGACTGTCGTGAATACCTGTCTCCAAAAACTAAAGTTGGTAAAGTATGTCATAAGCACTTCAAGAATGCTCTCTGTCAAAGCTAAACCTTTTAAGCCACCCCAATGAAGGCAATGTGTGTGCTTTTAATGGTAAAGGAGAGTATGTAAACTAAGTTAGTTTTGTTTGGTTATTTCAGTAAGAACCTAGATAGATTTCCTTTTCCCTTTTCTGGGTGGGGTTGTGTGTTGGGGGGGGTTTGCTTTGAATTCCCCATTTCTTTCTTCCTCACTCATTTTGAGAACCGTAAATCCCAGAAACTCCCATTTTAAATTCTATCCAAATACTCAGCTGTAAAATGAATTATTTTACTCCAGGCTTCATAAACAAGTTCTTCATAGTCTTCTAAAAATGCAATTTGGACCAGGTGTGGTAACATGTGTCTATAAACTCAGTACTCAGAATGCTGAGGCAGAAAGATTGTTGAGTTTGAATCCAACTTAAGCTACACAGCAAGATGTGATCTAAAAAGACGTAATTTAGTAAACTATTAGGAAAAGTCATGGTGGAAATGAGGCTTGAGTGTCTCTCTGAAGGAGTGGGGTCCTCCTCTATTCTGGGGTTAAATGAAATATATGTAAGCATTAACTGTATGTGTGTTTCCTTTGGAGGAAGACATGTCCTCCCTCTTTTTATGAAGCCATCATTGTTTTCTTTTTGTGCTCCAGGTTTTTGGCTGCCTGTTTTATGTATACTACATCTTTGAGAGACTCTGCGCCCCATTGTTCCGGAATATTAAGCAGGAACCCTTCAGTGCTCGTGTTCTGGTCCTGTGTGTATTTAACTCCATCTTGCCAGGTAACCTGGGCACTCATTAATTTGAACATCCGTATATATAGCCAGGAAGAAAGCAGGAAGCTGCCCTCCGTAGGTACCTTCAGTTCCCTGCTTTTTCCTGTGAATTTAGCTCTGCATAAACCCACCCACCACTTCTTCATCTGCTCCAGAAGTGAAAAGCCCTCCTGGTTTCACTTCTCACTTCAGTCTGCTTCCTCCATCAGTGTTATGTCCACATTTATGTGTTTCTTCCTTTTCCTCTTCGGTTCTCTATAATCTCTCCTCTCACTAGGCCACCACATACCTATACTTAAAGTCGCCCGTAACCTCTTGATGCTAAACCGGATAGGTAATTAGCTGTTTTCCAGAGTGACCTCTAGGAGACACAGGGTACACTGGCCACATTTCGAGGTCTCAATTTGTCACTTTCTTATCTTTCTTCTTTTCATCATGCCTTGTCTCTTAGTTTTATTCGCCCCATGTACTTTTTTTCTGGTAACACACAGGTTCCTACTGTGCCAGTGCTGAGGACTCAGCTAGACAGACACAAACTCTGTCCTTCAGGGAGCTTGCACTTCAGAGCTTCTTTGATTTAACTTAGCCTTGTCTCTGCTTACTACTGATGTCACCATCTCCCTTTCCTGTCTTTTAGATGTTACTAGACATGGATGGGGGCACATGCACTTGCACACTTACCTCACTTGACTGCAAACTCCTTGAGATTAAGGATCATATTTTAAGATTATTTATTTTTAGTTTTTGCATATTAGTGTTTGCCTTAATGTATGTGCACCATGTGCTTGCAGTGGCTTTAGAGGCCAGAAGAGGGTGTCGAATCCCTGAGACTGGAGTCACAGATTGTAGTGAGCTACCATGTGGGTGTCGGGACCTCTGGAAGAGCAGTCTCTGCTCTTAACCACTGAGATCTTTCCAGCCCCATGGATCATATTTTAAAGCCACTTTTAGTTTATCCTGTACTGTCTAGCAAACACTATGAATCTTTTTTGAATGAAATAGGTGGGCATGCAATGAGTATTTCCCAGTACAGTGTAAAAGTCCCATGTACATAGAACAGCCTGGGGGCTTTGTTTCTCATGTTAGAGATGACATTCAGCATTGGGCATTGGAAAATATGCCGGAGAATAAAAAAAAATACTGTCTGGAGAAAAGTGATGAGGAGGTTTTTTTGACAGAAGGACAGATAGAAAGGCCTGGGATATCTTGGAATGTCAGAGATCCTGTTGTAGATGGTGTTTGCAGCTCCCAGGGAGAGAGTTAAAGGGTCTTGGGCACCAAGGTCAGATATATGTCCTGCCATTTCTTTTAAACAGGCTGGAATCACCTATTTTCTGTCAAAATAACATAGAAATACATTATCATTTTTTAAAAGTAAAACAACAACAAAACTCCTAGCTTCCCAAGGTGCACTACTGTATCACCTGAGTGGGTGGCCTGTAATATCAGCAGGCTTTGTGGCGGCATCCCAGGTGAAAATACACTGCTGTGTTGTTCATGATGGCTGGCTGTAAGCTGTTTGGAAGACTCTTCAGATTGTCGCTCTTGTTTTCAGGGGTGCTGATGCTGTTCCTTACGTTTTTTGCCTTTTTGCACTGCTGGCTCAATGCCTTTGCTGAGATGTTACGCTTTGGTGACAGGATGTTTTATAAGGTATTATATACTTGCTCTCATCTTTTCGTGTTATGTTGTCTCTCTGATTATGTATTTGAAACAGGATTCCTTTGTGTAGCTGTGACTGTCCTGGAAGTCACTGTGTAGACCGTCCTGACCTTGAACTCGTAGAGATCTGTCTGCCTCTGCCTCCCGAGTATTGCGATTAATAGCATGCACCACCATACTTGGCATTTCTAATCAATTAAAAAAAGAAATTACTGGGATTGGGGGGTCAGGACACACATGTACCGCGAATGCATGTGTGTTTAAGAGTCATGCTGTCAGGCTTGGCAACAAGCACTTTGACCTCCTGAGCTAGCCTGCCAGCTGTCACGTGCCATTTATTTCCATATTCCTAAGTCTTGAGCTTTGTTGACAGTATTACCAGCTTTTTGACACAAATTCCATGTGATAGTTTTTTCCTCCTAGTTTCCCCAATGTTAAGTCTGAAATTCTGATACATGTATAGTTAGAGTAACCTACTGACACCTGTTCCCTCTGGATCGCAAGTTATTGCTATTACATACTCATCAACTCAGCACTCAGGAGGCTGAAGCAAGAGGATTACCACGAATCCCAGGCCAGCCTGGGCTGTAGTAGAGTAAAGGCTTGTCTTGGTCTTTCCTCTTCCCACCCCCACAAAGAACATATGGCTCCTGTGAGGTGCTGGTGACTGCGGTAGGAACTGTTTACCAGAGGGCATTATGCCAACTCCTCACTGCCTTTCAAATGGCTGCTGGATTTTATGAAGTGGCCCCAGCAGGTTAGCCCATTTAAGACTGCTGAGCGGTTACCAAGGGAAATGGCTTCCTTCATTTCCAAAGGTGTTATTTCTGCTTCAAATGGTATTCTTAGACTTCTAAAGCTGGCCTTGTCATGTTTATTGTTCTGACTTCATCTCCACCACTCCTTTCTCAAAGACAGTGAATGTGGATGGCAGATTCTGGGTGTCTGATTCTATTAATATCTTACCTTCAAATTGGGAGCAAGAAATACAAAGGGACATTGGAAACCACCACCTCACTCCCTTCATAATTAAATGTTACCCAGTCCCAGTCAGCCTGTTCACATGTGTGCTCAGTTCTTTTAGTTTAACAAGGTAGAGAGGAAGTTTACTGATAGCTGTGGAGGCAAACATTATATGTAAATGGTTGTGTGTTCTGTGTCTTCCATCATAACATACTTGATAATGAGACAAAATGTCCTCAGAGCCTTAAGCTATGTCTAGCTCTAACATACATTAGTATTGACTACTAACTGCTCAAATGCCTTTTGAGATTCTAGCATCAGTGTGTGGGCTCACAATTTTATCATAATGACGACCTTCAGGCATTTTGTCAGGCAGTACTCCTTGGAAATGGCCAGGGCTTTAGCTGTGTGTGTGACTTTATACCTTTGCTTTTCTCTCAGGACTGGTGGAACTCTACGTCATACTCCAACTACTACAGGACCTGGAATGTGGTGGTCCACGACTGGCTCTACTACTATGCATACAAGGACCTCCTCTGGGTAAAAAGCAAGACCTAGTTGATGTTATGTAAGAAATGGGGATTCTGAGGGGCCTGGGGAGATGGCTCAGTGGTTGCTGTGAGTGCTTGCTGCTCTTGCAGGGAACAGAACCCACACTGGGCAACTTACAACCACATGTAACTGCAGTTCCAGGGATTGGATAACTTCCTCTGGCCTCTGCATGTATCTGCATGCATGTGGCCTATGCATATACACATAAAAATATAACACGTTAGTCTTTATGAAAAAGTCCAGCATGGTGGCGCACAGCTCCCAGCACTTGGGAGGCAGAGACAGGTGGATCTCTGAGTTCAAGGCCAGGCTGGTCTGTTGACTGAGTTTTCTGTCCTACCTGGTCCTGTAGCCTTTCAGTCTCAAAGAAACACACAGAGGCCTACATTAATTATAAACTGATTGGCCTATTAGCTCAGGCTTCTTATTAACTTACATTAGCCCATAATTCTTGTCTGTGTTAGCCACATGGCTTGGTACCTTTTATCAGGGAGGTGTTCTCATCTTGCTTCTTCTGTGTCTGACTTCCTCTGTGACGACAGCAGACTGAAACTTTCCTCTTCCCAGCATTCTCCTATTCTGGTCACCCTGCCTATACTTCCTGCCTGGCTACTGGCCAATCAGTGCTTTATTAAAACAATACAAGACCATTGCCCCACAGCACTGGTCTACTTCCTAAGAGCTAGGAAGACCCTCTCTCAAAACAAACAGAAGTGGAAAAGCTAGCCAAGCAAGCATGAAAGAATTTTTTTTTAAATAGTGTTGCACAACTGGAAAATGATGTGTTTAATCACCACTGAAGAAGGTGTTATAATTTTTTGTCCATTTTCTTAAAGTTTCCACAAAGAAGAACCCGTGTTCTGTGAGTGTTACTGAGCATGGAAACTGTTATGTACACCACTAGAACAATATCATGCTTTTCTCTGAACTTCACTACCTGGCTACAAAGTTACAATTCTTGGAAATCTGTGTAGGAAGCTGGGAGGTAGTGGCTCATGCTTTTAATCCCAGCACTTGGGAAGCAGAGGCAGGCGAATCTCTTTGAGTTCAAGGACAACCTGGTCTACAAGAGCTAGTTCCAGGACAGGTTCTAAAGCCACAGAGAAACCCTGTCTCGAAAAACCAAAAAGAAAAAAAAAAAAAAAAAGAAATCTGTGTAGGAACTGAAGTGATCCACCTACCAAGGACTTTAGGAATCTCATTGTCCACAAATAATCTTCTAGCCTCCCCCACCTCCAATGGCATTCTCTTACTCTGCACCTGCACCCCCTTTCTCCCTTTGTAGACCAGCAGATATCCCCTCTCCTCTGCCCTCCACACCCATTTTCATTTGGATTTGTTTGTTAAAAGTAGAGAGCTACTGTGAATTTTCATCCCTTCAACCAGAGACTCTATTATGTAAGCCATGTTTTGGAGAATAATGTACTCAGAGTAACTAAATATAGCTTGTACTTCTGGTTAACACTGGTGACTCTGAAGCAATTTTCATTGTTAAGCAAGAGTGTCATCTGCCTCTGACTGACGGCATCCTAAGGAAACGGGCATATGTCAGACTGAGTTCTCAACTTGCTCACACTGAAGTCCGATGTTGGGCTGAGGCAAGTCTTTTTTTTTAAATCTTAGTTTGGAAGGAATGCTTGCTACAGTGTCCTTCTGACGGATGAAATTTGAACCTGGTATGGTCACGTAAGCACTTGTAAGGTGGAGATAAAATGATCAAGAGTTCAAGACTAGCCTGCAGACACAACAGTGTTTCTAGAGCTTTTCAGAATAGCATCACAACCTGGAAAACAAGCCCTCAACTCAGGAGCCTTCAGGCAACACTTCATATCCAAACTAGAACATTGAGCATGCCTTTGTAATTATTTTTAATAGATTTGGAATAACCTAAGGTATAGTCTTAAAAAGTCAAATATAAGTAGGTGCCTTTAGTGTGTGGTAATATCTCTTATCGTTCATGCTTTCTATTTTTTTTTTTAAGTTGCTAACTCTTGGATATTTTCTTTGTACCTTAGTTTTTCTCGAAGAGGTTCAAGTCTGCCGCCATGTTGGCTGTCTTTGCCTTGTCCGCGGTCGTGCATGAATACGCCCTCGCTGTCTGCTTGAGCTATTTCTACCCAGTGCTCTTTGTCCTCTTCATGTTCTTTGGAAGTGAGTACTGTGGCCTGCTGTGGGTCCTGGCTGCTGGACTAAAGGAGACAGCGAAACGGGAAGGAAACTGTGCCGTCACTTTAGAGAAGCTAGGTGCTAATACCATTTCAAGGTGGCGTGTTAGCCGGGGTCAGAATACTGATGGAGTAATTCAATGCAGTTGTGTCTGCAGGGTGTTTACACACTGGAGGGAGGATGTGAACTAGGTGACCTCTTGGGGACCAATCACAAACACTGTCACTGTGCAATTTCTGAAAACAGTTTCATGTTTGAGTGTCTGGAGAAGAATCCGTAAGAGTAACTGCATGTTTGAGTGTGTGGAGAGGAGCCCGTAAGCATAACTGTGTGAGGCCAGGCTGTGGTAGTGCACGCCTTTAATCCCAGCACTTGGGAGGCAGAGACAAGCAGATCTTTGTGAGTTTGAGGCCAACTTGGTCTACAGAACGAGATCCAGGACAGGCTCTAAAGCTACAGAGAAACTCTGTCTCGAAACAAAACAAAAGAAAACAAAACTCCATGAAATGTATTTTTCACTTATTCTTAATACTGTTGGTTTCCTACTAATTAGGACTGATAAATTCCAGTAGTTAAGCATCATTTACTTGTAGAGTAAGTGAGCAGGATAAAGATGCCTGTGAACGACTGGTACTCACTGCTGGCATTCAGCCGCAGGTCTGTAGCTGAGCCCTAATCGCTGGTGGACTATGTTTTGATAACTGTATTTTTGTTCTCTTTGTAACTTCAGTGGCTTTTAACTTCATTGTCAACGACAGCCGGAAAAGGCCAATCTGGAACATTATGGTATGGGCTTCTCTTTTCCTGGGCCATGGAGTCATTCTGTGCTTTTATTCTCAAGAATGGTATGCCCGCCAGCACTGTCCTCTGAAGAATGTGAGTTGCTTGTCCAGCTTGGGTGTCCCCCTGATGTAAGGGGGCTGGGTCTGAGGAGTGGTATTAGTTACTCCTGATGTAAGGGGGTGGTATTAGTCACCCCTGATGTAAGGGAGGTGGTATTAGTTACTCCTGATGTAAGGGGGGTGGTATTAGTTACCCCTGATGTAAGGGGGGGTGGTGTTAGTTACCCCTGATGTAAGGGGGGTTGTATTAGTTACCCCTGATGTAAGGGGGTGGTATTAGTTACCCCTGATGTAAGGGGGGTGGTATTTGTTACCCCTGATGTAAGGGGGGTGGTATTAGTCACCCCTGATGTAAGGGGGTGTGATATTAGTCACCCCTGATGTAAGGGGGTGGTGTTAGTTATCCCTGATATAAGGGGGTGGTGTTAGTCACCACTGATGTAGGGGCACATATTACAAAGGGTTGTGCAGCAGTGGAGAGCGTGAGGCTGAGTCGAAAGGAGGGAGACAGAGCTTGAGCATCCATTACCTCTCCCAGTCTGACTGCTGCCCTGAACAGCTCATTCCTTTGTCTTTCCTCATTTAGCTCCCCTGGTTCTTCTTTTCTTCTTTCTTTACCTCTCTCTGATTTTCCCAAGGACACACGCAACCTTCATCTGAAACAGGAATATTTTTTAACCTCTGTTCCTCCAAAAGTTAAAAGCTTTCCAAAGAATGTCAGACTACACTGATGGGGGGAGGGGTGCATTTTCTTTGATTTTACCAATCTCTTCATTCTTCCCCCTTGTGGTTACATTCGGGTTTTGTTTTTTAGCCTATAGGTGGCTAACTCCATTTGCGTGTAACTGAGATTCCCACTTGATAGATCTTTCCTGGGTATTTCTCCCAGGAACCAGAACTAAGTGCAGATACCCACACCGAGTCTTTCACGCCCCTCTGCATGTGCTGTCTTCTGTCACACAGCCCTGTTCTTCCTCCTCACTTCCTGTCGAGGCATCTGCACATCTGATGCTGTGGCCTCTTTCCCTGTTATGCTGTTCTTTATACTTTACATCCAGGTCCCACGGTTCAGATTTTATTCCCTACTGAGATTCTGTTTGGATGCTGCACTTGCCATGGAAACTGAATTCTTGTTCCATCTTCCCCGTTTTGGAACTTGTAAAGTACTTCATGTTGAAGTGGATCACTGACCCTGTGTTATAGTTATATGCTCATGCGTTATTATCCTAATCCTACCTCTATTTATAGATTTTAAACTGAAACTGAATTTTGCTAAAATAAGGTGTCAGGATGTTAAGAGGTACCTACTTACCATTTGATCCATGGTCCATGGAGTGAAGTGGACTCTTTACAAAGATTCTCAGTTGAATTAATTGGCGTCGTTGATAGAAAACATCTCAACATCTTTTGAAACAGGGAGTTTCTCAACCATTAAAGGGCAGTGAAGTGCGTGGGGGGGGCAGTTTAAAGAGGTCCAGGGTATAGCATTCAGCTGTCACCTGCGCCATACCTAGCTCACATGAGCTGTGCTCATACATGAACCATTCTTCTGTTGTTTCTCCCGTCTTAGCCCACATTTCTGGATTATGTCCGGCCGCGTTCCTGGACTTGTCGGTACGTGTTTTAGAAGCCTGGACTCTGCTCCTTTCTTGCCAACGAGGAATGGATGTTCTTCCTGATTCCGAGCCAGTCGTCTTCAGCAGTCACTGAGTATTTCTATGCCACGTTGTTTGGACCGCTCCAGCCTTTCCCGATGACCACCTAAAGCTGGCCTTGAGTCACTTCATGGTTTTTTTTGGTTTGTTTCCTTTTAGGGAGAAGGAAGACCAATGGCTGAGTTCATGACAAGTTTTTGCGGGGTTATCTCAGCTCAAGTTTTGGTGGTTTTATCTGTTTATTTCCTTGATTCTGTTCAACCAGAGACTAAACACATCTTGGCCATGAATTAGCCAAAAACACTTAGGAAGAAATCATTTCAGTGCCTCTGGCTTTGAAGTTTTTTATCATGCACACTGTTAGGAGGTCAGCTAGTTAACTGTGCAGTTGGGAGAAACAAATGTTATTTCTGGTAGACAGAAAGAAAATATCTGTTTCCCAAAGATAGTCTTGATATGCTTTCTGCTCACATCTTTTGTTGCTATTCGGCTTTGCTTTGTCTCCGAGCTGGGAGTAGAACCAGGGCCTTGCCCAGGGCAGCACACTGAGCCACACCCCAGCCCCCATGTTGTATTTTTCTGAAAGTTCTGGTCTACTCTTTTTTTTTTTCCTGTATAAGCTGTGATTTTGTTTTTGAAAAAATTAGCAGTCTTTCACCTTAGACTCAATGCTAATACAAATTTAAGGGTCCAAAGTATGAAGGGAAAAATATATTTCCTTTCAAAACTTGAGAAGTCATTTTAAAACAGATTCACTGAGCTGGCTATGTGTTTTATTTATGCTTTCAGAAGTTCTGTAGAAGATTTTATTGATGTTGGTTTTTTTTTTTTTGTTTTGTTTTGTTTTTTTTCTTTTTAGAGGCAAGGTCTTGCAATATAACCCAGGTTAGTCTTGAACTTGTTATGTAGCCCAGGCTGGTCTTGAACTTGCTCTGTAGCCTAGCTGACCTTGAACCCCTGACCTCCTGCTCCTGTCTCCCAAGTGCTAGGATTGAAGAAGATACCACCACGCCTGGTTAAGATTTTTTCTTTAACTTTTAAGTTGTTTAGAAGTATTCTTTTGGTACAGTTGCTTATTGTCTAATAATTAGGAACTTTCCTTGTTATATAGACTAGTGAGTCCATAATGGAAGTATTAACTTCTCTATTAATACTAAATGTCTACTAAGGATCCAGAAGCTGGCTTCTGAAGCATCTGTCCCATCATTATACTTTAACAGTATATTTTTAGATGAAATAAATTACTGTATGATCATTTGTAAGGACATGTACTCGTCATGTGACATTTCCAAGTTCTGCAGTGCCCGTTCCTGGTGTGGCGGAAGGACCTGCTGTGCTTGTGTGCATGGGTATTGTGTGTGAAGACTGCACCTTGGAAGGGGTGTCACAGAACTGCAGTTCAACCTCCTGCCCCAAGAAATGAGCCTTACAAGGTGCTGGCACATGGTTGTTCCGTGGCACAGCCATTTGAGTCTTTGCTGGTATCCTGGCAACTCGCTATACAGTTTTGTGAAGTGTTTTCAGAGTGGTTTTAAAAATCATTTTGCGTCTCACAAGAAGATATTGAAGAGTTCCTTATTGATCACTCTTGATTTGGGCCATATGTATGTCTCCTGCTTCTGCACCTGCCGTATTCACCGTATCTCTAGATACACCGAGGCTGGCTCTGAATTCAGCTCCACCTTCAGCAGACTCAGTTCCTTTCTGTTCCCAAACGAGTGGTCAGTACTGTCCCAGAGTCATTAGCTCCTGAACAACACGCTGTGAGTGGAGCCTACTAAGTTCTGGCCTGTGTCTTAAAGAGTGAAGTGAGCCAGTCACTTTCTCAATTTTTTTAAATTTTGTTTTGTTTTGTGTTTTGAGACAGGGTTTTTCTGTGTAACAACTCTTGCTGTCCTGGAACTCACTCTGTAGACCAGGCTGGATTTGAACTCGCAGAGATCCACCGGCTTCTGTCTCCCAAGTACTGGAATTAAAGACGTGCACCACTACCTACTGGCTAAACTAAGTCTCTTCTATGTGTAATTGCATTTTGAATGTAATGAGAGAACAGAGTGGTCTGAAACTTGCTCATAAGCCAGTCTTTGGCAGCAAGGGGATGGGATTTCAGGGTGCCCCATTATGGGAAGTGCTGTGTGTGCTGTGTGTGCATTTTCAGAAAAGGGTGTTAGTCTGTAGCAGTTTTGAATTTTGAAATTGTTGGACCAGTCAAGGCTGCTCTTCCCCCTCACCCACTCTTTTTGAGACAAGTTCTTTTTCTGCAGCCCAAGCTGTGACGGACCTCACATGCCCCTGCCTCAGCCTCCTCAGGTGCTGGAGTTTACAAGCGTGCGCTGCCACACCCAACAAGGCCTTTCCTTAGGGATGCATTTCCTCCCAAGATTTTAGGTGATCGGCATGTGTGTAGGACTGCAAACCACTTAGAATTGTAAACTTCAAAAGTCCAGACCCCTTGAGGAGGTGGATACTCTGTGAAGGAAGACTGGCTTGGCAGCCATGTGACCACATTGCTGGTTGCCTTAGCAGGACCTTCGTCTTCAAATTACTGTCTGAACCCTTTAAAAAGAAAATAAAACCCAGACTTCTTGCTAATGGTGTGCTCCAAGCAGGTTCCTTTATTGTTGTGTGTCGTGCCAATGGGTGCAAACTGTTTTCAGTTAAGAACGAGACTGACTACAAAGTAAGGGATGTAGTATTTATTTCCTTGAAGCTTGAATGATAACTGACTTTAAGTGACCGTACAAGAGAGCCACTTTCTGAGCAGTTTGCACTTTGCATTTAGATATCTGTTTTTGTCTTTTACTACCTCTGTTTTGTATGTTTTTATTCTCAATCCTAGATAGAGGAGGAGGGGGCAAGTTTAGTTTTTTTTTTTTTTTTTTTTGGTGGTGGTGGTGGATTAATATATATTAAAATTGCCTGGATAATGTTGCTTGCCTCATGTTAGAATTTAAGTAAAACATCAAGGCTTTGCTTTTTGTTGTTTGTTTTGCACATGGTTTCTCTATAATAGCTGTCCTGGAACTCAGGTATCTGCCTTCCCAGTGCTGGAATTAAAGGTGTGTGCTACAACACCTGGTTGGGGCTGTTCTTAACTTGTCAGTAACTGCAATATTTGGCAGTGGAAAAAATGTATGACTCTTTCTGTTATTTTTTGGATAAAAGTTGGTGATGTCAGGTTAAAGTACAATGTAAGCTGGGCAGTGGTGGTGCACTTCTTTAATCCAAGGACTCAGGAGGCAGAGGCAGGCGGATCTCTGATTTTGAGGCCAGCATGGTCTACAAGAGCTAGTTCCAGGACAGGCTCCAAAGCATGTAACTGGGTGGTGTTAGTGCAGGCCTTTGATCCCAGTTCTTCAGACACAGATGTGTCTCTGTGAGTTTGAGGCCAGCCTGGTCTACAAAGTGAGTTCCAGGATAGCCAGAGCTGTTAGACAAAGAAATCCTGTCTTGAAAAGCCAAAAAAAAGTACAGTCTAGAAATAATCTGTATTTGCAAACAGATTGTTATAGAACTAACTCATTTATGATACGTAACTTGTTTTGAAACTCTCAAATTATTGCCTAGAAATGGACTATTACAGGCTTCCTGGGCAAGTCATATATACTTGAAAATCATTCACTTGGTCTATATAAAGATGGTGTTTATTTATTTGTTGCCAAGAGAGCTCATTCAAAAAAAAGATCTGTTTTGCAAGGTATAAGAAATTTTGAGGCAAGTCCAATTTTATGTTTGTGGGAGGGGGTGAAGCTAAAGAGCAGTTCTCAACCTGTGGGTCCTGACCGCTGGGGTGGCAGAACAGCTCTTTCCCAGGGTCGCCTGTGACCACTGGAAAACACAGATACTTACGTACTTATGATTCGTGACAGTAGCAAAATTAGTTATGAAGCAGCAACAAAATTTATTGGGTTTTGTTTTGAGGCAGGGTTTCTCTGTGTAGCTTTGACTGTCCTGGAACTTACTTTGTAGACCAAGTTAGCCTTGAACTCATAGAGATCCACCTGCCTCTGCCTCCCAAGTGCTGGGTTTAAAGCATGAACTACCATGCAGTGAAATTTTATGGTTGGGGTCACAACATGATGAACTGTTTTAAGGGGTCACAGCATTAGAAAGGCTGGAAACCACTTCTGATAGTGATGATTTAAACCTATATGACATAGTTTTAAGACATTATGAGTTCTTTCTCACCTTTC
Source organism: Myodes glareolus (assembly GCF_982192425.1). Classification (NCBI taxonomy): domain Eukaryota; kingdom Metazoa; phylum Chordata; class Mammalia; order Rodentia; family Cricetidae; genus Myodes; species Myodes glareolus. Next base: position 67,866,790 of record NC_142030.1, read on the forward strand.
CTTAATAAACATTATGTTTACTCTGCTCAAAAAAAGAAAAAAAATGAAAAAGAGAAACACCCAAACACTCAGCTCTAGAGAGGTAGGAGAAGAAGGTTGGTAGGGTGGCCTTCTCCTGTCCCAGAATACCTCGATTGAGAACCAGTCGGGAGATGACTGAAGCATGGACTGTGGATTCAGAGACCCAGGCACAGCAAAGTGACCCGGGACAGGGCTGTTTTCCCACTCTGTAAGATGGGAACAATGGCTAGCTTGTAGGATCGCTGCAGAGCACCAGCCCCGACAAAAAACTTACCTTACTAATCTTCCTACAGTCGAAACCTAAATCTAGGTTGTTACCTCTTTGGAATGGCAGGGTCCCCAAAATTACTGCTGCTCCTGTAAGCAGCCCCCAAACTCTGACTATTGATGGAGTCCACCTGCTCCTTGATAGGCTTGCAATTCCCCTGCCTTGCCTCCTGAGAGTAACAGTGGGAACCGCCACACTTGTGGTGGTCTTACCTACTCATTTTAAACCAGATGGTCATGGTTTTGCCTCCAAAATCACTTCAGGTTTATCTGCTTTAACTCGAGAGTGAAGTGGCAGGCCTCTAGAGAGCATCACTGCTGTGTCTTCTAAGTCTTTATTGTATTTTTCTGTGAAATGCTTTTAAATAGCTAATTTAGACTTGAGAAAAAGAATGGATTATTTTTACAGCTATCTCAGGTTACGTGATTAAATGGAAAGATACAAATCTTCCCCTTTCTGTGTGCTCACCTCATCTGTACACCATTTCCTGTCTCTGCTTCAACATGGCCCCTCCCCCACCCCACGGAGCGCTCGCTTATCTTCAGGTGAGTGCATGGCACAGGCCCTGTGCTGTGTCTTATTGAAGGGTAACTGTGCTGTTTCGAATGTTGTCAAAATATGCAGCCCCTATACCTAGTCATTAGAGGTGTGGCCAATGGGTCAATGAGCTGATTCTTGGGTGCGAAGGAAGCTGAAGCCCTGGTCTAGGTCCTGTCATTTGGACTGTGCAGGGCTACCTCAGTTAGTTCGGGTCTGCAGGTCCTAGCCACAGAAGCAAAGGTTAGTGTGTGTGTGTGGTGTGTGTGTGTGTGTGTGTGTGCGCGCGCGCGCGCGTGCGGAAGAGAGAGTGAGGGAGAGAGATTAAAGATAGCTTCTGGTTGTATTATCTGCTTTCTTCTTCTGAATTTTGATTACCTCTTCCTGCAGATCTTCAATGACTGGCATGATGAATTTGTTTAAAATGTATTGTTCGCATTTCTCTGAAAATTCCTTAATTTTGTGTTCATATACAAAATGGAAAAATACTGCATATGTGAAGAATGTGGTAAATAAATATATTTAGAAAACCCCTTTGGTGTGTAGTGTTTGCATGTGTAGAGAACCTGATTCCTTCTGCACTCTGGGCACCCTCACATGCATATAACCTAAAAGAAATAAAAGTAAGTCTATAAAACCAAACATAAGCTGGGCAGTGGTAACACACGCCTTTAATCCCAGCACTCGGGAGGCCGAGGCAGGTGGATCCCTGTGAATTCAAGCTCAGCCTGGCCTACAGAGCAAGTTCCAGGGCAGGCTCTAAAGCTGCACAGAGAAACCCTGTCTCGGAAAAACAACAAAAGAAGTAGGGTTTTAGGACATTCTTAGACACGGTAGCCATGATGCTTTAGAGCATCCTCAGCACCATAGGTAGAGAAGGGTAAACTAGCCGGCCTGGGCATCACTCAGAGACAAGCAGGAGAATGGCACTTGTAGAATATTATCTTAAGGTGTGTTACTTCTGTGCCTGCTTTGTAACATTTGTCTAATGGTGTAAAGATGTTTGATTAAATAACATTCACCTGTGGTCAAGTGGTAGGGAGGAGTTGGGTGGAGAGGGGTTTTGAAGGGGAGGGGTGGGGCAGCATGAAGTTTTCTGGAGGTGCTGGAAGGAGAGGTGAGCTGCTTGCTCTTCAGTCTCAAGAGCAGGACTCAACCTTTGAATCCTGAGTTCTTTAGAGGGACACAGATATAGATAAACTCCCTTTGTAGCTTTGAAAGAGTTGGTGCCTGAGGAAACAGAATTCCCTCAGGCTGCAGCAGCCCTCAGGATGAACTGCTGAGCAGACAGCTGTGGATTAAAAGACAGGTGGTTCAGTGTGAATTCAAGGACAGCCTGTTTTTACAGCGTGAGTTCAGGACAGGCTCCAAAGCTACACAGAGAAACCCTGTCTCAAGAAACAGAAAAAAGGAAAAGAAAGAAAGAAAGAAAGAAAGAAAAAACAACTAAAAGGCAGCAACAGATTAAAAAGAGGACAACAAATGGCTGCAGGTTCAAGGCTAACATAGTCTGCTATAAATTCTAAATTAGCCAGGGTAATTTAGCGAGAACTTTGTCTCAAAAGAAGGCGAGGAGCCTGGCAGTGGTGGCGCATGCCTTTAATCCCAGCATTTGGGAAGTGAGGCAGGCGAATCTCTGAGTTTGAGGCCAGCCTGGTCTGCAAGAGCTAGCTGACAGCTAGAGCTGTTACAGAGAGACCCTGTTATCTGATGAGGAGTCAGATAACAAACATTATATCCTAGTTCTGTAGTCCAAATAGCTTCCATGCATTCATCATCTCATGTACGTAAGCGCCCTTCACCTAGTTCAGGCAGCTTTCTCTGCCAACGGTAGCCATAGGAGAAGACAAATAACAGGCTGTCTTACCTAGACTAAGGGAGGGAGGTATGTCGTAGGTTACTAATAAATAAACGGGGCCTGATTTGCATTTTCAGTGGCATTGAATCTTTAGTGTTCTCTTTACTGTGATCATTCCATTTGGGGAGGTGAAGTAGAGCTGGGGGTTGAGGCAGTTTCTGCAACCCAGATCTCAACCTCCCAAGTGCTAAGATAAACTGGACCTGCCAGCACTCGGCTCTTGCCAGTCTCCACAACAGTCTGTTCTTCACCGACTGCCCATCCTGTCCCTGCTGTCGCAGCACAAGTATGCTCATCTCTCCAAAGAACGCTGACTGTTGGAGCGCATCAGGATCAGCAGTTGACGTCAGGATATTCTTCCAGCGAAGCACCTATGGGAGCAACAGGCACACAGTCACTCTACTCACCCGCTACGGCCCAACTGTCCCCACCTATTTCTGCAGTGCCAGGGAACAGGATGGGAGAAGTCGCTTCAGAAATTAAGTGTGCCTGGCTATCCATTGCCACGCAGAGGCAATAAAGAAACACCATGGGGTGGGGGTGGGGTGGGGGAACCAAGTTGTGAGACGTTTCAATTTTAGAGCCCCAAGCTACCAATTCCCTTAGGAGGTGTTTAGTTAAGCTGTAATTAAATTTCCTAGATACTAAAAAGTATCCCTTCTGGAAAGTTCCAAATTAATCCAGGTGTGGTGGTGCATGCCTGTGAACCTAGTACTCCAGGTGGAGGCAGGAGGGTTTTCAACCCCACCTATGCAGCCAACTCCTTTCATTGAAAAAAAAAAGGTGCTAATTTAAATCCTCATGTTTTAATAAAACTACATTAAATACAGATACTAGTCCACTTTCCACTCACGGACTCCTTCAGGGAGATTTGCAGGCTAATATCTGAGCACCCAAGATGAGTATGAAATCCCTGTCGACATGCTATAAAAATGAACTGGTAGGGCCAGGCATGGTGGTGCACGCCTTTAATTCCAACAATTGGAAGGCAGAGGCAGGAGGATCTCTGTGAGTTCGAAGCCACCAGGGATATTTATAAAAATACACAAAATAAAGACGATTTCAATGACGGAAACCACTCCCACAACAGCGGCGGGTGGGCAGGGCCACAGGGGACTCTCTAAGGGAGCTCGGAGGCTAGTTGGGCCTGCGCTTGCGCAGTCCACACCCGGAAGCGCGGCCTCTAGAGACCGTCCCATTCCGAGACAACGGCCAGATTAAGTATTTGTCTTCTTTATTGTTACGACGCAGTACTAAAACCACACAGAAACAGCTATATAGTGTAGTGATTGTTCTATTTGTCTTTTTTTTTTCACGGCGCCGCCGGAGGCAGCCCGAACCACAGGTTGCTAGGACACGGGGTCCTGCGTTGCCATGACGACGCAGGGCGTTCCAGGAAAGGGCCTACCGACCGAGACCTGGCGGGAAACACAATTTGTGGGTACAGCTGCGGGTGTCAGTGTCCACAGGCCTCTGCTGAAGGGACGGTGGGAGCCCTGCCCCACTCGAGCCCGTGGAGCTGGACCGCGCTGACCCGCCCGCCGTCTGTAGGACAGCGGACCCTGACTTCGCGGGGCTAGGCCCTGACTCTGACCCATCCATACCTCTCCCTGTCACGTCAGGTCGTCGGAGAGAACAAAGAGGGGAAACCATGCTAGATGAATTCCGAATTCCAATCTGAGCATAAACTCTCAAGGGGTCTCTTTGTTCATTTGCCTTGTTTTGCCTACAGAACCACGGGGAACCTAAAGTTCCCAGAGCGATTTTGACTTGTTTCTGAACTAATTTTCTGAAAGAATAGTTTATTATGTCTCTCCACAAAGCGTCCGGAACTTCGCTGAACTCCCCATCAACATCTGAGGTCAAACAGTCAAAACTTTCTCTAGTCAAGGAGGAGACCAAAGGTAAACTTCAGCGATGCCGTGGACAGAGCCATCATGGCCACTGACAGAATTCGCAATCCATTCTCCCCCTTCTCCTCAGACAACCTGGCCATTACCAAGTCAGAATCCTGTTCCATCTTCGTTTAAATACTAACAGCTATCTGAAACAACACCTGTTTGGCTCCTTGCTCTCTGACTTTAAGGGAACTTAATGTGGATAAGATAAACACAGCTTAGTACTATATATCTATTTGTATAAGAGTCAAGAATTTTTCTGAGAGTCCTTAAAATTTTCATCCTTGGTGCTGGGCTTTGTGGCTGATACCTTTAATCCCAACTCTCAGGAGGCAGAGGAAGGTGGATCTCTGTGAATTTGAGGCCAGCCTGCCCTACAGAGTGAGTTCCACTACAGTTAAAAGTTACATAGTGAGATGAGACTTTGTTTCCAAAAAATACGTATGATAAATGTAGACTTGTAGTAGGATCCGAATCAAGTACAGACACATTTACATCCTTACTCTGAGACTTGAAGTTTCCTCCAATCTTACTGTCGCTTAGGGGTTTTTGGTTTGTTTTGTTATTTATATTTAGCTACAGTTCTATCGAGCCTTTAACTATTTAGGAGGTACAGATGATTCAAGTCAGGGACTTAAACACACTAAGAAAGGGCTCTGCCCTGAGCCAGCTCCCTATTCACTTTCTACGTTGGAAACAGGAGTCTCACTCAACTGTCCAGGCTGGCTGTATGCTCGCTCTGTAGCCCAGTCATCTTATTTGTGTGTCTCTTCATGTTCGCATACTCTGCTTCCTCTCCTTCTCCACCCTTCTGTGCACTGGATGCTCTTCTGCACTTTAAGGACTCTCTGTTGTGTGTCTGCCTGCTAGAAGCGCTCCTCCTGTTAGGAACACACATGAGGTTGGTAAGGCAGGCGGGGAGCTCTAACTCCCCAGGACACTCTACTTGAGAGTTTTTCTTTCCTGTTACTTTCTTAGGACTTCCTGAGCTAAAGGAGAGAAAAGTCATGGTGGACCATCTCAAACCCCTTCCTTCTTCCCTTCCGAATGAATTCATCCCCGAGGAAGTCCTTCTCTCTCTGAACTATGCAGCCAATGCTGGTCCATGTCCTGAAAACTTATTGCCTTCTAAGAAACTTAAAGCCCCAAAGGTGCGTATACACATGCCTAGAACATTTGGGGTCATTATCTTTTTTTTAAAAATTCACTTTATTAAGTGTTTAGTGAGCATAAATTATATATTTCAAATGCTCTTTTAAAATTCAGATTTAAATTATTTTTTTTATTAGTAGTTCATGTATGAGTTTGGGCACAGGGTCAAAGGACAGCTTCCAGGAGCAGTTGGTTCTCTCTTTCCACCATGGGTTCTGGGGAGGAACACAGGTCATCAGACTGCCAGCTCTTTCAGCTGCTGAGACGTCTCGCCAACTAGAAAATTTAGATCTTGCTGAACATGGTGGTTGGCACTGACAAATCCAATGTCAGAGGCTGAAGCAGGAGGATTATCATGAGTTCCAGATGAGAGTGGACTACACAAATGAGATCCTGTCTCAAGAAACAAAACTAAAAGAACAAAATCAGAAACAACCAAAGTAAAAAAGCTTCAGAGCTTTTGAGCAAATGTTTCCATTGCTTGATTATTTCTCTTAATCTATTTTACGTAAATTTACCAAACATATTATTGATGCTCTCTTAATATTCTAATTTGTCTTTCAACATGTTCTTGAATCAGAGTTCCACTCCTCAGTAAAGCATCCAAATGCCCTTGATGGAGATTTAAATTGGTAACTTTTCTTTGACTAGAGTGCCCTCTGCTGGACATTTGTGTTTCTCCCCCACAGGGTGCTCTTCCGCGTATTGTAGACCGTGTCTGGCAGCACCCTGTTCGAAGGAATAAATTAAAATACCTGATTGATCATCCTGTTTCCCTAACCGGAGCTGGAAGGTAAAGAAGGAAGAGAGTAGGATATATGCAGATAGATAGAATTATTTTCTCATTTTAAATGACAGTCTGGGGAGGGGGCAGAATGGCAACACTAGAATTACGGATTGTGAAACTGCAGTATCATTGATAAGTGATAATTCTGAAAGTATGATTATTATCAGTACGGTAGCTATGAATTCCGGCCATACATTTTGTTTTGCTGAGTTTTTAAACATTATTTATTTATTGTATGTAAGTGTGTATATATGCCACGTGCCATGTGTAAGATCAGAGGACAGCTTGTAGGAATCAGTTCTCTCCTTCCACATCTGGGTCCTGCAGGTTAAACTCAGGCCATCAGTTTTGGTATCTAGCTACTTTATCCACTGAAACTTCTTCCAGGTCTGGTTTTTTCTTTTTCTTTTCTTTCTTTTCTTTTCTTTTCTTTCTTTTTTTTTTTTTTGGCTTGCATTTGTGTACTTCTTCCTGCATTCACACTTAGCATCGAGTTGTGGTTTGAGATGCTCTGATCGCCATCCTCTTGTGTCTGCTTCTCCATACCCCTAAATGCACCTAAAATTGAGCAACTCTATCCATCCCTTTTCACCCATGAGAAAAGTAATTTCAATAGATCAAACATTCTACACACTTAAGTGCAGATACTGCTGTATGATCACGGCATGTAAGCAAGGCATGCAGAGAGATTTTGATAAATGGAAAATACTTTCAAATGAATAAGGCACCATCTTCATGGAACACAATTTGACAGAGTATTTCTGGGAATGATATAAAACAATAAATACTAGTCATATCTGAATGTGGTGGTAAATTGACACAAGGACTTTTAATATCAAATGGTTTCTGAGGGGAAGTTCTTAAACTGTGGCCATCAAGTAGCAGCACCCCATCCTCACTGTAACCCCAGAACTTGTGAATAGACCTCAGCAGCAGGAAACTTTTCAGAGGAAGGTTAGAGACAGAAAAATCACACCAGATTGTGAGCCCAGCATAAACATGGACCCTGAAGTATAAAAGGAAGGGGACTGAGTGGGTCTGGAGATGGACCAGACAAGAGCAGCAGAACAGAAGGACACAAGCCAAGAGATGTACGGGCAACTCAACTGATGCCCGTCGGAGAAGCAGCCCAGTCCTATGATCTCCAGGAAAGAATCCTGTCAATAACTAGAAGAGGATTGTCTGAGGTCTCCCTTGCTGCGATAAAAATCCCTAACCAAAAGCAACTCCTAGAGGAAAGAATTCTTTCATCTTACAGCTCTTGGGTCACACTCTCACTGAGGGAAGGCAGGGCAGAAACCTGGAGACAGGAGCTGAAGTAGAAGCCATGGTTGAATACTGAAGGCTTGCTCCCTTGTTCAGTTTGCTTGGTTTTTCTTGTGTGTGCGTGTGTGTGTGTGTGTGTGTGTGTGTGTGTGTGTGTGTGTGTGTTGAGACAGGGTTTCTCTGGTTATCCCGGAACTCACTCTGTAGACCAGACCAGGCTGGTCTTGAACACACAGAGATCTGCCTGCCTCTGCCTTCCCTCAATCATCATTCAAGGAAAAGCCCTACTGGCAATCTGGTGGAGGAGTTTCCTCAGTTGATGTTTCTCTTCCCAGATAACGCTGGCTTGTGTCAGGTTAATAAAAGCCAACAATAGCCAGCACAGTCTTAGGCATGGCTGTCGCAGGCATCCGCACGATGACACCTTCATCAGCGTCTTAGTGCTGTGACCCTGCACTGAACCTCCACACATAGACAATGGTGTGCACAGCTGGTAGGGGCAACGAGTAATTTTTCCAGCAGTGCCAAGTATTCAGAGCACAGCAATAAAATGCAAATGACAAAGTGTTTAGTTCTAAGAATCTTCAATGCATAAAATAAGTCTTGGAATTTTAAGCAGGAAATGACTGAACACAGAAAATTGACTGCTATTGAAAATTGTTGAGATCAGCAAGATGGCTCAGCAGGTAAAAGCACTTGCCCTGCAGCCAGGTAACCTGAACCCATTCTCATGGGTTAAAGGAGACAAATGACTCCCCAAAATGGTCCTCCAACTGCCATGTGAGTGCTGTGCCTACACTTACACACCGACATCACACACCCATGTCACACACCCATGTCACATATACCTATGTCACACCCACCCACACTACACACACCTACATCCCATACCTCCACATCATACCCTCAGATCACACCCACACATCATACACCCATACCACACACACGTCACACCTCCACACAACACACGCGCATATCACAAACACCTACATCACACCCTCCACATTGTCCCGCGCTACCGTCTCGCCCGCAAGAACGACGCGGGACACTTAGGATTCTTCTGCAGTAAAGCTTTATGCGTCTTGAGAGGGAGAGCATAAGCTTACATGGCGGAGACCCAGAATGAGGGGAACCCAGCCCTTATAAAGGAAACAGTCCTCGCTTCTGACGTGTCACTCTTGGATTGGTCCGCTGCCCATTATCCCAGATGATGCCTCGGGAGTAGGCAGGGACGCATAGGTAGAGAGTTACCAAGCACGTGCGCTGGGATTAAAGGCGTGTGCTACATCACCTTGAACTCACAGAGATCTGCCTGTCTCTGCTTCCCAGGCATAGGGGCCAAAGGCGTGTACTACCACACCTTGAGGTCACAGAGGTCAATCTGCCTCTGCCACCCAGGCATCAGGACTAAAGGCGTATACCGCCACACCTTGGGGTTACAGAGGTCAATCTCTACCTTTGTTCCTAAAAGCAATGGAGAATATGGTTCGGCCCTCCACACCACATCACACACACACCCATACCACATATCCCACATCATACACCCACATCACCTCATACACCTATATCACAATATCCACATCACAAATCACCATCACAACACTCCCACATTACACACACCCATGTCACACCCACATCACCTCACACAACTATATCACAATATCCACAAGTCCCCATCACATACCCATCACACACACTCCCATATCACACACACCCATGTCACACCCACAACCACCTCACACACCTATGTCACACATATCCATATCACACATCCCCATCACACACAGTCCCACATCACATGCCCCCACCTCACAACCTTCCACATCACTCCCCACATCACACACACCCAAGTCACACAGAGCCATATTACACAAACCCACATCACATACACCCACATACCCACCAATGATAAAGACATAAAATATTTTTTGAGATATGGTCTTATTATATAGATCTGGTTAACCTGGAACTTGGTATGTACACCAGGCTGGCCTTGAATTCAGATCTGCCTGCTCTGCCTCCCAAGTGCTGGGATTAAAGGTGTGCCCACCACATCTAAGTAAGAATTGTGCATAATTGTATGACTATATAAAAAGGTAAGGAGGACATGAAGCCAGGCACTTATATGAATATAGTGCCCACTGCTCCTTGACATGAATATGTCATTCATGTGACCAGCTTCACAGAGATAATCATACATACTTCCTGCTACCAAAGGAAAACCTTTTTTTTTGTTAAATTAAGTTTCAATATGACACTTCCTCCCTCCCCCTCCTCTCTGTGTGTGTGTGTGTGTGTGTGTGTGTGTGTGTGACAGGGTCTCACTCTGTAGGTTTGGCTGGTCTAGAACTATGTAGCCCGGGCAGGCCTCAAGCAAAGATCCACCTGTCTGTTCCCTGAGAGCTGAGAGTAAAACGTGTGCTACCATACAGGCTCATTAGGATGTTGTCATATGTTTGTGCCATTAGATTTTGTTCTAATTCATTCCCCTCTATAGTGCCCTCCTTCATGCTTTGGGTGTTTTTCTGTCAAATACATTTTTTTAAATGTGTGCAGTAATATTTGCTATTTTTTCTGTTATGACCCCTGCACATGACATATTTTCAATATGCAATGCAAATGACCAAGGTCACTACTGTGACTTCATTTGCTTATTCTTTAATTATTTCACTTACTTATTTATTGCATGTGTGTGCTCAGACCACAGTCTGCATGTGAGGAGCAGAGGACAACTTTCCTGCATCAGATTTCCCCTTGTGCTGTGAATTCTGGCGCTCAAACTCAGCTTGTTTAGTAATTGCTCTTACCACTGAGTAATTTTGCTTTCCCTAGCTGATTTTATAAAATATTTATTTATTATGTATACAATATTCTGTTTGTGTGTATGCCTGAAGGCCAGAAGAGGGCACCAGACCTCATTATAGATGGTTGTAAGCCACCATGTGGTTGCTGGGAATTGAACTCAAGACCTTTGGAAGAGCAGACAATACTCTTAACCTCTAAGCCATCTCTCCAGCCCCATCCCTAGCTGATTTTTAAATTGTACTTTATTATACTTTACTAGTATTGTATTGTGTGTTGATGTGAGTGTGTCCGTGTGTGTGAAAGCTCACTTGTGGTTAAAGGACAGTTTTTTTCCCAGTTGATTCTCCTCTTCTACCTGTATTTGGGTTCCACCACTGATCAAATTCATGACTTCAGGCTTGTGTGGCAAGTGTCTTTACCTGCAGAACCATCTTGCTGGCCCCCAGAATCTTTTTTTTTTGAGAGACCTTCTAAGAGAGGAGCAAGGCACCTACTTGGAGGAAAGTAAGAGTACTAGCACTTTGATGAAGAGGGAATAAAGAGATACCTGGTCAGCATCTTCTGTAGCAGCAGCAATATGGAGGAGAGAGAATGGACAGCCTGCACAAATCAGGCCAAAGTCTACTTTAAAGTTGATGGCAGGATGGAGACATGAAAATATTCATTAAGTAATGATGCCTTAGGGAGCTGAGTCTGAGAGAAGTGCACAGGACATACCCTAGAGACATGGGGGGCCACATCAAATAAGAAGTTGGAGTAGAGATGTACTGTTGGCAAAAAGTAAGAGGACTGCCCGCTCTAAGGGCATGAGGGAGGCTGCAGAATTATCGGTGTTAGCAGCAGATTGGATATTGAGGGCAAAGGATGGGAAGGGATTGAGTACTGATGCGATTTTGATGGCAGCCTCAGCACATAGAGGAAGGTGAAGCAGACTGCAGGTTTGATGGCTTCGAAGGACACATTCTGTGGAACATCTCTAGAGGAGCAGGGGGGCTCAGAACCCGGGTGTCGCAAACACAAGGAGTAGTCATGCCAGTGGGAAAAACTGCTAAGAGATTAACTTAATAAAGGGAAGTCCGCACTAGATTTCTGGGTCATGGTTTCAGAAGGGAGGGGACATCTCTTCTGCGAGGTAATATCAGGAAGTCTGATATTTAACAGAAAGACAGAGATGATAGTTTCTAGCTAGATAAATCATGAGGACATAATAGCAATGCATGGTCAAGGAAGAAGTTTTAGGGGGGAAAAGACTTGTCTTCGTCAGCTTGGCACAAGCTAGAGGCCCCTGGGAAGATGGACTATCAGATTGGCCAATGGGTGAGTGATCCTCGCACTAGAAGCCTTGCCATCCCTGGGCAGGTGGTGCTAGGTTGTAATCGAAGGCAGGCTAAGAGAGCCATGTCACAGAGCCGGTCAGCACAGCTCCTCCCTGGTTCCTGTGATCCAGAACCTGTAAGCCAGACAAGCCTTTTCCTACCCCAGGTTGGTTTTGGTCAGTATTTATCTCAGTGACACAAAGCAAACCAGGCCAGGGAGTGTCTTAGTGGGGCAGTGGAAGTTCCCTACACAAGTTATCGCTGGTGGGATGAGATTGGGGGCTGTGGACCAAGATGGAGTCCTGCACACACGTGGCAGGAATAACCACGTGAAAAAGAACTGGTTCATCCAAGGTTGGAGGGGAGGAAAGAGTTGATGATGGGAATGAGAAGTTTGGTGAAGAGGAAGGATGTGGGCAGACTCTTCTTACATGGGGTGGGACATGCTGGTCCAGGTGTCAGCAGATTCATCCTTCAACCTTGGACGCTGGCCATGGAGGGGCCTCCATTCAATAAGCTGGATGCTCTAAACCTAAGGTCACCAACCAGGTGAGCGAACCCCACCTCCCGAAGTTGTGGACACTGTGGGAGTGTCCTACCCAAGCCAGGGCCTTTCTGCCTGCCTTGGTTGCTTCCTCTCCTCTGCTCCTGAGGCCATGGCCGCTGCCATTGTGATTTAAGCTGTTCTGCCCAGAGAGTCCTGGCCAAATACTGTCCTATCTTAATTAGACAACCTTTATTGGAAGCTTATGGGTTTTCAGAGGAATCTGGACCAGGCTGTGGGTTCTGATATCTGTGATCTCTGAAGTGTCCATGACAGTGACGCTGAAATCGGCTTCTGGGAAAGGTGAAGAGCCGGTCTTGTGCAGAGACTGGGCTGCAGTTTCAGTTTCTCCGGTGGCGCAGGGGGTGGCCGTCACTGAAATTGGGAGAACTATTTGCTTGGTAAATTGCTCTCATCATCCTAAAGTAACGGATGGACTCGTCTTCTGACACAGAGCTGTGTGAGGATCACAGGGATGCATTCAATGGAAATCACACTTCTTTTCCCTATGTTTTAAAAAATTCTAAATAATAAAGTTTAGGTAAGCAGGGGATGAAAGGTACTGAGAGCAGTTTTGCTGACCAAAGTTCCTATTTTACCCACAAGTAGAAAGTGTGTGGCTATATACACCCTTAGAAAAAGCTATTTCTAAAACGTATTTTCTTACTTTCAAGGGATATCTCTTTTCTGTATGATGTTAAATATGTAAAAGGCGAGGCCAAGGAGAAGAAACTTTGTCCCCCAGGTTTAAGCAAGTCACTGCAGCCACAGGACAGTGCCATGGTGCCTCACGGCGTGAGTACTGGAGGGAGGGTCTCCTCTCTCGGCTTGTTCATTTCTTCTCTAAAGCAGCCTCAGGTATAACAACAGCCTTCGGTACTCCATCGGCACCCCAGTACACTCAGTTATTTCTTTAAAACTGCGTTTACTGGGAAAAGAGCAAAGTCATTCTAAGCCATTTCCCAAGCCACAGCTACTGTTCTAATGATTAAGTATTCTGTTATTTTAGAAATACAAAATCAGGGAAGAGTAGTTTCTCCGCTGGAAAGTTCACACCTAGAGTTGTAGATGATGGGTGACCTCTTCCTCCTCCTGTTCCCCTCCTCCTCCCATTCTGCTCCTCCTTTCTTCTTTCTTCTCTTTCTCCTCCTCCATGTTCTTTTCTTTTGAGATAGGGTCCCACGATGTAGCCCTGGCTATGTAAATCAGGCTAGTCTCCAATTCTGCCTCTCCAGTGCTAAGGGCATCCCTCATGTTCTTCCCGTGTGGGTCAGGCCACTTCTTAATCTTCCTATCCCTTTCATCGCCCCCTGGCCATAATGTTACATTTCCTGGCACTCTTCTCTTCAAGCTGTGCATTCTGCATCTCTTTCTGCCTCACTTGATCTTTTTCATCATTGACCTTCATGAGAATAATTACTAATAACCTCATGACAGAGTCGATCAGGCTGTCTTGAAATCTCCTCCATCAAAGAATTAGTCCATTACTTTTAAATTTAACCTCTTAGAACAAGAACAGAAAGCAGGTACAGTCTTTGCCAAAATAGCACAAGAGTTCTCATGGTATCACAGTTGCTGATATTGTTCCCCTCTGATGCCTTTTGATCTAATCCTCCACGGTCCTCATAAGTATTCTGTTATTTTAGAAATATTATTTTATTTTAGAAATATTAGTGTTAAATAATTATTAAATTTAGAATAAGTATTAAATTTAAAAATATTAGTATTGTGGTCTTCCAAGACCTCCTGAGATGGCCCATTAAATTCCACTTACAATGTTCAACTGGTTTGCTAATCTGATGTCCCAAAGTCTCTTACATTCCTCCAAAACAACATGGTCAAATTTTATAGTAATAGTCCACTTCCTGGTTCTAGCTTCTGTCTTAGTAACTTTTTATTGCTGTGACAAAATGCCATAGCCAAGGCAACTTATTAAAGAAAGTGTTCACTGGGCTTATGGTTTCAGAGGGTTAGAGTCCCTGATGGTCGAGCAGAGGCATGGTAGCAGGAGCAGCTGAGAGCTCACATCCTGATTCAAGAGCAGGAGGCAGAGAGAGGCCACATTGGCACAAGTCTTTTGAAACCTCAAAGCTGACCCCAGTGATATTCTTCCTCCAATTAAGGCCATACTTCCTAATCCTTCCCAGTCAGTTCCACCAACTGGGAATGCCCGAGACATGTAAGGGATATCTCATTCAAACCACCACAGCAAGAAAAAAATTGCTAAAGGATTATGAATATAGTTGGCCCTCTATAATTGAAGGTTATCCATTCACCTATGCCACCAACCACAAGTACAAAATGCTTAGAAAGCATTGTATCTGCACTAAAAAAGTACAGATGTTTTCTTGTCATTATTCCATAAAAAATTAGCATGGCAACAATTTACTTGTATTAGATATTACAGTAACCCAGAGTCAACACAGCATAAATAAATGTATGTAGTTTCTATGTAAACACCAAATTGTTTTATGTAATGGACTTGAATATCTAGATCAGTGGTTCTCTACATCTGGGTTGCAATCCTTTTGGCAAATCTCTATCTCCAAAAATATTATGATTTATAACACTAGCAAAATGGCAGATATGAAATAACAAAATAATTTCATGCTTGGGTCATCATGACATAAGGAACTGTATTAAAAGGTTGCAGTATTAGGAAAGTCAAGAATCACTAATCTAGATTTTGGTATCTTGAAGGATTCTAAAATTAGTCCTTCTCAAATACCAAGTAATGAGGCTGGATTATGGTAGCTCACACCTCTAATCCCAGCACTTGGAAGGTAGAGGCAGTCAGATCCCTGTGAGTTTGAGGCTAGCCTGGTCTACAGAATGAGTTCCAGGATAGTCAGAACTGTTTCACAGAGAAACCCTGTCTCAAACCCTCCACCCCCCCAAACCTTGAGTAATGATTATACCAAAAGAAAAATCTGTCCTCACATTCATGCTTAATTTTACAATATATGTCCAGCTTTTTCTTATATTAATATAGTCATCCTTTTCTTTATAAGCAGAAGACATTAGCAGACACTCTGATCCCTGAAGAATTTCATATCGTGTCAAATACAGGAGTTTCGGGTTTGGAGTGTTATGACGAGTGAGTACCGCGATGCTTTGTTGTATCTGACTTGCACTGTCCTCTCCTTTCCACACTTCGAGGAACCTGAGAAGAGCGCACTTATTTTCCTAGTGTGGTGAGGAAACATTTGGGCGAGCTGCCTTGGCAGAGTGTAAGAATGATTAAAACAGGGGGCTGGAGAGATGGCTCAGAGGTTAAGAGCATTGCCTGCTCTTCCAAAGGTCCTGAGTTCAATTCCCAGCAACCACATGTGGCTCACAAACATCTGTAATGGGGTCTGGTGCCCTCTTCTGGCCTGCAGGCACACACACAGACAGAATATTGTATACATAATAAATAAATAAATATTTAAAAAAAATAAAAAACAAAAACAAAAAAAAGAATGATTAAAACAAAAACAAACAAAAACCTAGAGATGGCTCAAAGAGTTTTGGCCCCTCCCTCCCTCCTTCCTTTCCCTGTCCCTCCCCCTTCTTCCCTTCTATCCTTCCTTCCTTCTGCTTTTTTTGTTTTTCTCCCTTTCTTTTTCTATCTCCTCCTCCTCTTCTTCCTGCTTCCATTTGCTTTTAGAGCAGAGAAAACATAGATTTGTTAAGGTAAAACAAGAAAGAACTCCTGATAGTTAGGGGGACTCCAAGGGAGGGATACAAGAATTTTGGGTTTTCATGCCATTTAATTTTTAATATTTTAAAAAGTACAACTTTAGGAACTGGAGAGATGGCTTAGCAGTTAAGAGCACTAACTACTCTTCCAAATAATCTGTGTTCCAACATGGCAGCTCACAACTGTCTGAAGCTCCAAGATCTGACACCCTCACACAGACATACATGCAGGCAAGACACCAATGCACATAAAATAAAAATAAATAAATTATTTTTGAAAATATGTAAAAAATGTGAAATTTTAGAACTGGAGAAATGGCTCGCCACTCAATATCATTTGCTGCTCTTGCAGAAAACTCAGGTTTGAGCGTCACATAAGCAGCTCACAACTTCCTGTAACTCCAGTTCTAGGGCATGTGATGTCCTCTCTGGCCTCTAAAGGCATCTGCAAGCATGTGTTGCATATACATACACTTGGATGTACACACATACACATAAAAATTAAATCTTTAGGGGCTGGAGAGATAGCTCAGCGGTTAAGAGCACTGGCAGTTCTTCCGGAGGACCTGGGTTCAGCTTACAACTCTACCTCCAGGGGATCTAACACCTTCACAAAATACCAATGCACATAAATAAAAATAAATAAATCATTAAAAAAAATTAAATCTTTAACAAAATGGAACTTGGAGTTGTGTGTAGTAGTGCATATCTGTAATCCCAGCCCTTGGTAACTGATGTAGGCGGATTGCAAATTCAAGGCCAGCTTGGGCTATATAGAAAGATCCTGTCTCAAAACTCAAAACCAACCAAACAGATAAAGCAGAACTTTCTTTCAAATTATTCTTCTTCCCCCCACTCCCCTGGAGACAGGATTTCTCTGTGTAGCAGAACTTTCTTCCAAATTCTTCTTCTCCTTCTCCTCTTTCTCCTCCTTCTTCTTTTTCAGAGACAGGGTTTCTCTGTAGTCCTACCTAGCTGTCCTGAAACTCACTTTGTAGACCAGGCTGACCTCGAACTCAAAGATCCTTCTGCCTCTGCCTCTGCCTTCCAAGTGCTGGGATTAAAGGTGTGCACCACCACCACCGCTGGTCTTCCAAATTCTTAGCTGTGGAAGGGGTTGGAACAGTAACTGCACAGACAGTGGAAGGTCTTCCTCTGTGCCCATCTCTAGGGCGTGGCTCCAGACTGCACATGAGTCATTGCATCATTTGCTGATTCCTATGTATACATGTGAAAATGAGTCTTGTTTTAATTTCTAAAATAATAGTTCACTATTGCAAAGTTGTTGTTGTTTTTTTTTTCTTTCTCCTTTTTTGGTACTGGAGTTGAACCTAGGACTTTGTTCCTGTGAGCAAGGGATCTACCATTGAGCTACATCCCAAGCCCACCTGGCCATCTTTGAAAATGACAAAAGGCACTTTTGTTGTTGTAACAGTTGATTTATGTGTGTGCACAGGAGGTGACACAGAGAATAGCTCTTGGCAGTCAATTCTCCCCTTCCACCACGTGGGTCCCAGGCACCAAACTCAGATGGTTGGGCTTGGTGGCACGTGCCTTTACCTGTTGAGCCATCTCAAAGGCCTTAAAAAATTTCATGTGGTTCAGGTAGGTCTCGAACTCTCTGTGAGATGAATTTACCCTATCCTCCTGCCTCTGCCTCCCAAGTGTTGGGATTACTAGCATGTCTTTTTTTTCTTTTTTCTTTTTTTTTAATGAATCAAGGAAATTTTTGTATTTTGATATATCAGGAAATGGAATTGAATATTCTTTGCTAGCAATGTTCTACATATGACCAGTGTCATTATATCTCTGTGTAGATTTTTATGGATAATCTCATATACACACGAGGGACCTTTTTAAAATCACATCCAAGCTTTTAAATTCCATTCAGGTCTTTGGTTTGTCCTGTTGTAATTTCTTCCATCTCCATTCCTCGGACAACTTCCCAACAATTTCTCCAGAGAACATGGGTTTAGTGGACAATGGCCCTTAACAACCAAGGTGCCGGGTTGGTGGTGTGCTAACTGGTGAACAGGCCAGAGATACTGCCCGTCCTCCTCCCCTCCCCTCCCCTTCTCTCTTCTCCTCCCCTTTCCTTCCCCACTCCCCTCTTCTTTTCTTCCCCTCTCCCCTCCCCTCTCCCCCGCCCCTCTCCCCCTCTCTCTGTCCCAGGACCTGTGCCACCACTGACATATACTCTTCAGCCCAGAATGTTTTCTTGAAGTAGTGTTTTCTCATCTCTTGCAGCAAATACACCACCCTCCTAACAGACAGTGAGAACAGGCTGCTGCTCTTCCCGTCCATGTGAGTACAGAGGGCTTTCTAAAGTGTCTCTCAGAAAGAGTAATCACATGCATGTCTCCCTTTCCTTGGTATTTTCTTAGACAAAAACATTCAAGTAATAGAGAGATCCAAGGTAATAATTGCCTATAAGAACATAATTCAGTTAGTTGTATTGCTGTGGCCAATTGCATATTCAGATAGTATGCACAGCATGGTACTCAAGCACTATAATGTGTTCTTATGTTCTGTATGTACATCAAGCATTAGCATCTCTCTGCTGCTTTTCCTTCGTCTCTCTTGCACTTGAACTACCCAGTGTTGAAGCCTAGTGTTTATGGCCCCTCCTTTTTTCTGTGTCTCTGTCACATGTAGTAACATATGGTTATATAGCACCTTTGGGGGGGTTAGAATTATTTTTCTTTTAAGAAAAAAATTACACTATTTTCATTGCTTTAAATCATGTTACTGGTAAATAACCAAATAAGTTTATCTGGGCTTACTCCTTTAAATTGCCCTTAGTATTCAGTATCATATATATTTCCTGAGACATTTTTGTTTTCATCCGAGGATGGCCTGATGAGATGATGCTTCTCTAAGTGAGTCCCTTTGCTATTTAGGAAACCCAATAAAAGAGTAGAAGTCATCCAGCTGGGTGATGTGATGGACACCATGCTGGAGCGGGCTGGAGTAGAAAGTGAGGAGAATGCAGGGCCAACCAAGGTAACTGCCGGTCATGATAGCCCTGTGGTTACGAGTGTGTGCTTGGGAGGCAGAGTGCTTGGTTTGGAATCTGATTCTCCATTTATTGGTGGGTGGCCCTGGGTAAATCATCTCATGTGCTTGAACCTCAATTTCCTATTCTATTGATTAGAAGTAATGATAGTACCTGTCTCATGGGGTTGATTGTGAGTGAGATGGAATGACATGTTTAAGTGCTTCGAAAGGGCCTGGCTTAGAGCAAACACCACACCACCAACTGTTAGTATATGTTGTCTAGTTGTGGGGATGTGTTCTGAGAGAGGCATCATTAGGTGGTGTCGCTGTGCAAACATGTTTGTATGAATTTACATAAATCTAGACACACAAGCCTAGCAGGGATAGATGCTATACCCTATATAGCAGTGTGGAACAATGGTAAGGATCCTTGTATCAAGACAGAGAAGGTCAATAAAAATATCAGGTCATGGGGATTTTTCAGTTCTGTCCTAACCTTACAGAACCTTAGTTATGACCTGGCCTGTTGTTGGCTGAAGTATTGTTATTTGGCATGTAACTATATTTCTCAAGGCTCCATGGATTATTATACTTGTTTTTATTTTATTTTATTTTTCCTTGTTTTAAAAGATTTATTTATTTATTATGTATACAGTATTTTGTCTGCATGTATGCCTGCAGGCCAGAAGAGGGCACCAGATCTTATTACTGATGGTTGTGAGCCACCATGTGGTTGCTAGGAATTGAACTCAGGACCTCTGGAAGAGCAGGCAATGCTCTTAACCACTGAGCCATCTCTCTAGCCTCCAGCCCCCTATTTTATTTTATTTTATTTTATTTTTGAGACAGGGTTTCTCTGTAACCTTGGAGCCTGTCCTAGATCTAGCTCTTATAGACCAGGCTGGTCTCCAACTCCCAGAGATCCACCTGCCTCTACCTCTTGAGTGCTGGGATTAAAGGCGTGCACCACCACCACCCAGCTCTTAGTTTAATATATGGAGGACGATGTGATAGTTCTTATACAGTGTGTAGCGACAGATTAGCACTGATTATCTGATTTACCTCCGGCAGATGCACCAACTCCTACATGTGTTGAAAAAGGAACAGATCATTTACAACACAGTATTTCATGAACTAATTCGACAAGTCAGCGTGGATTGTATAGATAGAGGAGAGCTACTGTCCAGAATCAGGTTAGAAATGTTAACAGAATGTTTCAGGTTCCTCATTTCAAAAATCTGAATTATAAATATTAGTGCATATTAATTATACAGGTTGATAGGAGCCACTGTACTACTGCCATAATGCATCTTTTTGAATGTGTTGAGGTGTGCTTGCATCTGCTTTTGAGAAAGCTACAAAAATATCTCTACGAACTAACAGTAAAATCTTCATCTTGGCTAGGATCCAAAAGTCCAAGCTTTTGTTTTCTCACTATCCATTCCTAAACCAGTGGTATTTGTTGAGTGCTTATTCTGTGTCAAGTATTGAGATGCTTGCTAGGACAGGGGGAAGAGTAAATTGATTATTAATTATTGAAAGAGTCTTATGTAGCTTAGGCTGGCCACGAACTTGTTATATAGCCTTATAGGTATGAACCACCATGCCTGACTGTGGTGAGATTTAAATGAGAACGCAGGGCTGGTGAGTGAAGACAGGGCCAGTGGTAGAAGTGTTTGCCATGCATGCCTGATAACCTGAAATCCACAGCAGAAGGAGAGAGCCAACTCCAGAAAATTGCCCCTGACCTCCACATGTGCCATGTTGCCGGCGCACCTGTGAGTACACACAGCCCTATCTCAGAGTCATAGTGACCTGATTAAAATTGAAATAGAAATAGGTGCTCAGTATATGTGATCATCAATGGTAAAAAGGTGATAAATACTGTTGTTACTATAATTATCCTTCTTAGGACTTTGGTTCTGTCCAAAAAACTGAAAGAATACATTGACCAAACAATATATCTGTATTTCACTCTCTGTGGAACCAGGGAAAGTTGTAAGAGCTTCCTGAACATCTCTTTCTGTCTTTCTGCCTTTCTTTCTGCCTTTCTTTCTTTCTTTCTTTCTTTCTTTCTTTCTTTCTTTCTTTCTTTCTTTCTTTCTTTCTTCTTTCCTTCCTTCCTTCCTTCCTTCTTTCTCTCTCTCTCTCTCTCTCTCTTTATTTTTTAGTTCAGCATCTCACTATATAGCCCTAGCAGGCTGTGTATTTGCTATGTAGATCAGGCTGGCCTTGAACTCACAAAGATCTACCTTCTGGCGCCTTGGAGATACAGGGATTAAAGGCATGCACTGTCATACCCAGTCTATTAGTTTCTTTTTAAAAATTATCTTTTTACTATTTATTTATTTATTTATTTATTTATTGCATACCAATCCCAGTTACCCCTCCCTCCTTTCCTCCTGCTCCCCCCACCTTCCTCCCACCTCATCCTCCATCCGCTCCTCAGAGAAGGTAAGACCTCCCCCTGGGAAGTCAACTAAGTCTGTCCCATCACTCATTGAGAAAGGACCAAGACCCTTTCCACCCCTCCCCCCATGCTGGGCCTAGGCTGAGCACGGTATCTCTCCATAGAGAATGGGCTCCACCCAGTCAGCTCAGGCATTAGGGTTAGATCCTGGTTCTACTGTCAGGGGTCCCACACACTGCCCATGTCACACCATTGTCACCTGCATTCAGGAGGCCTAGTTCAGTCCTATGCAGGTTCCCCAAGTGTCAGTTCAGAGTCAGTGAACTCCTTACTAGCTTGGGTCAGCTGATTCTGTGGGTTTCCCCATCATGGTCTTGACCCCTTCATTCATATTATCGCTCCTCCCTCTCTTCCACTGTATTCTCGGAACTTGGCCCAGTGGTTAGTTGTGGATCTCTGCATCTGCTTCCATCTGTTTCTGGAAGACAGTTCTAGAGAGTTCTAGCTTCTCTGGGGGTTGCGGATTGTAGGCTGGTTATCCTTTGCTTTATGTCTGGTATCCACTTATAAGTGAGTGCATACTATATTTATCTTTCTGGGTCTGGGTTACCTCACTCAGGATGTTTTTTTTTTTTTTTGTTCTGCCCATTTGTCTACAAATTTCAAGATGCCATTTAATTTTATCTCTGAGTAAAGTCCATTGTGTAAATGTACCACATTTTCTTTATTCATTCTTCAGTTGAGAGGCATCTAGGTTGTTTCCAGGTTCTGGCTATTATGAATAATGCTGCTATGAACATAGTTGAGCACATGTCCTTGTGATGTGATTGTGTCTCTTTTAGGTATATACCTAAAAGTGGTGTTGCTGAGTCTTGAGGTAGATTGATTCCTAATTTTTTTGAGAAATCATCATACTGATTACCAAAGTGAGTGCACAAATTTGCACTTTCATCGACAATAGGGGAATGTTCCCCTTCCTCCATAGCTTCTCAAGCATAAGCTGTCACTGGTGTTTTTTGATCTTAGCCATTCTGATCGGTGTTAGATGGTATCTTGGAGTCATTTTGATTTGCATTTCTCTGATGACTAAGGATGTTGAGCATTTCCTTAAATGTCTTTTGGCCATTTGAGATTCTTCTGTTGAGATTTCTTTGTTTAGATCTGTACCCCATTTTTAAATTGGATTATTTGGTAGTTTGATGTCTAGTTTCTTGATTTCTTTATATAATTTGGAGATCAGCTCTCTGTCAGATGTAGGGTTGGTGAAGATCTTTTCCCATTCTGTAGGCTGTCATTTTGTCTTGTTGACTGTTGTCCTTTGCTTTACAGAAGCTTCTTAGTTTTAGAAGGTCCCATTTATTAATTGTTGCTCTCAGCGTCTGTGCTACTGGTATTATATTTAGGAAGTGGTCTCCTGTGCCAAGGGATACCCCTCATTCAAGGATACTCCACACTTTTCTCTTCTATGAGGTTCAGTAAAAATTATTATTATTTTGTGTTTGTGTATTGTGTGTATGAGGGCACAAGAGGCCCTTCCCTGCTGAGCCACACCTCCAGTATGGATTTCCTCTTCCTGCTGTCTGACCTGTCTGAGAAGGTAGAAGCACAATCATTAGAGCCTGGTTAGGATCAGGAAAGAAATAAATAGAATACTATGAAGAGTGTCAAATGGGAGAAACAACAGAACAGCAGCCCATGGGATCAAGCTCAGAATAAAGTCAAGGGTGATGAGATAAAAGAAGTACAGGACTAAGAGCAAAAGAAACAACTGTTTTGGGTGAAAGCATCTGAATAGTTTTTAAATAGTTGGTATCTTTTTACGTTTAGTCAGTTTGAGGAAAGTGTCAACTATGAATTCAAGTATATGAAAATCTCACTGTATTCAAGGCACTCTGGTTATTAATATATAGATTATGACATTGTTCCTCTCTCAAGAGTTTATAATTTAGAAGAACTAAAACAAATTCTATTTTTGTTTATATCGCAGATATTATTTATATTCCTAGCCATGTCTCCAGTTCTGTCTCATCATAGTTGGCTCACTGTGTGTCTGCTGTGGGACAGGAGCCTGGATGCCTTTTTTCTTTCTGTCCTTTTCCCACATGCAGTTCGTGTCTCCCTATTGGACATTTATTCTCCTAACAATACTTTCTTGCTTGCATTCCTCTTCCTGTCTCTCTTCTTTCCCTTTTCCTTTGTTTCTCTTGCAGAGAGAAATATGTGCAAATGCTTGACCAAATTGCTCGGCAGATGATTGATTTCTACAAAGACTTGGTAACTCAGCGGATGATGGACCAGCGCATCTTAGAAGAACTATATAACTTCAAGAATGTGATTGAGGAGTTGACCAGGTGAAAACTCTTTTTTTTTTGTTTTTTTTTTATGGTTTATTTAACGTTATTTGATGTGCATTGGTGTGAAGGTGTCAGATCCCCTGGAACTGGATCTCCAGACAGTTGTAAGCTGCTATGTGGGTGCTGGGAATTGAACCTGGGTCCTCTGGAAGAGCAGTCAGTGCTCTTAACCACTGAGCCATCTCTCCAGCCCCCAGGTGAAAACTCTTAATGCTCCTCAACACAAAGCAGAAGGCAGAGTCCTGTCTTTATCTATAGTAAAAGAGAATCATGGAGAGATATGGAATTCCTTTCTGTATGCTGTGAATACCATTGGTTAATAAAGAAGATGTTTTAGGCCTGTGATAGGCAGAATAGAGCTAGGCAGGGGAAACTAAATGGAATGCAGGAAGAAAGAAGGTGGACTCAGGAGACCCCATGTAGCCACCACAGGGGAAAGATGCAAACTGTAAGGTAGAGCCTTGCTGGTAGGCCATGAGCCTCATGGTAAAATATAAATTAATGGAAATGGGCTAATTCTAGATGTAAGAGCTAGCTAGCAATATGCTTAAGTGATTGACCAAGCAGTGATTTAATTAATACGGTTTCTGTCTGTATTTCAGGAGTCTGGGCAGCCGGGAATGACCAAGCAGCCCGACAATAGAGAGGAGTAGTCAGCGGCAAAGGCTTGAGCCTTCAGTGCTTAACATGCAAACTGGGAGAGAGGCAGAGGCTGGCTTACTCTTTTAAACTGAAAACCAAAATTCCACCTGTATTTGATAGAGAAGAACCTGTTCCACATTATAGATACTTGTTTTAATCATGTTTCCGGAACACATCCAGGATTGTGGATGTTAGTGTTCAAATCCCAAAGAAAATAAATATACTATAGGGTTGGCGGAGGGCACCAATTTGTTGTTGAAGACTGCTCGTTCATTCCTGGCTGCTTAGACCTGAAATAATCACACAGAAACTATATCAATTAAAACACCACTTGGCCAATCACTTAAGCATGTTGCTAGCTAGCTCTTATATCTTAAATTAGGCCATTTCTATTATTTTATATTTTACCATGAGGCTCGTGGTTTACTGGCAAAGGTTCTGGCTGTTGGTTTGTGTTTGTTTCCTCCAGGCTACATGACCTGTCTCTGACTCTGCCTACTCTCTCTCTATCTCTTTCAGCCTGGCTTTACTCTGTTAAGCCATTGGCCGAAAGCAGCTTCTTCATTAACCAATGGCAATAAAACATATTCAAAGCATACGTCACCTCCCACATCACCATAGCAATATGGTTTGGGGATAACCTTGTATCAAGATGACCAAAGGCAAGAATGAAGAACACAGGCAAGGCAGACCAGAGTGGGCACAGCATCTGCTTCTGCTGTGTTCTAGAAGATGCACCTGTCACATGGTTTTGCTTTTCCTGTCAACCCACGTCCATTGCCAAACCTGACGAGAGTCCATCCAGGATGTATGCTGGATGTTTCACCTTGGTTTGAGGGTAGAAAATGAAAGGAGGGGATGTCCAGAGTAACGAAGATTATATGCAAGTCTGGTTTCTAGGGTTGAAACTGTTTTGGAAGTTTTTGAGTTTGAAATTTCTTTCCTCTGCCCCCCCGCCCCCAGGGAACTTTGTCTGGTTCGTGCCCATGACATCAAATTAACAAAGGAAGCAGAGAAAGCCCAGAAGGATTTGGCAGAAGCTATTTTGGAAGCAGAAAAAAATGCAAAGTGAGTTGCCAAAGCTTATAGTACTTGATAATGGAAAGAGATGTTTAATCATCCGATTTTCCTGGGATTCCACTGGCCCAGATGTAAAATCCAGGCTGCTCCATTGCCTGCTTCTTAGAGTTATTATGAAGGTTAAAGGTAACAGTTAATAGAGCCCTTCAGATGCCATCTCTGGCTCACTGTCAGTTAATAAAGCCTTATGGGTACATGTCACGTTTGTATCCTGCCCCTGCCTGCTCTGGCACTCTAAGGTCACAAGGCAGACAGTTGCCACAGGAACCACATCTGTGTCTGCTCCCTGGAATACATTGAAAGAATTGGTGTGGCAATGTAATATTCTGAACTGATTGCATTTGAAGAGACTGGAACTCCTGCTGGATCTCACAGTCAGATGTCATAATATGCTTTGAGGTTACTTAAGACTTAAGGCTGATATCCCACTGTGTGCTCAGCTGTTAGCTTAACCTGCCTTTAAGAGAACATTGTAGCAATGAACCTCATGCGTGGTTTTTTTTTTTTTTTGAGACCGGGTTTCTCTGTGTAGCTTTGGAGAGGTCCATCTGCCTCTGCCTCCCAAGTACTGGAATTAAAGGCGTGCACCATCACCACCACCTGGCTCCAAGAAGTAAATTTTACAACTTAAGCTACTGCATAGCTACCATCTTAAATTATGTACTATTTCATGCCGCTGGCCCAGAACAATGCATGTGTGCTATGATGTTGCCTGGAAACAGCAAATACAAACATTGAAAGCAGTCTTCTAAAGCAAATGTCCATTATGGATACTGGTTGATAAACAACGGTGTTTGTAGTACTGTTTGTTGTCAGGGTCACCTGGGTCAGCTAGAGTCAGGAACTTAATCTCTTGTAAAACTGTTAAAGATGCCTGTAAAGTGTCCATTTCCTTCCCCAAGAGAAGGAGAGAGGGAGAGAACATACATCCACACAGAAACAGACACAGACAAAGGGATGGATTCACAAGATGCCCTTCGGGCAGGCACAGATTCAGGCTCATAGCACAGACAGACAGAGAATGAAGAAACAGGTTGCATGAAGTAGAGATTTAAATCTTGATTTGCTCTTGGTTAAATGACAACAAGGGGATGTGTTTTATTTCTTTCCTTCATATGACACTGATACATTATTGATGTCTCAGTTAATCACTAATACATTTAATCAATGTAATTAATATTAATAAATTAAGTCTAAAGACATCAGTGTGAATGCTTTTCTCATTCCTTCTTGTAAAACTTTCAGTTCTTTAAATTTAAAAAAAGTGTGTGATGTGGTGCATATGTATGTGTACGTCTGTGATCACCTGAGTGTGCATCATGGAAGCCAGGGGCTGTGTACATTCTTCCTTTATTGCTCTCCACCTTAAACCCATTTTATTTTATTTTATTTTATTTTATCTGAATGGTATTTTGTCTGCACATATCATGTACCATGTTTGTACAATGTCTCTGGGGCCCAGCAGAAGGTGTCAGATACCCTAGAACTGGAGTTACTGATGGTTGTGAGCTATGTGTGGGCAGTGGG
Organism: Myodes glareolus; assembly: GCF_982192425.1. Lineage (NCBI taxonomy): Eukaryota > Metazoa > Chordata > Mammalia > Rodentia > Cricetidae > Myodes > Myodes glareolus. The sequence goes on from NC_142030.1 coordinate 67,893,933, forward strand.
AACCAAATACAGGTCCTCCGGGAGGGCAGCAAGAGTTCTTAGTGCCCGAGTCATCTTTCAGCCCCCATTTTTGCTCTTTTATAAATTAGGGTGTTCATTATTTTTACAAAATTGTTGTCTGTCATGCAGAAAGGAAAACACATCATGAAGGTACAGCCCCAGGAGTTTTTCTGTGTGTGCCCACCTCGTGACTTTCCTCTCCATTATTTTGAGCACATGAAAGAAGACTTAAAGTGGGATTTCCTGACTCATGCCAAGAATATAGTTCTGTGTCACTGCACTTTAAGACCGTTAGCAAAGTTAACATTAATGAGGGAAAATGCCATTTGCTACTGCCCTAGTTTGTGTCCTATTGCTGTGAGGAGACACCACGACCACAGCAGCTGTTATAAAGGAAAACATTTAACTGGGGCTGGCTTATGGTTCAGAGGTTTAGTCCATTATTAGCATGGTAGGGAGCATGATGGCACACAGGCAGACATGGTGCTGGAGAGGGAGCTGAGAGTTCTACATCCAAATTGGCAGGCAGTAGGAAGAGAGAGACTGGGCCTATCTTGAGCATCTGAAACCTCAAAGGCCATTCCCAGTGACACACTTTCTCCAACAAAACCATACCTACAACAAGGCCATACCATGCCACTGCCTGGTGATTAATCATTCAAATCTGTGATGTATCAGGGCCATTCAAAGGATCGTAGTCCCTTTGTAATTTCTGTGTTTATTCTTTTCATCACATTTATCTGCTGTGTGTGTGTGTGTGTGTGTGTGCGCGCGCGTGCGTGCGTGCGTGCGCGTACACACACATGCACACCCAGGCATGCACCTGTGAAGGTGAGAGCCAACTTACAAGGTCAGTTTTTGCCCTCTACTTTGTTTAAGCCAAGGTCTCTCTTGTTTCTGCCACTGTGCTTGGATACTCCAGGTAGCTATTGAACAAACTTCCAGTCAGCTCTCCTGTCTGCCTCCAGGCTCACTTTAGGAGAGCTGGGATTAGGTACGTGCTACTGCGTCTGACTTTTTTATGTTGTTCCTGAGGATCTGAACTCAGGGAGGCATCGGACTTGCAAGGCAAGTGCTCCCACCCACCGAGCCACCTCTTGGGGCTTCTTCTAACTTGCTCATTAGATACAATGGTGTTTAGAAGGTCCAGTGTGTGTATTATTTTTGTCATGACTACCATAATATTTGAAAATAAAATGTGAACATTTTTATTTGACTCTAAAAGGTGTTATCAATCTATCCAACAAGTGTGCCAATTACCTTATGAAGAGGCTTGAAGGAACAGGTTGCTTATTTTCATAACAAAGACTTGTTAAGTATCTAAATAGATATTTCTTAACTTTCTTTCAGAATAGTAGAAGACTACCATGACTTATATACATTACAGAGAGGGAGGATGGAGAACGATATTAAACTGCTGATGTCAGAAAGAGACATTTGGAGCTCAGCCACATACGAATTGGCACTAAAGGTTTGTTCATTTGGACATACAACTTACGCTCTGATATTGACTAGCATTTTATTTGACAGTTTTAAATAACATATACAAAAGGGACAAGAAGAAAGAAGGTATTTATTGATCAAATCATAGGTTTTGTGGGCACTGAAGATGGAAAGTTTCTTTCCTCTGTTGGGTAACTGAAATTGAAATGTATGCCCTGGCAATGCTGAAGCATGCATCTGCAGCCCGTATGTGGTGGTTCTGTTGAACTTGCTCATATTGGATTTCATGGTCTAAGTTGATGAGGACGACTGACCAGATCTCTTCCTCAAGAGAGTACCAGATCTCATTACAAATGGTTGTGAGCCATCATGTGGTTGCTGGGAATTAACTCAGGATCTTTGGAAGAGCAGGCAGTGCTCTTAACCACTGAGCCATCTCTTTAGCCCTCTGTTGGGTAATTAGCTAATGTGTAATTCAGGGCTGTTTTCTTCTTTAACTGGAGCCTGTAAGCTTAAATTCTTTTTTTTTTTTTTTGGTTTGGGCATATATTGACACTTTTAACTTTGATGTATGCTAATTTTTAGATATAATATACACTAATCCCTAGAGAAGGTAGTATGGCTAATATATACTAATTCTAATGTCTGTAAAAGGTAGCTCTTAGTTGTTCATCTCATGTAACCATATTACGGTCCTTGACTATCATGTCATGTGGGTTATTATACCTTGGCAAATGAATGAGGGAACCCATAGAACATGGCAGTAATGGTTTACAGTGAGAGCAAATCCCACAGAGTCTACATTTTAAAGACCCATATATGCTGACTCCCTGTACTGACCCTAGGGATGGTAGGTAATAACATTGAGTTCTGACCCATAGAAAATTTAAAAATCTGACCCAGCTGGATTAGTTCAAAATTCCATTGGTGGCAGGCCACCGGGCTTTCCTTGCAGACAGCCCGCATGATAGAGCTGTGCCAAAGTACTCATTAGTACCATGTAGAGGCTTGTCAGTTGCTTGGAGAAAATACAGAAGGAATTTTATCAAAATGTGCAGGTATCCTAAACCTAGAGAGAAAGCTTACATAGGGCAGTGGAATCAAAACTTCTTACTTGAAAAAATAAGTCCAAAAAAGGATTACATTTTAAAATGTAAAAACCATGATTTACAAATATATTAGGATCAGTTATGAGTATAAATGAATATTTTATGATACATAGTGAGTTCCTGGACAGCCATGGATACATAGTGAGACTCTGTCTCAAGAAACAAAAACAAATGAACAAACAAGCAGAAAAACTAGGCTTTGTAAAATCTGTATGTGTATGAGGGGTGTAAATGTGGGGAAAGCTGAAAAACTAGGAAGGAGAATAAAAGAGGGTAAAGTAGGTACTGAGGGAGGATGGGGGAAGGTAAAAGGACATGTGGGATATAAGGGAGGGAGAACTGGGTATGGTGTTCTTTAAGCCCAACACTTGGGAGGCAGAGGCAGGAGGATCTCTGTGTTCAAGGCCAACCTGCTACAGAGTAAGTTCCAGCATAGCCCAAGCTATACAGAGAAACTCTGTCTCTAAAAACAAAACAAAAAACAAAAACAACAAAGAAAAACAGAGGAAAAGAGACTGGGGTGGTAGGGAGGAGTGGGGTCAGAGGCTCTGGATGGGGAGTAGGGAGATGAGGGGGAAGGAGAATCACAAAAACCTTGGAGCCAGACCCAGCAGTACCACTCTTGCGTATATATCCAAAGGATGCTCAACCCTGCCACAAGGACATGTGCTCGACCATGTTCATAGCATCTTTCTTTGTCATAGCCAGAACTTGGAAACAGACCAAAGAATGGATGAGGAAAATGTGGTACATTTACACAATGGAGTGCTACACAGCAGAAAAAAATAACAACATCATGAATTTTGCAGGAAAATGGATGGAGCTAGAAAACATTATTTTGAGTGAGGTAACCCAGACACAGAAAGATAATTATCACATGTACTCATTCATAGGTGGTTTTTAAACATAAAGCAAAGAAAACCAGCCTACAGACCACAATCCCAGAGAATTTAGACAACAATGAGGACACTAAGAGAGACTTACATAGATCTAATCTACAAAGGAAGTAGAAAAAGGCAAGATCTCCTGAGTAAATTGGGAGCATGGGGACCTTGGGGGAGTTTTAAAGGGGGAAGGGCAGGGAGGGGAACAGAGAAAAATGTAGAGCTCAATAAAAATCAGCAAAATAACAAAACAAAACAAAAGCCTTGGTGCCAACATTAAATTTCCCAAGGCTTTTTCTACTTCAAACTGTACATTTAATATTTTTTCTCTCTTACTTGCTCATTTCATCATAGACCTGCATAAGAGCGATTACTAATAACCACATGACAGAATCATTATTAAACTGTTTTAAAATCTCCTCTATCAAATTATTTAGTTCATTACTTTTAAATTTAGCCTCAGGCAGATTCTTTGGGCAAGGGCATAAAGAAGCTATAGCCGTTGCCAAAACATCACAAGAATATTCTCTACCCCAATTCTAATATTGTTTCCCTTTAAAACCCCTGGAACCGTGCCTCTAGTCCACATTTATCTCAGCACCACTGTCTTCAGACTCCTACTACAATGGCCCAATAAGCTCTGTGTATAGCATTCAACCTCCTTTCTAGTCAAAAGTCTCAAAGTTTTCCACGTTCCTCTAAAAAAGAATCACACGGTCAGGTTTGTCATAGCAGTAATACACCTCCTGGTACCAACTTCTGTCTTAGTTGCTTTTCTATTGCTATGACAAAACACCATGACCATGAAAGAAAGCTTATGAAAGAAAGTGTTAGTTGTGTTTATGGTTTTAGAGGGTAAGAGTCCATGATGATGGAACAAGGCATGGTGACAGGAACAGCTGAGAGCTCACATCCTGATCCAAAACCAGGAGGCAGAGAGAGGGTGGTGTGGACTATGGTCTGTATTCTGTCAATTATATTTTAAATAAACGCTGATTGGCCAGTAGCCAGGCAGGAAGTATAGGTGGGACAACCAGACAGGAAGTAGAGGTGGGTCAATGAGAACAGGAGAATTCTGGGAAGAAGGAAGTTCTAGTCTGCAGTCCTGACCTGGTCACAGAGCAAGCAAGATGTAACTGCCTTGCTGAATAAGGTACTGAGCCACATGGCTAACACGGACAAGAATAATGGGTTAATATAAGTTATAAGAGTTAATATGAAGTATTAGCTATTAGACCAATCAGTTTATAACTAATGTAGACCTCTGTGTGATTTCTTTGGAACTTAATGATTGCGGGAACTGAGCAGAACAGAAACCTCAGTCAACAAGAGGGTACACGGGAAATTGTGTCATTCTTTTGTTTGTTTTTTTTGAAGACAGGGTATTTATTTATTTATTTATTTATTTATTTATTTATTTATTATGTATACAATATTCTGTCTGTGTGTATGCCTGAAGGCCAGAAGAGGGCACCAGACCTCATTACAGATGGTTGTGAGCCACCATGTGGTTGCTGGGAATTGGACTCAGGACCTTCAGAAGAGCAGGCAATGCTCTTAACCACTGAGCCATCTCTCCAGCCCTGTGTCATTCTTTTGAAACTTCAAAATTTGCCCCCAGTGACATACCTCCTCCAACAAGGCCATGTCTCCGAATCCTTCCCAAACAGTTCCACCAACTGGGGACCAACTGTTCAAACTATGAGACTATGGGGTCATTCTCATTCAAACCACCACATCTGTCACATAAAGGACTATGTCATCTGTAGCAGGGACACTTTGACTTCCTCCTGTTGTTTCTTTCTCTTCTCTTACTGCTCTAGCTAAGGCTTCAACCACTGTACTGAATAAAGGTGCTTACACTAGGCACTTTTGCCTTATTCCTGAATTTATGTTAAAATTGTGTGTGTGTATATGTGTGTGTGTGTGTGTGTGTGTGTGTAAAGGGGACATTAATGGTAGATTCCAATGAGATGTAGAGGATTAGGAAATACTTTGAATACTTTAAAAACTACAAAACATCTGGATACTGTGTGGGCTAGGGATGTAGCTCAGTTGGTAGAGTTTCTGCTTAGCATTTGTGAGGTCCTGAATTTGATCCCCAGGACCCCATAAGCTGGGTATAGTGATATGAGGATCAGGAGTTCAAGGTCATCCTCAGCTACAAAGAGAGTTTGAGGCCAGCCTGGACTCCATGAGACCTTAAAAAAACAAAGCAAATGAACTGGAAAAATAAATTCCTAAATATATATGGTAAATATATACCAAAAGTTAAATTAAGAATAAGATTAAAGCAGTGCTAAAAGGATCTCTGTGGCCAAGTGTGATGGTACACTCCTCTAATTTCAACACTCACTCAGGAGACACAGGCAGGTGGATTTCTGAAAGTTTGAGGCCAACCTTGCATAGCAAGTTCTAGGTCAGCCAGGACTACATAGTGAGAACCTATCTCAAAAAAAAAAAAAACACGAAGATAAGCCCAAAGGATGGATTCACTGCCAAGCTCCCAAACATTTAAGGAAGAACTAACACCAACATTCTTCAAACTAGTCCAATAATGTGAAAGGAATGGCACATCCCCAGACTCTCTCTACACTGCCCCTGCTACCCCAGGACAAAGGCGGGTACGGACACAACAACAGAAAAACTGTAGACCAATTTTCTTGAAAACATAGACACATAAACATATTAAAATTATATTCAAGATACACTAGGATCAAAAATCATGACTAAGTTGATTTTGTCCCCAGTAATTCAAGGTTGGTTCAAAATATCTTATAAATAGACAAAAATCACAGTTGTCTGATTAGATACAGAAAAGGCATTTAAAAAAGTTCAACATCCCTTCATGATAAAAGTCATCAAGAGACTGAAATTAAAGGAACATATCTCAACATGATAATAGCTATATTCAACAAACCACATCAACCTTTATAAATGGGGAAAAACAGAAATGATTTCCTTTAAAATCAGAAAAGAGGGTCTGGGACTATGGCTTGGTCAGCATAGTACCTGTCATGCAAGCATAAGGATGAGGTCAGTTCCCAGAACCCGTGTGAAACATCCAGGTGTAGACATGTCTGTAAGCCCAGCACAGGGTGGTGGCTGAGACAGTCAGAGCATGCTAGCCAGGTTCAGTGAGACACCTGTGTCAAAAGATAAGCTGCAGGGGCTAGTGAGATCGCTAACTAGGGAAAAGCACTTGGCACGTAAGCCTAGTGACCTAAGTTCAGTCCCCTAGAGCCCACATAAAGGTGGAGAGGAGAACTCAAGTCATTCTCAGATCTGCCGTGTGCACCATGACATACATTCCCACTGTCGTATACACTAATAATAATGTAAATACATTTTTTTATGAAAAGATCAGGTAGAATGACTGAAGAAGACACCCCAGGGTAGCCTATTTTCAGGTACTAGGTCTCAAAATGGCACCCAGTTCCTGTCTCCCAACTCACAGAGAGAGACAGAATGAGATTCTTGTACTCTACTGATCTGTCTGCCAGAAAAACCACTGCCTCACCAAAACCTGCAGCAGTTTTTGAGGTTTATGAATACTATGGGCTTGTCCTGTGGGTGGACCTGCTGGTCTTCACTAGGGCTACTGGCTTTACCTCTTGGCTGAATCTTCTGATTGGGTTGGGATGCAGTGAGAGCTGTGTTCAGATTGGCTCATTTGCTTTCATTTTAATTTTTCTTCAGTGTGTGTGTGTGTGTGTGTGTGTGTGTGTGTGTGTGTAAGAGAGAGAGAGAGAGAGAGAGAGAGAGAGAGAGAGAGAGAGAGAGAGAGGAGGATGAGGATGATATAGCATATACATGCTGCTTTGCTTAAGTAGAGGCTTTGGTCCTCACCTTCCACTTTGAGAGAGGGTTTCTGTCTCTGTCTTTGTCTCACTCTTTCTCTCTCTCTGCCATTGTAAACACTAGGCTAGCTGTCCCGAGATCTTCCAAAGACTTTCCTGTATCCAACTCCCATCTTGCTGTAGGTGTGCTGGGGGCACAGAAGTGCACACTGCTGGCTTTATGTGGGTTCTGGGTATTTGCACCCAGGTCCTCAGTTTTTTCTGTTGGTCCATCTCTCTAGGCCAGCTTGGCTTCCTTTGTAGTCTTTTATCGTTGTCCTTGTGAAATCCTGAAGCTGTCCTCTCTGTGAGGGTTAGTCTGTCTTTTCTTTATCTGGAGGGCAGTTTATGGTCTTCCGTCTTACCCAGAAGTCCTGAACTGTAATGTACTTCCAGTTCAGTAGTCCTTAGAAATGTGTGAATTTGTGATCTAGATTATTAAAGTAAGAAATTTTGATTGAAGTAATGACTGAATAAAAATCAACATGTGAAAACATTATAAGTAAATTACAATGTTTAAAAATGTTTTAGATTCCTGATTATAGTACATCTTTTATAGGTAATTGAAAGAAATAGAGTCATACTGGCTAAAAAACTCTACCTCAGTGAAAAAGGCTGGAATAAATATGCCAAACATTTCATTATAATGCTGTCAACTAAGGTAAATCCTGTTTACATAAGTCATGGGTAAAATGACTGTAAGTGTTATGTTTTGATGCCATAGGCTTTGCTTTGCCAAACCTGTAGATTCTTAAGTACAGTTCTATAGTTATGTTTTATTATTGGTAGAATGAAAAATATAAGGGAAGGAATAAAGACATAATTACATTGTCTTCCATTGTAATCAAAGCAACACATCTAAGTCTAATAACACTCCAGAGTTTCATAGAGTTATTTATTATTAGTGTTTAAAAGATAAAATAAAAATAAGAAGTGGTGGTTGGTTGTGGTGGTGCATGCCTGGAACCTCAGAACTCAGGAGTGCAGCAGGCTTTCTTTTGGGCCACCAACCAGCTCCTGAATCATGACACAGACTTATTAATTATGAAAGCTCAACCTTAACTTAGGCTTCTTACACCAGCTCTTATAATTTAAATTAACCTGTTTCTCTTTATCGTTTTGCCTTGGGCCTTTTTTGAACCTTTATTTCATTGTGTGTTCCTATTCTGTTTCTGTCTGTCTGGCCCTGGGCATCTCCCTCTTTATCTCCCTCATTCTCTTCTCCTGTCCCTAGATTTCTTCTCCTACTTATTCTCTCTGCCTGTCAGCCCCACCTATCCCTCTGTTTTCTACCTATTGGCCATTTAGCTTCTTATTAGACCTTAGGAAGGCAAGGTGAAACAGCAACACTTGTTTACATAAATAAACAAATGCAGCATAAACAAATGCAACATATCTTTGCCTAGTTTAAGTAATATTCCACAACACAGGAGGCTGAAGCAGGAGGGCCATAAATTTGAAGTCAGCCCAGGCTACAAAGAGAGGAGGAAGAAGAGGAAAAGAAGAAAAGGGGGAAGAAGGAGACATTATTGATGCATTCTTAAACAATTTTATGATAAAATGTATTGATCACTGTGGTGGTTTGAAAGAAAATGACCCCCAAAAGGAATGGCACTATTAGGAGGTGTGGGCTTGTTGGAGGAAGTGTGTCACTGTTGGGGCAGGCTTTGAGGTTTCATATGCTCAGGATACCAACCAATGTGTCAGTCAACTTCCTGCTGCTTTCAAGATGCAGCACTCTCAGTTCTAGAACCACATCTTCCTGCATGCTTACCACCATGATGATAATGGGCTGAACCTCAGAACCTGTAAGCGAGATACCCCAATTAAATGTTTTCTTTATAAGAGCTGCTGTGGTCATGGTGTCTCTTCACAGCAATAAAAACTCTAACCAAGACAATCTCCAAGGGAGAAAATGAACTAGCATCTAGTGCATTTTCATCAAGTCAAAGCATTTACACCAGTCATTAAGCCCCTCCCTTTTGAGCATAACAAACATAGGTTTATTAAGGAAATGTGAGAAAGAACTATGCAGAGTAGGAGGGGCTGTGAGGGAGGAACACCTTCCAGCCATTTAACTTTTTAAATACTTATTCTTTTAAAGATTTATTTATTTATTATATATACAACATTCTGCCTCCATGTATGTCTGCACGCCAGAGGAGGACGCCAGATCTCATTACAGATGGTTGTGAGCCACCATGTGGTTGCTGGGAATTGAACTCAGGACCTCTGGAAGAGCAGCCAGTGCTCTTAACCACTGAGCCATCTCTCCAGCCCCAAATTTATTTTATGTGCATTGGTGTGAAGGTGTCAGATCCCCTGGAACTGGAGTTATATACTGTTGTAAACTGCCATGTGGGTTCTAAGAATCGAACCCGGGTCCTTGGGAAGACCAGCCAGTGCTCTTAACCACTGAACCATCTCTCCAGCCCCTTAATACTTATTTTTAAATTTATGTACATGTGTGTGTGCCTGTACGAGTTTATGTGTACCATGTGTGTGCAGTTGCCCTCAGGCCAGAAGAGAGTATCAGCTTCCCTGGAACTGCAGTTATGCGTCACCAGATATGGGTGCTAGGAATAGAACCCCAAGTCAGCCCTCTGAAGATTAGTAAGCATTCTTAACGACCAAGCCATTTCTCCAGTTCCTGTCGTCTAACTGTTAAAATAGTCCTTTGAAGTATATATTAGTGTCTTTATTTTATGGATAATAAAAATGAGCTTTAGACTAAATAATGTCACTGTCTAGAATTTACATTCAGTTCTGCCTGGCTTTCCAGTTTCTGTCCTTGCCAGTACGTCATTTTGCCCCTGCAAAAACCCTGTGGGAAAACTAGGTTCTTGTTGCAAAGGGAAAATTCTTGTTCCTAATATTATGTCCTACAGAAAACCCATTGCCATGGTGTCTCTGACAGTGTTCAGAAAGAGAACTATCTTTCCAACTACTTGACCCACTTCCTGTGAGTTCTTCTAGTAATTCAATGGTACATGTTGATCAATGTTTGTTATATGAATAAACGAACACCTTGATTCTGTGTATTTTAGGACACTGCAGACCTTGCAGTGCTGCAGAAGTTGACAGAAAAATGGAAAAGGTTAGTGAACAGATTTAAGCAGGATGTGGAACACACGGAGGAATCCACAAAGGAAAGATCCCAAACTGTGAAAGCTGGGCTTCTCAAATGGCAGCAGTTCTTCAGTGCTAACGTGTGGGTGTGCAAGAATCTTGCTTTCTGATTTTATTGCATTATGTCTGGTAATGCAGCCAACCCCATCATTAATAATCTAGCACCGAGTTTGCAGGGAGGTAAGAACATCCATTACTGGGCCTTGAACACAGGTGCTTTCCAGTGCTGAACACATGTGCAGCCCTCCTGATCGCCCTTGGAGCATCTGGGAGTGAGTTTCTACAAAGGTGTACAAGAAGACTTGTGCTAGCCCATGAGTGCATTGACACAGAGGTACATCTTAAGTACCATTTCTATTTCAAATTTAACGTAGTGGTTTTAGTTTTTCAAAGCCCTTGAAGACTTCCCAATTAGTGGAGGTGAAAATTCTGAAAACCGACGTTGATACACCACGAATGGCTTTGTGCAGCCCACTTGGCAGCGAGGGGAGCCCAGGTGTCTGCTCCCTTGTTCTTCAGGAACTTCTTAAGCATGATGTCACCAGGCTAGCTGTGCTAGCTTTCACCTGTAAGCCCTCATGAGGTGCAGGTAAAGATCATGAGTTCAAGGTCAGCCTGCTACATAGTGAGCCCCTGTTTTTATAAATATTCTTCAAGCCGTCACTTACAGATCTTCATTGTTAAGTATACCTGCTTTTCTGATTTCTAATTTAAAAACCGATCCTTTGGCTTTTCCTCATTTCTTACTCTTTTTCCATTACTAGCCAAGAGCTTCAGGATGCTTTTCCTGACACTGGACTCTGGCACTATCTTTCTGCACACTGTCCTGCCCTCCCCGTTTCTAGATCTGCTTGACAACCACCAAGTCAGCTCCAACGACTTTTTCCTCTTCTCCATCTTCCTCCTGCCAGCACCTGTTGGGATTTTCGGCTCGCTTGCCAGTAATAAAATGGTCTTCAAGTTCCAAAAAGGGTGATTTTGTTGTTTAAAAAGTTAAACAAATCAATAAAATATAAAAGAATAAAAATAAAACAGCTTTTTCCTTGTACATGTCAGAGAAATGAAAGGACACTTCTGGTGAGAGGCTGGGACTCCTGACCTGATGTTCTCATGATTGTCCATCTGTCAGGCTTCCTTTCCAGTATCTTATTGTTTGGCAGGAATTCTTAGGTCTCAGGTTCTCAAGATGAGAGCTTGCTCTTTAAAGAGATGCCCTGAAGGTTTTAAGCCTCATAACTTGACTAGTTAGAATCAGAGTTTATTATTTCTGATTGTGAATTTGAAGAGGAATTCCCAGATGAGAGGGGCTGGGTCTGGAGGCTTTCCTGAAAGGTGGTGGGGTTAACAGGTAATGTTGCTGTTCATGTGTGGACGTCTAGGTTTCTTTGTGTGTATCTTGTTCTGAGACCTCTCTCTTGTTCTTCTTCTTCCAGCGGAAAAGAGATTGTAACCCCTAATAAGGGGAACCCTTTCGTTTCAATCCTTATGGAATTCAAGGAGTTTTATAGGGTAAGACTTCCTCAAGATAGTCTGCCAATCCCCTGGCTGGTGGCAAGTGTGATGGCTCGCACCTGCAGCTGAGCCACATTTTATCCTTTGGAAGGGCACATCAAGGTTTATGAATGACAGAAAAAAAACTAACTAAACCACTGCGGACTTTAAAATATGTTTAAACATTTTTCAGTTTTGTTTCAATTTGTGGATTAAATGAAGTCAGACTGTGAGGTGAGAAAGGCTGAGTCTCAGTTGAATTCCCAGTATAAATATCATTTCTGCTCCCCTCATATTGAACTTTTATGTAACAGACAAGCTAGACTTTTAAAATTAATTACATTTTTATCAATCATGAGAAAATATCTATAACATAAATACCATTTTAACCACTGAAGTGTATAGGTTATGCCATAGAGTGCATGCGCACTGCTACGTGGTCGAGCTTTCCAGCGGAATTGCTGCTCATGAAGCAGGAAGCCCCAGTCCTCTCTTCCCCTCAGCCCCTGACGAGCATTATTCTGCTCTCTGTGGATTAAAGGTTCTAGTATTGGTCTATCTGGGAATGCCTTATTTCCCTCAGTATTGCCATCAAGGTTCAGGCATGTTTCAGAATCAACTCCTTTTTAAGGTCAGGCTGTATTTTGTTGTGTATGTGCCATACATATTACATTTCACACATTATTAGAATGTTTTTTTAAAAAGTTTTAAGTTTTTTTTAATTTTTTAAAAATATTTTCATGATTTATTTAACCATTTTATGTGCATTGTTGTGAATGTGTCAGATTGCCTGCAACTGGATCTTCAGACAGTTGTGAGCTGCCATGTGGGTGCTGGGAATTGAACCCCAGTCCTCTGGAAGAGCTGTCAGTGCTCTTAACCACTGAGCCGTATCTCCAGCCCAAGTTTTAAGTTTTAAAAATAAATTTTACTAAGTCACCATTATGAGGCCAGAGATATGGCTCAGTGGTGTGGCTTAGTACTATACCACTGAGCCAAACGTGCAAGGCCTGACTTTCATTATGCTATTATGCTATAGTAATGGGACAAAGAAAAATGTATAATGACATTGAGTTAAGAGGGAATACCAAATTCATGACCTAATGAAATCTCATACAAAGCTCAAGAATTGATTTTTTGTGTATGCTTTTGAGACTAGGTTTCCAGTAACCCATTCTGATCCTGAGCTCATGATGTAGCCAAGACCAGACTGGAGTTCCTTCCAACCCCCTTGCCTCTCAGGGCTGGGACTACAGGTGTGCACTGACCACTGTGCCCAGTCACTTCCTCTTCTTCTGGAACGACTTGATCATAATAATCTTCAGACCAAGGATGTTTGCCTTTCTACATAGAGTGTGTTTACCTTAGTGATTTCTTTTTTTCTTTTGTAGTTTTGACACATATGGATAAAATTGAAAAATACTTAATTAGGGATAATTCTTATTTAGTTTATTAAATACTTGTCAGGCTGAAAAGGCAATTCATACATTATTGTATTCTTTCTGACAGCTCATAATAGAGGTTTTGATTCCCATCTCATACTTTCCCAAATCAAAGCTTAGAAAGATAATTAACTGAGTTTTCTGTTGGTAGCAAATGGCAGAATAAGAATTTGAGCCTGAGTATCTTTAACCCCAGAATCTTACAAGAAGAAATGTACAGACAATGACAATAACATGTGACTTTTCAGAATCATTAGGAATCACAGGGATGGAGGCTGGGGGCAGACTTGGAATAATAGTGTGCTATTCTCCCCTCTGCTTCCCTTCCTAGCTGATGACTGAGGAGAAAGAAAATTTTACAGGGGATTCTCTGTTGGCCAAATATGACTCTCTCAAGATCATTAGACGCTTACAGGAGAACTGGACAGACATTGGGTTTGCGATATTTAGTCGCCATAAGAGCATGGATGGGGTGTTGCCCCCAGAGCACGAGTACATGGAGGAAATGATAAAAACCATTAGCAGGCTCTACAAAGAGTATGAAATAAGAATAAATGGTGAAAACGGTAAGCAAACAAGCAAAATGAGATTTCTTGACATCGTAAAGAATCTTAACAGTAATTACAGTGTTGAATACCATTAAGACCCAAAGAGTTCATTAGAAATTAAAATCTTAGAAAAAGACAAGATATCCTGAGTAAATTGGGAGCGTGGGGATCATGGGAGAGAGTCGAAGTAAGAAGGGAGGGGAGCAGAGAAAAATAAAGCCCAATAAAAACAATTAATAAAAACAAAAAATAAATATTTAAAATATATATAAAAAATTAAAATCTAAGAAATAAGTACAAACTATCCCAGTTTTAAAAATAAAGCAGAAAGGGCACTGAGAAATGGCTCAGAGGTTAAGAACACTGACTATTCTTCCAGAGGTCCTGAGTTCAATTCCCTGTAACCACATGGTGTCTCACAACCATCTATAATGAGATCTGGTGCCCTCTTCTGGCTTGCAGGGATACATGTAGGCGGAATACTGAGACTAATAATTAACAAATCTTTAAAAAAAAGATGAAAAAAATCAAGCAGAAAAAGTATTGAGTATCATTTTGCTCAAATATAATTTAATATATAATACCACCACCTGTTTAAAGTGTGAATACAATATATACATGTGTGTGCATCCATTTCCGCAGGTGAGTTTGTAATATTTAGAACACTTCACTAGGAGTCCTGAGTCCTGTATCCTTCAGGTCTTAACCTTCATCACCCTCGTCCCTACCCTACTCCTAAACAACTTTATATCCCTATTCCTAAAACCCCTTCTATAGTTCCATTGGGGCTTTTCATATGAATGAGACATGTGCTTTGTGCTTTGTTTGTTTGTTTGTTTGTTTTACATAGCATCATGTCTTTAAGCATCATCTATATTCACAGCATGTATTAATCTTTCAAGCCTTGTCTATCCCCTTATTTTGAGACAGGGTCTCTCTATGTCCTGAGATCACTGTATAGACCAGATTGGCCCCAAACCCCTGTCTTTTAAATTTTTTTTTATTGTTTTAAAGATATGACTTATTCTCAAACTTGGTCTTCATGCCTCAGCCTCTCATGAGTTGGGGTTACAGTCATTTGCCACCATGGCTGGCCCTCCATAATTTTTATGACCAATAAACTGTCATGTATACACCTGACTTTGTATATAGTATAAGCTGTTGATAGACATTTGGGTTTATCCCTCTTTGCTGTTTTCATTTCTTTTGGAAGAAAGCCCTAGCTGTTTGACAGGCTGCTCTGTGTTTAGCTTTCAAGAGACTGCCACACTGTTTCTGAGGTGGATACAGTTTTACATCCTCAGGAGCAGTTATGAGGCTTTGATGTTTCTACTTCCTTGGTACCACCATGGCCATCTCACCATGACAGTGGGTGTGAGATACTGTTTCTCTGTGGTCTTGATTTGTATGCAAATATGTAATAAGGATAGCAAAAATTCTTGTCTATCTTCTTTGGGAAAGTTCCCGTTCAGATTGTGTATGCCTGTGTGTGTGCACACTTGTGTGTGTGTGTGTGTGCGCACTTGTGTGTGTGTGTGCGTGAGTGTGTATGCGTGCATATGTACATGAGTGTGTGTGTGTGTGCATGCGTGCATGCATGTGTGTGTTGTCCTTTTATTGTAACTACACATCACTTTTCAGACATGTGACCTACAAATATTTTCTCCCATTCCGTTGGTTGCCTTTTCAAGTTTCCATTGGTATTGCCTAGATATATGTCTGTGTAGCACATATATACAAGGACTGCAGAGACCAGAAGAGGGCATCTGATCCCTTGGAACAGGAGTTACAGATGGTTGTCAGTTGCCATATGACTTCTGGGAATTGACTCTGGGTCCTCTGGAGCCATTTCACAGCCCCAGCCTCATATTTCTTTGTTGAGTCATTTTGTACAATAAGAAACTGGAGCCATCCACTATTGCTTTGCAGTGGTCTCCTTTGTATGTTGTGGTACTCTGTTATTGATTGTCTATGTCTTTATAATTGCTGCAGCTTCTTCATGGGTTGACTCTTTTATTAGAGTAAAATCTCTGCCTCCTGCTCTTAAAGAGATGATTAGCTGCCCAGTGTTACACCAAGAAATCTGGGCTGAGAGAAATGCCCATAAAATCCTTCTGCAGATTTTCAGCCGGTTTTCTTCCATCCAGGTCCTAGTCTCAGTCACTGTTAGACTTCATGTATAAGTCTCAGTCACTGTTAGACTTCATGTATAAGTCTTTTTCAGATTTTCCAGGGCGATTCGACTACTTTTTTTTCTTCTTTCTTTTTTATTTTTTGAGATAGGGTTTCTCTGTGTAATAGTCCTGGCTGTCTGGAACACACTTTGTAGACCAGGCTGGACTTGAACTCACTGAGATCTGCCTGCCTCTGCTGCCCAAGTGCTGGGATTAAAGCTGTGTGCCACCACTGCCCGACTAATTTGTCTATTTTTTTAACCCTAGTCAGACACCGTCAATTATGTTAAAATTTCAATTTAATAGCCAGTTTATCGAATATATGCTATATAAACCAGCTTTCACACTCTGGCCTGGAAAGGTATCTCCCAAACTCATGCAGTAATCTCAGGGAATGTCTAAGGTGGCTATCTGAAAACTATTTCACTGACAGAACTAAGAATCTTCAGAAAAATGTTCTAAGTAGGAACCAGTGTTATAACTAAGTGCAGCACAATTATTGTTATTGTTATTATTATTATTAATATATTCCTCTGTGAGCTATCTGCATAATTATTGCTCATCTTTTAAAATACTGCCATTATTTGCCTCTGTAGAGTTTTTGTGGTATCTCTATGATAGCCACTTTGTTGTAGGAGGCCACTTGTGTATTCCCGGCTGCTCAGGCCTGAAATAACTGCACAGAAACTATACTACTTAAATCACTGCTTGTCCAATCACTTAAGTATATTGCTAGCTAGCTCTGGCATCTAGAATTAATCCATCTCCATTATTTATATTTTGCCACAAGGCTCATGGTCGACAGGCAAGGTTCCAGCTGATGACTTGTGTTTGTCTCCAGTGGTGGCTTCATGGTATCTCTGACTTCACCTCCTTTCTCCTAGCATTCAGTTTAGTTTCCCCCACCTACCTATATTCTGCCCTGCACAGGCCTAAGACAGTTTCTTTATTAACCAATGGTATTCACAGCATACAGAGAGGAATTCCACATCACCTCCCCTTTTCTGTTTAAATAAAAAGGAAGGTTTTAACTTTAACATAGTAAAATTACGTAGAACAAAACAGGTATCAAGCAAGAACTACAGTTACAATATTTATATCTACTTTATCTTTTATCATAACTAAGGAAAACTATATCTATTCTTCAACTCTATTAAAGACTCCAGAAGGATATAATACCTAAGTTAACAGGAAGTGCATTGTAAGCAACTTCCAAAACTCTGGAATTGACAGAGACATCTCACTGCCTGGACAGTCACCCAAAGTTCTTCTATATCATTGAACCATCCGTCTTCAGCCTACCAGCCCTTAGTATCCAGCAGACTTTTCTACAAAGCAGGAAATTTAAAGATCTGTTCTGCCTTGAAATGGCAAAGTCTATCAGTTACTTTCTTCTGTGTCCTGCAGAATATCTGACAGACTCTTTCATGTAGTAGGAACCCCATAGGACCATCTCACCTTTAGGCAGCAAGTTCAGCAGTCATTTCTGTGTGGGTCCTGCATGTCCAGTTCATACAGCATAGCATCAAGCAGTCCAGGCAAGAGCAATTTCTTGCCCAAATGGCTAACCAATGCCATAAGGAGCCTCTTCAGTTCCCATCATCCTCTTGAAGTAGATTGGTGCTGCCAGGAGCAGATGGGTCTCATTGTCATGAAAAGTCCTAACTTATTAAAACACTTTAAATGCAATATTCTGTAGTCTTTAAAAGATTTGAAGAATGCCTATCCATCTGAAATACATCTCTGTACATCTAGAAAATCTAACTAACATGACTACAAGCTTGACTATTGTAGATGATTATCTGTTAACCTATATTTCTTAATTATACAAACACAATACTGTAAGATCAGAAATACATATACACAGTATAACAAAATTGACCTTAAATTTGTATCAATAAACCAAGATCTGTACTAATGCAAATCTCTTTGGCACTACTTGTTCCAATACTTTAATTATTGTTCATGTAACAATAATTCTATCTATCTATCTATCTATCTATCTATCTATCTATCTATCAAACTAACTATATTCCTTCTTGTAACTAGTGCCTGTTAGATGGCACACTCTTAAGAAATATGTTTAACTTTTAGCCCTTAATTAAGCTAAAAGAGATGAAAGGTGTTGTGGAATATTTGTTTAACTATGTTAGGTTATGTTACATTAGTTTATGTTGTAGAATATTACTTTAACTATGTAAAGATGTGTTGCTGTTTTACCTAACCTGCCTAAGGCACCTGATTGGTCTAATAAAAAGCTGAATGGCCAATAACTAGACAGTAGAGGGATAGGCATAGTTGGCAGGGAGAGAGAATAAGTAGGAGGAAGAATCGAGGCTCAAGAGAGAACAAGGGAGAAAGAGAGGGGACTCCTGGGGACAGTCTGGCAGCTGCCAGCCAACCAGACACCAAGGAAGCAGGAAAGTAGGACATATAGAATGAAAGAAAGGTAATAATCCCCAAGGCAAAACAAAGACAAAGATAAACAGGTTAATTAAGTTATAGGAGCTAGTGGGACAAGCATAAGAAAAAGCTGAGCACTCATAACTAATAGTAAGTTTGAGTCATGATTTGGGGGCTGGCAGTCTGAGAAAGCCTGCTACAGAAAGGGACTCCAAAAGGAGGGTATGTCCACACTTATAGAAGGTGGTAATGAATCTTTTTCCTTAAGAAAATGTAGAGGCTGAGGAGATAGCTCACCATGGAAAGTGCTTGCTGCATTGCATGAAGATCTGAGTTCACATCCCCAGCACCTGTGTTAAAAACCTAGCTTTGTTGATGTGTACTTTTAATCCTCCCAGTGCTGGAGGTGGGGGCAGGAAGGTCCCAGGATCTTGCTTGCCAGTCTGTCTAATCAACTCATGAGCTTCAGATTACATAAGAGGCCCTGTCTAAGGTAAACAAACGGAGAACCGTTGAGGAAGGTGTCTGGTGTCGACCTCTGTCTTTATGCACACACATAAACATGAGCAGACACCACATCATACATGCACACACATGTGTATGTGCAAATGGAGACTGTGGATACATCCTAGTGCCTGATGATGTCCTGCAGATTTCTACCAAATAAATATTTAATATTAATTTTTATGAAATTATTTCAGAATATTAAAGAAGATGTAATTCTTTCAAACTCAGTCTGTGAGTTCACCTTCATCCTGATGTGCAAAGCAGGAAATAAACAAAAAAAACAGTTATAGGTCCTTACACTTGATAAATATAGATATAAAATTCTTCACCTGAATGCTAGCAATACAAATAGCAACACATGTTTGGTTTTGGTTTTGGTTTTCGTGATAAGGTTTCTCTGTGTGGCCCTGGCTGTCCTGGAACTTCTCTGTAGTCCAGGGTGACCTCAGATTTAGAGATCTGCCTGCCTCTGCCTCACAAGTGCTGGGTTTAAAGGCGTGCACCACTACTCCCTGACTTCAGAATATTCTTAACTCAGATTGACTGATACATACTTGTAGTCCCTTGAGAGGTTGAAATAGGAAGATTGCTTGAGCCCAGAAGTTCAAGGCTAACCTGAACTACATACAAGAATGACTCAACATGATCAAGTACAGTCTATCTCAGGGATGTAAGGATT
Organism: Myodes glareolus; assembly: GCF_982192425.1. NCBI lineage: Eukaryota > Metazoa > Chordata > Mammalia > Rodentia > Cricetidae > Myodes > Myodes glareolus. Next base: position 67,913,581 of record NC_142030.1, read on the forward strand.
GCTCAACATGCACAAATAAACCTACCACGTCACCAGAATGAAGGGCAAACCTCTGTGAAAATCTCAGTGGATACATAAAAGGCATTTGAGAAAATTCACCCCTTCTTGATAAAAATAGATGGAATATACCTAAATAATAAAGGCCATATAATAGCCAACCATTAATATCACACTGAGTGGAGGAATAGCTGAGGTCTCCCTACAAACAGTGATGCCCACTTCCACCCAAAATGGCAAAATAACATTGTACTAAATGCAATGCACTTAGACTAGAAAGGCAATAACTCAGTTGTCACTGATTGCTTAGTCAACCTGACAGAAGCTGTAGTTATCTGGGAAGAGGGAGCCTCCGTTGAAGAACTGCCTCCATCAGATTGGCCTCCTTTCTCCTCCTACTTCTCTTCCTTTTTTTTTTTTTTTTTTTTTTGAGACAATATCTCTTTATTTTGTAGGTTTGGCTGTCCTAGAAATTGCTGAGTAGACCAGGCTGGCTTCGAATTTAGAGATCTGCCTGCTGGGATAAAAGGTGTGAACCACCATGCCCAGTGTTGTCAGTTCTTCCTGACTTTAGTCTGTGACTGAACAGTGACCAACCTTTTCCTTTTGTGTATTTGGAGAAAGACCTTTTTCTTGTCATATCCTTTATTTGTGTGTCCCTCCTTTCTGTTTCCCCTCTTCAGTTTTTCTTACGGTAGTGAGTTGCTACAGATTTCTCCCAGTTTTGTTGTTGTTTTGGTTATTTGTTTGTTTTTCAGGGTATATAGTCCTGGCTGGCCTGGAACTTGCCGTGCAAACTGGGTTGGCCTCGAACTCCGAGAGCTCCATCTGCTTCTGCCTCCCTAGTGTGGGGACTGAAAGTGTGTGCTGCCACACTCTGCTTTTCCCTCCTCTGTTTAAAGCTCATCCGTCTGGATATGGGAATCACAGTCTGGAGCAGCCTTCTTTCAGGGCTTTCTCTAGCCCGCTGTGTGACATCCTCCGAGTTCTTCATTTCAATTACTTTCTTTTCAGTCCTTGGGCTTATAAACTTTTAGATTTCTAGTTCTTTACCAAAAATTTCTATTTATCATTTAATAACTTGTCTTTTGTTTTTCCAGTGCTAAGGATCAAGCAGAACGGTGCATGTGCTAATCAAGAGTTCTACCACCAATCCTCATCCCTGGCCCTAATAACTTCTAAATGTTAATAACTAGTTACATTTAAAACAATGATAATTGGGCCACATCTGGTTCTCCTTTAGGTTTCTCAAAATCATTTCTGTTTTGTCATAGTTCTGAGCCAATTTTTTTGTGAGCCATATTCTGATTGAATGCTGACACTATTTGGACAGTTCTAGAGATGACCTGAGACTGGTACCAATTTTAAATTGTTGTAGAGTGTTATAGCATTTTCCCCCACTTAGCAGACCATTTAGGTCTAGAGCAGATCACCTTAATTTAAGCAGAGCCTGCGTTGAAATGAAGTCTGTCTCTAGGTGTTTCAAGGTCTTAACCTACCTCTTCCACCATTTTCTATGAGGTGTGTGGTTTCGGGGTTCAGTGGAAGTCTCGTGTGTTTACTAGACCATCTGCTTCTTAGTAGATCCTGAGTCTACTTTAGCCCACTCCTCAGAAGGTTGACATGAGAGATACTGAAAATCCCTTCTCCCAAAGCCATGGAGATGCTAAAAGTTCAGCAATGCATTTTCACTCTGTTGTGCGTTAGGAATCCTTCTGAGCGAAGGGTCCTGGTTGCCTTGATCCATTGATGGCACTGTTGTTCAAGGTAAAGCTACAGGAAGAGTCCAGCAGTGGTGGCACGCGTCTATAATCCCAGAACTCAGGAGGCAAAGGCAAGAGAATCTCTGTGAGTTCAAGGCCAGCCTGGTCTACAAGAGCTAGTTCCTGGACAGCTAGAACTGTTACACAGAGAAACCTTGTCTCAAAAAAACCAACCAACCATCCAAACAAGCAAAACTACAGGAAGAAACATAACTTAATTTTCTGTAGCAACAAAAATACATTTTAAATAAAATGGTAATACCTGTAAGAGTACATAGTGAGCAAGGAAAAATGAAGTTTAGAGGGTTTAAAATAAAGAAAACAAAATGATGGACAATTCTCAAGTCAGTTTGAACATTCCTGTTTACTTATTGATTTACTGGTGAATGTCATGGGAAAGGACAGAATAAGCAGCTGGCTTGTAGTTATCTCTCTGTGTAACTCTAAAAGGCAGGGTTTTGTAGCACAAATAATAAAAACCCGGAGACAGATATTGGGGTTCAACCTGGAGATCAGAAAAGCAAAGCAGCCAGGCACTGGCTCTTACCTCCACCTCAGTCTGAAATGGTGATCCTGCCTCCATGAATCTCAAATGAGACTGAGCTGAGAGCTGTCTCCTCCAGAGACAGTTTATAATGCTGGGATTTAATCCTCTCTAATGCTGGGATTAACGGCGTGCACCACCACTGCCCGGCCTCTATAGCTAACTAGTGTGGCTACTAGGATTAAAGGTGTGTGCCACCACTGCCTGGTCTATATGACTGCTCAGTGTGGCTGTTTCACACTCTGATCTTCAGGCAAGCTTTATTTATTAAAATACAAATGAAATATCACTACAGGGTTTTCTCTTCATGTTTTAAAAATGAAATGAGACAGAGAAGGTTTTTTTTTTTTTTCTGTGACCTCACAGTGAAGTAGTCCATTGGGTTAACAGTGGGATCCAGGCTCTATTCTTCAGACCTTTAGAATATAGTGATTGCCATGACTAGAAACTGTGGATTTCAGGAAGACCCAGTCAAGGACCCAAGAAATGCCTGCAGACCCATGTATACTCCCCTGTCATTGACTGTCTCAGGGAGAAGCATGCTCATCACCACTCCTCCCTTCAGAGAGTGACAGATCAGTGCCATTTACAGAAAACTGTAACTGGTATTTCTGGATTTAATGCATTTGGTTCTCCACAGAGAAAACAAGGAAATTAGAACACAAGCTCACCAAAGAAGCTCTGTACCACTGGGTACAGAGGTACTTGCTACAGTGTTTACTTGCTGCTTAGTTAGAAATCTATGGATTCTAGTAGGCTGGAACATGGCAAACAGTGCTCTGGTCGACCTTGCCCTTCTCCCCCATCCCCTCAGCCTTGATAAAAACAAAACAAAACAAAACAAAAAAAACCATTGTTCTACATTCCTAAAGCTAGCCACCAAGGTTTATTCCCTTATTTGATCCCTTATTTGATCGCTTCCTCCTCATGAAGCTGACTACCAAGATCCAGCTATCAAAGTATTGAAGTCCAGCAATCAAAAGCTCCCTTTTGGCTGTCCTAATTAACATGCCCAATCAAAACAAACCAACTCATTCTAACATAGTTTCCCATTTTACCTTTATAAACTGTCATTTGCCCATGGGCCACATCTCTCTTCTCCATCTGAGGAAGTCCTCTATCCCTCAGGACAAATTCCTCTTCCCCTCTCCCATGCTCCCTTTCCTCTCTCTCTTGACCTCTGTCTCCTGTCTTTGTCTCTTATTCCCTGCCCTTTGTCCCCCTGGGGCAATCACATCTCCTCTGTGCTGAGAACTTGGTTTTGGAATGTTTTGTGCCAATTCCGGTTTTTTCAGGGATGAGTCTTTCAAGGACATCTGTCCTTGCCTAGATTTTATAATCTAGTATCGAAACAGTGATATTGCAAATAATTTGTTAATGTTTCCTCCCCTCACTTTTCTAGGTATCTCCAAAGTTCTTCCAAACTTGATTATTTCTCTGGACATGTGTTCTTTCAAGTTAGAAAACCTCCTAGAACTTTCTAGTATGCCCCCTGAAGAGTGGGCTGAAATTGATGAGAAAATCAATGAAATGAAGTATCAGCTGGACATGCTGTTAAACATTATTGGTACCGTTCCACAGTACCTGGACATGGATTCTGGCGCGTAAGTGCCCAGGCTCTTCTTTTTGGGGAAGATGTGTCTAAAGCTCCAATCTAATAATCTAATAGTCTCAGTGTATTTACAGATTTTAAAACCATATTTTCATTCTTCTAAAAAAAACTTTGTATGTTATGGTGAAATAAGATTTCTGTTAACAAGTGACTGGGCTCTTTCTTCAGAAAAGAGACTTATTTTTACTTATGGTTTCACAAGTTGGAAGTCTAAATAGCATGGTGCTGGCTCTGTCAAGGGCTCATGACAAATGACATCATGGCGGGAATGCAGGTAGGAGGGAGGGAATCACATGTCTAGTCAGAGGGATCTACTTCATTCTTCTCCAACAATTCCTTCTTGTAGGAACTACCCAGAATCTTGTGGAGTACCCCGGTAACCTAATTACCACCTAGTAGGCCATATCCTTAAAAGTTTCATGACCACCCAAAAACCTAGCTTTCTAAAACATGAGCCCCTGGATGAAAAAAAACACACACGTACACACAGCCAAACCATATAACCCACCTAGCCTATACCCCTTCCCCACCTACAGCCCTAATCAACCACTAATAAGCTTTTCATCTCTCTGCATTTTCCCATTCTAAACAGTTCATATTGAAAGACCCCAAATGTCAGGGGGTCTCAGTTGGAGCCCTCTGTCCAAGAACCAGTCCACTGGATGCAAAAGCATGATGTAGTTTATTGGATAAACAGGCGCCTGTGGATGCTACAGCAACCAAGTTACTTAGCATGCCGGGCTGAAGACACATTATGTATTTATAGGGACTTAAGAGTTACATAAGAGGCTGTATAGCAACAAGCATTTCATTGGTTCTCAAATTAGCGGGCTTAGCTCATCCCGGGAATGACCCCATGTCTTTTCTCGAATTTCCCCGAAAAACCACAAAGCTAGATAGAGAACCCTGCAGCAAGTTGACAGTTTCGATAGATAGAATGCCTTGGGGGTGGGGTACTCCCTCTCCTCAGCCTAGTCAGTGAGTCTGCTAAACAGATATCCTGTTTTAGCATTGGCTGGGCTGGAGGGACTTTCCTTCTATGGCCCAGCTAAATTTCACAGAGTCATTTGCTGAGCCTGGGGGCTTTCTTTCTATGACTCAGTTAAGTTTCAGCAGAGTTTAACATAGTATGTGGACATGGGGGGTCTTTTAAGTATGGGGGGGCTTTCAATATGAAAGGAAGACTGTCTGCAAAATAATTATTGTTAAATGTTGGCCCACCATCAAAATACAGTGGTATTAAAAGAAAAATAATTTTGTGTCAATCACTTTAGAAGGAGGTATTAATAGTATTGTGTGCATTGATTAACATTAGTTATATTTGAGAAGGAAAAAAAAAGAAAGAAAAGAAACTCCCCTCAGGGTAAGACCAGTAGCTAGTATTGGAGAGAGAGAGAGAAAAGGGAGAGAAAGGAGACTTGGAGGGACCGAGGAGGGCCATGAGGCCATTTTGGATGAGGATTGGTTGACAAGAGAGATAAGGTTGTACAAGGAGGTAAGGATATTCCCAGCTCTAGGAAGTCTGAGAAACAGGGATACCACAGACTGGGCAGCTGGTGTTCTCTGGGTGTAGTCTGGTCAGTGAGTGGCTTCTCAGATGTCCTGAAGGACACCTCTGGAATGTCCTTCAGGAGACCTGTTGCAAGTGCTCTTGTGCGACCATTCTGTCCTCAGACACCTGTATTGAAGTTGCCCTGCAGGATCTGACTCTGGTCAAGTTCCCACCTTGTTGATTACCAGCTCAAAGAAAGACCTCTCTTCACCTAGTAGTGTCTGTTGTGTTTTCAGAGAGGGCAGTTCCCAGACAGTCCCAGGCAGCTGGGTGACAGCTCGGCGGAGGGCTTTGTAAAGTGGCATTCCTCAGCTGTACCAGCCCTAGGAAACCCTGGCATCTTCTTCCTCAGGTGTCCTTTGTGCAACCTCTCTCCGAAGTCTCTCTCCTCTGTTCTCCAGAGTACCCATGGCTGGCAGTGCTTGCAGAGTTTCTGAGCTGATATTGAGCCATCTCTCCTACCTCTGGGTTAGAGCACTTCTCACTGACAGCCAGTCCCTCCAGGACAGATTCTTGTATTTCTCTCCTGCTTTGTAAAGTTCTCGACTTCATCTAGCAATGCCAGACGTGGGCTACTCCATCTAGTAACGACCACACACCTTTCTCCAGTGTGCTCCCTGCACGGTCTGGCGGCCCCGGCCTGCACGGTCTGGCGGTCCTGGCCTGTATAGCTGAATCTCAAAGACTCCACTACTTCTTTTAGAAATGATTTGATTTTAACTTTATGTGTATGGGTGTTTTGCCCTCATGTGTGTCTGTGTACCTGGTGCCTACAGAGGTCAGAAAAGTGGATCAGCCCCCAGGAACTGGAGTTGCAGATGGTTGTGAGCCATCATGTGGGTTCTGGGAATTGAACCTGGGTCCCCTGGGAGAGCAGCAAGTAACAGTAGTGCCATCTCTCCAGCCCCATTAAAAGGTTCTATTGTCTTTTAATGTTACTGTATGGAGAACTAGCTTTTGATACAATGATCACTAAGGGACAAATTCAAACTGCATCTGAGCAACAGCCATTGTTTGGTCCAGGGGGGTTGCGCAAAGATGAGAACACCACCAAGTCTAATAAACCAGAAGCAAATTTTATTCCAGAAACCAGATCCTAGGAAAACCAGAAGCAAACTTAAAAATAAAAAAATAAAAATAAAACACCGCGGGGCACAGAAGCTTATCAGCTAGCTGAGACCACAGCCAGAGATGGTGTTTGTTAGGCTGTGGCAAAAGGCCGGTTTCTGAACCCACTTTTTATAGTAGGGGCACCAAGCATTATCTCTGAACAAAAGAAGTTTTACAACCTTGCCCTGACCCTTGGGTTGGTCAGCGGAGACCCTAAAGAGGGGAGTAAGTGCTAATGTCAATGGGTAACTAGGCAACCATCATGAAATATGTTTCAGAGGAGATTACAGCAAAGGTCACTAATTGAGAGAAAGCAGATATCTTTAGCAATTAGTCAGAAAAGGGGCTGCTTGTAATACTAGAAGGTTAATAAATTAGAATTAACTGGTTCTTAGGCTGGGAACTTAAAAGATAGCAGAAAGCTTTTCACATTATCTCAAGGTAAAACTCAGATACTGACTGCCATACTTTACAACCTCCATTATTAGAGCTCATTAATTAAACCATTGTATTTGTCCACTGTCTCCTGGTACCTCTTGGTGTAAACTGGAGTCTTATGCCTCTCCTCTGGTGTCGCCAGTTTTCCATAACGGAGACAGTGTCTAACCCAGAGGTCACATATCTCTGTCTCCTAAAGGTTAACTCAGTTCACATTTGTCGTTTATCAGGGATGGCCAGGACACTGCTCTCAATTTGTAGAGAGACACTCTGGCCTTGTAAATAAAACAACCAGTTGTAAAATGACCTACACTTCCCAAGCATCTGAGAAAATAGCTCATTGTGAATGAATGATCCTTGATCTGCTGAGAAAGCTGCTGATAGTCTGTTCTCATCCTCCTAGACTTATGATTTTATATTTCTTTATTTCTACATTCTTATTTTTGGAATCTACATTTTTATTTTCTTATTCCTGGACTCTTCAGTCATATCCCAATTCTGTTTCCAAGTCAACACTGTGTTCCTCCTCTCATTTCTGAATGCGGTCATTGGACCTCGCCTCTGATTTTCTTGGTAATTCTAGATAAATACTTATTGTGTTGGTTAATTTTATGTCAGGTGACATAAACTGGAATCGTTTTGGAAGAGGGACTCTCAATTGAGAAAATGCCTCCATAAGATTGGCCTGTAGCAAGTCTGCATAATGCATTTTCTTGATTAATGATTGCCATGGCCCAAGGAAACAAGCCAGTGGCCTTTACTTCAGTTCCTGCCTCCAGAGCTGAAATAAACTTTTCTCTCCAAGTTGCTTTTGGTCATGATGTTCTATTACAGCAATAGAAAGCTTTAACTTTTCAAAGAACTTCCTTTCATTTTAATTGATTTTCTCCAAAGTCTTTCTGTGCTCTAGGGTATTGATTTTTATTACAATTATGATTTCCTTCATCTTGCTTTTTATCTTATTATTTTTAGTGCTTCACCACCTCCTCCATTGAGTGTGGCACACATTAACCACACATTCTGTCTGTCACTTAGGGAACCCTCTCAGCCCTTCCCATGGTCTTAAGGTGAACCGTTAGGTCATGGAATTGAGATCCTTGTTTAATATTTGAAGCTATCAATTTCCATCTAAGGATGTCTGAGTTGTGGTATGGTGTCTCCTTACTTGCATTAACCTCAAAGTACCTGATAATTAATCTTGAATTAATATTTGTTGACTCATTTGTCATTTAAATTTCACATGTTTGAGTTTCCCAGTTTATTCCATTTGTTGACTGTAATTTCATTCAGTTATCTTACTTTGGCTTTTGAATGAGTTCAGGTTTGCTTTGTGAAGCAGCGTCTCCATCCTGGAGACTTCTGGCATTTTCACTTTGATGTCTCTGTTAGCGGATCTCTGTTAGTGGATCTCTGTTAGCGGATCTCTGTTAGTGGATCTCTGTTAGCGGATCTCTGTTAACGGATCTCTGTACTTATTCTGCATGGAAATTGTTGAACCTTCTGTTAATTATTATTTTTCCATAAACTTATGTCATTTTCAGCCATTGTTTTTTGAAATTTTTTTCTTTCTTATCATTTCTGGAAGCTTTCAATAGTTTAGTTTTTCAAAGTTAACTTATTGTTTTCACTGGGGAGTGGGCTGTGCTGACTCTGCACAGTCATGCCAGAAGCCAATCGCTGAGAGGATTTTTAAAGTTAATTAGCATTCCACAAGAAGATCCTCCTAGCCCAGGAGTGAACAGCATGTGTGTTGACAGTGGAGACAGAATATTGCAGGTAGACACTGTACAGTGTCCCAAGGACATCATGCTAGTTGACATCTGTCTAGTAGTTAGGATGGCTGTCTCAACCTAACCAACCTATCAGGAGCTCAAGGCTTTGAATCACTTTTGTCTAAGTTCTTAAATCTTCTCAGTACCCACACTTACCATGTCCCTCTTTCTTCTCATTGACGGTGACTTATATATTTGACTCACGTTTCTTGTGTTTATTTTGCCTGCTTTTTTTCCCTACAGGACACTCCAAGGACATATATTTGACATGATTCATCAATGGCTTTTGAAGATAAACAGTGAAATCACCAATGGTAACATTGAACTTCTTCGACATGTATGTATTTGTATGACTTTGCAGAGTTCGATTGTGCTTTGGTTGGGGGATTTTCTTTAAGGAAAAACAGGGCCCCGCTGAAGTAGGCAGTTGGAAGTGCGAACTGGAAGCTTATATAATAATTATTCAAATTATTCAGTGGAGAATTTAAAAAATTATCAGAATGGGCATCACATGGTAGGTCTCAATATTTGTCTTGTGACACAAGGAAGAACATTCTAGCACTGTTAGAATCTCATGACATTGCTATAGCAACCCTCGTCAAAAAGTGCTCAATTTACTATTAGGAGTTTAGATCCATACAGTCATATATTTATTTCCTTTGTATTCTGGAATTCACCCTTTGTCATAGGAGCCCTTAGGTACTCCTTTATTAACATTGAGATATTGTCGTGTGGTTAGTCCACGGAGGAGTGGGGGAGTTTGTCTTCCTGTCCGTCAGCTCTGCTTTCTATTCTGTTTCCCCACCGCCATTGTTCCATTTGCTCCATGCTGTTTGCCTGTCTGCAACATTGGGTTGGAAGCCTTTCTTTTCTTTCCTCATATCATCTTCCTTCCTTCCTTCCTTCCTTCCTTCCTTCCTTCCTTCCTTTCTTTCTTTCTTTCTTCTTTCTATCTATCTTTCTTTTTCTTTTTTTAACCCATGTGTGTGGTGTGTGCCTGTGTGTATGCATGTTTGTAAGTATATATATGAGCATATGTGTAGAGGTCACAGATTGATAGTCGATATCTTCCTTAGTCTCTGTTTGCTGAAGAGTATTCTCTCACAGAACCAGGGCCTCAAGGATTTGGTCACTAACTCAGCTAGTCTAACTTGCCAGCTTGCCCTGGGGATCCTGTTTCTTCTGAGCACTGGGACACAAGCAGGTCACTGTGCCTACCCAGGTTCTACCAGGATTTTGAACTCTGGTCTTCAGACTTGTGTAGCAAGTGCTTTATTCTGTAATTCTCTTAGCAAGAAAAATTGAAGAAAAAGTTATTTCTAACTTGTTATTAATTTGCACATCTGAATTATTAAAATGCTTTCTGTTATAAAACATTTACAAAAGTCAAAAGAGATTTTTTTTTAAAAAAAACTCAATATTTTAAAATAATTTTGAAATGGTTCAAAACACTGATGAAATCAGAGGGTTTTTCCAGCCCTGCTTCTTAAGCATTTGTAACTGCAGGTGAAATTCACCATAAAGCCTCTGGGGGTCGCTCCAGAGCTTATCTTACTTTGATACCTTTTGGTAGACACCCCAGCTCACAGACACAGATCTGAAGTAATGCTCATCATTAGCTGTATCTATTACACGATGGTGCTCATTTCTGAGTCTGTGAATTATGCAGTGGGTTCTTTTCCACCTGCCACTGTGTCCATTCGTTCTTCATGCAAACAGTAGCCAGAGTAGCGTTTCTGCAGTTTATGGACGCTTCTTAGTTCGTTGAATCATTTTCTATTTGTCAGACTTTATAACAGATTAGAAAGTCACTTTTAGGCTATTGTGTAAAGAAGTAACTCAGAGGGGTGTGGTAGTCCCGGCACTTGGAAAGCTCAGACAGGAAGATGATCATCATCAGTTCAAAACCAACCTGTGCTACACAGTGGGTTCCAGGAAAAACTGGGCTACAAAGTAAGACCTTGTCTCAATACACACACACACACACACACACACACACACACACACACACACACACGCAGACACACATGTTCCAGGAAAGCCTGGGCTACAAAGTAAGATCTTCTCTTAATACACACACATAACACATACATGTAAATAAGTAAGCCTGATCTATTGATCTATGATTCTTTCCACCAACCAGTTCACACTGAGATGGAGCTGCAAACAGCTGTGGATTAACAAAATAACTTCTCTTTAGCATTTTCATTTACTTGCTATTACACTATGCTCTCTCTCTCTCTCTCTCTCTCTCTCTCTCTCTCTCTCTCTCTCTCTCTCACACACACACACACACACACACACACACACACACACACAATTTTGTTTTTCCATGCTGGGAACTAAACCAAGACCTTGCATGTGCACTAAGCTCTCACTTATATTCTGAAGGGACAAATTAAGTATCCTTTTAAAAATGAGTTAATTAACTATTATTATTTTTGAATTGGGGTCTTGTTACATAGCACAGGCTGGCCTTTAATTCATTGTGTAGCCCAGGCTTGCCTCTAGCTCCTGATCCTACTTCTATAGTCTTCAGACTGTTACCATTTCAGGCCTGTTCCACCCCATCCTGCTTCCTTCCTTCTCTCCCTTCTTCCTTCTCTCCCTCCCTTCCTTTTACTTTTAAACATCGGCTAAGTCCCTAAGTAGCCACTTGCCCTTGAAGAGACGAGTGTACCTGGAACAAGTTGGTTCTGTAATTGGATTTTTTTCCCCACTTTGGGGGTCTGCCACCCAGTTCCCAAATAAATACAGAGACTTATTCTTATTTATGAATGCCAAGCTTTAGCTTGGCTTGTTTCTAACCATATTTTCTAACTTAAAGTATCTGGTTTCTCTTTAACTACATTTTGCCTCTACACTTTTTACCTTTCTTCATTTATTTTTCTTCCCTTCTTATTTCGTGGCTGGTAGTGTGGCTGGGTGACTGGCCTCTGGCATCTCCCTCTCCTTCTTTCTTCTCTCCCCTTTCCTCTTTTGGAGCCTAGATTTCAACTCATATTTATTTTCTCTGCCTGCCAACCCTGTCTATTGCTCTCCTGTCCTGCTATTGGCCATTCAACTCTTTATTACACCAATCAAGTGTCTTAGACAGGCAAAGTAACACAGCTTCACAAAGTAAATGCAACATAAAATAATGCAATGCATCTTTACATCATTAAACAAATAGTCCACAGGATGCATGAATGTAACACATCTTAAGCTAATATTCTACAACATGATTCATAAAAGAGAAACACTCTTCAGCGACCTCTGCCTTGAGAGCTCTGAATCAGAATTGCAGCCAATCTGTTTCAGTATAACAATGTTAATAATCATTTTCTATTTGTTAAAAATCGTGGAAATAAATGATAATCTTTTGATTTTCTGTTTTAACTTTAAATTCACTATGGTTAATTGCATGACCTTGGTTCTGCCATTTAATGTCTATCATATAACTTGGATATGAAGATAATAGTATCTATTTATGTTGAATATCCTTTGTTTGGCTTTTCTCCTGACCATTAGCCATAACAACTTGTAACCAACATTCTAAACAAAGGAAAATATCCATAGTCCATTTTTGGGAAATGTGGGCATAGTTTTCCAGGCTACTTCCTGCTGGTTGTGGGTACTGATAATCTTATGGGGATCTAAAAAAAAATTTAGAATTATGATTAAGTCTTGACTGGAATATCCTGTGAGGCTTGATAATCTCAGGCAGCATCTTGAATCTGTTCAGGATGTAGAAATCAGACATCTGGGCCATCTATTCCTACTGGAGATTTCTCAGGTGGTCTTCCTTGCTCAACTCTGATTTTTCTTTAACTCAGAATATATCCATAGCCTTTCATTTTCTGTGGAAACAAAAGCAATACCTCTTCTCCAAAGTAACATATCTTTTAAAAAATATTTATTTATTATGTATATAGTGTTCTGTCTGTCTGGATGCTTGCTGGCCAGAAGATCTCAACAGGTGGCTGTGAGCCACTATGTGGTTGCTGGGAATTGAACTCAGGACTTCTGGAAGAGCAGTCAGTGCTTTTAACCTCTGAGCCATCTCTCCAGTCCCCAGTAACATATCTTTTGACTTCAATTTTGAAGTCAAAGTATTCTCAAAATACCTATCTTGGATTAATTCAGCAGCATTTATAAGCAAATATTTTTTAACAGCTGTTGCTCCTTTCTCAGCATTCAAACAATTCAAAGAGAGCATAATAACATACAGTATCCAGACTTTCTGTGTATTTTTTATCTTTACGTGTCTTTATTTTAACCTCTATTTCTTTTATTTTTATGTTTAATTTTACATTAATTTTTGGCTTTTTGAGATAGGTTCTTTGTGTATCTTTGACTGTCCTGGAACTCCCTCTGTACACCAGGCTGTCCTTGAACTCACAGAGATCCACTTACCTCTCCCTCCCAAGTGTTGGGATTAAAGATGTGTGCCACCACACCTAACTACTCTCTTTTTTTTCTTTTAAGGACTTTATGCTTTTTTAAAAAGCCTATATATATTTTAAACACACTGTAAGCCATTTAGAGGTTTTCTTTGTCTTTGAATCTATCTTTACTGTATATCTCTCTTTTTCTGACCACGTGAGTCTTTAATTTGCTAAGCAATATGGAGAGGATTAAAACCGTGGTTTTGACGGCTGGATCCAACCCAATCTTTAGTTTTCTGAGATTCCAGCCTCATGGCAGAGGTACTGGCTGGAGCCATGTTTATTGCCACAACTCTATGGCATTTCAAGGTCCCTTCCAGCAAGCAAGCTGCAGCAGTGTGCTCATAAACCACATTCAAATGCTCTGTAGCTGAACCTCCTGCCTGAAAGAGTCAGAGTTTGCTCTGGTATTTTAAAATGGCACAGATTTTTCCTGCCATAGCTGAAAACCAAAAAACATGCAGTCAGATTTTCATCAAAATCATTTAAGTGTCTTGTGGCAGAACCTCTTAAAAGAGATACAAGACTTTGCAGCTAAAGCTGAGTCAGGAAGCCTCTCTTAAATGGGACACATTTGCCTCTAGCAAACAAAGCCCACCTAAGAAAATACTGCTATTAAGAAGCCATGTTTAACTCTATTCTTTTCTGTCTAAAATTACTTCCCAAACTCTCTCAGGCTTTATGTGAATACAGTTGCCCCACGCTGGGTGACATTTGTTGTCTGAGTTTTTTTTTCTATCTTTCCCAGTTCCCACAATCATTAAGTCTCAAAGAAATCACACAGAGGTCTACATTAGTTATATACTGATTGGCCCACTAGCTCAGGCTTCTTATTATTCTTATAACTTATATTAGCCCATTATTCTTGTCTTTGTTAGACATGTGGCTTGGTACCTTTTTCAGCAAGGTAGTCACATCTTGCTTGTTCTGTGGCTGGATCAGGACAGCTGACCAAGCTTGCCTCTTCCCAGAATTCTCCTGTTCTCATTTCCCTCCTCTATTTCCTGCCTGGTTGTCCCACTTATACTACCTGCCTGGTTACTGACCAATCAGCATTTTATTAAAATACAACTGACAGGCTACAGACCATTGTCCCACAGCAACAAGACAGTGAAAAAATAAGATTACATTACAGTAGCTAAGTAATTATAATTTGCTGAAAATTTGACATAGGTAAGACCATTACTCGTTCTTTGTCTTATTTTCATGTGTATGTGAGTGGTGTGTGTGTATGTGTGTTTCATGCATATGTGTGTGCAGGTGCATGTGAGTATGTGTGTGAAGTCCTGAGATTGATGCCAAATTTTTTCCTCAGTGACTCTTCTACCTTATTCATTGAGGCAAGGTCTCTCAACAAAATTTAGAGCAGATCTATATGGCTAATCTTGCTAGCCCCACTTGCTTTGGGGAATCCCCTATCTCTCTTTTCCAGATATAGGTTACAGGCTCGCAGGCATGCCCATCCAGCATTTATTTGAACTCTTTTGCCTGTAAATGCTGTAAAGGCTAAGTTGTCTTCCCTATCCCCTTTCTCATTTATTAACTTTAATGTTTAAATTAAATGTGATGTAGCTTTTGTGTTTTAAAATGGCTATTTGGACTGTAATCATTTTAACAGATGGATGAATTGCATATAGCTATGATCCAGTGGATGGTAAATTTGCTGACCATAATGCTTCCTGACTTTTCTGACCAAGAGACTCTCCCAAAGCTGGAGGAGGAAGAACTAGAGACCAAAGAGGAACATGAAGTAGGAGTCGCAGAATTAGAGTTAAATGCAATTTCACTGGCCAAGCGTTTGGCACGCTATTCTGCCTACTTATACAGGTGACACCTGCTGTTTTCTGCATTGCTGTCTACTTGAAGGTTATTGCATGGCAGGTAGAACAAACAGTGCAGGAACAAGAGGTATATGTTAAGGCCTTGAAGGAAATACTAGACTGGGGCAGGAGGGTTGTAATGAAATCCTGTCTCAGAAAAAGAAAGAAATTTCAGTTCAGGTTTCCATCTTGCTTCAATACTGTGCCCAGTGGTAGTGAAGGATTCTTTTGGAATCAGTACTGCAAAGGGAGGATAGGAAGTGTGCTATGCAAGTGTAAGTTTTTAAAAAGGACTGGCTTACATGCATAAATAAGATATATCCTTGATCTTATGTCCTGGGAAACATTTAAGATGCTTGTGGTCTTGGGGCTTGGAAGATGGCTCAGTGGGCAAAGGTGCTTGCCATGTAACCATGAGAACCTGGGGCCTATCACCAGTACCCACATAAAAGACAAGCATTATCTGTCCATAGCACTGGGCAGATTCCTGAAACCTGCTGGCCAGTCTAGTCTAGCAAAACAGTTAAGCTCCAAGTTTAGCAAGACTTTCTCTTCCTCTCTGTCCCCCTCTTTCCTTCCCCCCTCTCTCTCTCTTACCATATATATAGAGAAAGCAGAATAAAACAAGATACTTCCAATTCCATGAAAAATTGAATATATAACTTTCATGTTTCACTAAATACCAACCAATTATCTTTTATAAAACTGAAAAGCAAAAACAAAAACAAAAAGCAAAAACCTGAGCTGAGTATGATGGCTCACACCTTTAACCCCAGTACTTAGGGGGCAGAGCCAGGCAGATCTTTGGTATAATAGTGAGTTCTAGGACAACTAGGGCTGTTGGGCCCTGAAGTCCAATCACGAAGGAGGAGTTGCCCCAAGAGACCACTCTCACATCGCAGTTGATGTAAACTCATGAGGATTTTTATTTACTGCGGTGACAGGGCCCTTTAGCCTCGAGAAGAGAAGGACCCTGAATAGCTGCAACAGGCTATTTTTACAGAAATAGAAGGGGAAATAAGGGGAGGGGGAACCAGGGTTATTTTTCAACTCTTATGATTGGCTTATTCAAAGGGCTACTGGACTGAGCCAGGTCTGGAGAGCAGTTGCCAGATCAGGCAGGGTAAGGGGGAACATCTGTGGGTCATTGTGACCCTATTTCAGGGGCTGAGTCAACACATCAGGAACTGAGTCAACATCTAAGGGTTATCTTGCCCTAATTCCAATAACCGAGTTCTATCTGGAGATAATTAATTTATAAAGAGGAAGGTTTTATCTTGGTCTACAGTTTGAAATGCCCCAGTCTGTGACATCTTGGCCCCAGTGCTTTGGGCCTGAGACCAGGTAGCACATCATTGTCACTGCAGGAGTCCATGGGAGAACAGCTTCCTCATCTCATAGCAAGGAAGCAAAAGGGGGAAAGAAAGGGCTAACACAGTCTACTTCAGGGCACACCTCCAATGGACCCGCCTCCTGCAGCTTCACTTCCTCCCCATAGTGCCATCTTGGGAGGAGGAGACCAAGTCCAAATCATTGGACTGAGCTCACGTGAGCTCACTCTCTCTGCTCATCTCCATCTCTCTGTCCCTCTCCAGTTGCTGCATAGGCATGGTGAGAGCAATGGTTCTGACTAGAGCAGCTCACTTAAAGAAGAATCCTGCTAAGGACCTTCAGGAGCTGGATAAAATGAGGGTGAGAGTTTTTATCTTGCTCCTTTTTAAAAAAGATTTATTTATCATATATATAGTGTTCTTCATGCATGCATGCCTGTATGCCAGAAGAGGGTGCCAGATCTCATTATAGATGGTTGTGAGCCATCATGTTGTTGCTGGGAATTGAACTCAGGACCAAGGATGTGATCTTCAAAGACAGAAACCCCACTTCTCCAACCACGTCGCACCTTCTGCTAGCCCATTCCTCAAAAATTCTCAATGGACTAACCTATCCATGAAGTTGTACCCTCTTGTATACCTCTCTATAGCACTACCAGGTATGGGCCAAACAGTCAACTTAGGAGCTGTTTAAGGGGATGTGTCCTATCCAAACAACACCACACCACAAGTATTTTACTGTATGGATATATATATATATATATATATATATATATATATATATATATAGTGTCTATTCTCTCTTGATGGACACCTGAATTGTTTCCAACTTTTGATTATTATAGGTAAAATTTCAATGTACTTTAATGTACTGTCTTTGAACAGACATTGGCTTTCTTCTCTTGGAATAGGATTTGTATGTTTCTAAGGTGATCAAGTCGTTTTATACTCCTGTCATTTGTTTTACATCCTCACTGACAGTTGATATAGTCCATGTTTTACTTATGTATTTTATGTATATGAGTGTTTTGTCTGCATGTACATCTGCATACCAGAAGAGGGCATTGGATCCTACGGGACTACAGTTATAGATGGTGTATGATATGCATGTCTGTATATGTGTTCTTATGTGTGTGGACATATGCGTTTGTGTAGGTTTATGAGCATGTGTGTGTGTGTGTGTGTGTGTGTGTGTGTTGTGTAGAGTCCAGAAGTGGACATCTGGTATCTTTCTTGAACACTCTTCCACTTACTTATTAAGTAAGACAGATTCTTTCATTGAACCTAGACCTCACTGATTCAATGAATATTTGATTGATACCAATATATACACAATACTTAAAGAAAGTTTGGTATATGGGGATGGAGAGGTGGCTCAGAGGTTAAGCCACTGTCTGTTCTTCCAGAGGTCCTGAGTTTGATTCCCAGCAACCACATGGTGGCTTACAACCACTTGTAATGAGCTATGGTGCCCTCTTCTGGCATACAGACAGAATACTGCATCTATAATAAGTAAATCTTTAAAAAAAAAATAAAAAAGTTTGGTGTACAACTAAAAACCATCAATGTGTTTGCTATTTCAATTTGTTGTGTGACTGGCTTTTCCTAAGAAGACACTACACAAATGTGTCTACTAACTCCAGATAGGGAGCCCATGGCAGATCAAAGTAACGATTGTACCAGTGTCTAATGTGGTGAATCAATGAGTTATATTGGGATTACTTATAAGAGTACAAATGAGAGGTTACTTACAGGAAAAAAATCACTCAAGAGACAGTACCACCAAAGCCCACTCCAGCATGGGTGACAGCTCACAAAAGCTGGAAACCTGGGGCACACTGTACAACTCACAGGCAGGTCAACAGGTTGGAGAGTGTTCTTTCCAGGTGTGTCCCTGATAGGAACCTTTTTCGGGCAGCTCATTTGGTCTCTGCTACTGGGTTTGTCTGATAGTAACCCTCAACAATCTTTACTACTTATATCCTTTTGGGGAAGGGGGGTGGTCTAGTGAATCTGGTCAGTTTCAGGGACTTCCTGAAACTATTTTGAGTTGTCTATTTCAAATGTTAAGAGGGCTTCCCTGCAAGATGGATCATTTCAATCTCAGAAGTGACTCTCACCCAACACTACTGTTATTAGCAAACAATCATGTTGATATGATCAATTGAATAAAACTTATTAGGACAGATCATTTAAATGTTAGTAAACCCAGGAATCCTTCTGCATCTGGTTTTATAGGACCTTACCATACTTTATCCTATTCCAACCCAAATCACAAACCCTGTTAGTGAGAGATAATATGATGAAGGCCTGCATTTGTAGTAAGACCCTTCTGTGCAATTCTTTGAATTAACTGAACAAAGAGGAACTGCAATTAGAGGAACTGTGCTTCGCAGGTCAGTGGGAGTCAAGGAGTGAACTGGTATAGTTCATTTTCTCCCTGCATAGTAATTATGCTGTGTCTCTTCCCAGAGAGAATGCTACGATTGGATCAGCACATGTTCACACCTCCTTTCCGATATCAAAGGCAGGAAAATACGATTACTGACATATGAGGAAGCAGAGCAGCTTCTTGGGGAAGAGGTATTTACCACATGATGGCATTAGTTCGTTGGTAAGGAAATGGGTGGAACAGTCATTAGTAAGGTCATATTCAGGTTCTTCCTGTATCTCCGAGGGTAAGTTGCAGCATCTTTCTGCGATTGCTGTTCTGCATCCTCAGTGTAGGCTTCACCAGAAGAGGATTTGCTTGTGATTGAGAGCATCAGCAGCTCTTTTTCCTTCTAAGGAAGAGACTCCTCTATGCAGACAGCATTTAAAATAAATTTAAGATTTGTTTCTATGTCCCTCTCTGCTCCCTGTGTGTGCACACACACGTGCATGTGTGTGTGTGTGTGTGTGTGTGTGTGTGTGTGTGTGTGTGCGTGCACCTATGGAGGCTTGAAGAGGGCTTTGCATCTGCTAGAACTGGAGTTATATGCAGGTGTGTGCTGTCTGGTGTGGATGCTGAAAACTGAACCTGGGTTCTCTGTATGAGCAGTAAGCCCTCTTAGCTGTTGAGCCATTTTTTTTTGTTTTGCTTTTATTTTCGTTTTTAAAGGACAGGGTCTTACTATATATCTCTTGCTGTCAGATCTGCCAATCTTGCACACTGTCACGCCCGGCTTGAATCTACATCTTAAGGGAAGATGATTTTCAAATGGGAATTCTTAAATCTTCCTCAGACCATCTGCTTCTCTGCTCGCCCTCCTTGCAGCCACCAGGGTTATGTCTTCTGAGTGTTTAGTCTATGGAATATCCTCTCTCCTTTGCATCTTCACCATCTTCCTAGCAGTTCCATTTGCCAATCTGAAAACATTTTATAAATGCAGCGATTTCTTCCATATTAGAAAGTGTGTCCTTTGATTTTTGCCTCATTTCTCTCTCTCCTTCAATCATAATTACTTTTTGTAATGGTCCTGATCTGATCCAGGACCTAATAAATGCTGTGCAACCCATGAGCGCATCCTGGCCCACAGTGGGTTCTGTTAAAATTCTAAATCTACTGTGAGTCACTGGGGGTTTTATTGATGCTCTAGAATCTTCAGTCCCCATTTAACCTGGTTTCCCTTTAGCATTTGTCTCTTAACTGTCACTCCTTTGATGAACTTTCTTTACAAGACAGACGATCCTGGGCTTTCTCCTCTTCGTGTCTGTTATCCTCGGGTTAGTTTCTCCTGCCTGTATGTGACGTACTGAGACTGTGACCTTAGGATGTGCTCACTGCCCTTTCTACATGGTATTGTCTTCATCCAGTTTCTTGTGTGTGTTTGAGATGGGCTCACTTGTAGTACAGATTGGTTTGAACTATTTGATATAGGTTGGCCTTGACCTTGAACTTGTGACAATCTTCCTTCATCAGCTCCTAAGTGCTGAGATTACAGGTATGAGCCATCAGACCTGGCTAATCCTGTGGTTTTTAAGTACCCACTGCTTACCAATGATCCCAGATCAGTGCAAATGATTATTTAACGGCAGTCACATAGTCTTCCAGTCTCTGACTGAAGAGCATTTACCTCCAATTAATTCTGAAGAAGCTTCTGTTGCTATGACAGCCATACTTCACAAGTATGATCTGATAGCATACATATTAATGTCCCTGGGTCTGAGAAAGAAGGAGACATTTCTATGTAAACATTTGTAGGACTTTAAGCATTACCTTGAAAAATACATCTTCAACAAAACCTTTCTGTGTTGCCCACATCTTGTTCAAAATTATTTCTGAATTAACCACTGAAGGATGTTATTGACATCATAAATTTTCAATTGCAGTATACTTTGAGAAACTTGCTGAAGTAGTACAGTGACAATTATGCTTAACAACTGATTCTTGGGAAACCGTTTAAGCACTCAGAATCAGCTGGGTACAGTGACAAACACCTGCAATCTCAGCCTTTGGGAGGACGGGGCAGGATGATCAAGAGTTCAAGGTCATCTTTGGTTACACAGCAAGTTCTAGGCCAGCCTGGACAATAAAAGACCTTGTATAAAATAAACAGTAAACACATGTGATCTTTAAACAGTGCACATAATCACAGAGACATAACCACAGTAGGGAACCTTAAAGGTAATGTTACTCAATCTTCCCTGAAGCCAGCTCATGAATCCCAAGGGGGTGTCCAGACTTGATTACTGTGCCCAAGTTTGAGTATCTACTGACAAGTGCTCTCAAAAACAGTCCATGTGCTTTTGTGGGGCAGTGGAGCACTGAACATTAGTCTTTCTACTAAGAATAAATGTGCGGTGTCTCCTTGTATCTTTTTCTACCAACTGCTGATAATTCTGTCGCTTTTTTGACCCCCTAATTCAATGTTTGAAGTAATATCTGACAGTATAGTATTTCCAATAGTAAATCAAAGCTTATTTCTGGATTTTCTATTATTTTTCTTTGAACTATCTATTCATGAATTATTATCACAACATTCTACCTTCTAAGATTTATTTCATTTCCAAAATTATGTGTGTATGTGCACGCGCAGGAGCCAGTGGAGTCTTAAAGAGGACGTTGGATTCCTGGAGCTGGAGTTACAGGCAGTTGTGAGCTGCCCAGTGTGCGTGCTGCAAACTGATCCCGGTTCTCTGAGAGAGCAATAGTGTTTGGTCTTAAGATGTCCTGAGTAAATTGGGAGCATGGGGACCTTGGGAGGGTTGAGGGGGGAGGGGATAAGCAGGGAGGGGAGCAGAGAAAAATGTAGAGCTCAATAAATATCGATAAGAAAAGAAAAGAAAAAAAAATAGCGTTTGGTCTTAACTTCTGAGTCATCTGTCCAGCCTACACCACAATGTTTTATTACTGATGTTTTAGTATCCAATAGGACGAAGCCTTCCTCACTTATTTTTTTTAATTTTTTCAGCATTTATCTATAATCTACCTCTAGAAAAAAATGATATTTTAAAAAACTAGGATAGTGTTAAATTTATATATTAACTCAGAAAGAGATTTTTATAACGTTGAATTGTCCTTTCCAAGAACAAGGGGTATAATGTATACTTTTATGCTTATAAATGTTAAATAATTTTCTCATCTTGCATATAAGTTTATATCTGAATGTTTTATTTTGCTATTTTACATATTATAAACTTTTTAATTTTAGTCTTATATGTGGTGTGAATTTATATCAGCTTTTCATCAGTTGGTCCTTTTGTGTTATCTATATATTAATAATGTCATCTACAAAAAATAGTTTTATGTTTTTCTATCAATTTTGATAATTTCTAAAGGCATTTTAATGGTTAAATTGTGTTGAATTCTTCTTATTCGATGTTAAATAATAGAGATAGCTAGGAGCCTTTTTTTGAAGATAAGTTTTTTTGTGAGTGTATACATGTGTTATGTACATGTGTATATATGTGTGTGTGTGTGTGTGTGTGTGTGTGTGTGTGTGTGTGTGTGTGTGTGTATAGTCATGCAGGAAGCTTTGAAAGCCAGAGGAGGGCAATAGAGCCTCTGGAGCTGGAGTTACAGGCAACTGTGAGCTGCCTGATCGGGTGCTGGGAACTGAATTTGGGCCCTCTAGAACAGCAGCAAGTGTTCTGAATCCCTGAGCCCTCCAGCCCTGTTGTTCTTGATTCTGATTTTAGCAGGAACGCTTTTAATGATTTGCCTTTAAAAACTAATGTTGGAGGTTGGGTCTGGTGGTGCTTGCTTTTAATATCAGGACTCAGGAGGCAAATGAATCTCTCCAAGTTCTACAGTGAGTCCTGAGCCAGTCAGAACTGTATTGTGAGACACTGTCTCAAAAAAACCGAAAGGTAAAAATACACACACACACACACACACACACACACACACACAGAGAGAGAGAGAGAGAGAGAGAGAGAGAGAGAGAGAGAGAGAGAATGGAAACACCAGTAAAAATTAAAAGCAATAGACTGATTCATCATTTAATATCTTTATTGTTCCCTCAGAAATTTCAGCCCTTCTGTATGGAGATATTTTTTCTTCTGCTTGACCCTTTAAAATTCTTTTTTAAAGAAAAAAAAACTGAGAATCTATCTACTGGTGGCAAACCGAGTTTTTGCTTGTCTGAAATATCTTTGTTTCAACTTCATTCTTCAAAATTTTATCTGCGCATACAATTAACTGTAAAATGGCTTTCTTTTCCCTCCATGGGATTGTCACAAAGCTAATGATGGAGAATTCAGCTGCCAGTTTGAAGATAGCCATCTTTATACTATGGCTACTTTTAAGATCTTCTTTTTGCCTTTGTCATTCTGCACCCTCACTCTGATGTATAGTTCACATACATGAGTTTTTGTTAGGATTTGAATAGGCCCCTTTAAGCATGGGACACCATTAACCCCTTTTCTCTTGGGGCTTTCGTGGTGGCCCTAAGACTTTTCAGGCTACTTTTGGGATCCTTCTTCTTCTCTACAGTTTTATGTAACTAATTTCTGTCTTAAGTTCTTGCACTGCTCCACAAGTTTATGTGGAAGTGTGATTTATTTTTCTTGCTTTAACTACATGCATATAACTATTAAATATTTAGCCCAAATTGTTCTCTCTAGACTCCAGATCCATAGATTTTCACTTGGCTATCTCAGTAGTGCCTTGAGTGCACACAGCCTTCAAGGATCCTGTTTCACTTCCCACACCTGCTTCCTCAGCTTGCCCATTATCTCCGTGAATGGCATCACCATCTGTCAGTGGCATGAGCCATCAGCCACACGCAACCCAAGATGTGCCTTTCCCTTAACCATGTGCTTCCTCTTGGTCGGTGTCTCCTGGATCACCCTTCTCTATGGCTACAGACTCTGTATTCATTCTCTCCTTGGTTTTTTCTCTTTTCCTTTTTTCTGATCTATTTTGCTATTTTGAGAATGATTGTTTTAAAATGGAAATCAGATTAATAATTTTTTCCATCTTGTGGATGTTTTGTCATCTTTCTGATACAATGAAGTCTCCTGACATGACAGTTAAGTCCTGGCTTACAGTTGTGTGTCTTTGGTCCATTTGTCTCAAAGGTTCTGTCTTATGGAACCACTTTTCTTCTTGGAGCTAATAGTGCACACTTAAGTGCTTCTGTGCCTTCCTCTATCCCCTTTTCGTAGTACAAGGCAAAGCACGCTACCAGTATTGCCTCCTCCTTAACCAGCCTCTACCCCCTGTCCTTTACATGGTGTAGGTTCCATGCTCCATCCATAAGACTGCACTGTCTGCAAAACGGTAAGCTTTGTGAGGACAGGAATCATTCTTACCACTCTTTGTGTTTTTTTTTATTTTAGAAGATTTTACTTTTTATTTTTATTATGTGTAGGTTTGTGCACGTGAGTGCAGGTACCTGGAGGACCATCAGATCTCCCTGGAGCTCTAGCTCCTTCTGGTGATGAACTACCTGACACGGTGCCGGGAGTAGTCACTGAGCCAGCTCTTTACCCCTCCACTCCTTTGTGTTCTTATTGATAGCAGAATACTCAGTTGTGGGATTAGTGCTCATTTACATGAAACTACTAATATGTATGTGTATATATACATATGTATATATATGTGTATATATATATGTGAATTACAGTTATAATACTGTTACATTACACAGGAAGCTACAAAAATTTATCTTGACCCAGAAAAACCTTTTATTAGTGGTGGTGATGATGATGATGAAATTGAGATTAAGAAGCCTGAAATTAAAAAAAAGGAGAAAGAAGTAACCGAACAGGTAAGATTATTTGCTGGGCATAGTAATGGGTGCCTACCATCTCAGTGCCTGGGAGGCTGACACAGGAGATCACTTGAACCTAGGAGTTCAAGACCTGGCAATACAGAGAGACCTTGTCTCAAAGCAAAAACCAACCAGACAAGCGACTGGGAAGCCAAGCAAAAATGATGTGTGATTATTTAGCATTGGTTTTCCTCCCCTTTATCTTTTCTAAGACTAAGGTGATAACAGACACAGAAGATGGAAGCAGGTTTCCTGGAGTGACCGAGTTAACCTCCCTCTTTCCCCATCCAGATGTAGCCACACCTCCAGCTATACTGATCCTTGTGACTTTCTTTTTCCTAAATCCCCGTGTTCCCATTAGCTGCATTCATTGCCTCTCGCCAGCATTCACCCTGTCCACCTCACTCCCTGCTGCTGCATCGCTAGGTCTCCCTTTGCCTCTGCTTCAGCTTCCCTGCTGCCCTTTCCTTCTTTCCCACCTCTAACTTTTCTCATTGTTCTGATTCTCTCTACTCCTGCTGAAAAATCTGTGGCAGTAAAAACCCAGCTGGACATTTACAGTAGTGATAATACCATGACAGTTACTAGTAGCTGAGTGTAGATTATGAGTTCTATGTTGTGCATGTTGCCCAGGATAACAACTTAGGGTATACATTGTTTCATTTTACAGACAAGAAACTTAAGTTCTGAAATGTTGACAATTTTACCTAAAATCATATAGTTTCTAGTGGCAGAATCAGCACTCAAACCCAGACGATTGGGACAGAAGAGTCCTTACCAATGCCTAGACTGATTGCTACTGTCTCTGATTGAGAGTCCATGCTTGCCTGATGGTCTTCACATATCTTGGTGTATGCCTCTGCACATGGTTTAAGTGTTCTCATAGGGCCTTGCGAGCTGCCTGTCAACCTGAGTTCAATCCCCAGAACCCACATAAAGGTGGAAGGAAAGAAATGACTCCGTGAAAAAGTTGTTCTTCCTTCTCGCACGCATACTCCCATACATGAATAGTAATAAGCAAAGTTTTGTTTTTTTTTTAAATGTTGCTTTGACCCTGAACTCTATTCTAGGTCTTCTAGTCACAATACAGCAAAGCTACAGAACAAAATTATGTATAGCACCCAGCCCTCTGTCTTCAAGCATTTTCTGTTTCATTTTTTGACAAAGTGCTTGGTATATGGAAGACCATATTATTTTCCTTTTCCATTTATTTACAGAGTATATTAAAGTTATCACCATCTGTGAATTTACTTCAGGCCCTTTCTTCTCTAATTCATAAGTATTGGTTCAATGTCAAATATATTTTTTTTCTGTGATCAGGGCCCCCTTGTGTGTACATACAGCCCTTCGAATGCATCTTTATGCTAACAGTCATTATATACCATGACTGTTCATCTTATTATCTGCCTTGCCTGCTGTGCTAAGTTTCTGTGTTAGTCAGGGGTTCTATAGGAACAGAGCTTATAAAATGTATATGTATATGTATATATATATATATATATACTTTTTTATAAAGATGGAAAATAGAAGTCATATATATTCTATGGTTAAGAGTTAGGATTAGGAATATATATATGTATATGTATACACATACATATATATGTATACAAATATATATCCTATTATTTCATCTTGACTTCATAAAAAAAAGCCTTCTCATTCTCTTCTCTATGTCTCCATAGAAAGTTCATTCTAGGACCATGGTAGACTTAGGTCAGCTCTTGACGGACTTCTATCTCACTGCAGAACACATTACTTAGGAGTCTATGGTGGGCTCATCCCATCAGCCTTCTGAAATTTGCTGCTACACGTATGTGTATATTCATATATATATGAGACTTATTAGAATGGCTTATCGTCTGTGTTCCAACAATGGCCATCTATCAGTGGGAGATCCACGAGTTCAGTAGTAGTTCAGTCACGTCTCAGCTGGTCTTCAGTATTCCCTGGAATCCTGAAGAAGGAGGCTCTACTACTGGCCAAGGAATGGACTTGCTAGCAATAGCAAGAGAAAGCAGGCAAAGAAAGAAACTTGCTACTTCCGTGTCCTTTATATAGGCTACCTGAGAAGGTGTGGCCCAGATCAGGGCTGGCCCTGAAGGCTTGAGAATAGGAGAGCAGGTTGCGCCCCTTTCGTGTGCCATGTAGTGGTGTGAGTGAGGGAAAGATACCCTCCTCCCCTCACCACCTGTAGCAGGTGGGGGACCTGACCCAGCCCCTCACCAGTTGTAGCACTCAGGAGAACAGGCCCTGCATCTTGCCTGGATAGCATGGTAGAGATGACCCTGTAGATAAGGGTGTGGGTGAGCCAGCCCTGAGGCTGTGAGAGGGGTGCAGCTGGTACCTCCTCCCCTTCACCCCTACCACCTCCAGTTGACCAAGGAGCTGACCCTTCCCTTTATTAGCTACAACACTTGTCTGGGCAGCACGGTGGAGTTGACCCTGTTTATGGGGGTGTGTGGGGGTGGAGGCAGGTGGGAGATCTGCTTCTGCCCCTCCCAGGTGCAGTCCTTGGGAGAACGGCCCTGTATCTAGCCTGGGCAGCACAGTGGAGTTGCTCCTATTGACAGGGTACCAGTGAACCATCTGGAGAACGTACATGAGTGCAGGAGATCTGGTCCTGCCCCTCATCTGGGAAGGGGAGAGATGCCTCACCACACCCTGTCCTGTGGTGGGTGGGAGAGATGACCAAGCGGTCATAAAAGTGGGAGAGCTGCCCTGCCCCCTCACCAGCTGCAGCACTCAGGAGGCCCAGTGAGGATCCATCATCGATAATGTAGCAGAAACCACAGGCCTTGAAGCAGACCAATGACTCTTTGCAATGACCACTTGCAAATAAAGATGTATGGACACAAGGGTTTACTGCGTGACTCAGTGTGTCACACTACAGCTTCTGTGATGAGATTTTCCCTTTTTTTCTTTTTTTTTTTCTTATTCTCTCTTAAATTTTATTCTATTTTGGGGGTGTGTTTCAAGGGCAGAGGGCAGATATGAAGGGACAGGGAAATGAATGGCATCGAGATGCATGATATAAAAGACACAAAGAATAAATAAAAATGTTAAAAAAACTGGGTCTTCCTACTTCAAATGATTTAATCAACAAATCCCATCACAGATGTATTGGGTATTAGCTGATTCCAGATGGAGTTAAGTTGACAACCAAGAACAGCCAGCACAGTTCTCAAGGGCTGGATGCATCTCTTTGCTTTGATCATAACCATTTTCTCCTGTCCCCACCCCCATCCCACTTTGCCTGTGTTTGGAACAGGCCTTCAAACATTGTATATGCAATGGAGACAGATGGAAACCTAAGGCTGAGACAGGGCTCTGGGTGACTGGCTTTGCTGGGTGACACGCGTCAGCAGGCTAACAAGTCCTTGGTTTTTCATGCTCTAGGGGCCTTCAGTTTCTGCAGACAATGAACAAACCATTCGGTACATTGCAAGAGATGAAAATATTCATTGCAAACCTCTGCTTGAAGAAGACATATTTTCATCCTGGGTATGTAACTAAAACTCAACTAGGAAATCTAGAAGCTACTCCTTAATGTTCCTTAAAAACATTATGGGTCCAACTTTTAGTGCCTTTATTTCCTCTCAGATGGCTCCAGCTTAGTATATTTTGCAGAGTTTTTTTCTTCTTCTAGCATTAGCTTTAGAAGACTCTTATTTTTCCATATTGACTTTACAAAAAACAAAAAAACAAAAAAAAAACCCCACAACCCCACTCACTCCCTTCTCTGTATCTCCATAGAAAACTCATTCTAGGACCGTGGTAGACTTAGTTCGGCTCTTGATGGGCTTCTATCGCACTGCAGAACACATTACGTTTGGAGTCTATGGGGGGCTCATCCCATCAGTCTCCTGAAATTTGCTGCTACACTTTATGTGCATGTCCCTGTTTGTATTTTTCTGGGCTGGGAGAGAGGAATCAACGTATGTTATCAAATTACTCAACCCCCAAATCAGGAGACTTTCAGTTGTTAGGAGGTGTGAGTCATACGCCTAGGTGGCTGTACATGGGACTGAGGAGCTATGTCAGCATGGTGGAGAATGGTAATTAGAGGATGTAGGTGGAGGTCAGGCCTAGAGTAGAGAGGATTCACAGTGAGTTTATCCAAGGACCTTGTAGGCAATAAACCCCACCATTGTGGAAAGAACTCAGATAAGTTGTGTAGGGCACAGTCAGAGTGAGGAGTACGTGGGGATTATAAGCACATTTTCCTGCGTGGAGTCCTGTAAGAAGTTTTTGAAATAATTCTTGGCATTTGTCATCACCACTGAGGCAGACTTAAGAAGTGTCAGTACAAACAGAGCACAGAGATATAAGGCAAGTTCTTTAAAAAGAAAACACAGAACCGCCAGTCTCAGCAAAGCTGTTCTTCCTTGAACTTGTCTCCCTGAAGAAGTAAAAACCCTGCTGTTCATCCAGAGGAGGTGCCGGGATCCAGCTTTGGAGACAGGCAGGAAGCAGAGGGGAGCTACAGTTAGGATGGACCTCACGGCTCTGGGATGCTACCTGTTTTAGTCAGCTTTCATCCCTGTGACACAATGCTCCAGAAGGCCAACTGAAAGGAAGAAAGATTTGATTGGCTCCTGGCTTCAGCCCATTGCCACTCAGCTTCAATGTGCCAGTGCTGTGGTGGTGAGGGACAGCTTAGTAGGGAGCGTGCAGTGGGGCAGCGCCACCTTCCTCAGCGGCAGGAGAAAGAAGAGAGAGAGAGAGACAGAGAGAGAGACAGAGGCAGAGACAGAGACAGAGGGAGAGAGATAGAGAGAAAGGGTGCAGGAAGAGGGAGAGAAGGAAGAGAGAGCAGAGAGGAAAGAAAAGGAGGATGAGGAAGAGAAAAAGGTGCTAAAGTATACCCTGTAAGGCAAGCCACCAGTGACACTAACCCCTAAAATCTCCATCTGTCCTATACTTCATCACCTGGGAATGAGGCCTTTAGCGCATGCCCTTTGGGGGGACATTTCAGATCCATTGAGCAGCACTACACTGCTTCTCCTCCCTGGGAAAGGTGGTTATTGCCTCCAGGGATGGCTCAATTCCATCAATTCCGAGAGCCTTTAGCAGCATCCGGGGACCCTCACCGTGTCACAATCATTCCAGCATCTCATTACAGAGCAATCAGCTCAGACTCTGAGATTTCAGTTATGGGGAAGATACGGATGCTTTAAATTCAGCAGGCACTACCAGACAACTACACTGACTTAATGCATGTGCTCAGCTGTATGAACAGGGCTGCCCGGAGCACAGCTGCTCTAGCCAGCAAGCAGCACGCTAGAAACAGGCTGCGTAACGGTCCTCTTCAATTCTTGGGTCCTGACTGCCCATAGAGTCATAAGCATATCATGAGTTTTGCTGGATCATATGTGAGTACCCTTAGAAAGGCAAATTGGAGACAGACTTGGGCTCAGCAATATTTTCAACCCAAGATTAGAATTCTCCCCTTGTCTGTTGTTTGGGCTCAAGGACTGGTATGAATTTTCATATTGTAATACTATATACCCCAGGAATATATATTTAGAGCAGTGAGTTGCAGGGCGGTGGTGGCACACACCTTTAATCCTAGCACTTGGGAGGCAGAGGTAGGCAGATCTGTGAGTTCAAGGCCAGCTTGGTCTACACTGGGGTTCCAGGACAGCCAGAGCTTCACTGAGAAATTCTGTCTCCAAAAACAGACAAATGAAAAAAACCAAACCAGAACAAAACAAAAGAGAGAGACTAATTTGTAGATTTATAACAATGATAGGAAAGGACCCTTAAAGTACCTGGCTCCAGAAAAGTATGTCCTAAACAGACAGGGCACAAAATCTGGCAGGGAGTCAGGTGCAGAAGCTGCATCCATAGAAGGCAGGTCTGGACCCACACCATTTCAGAAGCCCTTTCAGGCCTGAAGTTCAGTCCAAATTCCTTTAGGAAAGCTGGGGAGAGTGAGCCCAAATGCCAAAGGCAGAAGGTCTCAGACAGAGACTGGCCTAGAGGTACAGTGTACGGGCACAGGCAAGAAGAGTTCAATGCCTTTACGAGCCATGCGTCCATGTTTACCTTTGTCATACACTCGGGTGGAAGAACAAAAGGAGGCACAGATACGATGTGCTCCAGGCAGTAGCCTGCTTTGCTGCTTCTAAATCAGTATTCAAACCCTAACCCTACATTTTCTCTGCCCAGCACGATTTATACTTTTAAGCAATTATGTCATCACTAAGGAATATAAAAATCTTACAGGATTTTGCAATGATATATATGAAGTAAAATTATTAGCAGCAAATTATTAATAACTGTGAATTACTTTCTTTAATTTGATTCATTAGAGAAACGTTTACTTAAGGCATTTCCACATTTCCTTTTGTTAGTGTTTCTCCTACCCTTTTTTCTACACTAATGTCTTTCACATCTGCATGCAGGATGAATAATTTAGAATTTGCTGTGCTATTTGGCTGCAGGCAATGTCTATGGTCTTTTGGATGTTACGCTTATGAATAATTGTCTACTAGATAAATATGAGCAAAAGAGAAGAATATTCTAGATAGTTCCTAAAAACAGACGATTAACTATTGGGACTCTCAGTTCAGTCACTCACTTATTTTCTTTGTCAGAGAGAACGAGCTAGCAAAGGTATATTGGAGCCGAAGTACCGTGAAGTAATGACTATAATTGAGCATATGCAGGAGAAGCTTATGTAAGTATGAGGTACCATGACGGTAAGAGGATGAAGATTGTAGGCCAGGAGCTTGACTGACAATTCACATGTCCTAGCTTTCCTTTGTCCTGCTGGTTTTGGTCTCACTAGTTGGATGAGCAACTGAAAATCTTTGTCTAGAGGCAGTGAACTACACTGCTGTGGAAAGAAAGCCCCTCCTTAAGCCACCACAGAGATGGGAGCTGGTGTGGATATTTGCAATGTGTACATTTGTCAAGAAAGGAACAAGTAGCGATCCAAATCAGCGGATTTTTGAGAGAAGACTTAAGGAAAAGAATAGAACTGGGAGAAAGCATTGTGCTTAAGAAAGAAGGTTCTACCACCCAGGGTTGGAAGGACAACAGTTAACATGACTGATGATGTGTGTATGTGTGCTTGTGTCTCTATCTGTGTGGGTTCAGGGGCTGAACTTGGGTAGTCAGGCTTGGCAGCAGTACTTTGGCTCACTGAGCCCCCCCCACCAGTCCTAACAGGTACTCTCATAGTATAAAGCATAATGCCAAACTGCTTTTCTTGATTATAAATGTTGTTTTTAGAGGTGTTAGAAAAGAAGGGGTATTGTTGGGGTTTGCTGAGTTCTATCAATAATGTGAAACTAAAATGAACTACTGATGAAGATTCTCTGGCTATTAATGAGGAATTCAAATATGGCAAAGTCAGATCTCATTAAGAAATGAGAACTATATTGTATTTTTTTAAAAAGGATTTCTCTGGGTAACAGCCCTGGCTGGTTCAGGAATTTGCTTTGTAGACCAGGGTGGTCTTGAGATCCACTGAGATCCATCTGCCTCTGCCTTCCAAGTGCTAGGATTAAAGGCGTGTGTCACCACCGTCCAGTGCTATGTTGTATTATTAAGTGACAGCGTAATTTTAGCTGTCACCTGGAGTAACCCCATTCACCACCGATGTCCCCATTTCTCATGACTTACCCTTCAGCCAGGCTCATCTTCTCCCATGGCAGTTTTCACACGAGTTTCTGTGTAAAGGAAGGATATATTTTCACCCTTCTCCGTTCTGTTGTGTTTCCCTGGACTTTGTCCTCATCAGACAGATTGACAGCAGAGCCAGACAAGCAGAGGAGAAGTTTGACGAGGTGAATGAGAAGCTTCATTTCACTCTCATAAGAAACAGAGATCTGGAGAAGGAATTAGAAGAAATGACCAAGACAGCCAGAAAGGACTCACACGTAAGGATAGGAGGCCACAAGGAGGAAGATGAGGAGGAGGAGGAGGAGGAGGAAGAGGAAGAGGAATCTGAACAAAAAGAGGAGAGCCAAGAAGGAGAGGAACACAGACAAGTGAGAAAATCCCCAAAGCATGCAAAGAAAGGTGAGACGGCCTCCTGTATTTCATGAAGAAGACTTGACTGCACCACAGCATTGAGAAGAACATGAGCTCTTTATATTTATTCATTCATTTATCATGGGAAAGTTCCACACACACAAACACAATACACGTGTGTGCATCCCACCATGTGTGCATGTGCACACAACATACACACAAAATACTAAATGTGCATCCCACCATGTGTGCATGTGCACACAACATACACACGAAATACGAAATGTGCATCCCACCATGTGTGCATGTGCACACAACATACACATGAAATACTAAAGTTTGAAAAAAGTAAACGGAGAGTGACAGAGGAAGACACCTGATATCAGCCTCTGGCCTCCACACATGCACAGGAGAGTGCTCCCTATGCATGTACCATACAAACATGCATACACCACTCAGACATGCATGCACCCTACACATATACATATACTGCACAAACATGCATATACCACTCACACACAAAGAAGTAGCAATAGAGTTTTATAAATATACTTATAAGAAAACATCTGTAAAATCTGATAGTACATACAGCCACTCCTTTAAAGCTTGCATTTGCTTCTGTCTAATAATTTCATTCTGAAGAAATTATTTGGACATTGTGGTGTATACCTGTGTCCCAGATACTCAGGAGGCTGAGGCTAGAGCATTGCTTTGATCTCATGAATTTGACTCCAATCTGGGCAAAAGCAAGACACCATCTTAAAAATAAATTGTCCCGCCCGAATCTGCGAAACCCCACTCTCCGATAGGAGTGCGCACTTCCCGTACCGAACCGCTAGCCTGGATCAATATCCTAGGAGTTAAACACACACACACACACATACACACACACACACACACACACACACACACACACACACACACACACAGAGAGAGAGAAAGAGAGAGAGAGAGAGAGAGAGAGAGAGAGAGAGAGACCAGGATCATTTGCCCAAAGGGTAAATGTCAACTTTATTTAGCACATGTCGGGTGCTAAATACTTGGGGGCAAAAGGATGAGAGCCTCCTCCCACCCAGGATAGGGAATGAGGGTGTCAGGCGCCAGTGGCTTGAGAACTGAGGGGAGGGGGAGCCAGCAGCTGCAGTGTCAGACGCTTCAGGCGCCAAGGTGGGAACCTTTGCTTGCAGGTGGAATTACCATATCAAAAGAGGACAAAGCTCTCTCTAAACTAATCCCCCAAGCAGAGGAGAAGGCAGGAAGCTAGGCTGGTAGGACATACAGCCCTGCATAGCGCCTCGCCTCGAAGAAAGGGGAAAAGGCCCGGGTACCAACAATAAATAACTAGAACAGGCAAGATGGCTCAGTGTCTAAAACCACTTAAGCACAATACTAATGACTCAGTTTCAGTCCCTAGAACTCATGATAAGGTAGAGAGAGAGAGAGAGAGAGAGAGAGAGAGAGAGAGAGAGAGAGCAGACTGTACAAAACTGTCTTCTCACTTCCACAAGTACATATACCCTCCCCCCAGTACAGCCTGCAAATAAAGGTGAAGATGACACCCAACCTCTCCAGCTGAATTCTTATACAGCCTCTGTCACATTCCCTTCACCATTGGTCACCTTTTAATGGCCATTCTAGGGGGAGCAGACTCGATGACCAGAGGCCTCCTTGTCCCCATCCCTGAAGTGCATCTCATATGGTGTGTGTAGGAGGCTGGAGAGCAAGGGCAGGAGGTGGCAGAGGGATGTGGGAGTGAACAGATGAGAGTACGGAACTCACTCTGTTTGAACGTTCTCTTCTTCATTACTTGCCTGTAGAATCCTTTATCCCAGCTAGAAATCAAGGAGTTAACTGGCAACACAAAAATGTTGGGAAACTTTCTGAATCTCAATAACCAGTTTGGGGCGACTAGTTGGATTGGACTTACCCAGGTCAAACTGAATTAAAAAAAATAGCTTTTAGAGTTGAAAGACTCCCGTGGGCGTCTTCCTCTGGGAGAGACCCCGTGCCCAAAGATCAGTCGAAAATACGCAGCCGGATGCAAACAGCAAGAGGTTTATTGGATACGCAGGTACCTGGGGCGACAAGTCTCTCGGAGGACTTGCGCGCCTGCAGGTTGGGGGTGAGGGGTTCTTATAGGAGAGCAAAAAGCGAGGTTTACAGAAGCAAGATGCAGGGTGGTAAATTCTTAACCTAAATAACAATGAGGGGACTAATCAGCGGTTTACTGTTCCTCCTATCCTGCCCCCCTTTCCTGGCTGGCGACTAGATGTCTGATTGCACAGCCCCTGACTCGTGAGAGCCCCGCTTTATACGTGACTCAGGCCTTGCAATCCTCTCTTCATCCCTTGAAGTCTTTGTTCCTACTCATGCCAGTCCATAAATCTCCTGTCCTGCAGCCAGATAAGGCTGTCCTTGCTCTAATCTCAGGTATCTTTGCTTAGCATTCCGGAGGCCCTGAACTGAGCTTGTTATTTGGTCAGCATTCCGGAGGCCCTGAGCTTGTTATTTGTGAATCTTTTGCAAAACGGTATAACTGTGGCTAAAACGAGTTGGGGTCCTTCAGAGTTAAGAGTCTTTAGTGCATATAAGATACCAGTAACTAATAATATTCTGTTTTTGTCTTTTTAGAAGCACAGTCCAAGGATGATACTTCTAGGCCTGGAAGCCGAACTAAATCTAAGCCCAAACCCAAATAGCTTCCTTAAGAGCCCAGGGGTCACAGTGGCCATGCCCCTGAACATGCGTAGATATTGCTGAGCTGTGGAGTTGGCAACACAGCTCACATGAACAGACTCCCTTAGCAACAGCCATTAGAAAAGCCACGCTATCCAAGCCAAGAAGATGTTTCTTTAGAAGCATGGCAGAGACAATAAGGATTCATATGTGAGTTTACTTGCCAGAATAAAAACAGTCTATGCAAAAGTGTGCGGGCCTCTTCAGTTACTTTCCCGAGAGTTCTGTGAAAAGTGTCCATCTCTATGAAGAAAATGCTGCAGCAACTCAGCTCAGGTGGAAGGAAGCAGGAAGCCTTGTGTTTGACTCAGCAGAGAGGATCCTGCTCAGCCACTTAGATTGCAGCCACAGATTTGAGTTTCCTGATTTCAGGCGCCCTATGATCTCTCTGGTCCTAACAATCCTCTAGCTAGGTGCGGGGAGATGCTCTTCATCTTGTTTCTCAGAAAATGAGACTGAGCCCCAGGAAGCTTATCAGTCTTCCTGATTCCACAGATCTGATGGTGTCAGAATCTGTGCCTGGCTGCCCAGCCATGGCTTCCATGGCTTTCTGTGTTGCTGGAGGCTCCCCAGAATCTCTGTGTTCTTTCTTTGACAACCTCATTCATTTGTTCTTTCTATGTCCCCGAGTCTATACAGGCTCGGAGATGGTCTTTTCTGTAAAAGCATGCTGTGGATGACAAACGGATGCTGACAACTCTGCAGGGCTGCTTACTACACTGCCTCTGGCCTGCTTGGGTTTGCATATCTCTTGGGCTTGGTCATTGCTGGGAAGATGGCTGCATTGTTTTGTCCCATATGACTGCTGTCCCTTTGGATTTCTCTCCTAGAGTTTTAGACCTTTGTCTGATTGTTCATCCTCAGAAACCCACTGACTCCAGAGTCCCCCAGCTGGCCACCAGAAGAGTATGAGGGATGGGTTCAACATTGCTTAGGAGTTACCTATGCCGACTGGAAAGGATCAATTATACTTTGTGCTTATAAGAAAGAATACATGAAATTCTTCAGACAGTTGGGTGTGTTCATGGCCCAACTGATGGGCAAAGTCAAAGCTGCTGCTTACGGCTTCCACCTGCTAGAGCAGAGCTCTGCTTTCCTCCTTCTGAAAGACAGCCCTTGATGACACTGCCAAATCTGGGGCTTTTCAGTTCTGCATGATTCTAGAATAATTTTTATTAATGTTCTATTCCATAGGAATGAATGGGCATTCCCGTACAAATTAGTAGAGCCCATATTTGAACACAAGAACATTGTCCTAACCAGGCAGTGGTGGCACACACCTTTAATCCCAACACTTGGGAGGCAGAAGCAGGTGGATTTCAGTGAGTCTGAGGCCAGCCTGGTCTACAGAATGAATTCCAGAATAGGTGAACAGGCCCAAAAGCTACAGAGAAACCCTGTCTCGAATAAAACAAAAACAAAAACCAAAACAAAACAAAACAAAAAAACAAATAACCCCAAAACAACAACAAGAAGACTGGCCCTTAGAATGTGTCAAATCATATCAACTCCACCAGGCATATCTACTGCCATCCTGATTATAATGGGATGCTTTGTATCCAGAACTTTATGAGTTGGTTATAAGTCACAGAAGTCTACTTTTGCAGGATAATTTATTGATAGGATTTGGGGGAGCTCAAGTAATTGAAATCCTTAAAAACTAGAATGAGACTAGTGACCACAGCACCTTTGGGAGATCTCTGGTGTAATAATTGTTTTACCATTTCACCCTAGATTACTGTGTAACAAATTCCAGTCATTTCTTTCATCTTTGCCTTACTCTGTCAATGTCTCTGGTTCCCAAAAGAGAGAATATCTATCTCATGGTCAAAGACTGTACCACAGATATACAACAGATGCTGTTTGAGATGCCTTTCTGTTGTGATAAAACACTGACTAAAAGGGGGAGGGTGGGATGGAGCAGGGCTTATTTCAGCTTTCATTCCCATTTCAGAGTCCATCATTGAGGGAAATTATGGCAGGAAGCCAGACAAGAACTTGAAGCAGAAACCAAGGAGGAATGCTGCTTGCTGGATCTCATTGACTTACGCTTAGCTAGCTTTCTTCTACAGAGAAGGGCCACCTGCCCAGGGAATAGTGCTGCCCACAGTGGACTGGGCAGTGAAGTTTAATACACAGATATGTACGCAGGTCAGTCTGATCTATGTAATCTCTTAGTGCAGATTTTCTTCTTGGGAAACTCTAGGATGTGTCAAGTTGATAGCTAAATGTTTTGTGGGAAGTTTTGGAGCCTTTCAGACCTTCCTGTACTTTCTTGGGTCTCTCATGCAATGTAGAGGCAAGAACTCTTTGCTGTCCATCCCTAGCGTCGGGCTGTTGAGGCCACTTGTGTAAAGGCAGACAGTCAGATGGGCAGACACAGCCAGACTGACCTCGTCTCTAGTAGAGAAGAAACTGATTGGCTGCCTCGTGGCTGTGACAAATGATTGAGAAAAATGACTTAACAGGAAGAAAGGTTTTGTTTGTTTTTTGGCTCATAGTTTCAATCCAGGGCTGGCTGGTCTACTTGGGATTGAGGTGATGTAGAATACCATGGTGGTGGGAGCATGCTGCGGGAGTATCTTCCACTGCTTCAGCCAATAGTCGCTGAAGCAGGAGCCCACTGTGCTGCGGAAGGGCCTTCCGCTCCGTCAGCCAATAGCCGCTGAAATACCAGTCCACTGGGGCGTGGTATATTTCTCTTTTAAAAAGAGCCACAGATCTCTGCTCGGCCCTCTTGGTTCTGGCTCCTGCTCCCGGCTCCTGCTCCAGCGACTAGGCTCCCTTCCTGACGGTTTATGGTGTATGTAAGTTTTACCCCCCAAAATAAATAACCCCTTAAAACATAACTGGTGTGGGATTGATTTGCCATTATTTGGCACCCAGCGTTTGGTTTAAGAACCACCCCATCCCCCCACCCCCCACCCCCAGCTCGGCCTCTGGCTTGGCTACCTGCCGCCAGCTTGGCTTGGCTAGCTGGGCTTGGCACGAGCCCTCCCTCAGCCATAACCTCCACGCCTCCCAGGATGCACAGGTCCGGACAGTCTCTGCTGGCCTACTTTGCCCTGCTCTGCACGGATTTTTAAATTTTTCCTTGCAACGTGAGTCAAAGAGCTCACAGCGCAAGCTCCCTTTGAAGTTCCAGCAAGCTGTTTGAAACCCCTGCCATCCGCCATAACTGATTGGGAGTGCTGCAAGCACTATTCATATCTAGGTGGATAGGTAGCTGGGAGTAAGTGGAAGGGGCCAGGGATAAAATATACCTCTCAAAGGCATGACCTCACCTACCTGGTGCAGGAGAATTGTCTGTATTCTGTCAATCATGTATTTTAATAAAATGCTGATTGGCCAGGCAGGAAGTATAGGCGGGTCAACCAGACAGGAAGTAGAGGTGGGGCAATGAGAATAGGAGAAGGCTAGGGAGGAGAAAACTCCCTCCGCCATTCCTGCCCAGACCACTGAAGAAGCAACATGTGAGCTGATAGCAGAAAAAAAAGGTACCAAGTCATATGGCTAACACAGACAAGAATTATGGGTTACCATAAGATGTAAGAATTAGTTAACAAGAAGCTTGAGCTAATGGGTCAATCAATTTATAATCTTATGAAGTCCTGTGTGTGATTTTCTTTGGGGCTTGCTGGTTGTGGGGTACTGGGCGGGACAGAAACCCTAACAAGCCGGCCTTCATGTTACACCTACTTACTTCCTCCAGCTAGGCTTAGCCTTCCACAGTTCACCATTTCCCAGGGGAAAAAAATGGAAGTTGGTTTATGTTGCCTGTCATGGAAGTCAACACAGAAACAAGATTTAAGCTGTAAAACTGGACTTTATTCAGTGAGCAAGCAATCCAAATGACAGCAGATTGAAATCTCAGACCCATCTTCAATCTTATCTCCAACAGATTATACAGGGAGAAGAGGAGATGGTGGGGTGGGGGACAGAGACTCAGTCTCGTCCTCTGGTCAGGAAGTCAGTGACATTTTTGAGACTCATGGTAGATGTCTGTGCTTCTCTTGCTGTCACTCCTTGTATTTCCCCCTCATTCTGTAGATGTTTGGGTTCCCACGCTTCTGGAAACTCTAAGTTAGTGTGTTGGTGTCGACAGTGCTCTCCAGGAGCGCCTGGGCTGTGGAGGGGTGGCTAACTTGAACAGACCATTAGCTGGGTATATGTGCTATCAGTGCTATGCATGTACAGATCCCTTTCTACAGTATTGAGCAGTGTGTCTTTAT
Source organism: Myodes glareolus (assembly GCF_982192425.1). NCBI lineage: Eukaryota > Metazoa > Chordata > Mammalia > Rodentia > Cricetidae > Myodes > Myodes glareolus. The sequence goes on from NC_142030.1 coordinate 67,953,096, forward strand.
TATACGAAGTATGAAAGTGCCCACAGCTGTCCTTTCTGTGCCCTACTATTCCCTACTGTCAGTAGTGACTCATATCCATAAGATCTGTATCACACAAAGGATAACATCCTGACACATGCCCTGGCTGATTATCAGCATAACTTCTTACCAGTAAGGGAATTCTCCAACACATAGTTGTATACATTGAAGTACAGTGTACATGACAGCAAGAGTTAGAACTTGATATAAAAATTTCTGAAGTATGCCTGTGTCTGAAACAGGTGTCACAAACAGAATACACGTAGGAGCTAAAGTTGGAAGGCATTAGGATTAGGTAATCATACATAAGAACCAATCTCTATAACCTCTATAACCTGTGGATCATGACCACATTGGGGTCTAATGACCCTTTCACAGAGGTCACCTAAGACCATCAGAAAACACAGTTATTGACATTATAATTCATAACAGCAAAATTACAGTTATGGAGTAATAACAAAAATATTTTTATGGTTGGGGGTCACCACTACATGAGGACCTGTATTAAAGGGCTGTAGCATTAGGAAGACTGAGAACCGCTGCTCTAGGCTTTAGTTACTTTTTGAAACGTTGGCACAAGTGACTATTTTTGTTGTTGGCTTTGAGACAGGGTATTACTATGGAGATATGATGGATATCTTTGTTTTCCAACTTGAAATAAACCAGAATAATCCAAGAAAAATTAATGAGGGATTATCTACATTAGGTTGTTTTGTGGGCATGACTATAAGGGACTGTTTAAGGGAATCTGTCGGGAGCCGTGCAGCCTAGTCTTGGATCAGTATATGACTACCTGTTCATTGGGTTTCTGTGGAGCAAGGTATGTGTGGAAACTGACTCATGCTTGACAAGGACCAGTAGTCCACAAGACAGCATAGGAATTTGCAAAGTCATGCAGCTTGCAAGCTCTTTTCTCTCTTATTATACTGGCGATTCTTTGGGTGGTTTTAGTTTTACTTTTTCTCAGTCACACGTACAATAGCTGTAATTTTCCCTGAAAATTCTCTTCTTTCTCAAATATGTTCCCCGAAGATTCAAAAGAGGACTAATGCTTTTCCAATCTCTTATCTGGAATTTCTAACCACAACTCCCAATCCTGGGAACTTTTCTGACTCAATAGAAATAGTTATTTATGTATGAGAAAGCAAAACTTGGAGCATTAGCCATGCCTCACAGTTCTGGAAATGCATATACAGAACAGGGAAAAGACCTTGGAAATACACATAGTGCCAACTGTTGAGAGTAAGTTCCCTGGACACCAAGCATAGAATCAATGGCAGGATGTGGCATGCTCCAATGGGAAAAATACAATGCAAAATGTGGGATGATAGATCCATCTTTATCACACACAGGAAGAAGCACGGTGTAGTGAGAAGGGGAAAGAGTGCTTGCCAAAGTCTGCCTTTTACAGGGAGAGTGAGTCATCAGACCCTCTTGGAGAAGAGGGAGCTACATAAAGATCTATCTTGCAGACCCGAAAGAGTTGTCTGGTTTGAATATTGTCGTCCTGAAAGCCCTGCACCTATGTCTATTACTTTTTAACTTTGTAACCACAAGTAGCTGCCAACTGGCATAAGCGCTGTGAGAACAGGATGTGTCTGGCTCCATGTTTAGTTAAGCCTGGAAAACGCTGAACTCTATGTCTAGAATAAGGTTATGTAGGGTGGGAAGGTGTATCTGGGGAGGCATAAAGGGGAACAATGAGGGCTTTCATAAGCACATGATGCATTCCTTAAATTGTGATGTATTTCTTAAAGTCAAAAATAGAAGCCGATAATAAAGCTGTTCATGTAACCCAGGTAAGAAAAACTCTAAGTGTAAACAAAGAAGGCCTGAGTGATTCGGAACCACTTGAGAGCAGTCTACCTGGTGGTCAGAAGTTTTCCTTGTGCCGATGTCCCTTCCCCACTTCAGGTCCTGAACCCAAGCAGAGGCTGGACCCTGGCATTAGTCAATGTGGGAAGATCCAGCCTGTAGTAGTGACACCATTCCCTAGGAAGGGAAGTCCTGAACTGGATGAGTGGATAAACTGAGCTGCACTCAAGCAACTAAGCATCACATATTCAGTTCTTTCTGCACATGAGTGTGATAGGACCAGTTACTTCAGGTTCCTGCCTGCATCTCCACCTAGGAGATATGACTAGGAGTTGCTTCAAGTTCCTGCCTTAATTTCCCTACAGTGTCAGACTGTAACCTGGATCCGTGAGCTAAAAGAAACCATTTCTCCTTGAAGTTTCTGTTGTTGGAATATTTATCATAAAAACAAATTAAACTAGGAGAGAGTTGGGACTGAGGAAATAGGGCTGTTGCCATGACAAGCCCGACCATGGAGCCTTTATGCCTTCGGACTATTTTCTGGGAGAGTTTGGAATTGTAGACTTGACAGGTTAAGTGCCAGCAGCGGGGCTTCACAGGCTGTGGGAGTTCTGAGGAGTGCCGGAAGCGGGGAGAGCTGCACTGAAAGCACAGCTCACCACTCGGGGTGATGAGCACATGGACAGGGGCTCACAGAGACCCTGTGACAGGAGCCAGGTAAGACACAATGGAAGATATCTGAGATAGGTCTTCAGAAATCAAACTTGAACCACACAGAGAGTCAAAAGTCTAAGTCTCTTTCCTATAATTACTACGATGAGTTAGATACCTTCTCAGCCACTGCCATTACACTGTGTTCTCATCCATTTGGGCATCTTGTGACGCACCCAAAATGTCTTCTATTTGGCTACCAAACAAGGGCAGGAAGGACTGAATGCCTCACTCGGGGATATAGTTTTCTATGGCAGATTCCCATTGCGTTTTGCCCATCCTATAACATAGGAGAGTCCTTCTTTTTGGGGTTTAGTGGTTGAACGGGTCTGGATGAACTTGGGTAGTTGATGCTCCCTTGTGTTCTGTTGCTGGGATAAGACAGAAGGTTTAGCATGTCAAATGGTAAAGGTAGAACCACAGTGGACGGCTTCTCTGTGGACAATGACTGGAGAGTGTGCAGGTATCGAAGCTGAGCGGCAGCTGGGGTGCCCGACAGAATCTCAGCTGCCATCCTCAGGGACTCCGAAGCAGCCCTTTCCCCTTCTGCAGCAATCATCTGCAGAACATATGTGAAGAAAAACAATGTGATCATGCTTCTTTATTTCATGAGGGTTTTAAGTGCTCGCCATTCACTGTGACCCAGAAAGCAAGTACCACACATCTCCTCAGTGGCAGGCATTGTTAAACTTGGGGCACTAGATTCAGCCTCTCTCTGATGGATTGTGACGTAGAAGGAACAGATTAAACTACCAATCAAAATTGAAGGTGGATTTTGTTACAGGTCATGACAAGTATACATGAAGTGTAGGGAGGCTTGAAAACTTAGGAGGATCTTGCTTGCTGTGTGGAAGACTAGTTGGTCTGAGTTCTGGTGACAGACATGGAATTATAACTTGGTCACAAAAGAATGGGTAAGCATTTCAGAAGAGAAAGCTCTTGGACCCCCGTCTCACAGATGCCACCACTAAATGTTAGGCACTGGTAACTGGTTCAGAGTTACCAAAAGGCCACCTTCCTCTTTCCCTCCCTTCTTCTCTTGGAGTCTTTTGTTATTGATTCTTCTATGTGATTAGAGTCTTTTTCTTCATCCACTCAGTTATTTGAAAGGAATCTGCCTCTTTTCATCCCTTCATTATCCTAGGGGTTATGGGTGCCTCGGTCATCCAGGGACAATCCTAGCACAAGAGAGGAAGGATGGCAAGGGAAGATTTTAGGGAGAGAGGGTGGAAGAAGAGGCGGGGGACATGTTAGCGGGACATTTTGGGGGGAGGCTGAGATACTGCAAGATCAGTCCTGTATACACACTGTCAACAGTGGTGGGGACACGGCCAGATTCTGCTCAGTTCCCGAACCAACGTGGGAGAGCACAGGGGAGACATTCTCCACCACCAGGCCTTCGCTGGGTTTGCTCTTCATCTGAAGATGCTCTTCAGAGGCAGGGGTGGGAGGATGGAGTGCTCAGGAATGGCTCACCCGCACTTTGGCCTGTCTTTGAGCCTCAGCTTCCACAGCCAGAGAGTGCTGAAGACCAGCCGGCAGCCTCACATCCTTACTGAAAAAGAAGACAGTATGGGTGTGCGTGGTCCATACGTGCACCAGGGCGTTCTCACAGACTTCCCTGTTGTTACATAAATAGCAACTTTTTTTTTTAAATTTAAAGACATAGTTTATGTATATTCATATTTTGCCTACATGTATGTCTGTGCATCACAAGCATGCCTATCACTTATGGAGGCCAGAGAGGGCAACTGGAGTTATAGGCAGTTGTGATATGATTGATGGGGGCTGAGAATCGAACCCAGGTCCTCTGGAAGAGCAGACAATTCTCAAAACCACCAAGCCGGTTCTCCAGCCCTGAATAGTAAATTTTTAATGAGAAGACAGAGCTGTCCCTAGAGTTCTGGCGTGGAGGATAAGCAGGGAAGAGCACATTCGGGGTCTGTGCCCAGAGTGCAGGTGCGGCCACTGCGGAAGCTGCACGGGCCATGACACTCGAGCTACACAGGACATAGTTTCTACTCACAATTTGTCGTCATCTTTCTCACTTAACATTTCATGTAAATTCAAGTTATTAAATCTGAATAATGAAAAACAACCTGGAAAAGTCATAAAATTAAAAACAAAAGCCAGAGAAATTCACCTAAGTTTATAAAAGAAAATTGATTTTGAGGAGAAGGAATGAACTAATAAGAACAATTCTAGTATAGCACGTAAAAAACACAGAAGTAAAATTTCATTATAGCACTTTCCATCATGGTCCCAAAGTGGCTGGGGGAGGATGGAAAGACAAAGTTTTGTATGACCATAAAGTGGAATATTACTCAAGCATAAAAGGGAATGAAGTACTGATGTGTGCCATGCCACGGGGGAACCTTGAAAAATTATGTCAAATGAAAGGAAGCCAGATGCGGAAGTCTCTGCTGTGACTCCATTTCTGTGAGACGGCCAGAATAATAGGCATGGCCACCGAAGGAGAACTGGGGGCTGAGCTGAGGGGGTTACAGAGTTCTTGCTTGTGGGTTTGCGGGGGGTGATGGAAATGTGAAGCTAGGACTAAAACCACTAAGCTAATTCCAAAACATGGTTAAATGTTGAGTTTTATGTAAAAAGACCTCGATGTGTGATTAGAAATCACAGTACAGTTCTCTCAGAGGTCATAGCAAGTTCATCTTGGCAATGAGATGTCAGGTCAGTTTTCTCTAGTATTAATGTGACTACAGAATTTGAAATGGTTTTTCAAATACTGTTCTTTCTGGTTATTTTCCTACCTACATTTCAGTTCTTTCCACTTTGATGCCCCAAATACAGGTGACTGAATCCAAGGCAACCTGTGGAGGGAAGAGTTGAGACACCAGTGAGACCTGCCTCCCCCGGTGGAAATTACGCCCGTCCCTGCTGTGCACCAAGGGCACTGTTCTGTGCCCAGACAGGTGCTTTCACGGGGCACTGCTTTCCAACGTCACAGCACCTGAGACAGTTATTTAACTTGCACAGTGCTATTAAATAATCACTGGATCTAAAGACGATGTAGGAACCTGAATAACGGCTCTCAAAGACGATCATGTCACTAGGGCCCGTGACTGTCACCCAAGAGAACTGTAGGATGTGACTAGGTCAAAGGTCCTTAAGGATATAATCACAAGTGTCTTCATCTGAGAGAGTATTTGACTCCGGAAGAGAAGGTGTTGTGATGAAGGGATTGGGGCGGGGCTGGTGCTCTGTGAAGTCCGGAGGCAGGGGCAGAGGAGGAGCGCAGGTGGATCTAGATGCCGAGAAAGGCTAAGTATTGGATTCTATCTCAACCTCCAGGAGATTGCCTGGTGATGGCTGGACGTAAGCCCAGTGAAGCTGATTCTGTACTCTGGTCTTCAGGACCAGGAAAGAGCTCAGAAAGCTGCGCTGTTTCGAGCCACCAGGTTTGGGAACGTTTGTCACACGAACAGATAGGCACCCCCCCCCCCCAGTTTGTTTTAAAATTTACTCCTTAAATAACCAGCGTGTCTGGGCTCAGAGCCTGCCAAACAGCTAACATTTCTGGTGTACTTTCACTTCCACAGTGCTGGGGATAGTAGGCTCCCCCTGCTTCTTAGTCCTCTCTGCCCCTCGCGACTGAAGTTGGAAGTGTAGCTAAGAAAAAATGAACTGGGTTCTGAAATGGGTGAGGGACAGGGCCTGGAGTCCTTCGTATTGGATCATGTTCATTTCAGACTTAGCTTCTGATCAGTTCTTAGTGGATAAACGCTAATCTCAGTGCACTGCAAACCCTAAGAGGACCAATTAATTAGAGGAAGCAGGTGAGCATCAGAAATGTGAAGAAATGCATCGTAGATGAGCTGGCATCATAAGGAACAAATAAGGTTTGTCCTGGGGGAGAAGGCAGGAATTCCAGGCAGAGCAAAGAGCTGAGAGGAAGCCAGAGGTGCAGAAGCTGCAGGATGGGCGAATGTTAAGCAGGTGGGGGTGCTAGACTGTGGAGAAAGCGTGCGGGGAGTGAGGCCACAACGGCTGGGACAGTTCTTGATTCATCCCAATATTCTGCACTGTGACAAGTCCATGGAATTCATAATCTGGGGAGACAGGTATATAAAAGCCTAAATTATAACTCGTTGCAACAAAACGGAGCTTGGATATCAGCACCTGGCCTTTTTCCTTCAGAGGAGAGAGATGAACGGAGAGATTGAAGGGAACAGTGGGGACATGCAGAGTGGCTCAGATGTCAATGGTGGAACTACTGCGCGTATCACTCATCTTTACCTCTTTTTACCTCTTTTGGCTTCTCTGTATTTTCCATCTCCTTGACTTTCCCTCCAGATAGGAATGCTAGTTATTAGCGATACTCTGGACAAGACAGACATCTGGACACTGCGTGTTTTTTTTCCAGGTTCTATTAAGTAGTCATTTTAGTGTCTTTGGTTCTTCTGGCTCCTTCATTTCACATCTTTCTTCCTACAACCTCCCAATCCAATTTTGTTGTCTCCATGACTTCAATACTGAGCTGGGTCCCTGTGGTAACTGTCACCTGACTGGCCAGCTGCCTGCAGCCCTACTTTGTTCTCTGTCTTAATATCTCTCTCTCTCTCTCTCTCTCTCTCTCTCTCTCTCTCTCTCTCTCTGTCAGGTTCCCTGGAACTGGAGTTAGACAGTTCTTAGCTGCCATGTGGGTGCTGGGACTTGAACCTGGGTCCTCTGGAAGAGCAGTCAGTGCTCTTAACCACTGAGTCATCTCTCTGGTCTGTCTTAATATCTCTTGCCACTATGTCATGGTAATAGAGGCATCTACCCTGCCTGTGGACTCAGTAAGACTGCTTATAATGGACTTTCTTTTTTCATTTTGGTGTGCGGTATATGTGTGTGTGTGTGCGTGCACACACACCCATGTTTGTGAATAAGACAGTCCTAGGTTAACACTGAGTGTCTTTCTCTATTGTTCTCCACTTTATTTCCTGAGACAGGGTCTCTCATTGAACTAGAAACACATTAATTGGCTCGACTCGTTGGCTAGAGAACTACACCCGCACCCTGGCTCTGCCTTCTTGATTGTGGCCACATTGCTACGCCCAGCTCTTTACACGGTTTCTGGGGCTCCAGATTCAGGACCTCATGCTCGCACGGCAAGCTCTTTACCCACTGAGCCAGCTCTCCAGTGGCAGTTTTTACTTTATTTTTTTTTTCCGTTTTTGGTTTTTCAAGACAAGATTTCTCTGTAGCTTTAGAGCCTGTCCTGGAACTAGCTCTTGTAGACCAGGTTGGACTTGAACTCACAGAGATCTGCCTACCTCTGCCTCCCAAGTGCTGGGATTAAAGATGCCTGATGGCAGTTTTTATCCCCCCGCCCCGTATGAACAGATTGGCATTAATCATGAAAGGGTGTGTGATATCTGGACTCCAAAAGTGTTGCTTGAGTTTACTATTATTTACCTTTGGGCACACTATGCTGATCTCCCCAGGCAGACTCAGCATCTGGGAGCCATGCCTCCTCATCTTAATACATCACCATCAACCATCCTGCCCATCCCTACCAGTCCTACCCTTCCTGCCTATGGCTGCTTCCAATACTCGGTACTATGCTGGAATTTCACTTGTGCTTAAGGCCGCTGGGGCATGACCTTGGGGAAGGGAGGGAAGTGAATCTGTACCCAGACTAATGAAGTCATTGACTGCTCAGGGTATCTTCTGTGGCCAAATGCCTTGCACATGGCAAACTCAGCAGATGACTAATTCATCATTAAATTCATCTTGGTACCTTTACATCTTGGGCAATGCTCTTTCTCTCCAGGAGAATTTCGGTGAGGGTTCGATGTGCCAAGAGGCGCTTCATGGTGGTTTGCACCAGGAACTGGATGGCTTTGGACACATGAGCGAGACTGCTCAGGAGAAGGGAGGCGTTTTCCATGCGGTAGTAGCAGACGGCGTCTATTTCCATTATGAACATGTCTTTGGTTACCACCTAAGCAGAAGAAAGTTGAATGCAGGCCAGATTCCTGGACTCCTTCCTGTGTGGGAGACAGTAACTAAATGCATTTAAAATGCCCTTTCCAGGAGCAAGACTATAGTAGGGAAAAACAAAAGCGTAGTGGGAGAATTGATTCTTTATTCAAAATGACATTTTTTTAATGCATGAAGGTTTTATCAAGTACACTAAAGAGTCAGGCCTGATGATGTTTGCCTCTGAGAGGAAGAAAAAGAGGGAGGAGGGAAGAGGAGTGGGGAGAGCACGAACACAATCTAGGCTCAGAAGAAATACATGAAGAACTCATAATTTAAAGAAATCTTGTCAGAGATCTCTTTATAAAAAAGAAACCAAGAATAATTTTCTCATATGAAAACATTCAATTGATCTTGTGTCAAGGCCTTCCTAGACTGATGCCCAATGGGTTTCCTGGAAGACAGCCATGCTCTAGGACAGAAAGACTCCCACATACAGCTACTGGGAGACATCAGAGGACAAGCTGGGGATTCCCATCAAAAGCCCCATCTGCTCTGGTGGTTTTTATGTCAACCTGACACACGCTAAGGTCATCTGGGAAGAAGGAATCTTAATGGAGATGATTGATGTGGGGGCGCTCAGACCATTGTGGGTGATCCTACGATGTAAAAGAAAACAGAACAGACTGGGAGGAGCAAGCCAGTGAGCAGCATTCCTCCATGGCTCCTGCTCTAGTTCCTGCTCCCAAGCTCCTGGGCTGACTACCTTCCCCTCTGGTGATTACACACGTTGAAAATGATGCTTTCGATTCTGGTGTAGTCCGCATCTCTGCTTCTCTTTCCGACCTTTGATCATAGTTACTCTGCCTTGGGATTGAGTTGGATGGTTGACCATAGACATGTCACGAGAAAAGCAAACATACTGTGCATCTCACCTCATGGAAAGGTATCTCCAAGGTCTGGAGACGGAGGTCAACCTTGTGGTAGGTGTCCAGGCATGGCAGAAAAAAGAACAGACCTACAAGAAGGCATGAGGAAAGTAACAGGTGAATGGCAAGTGTGAAGACTGCTGGGGACGTCTTTTCGATGCCAGGCTGCTTTGCCCCTCTTAGCCCCCGTCACCCAGAGAACACTGGGCAGCTTCACTGTAACTAAATATTGTCGTATAATTCATTATTTGACTGTGGCATTTTGAAAATAAAAGCAGGGATACATATTAAAGCTAAGCTCAGCATATCAGGTATAAACAGATTATTTCAGAAAACTAGACCACTTGGGCATCACATGGACCCTTCCGGATCTCTTGCATGTCTGTATCTCCTCTAGACTCAAGCTCTGTGAGTACAGTGTCGTACACATGAACATTAACCTTAGTGGAGCCTTGTAAGTGCTATGTAAGATTGTTTTACTATGAATGCACTGGCGCTTCAGCATGGATCTGACAACTTCTGTGCTATTTCTGAAAATGTGAGCCCCGGATCTCAGAATAGCAATATCATGCCAGCAGCTTTGTGGAGGTCGGTTAGCCCTCATTATCCCAGACAGTGTACAGATTCAATACACAGTGTCTGTAGATTGGATAGTTGAAAGTTTCCTCAGGCCCTTGGATGATTTGGGACTGTGGTGGTTTGGATAAGAATATAGGCTAATATATTCAAATGCTTAGTCACCAGGGAATGGCACTATCAGAAATAATTAGAAGGATTAGGAGGTGTGGCCTTGTTGGAGGAAGTATGTTGCTGTGGGTGGACTATGAGGGTTCAAAAGTCCATGCCAGGCCTGGGCGCTCTCTTTCTCTCTTCTCTCCCCCTCTCTCTTCTCTTCTCTTCTCTTCTCTTCTCTTCTCTTCTCTTCTCTTCTCTTCTCTTCTCTTCTCTCTCTCTCTCTCTCTCTCCCTCTCTCTCTCTCTCTTCCCTCTCTCTCTTCTCTCTCTCCTCTCTCTGTCCTCTCTCTTTCTCTTCTCTCTTTCTCTCTCCTCTCTTCTCTCTCCCCTCTCTCTTCTCTCTCCTCTTTCTTCTCTTTTCTCTCTTCTCTCCTCTCTCTCTCTCTCTCTCTCTCTCTCTCTCTCTCTCTCTCTAGCCTATAGATCAGAATATAGCTCTCAGCTGCTGTTCCAGCATGTGCCTGCATGCTGCCATGCTCCCCAGCATGATAATAATGGCCCAAGCCCCTGACTAAATGCTTTCTTTTATAAGGGTTGTTGTGGTCGTGGTGTCTCTTCACAGCAATAGAACAGTGACTAAGACAGGCACCCTTCAAGAGCCCCAGCTTTGTGGAAAATGGTAGCAGTGCTCAGTACCCAGGGTGTATAGGCGAGCAGTTGCCCCAACAGAGAAGGTTTCTGTAAATCAGGGCCATAGAAAGATGGTGTACCCTGGAGCTATGGAGTCTGGGTCTGTTTTGTGTGGACTTATACGTTGAGAATCCTGAAACTCTGATTTGTGTCTCCTAGATGGCCCTCCATTTTAAACTTGTTCTTGCAGGCATAGTTGAGAACTCAGACTCACTCAGTATATGTATAGTGGGACTTCGTCCTTTCTTATCCCTCTTGGCTGTCTCAAATCTTCAAATCCAAACTTCTCAGACTACCCACACTTCTTGTCATATGTCCCCCTGCCCCTGTCAGGTTGGACCTCCTCTGGATTTTCAGGTCCTAGAGATCAGAAACCACCTTATTCCTCTAGTCTCTGGTAGTCAGAGCTCAGTTTAAAACAATGGAAGGGTTCAATGTATGTCTCTTCTACCAGCTAAACACATATTTGTTACTAAATGCTGAATTTTGCTTGACTTCCAAGATCTAATCTGCCTCAGTCCCCAATTCAGAACCAGCTCAGATTTTCTCTGAGAAGTCACAGGATTCTGACTACACACACACTGTACTCAGAACAACCATTAGCCACAGGTCTGTAGTTGCCTTGCTGCTCCAATTAGACTAACTCTGGTGTGGGGCTTGCTGCACGTGTCCTCTCTTGGTCACCGCTTACCTATTAGTAATGCTTTCCAGAGAATTTCGTGACAGTCTGCCCTATAATGAACAGATTGGAAATACAGATCTCATGACTCAAATAACTTCATGTAATCTAAGATATGGATCATGACCATGTATGGACTAAAGAAACCATCAACAAATCATGGGGTGGGATGAGAATTTAAAAACCATGGGGGGTAATTCTCACCAGGGCCTTTGGCTCTTCCAGGGAGCAGATGTCCCAGTCGGAATATAATTACTCTTTCATACTCTTGTACAACCTAAAGGGAAAAGCAATACTGTGAAATGATTTTTTTAAAAAAATGATTCAAAAGACCTTTGCATAGGAGTGATTTTAGGTTACAGAAATTTTTGTTAGTCAGGTGTGGTGTCACACGGCAGAGGCAGAAGCAGGTGAGTTTGAGGTCAGCCTGGTCTACATAGTGAGTTCTCATCACTAGGGGGAGGCAGGGCAGGAGGTGTGGTTTATATAGCATGTTCCAGGACAACCAATGCTACACAGACCTTGTCTCAGTAGGCAGGTAGGAGCTAGAGAGACTGCCCAGTGGGTAAAGCATTGTCTGTACAACTGTAGTAAGGACCTGAGATTAAAAGAGTCATTTATTTGTTACACATATAGTGTCCTGTCTACATGTATGTCTGCAGGCCAGAAGAGGGCACCAGACATTATTACAGATGGTTGTGAGCCACCATGTGGTCGCTGGGAATTGAACTCAGGACCTCAGGAAGAGCAGACAGTGCTCTTAACTGCTGAGCCATCTCTCCAGCTCAGGATCTGAGTTTGAATCCCTAGAACCCAAGGAGAGCTGGCCATGGTAGTGCATGTCTCTGACCCAAGTGCTCCTACAGTGAGACTGCAGGCAGAGACAGAAAAAGCCCAAGAAACCTGTGGGCCAGCGAGCCTGCTGTAGACAACCAAACAGAAGAGACCTGTCGTAAACAACGAGGAAGGTGAGAGCGCCTAAGGTTGTCCTCTGCCCTCCACCTCTACGTGAGGCATGTGTCCCCCACCTTCCCCCCACAATCACACACCGTGGGAGAGCACACAGGGAGCCGGTCTTTAGCCTTAGAGGAAAAGGAGAGGCAATTGTGTTAAATGAAATGAGACAGGAAAAGACAAATACTGCACATTTTTACTTTTATGTGAAAGCAAAGAGCATATGATGGTTATCAGAACCTGGGGATGGGGAAATGGGGGCTGCTGAGCAAGGGGTAAAGGTTCCACTATGCAGGGTGCATGCACCCTGGGATCTACTGTAGGGTATGGTGACTCTGTTGTATTTTATAGTATAATACTATATTTGAAATTTACTAGGAGAATCAACTGGTCTGAAGTGTTTTGCCACACAAAAATCTTAATGAAAGGGATGCCCATGTTAGCGTGATTGTGGCAATATTTTCAAATATATATGCATATCAAAACATCACACTGTGACTGGGATATATGTTGGTGGTAGAGTACTTTTCTAGCATACCTTCAGGTCTGGGTTTGATTCCTAACGACTATCAAATCTTCACAAATTCTTCCAAAATACAGAACACTGAGGAAAATCTCAATATATTATCTGCGGCTAGTGTTACTGTGCTCCATGAAGGCAAATCATAGATAACACAAAAAATTACACAACCATCTCTCTTATAAATATAGATGCAAAAACCCAAACAAATGAGCAGTAGCCTAAATCTAGTAATATTTAAAAAGATTTTACATTATGATCAAGTGGGGTGTGTGTGTGTGTGTGTGCATGTGTGCGTGCATGCGTGTGTGTGAACAAGTGTGGATGTGGAGGCCAGAGGGCATTGGGAAACCTTGATTGTCGTTATTCAATCCCATCCACCTTGTTTTTTGATGGAGTCTCTCCTTAGCCTGGAGCTCATAAAGCTAAACTGGTCAGCTGTCGAGCCCCAGGGACTGACTTGTCTTCATCTCGTGTGCTAGCTAATTTTATACCAACCTGACAAAAGCCAGAGTTGTTGAACAATAGAGAACTTCAGCTGAGAAAATGACCTTACCACACTGTCCTGTGCACAAGCCTGTGGCACATTTTCTTGATTGATGACTTACGGGAAAGTGAGCTGGAGCTCACTGTGGGCAGTGCCATCCCTGGACTGGGGGTCCTAGGTGCTGTAAGAAAGCAGGCTGAGCAAGCCAGTAAGCAGCACCCCTCCACGGCCTCTGCATCAGCTCCTGCCTCCAGGATCCTGACTGCCTTCAAAGATGAACTGGGATATAGAAGCCTAAGTGAGAGTAAGTCCTTTCCTCCCCAAGTTGCTTTTGGTCATAGTGTTTCATCACAGCAGTAGAAACCCTAACTAAGACACCTTCCTAGTGCTAGGTACAATTACAAGAGTGCGCCATCACTGCTCCAATGTTTTTCTATTTGTTTTCTATGTGGGTTCTGTGGCTCAGTCTCAGCTGTGAGGACTAGGACAAACGCCAGCACTAACTGCATCTGTAGCGTCCAGCCTTGCTACATCCACTGCTGTCTCGCCAGTGTAGCAGAAATGCTGACTGGATGGGCAAATATTGTCGGAAGGATTGGGATTTGTGCTTCTAGGAGCTGTGTGTTCCAGGCGGTCCCTTGGCAACCAGTTGTGGTGTAATGCTACCTGAGTCGCCATTAGTACTGACTCGACCTGGCTGTCCTTGGAGCCATATATGTGTCTTTTCCCTTGTCTGTGTGTTCTTTGTGATCCTTACATATTGCTAACAGATCAGACTATTCCAGGCAGTTGTGGCTATAAACAAGACTGCTGAGGACATTTTTGAATTCTGCTCCACTATTAATTAAAGCCTTAAAAAAGTAGCCAGTTCTGGGAATTGCCAAAATCATCATTAGGACAATTCCTTGATGATGTGGAATAAAAGGAGTTAGTCTTAGCAGAAAAAACCTTAAAAGCCTTCTACAGGAAAACAGCATTAGGCATTTATGTGCAACTTAACAGGAGGCCTATGCAGCCTTCCTTATGGCCAGAAAACCTAGGCTAATTACAACATCTGACCCTGAGAGTCGAGAAGGAAAAGGAGTTGAGATTAATGGTACAAAATGAGTCTCAGAAAGTTTTTCCAGGAAGATAGTAGCCTTCTTCTTCTTTCTCACCCAGACACACAAGGTCACTTAGCTGAGCCCAGCCAGCCACCTGGTACAAGCTGATAAAGATGGGCTAACTCAAGAACAATGGTCTCTCTAATAACAAGAAAAAAGAAGGGGTAACTTTACAAATGTAAGGAAGCAAAAGTCCTTGTACTCATGCCAAAGCATCTTTAAAGATTCTCTTTGTAAAACTGTTTTATGCTGTTCTTTTCTATTTTATGATCTGATGATATATGCCTTTGCCAAGTTCTTTGTTTGTAATAATATATAATCCTGCACTGAAGTAAGTAAATTGCAACAGCATGTCTCAAAAATATTGAGAATGTCTGTATGTCACTTTTCCTCGCCGTATCCTGATTTCTCCTGTGCCTTCGCCCTGATTCCCTTACGGTCTGAGTGGCTCCCTTGAGCCGGTCCGTAGCACAGCCTCAACCTCACTCTTCCTTGGCAGCTCCAGCCAATGAAGCAAAATGATTGGCATGAAGCAAACTCTGCTTTGGGTTCCCTTTCAATGGGCGGGGCTGTCTGAGAGCTGCAGCATACAGCATTCTTTCTGTCCAGGTCTCCCACTTCTGAACCAACTCTCAAACAATGTCATCAAAGGTGTCCCCTCCCTTACTTATTTATTTATTGAGACAGCTCTGGCTGTCCTGGAACCCGCAGAGACCAGTCTGCCTTCCCCTGCTTATTCTTGTTCTCTCTCTAAATGCCTCGAGCTTCTAATTCACCTCAGCAAGTGCTTTCTGAGCTACCTAGGTCTTCATTTAATTCTGGGATTAGTGTAAGCAAAACACTGGGGACCAAAGAAATTGTCTCTCCTGGTCTGTAGAAGTTGCCTGAGACGTTTCTTTGTGGGGTCAGAGTGGATGATATATTCTGGGATGCTGTTTAAGTCATTGAGCATGGATGAACTAGATATAGCTTCTAAAGGATCTCTCAGGCTAACAGGGATATATAGCTATCATATATATTATATATAATATATTATATACTACACATAATCTCTATCTATCTAAATGTGTCACCCTTACACACACACACACACACACACACACACACACACGATCCTAGCCATGACAGAAGAAGGTTGGGAGAATGAAGGAAGCCTCAGAGTTACACTGAGCCAGGTTTTGAAGGAAGCAGTGCTCTTCTGGGAGGTAGGAGGGCATCAACCACAGAGAGTGACCTAGACGGCCTATGACAGACAACAGAAGACCTCCTGGGTCCGCGCCAACACTCACTTTTATGCAGAACCAGATGGAGAAAGGGAAAGTCAGGATGATGAAGAGCAGGGAGGCGAGGACAAGCAGCCACTCACAGGCCCCGAACCCGGAGGACTTGACACCTAGGAAAACCATTATATCAATCATCACCATATTCTCTGAGCAGTATTTATCAGTCTAGTGCTAGCATTGAAGTCAGAACAGTTTGGAGATATGTCTGGAGAAATTGGTATGAGCCAGATATCAGAATGATCACAGTTCCCAGGGCTTGGGTACTGTCTGTGTGATGGATTGTGCAGGCTGTGGAATAAACTTCTGGACAGACAGGGGACCTGGGGGGTCAGGAGGGCTGGTGGGGGCAGTTGGTTCCATCATTTCATGTCCATTGATGACCTTTAGGCAGGGCACAGAACCTTTTAAAGCCTAATTTCCTCACCAATACAAGGGATGTTGATTAATTCCAATCCCGTAAGAGCTAGCTCCTGAGCTACAGCTGACATGTCTGGCACAAGGGTGAAATGGCACACACAAAGATGCCTGCTCATGCTCCACGTGTCTCAGGCTTTGCTGAGTGAAGTGTCTAGAAGTTCCTGCCACTGCCTGCCTTCACGTCTGAAATTCTTCCATTAGAGTCCCTTTACTGTGTCTGTGTGTGTTCAAAGGTTTTATGGAACCAGGGTGCTCCACATCCAGGATGCTCTGACTCAGTACCAAAGACTCTCTGAGAATGGCTGGCTTTCAGGGCTTTCAATGGAAGTTAAGGTGTCCCACTGTGTAGAATGGGAACCTGTTTCTCTGCTTTCCTAGCATTACCCGGACCATCATGGAAGCCAACCCACTACACCCTCTTGTCGATTCTGTTCTTCTAGAAAGTTCTGCCCAATACTAGCAAATTGTTTAATTTCTCAAAGCATTTTTCCTCATCTGTGATGGTATGCAACTAAATAATTAAAAAAATAAAACACCCAGCGTGCGCCAGTCACATAGAAAGGATTCCACCAACAGGTCTCCCTCCCTCGCCTCCTTCCCTGCTGTGATCTGGCACAAACTAATTTGCATTTTATAGCATTGAAGCCAACAACTTCTCTTAAGGACCAGAGGGTTATCAGGCAAAAAGTACATGCATGGTCCATTTACACTATAGCTCAACTGCACGAGGCTTCCATAAATAGTTGCTTTCTATGATTCAGCATATATCACACTGCTGGTAATTAGAAACATTAATCTCCATATGCCAGCAGACAGCAATGTAACATGCTGTTTCTTAATTTCGTCAAACATCTGTTATCCTTTGAGTATAATGATTTTTTTTTCTTAAATTTGCTGTGAAAAGGACCAGAAGTAGATACATTTCTCCCTAAGGGCTGTGGCACCCACGGAGGTGAAAAGGACCCCTTTCTTTGCATTCTCCCCTATGATATGGTGGTGTTCTCTTTTAGTTGACATTGTGCAAGGCACACTGGAAGGCTTACTTTATTCTCACATCTACCCTATGAACATACATTGTGGCCACATGGCTGATAGAGAACGCTCTTTCTGCCGCCGTTACACCGCTGGAAAGTGGCTAGGCTGAAATTTAAACTCAGGTTTGGTTCTTTGGGCTCTGCTGCCTGGGCGGAATGCGGGAGGCTGGGCGAGGATGAGAAGAGCCACATGGTTGTTGCTCAGAGCCTCCACATTGTGTCCACAGGTCCGTCCATGACCGCAAATGCCACCACCGTGGCTCCTTTGCATGTTGACTGAGCCCGCCCTGAATCACTCTCTCTTCCAACTCCCATCCATAGGGTGAAAGGGTCAAACTATTTGGCTGATTTGCTATTTGTACTTCGTCTGATGCGCTTTGGTCTCCGTCACTCATTAACTGCCTTAACTCACGCCTTTCTTTTCGCAGACACTGGAATCTTGGACGCAGCCTGACTGACTTTGCCACAGTGGGGCAAATCACTCCACTTGTCTGATCTCTCTCGGGCCCTCCACACTTTCCTCTGGTCGGTCCTATCCTCTCCATACCTTCCTCTGGTCGTTCGCTCTCCAACAGCGCCACCACTTCGGTGCCCTCCTCACCGGAGGCCCGAACCTCGTCCACGTCCACTACGGTGGCGGTGGTGGCGGTGGCGGTGGCGGCGGAGGCTCGGGGCTCTCCCCGGGTCCCCTTCCGCCCGGCGCTCCGCCGCTCTGACCCAGCATCCGGGCGCGTGCGGCCTCCGCTGCCCCTCCCGGCCTTCGTCCTCTTGTCCTCCCTAGAAGAGGATCTGCCACCTCGCCCGTGGGCCTCTCTAGAAGAGCTCCGAGCCCTGCTGTCCATTCTCAACACGGAGGGCGGGCACGGCCCCGGAGCCAGGTGCTGGTGGAGTGGCAGTCTCAGCTTTCTGAGCAGCTAGGGAGCGACCCCAGGTCCTAAGTAGGGCCGTGCTGTCGGGAGGGAGGGACGAGGGGCGGGGCCGAGGTGACCATCACCCCCCCCCCCCACACACACACACATACACACACTAAACCCAACAACAGTTCCTTCGGTCTGAACAGAGCTCGCGGATCCCCAAGACAGGGCAGGATGCTCTCAGAGGACCAGGGTGGGAGAACCCTGGTGTCACTGCACCAGGCAGCTTCGAGGATCAGGTCCGCGAACTAGAAAGGGAAGGTAGTTCTGCTTTGCTGGTTAACGGTGGTGTGAAATAGGACACGGGGTACTGAGGGATCTGCTTTAATTTCTGTGTTTACAAAGATCTGTTTTTCTCTCCTAGGTCCTGTTCCCATGGTTTCTTGAAGGCAGGAGTTCGGGGTTTTCAAAGTTCAGTGGCCAAACAGCTTCCAGTAGCAAACCCAGGAGTTGTCTTACCCTTTTCTGGGGAACTTGACAGGGCTATAGATGTCTTTGTAGTTCACTGTTTCTGTCTGAAACAGAAATGTGTCTAAATAACTTTTAAAGCAAACTTCACAATTTTACTCCTGTAGAATTAGCCCGTGTTGGTAGAAATGTTCATTTATTTAGTGTTTGATATTGATTTCACACATACCTTTTTTCCTCTTAAAAACTTTTATTTAGAGAACTTTAGTAGCTGGGCGGTGGTGGCACATGCCTTTAATGCCAGCACTTAGGAGGCAAAGGCAGGTGATTCTCCAAGTTTGAGGTCAGCCTGCTCTACTGAGTTAGTTCCAGGATAGCCAGGGTTGTACAGAGAAACTCTGTCTCAAAAAACCAAAATAAACAAATAACAAACTTCAGTAATGAGAACCTGAAATAAATTGACCTTGAAAACTATTGTTTTTTTCATGTGTTTCAAATAGTCACGGAATACAATAAATATTTAGTAACAAAGTAACTTGAAATTAAACTAAACCCTGACCCTAATTTTTTTTAAATATTTCAAATATTATTTTATATACAGATGTTTTGCTTGCATATGTCTGTGTACCTTGGGTATGCCTGATGCCTGTAGAGGCCAGAAAAGGGCATTAGATCCCCTGGAACAGAAGTTATAGACAACTCTGTACTGCCATGTGGATGCCGGGAATCAAACCTGGGTCCTCTAGAACAGCAGCCGTGTGCTTAACTGCTTACCATCTATCCAACCCTGACACTGATTCTTGCATAAGCTGTAAGAGAGGGCAAATATTTCGAAAAATCGGGCTCATTGAATACTTCCTGCCTAGAATAGCACAGGGAGAAAAATTCTCAAGTTGCCTTTGATTCACAGAGAGAAAGGCACTATGAATTTCTTGTCCATATCGGAAGCAATATAAGCACCTGTTTGCCAGTTGGCTGGGGTGACAAATGGTGAAAGTATTTGGGGAAAAAATGTGTGATGGTCCCTGATAAAACGGCCAACTTAGCATTCTGGAGGTGGAGGAGTTGGGGAGGGCAGTGCAGAGTCAGCAGTGAGTGCTGCCGGCAGCCTCCTCTGTGATTATAACGATGCTGATATTTTCCTTCGGATTCCTTCTTAATTGAAAATGCTGCTCATACCTTTGTTGACACTATCCTACATACTCATAAAACTTTAATACTTTACTCCTTCTTTGTGGAGACTGACGTCTATAGAAATAGGGCAACTGGAAGGAGGAGGAACTCATTGTTGACTTGAGTGCAAGACGAAAGAGCCAGAAAGATTGTAGGGTGTTATACTTACTCCCATGTAGTGCCTTCAAATTTGATCTCCAAAGAAAAGAAGGGGTGGACATATATCTATACAGATTATTTCATGGAACATAAACAGAATTTATTGTCATTAGATAAAAGTTCAAATGCCGTTTGGGACCTGGCAGCTACGAAGATGTGCTAAATTTGACTTTCTCAATTTTCAGATGTCAGATTGAGCAACTCGGGGAGAACAACAGTGTCCAGGGAAGTGATGCTAATAAAAGCCTGATCCAAGGCTTTGGGATGAGATGGTGTGGATTTAGGGAGATGACCAGACGACAGTCTGTATCTATATGTAAAGCAATATAAGTACCTGGAATTCTCTTGAGATTATGGGACTTGACAAAGCATGAGAGGAGATTTATTACTGAGCAGGTTTTTTTGTTTTATTTATTTATTTATTTATTAAAAATTTCCACCTTTTCTCTGCCTCCCTTTTCTCTCCCCATTCCCACCTCCCCCTCCTCACCTCTCCCTTCCCACCTCCCCCTCCCTCTCTAGTCTTAAGAGCAGTAAGGGTTCCCTGTCCCATGGGAAGTCCAAGGTCCTCCCCATCCATACAGGTCTTTAAAGGTGAACATCCAAACAAACCAGGCTCCCACAAAGTTAGTCCATGCAGTAGAATTAAATCCCAATGCCATTGTCCGTGGCTTCTCAGTCAGCCTTCATTGCCAGTCACGTTCAGAGTGTCCATTTTGATCACATGCTTCATCGCTCCCAGTCCAGCTGGCCTTGGTGAGCTCCCATTAGATCAGTCCCACTGTCTCAGTGGGTGGACGCACCCCTCGTGGTCCTGACTTCCTTGCTCATGTTCTCCCTCCTTCTGCTCCTCATTTGGACCTAGGGAGCTCAGTCCAGTGCTCCAATGTGGGTCTCTGTCTCTATCTCCATCCATCGCCAGATGAAGGTTCTATGGTGATATGCAAAATATTCATCAGTATGGTTATGGGACGAGGCCAGTTCATGCGCCCTCTCCTCTGCTGCCCAAGGAACAATCTGGGGATCTCTCCTTGGACCTGGGACCCCCTCTAGAATCAAGTCTTTTACAAACCCTAAAATGGCTCCCTTAGTTGAGGTATTTACTTCCCTGCTCCCATATCCATCCTTCCTCCATCCCACCCATCCCATTCCCCCAAACTATCCCGAATCCTCCCCTTCTCCCTTCTCTCTACCCAACTCCCCTTACATCCACCCCCAACCCCCCCATGCACCCAAGTTTGCCTGGCAATCTTGTCTACTTCCAATATCCAGGAGGATAACTATATGATTTTCTTCAGGTTCACTTTCTTATTTAGCTTCTCTAGGATCATGAATTATAGACTCAAAGACCTTTAATTATGGCTAGAATCCACTTATGAGTGAGTACATACCATATTCCTCTTTTTGGGTCTGGGTTACCTCACTCAGTAAAGCGTTTTCTATTTCCATCCATTTGCATACAAAATTCAAGATGTCATTGTTTTTTACCGCCGAGTAAAACTCTAATGTGTATATATTCCACACCTTCTTTAACCATTCTTCTATTGAGGGGCACCTAGGCTGTTTACAGATTCTGGCTATTACAAATAGTGCTGCTATGAACATAGTTGAACAAATGCTTTTGTAGTACTCTATGTTTGAGACAGAGTTACTCTGTGTAGCCTTGGCTGTCCTGGAATGCATGCTATACCCCAGGCTGACTTCAAACCCAGAGAGCCTTCTGCCTCTGCCTCCTGAGTGCTGAGATTTAAAGGCAGGCACCACCAGTACTCAGCACAGTTGGTCCTAACTGCAGCTTCTCTGGCAGACCCGCCTCCTAGAGCAGGGATTGTTAAATCACTACTGAAATCAGCTCCCTCTTTTTGATTTGGTGCAGCTGGGTTAGAGCCTGAG
Source organism: Myodes glareolus (assembly GCF_982192425.1). Lineage (NCBI taxonomy): Eukaryota > Metazoa > Chordata > Mammalia > Rodentia > Cricetidae > Myodes > Myodes glareolus. The sequence goes on from NC_142030.1 coordinate 67,974,885, forward strand.
GTTCTACATTTTTAATGTGTCCCTTGGTCAGCAAAAAGGCAGGATGCTTTATACTAAGTTGTGAGCAATGGAGTAAAAGGTAGAAAAAAATCTGATGTATACTGTTTATTCAAGAAGTTGGCTGTGAAGGAGACACAAGAGAGGGATGTAGGTCAAGGAAAGTTTTTTTCCCCTCCTCAGTTTGCTCTCTCTCTCTATGTAAGATAAAAATCAGAACATAATTTTATGTTATAGGACTTTATAAGGAGATAGAAACAGAATTGTATAAGGATAGCCAAAGAGCAAAATCGTGGTCTGACAGATGCTATGGGGATAGAATGAAGGGGAAGGGACCACACACACACACACACACACACACACACACACACACACACACATACACACACACAGATGCCTGAAGGAAAGACATGGGGAGGGGAGGCTAATGCAGAGGTCTGTGAAAGACCCCAACCCTAGTCTCCATCTTAAAATGTTTTGATCAAACAGGCCAGGGCAAAACAGGATATCTGTGGGTGGCAGAAGCAGTCTTAAGACCAGCTGCACCTGCCTAGAGGATGAAAACAGGATATCTGTGGGCAGCAGAAGCAGTCTTGAGAAAAATACCCAGTCCTTTGTGTATCTAAACCCAAGGGGGCAGAAACTGGCTGAAACTAGCTTAATTTAGACTTGTTTTTGTAGACTTGTTTTTGTCCTGATGTTGATCCACCCCATATGTTAATTTTATTTGAGTTGACCAATGATGTTGCTGTTGCTATGCTTCCCCGTTATATAACCCTGAGACCCTATAAATACTGGCTGGAAAAATACAAAGGGGGCTCAGTCTCACTGGAGTACTTAGTTGTCCGTTAGCGCCTTCAACAATAAAGAATCCTCTTGCTGTTTGCATCCATTGGCGTGGCTTATTAAGGCTGGGGGATCCTTCCTGAATCCTAGAAATTAGGGTCTTTTAGTCTGGACTGGAGCTGAGGAGGTTTATATATGAAAACTTGCATTTTTAATGGGGTTAGAGCACAGTCATTCTCCAGTAGTGGTGAAACAGTAGATTAAGATGTCTAAACTGGAATCAAATGTTTGGAGTCATTTCTATGGCAACAGACTTGAACTGGGTCTCAAATGGCCCAAACTGGGCTGTTCAAAAGACTGGGGGGCAGGAATAATGTATTGATTCTATCCTGACCTTCCAAATCACCATTCCTTCACCATGCTCTTAAAAAGTCCCTTGAAGGCTGAGACTAGCTCACAGTGCTGTGCTTGCCTAGCACACACCCTGGGTTCAACTGCCAACACTGTCAAAAAGCTTCCCTATCTTTTTCTTACCAAGGCAAGACTGCTTGTAGGAGCAGCTGCAATTGAAATTTACTGCCAGATTGGAAGCAGTACTGGGAGGAGACCAGGTGGAGGCAGTTAATTACCAGACAACAAGTAGGCTATGGTCTTCATAACAGAGAGAGGAAGCAAATGGAGGCCTGACATGCACATTTCTCTGGTTCTCTGGTGATAGTTAGATGTAGGGTCTGGGGAATTAACTCCACAAACAACTCAATTACATTCGTGTGTGTAGCAACAAAAACTGGCAAAACACAGACTCTGTTTTGACAGCAAAGACTTCTTACATCCTACAAAGACAAGATTTATTACCCCGTTATGAGCACTAACTCCAGTTCCAGATCCATAGCCTTTAAAATGAATTCCATCGAGATTGAAACACTCCAGCCTGAAGGGAAGCTCTTCAGACAGGAAGGTAAACAACCCATGTAGCCTCTAGGAAGTCCCTGAAACTGACCAGATTCGTCAGGACCCCCCCTCTCTGCTAGAGTATCAATCGCAGTTGAGAATCCCTCTCTGATCTTACTAAGCCAAGCTGCAAAAAAGACCCTGAAACCAGACCAGCTTTCTGGAAGAAGCAGAAACCAGCAAAGCTGCCTGCGAAAGGTTTAGACCAACCGAGTCCCCTGGAAAGGGCACTCTAACTTGTTGAGCAGCCTGGAGACTGTGCGGTGTGTTCAGGCTCCCAGCTTTTGCGAGCTGTCACCCATGTTGGGAGAGGCTTTGGTTACGCAGCTGTCTTTAGAGTCACTTCTGCTTCTGTAAGAGACCCCTCATCCATATTCCTGTAAGAAACCCCAGTAAAACGCTTTGGTTCACCAAGCTGGACTTTGGTGGTGTTTGTACTTTGGGCTGTCGTGGGCTTTTTATCTGGGGTGAGTAGATGTGTGGTGTGCTGCATCTCCCCAAGAATAGTTTTGTTACACAATCATTGCAAACATTCATCTCAGACTTTCCTCAAAGATTTCGAGAGCTCTTATGGATAGCTATTATAGAGAAAAGAAAATACTCAAACTTTTCAGTGACCACCATCTGCCAGTTCCAAAACTGATCATTTTATTTATTGCATGCCTTCACTATTTTAAGGTCATGTGGCTTAGGCGATAAATGGCATTTTGGTCCAGGTTCACCTTTGCATAGGCATAGTGGGACTAAATTTATCATCTAGTTATTAGTCTTAGTTGCCAGATGAATTGTTGGAATAGCAATTTTAGCGGTGCGTAGAATTCCTACAATGGCGTATTCAGTCACGGAGTAAGGTACTTTTGTGATAGGGAACAAAGTGGTGTGGGAAAGGCGTACATTGAAAGCAATCTCCCTGGAGATCTGCAGAGGCATCATCATAAAGGAAAGACTCGAGTGAGATGGCCCCCATGCTGTTCCCAACTATAGCTCTTTCCAGTGAGGCAGCTTCATACTGCCCATGCTGTCTAACTCTCCCCCTTCCCTCCAGTAACCTTTTAAAAATTCAATCACATTTTGGTTTTGCTACCTGTTATGATTAGTTTGTCAGCTCAACACATAGAGAATCAATGAAAGAGTGTCTAGATCAGGTTGACCTGTGGGAATGCCCGTGGGAGACTCTCTCAGTGTTCCTGTAGGAGACATTCTCACTTTGGTTAATTGAGCTGGCATGCCCCATCCTGAATGTGAATGCCACCATCCTCTGGGCTTGAGCCCTGGACTGTGTGAGAATAAAGAAAATTAGTTGATCACTAGACCTGCATGTGTTTATTCTCTCTACACTCTTGACTACAGGTGTTACTGTTGGGAGCTATTGGGGGCTGTGGACCCCTGGACCCTGAATTCCCTGTGAGCAGCTTGTTTTTACTATGCTTGCAGCTGCTCTGAGCAAAACAACTTGTTTTCCTCTGCTCTGAGCAGGCTGCAGCTCCTCTGAGCATGAGCCCTTGACGGAAGGCTGTGGGGGCTGCCACTCAAAGACCCTGGGAGCTGGGATGTGACCAGAGCCCTATATAAACTTCCCCTCGGCACAATAAATTTGGCACTCTTGTATCAAGAGTGGCCCATGTCTCTGTCTCTCTGTTTGTGTGTCTTTGTATGTTTTTAAGTCCCCTGCATAGTTCCCGGCTAGCAAACCGACCTGTAGTAGCATGGGCACTACAGGCATAGTACCATATAGCACGTAGTACAGCCAGATCAGAAACTATGGATCCCTGAGAAATCACCCATAATTATATAGAAAAAGGGACATTCTTGGCACTCTTGTCTCAAGGATATCCCCCATGAACCCATATGTCTGTCTGTCTGTCTCTGTCTCTGTGTGTTTTTAAATTTTCAGCCTAGTTCCCAGAGAGCGTAGCCAGTAGAGCACAGGAATGGAACCAGTGGAGTTTTACAAATGGAGGCCCTCAGGGAGATCGCCCTCTGGAATGGTGAGGGTGGATTAAAGATGAGTATGTGTGTTATGTGTGTTTGAGTAAAGAGACAGAGTACAGACAGTCAGGTTATAAGCCACAAAAGGATGGTGTGTTACTGTGTCTTTTCTGTTCTTTTTTTTTTAAAGGTTTATTTATTTATACAATATCCTGCCTGCAGGTCAGAAGAGGGCACCAGATCTCATTACAGATGGTTGTGAGCCACCATGTGGTTGCTGGGAATTGAACTCAGGACCTCTGGAAGAGCAGTCAGTGCTCTTAACCACTGAGCCATCTCTCCAGCTCAGTCTTTTCTATTCTTGACTGAAGAAAGACATTTGATTCTGGGAACTGCTGAGAAAGGTATCTTGACTCTGGGATATGGATATAAAGATTTGTTGCTTGGAAAAGAGGTTCTGCTTTTGTCTCCACAGAGGATGAGAACCTGTGGATTCATTCCATGCTAACGTGGTTTGATTCACCAAAACCCCCTGAAGTGTTGTGAATACCCCAAAAGATACTTCACCCAACTAACTGCAGGAAGTAGTCTGGAGAGAAAGCTACACCCAAATTCCCTGTACCCTAAATGATTGCTGAAGATTGGTGGGCCGAGAGAGAGAGCTCGGGCCCCTTCCTCGGTTCCAGAGTGGTGAGTCCCACTCCACTCCCTGCGCTAGTCTGAACCCAGAGCAAGCGAGGCTCAGGTCAGAAGGCGCTGGAGCAGAGCTTTGCAAGGAGGCAGTGGTCTCTGGCTCTGCATACCCAAGATGCAGCGCAAGTGGCAGAACCTGAGGGACCCATGCAGCTACCGCCTAGGAGAAGGTTCCTGCATGTGCCTGCTGTTCTAGCATCCAGTCTCCCCCATGGCTGCTGGAAGTAATTCTAGAAGACGATGTCCCCTCTCCCAACAAACTTTGTCCTCAGGGTTAGGGACATCATTTAGGGGTTTATTATAATTGTTATAGGATTGGGGGTTGGGGGAAAATTATGTAAGCTCCGGGATCTCTTTGGAAAAAAATGGGAGAAATTGGATGAGATAATAGATTAGTGTGAACTAATAATAATAGTAATAGAGTGAATACTTGTGAGCTATTATTTACATTGGTATAGATTCTTGTATATTGATACAAACTTAAATTATACATTGTTTACATTTTGAGGTCATTGTCCTCATTTGTTTCACAGTTGTTTAAAGATTGTTTAATATTCTAATATGAAGTCTTAGTCTTTAAGTTATATAGGTATTAAGAATTATAGGTCAATAGTCATTCATATTTGTCATATAGTTATGCTAATCAGGTTCTTTAGATACAAAGATTATATTCTGCATAGATAGGTAATCTTCAACCACTTCAAAGAGCTAGAGAATATGGCATTTAAATAACTTAGGGTTCTGTTGCCATGAGACACGATTGCTCCTGGTCACACCCATCTATTCCCGAGAGAATGTTGAGCACCAAAGACACTCCACTTGGAGCTTTTTTTCTTCTTGGCAAACTGGCCTTTGGGCAAGGAACTGCCCATCCATCAATCATTGACAAAATGCATGATGTCCAGACAGGACAAACAGGATACAAGAAAAAAGACTGTCAAATCTTACCAAGACAGAGTATGATGGTTTTGAAAAATTTCCTGCCTCTGAAAATGGTCTATCAGTTACTCTAGATCTTAGCCAAAGTTGGTTGCTCCAACATTGCAAATGAGAGTTTGGGTGATTGCCCAGGTAGCAAGTTGTCTCTGTCATTTGTTGCACATTTTGGAAGTTGCTTGATTGTTCTTCCTGATTACTCAAGTGGTATTATTTCCCTTCTTGGGTCTTCAACGGGGTTGTAGACTAGATAGTTGTAATTACTTTCCTCTCATGACTTGGCCAAGTTATTTATTATACAAGACTTAAACTCCTTAGAATAGGATAATTATTGAAACATTTATGTTTCTTGCTTGATATTGTTTATGCTGTTGTAGTTCTAATTTTTATACCTGATGTTTGTTCTAATTGTATATAATTTTATAAGAGGCTTAGAACTTTATTTAAACAAAAGGGGGAGATGCTGCAGGAATTTCTACAGCCAGCAGCCTTTAAGTTACCCACCCGCTTAGGCATGGCCTCTTATACTATATATGCTGATGTAAAGCATGCATCTAGCCTCTCTTCCATCTGTGGGATTCGGTTGCCGTTCCCTGTTAGAACAGAGGATTGTAATCTGTGAGTCTACCCCTAAATAAATAACCCTCTATTATACTCAGTTCTGAGCTAGTGTGGGGTTTCTTTTAAGAGTCCATCTTCATTCACTGATCATTTTTTAGAAGTCATTCAGTGAGTTATTGTTACGAGCTGGGAGACTTCAGCTTCAGGTTCTTTTCGAGTGAGATCTATGAGGACTCTGTGCCCTTCTCCCCAGAGAGCGATGAGTGACCAGACCAAGCAAGAGAATTATTTTATAATGATTCTTTACTAGCAACTTCAATATCCAATACATCAATGGGGTTTACAATCTTAATAGGCATGGGGGATTGATAATGGGCAACACACAGGCAATTCAATATCACAATTATTAATCCTACTGAACCTAATAAAACCAATTCATAACCTTAATCTAACTTATCACCCATCCATAAAACACTTCTTAACTTTAATACAACTTATCTATTACTTATCTATAAAACACTTCTTAACCGTAACTTATCCATTAACATTTCCTAGTCTTATCAATTATCCATAAGATATCTCTTAACATTTCACACACTAAACATATATATTAACACATCTATGCTCTTCTCTTAACATCTCATACATGCATGAAATAGTATCATACAACCTGGTATTCTTCAGCTTAAAAGACTTTTTGAATTTCTTCAGGCTGGACACCTGACCGCACTGGGGGCTGGATAGCGAGGCTCTACTCTTGACCCCATAGTCTGCGATCGGGAGATAAGGTTCCGATGTCCTGTTCCAGGCTGGTATCTGGTGTTGGATCAATCCTTGACTGCGTAGTCTCTGGCCTGGTGCTATTCTATCTCAGAATGTAGGGCCTTGGGACTCGGCTTTTCGGGTGACCGAGTCTTGGGAGACAAGGCTTTTATTTCTCTACTCTCGAAGACGAAGCTTTACTCTCAGGATGGCAAAGCGTTCTGTCTGCTTAGAAGACGAAGCCTTGCTCTTGGGATGGCAAAGCGTTCTGAAAGGCAGAGTATCTTGTCTGTTCTCGGGAGACAGACCTTCAATGTCCACTCTCGGGAAATGAGGCTTTGCATTCGGGATGCAAGGCGTTAAATGTCTGTTTTCGGGATATGAAGCTCTGTACTCTGGAGACAGAGCATTAAATGTTTAGGCAAGGCATTTAATATTTCTGCTTTTCGGGAGGCAGGCTTGAAGGATCTCTCTTTCCACAAGGCCAGATACCTGAGCCATTGTGAGAAGTGAGATAACCGTCCTGCTTCAGCCCCCTCTTTTAAGTCAGTTCGAAACTGCCCCTTGCTTGATCCTTCCGATAACCAGGTGTTCTAGGTTATCAGTATCGACTGGTCACAGAAGGGTGGGGGTCCCACTTGTGTGGCAAGATTATTTCGTTACCACGGTTGCTGGGTGCAGCCTCCTCATCTGGCAGGGCCAGATGGGTGTGGCAGCCTTCAAGCGGGCAAATGTTCTCTTAATATTTCACTTTAGTAATTTTCCACACCACACACAAGAAGAAATGCTTTTACATTACACCCAGTTGCATTCATTCTTATTCTATAAATTTCCTGCTCTGTCTGTACTACAGATTCCCCTTTCTTTGTTCATTCAGAGGAATCTGGTTCCATGCTCATTGCAGTTATTTTCTGAATCTTTTATGAAAACATTTTAAGTTGATTAGCCAAGGTAAAAGGATATCTCAGCTGGGTAGATTTTGCTTGAATGGCAGTCTAATTTCCATTGACTTACAGCTGTTTCTACCTAAAATCTCGATTCTTTTTCTCTTAGGCTTTGTCTAAGAAGGGATATTTTTGTTATTCTGAGGTCTTGATGGGCCCTTAAAATATGAAGATATGTTTCTTCTAAAACTCGTCTTGAAATGTTGCAATATTTATCTCCATTTTTTGAGACAAGGTTTCTCTGCATAACAGCCCTGGCTGTCCTGGAACTATCTCCAGTAGACCAGGCTGGCCTCGAACTCACAGAGATTCGCCTGCTTCTGCTTCCTGAGTGCTGGGATTAAAGGCATGCATAATTACTGCCCGGTTTGGGACCATTTTTCATCTCAGAATTTTCTGTTAATTTACTAATCAGCAACTCCTCTACTGTCAACTGAATATATAAATCTTTCCTACTTTGTTTTGAAGGGATTCTTTAATATTCCTCATTCATTGATGGCACATTTTGTTCTCTTGGAATAATCACTTAGGAACTTTGGGCAGAAGGTGTGTGTATGTGTACTTCCCTATCACACTCCTTTTATACAACAAAGCTGGTCTCCAACTGGAATTTTTCCTCTCTCCATCGTCCAAGTGCAGGGTGTGCATCACTTCACCCAGCTTCCGGTCTCTTAATTTGAATTCTTTGACTCTTTTAGTTTGGTCATTTAAGATTGCATATTGTTAAAGGAAAGGTATTCATACCCGACGTTGCGAGTTTTTTGTGTTTGTTTTTTGTTGTTGTTGTTTTGGTTTCTGGCTTTTTTGAGACAGGGTTTCTCTATGTAACAGTCCTGGCTGTCCTGGAACTAGCTCTGTAGACCAGGCTGGCCTCGAACTCACAGAGATTCACCTGCGTCTGCCTCCCAAGTGCTGGGATTAAAGGTACGCACCACCAACCACCACCGCAGAGCTACTTGCAACAAATCTTATCTTCTTTAGTCTCCCAGTTCTCTTATTTCCTTTGCGCCCCGGGAATGTTCTTCATACCAAAAGCCCTCCCACGCACCCATTCTAGAAGTCAAGGTCGCATTCAGCTCAGCAGCGATTTTCAAGCCAGAACCAGACTCGCTCTTAATTTTCCTTCAAATAATCGCAGACCTTCGGACCGAGCACATCTTCAGGTTTGATGCGGTGGGATAGAGGGCCACCTGTCCCGGTTTAGCCAAATCCGCAGGTGCCTCTGCAGCCGTTCCGGCCTCCCGCAGGTGCCCGCGGGCAGGAAGACCCTGCGCGCACGGGGATGGGGCGGTGCAGCGTCCACACCTGCGTCTTCCACACCTGCGTCTTCCCACGGCTTCATAGGCGATGGGTGCGGCAGCCGGCAGCACCACCCTGGAGGGTGAGAGCGGCCACTGCCACACACGCATGCCGGTCTGCGCTAACCGTCACACCGGCCGCGCCCTCTCGCGTGGAACGCGGCGCTCGGGGGGGGTCCGACGGCCCGTGGTGCGCAGGCGCGCGACACCCTGGCCGGCTCTGCTCCTCCGTGGCCCTCCCGGAGCATCCCGGACTTGGGCGGCGCGCAACGGCAGCGCTGGTGTGGGCGAGCGGCAGACAGGTAGTGGCGGGCCGCAGAGGGATGCGCTACCGCCGCCCTCCGCACGCCTTCCCGTCTTGGGTCACGGGAAGGCCGAGGGGACAGGCAGGAGGACCAGCTGGGGAGGTGAGGGACGGCGGCCACTCGTGTGGAGCCACGTGAACTGGGACGGCCTGCGGTCGGTTCTCGCTTCTCCTGCTTGCTCCTGCATCGCGGCCTAGTACCCTTGGTTCCCAAAGAGGTTCCAGCCCACACTGAGTTGCAGTGGGGAATGAGACCCCTTAGGGAGCTTGAGACGTCCTTGGGCAAGCACAGTAATCAGCCCTGCCCAGCTGAGACATCACGCCAGTCTTTGGCAATCAATGATTGGGAAAGTGCCTTCCTCCATAAAAGCTGGGCTTTGGGGTTTGTAGGGAGTGTGGCAGAAAGGCTCGTGAAAGCTCTTACGGTATTGTCTCAGTCTTATGATCTATAAATTTCACAACTAATTTTTTTTATATTTTCTGGCTGGTTGTTAAAGGGCTTTTTTGTTTATTTTTCTGCCATGGGTTTGACCACTTTCTCTCAAAAGCTTTTTTTTTCCTCCTTAAATGCTCTAGCACAATGTCTGAACAAGAGCGTATACAGGACTGTCTGAGGAAAGAGATAAGGTCACTTCTTATTTCCACTAAAGATGGTTTGACCCCACAACAGTTGGAGAAGGAGTACCTTTTGATGGTTGGGAACCATCTACCGCTCCGAATCCTTGGATATCGGTCCACTATGGAACTGGTGTTGGATATGCCTGATGTGGTTAGTGTCTGCCCCTGTGGGGATGGTACCGTAATACTGAAAGGTACGTTTAAGAGTTTGGAAATTCTATAAGCTTTATAATTAAAAGATACTATTCAGTATAGAGTTGTTCTAACTGTCCAGTTAATCCCATAGTCCAGGGTGGTGGATGTCATCGGGTGGTGGTCTTTAGCACCTTTGAGGTTATGGGCAAAGAGAGAGCAAAGGAAAAGCAAAACACCACCACCACCCCCAAATTCACATGCTCCAGAAAAATGAATAGTCACAAAACTATATTTGAACAATTTCAGATTACTGGTTTTGAAATTTCTAAAACTCAGTTTAAATTTTATGAGACACAAAAATGTCATTATAGGCAAGTTTGGTCTTCATTAATAGTCTCAAAACTTCCAGATGTCAATTAACAGTAATAACACAGTGGGCTCTCTGCGTCTTCTGGTAGAGGAGTTAGGAAACTGTTGGTCAGAATGTAAAAATGGTGGAACCGAGAACCTTGTGTCATGCTGCCTACATAGACAACTCCTTGGAGAGAGAAACTGCCTGTTCAGTTGTAGTTACAAAGGAGAAGTGGAGCATGGCTTTTACCTGAAAGCGATTTTTTCCCCCCGTGTCTCCTTAGCCATTCCAGATGAATCCACCAAAGGAATAGCAAGTTTAGTTGCAAAGCAGAGGAGAAGCCATAAGGTCCGAAACTCCGTACAGAAGGAAAGAACCAGCGTTTGCTCGGGCCCGGTGCCATACCGGGGAAGGGTGCCCCCTATACTCCCAGCCTTTGTGAAGAGTGAGTTGAAAGACCTACTGGCGTTTTCTCCTGTTCTCCTTTCTGACTTTGAGAAGGCGTTTGCCAAGCGTTTTGGACGATCGTTTCAGTATATGCAGTATGGATTCCTCTCCATGTTTGAAGTGCTCAGTGCCGCTTCGGACGTCATTTCTGTAGAGCAGACCAGAGCCGGCTCCTTGCTGACACTAAAAAAGAGTGCGTCAGGGGAGAAGCAGAGAGGCTGGCCAGCAGGTAAGCTCGGCGGGGTGGCGTTAACAGTTGGGTCATGCCCATGCCCGTTCAGAAATATGATCACTTGAGAAAGAACCGCACAAAGGCAGCAGCAGTTGACACCTCAGTGTGATGGGGAACAGCTCAGAAGGTTCCACCCGAAGCAGTTAAGAGAGAATCAGTCTTATCCAGAGACAAGCCGTATGATGGGTTCTCTTTTTTCTTTTTTTGGAGACAGGGTTCCTCTGTACCAGCTCTGACTAACCTGGAACTTGCTCTGCAGACCAGGCTGGCTGCTGACTCTCAGAGACCCACCGGCCTCTGCCTCCTGAGTGCTGGGATTAGAGATGTGTGCCACCCACTGCCCAGTTTATGATGGATTTTCTAATCCCAATCCGTCAGTCCTAAATATATCTATATGTGAGCAACACCAAGTGAACTCAGCAGGCTGTATTTATATACATACGTGTGTGGGACGAGGCGGGGAGGTGAAGGACATGGGAAGAGTTAGAGGGGAGAGGGCGAAGTGGAAATGATATACAGTATTTATCTATGAAATTCTAAAAAAAGATGAAATTAGAGAAAATAATTGTGGGGCTGGAGAGATGGCTCAGCAGATAAGAGTGCTGGCTGCTCTTCCAGAGGCCCAGCATTCAGCACTCTGCACTCACAATTGTCTAACTCGGGGTCAGACCGTCTCATCCCTTTTCTGGCCTCTGTGGGCACCAACCATGCATGTGTTACATAGACACACTTGCAGGCCAAATACCCATACACATGAAATATTTTTTAGAAATGATTGTTCTGTGGATGAGTACATGTTAGAGCAATCCTGACATGTATAGAAAGGGAAGTGAAGGGTTAAACTTCACGAGTTAAAGTTAAAATCTGTGTTTCACTTGCAAGTTGAATAATGATTGGCAGATTAGCTCATCTGCATAAGCAAGCCTTGGTCTCCACATCTCCAAAGTACATGTAATACGTGTGATTCAGAGTTGTACTGAGGACCTTACATGAAACAAGGTCTGTAGAGAGCCTGCTGTTAAGTTTATACTATGTGGTAGATGGGGCTCAAGGGTAATGTGATCACTCAGACCTTAGAACATACACTGCTCAGGGAAGGGAGCCTAGTGCAGAGAGTTTTATGCCTCTTTCATTGACCCTTTCCCCAAAGTCTGCATTTAGATCAAAGTGAGTCGTGAGAGTGTCATGAATTTACAAAGCAGTCTTTAAAATGGTGGGTGATGGACTGTCCTGGAACTGTTGGGGGTACATGCTAGCTCGCTCTGCCTGTCTGGAACTGTTGGGGGTATGCACGTCAACCTTATCAGTGTAATTCAGGGGCTCAGATTTAGGAAAACTCAGTTTGCCATTAAACTTACAAGGGTTGGGTGTGTAACTTGGTGGTAGAGCACTTACCTAGCATGTACAAGGCCCTGAGTTTGTCCTTCAGCACTGGAAGAAAAGAGACCAAAAAAAAATTATGTAAAACAGTTTGCACACATTTCCTGAACAGTAGAAGTAGATATTCCTTCCTGGTGATTGGCTTGTTCACGTTTTCCAACCATGGCTCATCTCCCAGATCTTCAGGTAGTATCTCAGGAGTAACTGGTGTGTTTGGTAAACTTGATCTTGGGGTAAAGAATGGACTAAGTTGTGATGCTTTTTAGGGGTACATGCTGTGCTACAGAATACACTCCCCGATATTTATGAGAACTTATATTGTAGGACTATACCATAACCTTACAGTGTTTTCTCCTCCCTTTCTTTAGAAGGTGGTCACCCACCATGAGAAGCATAGTTCTATGTAAACTTCTTAGTTCGACACTGTTAGCTCTTTGAAATGAAATACAGTTTATTTATTTATTTTTTAAAGATTTTATTATGTATACAGTGTTCTGACTGCACGTATGCCTGCAGGTCAGAAGCGGGCACCAGGTCTCATTATGGGTGGTTGTGAGCCACCATGTGAATGCTGGGAATTGAACTAAGGACCTCTGGAAGAGCAGCCAGTGCTCTTAACCTCTGAACTATCTCTCCAGCCTGAAATACAGTTTTAAAGGTTTTTTTTCCTATAAAATGCTACTTCTCAGTCATATTCAGGAGACCTAACATGGAGTTTTAGAGAGTAACAATCTTTTCAGGAACATAACTTCTTAGTATTTTTTTAAATGAATCACTTATATAGTAAATTTTATTGACTGTATACAGTTTTCCTTAATTTTTCTTCTAAGTTGAGGCTGTTAGCTCACAGTATAGTCTTTTTCTCTAAAAATCTCTGGGGAATTGCTAGTCACTGTTTTTCCTTTTCTTCATAAAAGGTAAAATTTTTACTCAGCCATTTAGAATGAAGCAACAGGGGTCATATTATTCTACTGGATTCCCAGTAACAAAGACCCGCTTTTCCCAACGCACTTCAAATATGGAATCACTAAAGCCAGTACTGAGCATGGAGAAGATGCCCACATTTAATACAGTGGAGACTTCAAAGCTGAACCACACTGAAAAATTAAACCAGGTAAGGTGCTGGAGGTCAGGGATAGAATTATGCCAAAAATATGCTTTTGAGCTCAGTGTATTATCACTTAGACCGGACGGGAAAGTTCACCACCTGGAGCTGGAGAAGTGGCACAGTTACTGCCAGCACCGACTGCTCTTGTGAGGACTCAGGTTCAGTGCCAGCAGGTGGCGGCTCACGACCCCTGTAACTCCAACTGCAGGGGACCTGATGTTCCCCTCCTGGCTCTGCAGACACCAGGCCACAGATGTACATGCAAACATTTACCTATACACATAAAATAATAAAAACAAAAGATTGGAGCCAGTCATTTATTGATTGTAGGTGTCACTAACCTCTCCCATTTTATCTCTTCTGTTTTATTCCCTACATTGTTTCTGGGAGGTTTGGGCAGACACCTCCATGTCTGCACTTCTGTTTAGTATTATGTCATTTGATTTTATGCTGAAGAATATGTCTAATAATCACGTTAGGTACCTTATGCACATAGTTGCCTTTTGTCCATTGTCTTTGAAGTGTCAGGGTCCCTTGCTCATTTTACAAGATTGGATTGTCATTTTATTAAAATGGAAGATTTTTTTTTTCCCGAGACAGGCTTTCTCTGTGTAGCTCTGACTGTCCTGGAACTCACTCTGTAGACCAGGCTAGCCTTGAACTTAGAGAGATCCACCCGCCTCTATCTCCCAAGTGCTGGGATGAAAAGTGTGTACCACCATAGCCCGGTGAAATGGATGGAAGAGTTTATATGTACTTTCTCCTGGTTTATGGTTTAACTTGTTAAATTCTTTTTTAGATTTTATTTATTTATTTTTTGGGCATCAAAGGGTGTGGTGTATTTCATAAGTAGAAAAAAGCACTGGTTTTCATTTGTATAAAGTATTTGCATAATAGAGCTAATTGAGAGATTTATTATCTTAATTGTTATAGTCACAGAAGGTTTTTCAGCCTCATTACCAGTTCTCAAGGGATACAGCTTAAACTAGTACCATGTTTCTCTACATGGTTGAAATTAATGTTCCAGTCTTCCATGCAGCAGTATTTTGCCTACTGAACTGGCCTGCATGGATTTGCTCTAACGTAAGCTGATAGAAGCCAACACTTTATCTTCTTAGCTCAGATGAAGCCTTCCATGTTCACATGTGGGGCCCTTCCTCAGCACACTGAAGACCCTGCAGACAATGCCACAAGCCTAGGCTTCTATAAAAACTGTCTGCTTCCAGCACCATAAACAGGAGAGTGCCTGTGTCTGTTTCCATGAAGTTGATGTGGCTGTGGGCTGAGGACACCAGCTTCAGAGTTATCACCAGCTAAGAGTCCTCTCAGGCCACCCCCCCCCACCCAAGAACTTCAGCGCCAGCTCAGTCCTTGGAGCCTGAGATGTAGAGAGGCTGGAGGTCTTGTTCAAATGACTCAGGGATTTGTCTCGCAGTTCCAGTTCCAGTTCATCATGGCAGGGAACCCCAGAAACGGGCTCGAGTGAGCTGGTCCCTCACAACCACAGTCACGAAAGCAGTGGGTTAATAATTAATGTTAGTGCTCAGTTTGCCAGCTCTGTTTTATACAATCTAGGCTGTTCTGCCTAGGGAATGGTTCCACTCATAGTTAAGGTGTATCTTCTAATATATATTAGCATAGTCAAGACAGTCTCAGAAAGATGTTCCAAGAGGTTATAGGTTTATTTATTTTATTCTGTATATATGAGTGTTTTGCCTATATGCCTGTATGTATGTGTACCATGTGTGTGCCTGGTGGCCAGGAAGGCCAGAAGAGGGTGTCAGATTCCTTGGAACTAGAGTTACAGATGGTTGTGAGCCAGCAGGTGGATGCTGGGAATTGAACCTGGGTCTTCTTCAAGGCTGGTATCTTAACCACTGACTTCTCTCCAGCCCCACTCTTCCTTTTCTTAATCTTGCCTTTTGTAAACTGAAGTCTTTGATTCTTGGCACCAGGGATAAATCCATGTCCCACTAATAACTGGCAATTCTTATTCAGGAAACTTCAGAACTGGTTTTGAAAACTTGAATTTTCTCATGTGGTTCTTGTTCACTAATCTTTGCTGGATGTAAAATGACAAATTTTATATTTTTTCTAGAATTTTTGAGATTTAGATTATATATTTCAGTCTATTACCAATTTCAAATTAATCTTTGTATAATATGCCAGTTCTGAAGTTTCCTGAATAAGGATTGCCAGTTATCAGTGGGACCTGGATTTATCCCTGGTGCATGAACTGGCTTTTTGGAGCCCATTCCCTATGGAGGGACACCTTCCTTGTTCAGTCGCGATATAGGGGGAGAGGCTTGGTCCTCTCTCAACTTGATATGCCAAACTTTGTAGACTTCCCATGGGAGGCCTTACTCTTTCTGAGGAATGGATGGGAGGTTGGGTGTTGGGCAGGGAGTAGGAGGAGGGGAGGGAAGGGAACTGTAGTGTGGTTTTGTGGACCGGTGTGCTCCCCACACTGAGTACCTCGTTACCCCGTGCTTCTTGATCACTATCGCTTATAGTAGCTTAAAATTGTAAAACTGAATCCTACATCTTCTTGTTTACAATTGTTTGGTTATTCTACATTTTACATTTCCAGTATATTTAGTTATATAGAAATCTGGTTAATTTTTGTCAAAAGTAAGTCTCAAGATTTTGATTAGAATTACATTGGATATTATAGGTGTGTTTGAGGAAAAATAATGTTAAACCTCAGGATTCAAGAAAATAGCACTTCTCATCATTATTTTTATTTTTAAATTCTCTCAATGTCTAATAGTTTTCAGTATATATAGCTTGTATACATTTTATTAAGCTTACTTCTTATGCCTTTCATAGTTTATTGTGTTAAAGATGATATTTTCAAATTAATCATTGCTAATATATATTTTTATGAGAATGGGTATTTTTGCCTGTGTCATATGCCTGAGCACAGTGTGTCCACCTCATGCCTTCAGAGCCCAGAAGACGGTGTCACGTCACCTGGAACTGGAGTCAGACAGTTGTGAGAGGCCATGTGCCGTGTGGGTGCTGGAAAAGAAGCCAGTGCCCTTTTCTTTTTTGAGACAGTTTCTATGTGTAGCCCTGGCTGTCCTAGAACTTGCTGTGCAGACCAGGCTGGCCTTGAACTCAGAGATCCACCTGCCTCTGCTTCCCAAGTGCTGGGAATAAAGGTGTGCGCCACCACTGCCAGTGCGCATAACCACTGAGCCGTCTCTTCTGCCCTGGTTTTGCTTCAGTATATCTGCCTCCTTTCTTATCACCCTTGGGTTGGGCTCTCTAATATGAAGAGACATGGTGGGAGTGGAGATGCTTGCCCTGTTCCTGACTCGTGTGTGAGTGTGTGTGTGTGTGCGCGTGCGCGTGCGCGCGCGTGTCTGCAGGTATGTGCGTGGGTGTGTGGGTGTTTGCCCGCATGTGCGTGTGGATGTGGAGACCTAGGTTGATTGATGGTGGGCATCTTTCTCAATCACTGTCTACTTCTCAAATATTTGTCCGCCCTCGTCTTCACCTACATCTTGGTGAGAGGCCAGGCCTGCGCTTCCAGATTCCTAGGAATTAAAACTGTTAGGTAGCAGCTCTAGCCACTGCCCACATGCACAGCCCTTCACTGTCCTACGCTTTCTTTCTTCCTTTGCTCACGTTACATAAAGGAGCTTCCCCCACTGCTCCTTAGACAAGGCCACTAGTTCCACCTGTGCCCTGACTCAACACTCCTTCCTACCTTTCTGGACCTTTCCAACAACCTGTGCCTTCCAGTCATTAGGCGGTCACTAAGTATGTGATAATACTAAGTCACTTTAGAAACTGAATGGCAAGTATCCTTGTATCAGATTAACTGCGGACTTTAGAATCTGTTATAGATAATTCTGTTTATCTTGGAATATTCCCCAGTGTCTGGCTTCACACAAATTCCATCTGTATATTTTATATAATATAAAATGTCTCAATGAAACTTGAAAATTTATTTAACTATGTGTATGTGTTGTCTGTGAATGAGTATGTTCATGTGAATGCAGGTGCCACAGAGGTCAAAGTCTAGGAACCAAACTCAGGCCCTCTACAAGAGTAAGTGCTCTTGAACACTGAGCCATCTCTGTGGCCGTCAGTGCCACTTTTTAAGAACAGGATTGGATTCATTTGATAAAAATTTCCTTTTATAGATTGCTTACATTTGTCTTTGACTTTTTAGTGATTTGACTTTTTCTTTTATTCATAGTTGGAGAACAGATTCAAATCAGTTATTGCCCAAGTTGGACCTGGTGGGACTATTGATCCAGACCTAAAACATAAGATAAAATTTGTAAGTATTTTCCATTTCTGGGAAACAAATAATTTTTAAATCAGAAAAAGCAATAAATAAAATTGGACTGAAAATTTTAATGTGAAATTGTTTAGAAAATGGTCCTTCCATTCTTCTCCCTTCTTTTCATCCATTGCCCAACAAATTATTGTTGACAAATAGTTCCAGATCTTTCTAATCCAGTGTTCTTTCCTGCATAGGTAGCATTATCACAAATATTATTACACATATCTCAGTATGTTTATGTTGCATGTTTCACTTAGGAAGACTTGTGAGGGATTAAAGTCTGAATTGCTTTGGACCTTGGATACTTAAGTTTCTGCAGTTGAAGTCCCTTGAATGGTTATGTAGTATATAGGCTGCTATCAAAGACACCAGACATTTGATTTGTTGAAGATAAAAGTTACTACACTACTATCTGAAAGATTTGAATAAGTAGACCCTTTGGAAGATAGCTTTACTTTCAGCCACATTTTAAATTATAACAGTTTTACATTAGCTACCTTTTTATGTTCTTATACTGATGTACACTTCCATATGAGTGGCCTGTTTCATAGTTTTGCGTTATTATTTTTTGGAAACTCTTTTGTTAGGGATTGGGATAGAGGGTGTAGTCTGCCTTGAGGGTTTTGGTCCTGATCTGTGTAAGTAAAATGTTATTATAGCTCCCACTGCCTTATATGACCTCACTTCACTTACTGTGACTTTGGTGGGACATAGGGCAATCCAATACTCTCAGGCACCTTCTCATTGTTTTTGAAACTTGAACAAGTGTCTAACAGTTATTTATTCAAGGATGTTCACGATTAATACAGAACCAAAAAAATTAGAAGAAAAGTATTCATTGATTAAGGATCCATTAAACTAAGGATCATGATGTGGCTCCTCAGAGTTAATGCCTGCTGCCATTGGTTCCCAAGGCAGTGTGCCCTGTACAGGCTGCCATGTCCTTTTGTGTGAAATGATGGGTAATGGAGTACATATTTGTGCCCTTCTGAAAGGATGGTTCCTGAAATGCAGCAGAAATTGTCTCTTTGTCACAAGATTTTAAAGGGGTATTTACTTTATATCCTCTTTGATGTATGCATTAGAATTTATCTAGATTTAAGAAGGCACTACGTTCTTTATACTGTATTGGAATTGAAGCAAGTCCATTTCTGGGGACTTGTCCTAAAATTATGCAAATGTACAAAATGAAATATTTATGATAGTATGTTTTTTGAAATTAAAACGATCTTAGTATTTTGTCTTAATATTTCAATTTTATCTGTTTTTTCTGTTGATTAGGTTGTATCTAAGTTTCCACAAGGTTTGTTTATTTCTAAACTGCTTGGAGAATTTGAGGTAACTGTTTTCATCTACTAGTCTACTCTCTGTATTGCTTAATTTTCTTATGATAGACTAATTTGCTATTGCTCCTGGATCCTCTAAGTCTGTGCTTTTAACACTTATATCTTGTTTTGCATCTTAGTTGCTTTTTAAATCATTTCAATAGTTAAGATATGGCCAGTAACAAATATTTAATTATGAATAGGAAGATTATTTTTACTACTTACTGTTAGAACATCATTGAAATATAATGATTAGCATTATTTTTGTTTTTTGAGACAGGATTTCTCTGTATAGCTTTGGAGTCTGTCTGGAGCTTGCTCTGTAGACCAGGCTGACCTTAAACTCACAGAGCTTTTCCTGTCTCTGCCTCCTCAGTGCTGGGATCAAAGACGTGCGCCACCACCGCCCGGCTTGATTAACATTTTTTTACAAGTGTGACAGTATCAAGAAGAGACGTGAAAGGCAGAGCACTCCATGTACAGTCTTGATTTTATACTCACTATAAAGACATTTCCAATAATCAAGAAATAGAAAAATGTGAATAGATCTGTATTGTAAGAAAAGGTAAATAAAATACTTAAGGCTAAATGAAATGATGCCAGATTAGAACTGAAGCACAAAGGATAAAGTAAACATGTAATGTATCTAAAAGGCTGCTCTTTTACCAATTAGAACATCTTACTATTTAGAGCATTGGTGGCCTCTAGCTGGGTTTTTAAACCATGAAGATGATGTAAGCTATAGTTTTCATGTGTATTACATCAGTGGGCTGGGGTTCTGGAAAAGAAGGGGTGTGGGAGTAGAACTATGTCAACTTCTTCATCGCTCATCATTGGGAGCAATACCAAAGCATTAGAATAAAAATACATCTGACATATCAACGAATTGACTCAGCTAATTATAAAGTGCACCCAAGTCGTGTTTCATATAGTAACAATATAAAATTACCTTTATAGTAACTGAAAAAGCAAGA
Source organism: Myodes glareolus (assembly GCF_982192425.1). Taxonomy (NCBI): domain Eukaryota; kingdom Metazoa; phylum Chordata; class Mammalia; order Rodentia; family Cricetidae; genus Myodes; species Myodes glareolus. The sequence goes on from NC_142030.1 coordinate 67,994,917, forward strand.
TGCATAACTTATATAATTTTATATCAAAGCCCAATTAAGTTTTGACAATTTCTGGAAAGTTAAAAAAGGTAATAACAGTTATTTGTAGAGAAATGGTTGCTAGGTGACTGAAGCATTTGGGGGTGAGCAGAGACTTGTTTGCCGTTCATTTTAATGAACAAATGTTTTATTTGTGAGAATTTGCACCATAAATTTCTTTTTTAAAATTGTTTATTTTTTCACAATTTCATGTATACATATGTAGATATAAAACTTTGATCACCCACATCATTTGTTTCATCCTCTTCCCCTCCTGAAACTTAGTTTTGCTGAATATTTGCTTGGACCTTTTGAATATACTATGAACAATTACTAATTTGGGGGCTGGAGAGATAGCCCAGAGGACCTGAGCTCAGTTTCCAGCACCCATGTTAGGTGGTTCATAACTGTCTATAACACCTCCGGCTTCTCAGGGCACTGGCACTTGTACCCACATGCAGACATGATTTTAAAAAATTAAGTCTAAAGATCAAAGCAGTTACTTATTTATATTTTTAATTCTCCCCACCCTAGTTTTATGTTATGTTTTCACAGTAATGTACACAATTATTTGAGAAACCATTAGAGACTGATAAACATAAAAGGTAAAGAAGTTTTAATATGTAACCTGAAGAAATAGATACTAATTCTAATTTGCCACCACCCTGACCCACCCATTTGTCCTTTTGTTTGCTGATAGCAACTCAGTTGCTTTATGTTGGTTCAAGAGATGAAAACATTTATGTGTTATGTTCTCACATGTATGCCCATGCATGTGGTACCTAGAATGCCTTGAGAGTTCTGTCTACTTTGTATTTGGGAGTGAGCTGTCTCTGGGACCTGGAGTTTAGTGGTTAGGTTAGAGTGGCAGCCCGTGAGCAGACTTGTATGCCTGAGTTCACTGAACCCCAAGTATCGAGGTCCAGAGTCCTCATGCTTTTCTGTTTGTTTGTTTGTTTTTATGACAGCTAATTTTTAAAGAGCAACTTTCACCAAAACAGTTAGGGTTCTTAAATGTGACAGAACTTGTTGGATCTCTGAGTGACATTCTCCGCGTCGAGTTCAGTGAAGAAAAGCAAGACTTGCTGGTGTTTGATGCTGACCTGAAGCCTGTCCCGCCTGGTGAGTTAAACTGGTATAATACAAACCTCCTTTTTAACTGTGCTTTTGAAGACAAGGAAGAATAAAGCATTAAGAGTCATCATTAGAATCACATGACCCAAAACACCTCATGCTAGTTTGACAAGGGAACCCCTAGTGATATTATAGTCAAGTTAACCTGTATTATTAGTTTAAAAAATCAAATTTTTACAATTTAACTTATTTATTTTTGAGTGTTTTGAGATAGGTTTTTACTATGTAGCCCAGGCTGACCTGGAGCTCAATGTGTAACCCCTACTGGTCTTAAACACACGGAAACCTCTTGCCTCAGCCTCCTGAATGCTGAGATCACAAGCATGAGCCACCATGTCCAGCAATTTCTTTTATTTTTTTTAAAAAATTTTATTTTATGTGCATGGATGTTTTGTGTTTTAACAAATAAAGCTTACCTGAAGATCTGAGTGCAGAGCTAAGTCACTAGAGGCCAGGGAGTGGTGGCACACACCTTTAATTCCAGAACTCAGGAGACAGAGGCAGAGGGATCTCTGTTAGTTCAAAGCTACCCTGGGCTACACAAGATTGAATCTGTCTAAAAGAGAAACAGCTCACACAATGGTGATCCCAGCACTTGGGGTCCCACGCCTTTAATCCCAGCAGTAGGGAGGTGGAGACAGGAGTGATGTGGCTGGACAGAGAGAGGAACACAAGGTCGGAGGAGGCAGTCTGAGGACAGGATCGTCATGTCTTTGAGCAGTGGTAGAGGTAAAAGGTCTCTCTAGTGTCTGGCTGCACTGCTTCTCTGATCCTTCAGCTTTCACCCCCTGATATCTGACTCTAGGTTTAATTTATTAAGACTAATCAGAATTTTTGCTACACTTCTTACACAAGGACAGTCAGAATCTATGAAATATGTGTGAGAAACCCTACATGTATATTTTTACAGTAAATAAACTCCAATTTTCCCAAAAATGTTCTATTTTCTATTTCTGTATTTACTATAGGAACCCACATTGGACCTAGGACATTGTCTTTTATGTGGTCATGTGGATAGAGCCCATGGGTCCTTTGCTCAGTTCCCTCAGTGGTGACATCTGCATTGGTGACAGTATGATACTTTTATGAATTACATGTGGGGAGATGCATGTGTGAGTGCTAGGAAGCTGGAGTACAGCCTCAGGTGCTGTCCTCAGGTGCCGCCCACATTTTATTTATTTATTTACTTTTGAAATAGGGTTACTAGTTGGCCAGGGAAACCCAGGTATCCCCCTGACCCTGTTCTCCAGCACTGGGATTACAGGCATGCATATTCCATTATTCCATGCCTGACTTTTTTTTTTTTTAATGTGGATTCTGGGGGGCGTCAACTGATACCCTTGTGTTTGCAAGGCAAGGCTTCACCAACAGTTTTTTAATCTTTTCCTGGTCTATTATATAATTTTTTATTAGTGGTTATGATGTATAACTACCTTTCCATATTCTGTCATTGACTTTCTGTCGAGATAAGAGCACCAGTCTTGCACCTTTAGGGAGCTCTTGTTCTGGTCATTGTGCTCCAGGTGTCCCAGCTGGGTAGGATTGCTGAATGCTTGTCTCCCTTGGCATCTTAAAACGCCAGTGCTGAGTCAGGGCAGCCGGTGGGCCTGGAGAGAAGGCATTGTTGTGGAGCCAAGTGCTCTCAATCCAGGATTGGAGGACCTAAGCGAGAGCCGATCTGAAGTCATGGAATGTTTTTTAACCACAAAAGTTCTTCAAACCAAATAACAGAGGTAGTTAGTGCTTGTAGCTTCAGTGAGTGTATTTCTATATTTAATTATGACAATTTTCTTATATAATACATTATTATATAAATATCGTGTCTTTGCTTTTTATGTTTAATATGTTGTTTTTCATATTAATATTTTTCATTTTTACCTTTGCACAGTTCTTATATTTATTTCATTTAATCTGTGTCCTGTTGGTGGACATTTAGATTGTTTCCGTTTTACCATTATAAAGGCATCAGGACTAGTATTTTTAGCTTTTCTTTATTTATTTTGCTGTTCAGGTATGAAACTAGGCCCTCATTCATTCCAAGCAAGCATTTCACCGGTGACTGACATCCTCCTCACTGTGATTAATCTTTTTGTGCCTACATTTTAATGTGCTTGTGAGTTTGTTTCTTTAGGTCTAAGGAGTTCTGTAATGTGCCAGCCCAGGTACTCATATATGCACAGTCGGGGGTGGTGGCTCAGTGGGGGGGGGGCACCGTTAATCCCAGCACTCGGCTCAGAGACAGGAGGACCTGTTGAGCTCAAGGCCAGCTGGTCTACAGAGTGAGTTCCAGGACAGCAAGGACTACACAGAGAAACCCTGTCTAAATATATATATATATTGTATGTCACCTGCTCACTGCTTAGTTCGGAGAATTTGGAAACCAGAATGTTAAGTTGCTCGTCAAGGTTTCAGAAGTTGTACCAGCTCCTGCTTTCCCAGTATGAGAATGTTAGGGTTTGGTTTTGCTCTCCAACAACTTTCCTTGTGTCTCCATCTGAGAGGTCAGTGAATCCCCAGCGCCTGGCACTTGGGGCTGCTTAGTGGCAGTGGCTCAACAGTGACAGGTCTGCGGGCGCCCTGGCTGTTTCAGGTGGAGCGTTTTCATCAGTCAGAAATTCGTGTTTAGTTCAACCAGACAAGAAAACAGAAGGCAATGCTTGGCTCTCCAGCCCCTCTAGAAACCATCTGTCGACGGCAGCAGTTAGGAAGACTACGTGGGACTGCCCCTTGAAGAACCACAAGGAACCAGAACAGAAACTTTACAAGAAGCCTAACCTTGTGGTAAAGCCTTTACAGCTGGTGAGTGGGGTTCAAGGACTTCATATAGTAGTCAGAATAACTGAATAAATGTTTCTTTAAATCAAAGTGCTCTTTAGGGGAAAATATCCCTAAGAATCTTGTTCCTTGGAAGAGGCCAGTTCTTCGGTCCAGCACCTCGTTATGAAGTGTTTCCTCTGGTTTTCAGTCTTTCGTTTCCCACACAGCTGATTTTAAGATTTTCAGATGGTTGGTATCAAGTTCTCTTTTGATGGCTCTGTTGGTTTCTCTACTACTGAGAGCCTCAGGGTGGAGGCTTGTAGTCCGCAGGGCTTTCTAGAGTGTGGGAGCCTGCTCTGTGCTTGCCGTGGCTGTGGCCACAGATGCCTTTATACCCATTGTCACTTCCTTGAGTCATTTAATTTTCTCCTCCGTTACATCCTCACACACTTCTGTTCGCATTTTATCTCCTGTTTCGAATCTGATGTTATAAAGGAATGAATTCTTTGTTCCTCGCTGTAGAAGACTCTTCAGGGGAACGAGCAGTTCTAGAGCCTGCTGTGTTGTCTTCAGGACGATAGGAAGGCCTAGAGGAGATTGCATGTTTTAGAATGAACTTGATTGCAGAGCTTCTGATAGGAGAGAGCTAGTCTGAGTCTGACCTGTCCCTTAAAGATAGCCTCCCTAAGCCTACCAGTAATCAAAGGTTGGGAACCCCCCTTACCCCAGCCTGAATATTTGAGATGTCACGTTGCCCAATTTGTTGAAGACATTTGCTTAACACTCTGACCTTGTAGTGCTGTAGTGTGTGGCTGTGAGCTCCACCTAAAGCATCCTGGATCATAATCCTGGCTCGACCCTTGAATCTGGATTTTTATAACTTCCAGATGATTGTGATAAAAAGTGATTCATGAAATAGTTTGAGAGACACTGCCATAAGATTTGAAATGCCCCTTACAGGCTTTTTTAACTTCTTTCTCTCCCTGCCTCCCCTGTAGCAAGTAGAAACAAACAAATCCCAGTTCAGCTTGTCAGTGGCAAACCATGACATCCCACCAGATGCCGTGCGTGCAAAGAAACTCTGCAGACTTCCGCCACTGGACACCAGCACCCTGGTGGGGGTCTTTGTGGAGTACATAATCTCTCCGAGTCAGTTCTACATCCGCATCTACAGCAGAGACTCGTCGGAGCTACTTGAGGACATGATGATCGAAATGCGGTAGGGAGCCTCGCTTTCATCCGGTGTCCCCGCTTGTGGTCAGCAGCAATGCTCGGGCATTTTGCTCTCAGGACTCCTAAAGTAACAAAAAGCTTTTTGCTTTCTGATGCTTTTATCATACAGAAACTTAAACTGAGAGAAATCAAAACATTAGTTTAAGAAAGATCCGTGTGTGGTACTATAAATATCGTTTTTTATGAAAAATAACTATTTTCTAATCCAAGCATGTACAATAGCCCTTCATATCCATACTGTGTATATTCCAGATCCCTCTGTGAGTGCTAAAACTGCTTATACCAAACTCTCTTCATACTGTATGTGTATTTTCATATACACACTTATCTTTGCTAAAATTAACTTATAAATCAGATATAGTAAGAGAGTCACAAAACTAACAGTAAAATACAACAGTTACGACCATCTCCTCTGGTAGCAGCTGGACTGGACTGGCATGTGGCTCAAAGGCACTCCTGAAGGGGTGACTTGGACCCTGGGCTGCAGAGGGAAGATGGTGAAGATTGCACCGTGCTCCTCAACTCAGTACAGCACGCAGCTTTGGATTTATGAATTACTGATTTCTTGAACTTTCCATTTAATAGTTTTGAACTGTAGTTGATCTTAGGTACCCAAAACCATGGCATGTAAAAAGTATGAAGAATGGAGGAACTTGAAGTCCTCTGCCCTTATAAATACATAATTAATAAATAAATGTCTTAATAGTCCCTTTGGAAAGTTGTATTTTGATAATGTCTAAATTTTATAAATACTTCATAAAATTAGTTGCAATTTAGAATTTGAAGTTTTCATGTCTCAATTTTTTCTTATTTTAGAACTGGTCTGCTTTAGCTCTTTGAAAGATCCAGGACACAATGTTTGATTGCAGGCCTCAGTTCCAAATTAAAGTACAGGGCCCCTTAGAAATCATTAGAATTTCAAGATAGTGATCGTGGAGCCTTTAAATAAGTCTAGGAGTCCTCTAAACAGGAAAGTAGCCCTAGATGAACTGTACCTACGTATAATCCTACGTATAATTTTATAATGTCATGTTTTGACCCTTTGTGAAACGCTACTTTACTGAATTATGCAGCTCATCCAAATGTAGATGTGTTCATTTCACGATATTGAAAATAAAGAAAACCACACTCATATAAAATAATATTAAACTGAGATCTACCTATTGCTAAGGGAGTTGTGGGAGTTGAACGAGTTTGTGAAACAGATTTTACTCCTTTCTTTACTATTCCTGATGTGATCAGAACAGCGTCAGCTTTGAGTCTGCTGCTTGTGGTGGTGAATGCAGCACTTGTAAGTCCTGACTCTTGCTTGAAGGCTTTCCCACTGACAATATACAGTCTTAGTTGTTTTCCTTGAAGAGAAGTTTGGGGAAGATGCATTTCAAATTCTCGCCTCTGAATTGTAGTGTTAGTGTTAATGGGTGTGGGGGTCACTAAGAGAGTCACCAGTCTGACCATGAAAACTTGTAACAAAAGAGGCTTTATTCACATGCTGGTGCCAGATGTGTGAGACAGCACACAGCCTCTTGTTAAACAAGTTACAATTTGTATTTACAGAAACATTCCATGTTTTTTTTAACCATATTATATATTTATATGATACCTAAGTTACCTAACATAAGTCCCATAATAATTCCCTAGAAATATTATCATGGCTCAAATGATAGTTTAGTTAAGCACTTGCTTTGTGAACACAAAGACCGGGATTTTATTTCCAGAACACATGTGAAAATGCCAGGCATGGTGGCGAACACCTGTAATCCTAGCATGGGGAAAGCAGAGACAAAAGGATCCCTGGGCCTGTCTAGCCAGTCCTACCAGTGTTGGTGAGCTCTAGGCCAATCAGAGACATTGTCGCAGAGGAGGTGGGCCACATTCCTGACAGGTACCCCTAAGGTTGCCTTTCAGGCCTCCACGTTGCATCTGTCCTGGAACACTCTGTAGACCAGACTGGCCTCGAACTCACAGATCTGCCTGCCTCTGCCTCCCGAGTGCTGGGAATAACGAATATGCTACTAATGCCCAGGTAATGTTTGGTTTTTGATGTGGGTTCTGGAGCAGTTTACCAGCCTAGCCTGGCTGCTGCAGTTACGCTGGAACTGCTGAGTGTCTGGTTACTGAGGCCCTGGTACTGCCCAGAAATAGCACTCTGTCTGGGAAAGCTTCATAGTTGATATTTCAGCAAGGTCTCAAAAGCAAGGTTTTGCCAGTTGAGATTGTTAGCTTTTGACAACCTGTGCAGATGTGTCTGTGAGACCTGGGGTAAACAACAGTCTAATGCTGTAAACAACCTTACTTCAGTTTCAGTGTGTTTTATACACTAATGTAACAAAGAAAGCAATGATGTAAGGAAGGGTGTTTGTGTTCAGAAAAACATGTAAATAAATGCCAGTAAGCACGTACTATTAACATAGCAGCCTATTCCTAGAACTTCCTCAGGACAGACCAATTTAAACAATGCCTGGCACGTACCATAGATTATATCTGGGAAGGCACGAAAACGAGGCAGAGGCCATATCCAGGTTCAGGTACACTGAGGACAGCACTCGGCATATTCTTACCAGATTGGGTTCTGTGACTTTGGTCCAATACCCAGCAAGAATAAGCATGTCTTATACATGGAGGCATGAAATCAAGTTAAGAACATTCGAGGGAACAAGTGCACCTGAGGTGAAGGCCCTCTGCCTTTTTCCTGGAGCCTGTCTCCGTTCCCAAAGGCCTTGTTCATTGTATGTCCAATGGTTCTGTCATTGCTCTGGTCTTCTTTGTGCAGCCATTTCTAAGTGAGACTGTTTCACAGCTCATTTCTTGGGTTTCTGGCTCTTAACAGTCTTTCTGTCACCCCTTCTGAGATCTTCCCGAAAGGAACCATAAATACAGGAAAGTATCCATTTCAGGAAGTTGGATTACATTCTATTTAGAGAATTTAAGGTAACAAGATAAGTGTGTAATTTTCATGCTTAATTGAGTTTGTTGCTACATAGAAAGGATTTTGATAAAGGAATGGACATTAATAGGCATTAGCGAATCAGAAAATTAATTTTTTGCTTTGCTTTTTGCTAAGACTTTCTTGCTCTTCATACACCAGTAAAAATTATTTTTTTTCTTTCACTCTGTGGTTTTTCTGTGTTGTGAATTCTACAGGCGCTGTTACTCTAATCAGCTGGTTTCTGATCGGTACATCATGCCGGAATATTTTATCCAGCCGGGACATCTCTGTTGTGTAAGGATTTCTGAGGACAAGTGGTGGTACCGGGTTATTATCCACCGAATCATTGGGAAAAAGGAAGTTGAAGTGTTCTACCCAGACTTTGGAAATATTGGAACTGTTCAGAAGTCCGCTCTGCGGTTCCTCAAGTGAGTTGAATTCAGAAATAATGCTGGAAAATGAAATTATGAATCATGGAACTTTGAAGCTGGGATTTTTTCTTTCTCTTGCCGTCTTCCATTCTTTACATCTTATTGCAGAACATATTTGGCTAATGATAATTTAATATATTTTTAAAAGGTTTATCTTTATTATTTTTAACTGTGTGTACAGGTATGATCACGTGCCCACAGGGGCCAAAGCTATAGGATTCTGTGTTGCTGGAGAAACAGGTAGTTGTGAGCTGTGTGATGTGGGGGCTGGGATCCCCCACAGAAGGAGCTCACATTGTTAATTACGGAGCTGCTGATTACCTATTTTATGGATGAACTATACTCTCTCTTCTTACACTTGACTATGAATTTGAATGAACCGTGAGAATAAATTTTGGTCTCGTAGTGAGACAGTAATTCAGGGTCATGCTAAGAGGCATACTTACATGCCAAGGGATTGGCAGTCCTACTGGGTGCTTTCATTTGCACGGTTCTCTTAAAAAGTACTGTATTGTGATTTGTTTCAAAAATAACTTCTAAAGTATGAGGCATTAATTAAAATGTTGTGAACTAATTGGAATGGTATGAATAACCAGACAAGTGGATCAGAGACTTCATTAAAAGCTTTGTACACACATGATTACATAGTTGTATGTTTGGCTTTCTGCAGATGCTGCTACACGAAGCTGCCTGCTCAGGCAATCCCTTGCTCTTTGGCTTGGGTGAGACCTGCAGAGGTACGTTTGCTTGTCTCTCATTGGTCAGCAAAGATTTAAGTTCTTACTCTGTGCCAGTAACAATTCTGAGTTCTCAGGACACAAAATTAGCATGTGAAGTGATTGTGTGTTGTATGAGAGACAGACGTGTGGGCAGCAGCTGCGCCATGTCGCATTTGCTGTCATTTGTTGTGGTGGAAGTGAGCCCATTTTGTTCTAACTAGCCAAAGGGTGAGAAGAGGAGCCGCTGCAGGCGGAGGGCGAGCAGCGCAAGCATTATCCACAACACGCGAGCTCCTGCTGGGTGATTGAGTTATCTGTGAACAAGTAGCAGTCGTTAGTTAGCAGACGCTGTGCACGGTGCACACTGCTCTCAGTGCACTTTAATCTGATGGCAGCACAGGTTTGCTTACACCAGCGTCCTCACAAGTGAGCACTGTGTTGTGCTATGGTGTCATCACACAACAGTTTACTGAGCAGTAGGAATTTTTGATCTGCTACAAAAAGCAGCTTTTTTTGATTGGGGCGAGAGCTGCGCTGATCTGTGGGTAAGTGTGTTTCAGGGTCTCTTGCTGTGCTGGCCACTGTGGTCTATTGACATCACAGTTATTGATTGCCTTCCTCTGTTGGCAGCTCACATAGCCCCTTGTGGTGTAGATGAAAGTGTCCTCAGCAGGGAGGAGACTTTCGGGTCAGATCCAACTGAAACCCTCTGAGTTGTGACTAAAGTGTGTGCTGTCTTCAGCTTCAGAAGCAGTCAAGGGCAACAGCAAAAGTCTGTTTTTTGGAATCTCTTGGACTCCCTGACCAACAACTCAAAAGAGGTTTCTCATGCCTCATACTGACCTCTTTATTAGGTAGTCCATGGCTCTTACAGAAGACATTATCATCCCAAGTGGCATAAGTTCATTTAAACTATCTAGATGTATACACACACACGTACACACGTACACACGTACACACATGTGTGTGTATTATATATAGTTTCAGGTAAGTATAAAATTATTCCCTGTCATTATTTCAAACATCCTCAGTGTTACTTACCCCTCTTCCCCCTTCTTTTGTACTGTCTCCCGTCCCCAATTTGGAATTTGTTCATTTAAAATTTTTATTTTATTGGTGTGAATAGTTCATAATAGCCTCTTGGTGTTTTGTTTGCTTTTTTTCTGTTTAGTGAGTCACAGTCTCATTATGAAGTCCAAGTTGTTTGCTGAGGGCAGGAATATACCACCATTCTTAGATTCCTCTTGTCTTTTTTATGTCAACATTTGTAGTGGTGTAAATGTTAAATTATGAACGTTTATTGTATATTTCCCCTTCTGTCATCATCTGAATGATAAAGTAGTGTCCACTGTGCTTAGATTATTTCAAAGAGCCAACTTTTGCCTTTTTAATTTTCTGTTAAGAATATGTTTCTATTTTGCCTATTTTCATTGTTTTCTCAACTTTGAGTTATTCTTTTGGTATAGGACCTTAAGTTACCAATATCTACTTTTCTTTAGATGAATTTTTAAGTTTTGGGGCATTGGTTTTATTGCTTATTAAAGTATTTTATAATTTATATTTTGCTTCTATGTTTGAGTCATGGATTATTTAGAGATTTCTTTGTTTATAAATACTGTTTATCTAATTTTTCTTGTTACTAATTTCCAATCTAAACAGCTGATCAGATATGATCATGTGGTAATGCCAACCCTTCGAAAACTGAGTAGGTTTCTTTATGAGCCAGAATAGGGTCAGATACGTCCTTGAGTGTGTAGACTGTAGTTGTGTAATAGGTTTGTTCTGTCATTTAGTCACTGTTTGCTTACACACTGAAGCTAAGTCATTAAGTCCACAAAAGTGTGTTATATGCCTGGGAATCAAATATTATTATGAAATTAACCTCTTCTATGAATGCACTTTCACTTCAAGTCCTTTTTGTACAATATTCCTGTAGCTCTGTGACTTTCCATTACTTAGTATTTTTTTCTGATGTAGCCATTATTTTTCTTCTGAGCACTCTATTTTAGGTATGTTTTTCATGAATTACATATAGTTGTGTTTATTTTTTAATCCAGGGTAATGTGTTCACCTTTTTAGCTGGATCTTTTGTGTTAATTATATTTATTATTATTATTATTATTATTATTATTATTATTATTTTATTTGGTTTTTTTGATAAAGGGTTTCTTTGTAGCTTTGGGGCCTGTCCTGGAACTAGCTCTTGTAGACCAGGCTGGCCTCGAACTCACAGAGATCCACCTGCCTCTGCCTCCTGAGTGCTGGGATAAAAGGTGTGCGCTACCACTGCCTGGCTAATTATATTTATTATGACAATATCTAAGTTCAAATTTCATTATTGTATTTACTTTATAGCTTGCCTGTTTTTTAATTTAGCATTACTGATTTTGAAGATTTAAAAAGTATTTTTACTTTGTATTACTTTTAAAAAATCACTATAACATTTAAAAATGTTATGATTATAATCAATCCTATAAATGATCATATGATTTTTGTCTTTAAGTTCATCTCAATAGATACAAACAAGGCCTTTGACAAAATCCAACATGAGTGCATGAAAAAAGTCCTGGAGTGGGAGTAGGGAACGTGTCTCAACATAATAAAAGTCCTGGAGTGGGAGTAGGGAACGTGTCTCAACATAATAAAAGTCCTGGAGTGGGAGTAGGGAACATGTCTCAACATAATAAAAGCTGTATATGACAAACCCCAGGTATTTCTACAATATGGGTACCTTCATTGTGGTAGAACTGAACACCATGGAAATAAATGATAATTCAAGTTGCTTTCTTTTTTCTTGTTTAGTTACTAGTCATATGTTGGACGTAGTTACGTGAAACTTGACCTTATATACTAGACATGATAGTTTTACTTCCCATGCTGGATGGATCTTATAAGAAAAATGAAGTATCTGTGATAAAAGATAATGACTCTAAAGGGTGTTATTAGAAGAAATTCAAAGTGGGAATAAATTGCCATAAATAAGAATTTAAAGTTAACTTTCTAATGTACTATACGCTAATTAGAATAAAATTTTAAGACAGGCATAAGATGTGCTTCCTCTTGGAGTTCACTTTCCTGGCTGATGGAACAACCTTCGAGTTCTATTACCATTGATAGTGTTAACTTTGTCATAGATGCTATGACTTAGAATCTTTTTTAATTCTGTGCTTACGGATGTTTTGCTTGAATGTATGTATGCACAACAAATACATACAGTTCACACAGACCAGAAGGAGGCGACAGAATTCCCAGAACTGGGGTTTCAGATGGTTTTAACCTCCACGTGGGTGCTGGGAAATGAACCAGGGACCTGTGCAGGAGTAGCAAATGCTGTCAGCCACTGAGCCATCTCTCTAGCCCCTGGATTTGTATCTTAGTATAGGTAAATTAGTTTGTTCTTATGCATGTTTTGATAATAGTGTGAGCCTGTATTACTATGCTAAAGTTATTGCTTAGAAAATTTATTTTCACTGCAATAAACTACTAGAACTTTTTTAGACAAAGCCAGAAATCAGTTCATCTTTGTCCTCATTGGGCTAGCTTAGGTTACCACATAGTTCATGACTGACAGCTTTATCTGTGTGTGCCTATGTATGTCCATGTACCCTGACAAGGCATTAAGCATTAATGTATTTATTGTATTAATCAAAATACATACAAACTCTTGAATTATTATATTCTTGAAATAAAAATTAAATAATAAAGAAATAAATAAAAATGAGCACTGTTGGGATGGAGCCCCAATTCTGTGCCTGTGCCCCTTATCTTGTAGGTTCCTGCTTCCTTTCCTTGATAGTCACACCATTTACATGCTCTCTTCCTTTCTCCCCTCCTCTTTTTCCTCTCCCCCTCCCCCTCTCCCCTTCTCCCCCTCTCCTTTCTTTCACTCTATGTGGGAGCCATAGCAAGGAGGCTGTCTACTAGCCAGGAAATACCTTTTCAAACCTTGAGTTTAGAATCTTAAGGCTGTAGATTAATGACAAACTAATTTTCACATTTTTTTCCTGGCATTTTGTTAAATCTCTCCAAACTGACTAAAAATGTCCATAGTGAAGAATTACATTTGGGATACTCATTTCTCTGACATTCCCTCAAATGACCTTTATATTTAATGAAACACAGCAAAAAGAATATGACACTCCACCATTGCAGTACCTGTAAATCTCCTATTTTTAACATGCCCTCATATATCAAGCTTTTATTAACACTTTTATGAATATAGTAACTTTATAATGTCTAACATTTATAGTATGTGTTTGTCAGAGTATTTTGTGTAAGTGCCTCACATAATGCTTTAAAATATAAAAACTTTCAAGTAATTTATTTAATGTGTGTAACATGATAAATCATATTGTTCCAAAATGATCTTTTACACAAAAATGCATTTTTGTGCTATATAGTTTAGTGGAAATTAGCACAGTGATAAAAGGGATACTCAGAATCTAGACTCTGTAAATCTTCTGTTGTATGATATGCAATTACAATAAATAGTTTTCTTGAAGGAATGCAAAAAAATTAAACACTGAAATTAATTCGAAGATGTTTGTCTTGTTAGAATTTTACTGTTTTCAGAAAAAATGTTTTTATTTAAAAAATAAGAAATTGGTTAAAAGATTCTAATCATGTCTGTTTGGATCTATTAAATGTTTAACTCATCATCTAGTCCCAGGCTCTGCCTGAGAATGATTTTCTTCCCCTTGAGCAGCACTGTTTGTATTTTCTCTCCTGAGGGTTGTGTAGTGGCAGATTTAGTAATGTCGACAGAACCCATCATTATTCTGTCCTGCCTTTGGTTCACGTTCTGGAGATCAGATGCAGGCCTCATGCTTACTAAGCACAGGCTGTACCGCCTCTCCCATCCCCACCTCCACCCGCTCGGCTCTGCGTTGGCGTCAGCCTCTTTAGCACACTGAGTCTTAGCTTTGGAGAAGTCCCCTGTCGGTCTGGTGGCTTTTCCTGTGGAAACCCTTAACCGATGTTTGGTCCTCTTCGTCTTTAGCCGTTTTAAAGACTCTCCACTTGCCCTTACTTCAGCTTCAGGGTGTGTTTGTATAGAGCGGTGCGTTCACTCGTGTGGTGAATTTGTCATTATCCTGCTTTGCTCCCGGGACACTTACAGATCCATGGCTTATTAGTTTTCATCAAACCCTGTGAATTTGAGGTTGTTCTTTGATTATTGCCTATGCCCCATATTCATAATTTTTTTCTCTGTGTCTCTCTCTTTCTGGAACAAAAATTAAAAGTGTTAAAGGTAAGTCTTTTCTTCCGGACCTTTTAGCTGCCGTCTGTATTTTTATGTCCGTGTGTTTCCATAGAAGGTGTCTGCTTCTACGTTACCTTCCACTGCACTTTACTCTTTCCCTAATCCTGTCTCCTATGCTACTGAATTGACCCACAAAGGTTTTAGTTTTTATTAATTTTTACTTTCTGAAATTAGTTCAATTGTATTGAGTTTTTAAAAAGTGTGTGCATGTATGTGTGTGTATGTGTCTGTATGTAGAAGCAGGGGTGAGGGCAGACAGTTCTGCAGTCACCTAGGGTGGTCAGTCCATGCACGTGCCTCTACCCATGGAGACAACTTGCTGGCTGACCTGTGCAGATCCTTGTGGGTTGGTGATCTCCACAAAACTGTCAGACTATGTTGGGTAATTCTGTTGTTAATATTGCTTTAAGCATAAGGTTAGTTTTATTTCTAAAAACATTTTTAGATATATATATATATATAAAACATAATAAAAACATTTTTAGATATAAAAATATTTTAAGGTTTTGGGTTTCTTCTGTGTGGTTTCTACTTGTTTGCATATATGGTTCATTGTTTAGGCTTTATTTTAGATAAAATGTTTACATTTGAGTATGTGTCGGTGTGTGTCGGTGTGTCTGTGTTTGTGCCGGTGTGTGCTGGTGTGTGCTGGTGTGTGGGGATCAAACTCAGACCGTCAGGCTTGTGCGCAGTGGCTTCCCTGTGGCGCCATCGCAGACGTCGTCACTGTGTTTGTATCTTTGCCTGTGTACCGCTGTTGTCTTGGGAATTGTGTGTGAGGATGGTTGGATGGCGCCTGTCTCCAGAGAGGTTTATGTTTGCATCCTCCAAGTGCCCAGAATGCCTGCTACTCTGTACTGTGCTGACGGAAATTAGCAACTTGAAGATTGCTAGACTACGCTGGGGGTGTGAAAATGGAGTCACAAAACCACGTGAAGCTTAGTATATGCTTTGTTTTCCTGGGAGTGTATCCCACAGAAGCTAGCTTAAGGAGGGAAGGTCTCTAGACTCCCAGCCATTGCAGACCCTGGCTTTGATCTCTGTCCCCTTTGACCATCAACACTGTAGTTCAGATTTGCTCAAATCAGCAGGTGCTCTGCAGGCAGAAGTAGATCTCACTTTCCCTTCCATTTGGCATGATAATTTGTTGCTATCTTATAAGATCTTTGGTCTTTTGTGATTACTAACTGACTGTTTTTTTTTTTAATGAGAGATGCTTAGTGAATAATTATTTAAATTTTTCCAAACCTTTTCACTATTTTTCTTTTTAAATTAGCATGTGGTATATAAAATAAAGATTTTCATTATGACATTCCAATGGACACATACAATGTATTTTGATCATACTTGCCCCATAACTTTGTTCTATTATGAGATTTTTTTGTATTTATATAATGTACTTATGTCCTTCCCCGTTTTATCTTCTGTAGCTCTAAAATCCCTTTTACTCCTACACCCACTCCTGAATTCCATACCTTAGAGAAACATGGAATGTTTTGTGAGATTGTCCTAATTCACTTAATATGATGACTTCTGCATCCACCCATGTCCCCACAAACTAAATAACTTAATCCCTGTTGATTCTGAATAAAACTATTGCGCACGCACAGCGTGTTGCTTCACCCCTTCACCTTCACCCATCAGCAGGCACTGCCGTAACAGCCCATGGTGCACACGAGTGTGCAGCTGTCCCTGCAGTAAACAGACACGGATTCTGGGTGTGTACCTAGGAGCAGTGAGGTTGGATCATACAGAATTGTTCTTTTTACCTTCTGAGGAGTCTCCATACTGGTTCCCATGGTGACTGGACTAGCAACACCCCCAGCAGCAGTTACAAGGGCCCCTTTTTCCTGTGCCTTCTCCGGCATTTACTATGGTTTTCTGGTGGTAGCTGTGTTGACTGAGGTGAGGTGGGATCTCTGTGTGGTTTTGATTTGCATTTCTTTGATGGTTGGTCTTTTTATTTATGATAAATATTCATTTCTGAAAATGAGAGTTCTTCACCAGATTTTTTGTAGTTATGTTTATTTAACCATTTTTCCTTTTAATTTCTCTCACCCTAAAATTATACCTATTTTATGTGTTCTAATATTTTTAGGATTTTGGTTTTTTCACTTAAAACTCTAGTTCATTAGCAATTCATTTTTTGTTTATGATTGCTGTGACTTGTGTAAATCTACCACATAAATATATATCTGTTGTATTTTAGGAACACTGGACATCCAGAGCTATTTTGCACTTTCAGAAGCTGTGTGGTTTGAAGCCATTAGTAGGGGTGGTAGATGAATATATAGATGGAATCCTTAATATTTTTCTTTGTGATACATCCTCAAATGAAGATATCTACTTTCATCATGTCTTGAGGACAGAGGGCTATGCTATTGTATGCCGAGAAAATGCCCCATCCAAGGTACAGTACATATTTTGTTTAAATGCCACACTTTAGGGCAGTGTATTATGCCACAGTGTATTATGGGCAGGTTACCAAGTTACTCTTCAGTCTTAGAGATGTCCTTTAGATTCCTGACTTCTTAATGCAGGGCACCCTCCTCGTTTTCAGGTGACTATTGACACCAGGCTGTCATCACCACCACCAAGAAATAACTCATATTTTTCTAATTATTCTTTAATCTCCCAGTGAAAACTATTTTTATTTAGAATAAACTATTTACTCCCCCTAATCTGAAGTATTTAATGTTTTCCCAGAGAAGAACAACATTCTCTTATTTTGAAATCAGCTGCGATTCCGTCACATAATCTCTCATATTCTGCTGCTGTTGTAACTAGGGAGTGTCTGTTGGAAATTGTCACCGTATGTTAGAAAATGTGCGTCCGTGCCATGGGGAGTGCTGGCCTGTTCCCTGTGTCTAGCTTATTATATAAATAAATGCTTTATCCTAGGGCTTCAGAGATTTAAACCCGTTAGCACTCTACACTAACTCCAGCGGAGTGGAAAGTGACAGGGCCCCAACAGAGCTGGGGTGTCCTTCTCAGCAGCACTGTTTGAATGAAGACAGGGAGCAATCGAAGGTGAGTGCGCTGCCCAGCCAGCCACATAAAAAACTTTTGCCAGTGTAATGATTCCCAGGAACTATAGTTGTGTCCAAGAAAAAAAAAGTGACTCCTACTGCATTTCAAAAGAAATAGAAAAAAATTAGCTTTCTAGTTGCCGTTAGAATTGTTTGGCCTGGGGCTGGAGAGACGGCTCACTGGCTAAGACTACTGTTATGGTTCTTGCAGAGGACCTGCACCCACAGGAGAGCTCAGAACTGCCTGGAATTTTAGGTGCAGAGGAGCCAATTCCCTCTTCTGGCTTCTCGGGTAAAAGGTGCAGCACACATATGGTACATGCGCAGTCAAAACTTTCGTACACATAAAAGAAAGATCATTACATTTTTAAAAATGGCACTTTTACTTAATGAATGTTTTGCCTACATGTAAGTGGTGCATGCAGTGCCATGCAGAGATAAAGAGAGCATTGGAGTCCTGGTCCTGGAACTGGAGTTACGGATGCCATGAGCCACCATGTAGACGCTGGGAATCAAACTTGGGTCCTCTGCAAGAACAGCAGGTGCCTCTAACCACTGACCCATCTCTCCAGCTCCCGGAAATTGTTTTTAATTAATTTGCTTTGTTTGGCCTATAACAACTCTGAATATTTCTTAATCGCTATTACTGCATTGGAAGAATTATAGTTCGTTATTTTTGAATAATAAATTTAATTAATTGCTTAACTCTTTTAGAATATGTATCTGTTGGTATCTTCAAATAATTATAGTTTGGTTTTAGAAATGAAACACCGGCCTTTGTGCAAAAGAAAAAAGGTAAACTCTGCTGATTTAGTTTGTTTTGATGCAGCAAAGCTTCTATGGGCTACCTACTGCACACCTACAGCACACCTACATACACACTGCACACCTACATACACACTGCACACCTACATACACACTGTACACCTACAGCACACCTACATACACACTGCACACCTACAGCACACCTACATACACACTGCACACCCACAGCACACCTACATACCCACTGCACACCCACAGCACACCTACATACACACTGCACACCTACAGTACACCTACATACCCACTGCACATCTACAGCACACCTACATACACACTGCACACCCACAGCACACCTACATACACACTGCACACCTACAGCACACCTACATACACACTGCACACCTACAGCACACCTACATACACACTGCACACCTACAGCACACCTACATACACACTGCACACCTACAGCACACCTACATACACACTGCACATCCACATGCACACCCACTGCACACCTACATACGCACTGCCCACCCACATGTACACCCACTACACACCCATATGCACACCCACTGCACACCTACATACGCACTGCCCACCCACATGTACACCCACTGCACACCCGCATGCACATTCACTGTAGACCCACTGCACACCCATGTAGCACAAATTCTAATTGGTCTTAATAATAAAAACCCGGAGTCAGATACAGGGGTTAATGCTGAAAGATCAGAGAATCAGAGCAACCAGCCACTAGAGAGTTCTTACCTCAGACCAAAGGGGTGACCCTGTCTCTACGCTGTCTCAGGCTGCTGCTATCTCTTCAAGACCTCAGACTGAATCCTCAGGCTGCATCTGAGTTACTGTCTCCTCCCGCCTTATATTCCTCTCTCTACCCAGCCATATCACTCCTGTCTCCACCTCCCTAGTGCTGGGATCACCTTTGTGTGAGCTCTGTTTCTCTTTTAGACAGATCTTCAATCTCATCGTAGCCCAGGGTGGCCTTGAGCTTACAGAGATCCTCTGCCTCTGCCTCTGTCTCCCAAGTGCTGGGATTAAAGGTGTGTGCCAGCAATGCCTGGCTTGTATGGCTAGCTAGTGGCTAGCTCTGCACTCTGATCTTCAGGTAACTTTTATTTGTTAGATCACAGACAGAATATCACTACAGGTGCACATGTACACCCACTGCACACCCAGACCCTTGCTTATCCCTAGTGGTTTTAGGTGTCCCAGTAGTTCATCTCCACTGCTCTCCTCACATCTCTCTGATGGCTGCACAGGAGGAGTGCATGGCAATTACATGACTGTGTTTCCCCACAGTTTTAGTTCTTTAGGTCTGGGACCTTTGGATTTTTTGTAGCACAGGATGTTTCATAGACACTGACCACCTATGCCTTCCAGTGTAGTTTCCTGGGATTGAACAGAATGGGAAGGCCCAGGGAAATGGGTAAAATTTTAAAAAAGTAGAGGAACACTTATATACATCTATGAACTGTAATGTAAAATCTCCACCAAAATTTATAGAAATGCAGACTTCAGAAACAGCATTAATGTAGAAAGTGATTTCTCTTTTATATCTACTAGCAAGATATTAATGATGAAAAGTGTCTAAGTCACCTCAAGGCTGAGGACTCTAAACTCAGTTCATTGAAAACATGTAAGAGCTATGAAGAAGATCCACAGTGGTCCATCCTGCAGCCCAAGGATGCAAAGGAAGAAAATGAGGTAAGACGAGAGATGGCTTCTAAATTCACTAATTAATTCGTAAGTGATGACAACTGGAAATCAGTCAGCCTGTGAGGACCACTCCATGACACTGAATTACATGTGGTCTCCTTAGTCACCAAGACCACAGTATGGGACATAACCCAGTGACAGCAGAGGAAACCTCTCGCTGGGCTGGATGGTAGTGACCACGATCTAGTCAAGCATGGCAGTGTTTGAAACCTTGAGAAGTAATATTAGGAAAGGTCGTCATGGAATATGATTTCATTTTTGGGAGAACACATTTTTTAACCAAGTGTTTATATGCACATAGCCTGGAGTCCTTCATGACACCTACATTTTTCTATTTTTAAAGTATTAATTTTCATCTCTTTGAGCTGTTTTGAGATTTACCTCTAATTTTATTAAATAGTCTTATTTACTTCCTGATTTTCCAGCTCTAAGTGTTTTTAGATTTCTTGGCATGAAAGATGGAGGTTGAATCCTTTTTCGACCCCCACATAGTCTTCATTCCCTGCCCCACCATCTGTCTTAGTCCAGTATATCAAACTGGTGTTGACCTCCCAGTGCTTATGAATGGAAACGCCATTTCTGCTGAGCCAAAGAGTATGCTAGGACACTTTGCCTATATACTTTTAAATAATATTTTTGTATATTCTTTCTTCTCCCCTAACTCCTCCCAGATCCTCCCCCACCTCCCCACCTAGGTAACTTCATGCTCTTTTTTGCTCTTAAAAGAAAGTGGAGTTCAGTTTGTGTTTGCCAACTACTCCTGAGCATGGGGCCTTGCCTCGAATGTGCTGCTGCTTCAGTGAAGAAAGCTGACTTCCCCGCCCTCAGCTGTCACTTGAGGCTAGCTTCTTGGGTACGGGTGGGACGTGGTGCCCACTTTTCCTCCCTCGTGATGGGTTTTTGTCTGGTTTGAATGTGTGCGGGTCTTATGCATGCTATTTTGTATTTTGTGTTGATATTTCATTCTTTTCAAATTACCTGCAGTAACACAGACTTTATTCCGCTGTACTTTCCTGTCCGTTTTGATGTATTCAACACAACACTCAGAACGCAGAATAGGTCCAGCACCTGAACTAAGCCCAGTGCTCTGTTTCCTCCATCTCTTCACAGTCTTGGCCATAGCAACCGTCATTTGTTTTGTTACTCTTAATTGGTCCTTTGAGAACTAGCATTTATCTAAAAAGTGACCTTTTTCCTTGTAGCGTACTACCTTTGAGCACTTTACATCATCCACGTTGTTGACAGTTCAGAGCTTTCGAGTGCCGAGTGCTACTTTACCATATTGAATGTATCCCACTTTGTATATCCACCCCACCAAGGTTCATCTGAATTGTTTCAGTTCCAAGTAATCATGAGTAGAACTACTACAAACATTCAAAACAAGCTTTGTGAAGCTAAGTTTTATTTAACAAAGAACATGTCCAGAAGCAGGACTGGTGGGTTTCGTGGCAGCGTTTGGCAAACTGCTCTGTAGAGAGGCCGTCCCATTTTGTGTTCCCAGCAGCAGTGTATGTGTGCTGGCTGTTGAAGTCCTCACCAGCGTTTGGTATTGCCAGTGACTTTTGTTTTAGCTATTCTGATAAGCATATAGTAATATCACAGAATGCTTTTAACTTTTATTTCCCTACTGACGAACACTGTTGTCATGTGTGCTTGGTGACATGTCTGTTAATCCTTTGCCCGTTTCTTTACTCCCTCATTTGCTGTCTTACTGTTCGGGAAGAATTTATTTTTTATATCTTTTAGGTGCTCGACTTTTGTCAGATGCGTGATTTTCACATAGATTCTCTCATTTGTAGCTTGTCTTTTTCATTCTTGTAACAATGTTTCATATTACAAAAGTTTTAATTTTTAGAAGTCCAATGTGGCAACTTTTTCTATTAATTTTGAGTTAATTTTTAGCACAGGTGTGAGGATGAGATCCATTTTGTTATCCATGGGCACACAGTTGTTTGAGCATCATGCTGAGAAAGCCATCCTGTTTCTACTGAGTTGCCTTTTACTAATAAAAGTCGGCCGTTGGTTTGTATGAGTCAGTGACTCTTCTGTGTTCTGCCCCAGTGGTTCTGCCCCAGTGGTCTGTTCTTCTCAGTATCACACTCTCTTGATTACCTTCCTTGAGTTTGTAGAACCTCTTTAAATCAAGTAGTGTGGGGCCTGGGCGGTAGCTTAACCATTAAGAGCACTTGCTGCTCTTGCAGAGGACCCAGGTTCAGTTCCCAGCATCTGGTGGCCACAGCATTCGGGAACTCTGGTGCCAGGGATCTGACAGCCTCCCTGACCTTCACAGGCATGAGTGTGGTGCACATATGTGCATGTAGGTTGCTCTCACATACTGGGTAAGAGAGAATTGGGGAGTATGAGGCCTCATATTTTATCATTTTTAAGTATTGTTAATATTCTTTTAAACTTTAGAATCAGTTTATCTGTGTCTTAACTTTGTCTATTGTCATTCTGTGTTCAAGTTTGTTTATTTTGTAATTATTTTGTCTTCTTCATTTGGTTTTCTGGTTGTTCAGGTGGAGGTTTAGCCATTGATTTGAGACTTTTGCCCTAAGATAAGTGTGTATTGTCTGTCAGTGTACAGTTTAGCCATGCCACACAAATTTGAATGTTATTTTCAGTTAGTATATTTTTAAATTTCTTTGGAAATATAATACTTGATCTATGGAATTATTTAGAATTGTTTAATTTACAGGCATTTTGAGGTTTTCTTGTTATTTTCTGTGTAATGTATCATGATCTGAGAGTGTACTTTGTATAATTTTAGGCCTTGACATTTGTTAAGATTTGTTTTGCCAACACAGGTTGAGTCTCTACTGGCTAATTTGAAGAGAATGTATATTTTTCCGTTTGGGGTGGAAAGTTCTGTGGATGCCAGTTAGACCGCTGGTGTGGTCAGCTCATCTGCAGCACTGTGTCTTATTAGTCAGTGTGTCGATCACTGTGGATGCCAGTTAGACCCTGGTGGTGTTCTAATGTTTTCCTGTACATTTGCTATGATACCATTTTTTGTGTGTAGTGGAATAAACATTGTGTATGGTGGAGTAAATAAAAATTTAGATATAAAAAATGCAGTTTGGGTCTGGGGAGATGGCTCAGTGGGTAAGAGTGCCGGTTGTTCTTCTAGAGGAGCTGAGCTTGTGTCCTCGCACCCACATGGTGTCTCACAACCAGCCTGACACCAGTTCCAGGGTATCCGATGCCCTCTTCTGGCCTCTGGACACACATATATACATGCAGGCAAAACACTTCTAAGCATAACCTTTTTAAGTAGTTGAGTACTTTGCATCAGGAGATGCTTTGAGGGCATCTGGAAGACTTCACTTTGAAAAAAAGACCCAGCCCCTGAGTTTGGAATTCCAGAGTTCAGCCACCCAGGTATTCAATGACTCTGGCCACTGCCCCACTGTTGACAGATTTGGACATCAGATTCTAACATCATTCACATGGCATACAAAATCTAAGTCACAGAGTCATGGGGACTTTCACTGATGTCAAAGGAAAGTGGGCAGTGTGGCAGAGTCCCTGTGGGAAGCTCCCTAAAATGCAGTGCATTAATCTGAGTGCAGCCAAGGTCATAGCAGAACCCTTAGCAAGTTAGAGGTGGCAGGAACATGGAATATCAGCAGATAAAGACCATAGGTGCCAATCAACACGCCAACGAGCTGCCACATGGGTTGCAGCTCGTCAGGGGAGTGGGATTTGGTTAGCAAAGCCTGTTGCCACCACCTTGTACCCTGTACACTGGACGTGGAGCTACAGAAGTCACTGATTTCCCGCTGGGCTTTGGTACAGTCCTTTCTTGGTATTTTCCTATTTCTTATTTGGAGTAGTACTTACTTCTTTATAAAGTGTATAATTGTTTTGTTTTGTTTTTGATTTTTGAGACAGGATCTCACTGTATCCCTCTGGCTGGCCTGAGACTCACTGAGATCCACCTGCCTCTGATTCTCTAACTTAAAAAATTAAGTTAACAGGGTTCACAGCTAAGAGTTTGCCTTGATTTTTTGAGGAGACTTGAGCAACACTAGAACGGTTAAGGCTTTGGAGCCCCTTGAATGTAGACAAGATGTGTTTTTGCACAATATAGACATAAAACTTAGGGAATTTGGATTTGAAATGTCCCCCAAAGGTCATGAGCTAAAGGTTTGGTAGCTCACATATGATGGTGGTGTGAGGTAGTAGAAACCTCAGGATGTGGGCTCTCTACTTTCCTTCCCTTCCCTTCCCTGTTTTCTTCTACCACTAGTGAACAGCCCCCTCTGTCACATGCACTCACTGCCATGAGCATCTGCTTTCATTGGTCCACATCTATAGAGATTGGTGACCACGGACCAAAACTCTGAAACCCATGGGTCAGAATAAACTTTTCTTCTGAATTGTTTTTCTTGGCAGTTTTGTCTGGGTGAAGGAAAGCTGACGCATACAAAAGCCTTCATTTCTCCATTTTAATCCACGTTCAGTTTCACTTTTCAAAAATCCTTTCAGAAGATACTCTGGTCTCCAGCACATGTTTTTATCCCTTTTCCTCTCACCCTGAAGTTTTAGTCTTCACTTTAAAAACTCCTGAACCGTTGTGTTTATATATTTGGTTGTGTCTGTATTTCCCACTAT
This sequence comes from Myodes glareolus, assembly GCF_982192425.1. NCBI lineage: Eukaryota > Metazoa > Chordata > Mammalia > Rodentia > Cricetidae > Myodes > Myodes glareolus. The sequence goes on from NC_142030.1 coordinate 68,019,549, forward strand.
ACACTCAGAAGTCTGTGATCAGTTAGAATCCCGTAATAAGTTGTGAAGTCTGCTTTCCTACATCCAGAATGTAGGTGGGTCTTCTCTTTACTATGTACATATCCTTAAATGTCTTGTGTATTTAAACTTCTGTCTACTGGGAACCAGGAAAAAATATGCGCTTAAGTGATTAAAATGTGTTTATGTGGGGAAATATAAAAAATAGTATTTATTTGTCTTCTGATAATTCCAGGATGAGATTCCTACTGGAATGCCATGCCTGGAGTCAGTGACCATAGGTGACGACATTTGGGATGAGAACTGGCTCCCTCTACAGGCTAAGATGGGAAAGGGCGTAGGTCCTGCCTCCCATCTCTTCACTTCAAGTCTTGGGAAGAAACAGTATCAGTCACATGGAGAAATGTCACAAAAGGTTAGATTTGGGGGGGAAACAGCAAATCACTGTTGACAAAGGAAATTTAAATCCAGTAGACAGGCTTCTAGAAAGTCGCACATGCAGGGATTCAGAAGGATTTGTCAGGCTGTGGCTCAAAAGAACACATGGGTTGTTTTGAAGTAGGTAACAGTAGGTGCTCAGGAAGCCTAGAGGGGAGAGGCACTAAAGCCCACAGGGTTGTGTGTAATTCATGAGACCCATGTTGAAGATTAGTACTGACGTCGAGGGGAGAAGTCACACTGACAGATTTCAACTGTACATCCTTTCTGTCATTTAAAACTTGTCACTTCCTTGCCGTCACCTTGATGTCTTGTGCCACTGTATCTTGATTTATTGTTGCATTTTCTTCTTTATAGGATTGGTATTTTTCTGCATCTAATGATAAATGGGATGACTCATGGCAGCCCGGAGGCCTTGCAAATGACATGAAAGGAGGAATTCAAACTCCAGAAGACCCCATTGCTCAAGACAAAAGTACTGGCACAACCAGAATTCAAAAGGTAAATCTAATTAGCATTACTGTGACCAGTACGTAATTAATCACTTTCATTCTTAGAAACTGTGGCTAATGCATGCCCTTCTGCCTTCTGCATCAGTTAATCAAGACGGTCACCCATAGCCCATCTGGTGAAGCAGGTCTTCGGGCGAGGCTTTCCTCTGGGTGGTGATAGAGTAGCGAGCGGTTCTGTCTCCCTATGCTCGCAGCCTTTAATACAGTTCTCATGGTGTGGTGGCCCCAACCATGATATTATTTCATTGTAATTCATTATGTAAATAAATACATAAATTTCATTGTAACTTCATAACTGTAATTTTGCTCTAGCTATGAATCATAATGTGAATATCTGTTTTCTGATGGTCTTAGGCAACCCCTGTGAATGGGTCTTTTGACCCCCAAAGGGGTCTCGACCCACAGGTTGAGAACCACTGCTCCCGGCTGTCAGTTGACAAAGCTGACTGGGGCAGTTTGAGCTCACATTCATTCTTGCTCCAAGCTCCCCTTTGACTTTACTCCGGAGACCTTTGGCAACGCCAGATGTCCACCTGGGTGAGGCTCGGACTCCATTCTGTCTTCTAGCCTGCCAGCTGCGCACCTCTGCGGGTTTACATCGACTCTTCACTTGATGATTTGCAACTTTGTGGGCTTGGCAGATAACTTGAGAGTTGTGAGCAGAATGTTGGATTGTTCTCCCATCCTTTTCTCTGGGATGTGTCTACCAAGGTCTGGATGCCTTATCAGACTCAGGATCTACTCGCTTGCCCTTAAGACAGCAACTTCTGTTTGGACCTCAACCCCGTTCCTGACTGGAGAATGCCTTAGTTAAAAAGGCTCTGGTACCTACGAAACCCATTTCATTTTCTGGCAGTTCCCCTGACTGCTTGTTCCCAGGACTTTGAAATATTATAAAATCTAATTTTTCCAATGTTTCCAATGCAGTGAGATGGAGGCTGCCATGACTAGAGCTGGAAGTCTCACTGACATGTTTATAGCTTACACCTCCACACCAAGAAGTCCGCATTTGTAAACCAGCTATATCTGAATCTCCTGGGACTTGGTAACCATACTCTGGGCCGTTTCAATTAATGACAGTTAATTTCCCCATCTGCAAGGAGTTGTGAACTTCATAGTAATTCAGAGTTCTGTCCTAGAGTCAGATGTCTGGGTTTAGCTCTTGACACTGTGATCCTTCTCACTAGTAAAGATAACACTGCTCACAGGGCTTAAGAGCTCACTATGTACGGCCGCTGTTGTGAGCATTTTATGCACCTCCCTGGTCATTTAATTTTTCTTTTCTTTTTTTTTAATAACCAAAGAAGAATACGTTTGCTTTTTATTTATTTATGTTTTATATACGAGTGCTCTGCATGTATACCTACATGCCAGAAGAGAGCACCAGATCTCATAGCAGATGGTTGTGAGCCACCATGTGGTTGCCGGGAATTGAACTCCGGACCTGTGGAAGAGCAGCCAGTGCTCTTAACTGCTGAGCCATCTCTCCAGCCCCATTTACTTTTTCTTAAGAAGTACTGTTAGCACCATTTTAAATGAGGAAAGAGAGACATAGATTAAGTTGCCTACGTAGCTGTCCTAGTCTCTGTTTTGTTGCTATGATGAAATACCACGACTACGGTAGCTCTTATAAGAAAACATTTAACTGGGGGCTTGCTTACAGTTTCAGAGGATTGGTACGTTATCGGCATGGCAGGGAGCACAGCAGTGCACAGGTAGGCATGGCACTGGAAAAGTATCAGAGAGGGTCGCATCCTCATTTGCGGCAGAGACACACACACGCTAGGTCTGGTATGGGCTTTTGAAACTTCAGAGTTCAATCCCAGTGACACAACTCATCCAACAAGCCCACACCTACTCCAACAACACCATACCTACTAATTCTTCCCTGACAGCTCATCAGCTGGGGACCGTGTGTGTGTGTCTGTCTGTCTGTGCCTCTGTGGCCTGCCTTATTTGAGCCACCACAATAGTGAAGATATTCTATAAGGTTGTGTTTGGCATATAGTAAGCACACATTAATTTTCATGCATTTGCCTGTTTCTATTTTGCAGCAAGCAGATTCACAGAGCCCTTTGGACTCTTCCACACTGCCCAAACTGGAAGAGTTCTACATCTCTCTTATCAAGTCACAGCCGCCGGTAGAAGGAAACCAGTCTGAGCCTGTCAGCATTCAGACTCAACCCAAGCACAACCTGCTGTCCTCGACAGTACCCAGCTCAGCTCCTGCAGGGCTCGACTCTCCAGGAACCCATTCTGGCTCTGGTAGGTTTGCATATCCTGCGCATGCTCAGCTGTCAAGTAGAAAGTTTGCCATGCTGCTAAAACCTCCATCTCTTGAGAACATACCTCGGAAGATGACGGGTACCAGCATTTACTCCAAGTTCTCATCTTAGTTTGGAGCTCAGTTCTCTTTAACTTTGCCACTTTCTTCCTTGCTTACACTTTTTGGAGGGACTTTATATAATTGTAAAGCTTCAAGGACATGGTTCTTTGAGTTTTGGTAAATATGTTCAGTCCTATTTCCTTTAGCCTGAAAAGTTTCCTTTGCCTTTGCGGCCAGTCCCTCCCTCAGCAATGCCCGTCACTTTGCCGTCTCTAGACTACACAGTATGTGGTTTGCATAACTGGCTTCTTTCCTTTATTACAGAATTTTGCTTCTGTTGGCTATTATTTGGAAGTGATTTTTCTTGGGCCTCTGTTCATTGCATGCGTAGCTTTTTAAACTACCAAAATATGTTCCAAAGTGCATGTATCATTCACGTGCCTCCCAGCGAGCTATGGAATTCGCAATTGCTCCACATCCTAGCCTCCAGATGCTATTGAATTTTTTTTTTTAAATTTGCCAATCTAGTGAAATGCATAAGGCTGTTGTAACCAATTTGGATCATTCTGCTTCCCATACTAGCCATCTTTTCTGTGCTTATATGTTATTATATCTTTAAATGGATATATTTATACTAAAAAAAAACCCATAGAATAGTATGCATTTCTCATCCTATCCTGTTATATATTTTGCTTTTCATATTACATTCCCATAATCGATTCTTTCTTCTTTATATAAAGTTTTTTTTAAAAAAAATTAAAAAATAAGAAAGCACTTTATTTACTGACATATTCATCTTTTCTGGTGCCCTGTATTTCAAGGGTTAAATGAGGGTTCTACAGTGGCTGAGTAGTAGTTTGTATGCCATTCACAAGGCTCTTGAGTGGTCCCTGGTACCCCGAATATACACATTTCATTGTTGCGGGCTTATGATCATTCTGTACTACAAAAACAGTTGTAGACAAGAGTTAAATGGCACTGTAAAACCACAGAGCTGGCAGTGTTTAAATGCTGAGGCTAGTTTCCCGTGAGTACTTAGACTCGATCGCACATGACGAGGCCATCGTTCTGTAGTTCGTTGATAGTGTGTTATTCTCAGTTTTGCTCTCTGTGGGTAGCGCCTGTCCTGTGCCCCAAGTGTCCCAATGTGGACTTGGATCTCAGATACTCTATTCTTCATCTCATTTTTGTTTGGAGTCTTTATTTTCCAGTTATTTCCCATCATGCTTACATTTTTCTTTCTTATCTATATTAAGTGTCCCAGAATCTGTTTTAATACGCTTACATTTTTCTTTCTTCTTATCTATATTAAGTGTCCCAGAATCTGTTTTAATACGCTTACATTTTTCTTTCTTCTTATCTATATTAAGTGTCCCAGAATCTGTTGTAATACATTTATCTTGTGATTCTTTTTGAAGCTTATCACCTGTGTCTTCTTAGTATCTGTTATTTTCTCCTGATTCCATGTCAGAATTTGCTTCTTTGGATCTTGTCTGGATTCCTTCCTTCTGTCTTTGTTAGGGACTGGGGTGGTGGTGGTGGTGGTAACTTTTCTCAGCCTTGGTCCCACCTCTAGTGTGCTCTTAGGACCCCTCCCACAGCAGAAGTCGCTGTTCGTGCTCGTCCAGTCTCATGCTTCCCGCTCAACACTGCAGCTCTCTGTGGAATCATGTATCCTTCCTTTCATATATTTGTCTTTTTCTCTTGGCAAAACCACAAGTACCAGGGATAATGTATCGTGTTTATGTGCTTAGCACACAGTGATCGGAAGGCTGGATTGTGCTTGCCTTTCTCTGAAGATACTGAACTGTGTTTGGAGACAGCACAACAGCAGCTTGTGCGGGACGTTAAACTGAACAGACTTAAGTTCTGAATTTTTTAAGCAGGGTTTTAAAGACAGTCTTCCTTGCTCTATGACCCATGCTGGACTGATTGCCACGTAGTTCAGACTGATCTGGAATTTACTAACCTCCTTATTCTCCCTAGTGCTGAGATTACAGGTACCCACGTGTCCCACAAAAGCAGAAGTTTGTGGAATAAAGCCAGGTTGGTTCTCTGCCCCAAACAATTCTTCTCTCACAGTTGGATCCCACTGTGGGTAGCACTGGTTTAGCTTCTTAAGGTTGTGAGGGGGTAAAAAATGTACAGTAGCCAAAGGCTGTGAACACACAACAATCAAAATTCAATTAAAACATTTTTAGAATTTATTTATGGTATGTGGGTATACTGTCTGCATTATATAAAAGCACACCCTCAAAGGGGATTGGATCTCATGGGACCACGGTTGTATGAGCTGCCATGTGGGTGCTGATAACTGACCTTAGGTCCTCTGGAAGAGCAGCCAGTGAGTGCTCAGCCCCTCAATTCACACGCTTAGTGAATCCAGGTGTGTGTGGCGCACTCCCACGTGCTGCCACACACCGCTTCACTGCAGCCCTCATTCCTGTGCGCGGCACTGTGCACGCCAATGCACCGTGCAGTAGGACCTGGCCAACAAACTTTACTGAAACACCTTGGTGCAGAATTGAGATAAGCTTGTTAGTAATTGCAGTGTTTTTATTGCACCGAGTTTTCTGCTCTTATAGAAACATAATGGTTTACCAAAAAAAGTGAGGGCTAGGAGCTGGCTGTAGCTCAGCTAACAGTGTGCTTGCCTAGCATGCAGAAAGCCCTGGTTCAAGCTCAGGCACTCCAGAAAACTGCACAAACCATAATCCAGCACGTGGAAGACAAGGCAGGAGGATCAGTTCTCCAGAGTGAGTTCCAGAGCTAGAAGGTACGATGTGATAACCTGTATTCAAACAAAAACAAATACAACATAATGGTTTAATTACAGAAAATAAAGGCTTTCATTTACTCTGTTCCCATTGTTACTCCTAAGTATAAAATTAGTGTGTTCTTTGGATTGCATTAGAATGTTTGAGTTACTAACAAGTTTCATTTTTTTAAAAAATCAAATGAATTTTGCCTTTAGGATTAGGGTAGGATTTCCAGCAATTTCTGAAATGGTCTAAAACATTTCTGTCATTTTGTAATACATTGAAGATGTTTTATGTCCTTGTAGTATCAAATACTCAGGCGTATCAAATTACTCAACCCTTGGTGTAAAAAGTAAGTACATCTATCATATTAACATTATATTTAATTTTGTTTTTAATAATCAGTAAAATTGTGTATATACCAAAGATGTTTTACGAATCAACTTATTATCAGTAAACATTTTATTTATATGCCTATTTTATATAGCAGGGCCCTTTAAAACTCTCAGGCAAAAGGAGGTCTCCAGTGGAAAAGAGCTGGCGCGGGTCTAGCGCGTCCATGTAAGAATGTGTAACATCTCCAGCCTTGGTTATCAGACACCTGGGTGGCTGTAAAGCTCCAGTGGTTCTAATGACAGAAAGCAACACCCGAGGCACTTGTTACTAAGTTGTCATTTATAGCTTTGCTCTGACACTGGCATAGACTTGGAATCAAAACCGCTTGGCACAGAGAATGCCTGTAGAGTATCGTTCTATTGTGTGCTGGGGGAAAAATAAGGGAGCTCTGGGCTTCTCCCAGGGATTTGAGCTTCATCCAGTTCATTTTCTGACATTCCTAAAAGGAAGCCTTCCTTTCCTCGCTCATGTCCCTTCCTCTCTTGCCCTCAACCTGCTCAGTGTTTATTCTATGCTAATGCAGGATTTCCTTCCTTCCGAACCTGGTTTTCTGACTGGTGATGGCTGTCAGTCAGGGAAGGCTGTGAGACGCGCGTTGGTGAAGAACTGCACTGGGAGATGCAGGCAGTGAGTTGGAGAACTTCTTGAAAGGATTCTTTTGTTTTTTCTCTTTTAGTGGAAAGCTCTCCAGGGAGCCTAAAGAATGAAGATATTTCTAGTAGCCATGCTGACACGGTGGTCAAGGACAAGAGTCAAGGAGCCATAGACCAGCTGTCTTTCATTTTGTCCCCCCAGCACCAGATTTCTCAGAAGCTCTACCTACCTCGAAGTACAGCCACGGCTGTCTTGGGAGCGGCTGCACGGTTAGCCATGTCCCGGAGCCCCCTGCACTGGTACCCCAGTGTGAAAGGATGGAAGCCGGAGGGACAAGAGGCAGAGAAAGATGAAGTGAAGTAGCGTTGGGTAGGGACCGCTGGTCTTTCTATGTGACCATTGGCTAGCTTTGTTTTGCTAACTGATCATATTGATACTTTGTGTTAATTTTATTTTTTTCATGATTTTACTTCATTTCAAATGGTTTGGCTCACCTTTGTTTTAATGAAGGAATTTAAAGGAGTTTGTGTATATGTTTCTGAGTTTTTCTTGTATATATCATGACTGATAAAGGAAAATTGAAAAAATAATCTTTTGTGGTCTATATTTAACCAGAACAGTATTTTCACATCTCTATCACACAGTAGCCAGCTGTCCAGGCACGGATTCTCCTGCTGTAAACCTGACAGCAACATCCTAACTCTAAATCCAGACCAACGGGGCTGAAGCTACCACCTTCTCCTGCTTGTTAGCCCCCCTGTGATTACATTTGCATAAACTCTCAAGTTGCTGGTTAAGCTTGGGAAATCCCTAGAACCTTCTCATATCACAAATAGCAGGGATAGCTGGGTGGGGCTTGCCCAAGAGATCAGTACTCCCTTTATTCCCTTTAGTGTCAGGCTTTTCTTGAAACATTTTATCTCCTTGAGCACTGGAACTTCTACATTACATTTCCTGGTGTTTTTTATGCTTAAAGTGTACATTTTTTATTTCTTTGACCCTCTGGCTCCTTTTTCACCATAGATCTTCATAAGGGTGATCACTAATAACACAGTCAACACTAGGCTGCCTTAAAATCTCTGCCAACAACAGTAATCCAAAACTCTTCAATTTAACCTCAGGCATATTCTTAGGACAGAGTAAAATGCAGCCACATTCTTACAACCAAATATTATAAGAATGATTTCTAGACCAGCCAGTAATATTCTTTCCTTCTGAAACCTCGAACTGGGCCTGCACAGTCCACACCACCCTCAGCCTGTCTTCCATGTTCCATGTTCCTGTTTGGATGATCCATTAAATCCCACTTCAGAGAGTTTAACTGCTTTATTCCTTTGACAAATAGCTTGAACAGGCCTCTCACCAACTTCTGTCTTTGTTGCTGGTTTATTGCTGTGAAGAGACCTGACAAGGCAGCTCATACAAAAGAAACATTTAATTGAAAGCTTGCTTCCAGTCTGAGAGGGTGTCAATCATCATGACAGGAAGCAGAGACAGACTGGGCATGGCATAGGCTTTTGAAATGTCAAAGCTCATCTCCAGTGACACACTTCCTCTAACAAGACCATCCCTCTGAATCTCTCAAACAGTTCTAAGTATTCAAACATGAGCCTATTGGGGTCATTCTTAATCAAACCACCACATCGAATTTCCTCCTTTGAAACTGCAATTCTGAGTTTCTGAAGACCAGGTGACTCTTATGACATAGAAGCACTCTGTCATAGAAAGGCTGAAGGCAAGTCCACATTTAGTCAGTGAAACTGGCTGCCTCTATGGTAGCAACCATCTGCTGGGAAGAGCTCTACTAAAGCTAAACTGATGGACTTTAAGTTTGACAGCTGGTTTATAAGCTGAAACCAGCTATTGCTATACCCTCCAAGTTAAATTTAGCTGCTAAAGCTTTGCATTTCATCCTTTTTGGAAATGGCCAGCTACATGCCTAGCACCATCTAGACTGCTGAATATCTGGTGGCGGAAGTCACAAAATAATCCCACACTAGTTCAGAATTATGAATAACAAAGGGTAATTTGTTTAGGAAAAACTTACAGATCACTGTGCTAGACAATAGTTCTCTACACTGGTGTAGGAGGGTCTTCTATGTGTTACACTCATTGATTAAACTGCCTAGGCCTTTTGATAGGAAAGCAGCTTAGGTGGAGTAGACAGAACAGAATGCTGGGAGAAAGAAAGCAGGGTCAGAGAGAGAGCTGTCCGCCATGAAGCTGCCAGGTCAGACATGCTGAATCTATCCCGGTAAGCCATGAGCTCGTGTTGACATGCAGCATATTAGAAATGGGTTAATTAAGATGTGAGAGCCAATATGAGGCTAGAAATAATGGGCCAGGCAGTGTTTAAGTGAATACAGTTTTCGTGTAAATATTTTGGGTGTAAACTAGCCGGGAACCGGGTGGCAGGAAGCAGCTTGCTGCGCCCTCTTTACAACAGATTGGCGGCCCAACGTGGCCAGTTAAAAATTCACTTAAAAACCTGAGAGAGCTTAATTTTGAACGTAGAAAAAAGAGCTTAACACAGCTTTTTGCTGTTTGTTGGTGGGGTGCTGCAGAGAAATTTTCCCAATTCAGCAATAGCGGTAGAAAAAGGCTGTGCCATTTTAAAACAAGGCTTCCTGGGTCCTGCCGCTGGTGCAAACTCCAGCTATGGAGCATTTCTGGTCGGGAAGAAAGTAGCTGAGACCATGCCTGTGGCTCAGCTCTTCCTGCCTGGGCAGACAGCGGAATCAGGCTTGGGTAGGCAGGAGAGCATGGCGGATTCCCGCCACCATACAGAGAGATGTTTTCAGGCTATGCAGTGCTCTGCATGGCTGATTTGACTGTAACTCAGAAAGAGTTTCTATGCCACACACTCAGTCTCAGAGTTAAAACGCTGAGTGAGGCTCCTACCTGATGGCCCCAGAGCTAGCAGAAATGGTACATTCACCATTTTGAAATTGGAGAAAGGTGGAGCCAACATCAGAGCAGCCTGCTGCTCTGCAGCTCAGAGGCACAACTGATTTAGAGTCACAAGCAGCTCCACCATGTTAGACTGGGCGGGGCAAGCCCACAGTACCTGTTTTGACCTAGGAATGTCACAGTTTAGATTCTTAAGTGCTTAGCGATTTAAAACTGCGAAGCAAAAATGCTCCTGGATAGTAAAGAATTACAAATTCACAATAGGACAGATTCAGACATAAAAGACCTCTAAATGGGTCACAGTGTTGGATGAGTGTATAGTAGGCTTGGGAGATAGAAGAAAAAGAATCTAGAGGATAAAGTTGATGCCTTAAAAAAAGGGTGAAGTCTTTAAAGAGATAGAGTACAGATAGTTATAGATTAAAAGAAATAAAGAAAAATAAGCCACATAAAAATGGAAAATTCACAGAGAGGCTGGATTCTGTGTATTATTGTATTTTCTTTAAATTTTGACTGTAAAGGAGCTAAATACAGAGGCATATCTCATTGTGTGAGCTGCTAAGATAAACCAGGATGTATATTATAAAGCTATCTTGACTTCAGAATTTGGATCTAAGAACATGATGCTTTGGAAAAGAGGTTTTTCTTTTGTTTTCACAGAGGATGAGACCCTGTGGATTGCTTCTATCCCAATATGGTATGATAGACCACGCCCTCCTGAAAGGTTGCTGTGAACACCCTCAAAAAATTACTTCACTCAACTACTGACTGAGATGAACCTGGAACACAGGATACACCATGAAAGACCTGATTAACAGCGCTCCTATATAGCAGGAAGAAGTTTGGAGAAAAATAACTATGTCCATATTCCCAGATATTGTTTATAAATGTTCTTTTATATTTAAAGGGGGATATGATATAGATATGAATAATTTGCATTGGTATGAATTTTAAGGTTATTTTGTTATAAGTATATGTATTTCTGATCTTGATTAAGATATTGTGATTGTGTAGTTCATTTAAAAATGTAATGTATAATTAGGAAGTATAGGTTGTTAATGGATAATCATCGATAATAGTCAACCTTGTAATCATGTTAGATTTTCTAGATATATAGATATATATTTCAGTTAGATAGACATTCTTCATATCTTTCAAAGACTACAGAATATGGCATTTAAAATGTTTTAATAACTTAGGGCTTTTCATGACAATGAGACACGTCTGCTCCTGGCAGCACCAGCTACTTCAAGAGGAAGATGGACATTGAAGAGGCTCCTTGTGGAGTTTGATAGCCATTTGGGCAAGAAACTGCTTTTGCCTGGACTGTTGCATAAACTGGACACAGAGAACCTGCAGAGAGTTTAGGCTGAACTTGCCTAAAGGTGAGATGATCCTTTGGGGTTCCTGATTCATGAAAGAGTCTGCGAGACATTCTGCAGGACACAGCAGATAGTGACTGAACTGTCTTTGAATTTTCCTGCTTCATGAAAATATCTGTTGGATACTGTGGGCCTGAAGACTGAAGATGGATGCCCCAACAGTACAGAAGAACTTTGGGTACTGTACAGGCAGCAAGATGTCTCTGTCATTTCTAGAGTTTGGAAGTTGCTTATTTCTTGTTTGCTTAGATAATATTATATCCTTCTGGAGTCTTTGATGGAGTTGAAGAATGGTTAGTTATAGTTATAGTTTTCCTTAGTTATTATAAAAGATAAAATAGATATAAATATTGTAACTGTAATTCTTGATAGCTTTTGTTATATGTAATTTTACTATGTTAAAGTTAAAACCTTCCTTTTTGTTTAAACAGAAAAAGGGATGATGTAGGAGGGTTTTCTGTCTATGTGTTACTTTCATTGGTTAAATAAAGAAACTGCCTAGGCCTTTGAATAGGACAGCAACTTAGATAGGCAGAATAGACAGAACAGAATGCTGGGAGAAAGAAAGCAGAGTTGGAGAGCCACCCACCATGAAGCTGCCAGGTCAGACATGCTGAATCTTTCCTGGTAAGCCACCAGCTTGTGGTGACATACAGCATATTAGAAATGGGTTAATTAAGATATGAGAGTTAGCCAATATGAGGCTAGAAATAATGGGCCAGGCAGTGTTTAAATGAGTACAGTTTCCATGTAATTATTTCAGGTGTAAACTAGCCGGGAACCAGGCTGCGGGAAGAGGCCGCTGCACCCTCTTTACAACACTAGATGAATGGGTAACAGGAATAACAGCCGGAAGCAAGAGGACTGCTGTCTAGGACAGTGATCTGTAAGTTTTCCCAAAATAAATAACCCTTTATTATTCATAATTTTAAACTAGTATGGAATTATTTTGTGACTTCCGTGCATCATCTGGTGCACAACTGTTTGGTTTGAGAACCCCCTGCTCTGACTGCACGCCCTGGGCTCAGAGCAAGCCCTTGGCGTATGTCCTCCCTCAGCCTGCCTCAGCCATGGCCTGTGCGCAGAGCCAGAAAATCCTCTCCCAAAGGATCCATGCCTCTGCCCGCCTCTATGAAACAGAGCCCACCCAAGAAAATGCCACTACCAAACCATTTTTAACTCTGTTCTTTTGTGTCTAGGATTCCTTTTTAAACTTTCTCGGTTTTACATGGATTTAGCCCCACATTGGGCACCAGTTGTTGTAAGAAGGGGCTGCTTGTTTGTCCCAACCACTCGGCTTAGACCTGAAATAATCACACAGAAACTGTATTAATTAAATCACTGCTTGGCCAATTAGCTCTAGCTTCTTATTGACTAACTCTTACATATTAATTTAACCCATCTCCATTAATCTGTATATTACCATAAGATCATGGCCTACCTGCAAAGTTTCAGCATGTCTATCTCTGGCAGCAGATCCATGGCATCTCCTTCTCTGCCTTCCTTTTCCCATTATTCAGTCCAGTTTTCCCCACCTACCTAAGTTCTATCTTATTAACAGGTCAAGGTAGTTTGTTCATTCATTAACCAATAAAAGCAACACATAGACAGAAGCATGCTTTGAAAGAATCCCATGGAGAAATTAGTCATTATATGACTTAGAGTGAAGAACAGACCTTTAACAGGCTTGTGCCTTTGGACTACTCAGCTTTGACTAGAATAGCCACATGTCACTCTCCTACCTTGTCCCCAGACATGGGCTTTAGGAAGCTAAATAGAGAAGCAAACGTGGTAAATCATTTGAAAAAGAACAAATAGGTTTCTGTATATGGCCAGGAATAACTGAGCAAATATAAAGAAGCTTGACATGGTGGCCACCACAAGACCCTGACTCTGTGAACAAGTAAGTAGAGGGGAGTAAGGGGTGGTCTACGATTTACATTAAACTTCATCTGATTGTCAACAAATAGGCAGGCATGTATATGATGAACATTTTACTCATAATTAGGCACCATCCCTAACACACTGAAAATAGTTCATTTCCTATGTCTCTCAGGCCCTTACATTTCTCAGATATGCATAGCTGTGTCAGTAAATCTGTCCATGTACTTGGGCTTTAGCACCGTCTCTTGCAGGTGTCATTTGTCTCATTACGCACCAATCTGCCTTACAAGGTCTTGATACCATTAGCCTATCTGAAATTCTAAAAACACTGCTATTTTTATCATGTACACAGAAAGCATGAACTGTTCCGTTAAGGACTTCTGTAGTATGTCATAACATAAGTAGTGTGTGCATATTCAACAAATGGTGCTGACATAGCTGGATATCAACATGTAGAAGAATGAAAATAGACCCATATCTATCACCATGCACAAAACTCAAGTCCAAATGAATCAAAGACCTCCACATAAAACCAACCACACTGAATCTCATAGAAGAAAAAGTGGAAAATATACTTGAATGTATTGGCACAGGAGACCACTTCCTAAATATAACACCGGTAGCACAGACACTGAGAGAAACAATAAATGGGACCTCCTGAAACTGAGAAGCATCTGTAAAGAAAAGGACATGGTCAATAAGTCAAAACGACAGCCTACAGAATGGGAAAATATCTTCACTAACCCCACATCAGACAGAGATCTGATCTTCAAAATATATAAAGAACTCAAGAAATTGGCCATCAAAAGAACAAATAACCCATTAAAAATGGGATATAGACATAAACAGAAAACTCCCAACAGAGGAATCTAAAATGGCTGAAAGACACTCAAGGAAATGCCCAACATCCTTAGTCATCAGAGAAATGCAAATCAAAACAACTCTGAGATTCCATCTTACACCTGTAAGAATGGCCAAGATCAAAAATACTGATCACAACTAATGCTGGAGAGGATGTGGGGTAAAGGGAACACTGCTGCATTGCTGGTGGGAGTCAAACTTGTACAGCCCCTTTGGATATCAGTGTGGCGATTTCTCAGAAAATTAGGAAACAACCTTCCTCAAGACCAGTAATACCACTTTTGGGTATATACCCAAAGGATGTTCAATCATACCACAAGGACATGTGCTCAACTATGTCCATAGCAGCATTGTTTGTCATAGCCAGGACCTGGAAACAACCTAAATACCCCTTGACTCAAGAATGGATGGAGAAATATGTGGTACAGTTACACAATGGAGTACTACACAGTGGGAAAAAAATGACATCTTGAAATTTGCGGGCAAATGGATAGCTCTAGAAAATATATTGAGTGAGGTAACCCAGACCCAGAAAGACAATTATCATATGGACTCACTCATGACTTTTAGACATAAAGCAAAGAAAAAACCAGCCTACAATCCACAATCCTAGAGAGAACCTAGATAATAAAGAGGACCCTAAGAGGGACATACATTCATCTAATCTACATGGGAAGTAAATTGAGAACATGAGGATCATGGGAGAGGGTAGAAAGTGAGCAGGGAGGAAGGAAGGGGAGCAGACAAAAATATATCTCTCAATAAAAACAATTTTAAACACTTAAGTAATATGTGTTCCTCTTCCCATGTGAAATCAGATTCTTAGACTTACACCAAATTCTTCCTAGAAACTTTCTAAGTCCAGCATGGTAGCACAGGTCTGTAACCTGTGTTTGGGAGGCCAAAGCAGGAAGTTCACAGAGTTCAAGGCCAGCCTGGGCTACAAGAGCTAGTTCCAGGACAGGCTCCGAAGCTACAGAGAAACCCTGTCTAGAAAAAACTAAAATAATAAAAATAATAACAATTAAAACATAAATAGTGCCAGGAGGGAGTTCCAGTGAATACTGAAATCCCTGTGTTTAGTTTTCCATTCACTTTTATACCTCAACACAAAAGGGGGAGGAAGGTAAAAAAAAGTCTTCTTTAATATGATACAAAGGACAACTTGAACAGTTAATTGCTTTGACACTTTGAGACATCAAGTTATTAGCATTCTGTTTAGGCAGTGAAGCAGCCTTAAACCAAGTATCCTGAAAGTAGCCACTCCCCAGGTAACCTCCTATTACAAAAAATGGAGCAGAAGTATGCTTCATATCCTGACCATCTGTCAGAGTGGAGTAGACCTAACTATATAGACCATCTCAATATCAAAAGAACCAATTCAGGACGTGTAGCTCTGATCGTTGTTAGCAAAATTGAGCATCCTCTAACTCTCTGCCCAATGTGAAAATAGGCTCACAGTTTTGTGCCTCCACAAAATTGTTTATTTGATTAGCAATGATCTCTACTTTCAACGTTGGTTACCTAAAAGAAAGTTGATGGGATTAAAAAAGGAAGATTATCTTAAACTTTTGAGCATGTAATAGCATTTTCTTTAAATATTTATGGAGTTCAGGTTTTTGTCTAGATACTTCTTATGTTTTTGTGTTGATTCTGTAGAAATGAAATATTGAATCTGTGACCCAGATAACTTAGTTGAGTAAAGTACAGAATTTATTGAGTTAGAAAAGTAGACTTGACTAAACTGTTTGCCCGCATTTTTGACGTGACCTTTGCAAGCCTTTGTTGCATCATCATTTTCCATGAAACTGGAAATCATTTGCTGTTAGCACACTTAAGTCCCTGATCGCTGTATTTCAAAGACTAGCCTTTTATTTATGACAATGTGTCACCATCCAGGGTTTAAAATTCCCTCTTGATGCCATCCCAGCAAACAAGCAAGCTAATGTCTGAGCCGCCATTCAGAGTTCCTCCTTTGTTCCACAGAGCCTGCAATCCAGTTCTGCCAAGAGCAGATTGTTTCCAGGTGGTTCTCAAATTCTAGAACTTTTCCTTCACCCGCCATCCCAATGGACCATAAGGAGGAGCCCAAGCCTGGCTTTTACTCATTTCTTAGCAGAACAAATCACTCCTTGACCAAGCTTTTTTCTCCTGCAGTGTGGATTCTGATGGAAGCTCTGGTGATGCTTTGTGTATGAGAACAGTTGGATAATCTCATGTGTGTTGTTTCAGACACTAACAGGCAAAGAATGGCCAATGGAATATTACCTGCTCCCCAGGATGCCTTCCTCCTCACGGATGCCTGTCTTTCTGTGGCAGTGTGGAAACTTAAGTCTATATAACATGGGCCAGAATCCAGAGTCAAAAGCAGAATGTGGGCTGGGTGCAGCTGAGTGTGGAATGCGTGCCTGCTGTGGCTGGGCCCTGCTTTCTGTCCCTAGCACTGCAGAAGAGGATGCAAAGGTGCTGTTTTATTGACATAGAGTGGGGAAGTTGAGATGGGTGGAACATTAGACTGTGATTACGAGGCAAGATCACTTTATATTTTGTGCATCAAACAGCGGGGCACCTGTGACCAGATTCTATGCTCTGCCGAAACCCTTTCAGCCACCGATGTGGGTTTTCCCTAGGTTCAGGTCTCCAGAGAGTTCTGTGATCACTATCTAGCTGTTAATTATAACTGTACATTGGTTACAGATGCATGGGACTCAGCGAGATCCCTTCTGACAAAAGTGATTGCGGTTGAATCTCCTCTCAGGGTCACCAGCATCCCCTCATCCCCACCCCACCAGTGTCTGGCATTACTAGAAGATGTTTGACTGGAATCTGTCTTAGTCCTCTCTCTACTGAGCCAGAAAAAATCCTTATTATTTCAAACATAAGAGTGTAAAACCCTGGTGCTTGAAGGGTAGCAGCTCTTTTCTAACCATTCAACATCTCCTCTCCAGACTCTTGACTGGGCTCCTGCCCTTCTCTGCCTCTCTTTCTCTTATTGCTGATAAACCTGTGGCTTCTCAGCAACCCTTTTCCCAGTGCTGTATCAGCAGCTGCACAAGGCTCACAGACACACCTGTTTGCTCTCTGACCCCATCCTGGAGGAGCAGCCTCGGGAGAGTCACACCTACTCCTGTGATGTTTGGGGGATCTCACACTCCTTTGCAAAAGAGACCAGGCCCATCTCTAGTTCATCTGTTAATACATCCAGACTCTTGTCCACGTGACACCCAGGCTCACATAAATAACATACACTTGATACACACATACTAGCCCCTGGCTCAGCTGCCTGCCTGGCATGGAATGAGGAGAAGAATGGCTTGACCCAGTTTCAGCAGGAAGTAACCGGAGTGGAAGTCAGTGCCCTCAAATCTTTGAACCCCACTTTCTTCTAAGCCCTGTTTTATGGTTGTTTGTTTTTTAAAGAGAATTTTATTATTCATTTATATGTAGGAGTGTAAAATGGTACTCTTTTAAAACACGAGGCATGAAAAAATAATTTGAAGGGGAAAAAATGTCCCAAGATCTCATAACTAAGCTGAGGTTATTAGTATTAACCTAGTCCCATGAGCATTGACCAACAGTAACTGAACATTAACATGTTAGGCTGATGAGAAGGAAAGGGGATGAGGCAAGAGGAAGCATCAGAGGTTGCTCCAAACAAGGTAGGTGGTATTGAGAAGAGGCCAATACGTATATGCAGGTAAGGCAGGTGAGAGTAGTGTGGAATGCTCTCATAAGCCACTGTGGTCCAAGGCTGAATGGGAGGCCTGGGGGCCGGTGCACAGTTTCAGAAACAAAACGAAAGAAAGAAAGAAAAAGAAAGAAAGAAAGAAAGAAAGAAAGAGAAAAGTCAAGATTGGAGGCAATATTGAAGATATATAACATTCAGATAGCAATAAATAATAAAATAAGCACTGTCAAACTTAGAAAAACTCTGTGAAATGACAGCTGGTGGAAGGCAAGCAGAGCACGGTCTATATACGCCCTGACAGAACCATACGGTCAAAAGAATCAAGTGCTTACTGATGTGTTCTACAATACATGTGACTCTTGAAAACATGCCAAGAAGCCAGGCACACAGGCTACACCATGTGCTTCCAGTTATTCCATAACAGGGGAATCGACAGGAACAAGCAGCTTAGTGGTTGCTGACGGCAGAAGGGGAAGAGACTGGAGAAAGATAGACAACGGGCTGCTTTGGAGGATGACGGAAAACTGGGTTGCTCTGATAGCTGCAAACTCTAAACATTCTATTTTAAAAATGCAGCCAACCATACACTTTAAAAAGATGGATTTCAAGCTGTGAGTTTTAGCCTGGTAAAGCCGTAATATAAGTGATGTGAACTGAAACCCTTACGGTATGTGGACTGAGAGCAAAGGATGGGAAAACTGGGTGCCTAACAAGTGGAGCCAAAACAAGCATCCTACGAGCCAAAATTAGAAGAAATAAAGGTCACTAAATATCAATAGAGGAAATGACCCACACAAGGTGTAATAAGGAGGGGCCGGCTTGTTGGGGTTTCTGTCCTGCCCAGTACTCCACAGCCTGCAAGCCTCCCCCCCAAATCACACAGAGGACTCCGTAAGATTATAAACTGATTGGCCCATTAGCTCAGTCTTCTTATTAACTAATTCTTACAGCTTACTGTAACCCATAATTCTTGTCTGTATTAGCCATGTGGCTCAGTACCTTTTCCAGTGGGGCCAATCAGTTTATAACCTAATGTAGACTCCGTGTGATTTTCTTTGGGACTCTGCCAGCTGTGGGGTACTGGGCGGGATGGAAACCCCAACAAGCTAGCCGGCCTTCATGTTACAAATGGTGCCCAACATGGATAACTGCATCCACAGAAAGCCTGAGAAAGCTTGGGAAAGACTAGAATAAAGCATTTTGGTTTTGAGCCGTATTCCTGCGCTGTTTTAAAATTCTGGCTTTCTGGGCCATCCTGCCAGGGAAAACTCTTGAGTCTTTCAAGCAGGTGGTCATGGATACAATGTTGCAGCTTGCTTCCTGGCAAGGACCTTAAAATGCCATAGGAGCTTTTGAGTGTTGTCTTCTCCATATTCCTTAGCAAATTAAAGACCCATGTGGTCAGAAAAAGAGAGATATACAGTAAAGAGAGATTCAAAGAGTAAGAAAACCTCTAAATGGTTTACATTGTGTTAAAAATATATGCAGGCTTGAAAAAAAGATTTAAAGCCTTAAAATAAAAAAGAAAGAGAATAGATGGGTGTGGTGGTACACACCTTTAATCCCTGCACTGAAGGCAGAGACAGACAGGAGTTCAAGGATAGCCTGGTCTACAGAGGGAGTTCCAGGACAAAGATATGCAGAGAACCTATCTCAAAAAGCCAAAAGTTAAAAGTAAAAATAAAAGAAATAGAGGTTAAAATAAAGCCGCACAAAAATGGAAAATACACAGAGAATCTTAATACTGTATGTTATTATGCTGTCTGTAAATTGTTTGAATGCTGAGGAAGGAGTAACAGCTGCTAAAAGCTATTTGCTTATAAATGCTGCAGAATTAATCCAAGATAGGTATTTTGAAAATACCTTGACTTCAAAATTGAAGTCAAAAGGTATGTTACTTTGGAGAAAAGATTTTGCTTTTGTTTTCACAGAAAATGAGAGGCTGTGGATTCATTCTGAGTTAAGAAAAATCCAGTTTGACCAAGGGAGACCACCTGAGAAATCTCCGGTAGGAACAGATGGCCCAGATGACAGAGTTCTTCATCTAGAACAGGTTCAAGACTGCTACATGAGATGATCAAGACTCACAGGATACTTCAGTCAGGACTTCATCATAACTCTAAATTTTCTTTAGGTCCCCATAGGATTATCAGCGCCCCCCAACCAACTGGAAGTAGCCTGGAATACTATGTCCACATTCCCGAAAAATGGACTATGGATATTTTCCTTTGTTTAAAAAAAAGGGGGGGTGGTATGGGAGAATTGTCTGTATTCTGTCAATCATGTTTTAAATAAATGTTGATTGGCCAGGCAGGAGGTGTAGGCAGGAAAACCAGACAGGAAGTGGAAATTATACAAGGAAAGCAGGAGAATTCTGGGAAGGAAGAAGTTGATTCCTCCATTCCTGCCCAGATCACTGAAGAAGCAATATGTGAGCTGACAGCTGAAAAAGGTACCAAGCCATATGACTAACATAGATCATAATAATGGGTTAATATAAACTATAAGAGTTAACAAGAAGCCTGAGCTAATGGGTCAATCAGTTTATAACCTAATGTAGACTCCGTGTGATTTTCTTTGGGACTTCGCCGGCTGTGGGGTACCGGGCGGGACAGAAACCCCAACAAGCTAGCCAGCCTTCATGTTACAACAAGGTATAATGATTATAAGTGTATTTCATAAAACAAACACTGTTGGACATAAAGGTACAATCAGATCAAGATAGAATACTGGTGACTTCGATGCCCCCATTCTCATCAAGAGATGGATCGTCCCTTTAGTAACCTTCATTCAAGCAGATGAATTTAATCCAGGGTGGGGGAGGTGGAAGTCAGCAACATAGATGAAAATGAGAGCAAAATGGATGAGAAAATAGCAATACAGATGAAAAAGCCAAGAGCGTGGATGAAAGTTCAGCAAGGAAGTTAAGTTTGGAGGTGGGGTAAAAAATATTGGAAGTGAAAAACCTCAGTGAGTCAAATTAAAAATGCCTGTAAAGCATCATCAATAGTCTCAACCAAACAGAAGATGGAATATCAGAAACTATTTAAAAAGAAGAGCAAAGAATAGCAGGGAGGGCATGACCCAGGAAATGCACTCAAACATCAGTTTAAGAAATGGTTGAGAATGACAAACCATCCATGACCCTGGGATGTGATGAAGAAATCACCTAAAAAAAATGTGGGACAGAAAAGTGGACTGAGGTAAAAATTAGAAGTGTAGGAATCTACTCAGGAAAATTATAGCAGAAAACTTATCAGATACAGAGAAAGAAATGGACATCCAAATGTCAGAGGCATTTACAACAGCAAACAGGCATAAACAGAGAATACCTCTCTGTGGCTCAAGGGGAAAAAAACTATTCAAAGCTGCAAATGAAGACACACCAGAATTGTATCAGATCTCATCAGCAAACTCTAAAACTTTGGAAACATAGAATGATGCATTTCAAGCTCTCAAAGAAAAATAACTACAATAACTATCAAGCCTGTGAGATCCAGCAAGGCTATCTTTTAAAACTTACAGAGAGGGGCTGGAAAGATAGATCAACGTTTAAGTGCTTTCTGTTCTTACCCCACACGGCAGCTCCCACCTGCCTAGAAACCCAGTTCCAGGGATCCAGCACTCTTCTCCAGACTCCACAGGCAACCTGAGCAAAAGTGGTACACATACATACCTGCAGGTCCTTGTCCACACAATATAAATAAATCTTTTAAAAAGTATAATTTTAATGTGTCTGTCTGCACATGGGTATGCACTTGTGTGTGACAGGACCCACGGAGGTAGCCTCTTGGATCCAGAATTGTAGGTGGTTGTCACCTGATGTGGTGCTGGGAAATGAACTCCGGTCCTCTGGAAGAACAATATGAGTTTGTGTCCATTGAGCTATCTCTCCAGCCAATTAATCTTTAAAAATTATAAGTATGCTTCAAAACAAAGAAACGCTAAGGCAACTCATGATCTGTATGCAGGAGATGCTTGGAGGAGTACCAATACACAAAGAAGGGCAAGCTTGACCACGGAGCATCGGGAAGAACAGAGCCGAACCACAGCTTCAAGGAAACAGCACTTTCCCAGAACAGCCGAGCAACTGCTCCTATGAACCCATGGCAGAGACATCAGGCACAAGACTCGGACAAGCTTAAGCCAGACAAAGTCCTGGCAGGGCCACTGCGGTGAGGGTAGGGGTGGGGGACAGGGGACACAAAACCCCATAGTTTAGGAGCTTTCTGCCATTTAATAGCTGCTAGGAGGGGAGAAATCTTTTTTAATGGGGTGACCCTTGGTAAGTTGACTGCACTGTGACCCAGGAGTGGCTGGGCAACACAAGCTATACTTAATGTGGGGTGGGGGGGCTGGAGGACAGGGAAGGTGAATAATATGGGAGGAGTTTGGGGAAGCAGAGTGTGTGAGCTAGTCTTGGTTGTTAGCTTGATTACATCTGGAATTAACTAAAACCCCGGGCAGCTGGGATAGAAAGAGGCATCCTAACTCTGGGCCACACCTCCTCATGGCAGCCCATACAAAGGAGAGGAGGCTTTGCCTGCTCACTCTGACTGTCATGTTTGCCCATCCTGTTTCTGGGCATCGGTTCACTGGCCTTACAGCCCGCTTCTTTGGAATTCCAGTGTATACCAAAGACCGGCTGAGGCAGCCAGCCTCGTGGATCAAACAACCATCAGATTCTTGGGCTTTCCGTCAGGAGACAGCCATTGTTTGACTAAATGAAAATCCAAGTCCCAACTCTAGAAGCCAACACTGGGACTGCTCGCAGCCAGCATAGTTGTTGCTGTAGTCGGCTTTCCCTCTGAACCTGAACCCAAATGAAGACAACCCCCCAGGAGGACTTACGTTAAAATAATCAAAAACAGCGGTGGGTGGGAGGGAAAAACTACAAGCTGGAAGACACATTCCAGGAGAAATTCAAACCACAGCCAAGGAGCATTAAACATGAACATGAACATGAAACAGTGTTCCGGTGCGATACTCCTTCAAACCGACAGCTCCTCAACCCCGGAAAACAACGATGATGAAGTCATAGGAACACCAGAAAAAGATTCCGGAGTCCTACTTTTTAAAAGGATCAGTGACCAAATAAAAAAGTTATATAAACCAAAAGATTAACTCAAGACCTAGATCTCAAAGTTACTAAGTGAACTCAGGACAGTGACAGGCACCCAGACCTTAACACAACTGACCCCATGATGGAAATACTATTCAGGCCATTAAACTCAGCACACTGACAGCATCACCTGCCAAATCAAAAACAAAATCCAGGGTTCTGGGAAAGTCTCTAAATGTATTAACCTTGCTTTTTGGCTTCTGTAGTTCTGCTTCCGGCTAACTGTTCTTATTAACTGAAGTATATAAACCAGAACATGACTTTTGCTCTGAAAAGTTCCCTCTGAGAAAGGTTAGGGGTTATACTGGGATCCTGAACACCCAGTGTAGTCATTGACCAGTTAATAGAAACCTTCCATTGGTTTAAGCCCATGTCCGAGCAGTCTTCTCTGGTAGATCCCTCCCAATAAAGACCTAGACAAGAAAGCTACCAAAGATAACAAGTTGAAGAAAAAAATGTAAACAGGAAGAGAAATTCAGCAAGAAAACTGAAAGAATCAGAAATTCTCAAAATGAGAGAATCAAATAAAAAACACATCAGAAAGCAAAATCAACAGAGAAGACCAAACCAAACACCAGAAATTGGGGGTGAAGAACAAAGCCACAATAATAATATCTATGAATGTGCATCTATTAATGAACATTAATGCACAAAACCTCTAGGAAGTCTGGAATACATTCAAGAGACCAAACTTAAAATCCACAGGGTAAGAGAATCAGGTGGAAACAAGGGCAGAAATTCTAGGATACTCCAAAGGCCATGCTAAGAGAAAGGGTTATAGTTATAAGTGCCCCCATTAAAAAAACTCAAATAAATAACCTAATAGTGCATCAAGTCTCTAGAAAAACAAGAAGCCACCAAACCCAAATGCAACAGATGGCCAGAAATAATTGAAGAACCCAGAAATATGAAAAAAATGTATGCTTATAACCTATGTGCATATTTCTGTAGCCATTTTGACCCTTTGCCCTGCATTCTCCCAGATAGGGAAAAGACAATTTAAAGTAACCCAGGACTATGTAAACATCTTGAATTAACGCTGTAGTCAGGGACTGTAGACTCCAGCTCTTGGACTGCAGTCCCCGAGGAGGCCTAAATCCAAAGAGCTGTGCTCTCCTAGGAGCTGCTCTTTCCCCAGGTCATAAATCCCAGCTCCAGGCGCCATACTTCCCAGAGGCTGAAAACCCTGAACCCCTGCATGTGGCCCTTCTCTATAAAAGGATGTTCAAGGCCCCTTTTGGGGGTCACAAAACCAAAGAATTTTCTGTGGCCCTGGCTAGAAGCTTCTGTTCCAGTATGGTGTCTCTCTCTCTCTCTCTCTCTCTCTCTCTCTCTCTCTCTCTCTCTCTTTCTTTTGTTCCTTCCTTCCTTCTTTTTTTTCTTTCCTTCCTTCTTTTCTTTCTTTCTCTTTTTTTTAAATAAAGTTACTTCTGGCTTATAGACTTCAGTGGTCTACTCCCTATATTTTGTGTAATTCCAGGACCCAACATAATAAAGATCAAAACAAATTAAAGTTTAAAGGAACAATATACAGAATCAAAGAGCTGGTTCCATGAAAAAAAAAAATCAACAGTCTACTTTCTAGCCCCTAGCTAACTAAAACTTTGGAAAACTGGTAAAATCAGAATAGAGAGTTGTCCTAACAGATTCTAATGAAGTCAGTCACGTGGAAGAGGGGGCAGAAGAGTGTGAGAGCCAGGGGGGGTGGATGATGCCAGGGAAAGCTTCTTCTAAACACGGCAGGATGACACACACGTGAACACTCAGAGACTGTGGCAGCACGCAGAGCCCGAGCCAGTGAGGTCCCAGTGCTGAGAGGGTGAAGTGGACACAGGGTCCCACCCCTGACCAAGCTCTCTCCACTGACAACCACCTGCAAAGGGAAAGTTAGTTTTCCTCAATGAGGCTCACTGGGTATGTATGCATATTCAAACCACACCCTGCAAAAGCTGGCCAACACAAAACGAGCTAGACGGTAATCTTGTAGGGTCTTTGCCTTATGTTGCTTTGTTTGGGCATTTTTTATATTACTGGTCTTTTACTTTATATTATGGTTTTTGATTTTGTGCTTTTATTGTGTGTGGGTATGTGCGCGCACACGTGTGCACGTTTCTTATCTTTTTTCTTTGCTTTTTATATCTTGTGTTTTTTTTTAATTTGCCCATTTGTTTTCTAATAAAGAATGAGAAAAAGAAGGCATGGAGTTGGGTGGGTGGGGGAGGTAGGGAGGGTCTGGGAGGAGATAGATCATGGAGGGGAATACCATGATCAAAAATACCTTCTAAATTATTTTCAATTAAAAAACTAAAAATATGTGCATGTCTGCCACCCGTAGAGGCCAGAAGAGGGCACTGGCATTCTGTAACTGGAGTTAGGGGCAGTTGTGAGCTGCCATGTGTCTGCTAGGAATCGAACCCAAATCCTCTGAAGTGCAGCCAGTGCTTTTCATCACGTGGCTTTCTGAGGATTTAATTTGGCGTGTCTGTGTGTGGGTATGTGCTCCAGTGAGCTCAGAGCCCAGAGGCCAGGGGCTTTGAGTGACACTTCCTATGAGGGTGCCAGGAGCCAAACTCAGGTCCTCTGCAAGAGCAGTCTGTGCCTTTAACCGCTGTGCCATCTGTCCGGCCCTGACTGGGACTGTTTTAAACTCCGTCGTCCGGACTTCCCTTTGATGGTCTATGGCCTGAAACTGTGGGCTGAAACAAAGCTTTCTCTCCTGAGTTGCTCGTTGTTGTGATATTTTACCACAGCAACGTGAATGGAACGAGGGCATGATAATATCAAATGTGTCCCCATTAAAAAATGTAAGTTAGATTACCTCAATAATCAAGCAAAATCAGGTGGAGTACTGGGTTCTCGTCAGCAGTCTTTGTTTACTGAATTTCTCTCTTCCATTTTAATGGCTCCCCCTTCCGACCACCACAGGAAAATTACAGTCTTTTCTGTGGGTGGGAGGATTTGTGTTTGGGGTGAGGTTTATAAGCGGCTCAAGGGAGTAGCTCCCACAGGCCTCGTTGGAGCTTGGTCCCTCCCACTACGTCTGTGAGGGGGCTGTCACTGAGTGAGTGGTCACCACTTATGTGTATCTTCTAGACTGAGACACAGCTCTTTCCAACCCCAAACTAGGGTGTGTTTGGGGTCTTTTGTATGAGGTCAGAGCACACCCATGGGAGCTCACTCTGACGCTTCCAGCCTACAGGGCTGGAGGGAACTCGTGCCTTGTATCCATTGTATTCCTGTGATTGTGTGGTTTCTAAACTATGAGGGACAAGGTTGCTACAGGCAGCACACAAAGCAACTTAGACAGGCACTGGAGACACAGCCCAGGGTGAAGGGTACATGCTAGCAAGCAAATGTTGTGGCCAAGTGCCCAGAGAAAGCAAAGGACACAATAACTGGTTCAGAATAAGTCAGCGGTAGCTGACCACACCAGCAGAGGGCTGGCCTGGAACCGCTCACCAAAGTTCTTGCAAGGAGGTAACATAGACCATGGACACAAAGTACCCATGCTAATATATGGCTACCAACACAGGTAGCGATTCCTCTGGTTACAATCAGCTGCTGTTGGGGCCCTGTATTTGAACACCAAAACTATCAATGTGAAACACACGGCCACTTCAAAGAGACTAATAGAGTGTTCATTCTGAACCAAATGTGTGTGTTGATGGCCCAGACCCCACATTCAGTGTACCCCAAGTAACGTGTTCCAACATGGAAGTGCTTTGTGGCACATCTGTTGTCACAGAACAAAATGGCATGAATCAAGGTATTTCCAAATACACTGACGTAGAACACACATAGGTGCATTATACACTGTGGTGGCTTGACAGGTATGGCCCCCATAGACTCATGTGCTTGAACTCTTGGCCCATAGGGAGTGGCACTATTAGGAGGTGTGGACTTCTAGAGGAAGTGTGTCACTGTGGGGGTAGGTTTTGAGGTCTTACATGCTCAAGCTATGCCCAATGTGACACACAGTTGCTTCTGCTGCCTGAAGATCAAGGTCTCAGCTCCTTCTCCAGCACTGTGTTTGTCTGCACACTGCCATGTTCCCACCCATGACCATAATGGACTACACCTTGAAACTGTAAACTGGCCCCAATTAAATGTTTTCCTTTATAAGGAAAATGTCTCTTCGTAGCAATAAAAACCCTAAGATACCAGGGTGTGGAAAACGCAGCTATAGATCTCAAGTAGGTAGATGTAACTTAGAGACCCACTAAGAATATGTTCCAAATGTTTTATTTAATAAAGGATGTTTGGTGAGACACAGACAGAGGCAAGTAATGAATCATTGCTGAATGGACTAAAGCTAGCCCAAGATCTGTAACATTCTAACTCTTCACAGTTGCACAATTCTAACCAGCTATTCATCCTAACAAAACCTTCAACACAGGGATGGCCTTGGGGGGACTTTAGTTTGCACCCCCAGAAATCCATCAAAAAACCAGAGAGCTGGTGGGATAGCTCAGTATTTTGCCACAGATGCTTGACAGCCTGACTCCCAGTCCCAGAACCCACATAATGGAGAGATCGATAGATGTAAGCTTCCACACTTTTCTGTGGACACCCGAACCTCGAAACAGGCGCGCGCTTTCCTGACTCGAGCCCACGAGAACGGACGCATGTCCTAGGGGTTTGAACAGACGACACACACACAAAGAGACCGGCTCATCTGCCAAGAGCAAGTGGCAAATGGCAGCTTTATTAAGCATAAGTCGGGTATATATACTGTGGGGCAAAAAGACACCAGCCCCCCATCAGGATCAAGGAAAGAGAAAAGTCAGGGGGTCGCACCCAAGGTCAGAGAGCAGCTGAATAGAGAAGAGAGGAAGCCAGGTGGGCGTGCTCAGGCTCAGAGAAAAGCTGACCCAGGAACCTTGCCTGCGGGCGAGAACCTTGCTTGCAGGTGGAATTACCATGACAGAAGAGTTCTCTCTGAGCTACACCCTTGGGCCGTAGGTGATATTAACATAACAGGAGAGGGCAGTTCTATGCTACACCCTCAAGCTGCTGCAGTGGAACCAGGAAGCAGAACAGCCCTGCATAGCACCTCGGGAAAAATGGGGAACCTGTGTACCTACAGATAGACTCAGTTCAATCCTTACCCAAAACACCATAGTATCCTTCACAGAACTAGAAAGAAAATTCTATATTTTATATAGATGTGTTCACGGGGATGGGGGACCTAGACAGCCAAAACTTTCCTAACAAAGGGCAAAGCAGGGGGCACCACACCCCTTGAGCTGAGAGTGCAAGGCCTTGGCAAGCAAGACAGCATGACTAGGCATAAAATACACAGCCCAACAGGCCAGAGCCCGGAGGTAAACCACACCTGCAGCCAGTCAAGCTCAGCAAGGAGGGAAGAGCACACTGGAGAAAGAGCGCCTTCTCAACAAGTGGTGGTGGGAAAACTGGATCCACACTCAGCAAAATGTAACCAGACCCCTACTGCACATCGGTTACAAAACCCTCAAAGTAGACAAAAGATTTCAATGTAAGTTCTAGAACTATACTACAAAAGCAGGCGTAGGAAAAGCCATTCCGGCCACTAAGATGCATGAGCTTGGGACAGGGCAAGACTCCCAAAGCATGAGGAATAAAGGCAAACATACACGAATGAGAAATTCTACATGGAAAATCAGCAGGCACAGCAGAGCCCCGGAAGGATGGGAGGAAGCATTTGCAAACTATACATCCAATACCCAGAATTCAAAGGAATTTTTAAAATTCAATAACAAGAAGAACCCAGTTTCAAAATTGAGCAGCAGGTCTAAATAGACACCTCTTAAAAGAATGCATAATATTTTCTTTATGAATAAAACATTAGCATCGGGAAGCATCAGGGAAATGCAAATAAAACTGAAAGTTATCATCTTACTTCAAAAAGACCAAAAATCAACGCCAGGGAGGATGCAGCACAAACCAAGCCATTGCACACTGTCGGGATGTAAGTTACTATAGTCCTGGGAATAGCATTGACAGTCTTCAAAAGCTAAAACGAGAACTGCCTTATTATAAGGCGGCAGTTCACTATGGTGCATATATCCAAAGGAGATAAAACCAGATATGGAGCCCTCGGCACTTCATGCTCATTGAAGGGTTCTTAACCAAGACACGGTTTAAAAAAAAAAAAAGTACCAAGAAGAAAATGAATGGATTTTAAAATGTGTGCACATATACAGTGGAATATATATCCAGTAGTCTATATATTCATTCATATATAAAGAATGAAAGTGGGTGGGGGGTGTGGCTGTACCAAAATGGCAAGATAGCTTGAACTCACAAGTTCAGGACCACACTGGGACAGAGGGAAAGGGGAAGGGAGTCTCTGTTTGGCAATGGATGGACCAGAAACTCATTGTGTTAAAATGACATGCACAGGAAGACACGTACTGCATGGTCTCACCCACAGAAAGTGAATGTGGGCTATCATTACCAGGTGCTAGGAAAGGAGGGAGAGACGGAGGGAGGAGGGAGGAAGGGAGGGAGGTTGACCAGTGGATACTGAGTCAGTCAGGAGCAAGAAATTCTGCTTTGCTGTTGCACTGTGGGATAGCGGTAAATAACAGAGAGAGAGGATTTCTTAAAGCTAGGACAAGGGCTTCAAGGCAAGCGTATGAGGAGTTAGGTTTGGCCTGAGGTGAAGATTACACATACAATACTTATACTGAACACTACATGGAAGGTACCCTATTAGTATGTTTGCCTTTTATGTTTTTAATGTATCAATTAAAATGTTTTTAAAAACTTTATCAACGTGGCAGGTACAGCAGCACCTTGTATTTGCGTCACTTGGAAGCTTTCAGAAACTTCCCACATTGTATGGGTAAATTGCTATATATGTATCTCCACTTGGACCACAAAGATGCTGAGCTCATTGGTTCCATATAGTTCTAACGAGCAGCAGGCTGACAGCCACTGTGCAGAATGCTGAACCCAGCTACACCTTGAAGCATAAGAATGGCAAACCTCAGGGGAGGAAAAGCAAGCACACCAACTGAACCAGAGACTTCTCTAATGTCCCAAGCCACTTCCGCCATAATCCTTTCTCATTCCTGCACCTAGCGCCCTTTCCTCTCAAGTATGACACACAGTGAGCCACTGCGACAGCTCAAGGCTTAGCCCGCAGTCCTGGGAATATACCGAGAACTACAGTTCTGTGAAGCCAGTCTTGTTTTTAAACCGCTGAAACAGGGTCGAGGGTTTGAAATTCCATATTCTCTATCTTCCCTGGTAGCATTTCCCCACGGCATGCTGTACATTTGACGTGAGCCTGAAATCCAGATAGCTTTTGGCCCTACTCACAACAGGGACCCAATGTTTGGGCCAGGACAGTGTGGCAGCAACATTCCCAGCAGCCAGGAGCTGCTCTCAGTGTTTGCTCACAGGACAGCAGTTGGACAAGAGAGACGGGTGTCGGTTGGAACTTCAGCACACTGCACTTCCAGTTGTATTTGAGAGGTGCCAGCACAGCATCGGGTGGACTGACAAAGGCCCAGGGAGCCCTGGTGGCACTGCCTAGCATGGGCTTTGCCCTCTGCCCTCTGCCCCCTTTTGGAGCGGCTGCCGAATGAGGAAGAGGAGATGGAATCGGGTATGACGAGCTCACTGGATTTCAGTGTGGGGATTATAAGCCCAGGACTTCAGCAGTGAATTACTCCGGAGAGCGGACTTGGCGAGTGAACTAGCCAAGTCATGGCTTTTTTTCCCCCTGAGGGTCAATAGGAGCTGTTTTGAGACTCGGGTTTACCTTTTCCTTGCCGCTAGGAGGCGCGCGAGGACAAGCGCTCTGTGGCCAAGCCCGTAGCGCAGCCCTGTTGTGAACTTCTGTTGGTGTTTCATCTTACTGTAGAGTTGGGTGTGCAGCTTTGAGCTCGTCTTTCCAACTATTTGCTTTTAACCTGGAAAAATAGTTAAGCGAGCCGAACGTGGTGGCGCACGCCTTTAATCCCAGCACTGGCAGAGGCAGGTGGATCTCTGTGAGTTGGAGGCCAGCCTAGTCTACAGAGTGAATTCCAGGACAGCCAAAGATCCAGAGAAACCTTGTCTCGAAAAACAAACAAAACAGCAACAAAAACAACAACAAAAAGCTAGTTAAGCAACTTTCAGGTGAAAGTTTTTTCTCTTGAAAACAGAGCCTTAGGGTAATTCTCGTAGGGTGATCTTCCCACGGTTTTGACTTTATTTTCTAATTTTACACTGCGAGAAATAGCCAGAGAATTCCCCCTTTACAGAAACTGCCATTAAAATTGTGAGTTTATTCCTTGGAAGAGGTGGGAAAATCCTAACAAGGCCTTAATTACATTTGGAAACTACAAACACTATCCAAGATTTCTCCCTTGGAAAGTTCCAAGGTGGGGCGGGGCGGGACGGGGGTGTCTGCTGTCATTTTCCTTTATGACTCAGGCTGGTGCATTATAGACTTTTAGTGCAGGAAAAACATAGAATTATTACGATTTCGGCACACACTTGAATCTCCAAAAGGCTGGGGATGCTGTTATGTGTAGAAAACATACCTTGCATAGATGGATGGGATCAGGGGGAGGGGAGTTCTTATTTCGGGGATGGCTATGGTATGTGTCTGTACAGGCTTCTCGGGGAAGGTTTTTCTCAGACCGGCTAGGAGAACACCTGCAGATACTATGTAGCCTAGAAGACAACGTGCGCTCGCTGGCTCGTGGCTTCCACGCCCGTTGGCGGCAGAACGCTTGTCCTCGAGCGCCACCTAGCGGCAAGAGAAAATCAAACTCTAGTTCTGACCATCATTAGGTGTTACAGTTTAATACAGTAAAGGCAACTGAGGCACAGAAGAGTTATGAATGTTGTCAATTAATACTGTGTGATAAAGAGGCTACTATCTCTTTACCACGCATTCATTATATAAGGACTGTATAATACGGACTCTATAAGGACTCTCCGGAGGAACAGACCCGTTAGAAGGGAAGTTAGGCTGACTTACACTGTCTGATCTGGGTAGTCCAGCAATGGCTGTCTTCACACTGGAGAGGCTGGGAATGGGGAAACCGCTCAGTCTAGGAGGCTGGATTCCTAGGGAGCCACTGGTCTTCAGACCACATAGAAGGGGCTGAAGAGCTAGACTCTAGTGTCCAAGGAGGACAGTGGCAGCAGTATTGGTAGAAATGATTGGATAGGCGAGCAAGGGAAGGCAAGGAAGCAAAGGGAGGAAAAAAGCTTCCTCATCAGACCTTGCATCTGGGCCGCCACTGAAAAGTGACCCCTGCATTCAGGGCAGGCCCTTTTCAGGTAAACTTCAGTTACTGGAGTCAAGAAAACCCTGCAGGCATGGCCAGTGTTAATCTGAGCTAGATAATCCCCTGCAGATGTGCCCAGTGGCTGGCCTCAGATGACTCTAGATCCTGCCAAGTTGGCAATTATGAATGAACCATCTCAATGACACAGTTTCTGTGTATTTGATCTTCTCAACGCTCCTACAATTCCACTTTTATAGGGGACTTGAAGATCAGAAAGGTAAGATCTCTACCCAGGTCTCACATTAAGCAGTGACAGGACCCAAAGAGGTAGGATTTCTGCGGACTCTTCGGAAGTTCCTTCTCTATGATTTTCTGGTTCCCCCTTTAAACCCTTCCAATTCCACACTCAACACGACTAAAACTGTGCCTGCCAAGATCTCTGGGGACTATACTACATCACCCAACCCACCCGTCTGCCCGGGTCACCCTGCCCTGCCTATCAGCATGTGGCCTGCTTGACCACACTTCCTCCTGATGCCCCTGCCCTCTTCCGGGACCTCTAGGATTTCTTCTGCTCTTGTCCAAGCCTTGGAAGCTTTCAGAGTTCCCCTTTCCTTTCGTTCTTAATGCCTGAGGTACCAGAACCCACTCCCTTAGCGAGATCATCCGGGCTGTGGCTTTAATCATGGTCTCTATGCTGAGAATTCTCGCCTTTGTAAAACCAGCCAAGGTCACTCTCCCAAACTGACTTGAATGTCTACTTGATCTCTTTACTCAGATTTCCTAATATTTCAAACTTAACGTTTCTAAGCAGGGCTCATGATATCCACCCCATCTGCATCCCAAACTACGCCCCGTGCAGCCTTCTGTAACCCAGTAGACTATAGCTCTCTCCTTCCTGCACCAAACCCTGGGCGTCATCCCAGAGTCTCTGCTTCCACTTCTGACATCCAATCCTACTGGCTCTACCTTCAGAGTCCAGCATAGCCGCTCCCCATCACGATGCTCAGCCAACCTTCACTACATATAATGCCTCCGTGTTACCTCTCTGATATCATCCCCACAGCTCTTCCTTGCTCACTCTGTTCCCCTAACAGTGGCCTTTTTGATGCCTGCCCACCATTTGTAGCTGTCAGCTTCGGCCTTCACCTTAGCTGTTCCCGCGTGTGTTGGGGTAGGTAAGGAGTTAGCAGATTCAGAGAGGAGGCAGAGTCTCGGGGAGGCAGCTTCGACCAGCAATCCTCACACAGCTCAGACCCACTCAAGGATGAAGTAGCAGAGGGCCTTCAACCAACATGGAGCCAAAGCAGGGAGATTGAGAGTTGAGCTGGAACTAAGAGGTAAATTTGGTAGCATATGTGGTCAGCTGTCTCTTATACAGCATAAACAGCCAGAGTCTTGCGCCACAGTGGGCTGGGCCCTCCCACATCAATCACTAAGAAAATGCTCTACAGGTCTTAGCCTACAGCCCAACTTCTTGGAGGCATTTTTCCAGCTTGGGTTCCCTCCTCAGATGATTCTGCCCATGTCAAGTTGAAAATTCAATACCTGATGCTCGCCAATAGATCATTCAGATAAAAACTAAACAGAGAAATTCTAGAACCAACAGACATTTTAAGCCAAATGGACCTGATGAATATTTATAAAACATTTCACCCAAACACAAAAGAATACACCTTCTTCTTAGAACGTCATGGAACTTTCTCCAAAATTGACCGTATACTCAGACACAGAGCAACTCTCAACAGATACAAGAAAATTGAAAACACCCTGAATCATATCAGACCCCCATGGATTAAAGCTGGATATCAGCTACGGCAGAACACAGAGCACCTGCAAATGTACGGAAACTGAAAAACTCTCTTCTGAATAAAAAATGGGTCAAGAAGGAAATTAAGGAAGAAATTAAAGACTTTCTGGAAATGAATGAAAATGAATATACAGCATCCCCAAACTTAATGGACACTGTGAAGGTGATTCTAAGAAGCAGGTTCTTAGCACTAAAAGCCTATATATTAAAAAAAAAACTGGAGAGATCTCATACAAGTAACTTAACAGCACACCTGAAAGCTCTAGAGTAAAAGCAAGAAACCACACCCAAAAAGTATAATGAAAAAAAATAGTTAAATTCAGGGCTGAAATCAACAAAATAGAAACAAACAAAAAGCCAATAGAATGAATCATGAAACAAAGAATTGGTTCTTTGGTAAATCATTAGGATTGAAAAAAAACCCCTTATTCAAATTAACTAAAAGACAGAGGGAGAATATCCAACTTAACAAAATCAGAAATGAAAAGAGAAACATAACAAGAACCAAGGAAATCCAGAGAATCATAAAGACGTACTCTAAAAACCTGTGCTCCACCAAATTGAAAAATCTAAAATAAATGAATAATTTTTGATAGGTTCCACCTACCAAAGTTAAATCAAGATCAGATAGGCAATGTAAACAGACCTAGAACCACCAGTGAAAGAGAAGCAGTCATTAAGTCTCCCAGCCAAGAAAAAAAAGCACAGATGGTCTTAGTGCAGAATTCTACCAGACTTCCAAAGAAGAGTTAAAAACCAATATTCCTCAATTACTTCACATTATGAGGCCATCGTTACCCTGATACCCATAACCACATAGAGACCCAACAAAGAAAGATAATTACAGATTAATTTCCCTTGTGAACATAGATGCAAAAATACTTGCAAACCAAATCCAGGAACATATCAAAAAGATCATCCACTATGATCAAGTAGGCTTCATCCCAGAGATGCAGGGATGGTTCAACATGAAAATCTGTCAGTATAATCCATTATTTAAACCAACTGAAAGAAAAAAAAACACATGCTTATCTCATTAGATGCAGAAAAGATCTTTGACAAAATCTAAAAGCCCTTCATATTTTGGAGGGTTTAGTATACAAGGGACATATCTCAGTATAATAAAGGCAGTTGACAGCAAGCCAATAGCTACTATCAACTTAAAGTGGAGATAAACTCAAAGCAATTTCACTAAACAGGAAAAAAAAGAAAGAAAATTGCCCACTCTCTCCATATCTATTCAATACAATACTTGAAGCTTTAGATAGAGGAATAAAACAACTGAAGGAGATCAAGGGGATACAGTTTGGAAAGGAAGAAGTCAAAGTATCTTTATTTGCAGATGATATGATAGTATATATAAGTGACCCTATAGATTCTACTGGGGAACTCCTACAGCTGATACACACTTTCAGCAAAGTAGTTAGATACAAAATTAAGTAACAAAAATCAGTAGCTCTCCTATATACAAACTTCAAATGGAATGAAATGAAAAGTGAAGTTTATGCCCAGGCAATGCTGAAGCATGCATGAGCAGTCCGTATATAGCGGTTCTGTTGAACTGGTCCATATTGGGTTTCAAGGTCAAAATTGATGAAGAGGACTGACAAGGTCTCTTCCTCAAGAGGGCACCAGATCTCATTACAGATGGTGTGAGCCACCATGTGGTTGCAGGGAATTGAACTCAGGACTTTGGAAGAGCAGACAGTGCTCTTAACCACTGAGACATCTCTCCAGCCCAATTTCAAATGGACTGAGGGGGAAAAAACAGGGAAGCAACACCCTTCTCAATAGCCTCGAGAAAGTTAAATTTAAGGACCAATAATAATAACCAAGCAAGTGAAGGACTTGTATGTTTAAAAACTTCAAGTCATTGAGGAAAGAACTAAAGATGGAACCAGAAGATGGGAAGAGCTCCCGTGCTCATGGATAATTAGGACTGACGTAGTAAAATGACCATCCAATCAAAAGCAATCTACAGATTCAATGCAATCCCCATCAAAATCCCAACACAATTCTTCACAGATCTTGAAAGAACAATTTTGGCTTCATATGGAAACACAAAAATCTCAGCCTAGCTAAAACAATTTTGCATAATAAAAGCACTTCAGTGTGTATACTATCCCAGACTTAAGATTGTACTACAGAACTACAGCAATAAAAACAGCATGGTATTGGTACAAAAACAGATGTGTTGATCAATGGAATCTAACTGGCATCCCAGACATATTTTCATATACCTATGAACACCTGATTTTGATTCAGCTATATCACTTGTTGGGCATATACCTAAAGGATGCTTCATCCTGCCAGAGACACTCGCTCAACCATGCTCATTGCTGCTATATTCATAATAGTCAGAGCTGGAAACAACCTAAATGTCCCTCAACAGATGAATGGATAGAAAAAATGTACATCTACCCAATGGAGTGCTACTCAGTCATTAAACAAGAAAATGAAATCCGAATGTAGATAGAAGTAGAAAATCATCCTGGGTGAGGTAACCCACAGAAATAGGGCACATATTTGCTTTTATGTGGATATCAGCTTTAAGTCAATGATAAGCTGCAAGCCCTAGAACCACAGAGGATAGATATAAAGGACTAGGGGAGACTAATAGATCTCCCTAGGAAAGGGAAATAGAATAGTTACGGACGGATAGGGGGCTGGGACAGGAGGGTCAAGTATGAAGGAGGAGAAGGAAATAGAGATGAGGGAGAGAATATGGGGAAAGACAGCTAAAATTAAGTACCGTTTGAGGGGTAGTATGTAACCCAAATATAGTAGATGCTTCCTAAAATATACATATATGAAGGTGACCTAAATGGGGAAGACAGAGTCCCAACTAGACATCTCTTGTCACCAAATGAAGCTTCCAGCCCCAGGACTGGGTTACATCTAATTGAGTTGTTGGCCAAGGAATTCCATGGGAATCCCCAAACGACCCAGGCTGTTGCCAAGGTTATACACCACAAACTGATAGTAGGGCCCTATTGCTGAAGACAACTTCTACACAACTCGTTGAACATGGAGAAAGGAGCTGGTACCTATGCGAAGTGTTCTAGAGTCTTTAGTATGGGAAAGTACTCTGCCCACTACCAAACAGAAACACCAACCTAGCCACAAAACCTTTGCCTAATAATGGTGTCCTAGCTGGGTGGTGGTGGCACAGGCCTCTAATCCCAGCACGCGGGAGGCAGAGAGTGGCGGCCTGCTACAAGATCTAGTTCCAAGACAGGCTCCAAAGCTACAGAGAAACCCTGTCTCAAAAGACAAAAAACAAAATAATAATAATAATGTAATAATAATAGTAAAATAATAATAATAATAATAATAATAATAATAAAACAATAGTGTCCCGCCTGCAAGACAAGCTCTGGCAATGGTGACACAGCCCGTGAGAGTAACCTACCTATATCTGCTTTGACTCCAAGCTCCTCTACAAGATGAAACCCACGCTGAACACTGCTTGGCTGGTGAACCTGAGAACAGACAGCCCAGGAACCTAGGGGAAAACCAATCACTACCATTCTTAAAATAAAACAAAGATGCAATAAAGTGAGTCCTAATGACATTCTGGTATACCCTTAGATCAGTGCCTCGCTCAGCCATGAACAGAGAAGCTTCCTCCCGCAGCAGAGAGAAACAAATACAGAGACCCACAGCCAGACATACAGAGAGAGACCTTGGAAGCCCTAAAGGGGCTGTCTCCACCAAATCCCTCCCCTGGGGCACAGGGAACCCCCTAAAGAGGAACTGGAAAGAGGGTAAGAGCCAGAGTGGATGGGGGGCACCGAGATAACAAGGCCCTCTAAATCAACTTGAGCAAATCTCCCGAACTCCAGAGACGGGCAGCACGCTCGGGGCTTGCGCGGGTGAGCACCAGGTGCTCTGGGTACAAATCATGGTTTCAAGTTTAGTGTTTCTATGGGATTCCTAAGTGTGAGAACAAGCGGGTCTCTGACTCTTGTGCCTTTTCTTGGGCCTCTTTTCTCTCGTTTGTTTGTTTTGTCCAATTCCAATGTGTTATATTATACCATATTACTAGCCCTTAGAAGCCTGTTTGTTTTCTAATGAGAGACAGAAAGGGGGTGGACACAGATGGCAGGTGTGGTGGAGAGAGACTGGGAAGAAGAGAGGAAACAGAAACTATAATCAGGACATATTAGGTGAAAAAAATCTATTGCAATAAAAAGAAAAAATCCAAATTCTTTTAAAAATTAAAAGTCTCTCAACTGTGGGCCCCTATAAAATTAAAAATATTAAAAATTTTCTTACTTCAAGAGGGAAGAACCAGGTCACAGTTACAATCTGAACAAAACAAAACTCCAACAGCATAAATAATTCAGTGTCCAATATCTAGGATTCACTCACGATCTGCTAGACTCCTTCAAGGGGCGTGAGTCATTTCTCCAGCTCTGCCCTCTGCAGCACCCACGGCTTGCTCTCCAGGCTCTGGCTGGCTCACTCTGCTGCTGCTGTTCTTGGTGGTCACCTGCGGTATTGGCATCTCCAAAACTCTTTGGATCTTTCTCTATAACTAGGCAGCTCTTTGAACAATAGCCTCTCCTGGGTTCTCGTCATGGTGCAAAGTCTGATCTTTTTTTTTTTTCTCCGCGACTTCTTCCATCCTGGGGTTCCCACTGCTCCTCGGGCTGCACCTTCACCAACGTCCAATCCTGTGCCTTCACAGTGCCAAGCCTCAGCTGCTCTCCAGGTTCCTTTTATGTCTTCAAAACCAGTCCCACCTGGGAGACTTTCACATTCCAAGTTCAGCTACAACACAAGGTGCCACCATGACCACCTCTGAACACAGTTTGCAAACGCTCCTCAGATTTCACCTCAGTGATGCTGGGATCTTTTTATTCCCAGCTGATTATTCAGCCCCAGCTGAGCAGCATCAAAGCCAGGCCTTCACCGTCTATGCCGCTTTCAGCAGCCTCATCTTCCAAGCTCCCACAGAAGAGCCCACTAAGCCCTCAACATTCAATGCCTTTTCTAGCGCAAAGTTCCAAAGTCCCCCCGAAAACAACAAGGTCAGGTCTGTCCCAGCAACACCCCACTATGTGGGACCAACTTGTCTTGTGGGGTTACTAGTACAATGATGGGACACCGTGACCAAAAACAAGTTGGGGAGGAAAGGGTTTATTTAGCTTATGATTCCGCATCCATAGTCCATCACGGAAGGAAGTCAGGCCAGGAACTCAAGCAGGGCAGGATCCTGGAGACAGGATCTGATGCAAAGGCCATAGAGAAATCTTGCTTACTGGCTTGCTCGGTCTGTTTTCCTGTAGCACCGAGGGCCGCCAGCGCAGGAATGCCTGCTATAGTGGACTGGGCTCTTCCTCGCCAATCACTAGTTAAGAAAATGCTCTCCGGGCTTGCCAACAGCCCTGTTTTCTGAAGGCATTTTTTTTTCAACTTGAGTTGCCTCTTCTTAGATGACTCTAGCCTGGGTCAAGGTGACATAAAATTAGTCAGTACAGAGAGAAAGAACGACAACACCCCAGGCAGGCCCTTATCGTCTTGTTCCAGCCACGACACTGAACTTCAAGGCTAAGAAGCCAGGGATGATTTTCACATAGAAGAACCTGATGGTGAGGTTGCGGCTCTCGCCTGTCTGATAAAATTCAGAATTCTCTGCGGAAGCCACAATCCTCTCCACCCCCTAAGCTGCCTCTCAGTTGTTTCCTACTGCAGTAACCCCCCCGAGAGAAAAGCAACCAGAATACTAAGCAGGAGCAGTGAGAGCACATCTGCTCTAACCTCTGTGTGACCCCCAGGCGGTAGCTGGGGAGACAAATTAAAGCAAGGAAGCCATTGGCGTCAGTCTCCATTGACGCCAGCAGGAAGGTGGAGTCCAGAAACAGATTTGTGGCTGACAGCCATCCCCCACCACCTCCCCTGAAGTCCCAGGAGGGCCAGGAAGCCTTTCCAGCTGGGAAAATGTTTACCCAACAGCTTTGTGTGGATTCTTAACTCACCTTATCTGCACTGTTTCATGTTCCTGATTTAAAAATTCCCATCTTGATACATAATTGCAGTTTGCGGAAATGCAATAGTAACGGGTAAAATACATAGACAGAAGGCAGATCTTGGGAGTAGGATGTTTACAGTGGTCATTTCTTGTCTCCATTGCCCTCCCCAATTCCAGATGGGCTCCCAGCATGGGCTAGTGCAGTACTTAGAGGGAGGTCATTCCCCAACTTAAGGAAAATGTCTGACGGACCTGTTTGACACAATCAATGTATCTCCCGGTGTTCACAGTCTGTACTGCTATAACAGAATATCTGAGACTTGAAAACTTTAAGTACATTTTAAAATAATAATTTTAAAAAACATAGGGGTAACCATCACTAAACATCCATTTTCAATATTTTTCATAAGTTTCTTTTAAAGTTATTACTGGAGAGACAGCTCAGTGGTAAAATAAGAAGGGTGGCAGCTGTATGGTCGTATTTCATTGTCTCCATGTGTGCAATTCTCCAGAATAAATGTTTTAAAAGAAAGAAATGCAAGTGAGACCCTGAGGAGGCCAGAGGGTAAGGCTAACTTGCCTGCCTGACAACCTGTGTCCAATTGTCACAGCTCACATAATGGAAGGAGAGAACTGACCTCTGCAGCTGTCCCCTTACTCTCTGGGTGCTCTGGAGGAGTGTGCACTCATGCAAATGCACAAATAAAAGGAAAAATAATAAAATAAAATGACAGTTAATAGCCATGTGTAGTGGTGCATGCCTATAATCCCAGCACTGTGGAGACAGAGGCAGGAGGATCTCTGAGTTTGAGGCCAGTCTGGCCCCCCAGAGCGAGTTCCAGGGCAGCTGGCGCTGTACAGAAAACCTGTCTCAAACCCTCCCCTCTGCCACCGAAAGGCAGTTAATGTCCCATTTGTAATTTTTTATTTTTAAAAAATGTCCTTTAACTGAAAGAAACCACTAAGTATGTTCATTTCTTCTGTCCACAGACCTCTGATATAGGAAGGAGCTGAGTTCAGGCTTTGGTGCCCTTGACATTGTCAGAGGGCTGCTGGAGTAAGGACCTCTGATGTGGGATGTCAGTCTGTGTTGCTTTTATTGGTTGATGACTAAAGCTGTTTTTGCCAATGAAATCCAAACAGATTATATATATATATATATATATATATATATATATATATATAGAGAGAGAGAGAGAGAGAGAGAGAGAGAGAGAGAGAGAGAGAGAGAAGGCAGAGTCAAGGAGATGCCATGTAGCTGCCGAAGGAGAAAGATGCCAGAAAATTACCTATAAGCCACAGCCTTGTGGCAATACATAGATTAATAGAAATGGGTTAATTTAAGATGTAAGAGCTAGCTAGGAATATGTCTGAGCTATTGGCCAAACAGTGTTATAATTAATATAGTTTCTGTGTGATTATTCAGATCTGGGTGGTCGGGAAACAAAAGTGCAGACTCTGTTTACATAACAGTGCCCAATGTGGGGCTCGAACTCCTGACCCTGATTAAGAGTCTCGTGCTCTACCAACTGAGCTAGCTGGAGTCTCCATTTACAGACCTCTGTGACTACATATCATGTAAGAATGTAGGAACGTGGTTGTTGCTGTAACCCAGGGCAGAAAAATACGGGCTACCCCTGTGGTTGATCTCCCGGCCATGCATCATGAGGTAGGGCTGGGTTCACAGCTTAGAGACCACGTGAAGTTTACCGTATCCTCTACACTGGCCTGGTACTGCCACACAGACAAGGGCACAGCTTTCCCCTCCCACTGGAGACTGGCTGAAAGAGATCACATCCAGACTGTTTTATTCCTGTGAAAGTTCCCTAGCCTGTTAGGAAGTAGATCTGAAGGCTGGTTGTCAAACCTGTCTGCCTCAGCAGAGGAAAGAACACCAATGAGCAATGCTTGTCTCATGGGAAGGAAAACTGGACAGTTTTACATTTGTCTGCTCTTGTGACCGAGAACTTTGAGGCTATCTCTCAACACTTAGCAGTTTCTACAGAGAAGCAGAGTTCTGACTTTTAGTTAATTAGTTAACTTTAGTTTTTGAAACACGGTGTTACTCTGTAGCTTAGGATGGCCTAGAACTCACTTTGTTCTTGCCTCAATGTCTTGGAGATCCACCTGCCTCAGCCTCTGAAGCATTGAAACAGCAGGTGTGAGCCGCAGCATCCAGTTAAGGTCTTTTAACTAAGTCAGTCTCGTTGGTGATATCCTAAAACATTTGATGTGCAGAATATGGCGTTCAGAGGAAATGTGACTATTAAAACACAAGTGGCCGGTGAGTTGTAAGTAGACACAGGCAATTTGTGCTGGCTCATCACAAGCTAGAGGAGAGAACCTCAATTGAGAAAATGCCTCCATAAGATCAGGCTGTAGGCAGGCCTGTAAGGCGGTTTCTTAAACAGGGATTGATGGAGGAGCTCCCAGCCCAAGGTGCGATACCATGAGCTGGTGATTCTGAATCTAAAAGAAAACAGGCTGAACAAGCCAGGAAGCAGCACCCCTCTATGGCCTCTGTTTCAGCTCCTGCCTCCAGGTTCCTGCCGTGCTTGCTTTCCTGCTGGCTGGAAATATAAGTCAAATAAGTCCTTTCCGGGCAAGTTGTTTTGGTAACAGTGTTTCAGTGACAGCAATAGAAACCCTGATGACGTCACATTCTGGCTCTCAGTTGCCACTACAAACATCCTCGGGGATTTCGTCCTCTACAACTAGAAACTGGAGGTGGCTAACACAGCTTTCTCAGGAAATGCTTAACAATCTTTAGTTTTTAAGAAGTCCAGCGTAGGGCTGGAAAGATGCTTCAGGGGTTAAGGGTTTGCTGGGCAATCCTGAGGACCACAGTTCCAGATCCCAGCACCCACCCAACGAGCTGGGTATCCCACGCATGCTTATTCCCTCAGCTTTGAGGAGTAAAGAGACCTGGGGATTGTTGAGAATCAACGTCTCCCAGCCTAGTCAACAAAATGTGAGCCCCGGGGTTCAGGGACAGACCCTGCCCTAAAGGAAAGGTGTGAAGTGATAGAGGATACACGATGGCCTCTTCTGGCCTTCACATTCAAGAATAGGCTTGAATACAACCCCCCCCCCACACACCCACACACACACATTAAAATGACAAATCTCATCTGAGGGGACGTCTCCCTTTGCCAGCCCGAGCGGTGGGTCTCAAGCACCAGAGGACACAGCCACGCTGACTTCCTGATCTCCTCAGACTCATGCTTCTGTGAAATGAGATAAGAGAGCTCTCAGTTTCTCACCCGTGTTCCCACAAACCAGCCATAATGAGACATTCTTCCCTAGACCTGGATAAAATATACAGCTTTCCAGAGTCTCCTGGGCCTTATCACTTTGATTCTTATCATTACTTTTAAAATAGTCTCTTTTTTTCCTAGATAGTAGCGAGTCTTACGCAGAGTCAGATAGGAACTTCAAATGTCACTTTATTGAAAACTTCCCTCCTCCTCCAAGGTCTGTGGCAGGGGGTCAGTCACATCCAGCCTCCTTCTGTCCCTTGCAACCCTGCCCCACTTGTTGGTGTAGTACTGTGCTAAGGAAGCAGAGCCCAGGCCTGTGTTATGGACCCTGTTTCTGGGGCAGTAGCTGACTCTGGATGTTGCTTTTTCTTGTAGAGCTTTCTTGTGGCATTCAAGACTTTCTCAGGACACTGGGACCTCTCCCTGTGCTATCAAGGGTCCTTTCTCATGGACACTAGGATTTCTGCCCAGCTGCTCCAGTTTCCAGCCACCCTCCTGCTCCATCGGGACAAGCATCCTCTGAGTGCTCCCTTTGACAAGTTGGAGGGGTTTTCTTTTAGCTAGAAAAGCTCAGTCTTTTAGTCAGGCCTCGGACTGACTGAATGAGCTGCTCCTATATTAGGGTCACCACTATATTAGAGAGGGCAATGCACTGTACTAGCACTACTGACTTGATGCTAAAGCCAAGTTCAGGATAAGGTCTTTTGTCCGCTGTTGGGGGCGGGGCTGCAGATCTCTGGCCCCTTGACTTTCTTTGCCTGCCTCAGACCCTTTACCTGCTGGAGTGAACTGAGCAAAACAACTTGTTTACCTGTGCCTGCAGCCGCTCTGAGCACCAGACCCTCATCAGTTGCTGATGGCAGGAGAGTGGGTTCTGGTGGACTTTACAGCTGGAAATCCCAAGAGCTGGGGCGTGGCTATCAGTTAAGGATCCCTATAAAAGCTTCCATGGAGCACAATAAAGTTGGCATTCTTGTTTCAAGAATGACCCATGTCCCCATGTCTCTGTCTCCGTGCGTGTGTTTTTAAGTCTCCAGCCTAGTTCCCAGCTTGGATACCATCCCATAGCACAAGCGCTACAACCCGCCTCCCTTGACCACTCTCAGGGTGAATAGCAGTAGTATGGGGGTTGCAGATTGGGGGTGGGGGTGGCATTGGCTGCTACTGCAGCCAAGAATCTGAAGACCACAG
Source organism: Myodes glareolus (assembly GCF_982192425.1). NCBI lineage: Eukaryota > Metazoa > Chordata > Mammalia > Rodentia > Cricetidae > Myodes > Myodes glareolus. Next base: position 68,063,871 of record NC_142030.1, read on the forward strand.
TGAGGATGACCATGAATGTTCTGTTTAAGATTTCAGGAGTTCTGGATATTAGCTTTGATATGAAGCTTAATTGTGTGCAGTTCTGTAAACAATGGATTAATCCAGAAGCTTCATTATTGATTTGTGAGGCTGCTGAAGACTTGACAGGCTGATTTTCTGAAGTCCTGATGAGACATGACAAGTACTGTAGTCAGGGGAGTGTTTACTGGGGGCTGGGGAGATGGCTCAGTGGTTAGGAGCACTGGCTGCTCTTCCTAGGACCTGGGTTTGATTCTCAGTACCCACATGGCAGCTCATAACTATCTGTAATTCCAGTTCCGGGGGATTCAACACCCTCTCCAGACCTCCTTGAGTACCAGGCATGCGTATGGTGCACAGATATCTATACAAGCAAAACAACCACATGCATACAAGAAAAATAAATAAAATTAGAGAAAAAAATACTAAACACAGTAGAGTGGAAAACATTTTCTTTAAAAACTAACTACAAAGCTTCAGCTTCCCAAGCCAGTGGAAAGCAGCTTCCAGGGAGAAGTGTCGGGCGTGTTCATCAGACATTGTTAGCGGCCCGATGCTGTGGCGCTGCTGTGTTCACATGTATGATCCTTATGTACAGCTCTGGGAGCTCTTGCGCTCTGAGCAGCCTGTCTTTCAGGTGTGTGTGTCTGGAGTTAGTGGAACCCAGTAGGGATGTGTAGTTGTTATGGCTTGTGGATATTCCCACTATAAGCTTTAATTTTGAAGTGACTATTAAGAAAAAAAAAACAATGATATAATTATAGCATTATGCATCAGTGGAAAAAAATTATTTTGGTGGTTTAAAAAAAGGCTGAGGCCATACAGAAGTCCCTTCACAGGCACACCCAGAGCATTTGTGTAAATGTCTAGGCACCTGTGCCGATTTAAGTGTGAAGTGTTCCCATAGGCTCCTGCTTTTGAATACTTGGTCCCCAGTTGGTGGCACTGTTTAGGGAAGTTATGGAACCTTTAGAGGGTGTGACCTTGCTGAAGGAAGTCACCAGGGGCTTTGAGGGTTCCTAGCCCCACCCTGCTCCACTTCTTGCTCTCTCTGTTTCCTGTTTGTGGTTGAGATGTGATCTCAGTTTCCCACTCTTTGCTGCACGCCTTTCCTGCCTGATGGACGCCTAGCCCTCTGGAGCAGTAAACCAAAATAAACTAAATTGCCTTTGGTTGTGGCATTTTATCATAGCAACAAAAAGACACTAATACAGCATCTGATGTTCCAGGTAAGTTTACACATAATATTAACCATCCTAAGACTGAAGTTAAAGTATACTGGCTTAAGTAGTCATTTTAACTCCTACAGCAATCGCTAAGGCAATAACTCATAAACAATTAATTATCTCAATAGATACTAAAATGTATTTAACAAAAATCTAGTACACTTTCATTACAAACACATACACACACATATCAACAAACTAAGAATAGAAAGAAAAACATTGTTGTGGAACAGTTGTACACTGTGTGAAGACGTGTCATTGTGATTGGTTTAATAAAATGATCTGAATAGCTAATAGGTAAGCAGGAAAGGTTAGCCAGGGCTTCTGGGGCGGGGAGAGGAACTCAGGTTAGAATCTAGCACGTGAGAGAGACTCCAATGAGACACGAAGGGAGTCAGACGTACAGAATGAAGGCAAGATAAAAAGCCACATGACCGAATGTAGATTAATAAAAACAGATTAATTTAGTTAGAGGAGCTAGTTCGGAACAAGCCTAAGATAAGGCCAAGCTTTCATAATTAATAAATCTCCATGTCATTATTTGGGGGCTGGCAGTTCAAAAAAAAAGTCTGACAAGAAAGATCAGCTACACTTCATCAATTGATGAAGGCGTATACATACATACATACGTACACACACACACTTAAATACATGCGTGTGTGTGTGTGTGTGTGTGTGTGTGTGTGTGTATGTATATGCTTTTTGAGACAAGGTTTCTCTGTGTAGCCTTGGATGTCCTGGAACTCACTCTGCAGACCAGGCTGTCCTTGAACTTATAGAGATCTGCCTGCCTCTGCCTCCTAAGTGCTGTGATTAAAGGCATACGCCACCACTGCCCAACCCCCTAGTAATATTTTATTGAGTAATGTGAAGGACTAATACTCACCCCCTAAGACCAGCAATAAGGCAAGGACATACACTTGTGTCACCTATATTCAGCATTATACCGATGGCCCCAAAGAGGACAATTAGCCAACTACAAGATAGAAAAGGCATTCAGACTTGTAGTTATAATAGAAACGATAAGAAGCGTGCACACACGCACCGTGATTGACAAAGCTGAGGACTCAGAATTCATATGCAAATGTCAATCGCATTCCTATTTACTAGGTAAGAATCATGAGAAAATAGATTGAGAAAAAGAATTCCATTTGTAGTAACATCAAGTGACATGAAACACTTAGGAGCAAACGTAAGGAAATACGTCTAAGGTATGTATACCAAAATCCACAAAACATGACTAGTAAGGGCCAGATGGAGGCCAGGGGGAAGCTCAGTCGGGAAACTGCTTGCCACACAAGCATGAGCACCTGGGTTTGAAAGGCCAGGAGAATTTGTTCTTTTTTGTAATCCCAGCACGCGGGAGACAGAGAAAGGCAGAGACCTGGAACTCACCAGCTAGCCGGCCTAGCCAAAGCTGTGAGCTTCATGTTTAATAAACCCATCTCAGAAAATAAAGTGAAGGGCTGGAGGTGGCTCGGTGGTTCAGGGCACTTGGTACTCTTGCAGAGGATCTGGGTGCTGTTTCTAGCTCTCACATGGTGGCTCACACTATGTCCAGTTCTAGGGATCTGACACCCTCTTCTGGCCTCTGTGGGAATCACGCAGGCACATGCATGCATGCAGGCAACATACAAGTAAACATTAGAATAAAAGTCAAATAGAATGTGATAGAGGAAGATACTCAGTGTTAAATTCTGACTTTCATATACACATGAACACAAACGCATACATATCTGCATGCACACATATATGTACCATGCATGCGTACAAACACCCCCAAACATCCCAACTAGGTCCTCTGAAAGAGCAGCACGTACTCTTCACTGCTAAGCCATCTCTCCAGCTTATAAACAGTTTTTCTTAAGTAAGTAAAAAACAAAACAAAACAAAAAAAGTCTTTTAAATTTTTATTAGCCTTTTGATGGAAGCAAAAGCCCACATCAGATCAAGCAGGAAGCGTTATTGACTTCACAAAGGGCCCAGGAGGAAGATGATAGACACAGTCAGCAGGCCTGCTTCAGAGTTTTCTAATTCCATGGGTTCAGGATCGGACCAATCTTAACCAGTTTGTAGCTCCATGATTACTACACTGTAACTCCACCAAAATGAGTCTAGCCAGGCATGATGGCCTATGCCTGTAACCCTAGCATTTGGGGGTGAGTTCAAGGATATCGATGGCTACAGAGTGAAGCATTGCCTCCACAAACAAAATAACACAAACAAACAAACAAAAGACTGAACTTAGATCTTTTTTTGTTAGACAACAGTTGTACAGAATAAGGAGATTCATTGTGGCAATAGATAGACATTGCCCTGGTCGTATTCGTTCTTCCCCTTACCCTTGCTGTGAACTTGGATCTTTAAATATTCCTGGCTTTGCTGTTCAAAACTTCATAGTCAGAAAACCCGAAAGTGACTCCAGATAAATCATTTGCTTTGATACCTGTAACCAGAAGTTTCTCTCCCACCTGCCAGTTCCCAAATAATCACTGTGAGGCTTAATGATAATTACAAACTGTTTGGCCTATTAGCTCAGGCTTATTAACTAGCTTCTACATCTTAATTAACCCATTTCTATTAATATATGTATTGCCATATGGCTGTGACATTGCCTCACATCTTGCTTCTTCAGTGACTGCTGGTATCTCCCAGATTCTGCCTTCTTTTTCTCTGTGTCTTTGCTTGGATTTTCTCCCTGGCTCTATTTTGCCTGGCTATTGGCCAAATCAGCTTCTTTATTAACCAATTGTAATAAAACATATTCACAGCATACAGAATGGCATCCTATAGCATATTCCAAACTTCATCTTCTATACTCTCAGAACAGGGGATTTTCAGCCCTTGTGTCTCACATATAATATTTACAAATTGTATTGGTCATTGATACTTTTTTCCCAGACTCTTGCCAGCAACTTGACTGTGTCAGACACACAGAGGTAATCCATAAATGTTGTTCAATTTCCCTTTGCTGTATCAATTTATGCCTGAGGCCCCTAATCTTCAAGAATGAATTGTTTTCCTTCATTTGAAATCCATAGAGAAGAAAGTCTACAAATGACTGTAAAACCCAGTAAACTATAGGACTCTTCTTTACCAGACAGCATCACATAAGTTTGCTCCCCACAGCCTAAATCTTGGCAAGAACTAGAACACGAATCTCCAGGGTTGTAGGATCCCGGGTTTCCCCCCTGCTCCTAGAGGCGCAAAATGCAAGGACTGTTTATGTTAGCCAGCCAAGCTTCCTGCTAATTCCTGTGCTAGCTCTGCTTTTAGCCTGGTGATCTAGCTGTAGGCTTTGTTAAACCTTTTGAATGGTAATTTCCCCACCTGCCCAGAAGAGTTCCCACAGCGCCTAATCCCCTCCCAACTGTCTGTTGCTGCCCTCCGCCCACTACCCCCTGCTGGGGAAGGAACTTCTTACACAGCCAGGCTCTTCAGCTCTTCGCGCTGTCTGATTGGGAGGGGGTTCCCTCTTCTGGGGCATAGGTAATATTAACCTTGCAGAAAGCTAAATAAAATTGGCATTCAGCTCTTGACGAATGACCTAGGTCTCTTTGTGTGTGTCTTTTGTTCAATCCCCAGGCCTTCGCCCAAGCTCGTGGGAGGTACGGAAGGCGCGCAATCCGTACCGGGAGAGGGAGGTGCAGATTCGGGTGGAACACAGGGCTGTCCCAGAAACAGTGGGTCCCAGAAAGAGAAGAATGACTTGTGACAAGACCTCCGAGGAGAGCCTCAATCTGCTCCCATGATTTATGCTCTCCCCTCCTTGGTAGTGACTCCCACATTTGGTCCAGGCCCATGAGGCACTTCAACAGAAGGGTAGAAACCTGCCTTGGGCTTGCATAGCACACAGGGCCCACTAATCACCTTTGTTCCCTGCAAAGTTTTCATCTGCCTAACTGTAGAAGACAGGTTTGTATCTGTAGCCAGGAACCAGGACTGGGAAACTTCAAGGGCAGTCAGTATCAAGAAATTCCAAACAATTTCCCAGGAATACAAGTTTGATGGAAATGTCAGGTTTTGCAAGGAAAACCATTTTCAGAGTTGTGAGTGACAATTTCTAATAAACAGTTGTGAAATTGTGTCAAACTTGTTACAACTTAGAGTTATTTGGGAAGAGAGAACCTCAGTTTGGAAAATTCCCCCACCAGATTGGCCTGTAGGGAAGCCTGTGGTACATTTTCTTAATTAGTGGTTGATGTGGGAGTGCCCAGCTTGCTGTGGGTGATGCCATCCTGGACAGGTGGTCCTGAGGTATATAGGAAAGCAGGCTGTGCGAACCTCGGGGAGCAAGCCAGTAAGCATCATTCCTCCATTGCCTCAACATCAGCCCCTGCCTCCGTGTTCCTTCCCTGCTTGAGTTCCTGCCCTGATTTCCCTGGTGATGGATAATGGCCCAAAAGTTATAAGAAGAAATAAACCCTTTCCTTGCCAGCTATCTTGTGGACATGGTGTTTTATCAACAGATAAATGGCTGTCACAGGTCATTCCCTAGCCTGTCTAGAACAGAGACCACAATCAACTCTGTCAAATGCTTAACAAAATGTGAAGTTCAGATTAAATGATATCCAGCCGTGTGACATGTGATCCCTGCATGGAAAGGATTGGGGGCCTGGGGGAGAAGGTGGAGACAGGAGCTCGAGCATGATGGGTGGAAGACGGGGTGGGAAATGAGGTGGTGTTAGGCCAGGGACTCTGCAGCTTCTCCTATGAGTGGACAGGACCATGGGGCAGTTCCTGGGGTGCTGCCGTTCAGGTCCACTGAGATGGCGCAGAGAGCTCCTAAGCCCAAAACCTGTCATGCCACATCATAGGCACACACAGGAGGCATTCACAGCAGATGGAAACTTTGGCCAAGACAGACCAATGCTGTTTTTCTTCAAGGAATTGCAAACGCAAAGGCTAGTCAGCTTTTGTTGTTGATGTTTGCTTTTTGAGACAGGGTTTCTCTGTGCAGCCCTAACAGTCCTGAAACTCACTTTGTAGACCAGGCTGGCCTTGAACTCAGAGATCTGAATGCCTCTGTCTCCCAGGTGCTGGGATTAAAGGTGTCCACTACCACCACCTGGTTAGTCAGGTGTGTTTGTTGCTGACAGGATGAGGCTGGATGAAGCTCCTTTCGGCCTGAAGAGTGTTCTGGAGGTACTGCCATGGATCGGATTCCAGGCAGAGCCAGTCTCTCTCCTCTCTGCTGCTTCTGCCCCATCTTAGAACTGTCAACTGCTCCAGTAGAAGAGAAAGGGTTAAGTGGCTTTTGTCCTGAGGTCACTGTTGTCTAGAGACCTGGGCTTAAGTGCAGTCTGGAAGTGCATGCTGGCTTAAGTGCAGCATGTCAGGCATACTGCCTTCTGCCTGTAACCCCAGCACTCGTGAGATGGTGAGTGAGGCTAGAGGATTGCAGCAAGTTCTCAGGCAGTCTGGGGCACAGAGTTAGGCCCCATCTCAAAACACACAGCCAATCAGTGCCCATTAGCAAGCTCCTCTCGCTCACTGATCAGCAAATGCACGTTGGTGTGCCGCTGGCCAGCTGTTCCTTCCCATCTCCAGGATACCAGGGCAGGAATGGGCCTCTTGTTTCTCTCCTGTCAGCAGAAGTCAGCATCCTGCGATCCTGGAGTTTCTCTTCCTTGAAATACATTTGTTCCTAAATCCCTCCTGTGTTCTCTGCTAATAGAACTCTCTGAGGTGCTTGTGTGTGTGTGTGTGTGTGTGTGTGTGTGTGTGTGTGTGTGTGTGTACTCAGTACACAGTCCCATCTGTCACTGCCTTGCATCCTTACAGAGTTGTTTCAAACATGTGTCTTATTCAGCCGACTGCATTTGGGTCTCTGTCCTTAAATGTCTCCGAGTTCCCTTCAGCTGGGCATGGAATGTAGACATTCCGATTTCATGCTAATTCATTGCTGATGGCCCAGGGAGGAGGGGGGCATTGGGCTGAGGATGTCACCAGAGTCACCAGGTTGAGAAGTCACTCAATCTGAGAAGATGTTCCCCTGCCTTTGATTTTTGTCCCTTAGCAGCTTCTTTCTGAGCTGACCTGGATTTACAGACGGATCTGACTGGCATCCCGACACCACTGCCACTGTCATTTCCTCCTTGCTTACTGACATCTGTGCCTCGGTGGGGATTTCTTGCTGAGACAAGCTGAGCTCACAGCCCCCGGAAACACCTGTCCCCCTCTCCTGTTCTCAGCACACCTGCAGCGACACAGCTTTCCTTCCAGCTTCTGCTCCTATGGAAAGATTAATCTTCATGGTTCAGCTCTGTAAAAGAAAGCGCTGTAGCAGGAGAGGCGGTGAGCGGGCGCTTTCCCACGCTGACTCGGCTGCTGCGCTTCTGCTTTTTAATCTTGCCGCTGTCAAGCTCCATTAGGAGGCCTGAGCATCAGCTTCCCACCTTTGGGGCCTGGCCTTCCATCAGCCCTGGCTGACGCAGGGACGGTGCTTGAGATTGGTATCGAGAAAGAGGACAGGGTGTGTGTTTCCAAGAACAGAGCTCTGACTCAATACCCTGCTGACCTCGTTCCCTTACACATCACAGGAGGTTGTTCTCCCCGGGTAAGTGGTGACAGCCTTTAGTGGAAGCTGTCAGAATGCCATGTGCTGGCATGCATACAGCAACTTTTTTTTATTTTATTTTTTTTTTATTAAATTATAAAAGTTTCCATTTCAGCCCCTCCTCCCAACACCCTCCCACTCCCCCCACTCCCTCTCCTCCTCCCTCTCCATCCCCTAAAGCAGTCAGGGTTTCCTGCCCTGTGGGAAGTTCAAGTTCCTCCCCCCTCCCTCCAGGTCCAGGGAAGGTGAGAGTCCAAACAGACTGGAGCGCCAAAATCCAGTATATGCAGAGGAAGCAAGTCCCAGTGTCATTGTCAATGGCTTTTCAAAAAGGCTCCAGGCCAGCCACATTTAGAGAATCTGGTTGGATCATGTCCTCGTTCAGTCCCAGTCCAATAGGCCTTGGTGAACTCTCATTATATCAGTCCCCTTGTATCAGTGGGTGCTCGCATCCCTCGCAGTCCTGATTACTTTTTTTATTTTCTTCATCCTTCTGCTCCTCATTTGGACCGTGGAGTGCTCAGTTCGGTGTTCCAATATGGGTCTCCATCTGTATCGCCATCCAACGTCGGATGAAGGTTTCCTCTGCCCTTGCCTTCTTTGCTCACGTTCTCTTTCCTTCTGCTTCTCATTTGGACCTAGGGAGCTAGGTCCAGTGTTCCAACGTGGTTCTCCGCCTCCATCTCCATCCATCACCAGATGAGGGTTCTATGGTGACATGCAAAATATTCATCAGTATGGTTGTGGGCCACGGCCGGTTCAGGCACCCTCTCCTCTGTCCAGAGAACCATCTGGGGATCTCTCCTTGGACCGGGGATCCCCTTTATAATCAAGTCTCTTGTAAACCCTAAAATGATTCCCTTAGTTGAGGTATATACTTGCCTGATCCCATATCCATCCTTCCTCCCTTCCCCCATCCCAGTCCCCCGATCTTTCCCCAATCCTCCCCTACTCCCTTCTCTCTAACCCTCTCCCTTTCCAACAACCCTCCCACCCCCCCATACACCCGAGGTTACCTGGGACTCTTGTCTATTTCCTACCTCCTGGCGGATAGTTAAATAATCTTCATCAGGTTCATCTTCTTATTTAGCTTCTCTAGGATCACGAATAATAGGCTCAAAGACCTTTAATTATGGTTAGAATCCACTTATGAGTGAATACATACCATGTTCCTCTTTTTGGGTCTGGCTTACCTCACTCAGTAAAGCGTTTTCTATTTCCATCCATTTGCATGCAAAATTCAAGATGTCATTGTTTTTTACCGCTGAGTAAAACTCTAATGTGTATATGTTCCACACCTTTTTTAACCATTCTTCTATTGAAGGGCACCTAGGCTGTTTCCAGGTTCTGGCTATTACAAATAGTGCTGCTATGAACATAGTAGAACAAATGCTTTTGTAGTATGTTAGGGAATCTCTAGGGTATATTCCCAAGAGTGGAATTGCTGGGTCCTGAGGGAGGTTGACTCCCAGTTTCCTGAGAAACCGCCACACTGATTTCCACAGTGGCTGCACAAGTTTGCATTCCCACCAACAATGGATGAGTGTTCCCCGCATTCCACATCCTCTCCAGCATAGGCTATCATTGGTGTTTGTGAGTTTGGCTATTCTGACAGGTGTAAGATGATATCTCAAAGTTGTTTTGATTTGCATTTCCCTGATCGCTAAGGAGGTTGAGCATGACCTTAAGTGCTTTTTAGCCATTCGAAGTTCATCTGTTGTGAATTCTCTGTTCAGTTCAGTACCCCATTTTTTAATTGGGTTAATTAGAGTTTTAGTGTCTAGTTTCTTGAGTTCTTTGTATATTTTGGAGATCAGACCTTTATCTGTTGAAGGGTTTGTGAAGATCTTTTCCCAGTCAGAAGGTAGCCTTTTTGTCTTACTGATAGTGTCCTTTGCTTTACAGAAGCTTCTCAGTTTCAGTAGGTCCCATTTATTTATTGTTTCTCTTATTGTCTGCGCTCCTGGGGTTCTGCTTAGGAAGTGGTCTCCTGTGCCTATATCTTGTAGACTACTTCCCACTTTCTCTTCTATCAGGTTCAAAGTGGTCGGATTAATGTTGATGTCTTTTATCCATTTGGACCTGAGTTTTGTGCATGGTGATAGATATGCATCTATTTTCATTCTTCTACAGGTTGACATCCAGTTATGCCAGCACCATTTGTTAAAGATGCTATCTTTCTTCCATTGTATAGCTTTAGCTCCCTTGTCAAAAATCAGGTGTTCATAAGTTTGTCGGTTAATACCCGGGTCTTCTATTCGATTCCATAGGTCGACTTCTCTGTTGTTATGCCAATACCAAGCTGTTTTCAATACTGTTGCTCTGTAGTAGAGTTTGAAGTCAGGGATGGTAATGCCTCCAGAGGTTCCTTTATTGTATAAGATTGTTTTGGCTCTCCTGGGTTTTTTGTTTTGCCATATAAACTTGATTATTGTTCTCTCAAGGTCTGTGAAGAAGTTTGATGGGATTTTGATGGGAATTGCATTGAATCTATAGATTGCTTTTGGTAGAATTGCCATTTTTACTATGTTGATTCTCCCAATCCAAGAGCAGGGAAGGTCTTTCCATTTTCTGGTATCCTCCTCAATTTCTTTCTTCAAAGACTTAAAGTTCTTGTCAAATAGGTCTTTCACTTCCTTGGTTAGAGTTACCCCAAGATATTTTATGCTATTTGTGGCTATCATGAAAGGTGATGTTTCTCTGATTTCCCTCTCTGCTTCTTTGTCCTTTGTGTATAGGAGGGCTACCGATTTTTTGGAGTTGATCTTGTATCCTGCCACATTACTAAAGGTGTTTATCAACTGTAGGAGTTCTTTGGTAGAGTTTTTGGGGTCGCTGATGTACACTATCATATCGTCTGCAAATAACGAAAGTTTAACTTCATCTTTTCCAATTCGAATTCCCTTGATCCCCTTATGTTGTCTTATTGCTATTGCTAGAACTTCAAACACTATATTGAAGAGGAATGGTGAGAGTGGACAGCCTTGTCGTGTTCCTGATTTTAGTGGAAAGGCTTTGAGTTTCTCTCCATTCAATTTGATGTTAGCTGACGGCTTGCTGTATATTGCTTTTATTATATTTAGGTATGATCCTTGTATCCCTAGTCTCTCCAACACCTTTATCATAAATGGGTGTTGAATTTTGTCAAATGCTTTTTCAGCATCCAATGAAATGATCATATGGTTTTTATCTTTCAGCTTATTTATATGATGGATTACATTGATAGATTTGCGTATGTTGAACCAACCCTGCATCTCTGGGATGAAGCCCACTTGATCATAATGGATAATTTTTCTAATGTATTCTTGGATTCGGTTTGCCAGTATTTTATTGAGTATTTTTGCGTCAATGTTCATGAGTGATATTGGTCTGTAATTCTCTTTCCTGGTTGTGTCTTTGTGTGGTTTTGGTATCAGGGTAACTGTAGCTTCATAAAAAGAGTTTGGCAGTGATTCTTTTGTTTCTATATTGTGAAATACATTAAGGAGTATAGATAGGTATTAGCTCTTCCTGGAAGTTCCGGTAGAATTCTGCATTGAAACCATCTGGTCCTGGGCTTTTTTTGGTAGGGAGATTTGTAATAACAGCTTCTAATTCTTCACGACTGACAGGTCTATTTAGGTTGTTCACCTGTTCTTGGTTCAACTTTGGTATATGGTACTTATCTAAAAAAATGTCCATTTCTTTTACATTTTCCAACTTTGTGGCATATAAATTTTCGTAGTAAAATCTAATGATTCTCTGAATTTCCTCTGTGTCTGTGGTTATGTCCCCCTTTTCATTTCTGATCTTATTAATTTGCATGTTCTCTCTCTGCCGTTTGATTAATTTGGATAGGGGTTTGTCGATCTTGTTGATTTTCCCCAAGAATCAGCTTTTTGATTCATTGATTCTTTGGATTGTTTTCTGTGTTTCTATTTTGTTGATTTCAGCCCTCAGTTTGATTATTTCCAGTCTTCTACTCCTCCTGGGTGAATCAGCTTCTTTTTTTTCGAGAGCTTTCAAGTGTGCTGGTAAGTCTCCAATGTGTACTTTCTCCATTTTCTTTAATTGGGCACTTAGTGCTATGAACTTTCCTCTTAGCACTGCTTTCATAGTGTCCCATAGGTTTGAGTATGTTGTGTCTTTATTTTCATTAAATTCAAGGAAGACTTTAATTTCTTTCTTTATTTCTTCCTTGACCCAGGGGTGATTCAGTAGTTGACTGTTCAACTTCCATGAATTTGTTGGCTTCCTGGGGGTAGCACTGTTCTTGAATTCTAACTTTAATCCATGGTGGTCTGACAAGACACAGGTGGTTACTAATATTTTTTTTGTATCTGTGGAAGTTTGCTTTGTTACCCAGTATGTGGTCAATTTTCGAGAAGGTTCCATGAGCTGCAGAGAAGAAGGTATATTCTTTCCTATTTGGGTGGAATGTTCTATAGATGTCTGTTAAGTCCATTTGATTCAATACCTCCAATAATTCTCTTAATTCTCTGTTAGGTTTCTGTCTGATTGACCTGTCCATTGGTGAGAGAGGAGTGTTGAAGTCTCCTACTATTAGTGTCTGTGGTTTGATGACTGCCTTGAGTTCTAGAAGTGTTTCTTTTACATAAGTAGGAGGCTTTATATTAGGGGCGTAGATATTCAGGATTGAGACTTCCTCCTGATGAATTGTTCCTGTTATGAGTATAAAATGTCCATCTCCATCTCTTCTGACTGATTTTAGTTTGAAGTCAATTTTGTTGGAGATTAGAATGGCCACACCTGCTTGTTTCTTAGGTCCGTTTGCTTGAAAAACCTTTTCCCAACCCTTTACTCTGAGTAAATGTCTGTCTTTGTGGTTGAGGTGTGTTTCTTGTAAACAGCAGAATGTTGGATCCTGTTTTCGTATCCAGTCTCTTAGTCTGTGCCTTTTTATAGGTGAATTGAGTCCATTAATATTAAGTGATATTAATGACCAGTGGTTGTTGACTCCGGTTATTATTATTTTTTGTTTGTTTGATTAATAGAGTTTGTATGTGTCCCTTCTTTGAGTTAAGCTCGTGAAGGGTCGCTAGATGTCTGAGTTATTGTAAGCAGTGCTGGCAATGTTGGACTCCTTGGGTTGCGATTTTCCTTCTATTACTTTCTGTAAGGCTGGGTTTGTGGCTGCGAATTGTTTAAATTTGTTCTTATACTGGAATATTTTGTTTTCTCCATTGATAGTGAATGATAGCTTGGCTGGGTATATTAGTCTGGGCTTGCATCCATGGTCTCTTAGTTTCTACAGTACCTCTATCCAGGACCTTCTGGCTTTCATGGTTTCCATAGAGAAGTCCGGTGTAAGTCTGATAGGTTTACCTTTATAAGTTACTTGCCCTTTTTCCTTTGCAGCTCTTAATATTCTTTCTTTAATCTGTATGTTTTGTGTTTTGATTATTATATGGCGAGGGCATTTTTTTTTTATCAAGCCTATTTGGTGTTCTGTATGCTTCTTGAACCTTCATAGGAATATCATTCTTTAGATTGGGAAAGTTTTCTTCTATAATTTTGTTGAATATATTTTCTGGTCCTTTGATCTGCAGTTCTTCTCCTTCTTCAATCCCTATTATTCTTAGATTTGGTTTTTTTATTGTGTCCCAGATTTCTTGAATGTTTTGTGATGAGAATTTGTTGGATTTGCTGTTTTCTTTGATCAGAGCATTTATTTTCTCTATGGTATCTTCAGACTCTGAGATTCGTTCTTCCATCTCTTGTATCCTATTGGTTATGCTTGATTCTGTAGTCTCTGTTCGTTTACCTAGATTTTCCATATCCAGCCGGCCCTCGTTTTGTGTTTTCTTCATTGCCTCCATTTCAGTTTTCAATTCTTGAACTGTTTCCATTACCTACTTGATTGTTTTTTCTTGGTTTCCCAGTATATCATTTATGGATTTACTCATTTCTTCGATGTTTTTTTTTATATTTTTCATCCATTTCTTTACTCATTTCTTCAATCTTTTTGTTATACTTCTCATCCAGTTCTTTAAGGGAGTTATTCATATCCTGTTTAAGGGACTCTATTGCTTTCATAATGGCATTTTTCCCCGCTTCTTCTGAATTAAGAGGTTCAAGTCCTTCTATTGTAGGGTCATTGGGTTCTGGTGTTTTCATGTTGTTTTTTAGATTGTTGGAGGAGTTCTTGCCTTGGCGTCTGCCCATCTCTTCCTTCAAATGCTCTCTACTGGATCTTCTAGTACCAGGTCAGGTTCCCTTGTTGGGCAGGGAATTCACTGACAGAAGGCCTACCTTTCCTCAGGCAGTCTATTGAAACACAAGCACTCCCTACTACCGGGTTGCACTCACAACCCAGGCCCAGCAAGCAAGGGAGTTGCTCTGGGGAGATCTTGTGGCCCCAGTGGGAAGAGGGGAAGAGAGGAAGGTGTACCTGGATAAAGGCTGGGACGGGATTCAGGAGAGCTCCGCAGGGAGGAGTCGCCTCTGCCTGGTGACCAGATTGTTGAGGGGGGCGGGGAAAGACTGAATTCCTCCTAGCGGAAGCCCTCCGGCCAGGAGAAAACTCACCCCTCCTCCAATGGAAGTCTGCTAGAAGTTCACTCTCTTGCTGGCCAGGAATGTGATTGAGCTGAGACAGGGCTTGCCTGTCCTCAGGCAGGCTCTCAAAACACCGCAGCTGCCCCTGGCGGACTGAGCCCACTGTCCAGGCCCAGCATGCAAGGGAGCAGCTCTGGGGAGATCTTCTGTCTCCAGAGGGGAGGGGGGGAAGAGAGGCAGGTGTACCTGGATAAAGGCTGGGACGGGATTCAGGAGAGCTCCGCAGGGAGGAGTCGCCTCTGCCTGGTGACCAGATTGTCGAGGGGGGCGGGGAAAGGCTCGCATACAGCAATTTAAAAACAGCTGAAGACCAGGGCTAAGTAATGGATTTCCTCTTCCTGAGAGCACAGAATGGTGCTGGAGGGGACGACTCCCCACCTAAGTGAAGAAGCGAAGACATCAGCTCAGGCAGAAGGGTCAAGGGTGACAGACGTTCCTGCTGACTTGGCTTCTCTTCTAGCCCTGGGTGGCTTGGTTGAGTCAGAAGGAACACTTGGACTCTTGTCTCGGAGGACCAGGACTGGTAATAAGTTCCTCAGAAGGAAGCAGCCCCCTGCATGACTCTCCTTCTGTGCCTTTGATATAAAGTAGAAATGTGTGTCATAAAGGAAGCTAAAGGAGATTCTCTGGTTCAAATTAGGACTTTTGTTGTCACCGGCAGAAAGCGTTAAGGGCTCAGCTATACAAGTTACTGTGCTGGATGTCAAGCCAGAAGGGCATGAGTGAGTGTGTCTCTGTATGTGTGTACATGTGTGTATGTGTATACATATGTATGTGTGTATATGTGTATACATATGTATGTGTGTATATGTGTGTACATGTGCATATGTGTGTATGTGTATTGGTGGATACGCATGTGTATACATACGTGTATGTGTGTATATGTGTATATGTATGTGTGTCTGCTTATGTATGTGCTGTATACTCTTAAAACTCTTGATATTTTTGTATATAAAAAAGCCTTCACATGTATAAACGAGATTTGTAAGCTTTTTTATGTGACAAAAAAATGAAAACAATGATTTTCTTTCAGCTGTTCTTGCTGGTCCCCGCAGATAGCACTAGTTAGGGGACGAAGGGAAGGTCAGAAGCCTGACTGGACTTTATTCTACAGGTATTGTTGGAATAAGTGCTTCATCTCTCAGAGATAAAGTCAAACCTCACATCCTTCTTTGCCAAGCAAGGCATTTATTGTGGAATACTCATTTTTGTTATTTAATAATTTTGCTTAATTTGAAATTAAAATGAATTCGCAAATAAAGTCAATTGTCTTAGTTATGGTTTCTACTGCTGTGAAAAGACACCATGGCCAAGGCAACTCTTAAAAAGGAAATGTTTAATTGGCTTACAGTTCGTAGATTTAGTCCATTGTCATCATGGTGGGGAACATGGAGGCATGGGGGCAGACATAGTGCTGGAGAAGGAACTGAGATTCTACACCTCGATCAACAGGAAGCAGGAGGTAAACTGAACCACTAGGCCTGGCTTGAGCTTCTGAGACCTCAAAGTCCATCCGCAGAGACACACATCCTCCAACAAAGCCACACCTCCCAGTAGTGACAATCCCTAAGAGCCTAGGGGTCATTTTCACTCAAACCTCTACACTTTGTGCTACCAATTTGTTTAGTGATACAAGCATGTATGCTTCTTTTTTTAATGGTTGTGATTCTCTTTAAGCCAAAGAAAAGAATTTTCTAGCTTAAAAAGAAAAATGTCCATTCACAGCCACAGAAAGCAAACCAAGACTTCCTGTCTGCAATAGCTCAGCCGTGAGAAAGTGAGGTGGGAGCCAAGGGGATGGCTTCTTCAATAAAGTGCTTGCCACACACACATGGACCCAAGTTCTACCACTGGCACCAGAGTAAGAAAATCCAGACGTGATAGTCCACAAGGTAGCTGCAACCCGGTACTGGCAGGGGGAGGCAGGAGGATCCCTGGGGCTCTCTAGCCAGTCAGCCTGGCCTGCTTAGTGACCCCTGCAGATCCTGTGAGAGATTCTGTCCCAAAAGATAAAGTGGATGGTCCTGAGAAAAGACACCTGCATTTGTCTTTAGTGTGTTGTGTGCCCTGCACGCATTTTCACATATAGGGCACTTATGTGTGCTGTTACATGTGTGGAGATCCAAGGCGTCTTCCTCAATCACTCCCCATCCTGTATTTGGAGGCAGGGTCTCTCGCTGGGCCTGGAGCAGCCCATTCAGCTAGTTTGGCTTCTCAGCTTGACCCTGCGATTGAAGGCTATCTTGAAGGCTGCCATGGCTACTAGCTTTTATGTGTGTTCTGGGGATCCTAAGTCCAGTCCGCAGGCTTGCATGGCAAGTGCCTTATCAGTTACGCTGTCTCCCCAGCTCTCCAGTTCTTCTGTACAATTAGCAAGACAAATTTGTTTTGTGTTGGAGGCGTGAAACAAGACTGACCTGGTCAAAGAGAAGGAACATAGGTTTATGAGGCATATGCTGTAAAAACTGTGGGGCCTGGGAGTACAGTGTTGCTACTTGAGAACTGGAGAAACATTCCGTGTCAAAGCGAACTCATCATTTCTGTTGTGAAAGTCTTAGAAAGCAACACTGAATGACAGCGATCCAGGATTCTTCTCTAGATAGAAACGACGCCAGTGCCGAGAGCAACTGGAAAGAGATTTCTATGGGAACTCAGATAACTGGCTGAACAAGACATGAAGTGTAAGACAAGTAAATGTATGTATTGCATTCTGTCGTTGTTTGAGACTGCCTCACCCTGTAACTGAGGCTGCCACAGTCTTTTCTATTTAGCTCAGGCTAGCCACAAACCCAAGGTAAGCCTCTTGCATCACCCAAGTGGTGAGATTACAGGGGTGACTCGTGGGGGATTTTCAGTTGTAATTGCCTTTAGTGAATGCCCATTGGGCAGAACTAGCAATGCTGTGGACACAGGCCTTCCACGGAGATCAAGTGTTGCTTAGATTGCAGTGCTCAGAATGGGCCCACCATGATTCTCTCTCTCATGCAGTTGCCTAGTGGTGGAAAACAGTCTCTCTCCCCGTGCCTGTTTTCCTATGTGCTAATACAGCGCAGAAGGCTGTGCTAGCCAAGGGCAAATAGCGGATCTTTGCAGAGGACAGAGATGGTGTCCTTGATACAAAGCAAGGCCAAAGCGTCCACAGCATAGTTCTACCTCTCTTCAGATCTTCTTGCATAATCTTTATGTCAATATTTTCCACTCTACTCCCACGAGAAACACAGGCGAATAGTCCCGTATCTCATGGACGCAGAGAAGAAAATCTCAGACTTGTGAATTAGTTCCCGAAAGGAGATGGGACTGAGAAATATAAATATGTTAATGACTCGTCTGTTTCAGGTAGCTAAAAATAGTCCAAAGGTTAGCAATTTCATTTCTTTAAATAATTCTCCTTTAATTTGCAGTGTTACAAGTCACAGGACCCAAGCACGCAGCTTATAAATCTGAATTTGAGAGTGCTCCCTAGTCATTTACTGAGTGACCTGTAGCTCTCTTGTGACTTTCTGTTCAAGAACTGATTCGTCCTTAAATACCTTCTGGTGCCCCATACCAGGTGGAAATTGAAGGTCAGCTGCTTCGTATGGAAGCAGACACTTTTGACATCCTTGGTGCTGGCTGATGCTTTATTAAATCTGGACCCCAGTGCTACAAAGCCCCACAGCACCACACACTTTGTAGCCCATGTGGAAGTGCTTGGAACTTTGGGCTGGGAAAGCTATTGAGCACTTCGAGAATGACTTGTGGGAGTTTGGGAGATCAGAATGCTGAAGAAAGCCAGTAAGCAGCCTTCCTCCATGGTCTCTGCTTCAGTTTCTTCATCCAGGTTATTGTCTTGTGTTCCTGTCTTAGCTTCCCCTGAGGATGAACTGTGTCCTGTAAACAAAACAAATCCCCTCCTCCTCAAGTTGCTTTTGGTTTACCACAGTGATAGAAACAAACTAAGACATCCTAACAGGATACTGAAGCAGGAGCTGAGGGGGTGACTTGTTCGGTAAAGTATTTGCCACACACACAGGGACGCGAGTTCTATCCCTAGCACCAATATAAGAAAATCCAGATATGATAGCCCACATGGCAGCTATAATTCAGAGCTGGGGAGGTGAAGACAGGAGGATCTCTGGGGTTCACTATCCAGCCTGGCCTACTTAGTGAGTGTTGGGGGTCCAGTGAGAGATTCTGCTCCAAAAATGAAGCAGATGACTCCTGAGAAAAGAGCCTGAGTTTGGTTTCAGGTCACCACGTATACACACACACACATATACCCATAATCTATCTGCCCTCTCAGAACACACACACACCTAAATCTATTTGTTCTCTCAAAACACATACATATACATACATACCTATAATCTATCTGTCCTCTCAGAACACACACACATACACACCATAATCGAAAAAATTAAGGCAGACTAGAAAGATAGGAAAAATTAAAGGCACATGAGCAGGAAAAGAAGCTATGCAGTCTGGAATCAAAAATTACCTTTCTTGCTGCCTACGGAGATAATGTGTGTCCCCAGAGACACCTCAAACAAGGGCCTTGAAAACAACAGGCATCCTGGGCTCACTTGTTAGTCACCGTGCTATGGCTCCTCTCTCATTCCCAAGTAAACATGTGTGTCATAAAAACACCTTCCAATTTCACTTACCGGAGGAAATCCATAGGATAAGAGAAATAAACCAGTTCATATATTTTGAATTATTTTTAAACTTCACTTAAATTTTAAGCTTTGCTTAACTGTTGGAACCGCTGAATAATGTGGCTTAGAAAGCCACAGGATGGCATATAAGGCCCTGAAAAATGCCTAAGTACCTCTCCTCTCCTGAGAGGCCATCGCTCACGTCGTTAGGTTGTGTGCTTTCCTTCCCTTAGCATCCCTTCCTTCCTTACACAACTGCATTTGCGCTTGAACAGTGTTCTCTCTCTCTCTCTCTCTCTTTCTCTCTCTCTCAAGCCCACTGACTGTGTTTCACCCTCATGCATCCTGGAATCCCTTCCTGTGCCTTCAGAGTCAAGGATCCAATTCTTCCTGAGTGGAAGTCCCTAAGGAAGAGACCTCAGGTTGCTAGTGGAGGTGCTGATCTATGTCTCCCTACTGCTGCTTTTAAAAGTACTTCATGCTGATCACAGTTTTCAGAACAGCATTCTTCAGTGAATAGTGTGTGTAGAAACCCCCCACCCCAGCAGCTATGCTGGTTGTGAGTGATTGTTTTATCTCGGTCATCAGCAGGTCTGCCGATGGTAGGTAGGAAAAGTCGGAAGAAAGGATCTGAACAGAAACCTACTCAGAAAGGCCACCTATAGTGTAAAGGACACCTGACCAGTCACAGGGGCAGAAAGTTCTTGCACCTGGGTCAGGGACCAGGGCAAGTCTTAGTATGCAGTAAATGGTAGCTTTAAAAACCACTCACTATGCCTAACCTGCAGGACTAAGCGCTCTGCCTCAGCACAGCCTAAGAGGTAAGGTGCAATTCTTTCCCAGTGCCCAGTTGATGAACCAAAGGCAAGGCAAAGCTAAGATTGGGGTGGGCGTGGGTGAGGCAGCGATCTTCTCACCTAAGCCTTTTAAGTACCCTTGTTACAGAGTTGAGCCACTCAGCTGAATTCACAGCTGAGTAAATTTAAATACCATATGACCTTCAGACCTTCTGAACCTTCCTGGTCTTCACATCACTTCTTGCCTCTTACAAGACTCCCAGTTCCAAGGCCTGCTGAGAGAAGGCAACGAGGCAGGAAAGGAGGAGGAGGAGAAGGGGTTCTGGGGCCTGAACTCAGGTCCTCTGGAAGAACAAACAACGAGAGCTCTCAGCCACCGAGCCACCCTCTAGTCCAATAAAGCTTTATAAATTAGTATGCGGAAAAAGCTGGCAAAAAAGGAAGGCTAAAACAGCTTCCTACCCCACCCCTACCCACCAACTAAACCCCGCCTCCACACAGGTGGAGG
This sequence comes from Myodes glareolus, assembly GCF_982192425.1. Lineage (NCBI taxonomy): Eukaryota > Metazoa > Chordata > Mammalia > Rodentia > Cricetidae > Myodes > Myodes glareolus. Next base: position 68,084,171 of record NC_142030.1, read on the forward strand.
TACCCTGGATTGTTCAAAGATGACCTGCAGTTCATTAGGATACTCCACTCATGAATGGAGATTCAAGACACTAATGAGGGCTGGAGAGATGGCTCAGTGGTTAAGAGCACTGGCTATTCTTCCAAAGGTCCTGAGTTCATTCCCAGCAACTCACAGCCATCTGTATTGAGATCGGTTGCCTTCTTCTGGCCTACAGGCAAACATGTAGATAGAATGCTATATATATAATAAATAGAATAAATATTTAAAAAAGACACTAATGATGTATGTGATCCATGAAGATGTACATAGAACTACACAGAACATGTAGAGATGTTTAGAGAGGTCCACGCTATGCAAACAGACCTAAATGCTTTGATCATCTGTGAAAACATTGGGCTAACCTTTTCCCCTTTGCTCTGGCCTACTTCCTCCCTTGAAAGCTTCTCTTTCCTAAGGAACTGACCTGCTTCTGCTGTGTGCTTACCTCCTTGTTCTGAGACACAAGAGCCTGGTACCCATCTGGAGGTGCCTGGTGAATCTCAGGACCACTGAAGCCAGCAACACACTACTACTATTCCAGGATTCTCAGAACTCCTTCAGCTTCCTCTCTACTTCTGAGCTCTAGGATCCACATGATCTGCCTCTTTCTTCTCTTTACATTTTTTCCATATGTGTGTGGTATGCACGTGTGTATGCATGTTTGCATATGTGTGGGCACACATGTGGTGATGCAAGTGGTAGCTTGAAAGAAAATGGTCCCCAGGGCTGGAGAGATGGCTCAGCGATTAAGAGCATTGCCTGCTCTTCCAAAGGTCGTGAGTTCAATTCCCAGCAACCACATGGTGGCTCACAACCATCTGAAATGAGATCTGATGCCCTCTTCTGGCCTGCAGGCAGACACACAGACAAGAATATTGTATACATAATAAATAAATAAATATTAAAAAAAAGAAAAAAGAAAATGGTTCCCAAAGGGAGTGGCACTATTAGGAGGTGTGACTTCATTGGAGTAAGTATAACCTTTTTGGAGAAGTGTATCACTGTAGGGACGGACTTTGAGGTCTCCTATGCTCAAGATACCACTCAGTGTTTCAGTTTACTTCCTGTTGCCTGCAGATCAGGAACTCTCAGCTCCTTCTCCAGCACCAGGACTGCCTGAATGCCATGTCACACCATATGATAACCATATGAACTGTACCTCAGAAGCTGTAAGCCACCCCAGTTAAATGTTTTTCTTTATAAGAGTTGCTATGGTCATGGTGTCTCTTCACAGCAATAGAAACCCTAACTAAGACAATGCACATGAATGTACATGTATGTGAAGGCCTGAGGCCGATGATAGGAATCACCCTCAGTTGCTTTTTGCCTTATTCATTGAAAAGGGGTCTCTCACCAAGTCCAAAACTTGCCTGTAAGACTAGTCTTGCCCTCATAAGTTCTTGGAATTCAGATTTTTGTAAGATGTACCCAGTGATTTAAGGATCAGAAATATGCTACTTCTGTGAGAGTCTGAAGTTCATACTGTAATCAGATTTTCTTGGCTCTGAACCAGGTGTGGTGGCTCAAGCTTGCAATCCTGGGTCTCAGTTTACTCTGGGGGTCTCTTGTTTCTGTCTCCAAGGCTGGAATTGCAGCAGGAGTTCACACTCAGCAGACACTGCATGAGATTCTGGGAGCACTGCTCCTTATGCTTCTACAGGAAGTGTTTAGCCTCCGAGCCGTCTCTCTAGCCTGGTCTGCTGCTTTTTTTGACCCATGTGGAAGCTGTCCAAGGGCAGCTCTCTTCACCTGTTCCCATGCCCCACAAATTAGCTCCCAGAAATGCCTGTCAGCTTGGAAATTTTGCTCAAGATTTGGGAAAAGGTTTCTTAAGGGATGTAGACCACTTAGTCTTCTTTATGTCTGTACCCACTGCTATCCTCTCTCCATCTTTGCTTCTCATGTGCTGGTAGTGACGAAACCTTCCTCTAATTTCACAGAAAACAATTTATTGGAGTGGAGAGATGGCTCAGGGGTTGCGTGTGTATGTGTATGTTTTTTTTTTTTTTCAAGAGAAGGTTTCTCTGTGTAGCCCTGGCTGTCCTGGAACTCACTCTGTTGAATTATCTCAGGTCAAAAGTAACCAGGCTATCTAAAAGATAGAGCAATTATATTTTTCTTTATTATAAGGGGCAAACTCACAAAACAGGAACAAGTCCAAGCTCAGTTGTGTAGAGCAGGAACCACAGAGAGAGAACACATCTGGGTCACATGGCACTTTACTCCAGGTACCCAGAAAATCACACCCTAACTTGGTCCCACCTCTTAAAAATAATTGACTGACAAAGATTCCCCATCATCACTCTGTAGACCAAGCTGGCCTTGAATTCATAGATCTGCCTGCCCTTGCCTCCCAAGTGCTGGGATTAAAGGTGTGTGCCATCACTACCCAGGCTCAATGATTTTAAGAGCACTTGAATACACACACACACACACACACACACACACACAAATAAAAAAATTAATAAGATAACAGTTTACAGAGATGTGGTACAGCTATTTCCTCAAGGCACTCATCCCCACCATAGAACACTGATGGCGGGGAACTTACAGGATGCCTTGGCACGGAGTCCTGATGATAAAATATGCAGAAAGATACAGGGATAGCTAGGCCTACAGTCATGGAAACACAGCTGTTAACAGTCCAAAGTAGAAGAGGAAAAAGTCCAGGGAAGCCCTTCCCCTTGAGAGTCTCGTCATTACACCATCCTGCCCCCCAGATGCAGGTGTCTTGGGCGTCCTGGAGTCTACAGGAGGTGGAAGGCTCACAGTAGGTGGGACAGGTTGTCACCCATACTGGGAGACACAGCTGCGGGGTATGTCGCCTACACTCCTGCAACTCTGGAAGTCAGGCTGGATCCTGCTCTGGGTGCCTCCATATTGTGTAACCCAGCGGCCCTTAGACTGCGCCTTGCTCTGGGTGTCTCCAGAGCACTCAGATGTTTCCAGGCAACATTCTGAGTGCAAGGCAGAGGCAGATGACTGCAGGTCATCAAGTAGACACCATTCATTAGGTCCAGGCTGGTAAATTACTATTCCAAAGGAAAATGCTTCCATCTCTAAATGTATCAGAGTAGCTGGGGAACAAATGAGCTCACGGGCATATTAAACCCTACCAGAAAGAAGGATGGTGCCCAAGAGCTTATAGGACACACCAGACACCTCAGCAGGGCTCCATAAAGAGAAGAACACTTAACACACCAGTGGTGGCTGTCCCACTGGCCTGTCGCACGGCCATTAGTGTGCATGCCTCAAGATTGACAGCAGAGAACCCCTAATTTTCTGCAGTCTTTCTGCTCCGTTCAGCTCTACCAACATAGACTACCCAAACAGCCATTCATCTGTCTAACTGTCCATCCATCTGGACCACATCTGGATCTCATCCCTATTGCTTCCAGCTTTCTGTACCCCTCCTCAGCAGCTCAGCTCAACCCTGTAGTGGTTTGACCCTGAAAGCATCTACAGACTCTCCCATGGGGTTGGTTAGGTGTTCAGTTTACAACTGCAGTAACTGGTTACAACAATGTCAACCCTCTGCTTCTGCCTCCAGTGATGCCTCTTAGAACTCTCTGAGCTCTGTGATGACCCCTTTAAATCTTTTGTTGTCTTTCGATAAATGTGTCTGTGTGTGTGTGTGTGTGTGTGTGTCTGTCTGTCTGTGTGTCTGTGTGTGTATACACTGAATATATAAATACCACGTGATATGTAATATGTAATCCGAGAGTTAATATTAGTAATTAAGATAGGCATAAGAGGCTGCTTGCCAGTGGGCAGCCAACAAAGGAAACAGACTCCTTGGCAAATTTCAGTCAGCAAAGCTGGCACAGCTTGTAGTTTATTCAGTGAAATGACATTGTAGAAAGACAAAGGCATGTCATCATCCGTGGTGCTCGCCCGTCCCACTGTGAGAGAGGTCAGTGTACGCATTGCTCACGGAGCTGGACCTGGATGGGACTGTGGCTTTGCTCTCTCACCGTTGCCCTGTCTGGGGTGAATGGATGTTTGTCCAGGTTTTCCCACGAAAAATAATTCAGGGCTCTAGTTTTACAGAGGTAAGCCTTTGCACTTCCTGTTGATTAGCATAGCACGGATAGAGCCTGCAATCTAGTATATCAAGATTTGGCAGTAAAATCATTAATATGAACATTAAGTGAGGTAAAGACACATTACTGCGGTTTAATTTTGCTTCTTCAACAGTTCAGCTCGGGGACTGAACTTGAACAGTGCATCTTTTTACAGCTCTGATTTTCAGGGTTTTTGAAAGCTAAATTGTGGATAAAAGACTGTGAGCCTGCAAAGGAAAGGCCAGGGAGTTGGACTTTTTAATCTGGCTCTCCTCTAGAGAAAGACTTGGTCTTAATCACCAGTTAAACAATCCTTGATATCTTTAGAGAGGAAAAGTTGAATCCTGCTCTGATGTCATGTGGCTTGACGGCCAGATGGCAGAGTTGGATAAATGCAAGAAATTAAATTAGCACCCCCTTCTTTATATCTGCCTGAGTCTGTCCAGGCTGCTGTAACAATGTCACAGACTGAAGGGCTTATAAGCAATAGAAACTCACCTCCCACTGTTCTGTAGACTGGGACTCCTCAGTGGAGACACTGGGAGATTGTATCCCAGGAGAATGCTTTCTGGATCCTAGATGAAGCCTTCCTTCTGTGTCTTCACTGGAAGAGGGGTGGATGAACACCCTGGAACCCCACATAAAGGGGCTAATCCTGTTAGGGAAGCCCCACCCTTGCAAAGCCCCTGCTCCTGATAAAGTCGCCTGCAAGGCTGTGGTTTTAACCTTTTCTTGGGGTGTAAGCATAAGTCCACGGTAATATCTCCGAAAGCATCCACCAGGTGCACCTGTCTTAAATAAAGAGCTCTCCCTCCCAATGTGCTGATAGCATCAAACTATCTTGGAACAAAACGCAAGATCTCAGTGGCTAAGAGCACTTATTGTCCCAGCGGGAGGACCTGAGTTTGGCCCCCAGCACCACAAACATAAAAAGCCAGACAGAGATACACATGCCTACACCTCTGGCATTTGTGGGGTGGAGTTAAAACAGTGATGGGGAACTTTATAAAACACTAATGGGATATACTAGAAAAATCTAAAATTAGTAATTTAAGCATCTATATCAAGAACTCAGAGATGGTGGGACAAAATAAACCCAAAGGAGGAAGAAGACAGGACAGGGCCTGGAGTTGCAGGTCAGTTGGCCAAGAACTTGTCTAGCATGGACCTCAATACAGACCCTGGCTATGGCAGGGCCACAGACACAGACATGGCCCCAGGCCACAGCTTGGGCCCTGGACATCAACATGGCCCCAGATGGCAGCGCAGGCCACCCCAATCTGTATAACCCTAGCATCAGCATGGCCCAGGGGCACCAACATGGCCTCAGGTGTTGGCCTATATTCTAAGCAACTACACTGCATTTGGCAGTAACTAGAGCCAAGGACATTGACACAGACCCTGGTTGTGATAGGGCTATGGATCCAGATATGGCCCTCATCAGCAGGTATGGCCCAGACAACACTATAGCCTTGGGTAGCAGCACAGGTCACTCAGGTCAGCATGGCCAAAGAGTGGCACATCCCTCAGAATCCAACATGGCCACAGGTGGCAACCCCAGAGGCTAATCATCCTTGTGGCCTTTTGAATTTGTAATCTTAAGACATCCCGAAAAAGAAGTGTCCAGGCAAAAGCAGTTCTACAGAAAAATTCTACCAGACATTTAAAGAATTAACGTCATATCTCTTTCAGAAAATAGTAGAGGAAGATAATTTCCAGTTCATTCCAAGGAAGCAAGCCTTACACACATATCAAAATGAAAGGCAGTAAAAGACACACATACACAATTACAGACCTAAATTGATTTCTTTTTTTAAAAAAAAGAAGTTTAACAAATTATCAACAGATAAAATGTAGTAAGACTTCAGCTAGGGATATAGCTCGCACTGCTAGTCTAGCTTTTGTGAAGCCCTGGGCCTCATCCTTGGGGCCCCATAAACCAGGTAAGGCCACAGATGCGGATAATCCTAGCACTCAGGAGGTAGAGGCAGGAGGGCCATAAATGCAAAGGAAACCTCAGCTATGTACTAAGTTTGAAGCCAGCTTGGGCTGCATGAAACTATATCTCAAATATTAAAAAATAAAATAAGTGAATACATAAAGACTCTAAATAATCCACAAATAAACCTTATTATTAATAACCAGAATATCTCCAGTATATAGAATATTCATAAAAGTTGTCACGGTGGCACCCACCTAGGCTATAATCCCACTGGAGAGGTGGAAACAGAGGATTGGGAGTTTAAGTGCAGCTTGGGCTGTCTTGGATCCTGTTTCAAAAATAAACAAATAAAAATAAATTGTATGCACATACTTACATATATACATACATGCACACCAGGCATGTTTTATAACCAGGCCTGTTATCCTAGCGCTCAGAATGAAGCAGAAGGATTTCTATAAGTTCGAGTCCAGCCTGGGCTACTCAGTAAGTACCAAGCTACCCATGCCTTCATAATAAGACCCTAGATTAAAAACATGCCTTTAATTCCAGCCCTCGGGATTCAGAGGCAGATGGGTTTCTATGAGTTTGAGGCCAGTCTGGTCTACAAAGTGAATTCCAGGACCACAAAGCCTACACAGAGACACACTGTCTCAAAAAACAAAACAAAACAAAACAAACAAAACAAGAAAGCAAAAAACAAAAACACCAAAATTAAGACCAAAACAAAACCATGTAAACTACCTGATAAAGACACTAGGAAACTAGCTCCAATTACAACAGCATCAAACCACAAATATTTAGCAACCAAGAAATGAGGTAAATGATATGTATAGTCTATGTGATAAACATTAATGAAATAACTAAAGAAAATGCAAGGTCTTGGAGGAACCACATGGCAGGGCACTTCTCAAGCATGTGTGAGGCAAAAGGATCAAACTAGAAGACTTAACAGTGTTAAAACACCATACTCTCCAGTGTGGTTTGCAGACTTGGTACCTTCTGTCAAAATATCAATGCCATATTTTATAGAAATAGAAAAATGATCCCAATATTTTAGGCAAAGGAATTAAGTAAACATATCTCCAAAGCCAGTAGGTATAAGAAAAAGTTATCAACATCAGTTTAAAAAAAAAACCAACAGGAAAATGCAAATCAAAGACACAGGAGATATTACCTCACACTAGTTAGGATAGTGTTTATCAAAAGCTAACAAATGCTGGTGGACAAACTAGCATTTGTGAATTGTGGTGCTTTGAAGGAGAATGGCCCTTGTTGGCTATATTTGAATACTTGGTCACCAGTTAGTAGACCAGAACTGTTGGGGAAAGATTAGGAGGTGTGGCCTTGCTAGAGGAGATGTGGCACTGGGGGGTGGGCTTTGAGATTTCAAAGACCCATACCAGGCTCAGGGTCCCTCTGTCTGTCTTCTGACTTCTGGGATGTAAAGCTCCCAGCTACTGCTCCAGCATGCTTGCCTGCTTGATGCCTTCTGAAACTCTAAGTCCCAAATAAACTCTTTTCTGTAAATTACTTTGGAATTGGTGTATTTTTAAATTGATTTTTATTGAGCTCTACATTTTTTTTCTGCTCCCCTCTCTGCCTCTCCCATCCCCCCTTCAGTCCTCTCCCAAGATCCCCATGCTCCCAATTTACTCAGGAGATCTTGTCTTTTTCTACTTTCTACTTTCCATGTAGATTAGATCTATGTAAGTCTCTCTTAAGTGTCCTCATTGTTTTCTAAGTTCTCTGGAATTGTGGTTTGTAGGCTGGTTTCCTTTGCTTTATGTTTAAAAACCACCTATGAGTGAGTACATGTGATAATTGTCTTTCTGTGTCTGGGTTACCTCACTCAAAATAATGTTTTCTAGCTCCATCCATTTTCCTACAAAATTCAAGATGTTGTTATTTTTGTCTGCTGTGTAGTATTCCATTGTGTAAATGTAACACAATTTCCTTATCCATTCTTCAGTAGAGGGGCATTTAGGTTGTTTCCAGGTTCTGGCTATGACAAACAAAGCTGCTATGAACATAGTTGAGCACATGTCCTTGAGGCACGATTGAGCATCCTTTGGATATATACCCAAGAGTGGTATTACTGAGTCTTGAGGAAGGTTGTTTCCTAATTTTCTGAGAAATCACCACACTGACATCCAAAGGGGTTGTACCAGCTTGCATTCCCACCAGCAATGCAGAAGTGTTCCCTTTTCCCCACAACCTCTCCAGCATAAGTTGTCATCAGTGTTTTTGATCTTGGCCATTCTTACAGGTGTAAGATGGAATCTCAGAGTTGTTTTGATTTGCATTTCTCTGATGACTAAGGATGTTGAACATTTCCTTAAGTGTCTTTTAGCCATTTTAGATTCCTCTGTTGAGAGTTCTCTGTTTAGGTCTGTACTCCATTTTTTTAATTGGATTATGTGTTCTTTTGGTGTCCAATTTCTTGAGTTCTTTGTATATTTTGGAGTTCAGACCTCTGTCTGATGTGGGGTTAATGAAGATCTTTTCCCATTCTGTAGGCTGTCATTTTGTCTTGTTGACTGTGTCCTTTGCTTTACAGAAGCTTTTCAGTTTCAGGAGGTCCCATTTATTAATTGTTTCTCTCAGTGTCTGTGCTGCTGGGGTTATATTTAGGAAGTGGTGTCCTGTGCCAATGCGTTCAAGCGTATTTTCCACATTCTCTTGTATAAGGTTCAGTGCAGCTGACTTTATGTTGAGGTCTTTGACCCATTTGGACTTGAGTTTTGTGCATGGTGATAGATATGGGTCTATTTTCATTCTCTACATGTTGATATCCAGTTTTGCCACAACCACTTGTTAAATATGCCTTCTTTATCCCATTTGATATTTTTTGCTTCTTTATCAAAGATCAGGTGTTTAAAGATGTGTAGATTGATATCAGGTTCTTCTATTCAGTTCCATTGGTCCTCCTGTCTGTTCTTATGCCAATATCAGGCTGTTTTCAGTACTGCAGCTCTGTAGTAGAGTTTGAAATCAGGGATTGTGATGCCTCCAGAGGAATTGGTGTCTTATCTCAGCAATAGAAAAGAAACACAAACACACACACACACACACACACACACACACACACGGAGTGGGGGAGGAAAGAAAGGAATAAAAAGGAAGGATGGAAAACAGTATCTTGGGGAAATAGCCACACTCTTTCTTCATTTTGGCATTATCAACCTTAGTCTAGGTAATAAATGCCCACTGGCAGATGAATGAATAAAACAATATGATATCAGCTAGTACATACATATAACTCCAGCACTTGAGATGGTAAGGCAGAGAGATCTCAAGTTCAATGCCAGTCTGCCTACTTCTAAGACTGTTTCAAGAAGGTGGAGAGAAGAGAAGAGGGGAGGAGAGGAGAGGAGTGGAGAGGAAAGGAGAGAAGAGAGAAGAGAGGAGAAAGGATGTGATCTGTACACAGTAGAAAACTCTTCACCCCTAGGTAAAAAGGGAATCCTGTTCCTTGAACAAGGTGGATGAACCAGGACACCATGTTAAGTGAAAAGAGCTACACATGTGCACAAACACTGCCGAATCCAGCTAATGCTGCAGTGCTAACACAGCCACTCCCCAAGCAGGGACTAGAATAGTTTCCAGTAGTTAGAAAGAAGAGCAGATGGAGTGCTAGCGCGCAGTGGGTACAGAGGCTTTAATTAAACTTCATAAACGTGTGTGTGTGTGTGTGTGTGTGTGTGTTTGTGTGTGTGTGTGTGTTTGTGTGTGTGTGTTTGTGTGTGTGTGTGTTTGTGTGTGTGTATGTGGTGTTTTTCTGTATGAGTTTAGTGCATCATGTGAACAGAGACCAGAAGAGTTTGTCAGATGCACTGGAACTAGAGTTACAGATGGTTCTAAGCTGCCATGTGGACTCTGGGAACTGAATCCAGGTCCTTTGCAAGAGCATAAGCACTATTTACTGCTGAGCTATCTTTTGAGGCCCAGGTATAAAGTTTCAATTATGCAAGATTCATAGTCAACAACGTAATTCCTAGCGTTAAAACATTATATTAATATATATAAATTCTTGCTAGAGGGTTAGTTTCATGTTAAATATTCAAACAACCATAAGATGCACATAAAAATCCCACATAAATTGAGGAGGCACAAGGAAACTCTCTGGGGTGATGTGTGAGCGGCATCTAAATCCAGGTGATAATTTCATCAGCATTCATCAAAGGATGGCAAGAATGTGACGCTAGATCAAGCACACTGCTAGGGAGGATAATGCTGCAGCTATTCTTAAAAACAGACTGGCCGACTCTTAAACCCCCCAGCTACCACATAATCTTGCACTTGCATGGCTGGGCATCCATCCTGAAGACATAAAAATTGGGTTCATGCACAATCCTGTAGAGGATAACCTTGAACTTTTGATCCTCCTTCCTTTTCTTCTCCTGTCATTTTTTTCCCAAGGAAAAATCCCTCTCCAGTTACAGGCACACACTGGCACAGTGGGTTTGTATTGTGTTAGGTGGAGACCAGAGCTTTGCACATGCCAAGAAAGTGCTCTGCCCACTGAGCCACATTCCTAGCCTTCTTTGTACTGTTTCTCAAAACCACCTGTGAGGACCGGAGAGCGAGCTCAGCAGCCAAGAATGCACATGCTCTCCCTAAGGACAGGAGTATGACATCAGGCAGTTCACAGTCTCCTGCGACACCATCTGGAAACCATCCCTCTAAACCATGACCGAATAGCGATGTGCTCATAGAAAGGAATATCGAAGAGCATGAAAAAGGAACAAACAACCACATGTAGCAAAAGAGGCAGTTCCCACAAAGCAAATAAAAGCATAGGTGAAAAATGTAAATATTTGTTGTGTTATTGTTTTAGAAAGCTTAAAAGTGAGCAAAAGTAATGATGTCATTTAGAGATGTATCACAAATAAACAAAACCTAGACACACATGAGGTTATGACAAAGTTAGGATGGTGGCTCCTTCAGGGAGGGACTTGGGAACTGGATAGGTGTAGAAGAGGCCTCGGGTTCTGGCAATAACTCAGATGGTAATTACATCGATGTTTGACCTACAATACATGGTTAACCCATGTGCAGACATCATCTTATTTTTCTGTGTAGAGGTCTGCAATGAAATTGCAAGGTTCTCGTATATTGTTGTTTTGTCTTTGTAAAAAGAGATGAGAAAGGAATGCAGGTGTGAGATCTGATTGTGCAAAGAAGAGGTGATATGTGGAAATGGACTTCATATTTACAACCCGGAAAGAGACAGTAACGAAGAGCTGAACCACAGAAGTTCCCCTGTAGTGACCGGGTAGGGGGAACTGGCCTTAGAGAGTCGTTTCTTTAAAATATCGAATTGAGAATGATGAAGGAGCCTATCCTGAAGACATCTTTCTTATTCCTTGATGAATCGGGTCAGACTGGGAACCTACAATTTCTCGTGTTCAGGGTTTTATTTTGTTTCTCAAAGCTGTCATCTTTGAGACTACCAGACTACCCTGAGGGTGAAAAGGAAACATAATTGATCCAGTGGGGAGCTCCTTCACTGAGTTTGTCCTGAGTGCTCTGTTTCTCCCTCCAACTCTTCAGTCTGAAGAGGATTGACAGGGATCCTGAGAAAGGGGTTCTGGCCTGAGAACCTTGACTAGGCTAGCTCCTTCACTCTCTTCTTGCCCTATCCTCTGAACGGACCTTCCAACAATTGCTCTCACAATTTTCATGTTTTGGGTACAGTTCACAAGCAACGCTCAGCCTCTGAAGACATGAAGCAGGGCTGATGAGGTGGCTCAGAGGTTAAAAACACTTGTTGTCATTGACCCCCCTGACTTCAAGCCCTGGGACCCACATTGTGTAAGGAAAGAACTGGTTCCTGAGAGTTGTCCTCTGACCTTCACACGGAGGCCATAGTAAGTTTAAAAAAAATTTTTTTTTAAGGCGACAGTTATGAAATCCCCAGCACCGCTAATGTTTCTCTTGTCCCTTTTCTGATAGGACTGACATCACAGGGCTAGGTAAGCACACACTCTAACTCTGCCTCCTCCACAAGGACCTTGTACATCAAAGGCAGGGACCTCGGGTGTCATTAGACTCCCAGGCCTGGGAATAGCACAAGGATCTAGCCTTTGAGGTAGTTGTTGAGGCGTCCCTCTTCAGTGGACAGCGACACACTCTGGCGCCTAAATTCTCATTCTAGATTTTCCACGCTGGACCCCATTTACAACTCGCCAGGTCCTCACTACTGAGTTGTCCCTTGGACGCTGCGACTCCTGAGGTTTGCTTTTCTTGGGCTAAAAGGCAGCTGAGCTGAGTGAAGAGTGTTTTCTGGACACACACGCCAGCGGACCTAGTATATCCCTAAATTCAATTCTCCTTGCGGACTGGGGGTTCTTCCAGGACTCCCGCCAGCGCCAATCAGGTCTCTTGATACCTGCCCCCATCCCAGGCCACCTGGAGGAGGCAGGAGGTTCTGGGCTGGGTACTCGACCAGCGCGATCTCAGAGCCGGGGCGGGCAGAGCAGCCTCACGTGGGCCGGCCGGGCGGCTGGCGCTGGAAGGAAGGCGCGCAGAGCCCGGGGCAGTGCAGCGCGGGAGCCACCGCGGAGCTGAGCAGCCTGCACCGCGGGACCTACGGGGCAATCGCCCACGCAGAGCGAGCGGTGCGGTGGGACCGCACAGCAGGCGGATCACTCGGCTGGGAGCGTGGATGTGCCGGGCACCGGAGCACTGTCGAGGGCGACTGAACACCCAGGTAAGTGCGCCACCGCGCCACCTTGCGCAGCACACCTCGCTCCACGCTCTGCATCCTCCTGATTCCAGCTGCGGTAGCTCCCAGGGGCGCGGTCGGGTGGCTGCCAGTCCCTGGAGCCCCTCACCTCCCCCCATCCCCGCCCATCGGCTCCCCGCACCACTTTCCCGGGATCCCTCCTGCTTTCATGACTGAACCTTGGCTCTGGCGACCCTCTGGAACCCTTGGTGCTCAGCCGCGGGGCAGGCGTCACCGGGTGCTTCCAGGGATCTCCTAGGCACGGGGACCTAGCGATCGTGGGTGTGGGGAGGGGATCCGTGGGGGACTGGGCGGGGGGTGCTGCCCTGATCGTTGGCAGTGATGTCGGTCGGTGAGTTCAGTTTCCAGCAAGCTTGCTAGGGATTTTCCTGAAGTTTTACGGAATAATGAGGGCAAAGGTGCTTTTGTGGCTTCAAGGGGCAGGATGTGTGAGCGCGACAACCCGAGGGAATTCGGGGACAGGCATCTTTGCCAGAGACCCTGGGTCCAGGGCAGCCAGATGTTTCCCCACAAAGAGATCCGGCGCCGTGGCAGGTCCATTGCCCGGCTGCTTCTGAGCCCCCGGGCCCACCTCCCGCACCCGCATCCCGAATCCCGCGTCAGCCACGAGGAAGCTTTGGCTAGCAGTACCAAGGCTTGACCCAAATAAAGATGAGGGATGGAGAGACAGGGCTTGGAGCGAGTCTGTTGTTTGGTCCTGGTCACCCCGAGGGAGGCTACTGCCTGGTCTTGGTCACCCTGAGCTCTGCTGATGTATGCTGCTGCTCCAGAAGACTCCCTAAAAAGGGTGGTGTCCTCAGAGGCATAAAGAAAGGCCGCAATGAGACCTGAGAACTCTCAGAACCCTAGCGCTACCTTCAGCTACTTTGATTTTGGTTAGGGGTGGGCTATTGTTTTTGTTTTGTTTTTTTGGTTCTTACCAGGACCTTCCTTTTCTCTGCATGGAGCTGTGGGACCCTGGACGTTTATGTTTCCTAACAAGTTTAACGTTGGAGGTGTCCAACCTGCAGACTGAGACATGTTCTCTGGGCTTTTTCAGTCTGTGAGGACAGCAGACCAGAGCTCTCCCAGTCCAGGACCACATTGTTGGCATGGTTGCAGGAGAACAGGAACTGGGTTCTCCCAAGCAGGCTTGAAAGGCCGGTTCCAGGGAAGCAGCCATGTAACTGCCAAGGATTAATGTATGCAGTGGGATCTCTGTGTCCTCCCTGGGTCTGAGACAGTCCCAGGAGAAACAATTCCAGACACAATAGGAGATAGTACCAGGAACAATGATGGGACACAAGACACCGTGCGTGCGTTCACTTTGCGGGAGATTCCCTGGGGTTTGCCGTCTTCCAAGGGAAGAGGCAGTTCCTTTTCCGTACTGAGGGAGTTTTTGGAAGCCACAGACATTCTGATCCTGTCCCTTTCAGAACAGCCATTGGTGCAAAGGAAAAGAACAAAGGCACACACTCTGAGAAGTTATATTTTCTCAGCCTTCTCTCCCAGCTCCCATGAGGGAGAGTCTCTAAGCTGCATACAGACACATTAGTATCCAGAGAGGAACCAAGTGTAGTTTTCTGATGACTCAAACGTGCATTTAGCAAAGCAGCTGCAGCTCCCCTCCAAGATCCGCACTCACTCCAGGAACACACTCATAATTTCCACCGCCCTGCAGACGGAAAGGGGACCCTGTCGGCCTGAATGGAAAACTTCTGAGGAAAGGGTCATTGCTACAAACAGAAACCCTAGCTGCGGCGTTCCTGTCAGAGCTAGAGATCTGTCTTTGCTGACCTCCTCAGAAATGATATCCTGAAAGGGCAGACACCACAGAGTATGGTGACGATGAGAGAAAGTGCCTGGCATTTTGTCCGAGGATTCTGTGTTGTCTCTCGCCTGTCCATCCGTAATTGAAAAGGAGCGCTGTCTTAGTCCCTTTGCGAGCAGACATCTTATGGCAGCAAGGAAAGTTGGCCCAGGGACAAGCTGGCCTAGTCTTCACTCAGGCCCAAAGCAGAGTTCAGCAATCTACTTCAGGCAGTGGAAGACGCTAAGTGACTCGGAGGAGGAGGTGGGAATGGTCTGACCAGCCACTTGAGGAAAGGGCCGTTTGGTCCTGGCTAGGAAGGAGAATGCCCTTTGTGGAAAGTACCCAGGGGGTTAGCCCTGACCTGTGATTATTAACTTCCAGGAAAGCTGCTAGCCATTTAAGAACCATTATTAAGTATCTTGCATGTGCCAGATGCAAGGCATTGCAAAAATCAATATTACCTCCATTTTTAATGTGAGGAGACTGAATTTGGAAGACATAAAATTATTTGTAAAGACCATAAAGCTAGTAAGTGGCGGTGCTGTGCCCTGTATCCCAGTCTCTCAGATTCTAATGTCCCCAAGAACCAACACCCTGTGATGCCCCAATTCATAGCCATCCCAGGGTAAAGACTGTTGTTTACAGCCAGATGTTTGTGAGTCCATTAGACTTTGGGGAAAGTGCGGGTCTAGAGCCGAATGCTGTTCATTGGCTTTATTGTGCAAAGTACAGTAACATAGTCACCCCTTCAGTCAGCAGACAGTGAGAAGACTGATACTGCTCATGAGATTCTGGGCAGATGGCTCTCTCTTAAGTTGCTGGCAGGGAAGTCAAGTGGTACAACCTCTTTGGAGATATTTTGGAAATACCCATCTGGATTAGAAGTTCCTGGCCCATCTGCCCCACTGAGTCCATTTTTAAGGATTTAACTTGCTGCTTGCTATGATTTCATGGACACTAAGACATGAGTATATCATAGCATTGTTTGAACTATGAAAGGAAACCTATGTATTCCTCAAAAGAACTTGTTGAATATTTTACCCTACTTCCAAACAGCCAGACACAATCCTATTCATCTATAGGAAAAGAATTGGGAAGTTTCCTCTATAACTGATGGGAATGTTTTCCAAGCTATGGGCTTAGGGGAGAAAAGAAGATGTTTAGAAGGTACAGTACATTATAAAACGTAAGATAAAGAATGAGACGTCTGATGGTATCAATTGACCCCAAGACTGATGGGACTGTAATCCCTTTGTGTCTTTTGAACCTTGAATCGTGTGAAGTTTAAAAAACCCTCCTTCTCTGCCCTGTGCCTGCCATGTTCCCTCGAACATGTCTTCAGTTGAACAGTGTTGGTGACACCTCCCACTTCCTTTATGGCGCTCAAGAGGATTCCTTTGGTTTAAAACCAAAGGACACAGGGCCACAATATCAGGACCATGCAGAATTTCTTTAAAACAGGAAGGGCTGTTCTTAGGAAGCCAGGAAGAAGAGATGCCTTCGTACAGGACGCTGTCTGAGCTGGGTAGACAAGGCACGCTCGGCTAGCCTTAACAACAATCCCAGTAAGCAGAACTGTGTCTCTTCTCATTGTCTCACTGCTGCCACAGGACAGGAAACACTTGGCGAAGGACCAAGAAGAATGCAGTGACATCGGGAGATGTATGGGCCTGTTTCTGGGGGTAGCTTTGGGACCCCAGGGAGGGGAGGGCATGTTTGAAAGAACCGATGTTTTAGGCAATATTCTACTGCTGTTATTGCTATCAAGATAAACTATGGCTACAGCAACACCTATAAAAAGAAAACATTTAATTGGGACGGGCTTACAGGTTCAGAGGTTTAGTCCATTATCTTCATGGTGGGAAGCATGGCAGTGGGCAGGCAGACATGGTGCTAGAGAGGGAGCTGAGAATTCTACATCCAGATCAATACGCAGCAGGGAGAGAGAACCACTGTGGCTAGCTTGGGCTTTGAAAATCTCAAAGCCCACCCCCAGCGACACATTTCCTGCAGCGAGGCCACACCTCCTAATCCTTTTAAATAGTGCCACTCCCTAAGCATTCAAATGTGGAGCTTCTGGGGCCATTCTCACCCAGACCACCACAGCATTATTCTGGGGTTGAGCTGGCTAGACTGCTAAGCAGTTAAGAGCACGTGCTGCCCTTCCAGAGGACCAGAGTCTGGTTCCCAGCACCGTGTGCAGCAGCCTGCCAGAAACTTTAGCTCCAGGGGATGCTAGATGCTAGAGCTGATGCCCTGTTCTGGCCTCTGTGGGCACCTGCATACACGGGGCTACACTCACACAGACACATTAATGAGCAATTTAAAATAACAAGAAAACCACTCTGGACTCTAGGGTTGTATTGCCCTCAGAGTATTTGAGCAAGGAAGTTTTCGCGGCATTAAATGGAGTCTCCTGAGATGCCTCATGGAAGACTTTTCATCAGTGACGAGGCCAAGTTCACTTCCTTAACCCTAAGAATCCCTGTCCCCTGGCAGCCCAGCCTGGAAGTAATGAATGCAGACAGGATGGGGGTGGCATATTGGCTACAGTCTTCACCTTTTCAGGTAGGGCTGGCTTTTGTGTAACAGAAAGACTCTTCCAGTCACAAGATGGATGGCTTCTCCAGTTTCCACTTCCCAGCTCCCAGCCACTCTGTGAAGCACTTTTGCCCTCTTAAACCTGGACGTGTGAGAGCTCAGACCCTTCCCCGTGAAGCCGCAAGTCTTTCTCCTGTCCCTTCACAACCTCATGTTCTCTGTACGGGAACTTGGGAGGCAGGTACACCAGCGTCACCTGCGCACGTACAGCCTTGGATTATAACCAGATGAGGCTGGGAGTCACGCGCTTTGAAGGCTGGAATCACTGTGATATGTGTAAGTTTGTACACTTCACAGGGCAGGGACAAAACTATCCATATTCTTAGTTAGATTCCCTGCTCTCTTCTGTCTGTGTATATATAATAGATAGTACTGAGATAGCCCTGTGATGTCCCCCCCCATGGAATAGTGATTGTCATTGCTTTGGTCCAGATACCAGTGGAATGGAAATCTGTGTCTGTAGCAAGGGGAAAAGTCATCAGAGGTGCCCCTTGGGCTTCAGGTCTGGGC
Source organism: Myodes glareolus (assembly GCF_982192425.1). Classification (NCBI taxonomy): domain Eukaryota; kingdom Metazoa; phylum Chordata; class Mammalia; order Rodentia; family Cricetidae; genus Myodes; species Myodes glareolus. The sequence goes on from NC_142030.1 coordinate 68,101,852, forward strand.
TGGAAGTCTGATGTTTAGAAGAAATAGCCCAAGGCCGCTAAGAGTCTTGCTCTCATGTAACATTGGTGAGGACTCACCTCTGACCTCCATTCCACTGCAGAAAGAAATAGTTTAGTGAGTTTTTCCCAAACAAATTCTGGAACACAGAAGGGAATTGCTTTTTTGATGTCCTATGGTTGTCTACAGAGGTGGGAGCAAGAAGCTGCCCTGGGCTCTCAGCCAAGGCCACTAGAACCCAGATATCAAGGGGAAAGCCAGAGAGCCCACTAATATTAAAAATAGAAAACGATGCTGGTAGTAAATGGTCAGTTCAACTTGCTTGAATTTAGAAAACATATTTCCCAAAGCACTGGGAAATCAGAGCCAAGCAAGGCATGGCCGCCATGTTCTAGATACCTGCAAGGCAGTATGGGAAAGGAGTATTCATATCGCCAGCAGAGATGGTAAGTAGAGCCACTGGTGACATGCTGTCAGGGACAGAAACACTAAAGTGGATCAGAGGCTGACCAGTTGACTGTGACAGACTGTTAAGGTCACTTGGAAGTAAGGTCACTTGAATTAGTCCTAGGTGCTAGAGTGATGTTGATTGACAAGCTTGGGAGAAAGGGCAGAGCTAAGAGAGTAGTTTAGGCAAGGCACAGGGTTACAATATGAAGTAAAGAAACATTAATATAATCTCATTGTTTACCTAGCTTCTGCCACAGACACAACATACAGCCTGTTTCTTTCCCTTCTCTCCTTTCCTTTCTCTCTCCTCCCTCTCTCCTCTTTTCTCCTCTTCCTTTCTTTCCTTTTCTGCCTTTCTTCCATGTCTTTCTTTCTACTCAAGACTTCTCATATCTAGTAAAGCACTCCACTGCCAAGCTATAGCTACAGCTTCTGGCATTTAAAAATGTTCATAGAGTGAAACTGTTTGTATCCCCACAAATCATTCATGATATATGCACATAGAGGTGGGCTGTGTGCTTTAAGAGCAATTGTCGTAGCTGGGCGGTGGCGGTGCATGCCTTTAACCCCTGCACTTGGGAGGCAGAAGCACAGGCAGAGGTGGCAGATCTCTGTGAGTTTGAGGCCAGCCTGGTCTACAGAGCTAGTTCTAGGAAAGCTAGGGCTACTTAGAGAAACCCTGTCTCAAAAACCAAAAACTAACAAAAAGCAATGTCTTGGTGATGGCTTATAAATATTAGAAGTGAAACACCCAGACTCGCTAGACTATCATAATTTCTATCAAGTCAACTTTACTTGAAAAAAAAATCAGATGGTGTTTTATATACCATATGGTGAAGACCACCATTTCTGTTCTCCCAAGTTTCGGTGTCTCATTGGCTTCTTCAGTGGGGACACGGAGCACAGAAACAAGATAAAGTCCGTCTCATCAGTCTGTTCATCTCTTCGTTCACTCATTTCTTTACTTAAGTGTCAACAAAATAATTTTATATTTGGCCTAAGTGGTAGTGTGATTGTGGAGGAAGAGAAAGAGGGGGTGGGGAAGGCAGTGGTCTCTGTTCCGTCCAGGACCACACAGCACAGGGACAAGATCAGGAGGTGTCAGATGCCGTAGTGGAACCAGGGACAAAGGGCCGCCTGAAAACATCATATCTGCCTAGTAAGTACTGGTTGCTAAAAATGAATGAACAACATGATAAACAGTACCAGACACTGCAAAGAGAACAAATTAGAGGACAAAAATATTCCTTTGGATTTGGCCAGTGGGGCTCAAAAATTGTTCATATGGTAGAACTCAGGGAAAGCGTGGTTCTTTTTGGAGGATAATAACTATGAAATATTCACACATTACAATTACTGAAAACATAATTTGGAGCCAAATAGGAAAACATCTTGTGCTAGGTTCTACTATAGGTACCAACTGTTAGGAAAACTTATGAAACAGAAACATCAGCTTAAAAATATTCTATCAGCCCACTCTTTTCCTATGAGTTGGGAGGGGGACTACCCAAATACTATTTTAATGCAGGAAACCCTCACACCAGCTGGTAGAACCCCAGGATCTCAAGGAAGCTTTGGCATTTGACGACTGTTGATGGTTTCAGCAAGGACAATTTGGGCAGAGTAATGAGACTGGAAGCCAGATGGTATCGGACTGAAAAGTGAGCATTGCATTTCCAAGACACCAGCAAGGATTTATCAAATGTCCCCGGACGCACTGTTGAGAAGGAAGGAAATGGCCAACATCCCAGTTCTCGTGTAGCTTGAAGTGGTTTAGGAGAAATAAACTATCACTAAAGAAACATACAGAGGTACTGTGGCTCCAGAAGGGCACAGGGTATCTCAAGCATTTACTGTTGATAGCGGATCTGGGACGCTTCAGGGAGGAGCTGGGAAATCACCCGAGGAACTGTGGTTGAGCTCAAACCTGAGCACGGAGAGGAGCTTAGCAGGGAGAGGAGCTCCAAAGCTGGAAGAGGACTTTCCAGGGGGGACCAAAGGCCATCCTTAGAACATGGCATCTGAGGTTCGGCAGGCCAGTGGATGTTGAGTCCAGAGACTGAGGGAGCATTCTACAATGAGCAGAAGAGGTCAAGAGGAAGAAGAACACACAGTCTTGGTCATGTTAAAGATTTTGATGAGCAGCAGTCTCTGAAGGACTAAGCAGCAGGAAAATTATAGTGATTGACCCTGATGATCAACTTCACCATATTGAGAAGCACTTAGGGATTAACAAAGCCTACCCAGGTTGTGGGAAGGACAGCATCTCCATAGTCAGTTAACTAAGGGCAAGATAACCCACGCTGAATGTGAACAGCACCGTCCCATTGGCCAGGGGCTTGGATGGAAGAAGAGAGGGAAAAAGGGAAGGCCTGTTGGATCAGGCTCTCTTCTCCCCAGCCCCTCCCGCTCCTTCCCCTTCTCTCTGCGTCCCGGATGGGAAGAGGTGAGCTGCTCTGCCCTCGCATCCTCCCTGTAGATGGCCGGCACCCCTGAAATGCTGAGCCCAAGTGAACTTTTCTTCCTTTCAAGTTGACGTTCTCGGGTATTTGTCACAGCAGAAAGTTTATCAAGCAGGGACGTAATCAGAATTTCTACTTTTAAAGGCTCACTGGGTAAAGCACTTGCTGTGTGAAATGTAAGGTTCAGCTCCCCAGAACACATGAAGCTGGACGTGGTAGCGAGTCTGTAATTCTAGCATTCCTGTGGCAAGGTGGAACACGGAGACAGGGAAGCTGGCAGACCAGCGACCCTGGCTTACACACTGGCAAAAAGAATCACACGCACGACAATGCACATACACACTTTTACACACACACTCAAACAAAAGCCAGTGGAAAGCTCATAACTAGCACCAACCCGTGCTGAAAATCTGAAACCTTATCTTCTAATATCAGAAAAAAAGAAAGAGTGGCCATTCCTGCCGGTTTCACCCAACCTCACAGCACGCGTCCTAGCCATGCCTTTCAGGAAGAAAAGAAACTAAGGATATCCAGGTAGGATGAAGGAACAGACTGTCCCTATTTACAGAAAACTTTTATGATGCCACAGAAATGTTAGAATTAACCAGGGAATCTACTAAAATATAAGTTCCAAAACCAACAATACATTTCCCTCCAGCACTATGTATTTATGTGTGCGCACGCATACATGTGTGCACGTAGACATGATCATCTCTACATGAATGTGTAGAGGCCAGAAGTCAATGCCAGATGTCTCCTATTGCTCTCCACCTATTGTAAAAAGACTCTCACTGAACCTGGATCTTAATAATTGGGCAACTGAATGGCCAGCAAACCCACAGATCTTCCTACCTCCTCACTAGCCCAGTGCCAGAGCTATAGACCCGAACCTCTGTGCCTTCACATGTGTGCTGGGAACCTGAACTCTGCTCTTTATTCATCTCCCCAGCCGCAGGTACATGTTTATAACCCACCATATAGCCATCTGATTAGGACAATAGTCACACCTTTCACATGCACACACGCGTGCGCGCGCACGCGTACACACACACACACACACACACACACAAGCTCAAGAATAAGTAAAATTAACAAAGGAAGGAGAATATTTTGTATACTAAAAACTTCAAAACATCAATTAAATGATGTCCACACAAATGGAAGGCTGTTCTTTATTCCCAGATTGGAAGGCTTAATGTTGCTGAAAACACCACTCAGTTTTGCTGATTTTGTATCCAGTATCATTGCTGAATTCATTGATTAGTTCTAGCATTTTGTGTGAAGCCCTTAGGGCTTTGTGTGCATATCAAGTCACCTATAAATAGGGGCAGTTTTATTCCTTTCTTTCCCTGTCAAAATCTCAATGGCGTGGCATTTTTATAGAAATACAAAACAGGGACCAGTGAGATGGCTCCGTGGGTGGAGAACCTTGCCACTGGTCCTGAGTTTGATACCCGGGATCCATTCCGTGGAAGGAAAGAGCCAGTTCACAAATGTTGTCCTCTGTCTCCCACAGTTGTGCCATGCCATTCACCCCCAACACAGTATAAACAAATAAATAATAATGTTATTTAAAATTTTAAAAATCCACAGTATAATCTTAAAATCTGTGTAGAATCATAAAATTCCTCAAGTACACAAACGGTCTTGAACAGCCCAAATCTGGAAGCACCACATATCCTCCCATCAAATTACAAAGCTACACTAATTAAATAGACTGGAGCCAGGTGGTGGTACGGGCCTTTAATCTCAGCACTTGGGAGCAGAGACAGGTGGATCACTGAGCTTGCAAGGCGAGCCTGGCCTACAGTGCTAGTTCCAAGACAGTCAGGACTGTACAAAGAAACCCTATTTTCAAAGAGAGAGAGAGAGAGAGAGAGAGAGAGAGAGAGAGAGGAAGGAAGAAAAGAAAAGGAAACTGGAATGGAATAGAGACAGTTATCAACCTTTAGAGCAAAATTTTAAAGCTCCTAAATACACCCACACAGCCACTTATGTTTAATTAATCTTCGCCAAAAGCACCAAAAATATGCAATAGGCCAGGGGCAGTCTCTTCAGTATGTTGGGTGGGAAAATCATGCATGTGAAAGACAAGCCTGAACCCATGTCTGATACCACACACAAGAAAACCCAACTGAGAGTGGACCGCAGACTTACATGTGAGGGTGGACCTTGCAGTTAGCGTTCTTGCCATGGTGTAGTAAGAAGAGGGAGCAGATGCAGTCTCTGGGTGGTGCTGTCATCTGATGAAGAGAAGGAAGTCAAAGGAGAGGCAAGCAAGAGGAAAGGATTTTGAGAACAGGTGTGAGGGGGATTCGGCAAAGAGAGAAAGCGTGAGCTAGCCGAGGGGACAGTACTGTTGCGCTTGTTAGCTATGTGACATTGAGACTATTTCCTAATATGCAAAATAAGACTGATAACCATGAACACCCTGCCCCACACACACACAGAGCTGTGGCTGACACAGGGGAAGTGACCAATTAATGTACGCTGTCACTTTAAGTTTCACCCTCACTGTCAGTGGCTGGCACTGACAGAGCCCAGCGCACAATTGGTTTTAATTTAAAATGTTCACTAACTCTCCCAGGTTCTCCGTATCTTAGAAGCAGTCAGACATCACTGAAGCACCAAGCTCTTTCTTCTCTAAGCACTTGGAAGCCTTTCTTCTCCTTAATGCTGAGGGACTTGAATGTGCTGCTTAGCCGATTCTATTAGGAGGTTTAATCATATGGGCAGGGCAGTGAGCCAGGGTAACGAGAGAAGAGATCCAATTAATTCCTGTGCCCAGGCTCTTCTGACCTCGCATGAAAAAGGGGCAGGGTGACTTTAGAACTCATTCCTTTATTCCTTCCGTAATGTTTATTGAAGCGACTTTGAGCCAGGCCTGCACGTGGGGCTGAGATACAGAGATGAATTGGAGTGGTTCTCCTGCCTTCGTGCTACAAAATCTGACAAAGTAAATGTTGCAATGGCTGCTTCATAAAGTTCTGGGCCACCCAGGAGAAAGAGACCCTAGCTCTACCTGGACTAGGCAGAAAAGGCTTCCAGAGCAGGGTGGGGAAAGTTGGTGTTTGAACTGGAGCCGAAGATGAGTATCTTTGTAGATAGGAAGGAAGGTAGTCTTTCCAGGAAGAGAGAGAGAGAGAGAGAGAGAGAGAGAGAGAGAGAGAGAGACTCTGGGAGCTTAGTGGCCAACAGGGGAGGCCAGGAACCGTATGTAGTACAGTCATATCGGAGTATGACATGTACACTTACAGAGACATGAGGGTAGACGGCAGCATGGTAGGCTGCATGCTAGGTTAAGGACCCCGACTTCTTGATCCTGTATGAAATGTGGGGCCAACATAAATTTCATGTTTAAGAGTGTAAATCACAGGGGGCTGGAGAGATGGCTCAGAGGTTAAGAGCACTGCCGGCTTTTCCAGAGGTTGCAAGTTCGATTCCCAGTGGCCATGTCATCTTAGGACTCCAGGCTGGGAACAGGAAAACGGTTTCGGGAGCTGGAGAGATGGCTCAGAGGTTAAGAGCATTGCCTGCTCTTCCAAAGGTCCTGAGTTCAATTCCCAGCAACCATATGGTGGCTCACAACCATCTGTAATGAGGCCTGGTGCCTTCTTCTGGCCTGCAGGCACGCACGCAGACAGAATATTGGATACATAATAAATAAATAAATAAATAAAAATAAATATTTTTTTTTTAAAAAAAAGAGTGTAAATCACATAACACTCTTGGGTTTGTATGTTAGAAAGCTCTGTCTAACAGACAATGGAGGAGCGGTTTGGGTACATGAGCTGTGTAGGATGGGGTTATGGCCACTGTCACTATGCTCTGAGGTGAAATCACTGTCAGGAGACTGTGACTGTGGTCCAGGTGTGGGTTGACCAGAGGACAGTTCCGGCGAAATGGATCCTAAATATGACCATGGTGTTGGGTGAGTAAATTGCAAAATGGTGACCATTGGTGTCAAGGAGACGGTGGTGGATTCTGGAGTTAGGTAAGGAAGTCATTTCTCTCTGAGCTAACGTTTTTCAGGATGAAGGGTAGGAAGATGCTAAAATTCTTACTTAGGAAGAGTCAGTGATGGGGGAGAATGTATAACAAAGGTTATCAAATAGCCTGAGCCTCAAGATAATGGAAACAGAACAGTCTTAACTTAAACTCTGGAAAACGGAGGAGATGCATGTAAGATTTCAACTGTTGCCTCTTGTTTCCAAGATGAAACAACCATTACAAAACAGTTAGACCATAGGCCCAAGGTTCCAGGACCCTGGGAACTGCTTCAGGACCACATCAAACTTTCCAGATAGTTGCCCTCAAATTTAAGATCTTTAAAGTAGGGCTAGGCATGGTGGCACACACCTTTAGTCCCAGCACTTGGGAGGCAGAGGCAAGATCTCTGTGTTTGAGACCAGCCTGACCTAAATAATATGTTCCAAGACATCCAGGGCTGTGTACAGTGACCCTGTCTCAAACAAACAAACAACAAAAAGATCTCCAAAGTTATCTGAGACCTTGTGGTAACATCATAGCCCATGCTAGCATCTTGGTGGAATACCTTGTCCAGGATCCTCATTAGCAGCTTCTTTGCTGAGGTTGTGCCAACACACAGCACATCTTGTAACTACGGCAGTAGAATTAAGTGAATAGCATTCTTTGTGCCAGAATATAACCAATCTCTTAGCAGACAGGTTTTATTGCTGTCTCATATGTTTTGAAGCCATCTAGTCTTTTGTCACTGCTATTCTGGGATCATTGGAGGATCCTAGAAGACTATACATGACCCATGCCCTCAAAGGACTCATAGTGTAATTATAAAATCCAAAGGATACACTTGGAGCAATAAGAGACAGTAGGAGCCTTGCACAGCTTAGTGGGAAGAGATGAGTATGGATAGTTTACAAAAGACATAAATAGATTGTAACTCTCTAGTCATGGGTTAATCAGTCCAATGAAGACAATGGCATTAAAGAACAGAGAAGGAATTTCTATCTCATCCTATGTTAAAGGGTTAGTTTCCAAGGGGGCATTATTGGGAGCTGGTAAAAACCTGCAGGATGTTAGGCTGTATGGAGTTCTTATGTTGTTATGAATGTACCATTCAAGAGGGTTTGTGGCAGTGATCTCTTTACTTCTTGTCTTTTTGCCATAAAATAAACAGTTTATTCTACTACCTATTCCCTGCCACTGCCTTCCAACATCCCAACCCAAGGCCCAAAATAATAGATCGCTCTGGTCTTGGGCTGGAAGCTTCAGACTGGTCAAATAAATTCTGCTGCTTGTAAATCTCATGTATTTTATTACGGTAATGTGAATCTGAGTGATTTGCTCTAGGAAACAAGAAGATGTGTAGAACTTGGTGATTTGACTGTAGAGAAGGGATGACCCATGGGTTGCTGGACTTTGAGGCTTTGGGTGGTGAAAGAGAAAGAAATTTACATCGGAAAAGAGAGAAGTAGCAGTGATTCCCGTGAGACATCTAAGAATATAATGTATTGAGAGTCACAAGTCTGGAACTCAAGGATGAGCCATGGTTATATAAGTGCCTGAGGTAGGCAGAAACCTGGGGAAGACCCATGAGTGCAGCAGAAGGTCAGGAGGGAGCAGGTTGCTAGTAAACCATACATAGAGTCTGGGGAGGTGGTGCCGTGAGAGGTTGAAGAAAACAATTAAGGGTAAGTTTGAAGGAAGAGTGACTGGCCAATAGCAGAGTGTTTGGGAGAGACAGCATGGAGGTCACTGAAGACTTTGTGCAGAAGCAGTTTCAGAATAGCAGGCAGGGGCTGAATTTGGATCTCAGCAAGTCCAGAATGAGTACATTGCAAGAAGGTAGAGGCAGCAGATACAAATGTTGGAGGTGTCTGGCTGTGATCAGGCAGAGAAATGCAGCAGGGGAGGGTGCCTGTTGCAGGGATGGGGGCACTTCCGGTATAGACTTTGTTCCTCCTAGCTTTGCCCTGGAGGACAAGAGACGTCTCTGGGCAGTAGCATCGTGTGGGAGCAACGAACTGTTTCTAAGAGTGACAGAAGCTTGATGGTATCCAAGAGCTGAAAGGAGAGAGCCAAGAGGGAAAAAGAAAGGGAAAGGGCAGAGGTAACAAGTGCAGACATCAGAGAAGGTAGGAGGTAGACCTAGACCACACATGGGAGGCTGGGCAGACCAGGACAACCTGTCAGCCTTCACATGGGGAGTGAATATATGAGGGTTGGGGTAATCCTGAAGACTTGTTAGGTTAGCAATGGGACAGCAGGCTCAGGAGGTTCTTTTTTATTAATTAATTTTTTTCATTTATTTTACAACCTGATCGCAGTTTCCCCTCCCTCCTCCCCTCCCCCCTCCCCCACTCCTCAGAGTGTCTGCTCAGGAGGCTCTTGATGTTGTGATTTTCCTCCGTGACACAGACAGTATTTTTTGCTAAGACTAAGACTGAGTGATATGAGGGATGAGAAACAAAGCAAAGGTTTGTAACCGTCCCTAAGGAGGATAAAAGCATTGTAGGCTTAAGTTTTCAGCACTACGCAATTGAGCAACGGCAATCATGTTGACGGAAATGGGACTTGTTACTTTGGGGGAAAAAAGTTATGTTTTAAGCCTGTTTAAGTTCAGGATAGTGGCAGGAAATCCATGTGAATAACTCCTACAGATATCAAGAACATCTCAAGGGAACATGGCTGCTAAAAGCCAGCATCTTTACCAATCCCTGGTCTCAGTGTTTAGCCTATGTAGGTGGAGGTTTTTATTGAGACTGCGATCAGCTCTGTTCCACCAGTGGCTTCCAAATAACCACTCAGAGACTTATTACTAATTATAAAAGCTCAGCTGACCGCTCAGGCTTATTACTAACTAGCTCTTATAACTTAAATTAACCCATTTCTATTCATGTGCTGCCTCGAGCCTTGTGGCTTTTACCTCTCCTGCATGTCCTGCTTCCTCTCCATCTGGCCGTCAACTCCTCTGATTCTGCCCTACTTCCCAGTATTCTCTCTAGCCCAAAAATCCTGCCGAAAATCCAATCAGCTTTTTATTAACACTGAGAGCAATGGAAGTTTACAGTCTACAAAGATTGTTTCACAGCGTGCCTAGCTGATGAGTAAAACTCAGGGTCCCCTCTGCAGACTGAGGGTGATGAAATCAGCTAGACGCTCAGTAACAAGCTGTCTCTAACATAGACTGCCACAGGCTTAGATGTGAGATTATTGAATTCCTGAAGCTTTGTTGGAAAGGCAGACTAGGGGAGAATTCTTCTGGAAACTTTCTCATCTTTGTGCTTCTGTAGCATAGCCTTGCTCAGAAAGCGTGCCAATGTTCTCTAGAGAGAGAAATGCTTATTTATTTGGATTCACGGCTTTTCTCAATCCCCACCAGCTTCCTAAATGTTTCCTTTCAGGGGGACAAACGATAACTGGGTCTTCTGGAATTTCCAAATATAAATATAAATGTTTCCTTTCTGAAAGACAAATGATAACTAAGTCTTTTGGAATTTCCAAATATAAATGAAGTTTTTATTTTATTTTATGTCCTTATTTACTTTAAATGGATAAATGTTTTACCTTGCATGGTTGTATGTCTATCCATCATGTGCATGCTTGTTCCCTGTGGAGGTCAGAACAGGTTATCAGAACAGGAGTTACAGACAGCTGTGAGCCACAGTGTGGGTGCCAGGAATCAAACTCAGGTCCTCTGCAAGAGCAGTTGGTGCTCTAAGCCACGGAGTCATCTCTCCAGACCCACAAGTGAAGTTGTTTTTTTAAAATCTAGCTTAAGATATTTTACTATAGTATTTGAAAAAAAAAAGATTGCAATTTCTTGGAAATAAATCTGTTTTAATTAGGGTTAATATTACTGTGATGAAAAACAATAGCCAAAGGAACTTAGAGAAGAAAGGGTTTATTTGGCTCATTCTTCTACACCGTAGTCCATCACTGAAGGAAGTCAGAACAGGGACCCAAACAGAAAAGGAACCTGGAGGCCGGAGCTGATGCAGAGGTCATGAAGGGGTCCTTCTTACTGGCTTGCTCCACATGGCTTGCTCAGTCTGTTTTCTTATAAAACCTAGGACCATGAGCCCAGGGGTGGCCTCATCCAACAATGGGCTGAGCCCTCCTCCATCAATCACTAACTAAGAAATACCCCACAGGCTTAACTACAGCCTGATTTTATGGAGGCATTCTCTCAATTGAGGCTTCCTCCTCTCTGGTAATTCTAGCTTGTGTCAAGTTGACATGAAACAAGCCAGGACAGGGCCTTTTATGACTTAAGAGAAAAACAACAGAAAAAAAAAGTCTAAAGCTGCCCTGCCCATCTTAGTTCTATCTTTGTACCAACTCATGTGTCTATCATTCTTCATAGGCTCTCTGTGGAGTCCGTGAGCGTAAGCGTGACAGACTAGCACTTCTTGAACACACATTAGGCCCCATTCTTTCCTTCTTTTCTGGCCTCTGTCTATCCACCCATCTACCCAGGACTGACTGGGAGCAGGTAGGGCCATGCAAACTCAAAAGACTCTTAAGTACTTTTTTCTTAGATGATAGAAGACTTCTTCCTAGGGTTCTTTGAGTCCTCCATTCCTCAGGCGGCCTCACTTCCAAACTTAGGGTACCCAGAATTCCCCCCCCAAAGTCCAGCAACTAGGAGTGATGCCTGGTTCAACGGGTTCCTTTTCCTAGCCCTAGAGCGACTGGCGTCGGCTCTGATTGAGAACTGACTTGGTAAACTTCTGCCATCCATTGTACTCAGCTACATAACAAGCCCTCGCTGTGTGTCAGACACTGGGCCAGGTGCTGGAGACACAGGGTGAGCAAGAAAGGAACCCATTGTCTAGAGCTGGGCCCTCCCTCTTGCCACCATTCATGGTTGATCACTCATTGACAGGTACATTGTAGCCTGTTCAACAGAACCTTGGTCCTGTGCCCACTAGGTGCCTGCAGTATATACCCCAGTAGACAACCAGAACAGGCTTCCAGTTGCCAATTATCTCCTTTGGCCAGGTGTAAATCACTGCCCCATAGTTAAGAGGATAGAGACGACCAAACAATCTGCAAATAAAAACACAATTATTTAGTATAAAGATGCTGTAATGAAACAAACAGGCACCATGACTGTGAAGCAAGGCCTCACAGATAAAGTAACATGGAAGCAGAAACCTGAGGAATGGGAAAGAGCCAGTTACTCGGGGAGTTAAATGTTCCCAGGGCAAGAAAGGACTTCAGCTGTGTGGTGATCAGAAAGATAGATCATGGCTGGGATATAAGAACTACAAAGAAAAATGGTACAGAGGGCCAGTTGGTAGAGCATGCACAAGGCCCTGAGTTCAGTCTCCCAGGACCACAGAAGCTGCATGTGGTGGCATATGTCTGACTAGTAGCATTGGGAAAGTAGAGGCAGTAGATCAGGAGTTCAGGGACATCTTTGGCGACATAGACAGTTTGAGGCCAGCTTCAGCAACGTAAGACCCTGTCTAAAAAAAATAAAAAATAAAAATAAAAATAAAAAAAAAGAATGGGGCAGCAGGTAGAACTAAAGAGAACCATGAGGCTGATTAGATATATAAGGCTACAGTATAGTCCTTGGTATAATCCTAAGAGCAATTTAGATGACTGAGAAATAGAAAAATAATGTACACAGAATGTTGCTGTATGTTCATGTACATGTGTGCATGCATATGTGTGCACATATATGCAGAAGCCAGATGACTACCTTGAATGTTGTTCTTCAGGTGCCACACATCTTGTTTTTGAGATAGGATCACTTGTCAAGTAGGCAAGGCTGGCTGGACAGCGAACTCCAGGGATCCTCCTGTCTCCACCTCCAACATGCACTGCCATGCCTGACTCTTATGTGGGTTCTGGGGAGAAACACAGGCTCTACACCTGTACAGCAAGCTCTGTATTGGCTGAGTGCCGCTCCAGATAATGTCTGCAGGTTATCTGAGTGACAGCGAGTGGGTCAGTGACACTCAAGATCTAGGCAAGAGATGGAGAACAACACAGAGGATGATGAAGACTGGGATAGAGTTGGGATTTACCCTGTTTGCTTTGCATGACTTATGTAGATACCCAAAAGAAGCTCCGAGACCACCTTTACTATTGTAATACCAACTGAGCACCCATCATATACACAGTATGTAAGACAATAACACTAACCCTAGAAACCAGAAGGGGGAAAAACACAGAAGGTATCAGAATAGAAGAGTCGGGATTCTAACAGTATGGGGTGTCAGAGGGAGGAGGCACTAATGCGGCCTGAGTGGGGAGGAAGAATCAGAGACTGACTCTGATCTCCAAAAACCATCTAACCTAGTGAATGGGCACACCAGGCTCAGCACAGCCTCGCAGAGCCTCGGAGGATGAGGTCAGAAGCCAAGCACCAGGACAGGGACAGGAGATCAGAGTCTGGAGAGGTTGGCAAGAGCCGGAGCAGGACAGTGAAGGCCTTATTAGGGGCTCCAGGGACAGCTCTCAGGCAGGTGGTAGTGGGGGCAGAGGGGAGGACCAGGAGCTCCCTACAGTCTCTAAATGCACAGCCTCTCTCAGAGTCCCCTTTTGTATTCCCTACAGGGGTCCCATTCCCCTCCTGGCATATCAAGCAACATTTCCTTCTACAAACCTCCCTCGTTCTTCCATGCCCGTGCCCTTGCTCCTACTGCTCTATAAATCCTAAGGGAGGGAGCACATGATTATACACGTACTTAAAGCAATCTTTAAGTAGTGTCCATTTTCCATACCATAACCAAAATGCCCGAGGCCTTTTGAAAAGAAGTTTATTTAACTCACAATGTTGGAGGCCTAATATCTAAGCAGCGTGGTACTACCTGTGATGAGGGCCCCCTCTCCCTTGACTACACATCATGGTTGGGAAACTTACAAAAAAGGGAGATCATGGCAAGACAGAAAGCCAGAGAGGAACGCTAAACAGTCTACTGTATTTACTTTCTTGTTGCTATGACAGGATACCTGATGAGCGCAGCTTAAAGAAGGAAGGGGTGTGTTTCGGCTCACAGTTTGAGGCTGCAGGCCGACAGGGCAGGAAAATCATGGCAGCAGGAACTTAAGGCAGCTGGTCACAGTAGGAGGCAGAGAGCAATGTAAGGCCTGCACCCAGCTAGCTTTCTCTTTCTTTTAGTCCAGGATCCCAGCCCATGGAGTGGTGCTACCCACATTTAGAGTGGGTCTTCCCACCTCAATTAGTGTAATCTAGTTAATCGCTCACAGAGAGGGCATGCTGGGGCTTGCTGGTGGGGGCGTGCTCTGGTGATTTTAGACCCTGTCTTGTTAACAGTCAGTATCAACCATCATAGTCCCATTTGTTCATTTTGTTTTGTTTTGAGATGGAGTCTCATATAGCTCAGGCTGACTTTAAGTTTGCTATAGCAGAAGATGTCCTTGAACTTCTTTTGACCTTGCATAATCTACCTTTCAAGTGGGTTACAGTTGTATACCATCATGCTTGGTTTATGTCGTGATGGGAATTAAACCTAAGTCTACCTATGGAGCTACACCACCAACCACAGTTACTCTTGTGTAAAAAAAAACTACTTCAGTTCCCTTTAGGTTTTTAATAGCCCAGGCTGGCCTTGAACCTGTCATGTAACTGGGGATAACCTTCAACTCCTGACTCTCCAGTTTCCACCTTCTAGGGTCTGTACCATCATGGCTACTCTTCAATTCCTTTTGAAGGCAAAGCCCACCATGACCAAATTGCTTGCTGCTAACCCTTAGCCCCTTAAAACCTTTCAACATTCCTACCCTCATGGGAAGTCAAGCTTCTACTATAAACTTCTAGTCTTTTAAGACATACCCAAGCCAAATCTAAACCATGCAAGTATCAGCAGAAATGCTTAACAATAGGTTTCTATAGTAAGCTAGCGACCACTTAAAATGATGTAGAAGCATAGGTTACACGATGTGTTGTTAAATTTAAAGCAGCAAGTACATAGTTTAATCTAAGTGTGTGTAGGCGTGGTGTGTCTGTGTGGACATAGCATTAAAAAGCAGCCACGCTTATCTCCATGGACAGATTTGTAAGGGGTTTTAGACCTTAGTTTTTGGCTTATGTCATTTAAATTACCTAATACACAGTTGGTACATTTATGATCAGAAACAAACCCCCACCAAAGCCGCTCTAGGGATCTGCTTGGCAGAGTACAGAGCAGCACTTGACCTCTGGCTGGTTACCGTGACTGCACGCTGTTGACACAGCAGGATTTCTGCCCAGGAGGGCTGCAAGCGAGACTAATTCATTAAGTGCTTCCAGTCCTGAAGATGACAGGAGCCAGGAAAACATAAAGTCTTGTTACTCTGACAGCCGGTAGCCTTGATGTCTGTGTGTTTATTTATTAACTGGACTTCATGGATCCATTCTCCCACAAGCTCTGGGCTTTGCCGCTGACCTTGACACAGATCTTATTCTCACAGAGGATTAAACCTCCAAGAACACTGCCCTAGGAAGTGACATGAACTTGAATGACAGTGTTGACCGGGGTTATAAGGTAGTAAGGGAAGAGAATGTTGAGGCGGATTAGGTTACTTTCTCTCTCAGTCTCTCTATCTCTCTGTGTCTCTGTCTCTCTCTCTCTTAGTATGTGTGTGTGTGTATGTGTGCATTAGGCATGACGTACAAAATGTTTTATTTATGCTCCCCCTTTTAAATCATAACAATTCTATGGGGAATTCTTCCCATTTTAGAGTTGTTGAAACTGGGGTTTGGAGAGAACGAATAATTAGCAAAAAGCAGAAGTTAGATTTAATATGGCTATTTCTGAATTTGGCCCACCCCTCTGCTTTCCTATTTAATTGGCTGCTGTTACGAGCAGGGAATTTTAAAGCTTGGGAAACATTCTATTGATTTTGGCTTAGAAGGTTCCCAGCAGGAAGTAGATGCCAGATGCTCTTTGTTCAATGGATGGATGAATGAATGAACAAAAGAAAGAAAATTCTAAAAGGTCATATAATCAGATCAAGGCAGGGAGAAATAATCGCGTTAGAAACCCATCTCATAAATAGATGCTATGGACGAAGGCAGGAACGGCTCTGTAGTTCTGCCTCCCAGCTCAGATTTACAAGTGCATGCCTGCAGTGGGAGAAGCATTAGGAGGGTCACTCTGCCGGGGTTCAGAGGATGGGATCCTGCTGGGTATGTGGGTCAGCCAGTCGTACTGCAGTTTAGGGGAGAAGGAGTGCTGGCCTGGTTGAGTTTCCAGGCACCAAGCTAGATGTTCACTGCTCCTGCTTGCTAATCGATCGCTCAGGCCCTGCTGGGCCCTAGCTCTATGCCTGAATCACTTATGGTCTGAGGACACAGAGAAAAGGCATCCCAAACACAGACACTTCCCGGACCACTTGCGAGAGAAATGCTTTCTCTTCCTTTTCCTGTGATGTATCAAACTGACAGGCTTCCCTTGGCTCGGATGAAGAGCTGTTTTTCTCCATGTGTGTGCTGTCAGCTCTAGGAATGCTCAACACTGGTTATTGGGTCAGCAAGAAGAAACTGAGGGAAGCTTTTGTTCAACTCCCTCTTTCTTTAGTCATCTTCCAGGCTGGGCACAGAGAGGCTCGCGTGCACCTCTTCCCTGCGCAGAACAGGAGTGAAGCCATTGTAACCAGACTGCTGTGTGGGACAGAACAGAAATACTCGGTATCTTCCAGGAGTTCAGAGTGTAGGGAAAGAAAACACAAGCTTCCATCTACCTTTTGTAGCTCTTAGCTAGGACCACTAGAACAAAACAGTTTAGCAAAAAACAAAAACAACAAAAAAACAAAAAAAAAAAAACAAAAACAGGAACTTATTTACACATAGGCATGATACGTACATGGGAGAAGCCAAAGGCAACAGAGCCTAAATCTCAAAGAAATGGTTTAGGATTCAGGTTCTGGTACCATCTTCAGCTAAAGACAAAGGGAGGAGCAAGTAGAGAGAGTCACTTTGGGAGAAAGTATTGGCATGAGGTATACGTGCATACATGTGTGCATAGTGTGTGTGTTTGTGTGTTGTGTACGTATATGTATACATGTATGGACACGCTTGCAGAAAACTAAGTATTCTGGCATCCTGCTCTTTCTGATTTGTTCCTTTGAGACAGGGTTTCTCACTGACTCAGAAGATAGGCTGGCAGCCAGCAAACCCCAGTGATCCTATTGTGTCCACCCCAATACTGTGGTTATAGGTGTGTGTGTGCCCAACTCTTCACATGTGAACCCAGGTCTGCATGCTTGAACAACTGGTTTCTCCCCAGCTCACAACTCTTATTAAGAGAATTTAAATTGAAGCTTTCTTAATTGATAAAACTTTCTTTCTGGCAATATTGGGGACCAAACCCAAGGTTTTGTTCACGCTATGCGTGTGCCCTCCACTGATATTCTCAGTCCTCCCACTGATAAGACCTAACTGAGATTAATTCAGGCTTGTCTTCCCAGTGCAGAAGGAAGACAGGCTTACAAATGGACATTTTCCTACAAAAATGTACATTTCCCCCAGAAGAGTCATTTATGCTGTGTTTTCACAGTTTCTCGTGTGTCTGTTGTATCTCAAAATAATCAGTCCAAAACATCCTCTGTGCAAAAGAGGCACATTTTATGGTGTATGTTCTGATCTACCACGGTGTCCCAGAAGAGAAACTAGAACATAAACTGACTTTACAGTAATACAGCAAAGCCAGTGACATAATTGTGAGCAATGAGGCTCGGGAGCACTATCCTGGCTGGGTTCATTTTCTAGAAAACTGAGGGAGGGGCAGACAGCTCTGCTCCTATATTTCATTTGCTCTAATAATGCACAATTCTTTGATCATAGTTCTAATGAGGTTCATTCATAAAGACCCAAAGGAGCAACTTTCTGACAAAGGGTATAGAATCCCTTAGAGAACCATATGTAGCAAGAGAGGAAGTGTGTGGTCTCTGGCACTAGGCTGTAGTAAGTCCTACTACATATGGAACGAAAGCTACCCCAGCCCTACAAAAAATAAACAAATGACAGCAGGAAAATTGGGAGCTTTGGACTTGAACTTCGAGATGATTGTCTTCTCTTGGTCCAGGAGGGACACTGTCCCAGCTGTGTGTAGGAGAATTTAAATTCCTTTCCTGTTCCTCTGTCACTTTCCCCCTAGCCCCATCTTTCCAGGATCATCCAATTTGAATGGGGGAACTACTTTTAAAAATGATTTCTAAGGTATTACACACATACTCACTGGATGAGCTCTTTGAATTTAATCTGGGAAGTCATAATCACTCTCGGGCTAAAAAGAAGCCTGAACCAAACAAATAATCACCCCAGACTCAAGAGAAATTTGATTCACATCACTGGTTGCTAGCCCTAAAGTCTCTGGCCAGTTCTTGCCCCTGCTTCCCATCTTGCCAGAGGAGAGCTGACAGTACAGATGTGTGCCACTGTTCGGTTTTTTTATATGCATATTCCAGGGTTTGAACTCACATCCTGAAGGTCGCAACCAGTGTTGTTTTACCCACTGACCCATCTTTATGGTCCTCAAGAGATAATTTGCATAACCGAGCATGACTCTTGGGGCACAGGCAGAGTACTGCATGTGCTAGGTGTGGAGTTCAGGAGAGGTGCTCAGGAGAGGTGCTCAGGAGAGGTGTTCAGGAGAGGTGGAAGCAGAGAAGCCTACAGGAGCCAGCACGCCAGGTCAGTGTGGAAGTCTGTAGGGAGGCCTGTGGCGGGCAGCTAATGACAGTGGTCGAGGAACTGTGCTGGGGGTTGGGGGATTTTACTCATTTTTCATATTCTAGCTGATTCAAGGCTATGGTTTCTTCAATCACACCCTTAAAGGTGGCAAATGCCTTTAAGGAGGGTAAGACAGGTGGATCTCTGAGTTAGAGGCCAGTCTGGTCTACAGAGTGAGTCCCAGGACAGCTTAAACTACACAGAAAAATCCTGTCTTGAAAAATCAAAAACAGAAACAAAACAAAACAACAAAAACAAACAAACAAAAAACCCACACCCTTCTTGTTCTCCCATGTCATGGATTTGTTTTTTTAAATGATAGACAAAGGTAGGTACCCTAACGACCAGGACGTAGGTCAGAAGGAAAGGTTCAGAAGAAGTAGAAGTACCCCCAAACCAGGGCTGTTTCCCCACTAATACTGCTTGCCAGAGAATGCCCTCAAATGGGTAGAATGGGTGGTTCTCAGGCCTCGGGAGCTGATCTGGTTCTTATACTGCCATGGTCGGTGAACCATTTAAGCTCTCGCAGACAATTTGAGTTCCAACAACCAGGAGCAGCAGACCCTCACTTAAGACCAGACCAGCATCTCTCTGGTTTCAAAGTCTGGATAGGAAGCCCCTCCTGCCATCCCTTCGCCAGGGTCCCCCTCAAAAGCTCTGTCTAGCACCAGAATCCTATCACCACAGACGGCCGAGACACCGAACTCTTCCCTCGGCCAGGCACGGATGCCAGGGAAGCAGTCCCGGGAGATATTCTGGAGGAAGGCTGGAGTCCAGTTCTGCCCACTGCTGCCTGGGTTCCCTGGGCCAAGCTTGCACTCTCTTGAAAAGCGGCCTCATGCCAATAATTCTGAAAGCACTCTGCAGGCCCTGGTGCCTCGGCGAGGGATTTGGGACTGACCTTTCCCAGCCCTCAGCCCACCCTGCCAGCTCTCAACACCAGTGAGCTTTTAGTCTCCTGCACCGCTGCCTACTGGCGCGCGCTACACATTTGTATCTGCCACACTACATTGCCTGCGCGCCACTGCTCCTGGTCACAGGCAGCCTTCTCCTTTCTTCCCAGAAGGCTCCCCAAGTACAGCACAGCCCTGGACAAAGGCTTCTGCACTTCTTTCTCTTACTTGTGACACCCCAACACACACACACACACACACACACACACACACACACGCTAACATTCCTACTTTCCCTAACCTATCCACTCCCCTAACACGAGATTCCTGCAGCCTTGTGGGATATTGTTATTTGTTTTCTGCTTGATAAATAAAAGCTAGGGAACTTCTAGCCTCTTTTTCTTAAGTGACTCCCCAATAGGAGAGTGTACCCCAATGCCTTCCCAACCCAGGCAAAAGGAATAGCATCCCAGAATTCTATGGTGTCCTTCCAACTCTTACAGCTAAAAAGGACCTAACTCGAAAGTTATGGTGGAGGAACTGTTTGGGGAGAGAAAGGGCATCAGTGGGGGGCAGAGGAGGAATGAAGGTCTGAGTGGGGGATGGTGAATAGGAACTAAGTGCAATGATACACTCGTGAAGAGGTCATTAGTCCTGTTATCTTGTATGATGGCTTGAAAGTTCATTTTTTAAGTTCTTTTGTTATTGGTGGTGGTGTTTTGTTTTCAAGACAGGGTTTCTCTATGTAGCCCTGGCTGTCCTGGAACTCAGTCTGTATACCAAGCTGGCCTAGAACTTGGAGATCTGCCTGCCTCTGCCTCCCAAGTGTTAGGATTAAAGGTATGTGCCACCACATCTGACTTAATTTAAAAAAAAAACACTTAAAATTTAAAAAGAAGGCTGGAGAGTTGGCTCAGCAACTAACAGCATTTGCTGCTCTTGCTGAGGACCCAAGTTTGGTTCCCAAAACAGACATCATGGCTCACAAACGCATGTAACTACTGTTCCAGGGAACCCAAACCCTCTTCTGACTTCTGTGGGCTCCTGTACATACATGGCACACAAAATTACAGAGTTCATTATCCTTAGCTATCAGGGAAATGCAAATTAAAACTACGGTGAGATATCACCTTATCCCAATGAATATGGCTATGGTGTGGATGTGGGGAGCGAGAAACACATATTCACTGCTAGTGGGAGTGCAAACCAGTGTAGACACTATGGAAATCAGTGAGGAGACTCCACAAACGGCTAGAAGGAGATCAACCATATGTTCCAGCTACACCACTCCTGGGTGTAGTCCCAAAGAGCCCTGTATCTCACTGTCCAATGTTCATCCCGTGGTAATTGCTGCTCTACTCACCCAACCTGGAAACGGAAACAGCCTAGATGCCCGTGGCTTGATAAATGGATACTGAAAAATGTGATGTACAATGGAATATTATTCAACTATAAAGAAAAATGAAACTATGAAATTTGCAGGAAAATAGGTGGAGCCAGAAATAATTATTCTGAGTGGGATAAGCCAGACCCAGAAGACAAACACTTCTCTTTTGTATGTGAATATTAGCCATAAATCCCTAGATACGTGCTCCGTTTGGAATATCCTCAAAGGTTAGGAAGCCAATAATGGGCCATTGTATGGGGGGCATTTCAAGGGCAAGGGGCTAGGACACAAGCCTTATAGAGAGGGAATAACAGGACAGGAAGGATGAAATGGGGTGGGAGATGGAAGGGCAGAGTAGAGGGGACAGTGTGGGGAGGGTAATGAACACTAAAGGCCTTTGAAAATGCTTTATGGAAACCACTACTGTGGAAGTTTCCTGAAATATACACAAATATAAAAGGATTTTAAGTGGACTTACCCTTTAGTGCAGGGGGACAATGCCCTTCTCAGACACCATGGGTTAGTGCCAAGTACGGATTACCTCTTTTCTAGCTGTTGGTCAGTGGGGATCCCATAGATCCTCAAACATTACAAGCTATTGTCATTGCTCTTGGTTACCCTCCAGAAATTAATGGTAAAATGTACCACCCGATTCTGCATTACCCTCTCGGAACGGTTTGTGTGCAACTGTACCTCACATGAGTTTGGGCAAAGGCCTGGAGATTGAACAAAAGACACAAGAGACCTGGGTCATTTGAAAGAGAACAGCTGAATGCCACTTTATTCAGCTTATTGCCAAACTAATATACTAGGGCCCCAGTAAAGGACTTCCTTCCCAGGCGGTGGGAAACTGTCGCTGTGTAGGGACTTCTCCCGGGCAGGTGGGAAATTACCATACCAAAGATGGAACAATGCCCTACAGCTAAATCACCAGGCTATGGCAGAGGGAACACAGGGACAGCAGGAAGCTTTAGAAACTGGCTGACCAGAACTGTCCTCGAGACGTACCCCAGGGAGTAAGGGGAGACAGGGCTCTATGGTAAAACCCTAGCTTTCATAGTGCCAGAAATTTCAATTTATGCCACCTGGGGAGAATATTACCCAGCTGTGAATCCTGCAAATTACAGTAGCCAGTGGCCTGGCAAGACTGGTTGGTGCAATCATAGCATGAATGTTATGGCAATAACCATCCACTTTGACTGACTGGGTTTAAAGACTGCTCCACAAGACCATACTCATGCCTGGATTCAAAACTATTAGTTTTGGCTATTAGTTCATAGGCCTTCAGAGAGAATGTAAGGCTTTTATTCCTCCAAATGGACACAGTATGTAAATTGCCTCCTAAGTTCTTACCTTTATATTCATAGATTAGTGAATCTCTCAACCCTCATCAGAGACGCTCCTTCTTACAGCAGAAGGCAATTAGTGCAGAGACCTACGATAGCCAAGGTGCAAATAAGACTGTGGAGCCCTCAGCTCTAAATAAACATTACATCCCTTTCCCTCCTGTAAGGCTCAAACATCATTGTAAGTGCCAGAAGCAATGGGTCTCTGCAGTGAAACAGAACTGGTTGGACATGACAGTGTCACCGTGTGCATGAACTCACATTGACTGAGACCCAGTCAGCTAAATCCTTGTTGTTGGCTGTTTGGTTTTTTTTTCTTTTACTCTCTCTCTCCACGTTGGAACACCAAAATGTTGGTTGTTTTACTCTTCACTCTTTGCTCTTTGGGGTCCGTCACCCAGCTCCCAAATGCAATGCCCGACTTTAGCTCGGTTTATTTCTATCCAGCTTTTCTTGAATTATTTTATCCCGACCACCTTTGACTCTTGGCTTTTATCTTTCTCTCACTTCTGTATATCTTATTTTCGCTTTTACTCCACGGCTGGCTGGGTGGCTGGTAACTGAGTAGTTGACCCCTGACGTCCTTCTCCCCTCCTTCTCTCTTGCTCCTTCTTCCTCCTCTCTCAGAGTTCCCCTCCTATTTATTAACTGTTTGCCAGCCCTGTCTAACCTTTCTCTTCCCTAGTTTTTGGCTGTTCAGCTCTTTATTAGACCATCGGGAGTTTTAGACAATCGAAGAATCACAGCTTCACAGAGTTAAGCAAATGCAACATAAACAGAAGCAACACATCTTTACCTCATTAAACAAATGTTCCAGCGCATAAACAAATGCAGCACACCTTGAGATAATAGTCTACAAGAGATCCTAGCATAGCTGGGGTGGGGGCTCATGCAGCGCCACCCCAACTTAAAAGTTATTGACAAGTGGTGGCTGCTGTAAGGAGGAGAGTAAGCTTTCTTGGGATTCAGTCCCTGAAAGACTCCCTATGCTCCAGTAGATAATTCTGCACCCAGGCACATACCAGCAGCACTAAGTAGACTCAGTGGGCTTAGAAATAATGGAGAAAAGCTGGCAGGGGACGCATGCCTTTAAACCCATCACTCAGGAGGCAGAGGCAGGTGGATCTTTGTGAGTTCAAGGCCAGCCTGGGCTAACGAGCGAGTTCCAGGACAGCAAGGGTTATTACATAGAGAAACCCTGTCTTGAAAAACAAAATAAAATAAAAGAGAGAGAAAGTACATAAAACCGGGAGGGAAAGTGGCAGAGAAGACGGAGGAGGAATTGGAGGGAATGGGGAATGGAATTGATCAAAACACATTTATGCATGTATGAAATTGTCAATAAATGAATCTTTTTTAAAAAGCCGAACATGATATCACACCTTTAAAAAACTAAAAATACATAAGAGATGTCACTAATAAAAACAAAATAAGGAAATTCTAAAGTTCAGGTATGCTGGCAGATGTTTGTAATCCCAGCACTCAGAAGTCTGAGGCAGGAGGATCATGAGTTCTAGGCTAACCTAGACAACATGGTAAGATGCTACTGCAAAAATAAAACAAAAAAAAACAGTAGCTAAACCTAGCATGGCACTGATGTTTAGGCGCTCAGCTAAGCAGTGTTGGTGTGTCCACATTGCTATCTAGCAGATCTCTCAAATCATTGTCGTCTTGCAGAACTGAAACTCTACACCAATGGTTCTCACCTTCCTAATGCTGTGTCCCTTTAATACAGTTCCTCATGTTGGGGTGACCCCAACCATAACATTATTTTCATTGCTACTTCATAACTGTAATTTTGCTACTGTTACGAATCATAATGTAAGTACCTGATAAGTGACCCCTATGAAAATGTTGTTTGTCCCCGCAAAGGGGTTGAGACCCACAGGTTGAGAACCACTGCTCTCCGCCCATTAAATGCTAATTTCTTTCTATTCTTCCCATAGTTCCTGACACCCACTTTCTTCCTTCTGTTTCTGTGATTGTGATGACTTTACATCTTCCATATGAGCAGAAGTATGCAGGATTTGCCCTTGGTGAATGGCCTATGTTCACGGAGCACAATGTCCTTAAAGTTCATGTGTATGGAGCATTTGGCATGATTTCCTCTTTAAGGCTGCAAAATATTCCATAGCACATAGTCCAACTTTTTAACTATTTCTGTAATGAATATGTATTGCTTCTTTAGGTTTTTTTTTTTGACACCTTATTTTACAGTTAGTTACCCACATAAGCCAAGAGAATTGCCAGATACCCTGTAGCCAGTAAAAGATGCTTATTCAAAATTTTATCGCTATTAGGGGTCTCTAATTAGTCCTGGGATGATCTAAGATAGATCCTTTGAGAACACTATTGGCTGTGGACATGGGTAATGGCAGATGGTGTTGACAGTACCAATGGTCATGTGCCCTTGAGGACATCCACCCAACCGGAGCTTTGTCATGGTCAAAAGTTTTCTGTGCATGGACACTGGATTTTTTTAATGATACTGGGGAAGTGTGGACTTATTTGTGTTAACGGTATTATTTTCTTTTTTCTTTTTTCATTTTCCTTTGTGTATGATGCACATATGTGGGGGGAGGGACGGTGGAAGAGGAGTGGTAGAGGAGAGGCTGTGCTTGTCCACATATGGCCCTGAGGTTGATCTGGGGAGTCATCTCCATTGCTCTTCTTTCTTATTCAGTGAGGCAGGGTCTGTTGATCAAACCCAGAGTGCTCACCCACGAAAGAGCTAAAGAGAGCCACTGTCTCTGCTTTCTGAGACCAGGTTACAGGCAAGCCACCATTGCCCACCTGGTATTCACATGGGTTTGGGGGATCCAAATTCTGGAAATCACTTAGCACCTTCTCAGCATTTATGTTTTTAAAGAGACTTTTAAAAAACTGTTATTTTTATTTAGTTCATATGTTCTGTGTGTGTGTGTGTGTGTGAGAGAGAGAGAGAGAGAGAGAGAGATGCAAGCATGTGGAGCTTAGAAGACAACTTTTGGAGTTGGTTCTTTCCTCCCATTCTATGAATCCTGGGGCTTGAACTCGGGGCGTCAGGGTTGGAGACAAGTGCCTTTCTCCTCTGAGCCACCTCACAGGCCCCTTTGTAGAGACTTTTGAAGATGGCATACTGAAGTGTTTGTTACTTACACATTATAGGACATGTTTTGAAATAATCAGGAGGTTTGCTGAGTCAAGGAGAATTCCTCACACCATTTTCTCCACCTCACCCAGACTTGAAGCATCCTAAAACAAAAGGGGTTCATCATAGAGTCTGTTTTGACCTGTTTGGATAATGCCATACTTGCTTCCTGCTCCACTGGAACTCCGAACATCACTGCTGAAATTGGAGTGATTTTTACTACTAATTTTTTCTCTCCATATCGCAACTCTCTGCCTCCTCTTCATTCTGAGGAATAAAATGTCACCAGCACTGTGCAGACCACACGAGTGTGCAGAATGATGGGTACGTAGATGGTAGTATCCATGGCAGGGAGGCTCAGGCTTCCCCACAGGACATCCCATCTTGGGGTCCAAGCCTTCCTTCCTGAACTTGGAGTACTTCTTCATCTGACATTCCTTTTTAGGAACTATAATTTATTTTATTACTTGTTTGTGATAGGGTCTCATACAGGTTAGACTGACTCTGAACTCACTGTGTATCTGAGGATGACCTTGAACTGTAACATGAAGGCCGACTTGTTGGGGTATCTGTTCCCGCCCAGTACCCCACAATCGGCAAGTCCCAGAGAAAATCAACCACACAGAGATCTCTATAAGTTATAAAGCTGATTGGCCCATTAGCTCAGGCTTATAGCTTATATTAACCCATTGTTCTGATCTATTTTAGCCGTCTGGCTTGGTACCTTTTTCAGCTGTCAGCTCACATGTTGCTTCTTGGGTGGTCTGAGCAGGAATGGCGGAGGGAGCTTCCTGCTTCCCAGAATATTCCTGTTCTCATCGCCCTGCCTTTACTTCCTGTCTGGTTGACCCACCTATACTTCCTGCCTGGCCAATCAGCGTTTTATTAAAATACATGATTGACAGAATACAGATAATTCTCCCACACCACTTGAACTCTTAATCCTCTGCCCTTACTGACCTTGAACTCTCAATCTTCTGCCCTTGCCGTCCAGTACTGCGATTACCTGTGAGCACCACAGCAGCCCTTCCCAACAGACACTCCTATTAGCAGGCACCAACCTTTCTCCTTCTAATCAATTTGAATGCAGCATGAAGCAAAGCTATTGGTTTGTTTTTTTATTAATCCATTTCTCCTTTTCCTAACCACCCACATCCATCCACCCCTAGCTATGATTGAATTTGCCTTCTAATTGCCTCATGTTTCTGTGTATAAGTCACAGGCGTTGGTCACTACCTGAGTCCTAGCCACATTGTCTTACTAGGCTATTCTAGCACCTCCTAGTTGGTCCCTCCATCCTTCCATCTGCATTGCCATTCATCCACCCATCCTTGTGTCACTGATGCCCATGCAGTTAGCACCTAGTCTCCCCTCTGTCCCTGGATGAGAATGCAAGCTCCAGGATCGATTCCCAGAGGTCTGTGGATCCGGCTTCTCCTTGCTTTCCTAGTCTCAGTCTCCATTCCATTCTTCTCCTTGATGCCCCTACGCACCTGTAATTGTGTTCTTCAAAAACACCATGTGTGCGGAATGGAGAAAAGGCTCAGAAATGAAGAGTACATGCTGCTCTTCCAGAGGACCCAGGCTGAACTCCCAACACCCACATGGCCTATAACTCCATTTGCAAAGGGATCCAAAACCCTCTTCTGGCTTTTGTAGGTACTATACACACATGGTGCACAGACATACATGCAGGCAAAAAGCATTCACACACATAAAATAAAAATAAATCTTAAAAAACAACAGAACACCATGCTCTTCCTCATTCCCTAGCATTGATTGGCACATGCTGTTCCTCTACCTAGGACTCTCCCCTCTTCCCTCCTTTCTCCCATAAACCTTTGGTCTAGAGAACTCCAAGATCAGCTGGAGCTCAACTTCTCAGAGAAGAAACCTGCTTTGACCTCTCTGAGTCAGTGGGTGCCCCTGCCCCCTGCTCACTCAGAAACCCTGTCATTAGAGCGCTTCACCTTCTTATTATAGGCATTCCATATAATTAACAGAATATATCTCACTTGAAAGAAAGAAAAAAGTATAGAAATATATATCACGAGAAAGTCCTCGTATCCTTGGCTATCCCTAGATAGTCCCATGTTTTCACAGTTCCCTGGTCCCATGGCCACCACACTGATCCATGCTGAGAGCCTCAGCTGGAGGGCTGTGTGTTCCAGGATGGTCACAGACGGCTCCGACTGCTAAACACTGTCACTGCCGTCTCAGCCCGGGCGTATCAAAACAGCGGCCTCAGCAACTGAACTCTTTTGTCATTGGAGCTCCCCAGTGTGGTCTCAAAGCTCTGCAGGATGGAGCACCCAAGGGTCCCTTCCCCAATGAACCCCCTGATTGACTCTTCACCCACTCTGTGAGCACAGACCCTCGCCTGGCACTGGCTCCAAGCCCACCCCCTTGCATGCCCAGAATCCATCAACCTTAAATCTCTGGTACCTTGCAGAGAGGTGCATACCACTATGAGAAACTTGGCTACCTGTGTTCTGCCCTGTGACTCTGAAGTGGCCCTCTGTCCTGTGGCTCTGCTCTTCTTTCTTTACTTATTGTTGTGGCTAGTTTTTATGACAGCTTGTCACAGGCTAGAGTCATTTAGGAAGCAAAAACCCTTAAGTGAGAGAATGCCCCCATTTTGTGGGAAGCTTGTGGCGCAGTTTCCTGATGATGTGGGTGTGAGAAGTTGCAGCTCACCATAGAGTATGCCTCTCCTGGGCTGGCGGTCCTGGGTGCTATCAGCATGCTGAGCAGGCCATGAGGAGCAATCCAATAAGCAGCACTCCTCCATGGCCTCTCCTTCAGTTCTTGCCTTGAGTTCCTGCCCTGACTTCCCTCAGGTGGAGTGTGGCCTCAGAGTTGTAAGATGAAATAAACATTCCTCCCCAAGCTGTTTTTGATCATAGTGTTTTATTCCAGCGATGACACTCGGGCCCTCGGGCCTTCAATGCCTTTGCTCTTCTAGTGTCTAGTTGATCGTCTTGTCCCTAACTCTTTCCTTCTGTTACACTAAACTTAGGTCTCCATCTCTTGCAAAAGTGCCCTGATTGTGACCCCTGCCCCCTCCCAACATCCTGGCTCCCTGCTTCCTCTCTTCATCAAGAGTAATGACCTCTGTCCCCACAGCTCTATGCTCCTAAACTGAGAGTGATCTCAGTAATGGTACCCATCCCCTCCTAAGCTGGCTCCTTGGCATCTGGGTGCCAGTGATCCTCCTCTCTGAAACCCTCCCTCTCTTTATTAGAACGCTTACAGCATTGTGGCCATAGGTAGCCACGAGGGGGTCCTGAAGGAAGACAGACTTTCCTTAGTTCCCTTAAGTTCCAAAGAAATGAGGGAGTTTCCTGCCCTTCTAGCTGTGGGGATTGAGAGTAGTGACCCCGAAGAGGTTCCATGTCACATGACCTGGCCTAAATACTAGCAGCCGGGAAGGTACTGATGAGAATTGGCTATAACTCAGGTCCACCTTGGATCTGGGGTTGGGTGGGCTCAGGCCTGCAGCTGCAAGGTGGGGAGGGGGAGACAACTCAACTCTCAGTAAGAGGTACAAGGTTTCCAGAAACACTATTTATCAGCTCGAAAGAGAGCTGTAAGGGGTGTGGCCTGATTTCTCAGTGATAGAAAAGGCAAGGGAAGAGAGGGGTAGGGCAAGAGCTCTAGCCAATATGCCTTCCAGCACTTGTGAGTCTGCCTTGGCCACTTTCCTTGGCCACTCTTTTACTTGACTGTTGACTTGCCCCATCTTCCTAACTCCATGTAAGGTTTGGTGAGATCCTGTCCTCTGCCCACACAGCTCCACAGCTGTTCCAATGACAGCCTTGCGTGGGCATTTCCCAGCTCCCAGCCTGCAGCCCAGCCGCCTCTCCTGTTCTTATTTTCCACTCTGACTCTGCCAAATTGCACACTTCTCCTATGCAAACAGCAAGCCCTGGACCTGCCCTCTCGGTCAGCAGACGGCCTTCATTCTCCCATCCCACCATCCTTGGTACCTACCCGTTTCCACCAGGCCGTCCCCTAGGTCCTGCCCACTCTGTTGTCCCTGGAATTCTCATCAGTCTCCTTTGAATTTCTTCTACTCCCCGCTACTTTCAGCCTCATTTCAAACAAGTCATTTGGTGGCCTTCTCTGTCCCAGGCAGGGTTCCTCTTATTCAATCTTTATGCTACCAGATCAATATCCACTCTGCCAAGGCCATTCATTCAAACAAGTAGTTGTCAAGATACAGCCCTGGTCCAGCGTTCATGTCACCAAGGACCTTGTTAGAAATGCACACGTCTGCCAGGCGGTGGTGGCGCATGCCTTGAGTCCCAGAACTTCGGAGGCAGAGGCAGGTGGATCTCTGTGAGTTTGCGGCCAGCCTGGTCTGCAAAGTGAGTTCCAGGACAGGCTCCAAAGCTACAAGGAGAAACCCTGTCTCAAAAAAAAACCAAAAAAGAAAGAAAGAATGGAAGGAAAGAAGAAAGGGAGGAAAGAAGGAAGGAAGGAAAAAAGAACTACACACTCCTGGGGCCAGCCAGCTCTACTGCTTCAGAAACGCTCTTGGCCGGTGCTCAGTGATCTGTGTTAAGTAACTCAGACACGTACCCAAGTCTAAGAACTGCTGCTCTGAAACCTGGCTCAGGTCATTGCTCCTCTGCTTAAAATCCTGAAAATACCTTGTGTAAGTTCAGTTCAGGGTCAGTCAGATATAACAAATGGGGAAAATGCATTAACAAACCAAGAATGTATTTCTCCTCATTTTGAAGAAGTCTGATCATGGATAGTACTGAGCTGATACAGTGGCTCCATGGTGCCATTAGGGGACCAGGGTTATAGATTTTTTTATTTATACTTTCAGAACACAGATCTCTTTATCATCACAGTTACCTCATGGTTCAAGAGAGATGCTCGAACCCTAACCATTCCAGTCTAATACCCACTAGCAGGGAAAACGTGAAGGTCAAAGGGGAGACTCTCCAGTAGTGTCAGTTCTTGATAAACAACTTTCGAAGAGACCCAAAGAACACTCCCACATAAAAGCAGTCCATCCAAATTTGGTCACATGGCTGCACCAGACATGTACCATGGAAGCTGGAAAGCATGGTTTGTTGTTTTGGATGACAATATGCCCAGCTAAGAAATTAAGTTTCTTTCAAAAGGTTACATACTGTATGATTTAATTTCTGTAACATTGCAAAATGACAAAAATTATAGAACGGATTGACAGATCAATGTAGGGGGTGTGTGACTATGGCTATCAAAGAATGGCAGGAAGGAAACCCGAGTGTGGTGGTCAGGGGTTTGAGGGCATCCTTGGCTATGTAGCGAGACTAGCGTGGGTGACGTGAGAGCCTGCACCAAAATAGCAAAGGAACAGCATGACAGACTCTCATTATGAACACTGCATAGTGATCCCCAAAATCTACATATGTGACAAAACTGCACAGAGCTAAGTACACACAGATTCCTGTTCACGAAAAATCAGAATGTTATTGGATGGGGTTAACATCAGTGTTCTGGCATGATGTTGAACGATAGTTTATAAGACAGCATTGGAAACAGCTGGATAAAGAATGAATCTTTCTGTATTGCTTGTTATAACTGCTCATAAATCTATAATTATCTCCCTCCAATGAGAAAGGAAAGAAACGGAAACAAGACCGAGGTCCTATCACTACGAGGAAGGGGAGACACTAGAAGCAGCGGTGTGTCTCCCCTGGAGCCCTGACCTATCCTGATGTCGGCAGTCGAGGATTTCTGAGGATGCTCAGGCATTTCCTGACACAGAAGCAGGGTACCTCCTGAGCAACCTACACCATCACAGGCTGCCACTGTTGGCACGAAGGCATTGCCACCTGGAGGATGGGCTCTAAATTGCCGTTAGAACTCAGGGCTCACCGACCTTTCCGTCTGAAGAGGCCTATAGAAGCAGAAATGTCTGTAGCCTTCAGAAGCTTTCCCTCTGAGAAAGTGCCAGTTTCCCAGCAGAGCTAACCTAATAGCCTTTATCTGACTAAAAGGGGCAGAGAACAGAGGGATTCGTGAGCCCAGGTGTTTCTTTAGTGAATGCCGGGACAGCAGACAATACTGAGACATTGTGGGGACAACTATTAAAGAATTCTGCCCTGGTCAGACGGTGGTGGTGCACGCCTTTCATCCCAGCACTCAGGAGACAGAGGCAGGTGGATCTCTGTGAGTTCAAGGCCAGCCTGGTCAACAGTGAGTTTCAGGACAGGCTCCAAAGCTACACAAAGAAATTCTGTCCTGGTGGGGGGGGGGGATACTGCCCTGTTATCCTTCTCCATGTTCTGTTCCTTGAGGCATTCCCTCACACCAGCTGCTTCCTGCTGCCTGGGCAGCTTTGCTGAACTTGACTTACCCCTGGGGAAAGAATCCCTCTGCAGTCAGGAGCTTCCACTCAAACAGAACCCTATCCGGAAGTCCTTCCCCAGCAGCTTCTGAGCAGGTTGCTTTCTTTGAGACAGGATCTCCCTGCGTTCCCCTCAGATGGCCTGGAACTCACTATGTAAGACCAGGCAGGATTTCTGTGAGGGCTGGGATGACAGACAAGTGTCACCGTGCAACCAAACTCAGTTTTTGCTCAAAGGGTGTCAAGGGGAGGTAGCTGGGGAGGAGCATATGGAAAAGTAGTTCCGGATGATGGAAGGATTCTGTGGGGGAGGGGGAGGGGAGAGGAGGAAAGGGGAAAAGAACAGGGAGAGGAGAGGGGAGGAGGAAAAGAGAGAAGAGAGGGGAGGGGAGGAGAGGGAAAGAGAGGAGAAGAGAGGAGAGGGGAGGAGAGGGAAAGAGAGGAGAACAGAGGGGAGGGGAGGAGAGAGAAGGGGAGGGGAAAAGAAAAAAAGGGAGGGGAGGAGAAGGGAGAGGAGGGGAGTCCAAAACACAGACAAGTAGAGAAAGAATGATGCAGGCCCAGACCTAGGGACCAAGGTTCAGAGTCAGCATGGAAAGTGTGCATCCGAGCTTTCTGACAGGGCACCACAAGCAGAGAAATGAGCCCTAAGTCAAGACAAACCCATAGAGGGCAGGTGCTACCAGTTTATGGGCACTCTGTCTGCTGGGTCCGATGGAATGCAAGAGGCATCCTGGAAGGGCAGGGATGGGTGTTTGGGATTCGGTGCGTTCTCTGAACTTATAGGCAGAATTCTATGAATGTGTGTGTGTTTTTTACAGGAGTATCTGTGACTTTCATCAGATTCTCAAAGAGCCTCCATAGCTAGTGATGATGACTAGTGATGTGAGCAAAGGGCCTGGATGGGGAATAAGGGGGAAGGGGTGCAGGGAACTCACTAGAGCTCAAGAGGAAGTACTCAGCCCTGGCTGGTGGGTTGAGCAGGCGCATGCAGTGCTGTGCCTCCCGGATCCCTGTGGATATGAGTGTCCTGGCTTGCTCTTGGCCAGGGCAGAGGACATGGCCAGAGCCTTGTGCTGCTTCTCCCAGCTCTGAAGGATCCTTCCCCATGTATATTCCTGCTAACCTAATCACCTAGCTTAACTGAGTGACTCCCCCAAGCTCAGGGCCACCTTCCCTGTACCCGAGACTAACTGCCCTACTGGAAAGTGCTTCCACAGCACACTGCAGTTCACCTGTTGTAAATCCAGTGCGCATGCCATTGGGGCTGGCATCTGTCTTGGCACAGACGTAACCCCAGTGATAACCTGGCACAGTGTTTGGCATATGGGAGACGCTCAATACAATATTCAATGACTATTAACTGGATAAATGAAAATAGAAAAGAATACGTCATCATTGGGTAAGAACATATGCTGCTTACAGTCCTGCGTTAGTATTGTCAGAGAATGACTTGGGAGCAGGTCATTAATCCAGCAGGAAAGAAGATGAAAATGTCCCCAGGTTTATGAAGTTAAGTCTAGTTTTATCCCAGAGGGTCCTTGACAGGAAAGGGTCCTTATTAATTCTTTGCTGTAAATACAAAAGCAGATGAAGCTGAATAAATTAATCAGATGGGAGGAGGGTATTATGGAAATGTTTATATGTAAATATTTGTAAAATAAACGAGCCATGAATAGCCATAACAGAGGCCTGTGTTTAATTTGTGGTTTATTCCATATGCCAGTATTCTACCTAGGAAGTACTTACTCAGGGCCAGGGCTACCAAGATGAGCAATGTGTGACTCCTGGGCAGGAAGCACACACAAAAAAAAGCACCTCTAGCTTTATTAGCCTACACTCACTGTGGTCACTGTCCCCTCCTCCCTAGTGTATAGGAGTGGTGTGTGTATGTGTGTGTGTGCGTGTGTGTGTGCGTGTGTTGGCCCTGATGGAATGAGTCCTTCATTCTTCATTTCTGTAATAATATCATCCCTACCCTCTGCCTGACTAATTGTCAAATTATAAGATGGCTTTTCATTAGCAACACTGACGACCATCTCTTCAGTGTTGGTTCCCTGCCCCAACTCATGTAACATAAAATTACCATTGTGACGTATCCAGTTCAGTGGCACTGGGCACAACCACTATCCCTGTCATCGCTCTCATACGAACTCCATGCCCACTAAGCAGTTGTCCTATTCTCTCTACGAATTTGCCCATTATGAAAACGTCATGTAAATATAATCATACAATATGTGAAATCTTGCATCTAGATCCGGTCTCTCTGCATAATGTATGGGGATTCATCCATGTCATACCATGTGCCGTAATGCCTGTCATTTATGGGGTAGTTCATCTACTAACAAATATTTGAACTAGCTCCATATTTGGGTTGTAAGTTCTGCCCTGAACATGTTTATAAATATTTGGTTTTTCTGTGTAGTTACCTAACTATTATAAACCCCCTAAAATTTTGCCCCCCAAAAATTTAAACATGAATTTAAATTCTCCCAGAAAATATTTGCCAAAAGTTTGGTGAAAAGAAATATTATTCATTACACGTATGGTGTTTTGTTTAGCTTTGTTCTGTTTTTCCTTTTTGTGGCAATGTAAAATCCTTTCATCAGACAGCTGGTGCCAATCTCTAATTCATTAAAGGTAGGAATCAAAGAGGTCAGGGACTGAGTGAGATCAGTCTCCAGTTCTCCCCGGCTCTGCTGAAGACCCTAGAGCAGTGGTCCCCAGCTTCTGAAACACTATGATCCTTTAATATAGTTTCTCGTGGTGTGGTGATCCCCAACTATAAAATTATTTTTGTTGCTACTTCATAACTGTAATTTTGCTACCATTAGGAATCAAAATGTAAATATCTGATATGCAGGATATCTGATACGTGACGGTCACGACCCATAAATTGAAAAACACTGCCCTAGAGTCTGGCAGACCTACTGGGCTGAACAATACAGCAGCTACCCCAGAGGTCCTTGGGCTCCACTTCAAGCCCATGGGCAGAGAGCTTCCTGTGACCGCTGCCACCTCCCAGGGCACTGCTTCCCAGCAGGATGAACTTGGGTGTTGGTCCTCAGATTATTCTGAGAGACACACTAAGAAGTTGCTCTTTAGTCAGATATGGTGCCACACACATTTAATCCCAACACTGGAAGGTAGAAGCAAGCAGATCTCCTTGAGTTTGAGGTCACCACTGTCTCCAAGCTAGTCATAGCTACACAGAGAAACCCTGTCTCAAAAACCGAAAAAAAAAAGAAAAGAAAGAAAGAAAAAAATTTAAAAATATGCTTTTTGTTGCTTAGACATGGTGGTACATGCCTATACACCCAGAACTCTGGCAGTTAAGATAAGAGGACCTGAAGTTTGTGACTAGCCTGGGCTACACAGCAAGGTCTTATCTCAAAAATGGAGGAGCTTTGGGGGATGAGTAACCAAGATCACTCCATTCATAAAGTGCTTGCCATGCAGACATGAAAACCTGAGTTTAATCAAAGATCTGAGTTCAATTGCCAGAACCC
Source organism: Myodes glareolus (assembly GCF_982192425.1). Classification (NCBI taxonomy): domain Eukaryota; kingdom Metazoa; phylum Chordata; class Mammalia; order Rodentia; family Cricetidae; genus Myodes; species Myodes glareolus. The sequence goes on from NC_142030.1 coordinate 68,137,048, forward strand.
ACATAAAAAAAAAAATGCCTGGCTTGGTGGCGTGTCCTTGTAATCCCAACACTGAGGGGCTGAGACTGATTCCTGGGGTTTATCCATCAAGCCTACTCATCAAGTTCCAGGGAGACCGTATGGGACACCCTGTCTCAAAAAAAAAGATGGACAGTGACTGCGAATGATACCCAAGGTTGTTTCTCTACATGCATGTGCACACGTGCCTGCACACTGCACACACGTGTGTCCACACAAATAAACACATTCACATCCACAAAAAATGAAGTTTTGGTCTGGGTTTTCTAATGGTAGAGAGGATAGTAGCATTCTAGGGAAGGTTTGAGGAAAGGCTGCAGCCGGGCGGTGGTGGCGCACACCTTTAATCCCAGCACTTGGGAGGCAGAGGCAGGCGAATCTCTGTGAGTTCGAGGCCAGCCTGGTCTACAAGAGCTAGTTCCAGGACAAATACCAAATCTACAAAGAAACCTTGTCTCGAAAAAAACAAAAAAAGACTTGAGGGAAGGCTAAGGTGAATGTGGGCAAGGGTGCAGGGATGGGAGGCAAGATAGAGGGGAATGAGACACACAGGCCACAAGTTCAAGGGCCCAGTCAGCATCCATGTGTGAGGCAGGGGAGAGGGTAATGAGGTAGGCTCTGGGCTCAGTCCCTGTTGGTGGGGGTGGGATGACTGTTTTCTGTCTGCGGAATGATGTGACAGTGAATTCCAGGGTTCTGTCAACCTGTCCCTTTAAGTAGATGCTCCTCGAAGCCTGAAAAGAAGAGCTGGCTCTTCCTGGACTCTGTCATCTCAGCTGACTGTATTTCTCTTTTGCTTGGGTTGCTGAGAAATCAGAGGCAATTAGAAACCACATCCAGCAGTCCTGGAAATCAGTTTGATGACTGGCACTCTCTTCTGACCTGCCTGCTGCCTTCTCCAACTTTGTTTTGTTTTGAGACAGGGTTTTCCTGTAGCTTTGGAGCCTGTCCTAGAACTATCTGTTCTAGACCAGGCTGGCCTCGAACTCACAGAGATCCACCTGCTTCTGCCTCCTGAGTGCTGGGATTAAAGGTGTGTGCCACCACTGCCCAGTTTGCCTTCTCTAACTCCTATCCTGTACTGAAGCATCTAAAATCCTTGGGATACTGTAAGGTAACAGGAAGCATTTTCTCCTCTTGCTATCATGACTATGTACATACTTTGTATGTTATATCTGCCTACAGTCTTCCTGCATTAACTCTTAGGATAGGTCCAGAAAAGGTTCAGCTTGGATCCAAGCTTTTTTCTCCCTCCTACTGGTCTTGGCTCCAGGAAGAAACCACTCCAGAACAGACCAGAGGAAAGTAAGGAGTCCGTAGATAGCCTATTGTAGCCATTATCAGCTTCACTCTACCTGCTTATGAACAGTGAAGGAAATACAATGTGTCCTCCAGCCATGAGGCATTGCAGAGGGCAGGAGGGCACAGATGGTGACGAAGGCACTGATTTGTTCTTCAGGTTTGCACAGGAGTGGAGCATTGCGTGCCCACAAGCAGAGAGGAGGAAGGAGGCTTCCCAACCATACGATCTGGGAAAAAAAAAAACAAACCCGAGCCTTTGATCTGGGCTTCCTGACAAATGTTGGCAGGAAAGATAGCCACATTCTGGGCAGGGAAGATGGCTTGAGGGAAGGCTGAGGTGAATGTGAGGAAAGGAGCAGAGATCAGAGATCTGTAACTGGATGTACAGGCCACAAGCTCAAAGGTCTGCAGGGCTGAGTACTGCGTACCTGTGTATGAGGCATGGGAGAGGAGACAGAAAGTGCCCAGGGGCTTGTGGTAAGGCCCAGTATAGTTCGTGCCTCCTATTAACACTGTCCTTGTGGACTCAGTGGGACATTTCTAGCCAGCCAGGCAAAGCTTGATGCAGGCTCTTGAGGCAGTCTCAGGGCTAAGGACAAAGAAGACTAGCTCCAGAAGGTAGGCAATGATTAAGCATCAAGCATCACACCTCACCCCTATGGCTGGGAAAGTCTTTAAAAGGCTTAAGCAAGGAAGCAACATAGTTACACTTCGGGAAATTATTAAACTGAACACTTGGCGTACACTCCTGCGTTGAAAAGATAACAAAATGCTAACAGTGATTATCTTGAGTACTAAGAATTTGGGTGGGGCTGCTGTTGCCACTTTGGGGGTGTTAGTGTTTTTTGAAACAGGGTCTTGCCATGTAGCCCTGGCTGGCATGATTTTCACTATGTAGCCTAGGTCAGGATTGAACACACAGCAATCCTCTGGCACCTGCGCCCTAAGTGCTGGAATCACAGGTGTCTGTGAGCCAATGCCTGGCACGTGGCTCAGCACCTGGAGCACAGGCCTGGGGTGGGGGGCAGGCATATTCACATAAGACATGACACAAGTTCAAAGGAGAGTCTTCTATATGATGGGCCAGAGCTATGCACATTTATGTTACACGTAAAAGCTCAAGTGTGCCCATAACCAGAAAGAGAAAATAATCTGTAAATTCAATCTCACTTCTGTTCAGAAATTCTGTGTGATTTGATTATGCCCTGTTATAAGCACATTAAGGAATTGTGGATCTTGGCTTCCAAGTGTGAAGTGGAAAATTTAAATATAAAACATACTTATGAAAATGTAAGCAGCGTATTAACCAATGGCTGTAATCAAGACAAGATCTCGACCTAAAGTCATCAGATTTAAGGAGTGAAAAATGAACTAGGCATGGTGGTGCATCCCAATAATCTCAGCCCTTGGAAGGCCAGTCTGGGATCAGTAGTGAGTTCCAGGCCATCCTGGGTTACAGAGTGAGACCCTGTCTCAAGAAAAAAGAAAAAAAAAAGGAGGGAATGCATAAGGTCAATTACATATACGCACAGGGATTACAACTGTTCCTTGCTGTGCCCTTTAGACCATACAAAGGAGGTGCTAACTGTGAATATTCTGTACATGTCTGTGTGGTCCCACACAGGTGTGGTGTGAGCAGCATCATCAGCATTTGAGAACTGAGAAACGCAGAACCTCAAGCCCACCCCAGCCTGCAGGAGACTAGACACTCCAGAGTTTGGCTCTAAGTCTTCCAGGTGATCCTGATGCTTGCTGGAGGTTATGCAACTCCTACGCTAGTGCCTGCCCCAGGACGGTGCCTGCCCCAGGACGGTGCCTGCCCCAGGACGGTGCCTGCCCCAGGATTATGCTTGCCCCTGGATGGTTTGCACTGACCATCTTTATGATTTCTTAGGTTTGCTAAAGTGCCTTACCCTTCATGTCAAATCAACCAAGTTTCTTAACCTTAGTTAAACATCTAATACTGCCTAGTTATATCAGCTAGACCAGGGCTATATTGCCAGACTTATATCAAAGGTTCAGAAGGTTCTCAGCATCTTGGCAGTGAGAATATAGGGGCACTTCTTAGTCCTAAGTATGGAAAAAACAGAAACAAACAAAAAAAAAAACAACAGGAAACTAACAAGTTTTGGTGCTTGGAGATCTCAGAAGAAAAGGCGTCCTGCGTGCATTACGCAAAGGTCTTCTAGTAACGAAAGTAGAGAGCAAAGCATATTCACAGGGTGGCGGTGGCAAAGTTCAGAATAGGAGGTGATGAGGTGTATGTAACCTTGTGAGTATCCAAAAAGCATAGCCAATGACACATGCTCTTGATTGGTTGACCACTCTGACCCCTGAGAAAGAGGTTCAAATGAGCAGACTTCTGGGAATCGGTGTGTGGTTGGACTGTGTGACCTTGGGATGTCTTCCTGAGGCAAGATGACCTTCTCTTGGAATGAATCCTTACCTCCAGCTTGGTAGATTCCTCTGGGATTCGTGGAAGGGGAAAATGAATGCAAGGGGAAGAGAAAAATGACTTCTTGCCTTGAGCGTGAGTTGTTTCCAGTTCCCTGTGATGCACACAGATTTGTTTATGCCGTCAGAGAAGAAGGGGGGGGTGTAGCGGCCGCGCAGCTGCTGCTCCTTCATGCGGGAGCTGACTCCGGTGCTGCCCCAGGGAATGCGGGATGAGCTCAAGGCAGGGTGAACGCACATCCCGGACGAGGACCAGGCCCCTCTGCTCACGGATATAATCAGCTTTGATGGGCAGAGGCTGAGGCTGTTTTTCCAATTAAAGCTGTTAGAGGATTCTGGCAGGGACAGCAGTGGGCTTAATTCAACAGACCCGGGACTCATTGAATTAGCGAATGTAGAAGGGATGAGAAGGGCACTAATGGGAGGGAACCTGGGGTAGCAACAGGGTAGGGGGAAGGGAGCCCAGAAGGGGTGGGTCAGGAAGGACACAGTGACAACTGGCAGCGTGGTCATGGTCACGGGGCACGCCAGGTGAGGCAGACATCTTTTGGTACTTGCAAGGTAAAGCTGATGGACATTGTGGGCATCTGGACTCTCAAAGGCCGTTTTCCGGGCTTCTGGACAGTGTGCCAACAACCCGGCAGTTGTTGCTATCTCCTCCTCTTTCCAGAGCCTACAGTTCTAGTTCGCCCCAATGGGCAGCCTTCTGGCTTGAAATAAAAAACGGTAGAGAGCAGACCTTGGAGCTTCCGAGTCTACGTCTTCATGTTGCAGGGAGGAGAGCCATTCGCTAGGATAGTTTAGGAACTTGCCTGAGACCACCGAACCCTTTAGCGGCAATCCAGCCTCCCACTCCTACGTGGCGCTGTCTCGCCATGTTCATGACGACTGTCTTCGGAGTCTGGTGCAGACCCAGGCACTCCCAGCGATTTGCATTCCCAACCGCCTGAAACCCATTGATTATATAAACAGAATACCAAACTCAAGTTCACACAGTCTTAGAAAACCAGGAAAATGGGAGTGTCTGGCCCCTGGGATGATTACTGTATGGAATATTGATGGTCCATTCTAGCAATGACCTGATGTCGATCAAACTGAGAGTCAGCTTCTGCGTTGCGAAGTAACTGTGACATTTTGTACAACCCTTTGGGAAAAATACCTTGACAAAAAATACCTCTTTGCTTTTTAAATGTACATTAAAAACTACAGTTGTGTTTCATGCCTAGAGGCTGAGGCAGAAGGATTGCTGTTAGTTTGAGACCAGCCAGGGGTGCACGGTTCATTTAGGTGCAGCCTGGGATACAGAAGGAGGAGCCTTCCTAAAAAAGAAAAAAAGAGTTGCAAGGGATCTGGGGAGATGGTTTGGTGGCTGAAGTGCTTACCATGGAAGCACGAAGATCCAAGTTTGAATCCCAAGAACTCATGTAAAATCTGGGGCAGGGAGCATGTGTTTGTAATTCCAGTGCTCCAGCAGTGAGGTGGGGAGGTGGAGACAGGAAAATCTATACTGTGATGAACATCAAAGAGACCTTGCCCCCCAAAAGAGATAGAGACAACGACCAACATCTAAGGTTGTTCTCCAACCTATACACACACATACACTGTGGCATATGTGCATGGGCACACATACACACATACACACACACACACACACACACACACACACACACACACACCACTAAGATTAAATAATAAATAAGATTGCTAGGGATATAGCTCAATAGTGGGGTATCTGCCTAACTGGAGAGAGAGGGAGAGAGAGAGAATTAATTCTGATCCAAAAATAGCCAAACAGTCAAACCCTTATAGTTGGTCAAACAGTCAAACCCTTATAATTATCTTTCCTAAACCTCTCAACATCCTACTGAAATAGTAAAGGGGGTTTTAAAAGATAATTTTTATTATTTGTCTAGGAAAAAAGCAGGACACAGACAGATTTTAATGCTTACCCAGGGAGGTTATTTTAAGTAACAGACCCGAATCTGGTCCTGTGGTCAGTCACTATGGGAACTGCCACATGTTTTACACGTTTTAATTCTCTGTTGTACTTTCCAATTTCCCCCAAACAGAACATGTTGAAGCCATAACACAAATTGAACTTCCTGGAGGGCTAGTGGCTGTAAACAACACTTCCCTGATCACACCTTCTTTGCTCAAATACTGTCTTTACCCAGAGGACAGAGTTGAAATAGAATCCCATAAGAAGAGATGTGCAGGTGAGAATCTGGATGCCTCTGAAGCCACCAAATTTTATCCTGTGTGGGAGGTGAAAGTGGTCCCTGGCTGACAGCAACCAACTGCAGGATTCCTAGGCAGCCAAGGTACTTAAAGACTGTGTACAGCTGGTTACATTGGAAGACAAGGATTGCTTTTATGCATGAGAACCTTGAGTCTTCTAGAAGTCATTGTCTTCTCCAAGTATGAACTAGCTGTAGCTAAACTTGCCTGTGCCCTCACCTTGAGGCATTCCCATCTTCTCTTTCAGAGCAGGTGGTGGAGGAGGTAAGAGGACAGAATCCCAAACTTACATTCAACACTCGGGCACTGTCACTTAGTGGTGGGATGTCCATGGTTGAGCTAATCTTCAAACTTGAACATGAAAGCAACTCTTCATGATAGAGTGTGTTATTTAGATGAGCCCAATTCAGCCAGGCATGGTGGCTCATGCCTGCTCACCCGTCACTCTTGGAACCTGAGTCAGGAGGATTGTCTTGAGTTTGAAGTTGTGCCAGGCCAACCAAGGATACAAGCAAGACCCTGTCATTAGGGTTGTGGGAGAAGGGCAGGGAGGGGAGAAAGGAGAAAGAACTAAAATCTAGTTAACATGGTGCCAAGCACACACAGGTTTATCTTCTTCCAGTACAACCCAATGTCACCATGAGCAGTTTCCTTTCCACTCCACCTAGCATGGCCCTGGATATTTATGTACCCAGACCCAGAGAAAACATGCCTTATAGGATAAGACCCTGTTTCCAAAGGGAACTAGTGACCCAGACTTCCCACGCCCTCCTCCAGGGTCCAGCCTGATGAACATAGTCTTCACCCCTCGTCAAGGAAACTTCTCTTTGCAACAGTTGGAGACCACTACAGGAAAGCACAGCCAATCAAACCGCAATGGATACATCTACAAAACTCCCACATGTAAGGCTCAGGGAACTCTGGGAAAGGTTGGGGGTTGTAGGAGCCAAATGATGGGGAATTTGCTGTGAGATTGTGTCTCCTAGTAATATGTGATGCTAAACCCATAAAAAATCTCACCGAAATGATTGCCCAAATGTTTCCTGAACAAAGGCAGCACAGTGGACATGCCAAGGTAGATAGGGAAAAGCCCACAACGCCAACAGATGTGCCAAGATGGATGGGTGAAAGCCCATGACACCAAGGACATGCCAAGATGGATGGGTGAAAGCCCATGACACCAATGGACATGCCAAGATAGATGAGGGAAAGCCCATGAGAACTCAACTACAGGCAACTGAGGAAAGCTGGGAACAGAAGTGGCTTGTTCCCGGAAGAGCACACCAATTGATTGTCCAGTGCCAAGCGGTCAGCCCTGAAAACATATGTATGAGTAACACTATACAGACTGTACCGGTTATACTCAGGAATATATATGTATGTGCGTATACATATATGCATGCAATAACAGTTAGTGAAAAAGAGGTTGTGAATTTGAAGGAGATCAAGGAGGAGTATGGGAGGGCTTGAAGAGAGGAAAGGAAAGGGAGAAATGCTATATTATAATCAAAAAGAAAGCAGAACCTTGACTTATGAAGAAAACAAAAGATCAGAAAGAAAAATCAGGAAACATTGCCTATTTTTTTTGCACATGCCAGGGAAAAGGAAAGGATTCTGTCCTCAAGAAGATGGCCTGCAGCTACTGACATACCACAGTGTGCACAAGCTGGAGGCTGCAGGCTCGGGTTTTCCTTCCAGGCCCTTTCATGTGACTATTTTAGCTCACTGACTTAAGAAGTGAGTTTCAATCTCCCCATCTTATCCCTTCAATTCTGTCAAACAAACTGGACTCTTCTGTTGCCTGACTACCAGGCAGGTGGTCCCAGATGTCAAAGAAAAGCTGCCCAGCCTTAGAAATTGTCCATGGATGTCACTGTGGGAGGACACATAAATATAGACCATCAAGCGATTACTCATTTCCAGCCCCTCCACCATCTCTCTGTGATTCACGGATCAATTAAAGGCGCAGTATGCAGCATGTCAGGGAGGCTGTGCAGAGGGAATGGCTCGAGCCCCCCTCTGCTCCCCATCCCCCCCAATCGGCACCCTGATGGGATTCAGGCCTCCCCTGCTGGCGTATGAGTTACCAACTGCTTGTTTCAAGAAAACCAATTAAGAAACCATAAATTGCAATCAGCTAGAAAGGTCAGTGCGCAGGCTATAAATACAGGCATTTCTAAGCCGGAGTGGAAGTCTATACTGCATTCTCTCCTCCACCCACGCCCCCGAGCTGAGGCTTCCTTTGATCAACTGAGAGAACAACCAGGCCAGGATCAAAAAGGCATTCCCTGGCTTTTCATTTTGCCGTCGTCCCTCAGCAGGACCCTGGGAATTCGTAACTTTTGGCTGCGTTGTATGTCTTGAGCTGCCCAGTCCCAATTTCAGCAAACATTTTCTTCACAAAGCAAAAACTTAGAAAATGTTGACAATCACCACAAGGAAATAGTCATTTATAACCCCACCCTTCAAAACCAAAAGTGTGCAGGGGTGCTGTTGTGCACACTTGTAATCCCACACTCAAGAGGCTGAGGCAGAAGGATCACCGGTCTGAGGCCAGCTGGGAGTACACAGTGAGATCCTTTCTCAAGAACAAAGTAAAACCGGGACGGGGGAGTTAACCCTTTACCATATATTACCTAAGTTTCCTTTGCCTGTGTGAGCACTTACTTGCTCCTCTTCAGGAAGACACTTCAGGAGTGTTGTTTAGGAGTTAGCTCTATATTTTGTAAGCTGCCTGCTCAACAGTGCTTACATCAATGCTTTTCTGTAGTAGTCTACAAGTATGGTGATGAATTAGTTACTTCTCCCGTTGTTAAGCATTAGGTAACTTCCAAACTTGCCCTCGCATAGAAGACTGCAGGGAATATTTATTACTGACTTGAAGTTTTCCTCTGGTCATGGTTGTTTCCTTCTGATCAATGCTTGGAATGAAACTGCTAAGCTCTTGATCTCTAAGACTGGTTCATGTTGCCAAACAGCCTTCCGGCGAGGTTGGCCCCGTTTACCCTTATATGACAGTGTGCCTATGACCATTTCCCCACGCCACTGCCAAAAGCTATTAATATACACGTCTAAACCTCAATCAGTTTATTGTATCAAAAAGTCTTCATTTTAATCTAAAAAGGTGGGGTTGGGAGAGGGCTCAGTCAGTAACCTGTTTGTAGTCCACGCATAAGGCTCTGAGTTCAGCTCCCCAGAAACCACATAAAATGATGAGGTAGAGGTAGAGTGTGTCTATGATCCTAACAGAGAGAGAGAGAGAGAGAGAGAGAGAGAGAGAGAGAGAGAGAGAGGTAGTATGTGCCTATAATCCCAGCACTGAGGAGGTAGAGACAGGAAGATCCTTTAGGCTTACTGTCTAGCTAGCCTTGCCAAGTAGGTGAGCTCCAGGGTCAGTGAGAGACCTGTCTCAAAAAATAGTGTAAAGGGTTGGTGAGATGGCTCATGGGTGAGAGGTGCTTGCTGGCAGGACTGAAGACCTAGGTTTGAGTTCTGGAACCCATAGGGAGAGAACAACCACCCACAGATTGTTCACACATGTATGCTGTAACACATACACCCACACTTATACACACAATGACTTTTTTTAAATACGGAGAGCAATAGAAGGCATCCAGTGTCAACCCTCACACACACATACACACACACACACACACACACACACACACAATCATTTTGTTCAGGTGTTTCAAACCTAAAAACATCCCAGAAATGTTCTTGAATTAAATTGAGGTGTGTCTCCTGCTTACCTTCCCCATCCTCTCTAGAGTGTGACAGCATCAGGGTCCCATATTTGCTTAGGAGGACCAGAGCCAGGCACAAATCTGCAAGAGTTTCTAGACGCCTCAAAAGGAAGGCTACTTCAGGGCAAGCTACCCACCTGGACTGTAGGTCTGAAAATCTTCACAAATCTGAAAGGAGCCTAACCCAGCACTTGGGTAGCCCCGAGCAGAGCCGAGCTCTGTGGTTTCCACCAAAGCTCTGTGCTCAGTAGCAGAAAGGGGTCCCTAGGCTTTGTACCTCAGAATTTCAGCTACACTTGTGTATAAACTGCCTATGCCTTTGACATAAGCATGTCATTCGATCCTTAAGAAAACACATAAAGATATAGAGGAATTAGCCTCATTTAAAAGAGAAAAGCCTTCCCAAGGTTACTTATGGAACTAGGAATTAAATCCATCCTTCAAGACCCAATTCTTAAATGTCTCTAGTAGAGACCGCTGCCTCTGTAGGTCCTGACATTTCTCAACCCCAAATCTCTCCCCATACTCACACATATGAGTGTCAGACCAGGGAACCAAGGTCTCAAGGGTCTTGCAGTAGAAGTTGCTGGCTGGGACCACAGGGTGCTGAAATGCTACCTGCACTGTAGCAACATCATGCCTGCTGCAAGGAAGGAGGTCCAAGACCTTTCTCTCATGGTCGTTGTGGGAGGATGAATCTGGCAGTGTCCATTTGGTGAACCTTGACATCCTTTGACACACAAATCCGAATTATTGATAGTTGAGATGAGATTATTTCAAAAACATTAAGTGGTCATGGAACAAGTGGTAGCAAACCCAGCTAGAGTCTTCCAATGCCGAAGCAATCCCTTTAGCTCAGGGCTCTTAATTCACAGTAAATAGAGTAAGCCATTTAGCTGGGCTATTAGGTCTTTGAGCACCGAGAGTTCATCCTGAACACGTCTATTCTGAGACTTGCTTGATCTAAAATTGACATAAATAACAGGCCAAGGTGCCAGAATGCATTTGTTCATTCAGCTGATATTTTCAGAGCTCCTATTGTGGGCTGGTCCCCAAACCCAACACCAAAGACAGAGAAATGAAAGCGACGTAGACCCTGCTCCCAGACTTCTTCCCAAATGTTGGGTGTAACTACAGAGTCTGTAATGAGATAGGCTGTAACCTTGAGACCAATGTCAGTAGAGGACAGTGGGCAGCTGCTCCACAGGCAGGAGCTGTGTATAAAGTAGCATAGCCATGGGCATGAGAATGAAGTCTAATCTAGGTATATCCAACCTACAGCCCACGGGGCACATGTATCCCTTGATAGTGACGAACAGGGTCCATCATATGTGTGGATGACAATGTCATATCACAGTAACAAAAGACTGGATGGGAGGGGGACATATTGTAGGGAAGAGGTTTTCCAGAGAGGGAGGGGGATGAGAGAGAGGAATGGGGTAGTAAATATGATCAAAATATGTTGTATACACATATGAAAACATGTTGTATACATGGATAAGCAAATAAATACAAAAAAAATCAAGAAAATTGAGCAAGTTTTTCACTCCATAGCTGTCCTGGAGTGTCAGGCTTTGTCCTGGGAAGGAGGGGAACAGGAGAGGGGCTTGATTAGATGTTTTTTAGGGAATTTAATTGGGTGGCAGAGAGGAAGGAGGGACTCAGGGAGGAACACACTGAGGGTCCAGGTGAGAGGCAGTGGAAAGTGGTAAAAGTTGTCTTGACAGAGACCAACAGTACCTGGATAGGGATCGTGTGTGTGTGTGTGTGTGTGTGTGTGTGTGTGTCTGTGTGTGTGTCTTTGTGTGTGTCTGTGTGTGTGTATGTGTGTCTGTGTGTACCTGTTTCTGTATCTGTGTGTGTGTCTATGTGTGTGTGTGTGTGTCTCTGTGTTTGTATGTATGTGTCTCTGTGTGTGTCTGTGTCTCTGTGTGTCTGTGTGTGTCTATATGTGTGTGTCTGTGTGTGTATATCTGTGTGTGTCTGTGTGTATCTATGTCTCTATGTGCGTGAGTGTGTGTTTGTGCTTCTGTGTGTATGTGTATATCTGTATGTCTGTATGTGTGTATCTGTGTGTGTGTGTGTGTGTGTGTGTGTGTGTGTGTGTGTGTGTGTGTTCATCTAATCAGACAGCCTGCTCCCTAAGGAGATGGGTCTGGGTGAAGTGTGGAGACCTGGATGGTTACAGAGTCCCTGACATGGCTCTGATGTCCTCCAGCTCAGAGACTGCACAGAAAAGTGACAAAGAGCTTTGTTCTCTAGAAAATCCTCTGCAAATGACTCCTGTGTTTCTCCCTCGAAGTAAAAGTCACTCTTTCTCACGGTGTGCTCGCGCATCAGCAGCAGAGTCAGCCTCTAATGCCTCTGTATCTGTTTCCCTTACCCTCCCAGCCCTTGATCAGTCAAGGGAGGGCAAAAAACAAAAGCCCCCATCCAGAAGGAACTGTTTTGAGTGTACTTAATCCTCCATCATTCCCGCCACCCCCAGGCCTATTAACTTGGCAAATCCAACTTGTATTAATTCTGGTTCAAACAATGGTTACTTTCAGGCCATGTTTGCCAACTATCTAGAGTCTATTTACCTCTTCCCAAAGGAGCATCCTCAACCTGACCCCCACAGGAAAAGCCTGTTCCTCCACTGACCTACCCCCTACTGGTGTGCAGTGCAAGAATCATGGTAGAGCTCTATGGCCAGAGAAGCTCAGCATGGCATGAGCGGTGGGAGCCGAGAGACTTTGGTGCAGGTCCTGGCCCTGTCTCTTACCAGTTGTGTATTTGGATGATATCTGCTTTTTTTCCTACTGCTGCGATTAAAATACTTTGACAAAAGCGACTCAAGGGACAAAGAGTTTATTTCCACTCACGTCCAAGAAGACTGTCCATCATGGCAGAGAGGCCAAGGCATCAGGAGTTTGAGGCAGCATATTTACATATTTATATAGCATGTTTACAATCAAGAAACAGAGAACAATAAATGTTCACTCTCAGCTCAGTTTTCCTATTTCATACAGTCCAGGATCTCTGCCTTAGGAATGGTCCTGCCTACAGTTAAGATGGGTCACCATCTTAACTTGTTGGTTAACCTAATCAATATCACACTCAGAGACTCTCAAGAGACCAACCTTGATCTAGAGCCCAGATCTAGATTCCAGACATCTCTCACAGGTGTAGCCAGACATTTTTTTCTACTGCTTACCAGTTCCCAAATTACCATTTAGAGGTTTAATATTATTTATAAATGCTTGGCCCATGGCTCAGGCTTATTACTAACTAGCTCTACATTTAAATTAGCCCATTTCTCAGATGATGGTGGCACATGCCTTTAATCCTAGCACTTGGGAAGCAGAGACAGGCGGATCTCTGTGAGTTCGAGGCCAACCTGGTCTACAAAGTGAATTCCAGAACAGCTAGGACTGTTAAATAGAGAAACTTATCTCAAAAAAAAATTTTTATTAATCTGTGTATCGCTACATGGCCCATAGCTTACTGGTCATGCTCTAGCATGCTGCTCCTTGGGCAGCTGTTGGCATCCCTCAGGCTCCACCTTTCTCTTATATCTCTGCTTGGATTTCCCAACTGGCTCTATCCTGCCTTGCCATGGGCCAGAGAAACTTTATCAACCAATGAGAGCAACACATACTCACAGCACACAGGAAGACATCCCACATTAAACAGGTATGCCAGAGATCTGTCTCTTAGGTGATTCCAGATTCTGCCAAGTTAATAACACTAACCATAACAAACCAGTAGTTGAGTATAACATGAGAGCCTGCTTGTCGAGGTTTCTGTCCTGCCCGGTTCCCACAGCCAGTAAACCCCAAAGAAATTACACAGAGGTCTATATTAATGATAAACTGATTGACCCATTAGCTCAGGCTTCTTATTAACTCTTGTAACTTATATTAACCCATTATTTTTTATCTATGTTAGCCACATGGTTCAGTACCTTTTTCGGCAGGGCAGGTCACATCTTCCTTCTTTAGTTTCTGGACAGGACTGAGGAGGAATGGGCTTCCTCCTTCCCAGAATTCTCCTGTTCACATTGGCCCGCCTCTACTTCCTGTCTGGTTGTTCAGCCTATACTTCCTGCCTGGCTACTGACCAATCAGTGCTTATTTAAAACATAATTGACAGAATATAGACAATTCTCCCACACCAGTTGAGATTTCTCAGCCTCAATTTCTCCATACCTACATCAGCAGACATGGATCTTGCAAGGCTAAAATGAACTGATATATGTATCTGATTTGACAATGTACAGAAATGAAGAGCTAACGATTGGAGATGTCATTGGAGAAGAGATGTCATAAGAAGGGAGGCCAAACATCTGCAATCAAATCACTCTATCTCTGACTGCTTCCCAGTGGGAGGCCCAGCTCTCACACCTGCCTCACTCACAGGCGGAGTGTTCAACTGGCAGGGAAAACAGCATGCTATGTCCACAATGGCACTGTAGCTAGGGGTCAGCTCTTAATGCCCTCCCAGTGTCCCCTAGGTCAGTCTTCCCAGCACAGACAGCCTCCCTCCATCTTCCCACACCAACACAGAGAACCCATTCTCTTGGTGGGCCTCTCTGCCACAAGTTCTCTTCCACAAACCCCTGCTTGTTGGTTATTTGTCAACTTGACACAAACCAGAGTTATATGGAGACGGGGACGCTCAATAGAGAAAATGCCTCCATCGAATTGCCTGTAGGCAGGTCTGTGGGACATTTCCTCAACTGATGACTGATGTGGGAAGGTCCAGCCCACTGCGGGCAGGGCCACCTCTGAGCAGGTGGCCCTGGTGATATAAGAAGACAGAATGGGAGCTGAAGAGATTGCTTGGTGGTTAAGAGAACTTTGGGCTGGCTTTCCAGCACCCACATCAGGTGACTCACAATTGCTTTTAACGCCAGCCACAGGGGACCTGACACCCTCTGGTCTCCAAGGACGCCTACATAAATGTAATGCACTGCAACTCAACCAGGCACACACACATACACATAAATAAAAAATTATTTTTTTAGAGCAGGCTAAGCAAGCCATGGAAACACGCCAATAAGCAGTGTTCTTCCATGGGCACCGCTTGAGTCCCTGCCCTGACAAATTTCCCCGTCTCTCAATGGTGGACTCAGTGCTATCACTTCAATAGGAAGCTAACTAGGACACGTAGCCATAGAAAGGTCAACACAACGCCAAAGCTGCACTGGAAGACAGAAAGAGTAGGACCTACTAACAGAGACAGCTTTGTTGTTGTTCGTTGAGACAAGGTCTCATGTAGCCCAGGCTGGGACTGAACTCATTGTGTAGCTAATGATCACCTTGAACTCCTGGCCCCCTGCCTCCCTCCTGCCTCTACCTTTAGAGTGTTGGGATGGCAGGCACATGCCACCATGTACATCAAGCTCATTTTTCTTCCTTCTTTCTCTCTCGTTCTTTCTTTTGCAACTGTTACACATCTCCTGCTAAGAACATGAACTTGTCCTGACTTTTCTCCCAAAGCCTCTAATTGATTTGTAACTCAGTAATCCCCATTTTAGAGACCTTAGAGGGGAAAACTGAGGCCCAAAGTGGCTGAGTGATTTGCCCAGATTGCAAAGCCAGTAAGCTACGAGACCAATGCTTCGACCCGTCTGCCTGGTGGTCTTCAGAATTCACACTGTCAACCTCGTACTGAGTAAGCCCCTCCAGCCCCCCTGAAGAAACAAGCTGGCTAAGGGAAGGGTTGGTCCGGTGAGCCAGGCAGGTAGATGCTACCTCCCCTAAGAGACCAAACTTCCCCCTCCCACAGATCCTAGTAGATGACAGTCAGCAGCCGCGTGGGTTGCGATTGATTTCTCTAGGAAAGGTTCATGGCAGGTACTCCTTTTGAGGCTCAGCAGGCCTGCAAACAGTGACCTTCAGAATATCAGAGAATGAGGAAAGAGGAGAGAGAGGTGGGAGAGAGCTACGGGATCAGGCAGGGAAATTCCTCTAAATCCCAGGGCATTCTTAAGAAGGGAGGATATGTGAGCAGCAAGGCAGCGGGGGATGAGCAGACACCAAAGGGCCTGAATTGGAAGCCCAGCCAGCCATTCATTAGATCTCCCTAGCATTTCCATTTAAGTCATTGCTTGAAGCCCAGCAAAGCCCCTTAAAGCTCGACTAATATTCAAGCAGCCTAGACATTGAGGATTTAGGTCTTAAACTCAGATAACAAATTTCCTTTGCAAAGCAGAGATAGGAAAAAGAAAGGAGAGGCCTCAGGGACCCTGGAACAGTATTAGAAGTAGCACTGCCTTTAGACCCTGGTATAGGAGGCCTTTCTGTGATTCATCTCAGGACACACAACTCTCTCCACATGGAGGGCACATCTCTGGGGTCAAGGAGTTGCCTCTGTGTCTCCCCTGCCCTGGCCTTTTAGCTATAGACTGTTTCTATAGCTCCTACTGCCTCCTCCCCTCGGTCTATCACCTACAGCACACATACCCCTGAAGCTGCAGGAGCTCAGAGAGGCAACGCTTCAGTGCCTGGAACCTAGTTTGGGT
This sequence comes from Myodes glareolus, assembly GCF_982192425.1. Classification (NCBI taxonomy): domain Eukaryota; kingdom Metazoa; phylum Chordata; class Mammalia; order Rodentia; family Cricetidae; genus Myodes; species Myodes glareolus. The sequence continues at coordinate 68,153,311 of NC_142030.1, forward strand.
CATACTTCATGCATATAAGGGCCCTCGTGGCTGCATGGCCCAGTCCTGGAGAGAGAGAGAGAAGGGGAAACACTGCAAACTGACAGCTGGGCCACCTGTCCCCATGCTGTCACATCTCAACATGGAGCCCTGGGGAAGGTTCTTAGAATGCTAAAATTGAACTTGCTCTTCTAAATGTTATATTTACCAGGATAATATAATAAGTATTAATAGGTTTTCTGTTTCCCCACATAATAATTGGTTTCTCCGCCAATGCACTAAGCCAGATCAAGCCAAATTGAAAAAGCAGAACAGGTTTATTTAAGCAAAGCCACTCCTGGGTGGGTTCTCCAGTCCCACAGATCAAGGCTGGAGGAGTCACACACCTGAACCAAAGGAAGGAGATTATATAGCTTTTAGGCAAGGGGAGATGACATGTCCATCACAAGCTGGGTTGGTGCCCAAGCAAGGTCAAAAGCTCAATGCTTAGGTGGGGACGTGAGCTCCTGGCAGCAACAGAGGAAGAAATTGCAACAGTTGCCAAGAATGTGTAACTGAGCTTTTTGGTGCCTTTTCTTTGTTTCTTTGAGAGGGCAGTGTTTGGAAAAAGAGGAATGAGGCTTTCTGGATCAAGCAGGAGTGAGCTGGAGCTTCCAAACAAACAAGTATGATAACTACTTTTGGATGTAACATTTCCTAGCTTGCAGTGTGTGTGTGGGTGGGGGGAGTGGTATGGAACCTGAATAGGTTAGGCGAGCATTGCCCTACTGAACTGCATTCCCAGACCCTTGTAAGACTCTTCCCTGTGTTGTTTAGGCTGGCCTTGAACACACTACATCACCCAGGATTATCTTGAGAGCCTCCTGCCTCATCAACAAGTATTAGAAGCAATACTTTAAGTGGGAGAAACTAGAAACATCACTTACTCCGACCATTCAGTCAAAATCTGGTTCTCACCAAACGCTCGGCAATCCTCAGCTAATCCCACAGCTACTCTGTGTCCAGCTTCCCCGCTGCTAAACAGGGCTCTTTTTATTTGAAGTCAATGTCAATCTTCCTGGTTTGACAAAGGCTAATGACCTTTGACCTTGTGGTGGTTTGAATTAGAAATCCTCCTCCCCCCCCCCAACCATGCACCCAGATATTTGAATGCTTAGTCATCTGGGAGTCACGCTGTGTGAAAAGAGAAAGTTTTAGGAGGTTTTAGGAGGCCTTTTTGGAGGAAGTATGTCATTAGGGATGGGCTTTGAGGTTTCAAAAGTCCACACTAGGCCCAGTGCTGCTCTCTGCCTGTGGATCAGGATGTAACTCAGCTACTGTTCCATGAATGCTGCCATGCCCCTGCCACGGTGATAATGGACTGACCCTCTGAAACTGTACACAAGCCCCCCCGTTAAATTCTTTCTTTTGTAAGAGTTGTTGTAGTCACAGTGTCTCTTCACTGCAAGAGAACAGTTCAAATCCTGACTGAGATGGCTTGTGAGACTGATGGACAAAGTGTGTGACAAGATCGTGGGGAATAGAAACAAGATACGTTCTAGAATGCGTGTGTGTGGTCGCCCAGTCTGTGGCCTGCTGGCTTAACGCTAATTACGGCTCTGTGAAGCCCCAGGTCTTGACAGTGTCTTGTCAAGTCTCAAGGGGTCTTGGTGAGACAGATCTGGGACTAGCTCAAATTGCATAGCTCAAAATGGTTCAAAGTTCTTGGAATTGGCTTTGATGGAACTGGGTGCTTTCTCATGACTGCAAATTAAAAGGAAAAGCAAACTGAGCCAAAAGAAAGTTCCCTAGAAAGAAACATGAACCCAACCACAGGCATGGAGATCCTGCTACTGTGTCAATGACACCCTGGGCTTCCAGTCAGACTACAGAACGCTGCCACACACTAGGTGGCTACAGTCAACTCCAGTTGAATAACTAACAGAGTTGTTTCCTCCCCACTGAGGCATAATTTATGTGACCAACTATAGGACATTATTTAAGGCCCCTCGATGAATAGAAGGACAGCAAACAGGGCACCAGCGTGAGTTCCTCGAAGCTTCTCTCACAGTAGCCACAAGCCAGCACCTCCAGGCAGGACTTGGCAAGAACCCAGGCTGTCACCCTGACTCTCAGCCCTCAGTTCAGAGCTGTGTCTTTGCTGTAAGTTTAGAGAATTAAAGTGGAAACGACACCCGCTTCCCAACATCAGAAAAAATTCAGGCAGCAGGTTCTTCATTCTACAAAGAAGCATTGAAATAGGGATGGCTGGATTGGGCCTGCTCTCCCAACACAATTCTTTTTTTAATGATTTTTAAAAAATGTATTTGCATTGGTGTTTTGCTTGCACGTATATCTGTGTGGGTGCTGGTAATAAAACCCAGGTCCTCTGAAAGAGCAGTCAGTGCTCTTAACCATTGAACCATCTCTCCAGACCCCAGCATAATTCTTACCAGCACCCTCTGTGGTGGGCAATCTTCAGTGTAGATTTGACTGAATTTAAAATCACCATAGAAACACACCTCTGGGTGTGACTTTGAAAGCATTTCCTGAAAGGTTTAACAGTGTAAAGAAGACCCATCCTGAATGTGGGTGACACCATCCCATGGGTGGAGAGATGGATCGGTAGACTGTGCACTGGCCAGGCAAGCATGAAGCCCTGAGTTTGGATCTGAAGGACCCTCATGCATGCCAGGTGGGCATAGCAGCCCACGCATAATCCCAGTGCACAAGACTTTACCCAAAATCTCACAGAACTGTGGATCTAATCTGGGCTTCCCAACTCCAAAGCCTGGGCCCCTTCCTCGTTCATAGAAACAGGAACTGTATCACCAGCCAGCCACAAACCCAGAGTGGAACATGCGCACAATAAATACCAGGTAATATGGCATGAAGGGTGGGTGAGAGAGGGAGGCCACGATGCCTAGAAAGTCTGAAAAACAAGGAGTGAACTGAAGAGGATTCGTGAGACAAAGGGCGGATTTATAAAACCATGAAAACAGAAGGAAAACCAGCTAATTTTCACACCACGCGCTGTCCCGCCAAGCAAGGCCGAGCCTACTGCCATGTTAACACTCCAGTTTTTCCCTGATGGTCACATACTTACATAGCTGTGTGTCCATTCTGTCCGTGTAAACACAGTCTTCACTTTCTGATCCAATGTCTTGAAGTTGTAACTTTAATAACTATCCTTGTCCCTGAGTGCCTGTGCTATAAGCCAGTAAATGGCTTCCCTATCATTTAGACATTTATAGTTTATCACTTGGATGTTTATAGTTTATTTCTATTTTTTCTGACTATAAATATTAATGAGCCCCCCCTCCACTCCATACTCCTTCCTTCCGTGGGATCATTTCCTGTATGTATTTCTAGAAGCAGGAATATTGAGTCAGACAGCATGAGCATTGTTTCAGGTGGGTGCTAACCTCACACACATTGGTGATGCAAACAGAGACTTACTCCTCACTCTAGCTGCGTGGGGTTCCATGGAAGAACCATGATGCAGCCAGTGATCTTTGTGCTGGTGAACACTCATTAATTCCTTCGGTCACATTCTTCATGGCAAAGCAACATTCCGACCAGTGGCTGGCCACACTTAGCATAGTAGTCCCACAGGCTGACAAAGAGCTGGACTTCCCTAACACAGTCACATGTTCATGCTGATACTGTAGCAAGCAAACCATTACCATATAAATCACAGCGTGTGGGACTGTCTCAGTGGTTACAGTACCTGTGGCATTAGCATGCTGACCGGAGTTCAGATCCACAGAATCCACTTAAAATGCCAGTTGGACCTGGTGGTTGTGGGAGAATAGGCACTGACACCAATGACAGTGGAAGAGGGATGTCACTGGTGACCCAAAGCCAGGATGGCTTCTAAAAGGCCTCAGCATCAGGTCCAGGTTGTGTTCTCATTCTGTACTCTAAAGTCACAAGGTGGAGCATCAAACAAGTAAGATCTTACAGAAACCATTGTTCCAGCTTTTTCTCCAGGTCATTCTGTTCCTGGTACCTAGTGGAGTCATGCTTAGCAAACAGGCCATACAAGCTTTAAGTAAATCACTAAAGAAATCAATAGATCAGTATCTAATAATTGGCCTTTTCTACTTTATTCTGTTTCAGAGGCCCCCTGTAATTCCAGCCCTACAAGGTAGAAATGAGATTCCCAGAGCAAGGTGACCAGTAAGACTAGAAAAACAGTGAGCCCAGGGTTTGATTGAGAGACTCTACATCAATGAATGAGGCGGAAGAGAAATGGGGGATGGTACCTGACATCAACCTCTGGCTTATACATGTATGTGTGTGTGAGCACACATGCATTCTCTCTCTCCCCCCCTGTCTCCCTCTCTCTCTCTCTCCCTCTCTCTCTCTCTCCCTCTCTCTCTCACACACACACACACATACACACTTACATACATACAAACATGCGTATACACACATATTCAGACAACTCACACAAATGGAAAAGGAAAGAATAAAATACAGTACATACAATTGTACACACATAATACTTGGTGACAATGAACAACTGTCACTAGTGTATGTATTTCCTCTACCACTCTTTTAATCATTATTTTAATTTTTGTGTGTGTTTACATGTTCTGGTGCACATGCACAAGTGTGCACATGTTTATGGAGGCCAGAGGATAAACGGGTCTCAGGAATGCTGTCCACCTTATTTTTGAGGCAGGGTCTCTCACTGACTTGAGCTCACTCATTTGATTAGGTTGGCTGGCCAGTGAGCCTCCCCGGCACTCAGATCACAAGCAGGCACCACTATGTCTAGTTTTCCTCTGCAGGTTCTTAGCATCAAACTCACTGAGCCTTACTGACTGAGGCCTATCCTTCTGTTAAAGCTTAACATGGTCTCGCTATGTCACCCTGACTGGCTTGGAACTCACTATGTAGAGCAGGCTGGCCTTGGTTACAAAATCTGACTGTGTCTGCCCTCCTGTGTGTATGCCACAGAAAAAAAAATGTTTATTTTATGTGTAAGTATGTAGACTTTTTTATATGCATCACATTTGTGCTTACTACAACTCTAATTTGTCTTGCCTCTCTACCCACCTCTGCCTCCAGAGAGGTGGGATAAAAGGCGTACTCCACCACACCATGACGCAATTAAAATCCTTTGTTGAAAATTTGGGGAAAATCCCAAAGGAAGTAATTCATATATTCTAAATGACATTATATATTTACATTTTAAAAATTAGATTGATTTCAAAATGTCTCCAAGGCCCCATTTCTGCACATCTATAACCACAGCATGTGGGAGGCAGAGACAAGAGAATAAGAGTTCAAGGTCATCATCAACTATCGAGCAAGTTCAAAGCCAGCCTGGAAGAGGTCGTGTCAAGTGGCTGACCTCTGCTGTCCAGGTTTTTGTAAATACCCTCTGTAATACTGACACAATTGTGAAACCACCGGACAATACATTTCTGAGCACACACATCCTTCTTAAGTGTTGTGCGCCTGTACAAATACTAGCAGAAGCAATGTTCTCATGCATCTACCTGTGCACTTGCGCATCTGTGAAGGACGGGCTCCCTAAGAGAGAACTGGTGGACTGAAGTGCCGGTAGCTTTCCAGGTCTTAGACACACTATTAAATTCTTCTCCAGTCCCTCCAACTGTGGTAACACCACCTTGCCACAAAGCACTCAGTGACTGGTTGAAGAGAAGTAAGCCAATGGGAGCATCTTGAAGGATATTTATTATTCAAATTCTTGATAAATCTAAATCTGTCTACTTTATATTTACACACACACACACACACACACACACACACACAAAATCTGGCTTGATTTTTCCTGAGGAAACGACTTTCTACCTTGGCCATTTGTGATTAATTTAAACTTATGCTTCTGCACCTACCTATAAGTGCCTTCCCAGGTATCTTTTTCCTTCATCTTTATGATTACTCTTATGTAGTGGTTGTCTTGGGTGCCCCTCCTCTCTAGACAGCATCATCTTATTTGCTGATCCTTGCAGGGGTAGACCTTGGCTATCTGATGGCAGCTATGTGCACCTGAGCACACACACAAACCCAAACTTTAGGAAGCTTGTAAATGCTTGTCTCCCACATCTGTTTCTTTTCATCTTTACATAAATTAGTACCTTCCTGTCTTTGAGAGTTACTAGTGATTTCTACTGATTAATTTACTTTGGAAAAATCATCCTTCTTTATAATTAAAACATGTAAAGGAAAACAGAGTCCAGAGAACCCAGGTTCAATTACTGGCACCTAAATGGTGGATCAGAACTGCCAGCTCCCAAAGGAACCTGGGACAAGCCTCACTCAATACCTGTGGCTTCACACAGCCCTTCTCACCCTGCCCTCTACCCTAAGCCTCTTCCACCCAGGACCCACACGGTGGCTCACAACCATCTGTAACTTCAGTTGCAAGAGGTTCAGTGCCTACTTCCGGCCTCCATAGGCCACCTTTTGCCCATTTCCTGAGAACTTGAAATGAGGCTGGATTCAAATGTAATGGGCTAATTTCCAGCCAGGGGAGTATTCAGACCATGGAGTAGTCACTGCCTACTGTTCTCATCCAGAAGTTATAGTGAGAAGGAGAAACAAACAAACGAAAAGACATGAGAAGTATGCTATGTGTCAAGGAAGGCAGTGTGGGCAAGTTTAAAGTTGACAAGGCAGGTATGAAAGCAACTGTTATCTTTAGACAGGCTACAGCTGGGGCCAGGGAGATGACTCAGTGGTTAAAATACTTGCTAGTGTGAGGCCCAGCTGGGAGGGTATGGGAGCCCAGCTGGGAGGGTATGGGAGCCCAGCTGGGAGGGTATGGGAGCCCAGCTGGGAGGGTATGGGAGCCCAGCTGGGAGGGTATGGGAGCCCAGCTGGGAGGGTATGGGGTCCAGTTGGGAGGGTATGGGAGCCCAGCTGGGAGGGTATGGGAGCCCAGCTGGGAGGGTATGGGAGCCCAGCTGGGAGGGTATGGGAGCCCAGCTGGGAGGGTATGGGAGCCCAGCTGGGAGGGTATGGGAGCCCAGCTGGGAGGGTATGGGGTCCAGTTGGGAGGGTATGGGAGCCCAGCTGGGAGGGTATGGGAGCCTAGCTGGGAGGGTATGGGAGCCCAGCTGGGAGGGTATGGGAGCCCAGCTGGGAGGGTATGGGGTCCAGTTGGGAGGGTATGGGAGCCCAGCTGGGAGGGTGTGGGAGCCCAGCTGGGAGGGTATGGGAGCCCAGCTGGGAGGGTATGGGAGCCCAGCTGGGAGGGTATGGGAGCCCAGCTGGGAGGGTATGGGAGCCCAGCTGGGAGGGTATGGGAGCCCAGCTGGGAGGGTATGGGGTCCAGTTGGGAGGGTATGGGAGCCCAGCTGGGAGGGTATGGGAGCCCAGCTGGGAGGGTATGGGAGCCCAGCTGGGAGGGTATGGGAGCCCAGCTGGGAGGGTATGGGAGCCCAGCTGGGAGGGTATGGGGTCCAGTTGGGAGGGTATGGGAGCCCAGCTGGGAGGGTATGGGAGCCCAGCTGGGAGGGTATGGGAGCCCAGCTGGGAGGGTATGGGAGCCCAGCTGGGAGGGTATGGGAGCCCAGCTGGGAGGGTATGGCAACCTACCTTCAGCCACAAGAGGATCCCTCAAGCAAGCTGACTTGCCAAAGCAACTAAAATGGAAAGCTCAGGGTTTGTGGAGAACCTTCAATATGTAAGGTTCACAGCAATGGAACAAGGCTCCCAGTGTCCACCTCAGGCTTCCACACATATACAGGCACACACACACACAGAGAGAGAGAGAGATGCACACACACAGACGCATACATGTTGTAGGAGACCATTATTTTGTTCCCAGCTGCTCAGCCCCGTAATAATCGCACAGAAACCATATCATTTGCAATACTGTTTGGTCAATAGTTTAAGCATATTTCTGATGAACTCATATCTTAAATTAACCCATCTCCATTAATCTGTGTATCACCATGAGACTGTGACTTACCAGGTAAAGTTCCAGCATCTGTCTCCGTCAGGGCTACATGGCATCTCTCTGACTCTGCCCTCTTTCTCCCAGCATTAAGTTTAGTTTTCCCTGCCTAGCTAAGTTCTGCCTTGTTATAGGCCAAGGCAGTTTCTTTATTCATTAACCAATGAGAACAACACATAGACAGAAGGACCTCCCACACCATTTCCACTTTTCTGTTTAAATAAAATGAGTGCATGCGCACACACATATGGGCACATGTGTGTGCACACACAGACACACACACATATGAGCACACATGCATATACAACTGCATATATGCCCCCACACAACATGAAAAGCATATACAATAATACACATATACCAAATTATGCACACACAACTGCATATATGCCCCCACACAACTTGAAAATCATACACAACACATATACATATACCAAAAAGTAAATAAATTTCAATATTTAAAAGAAAAGATTAAAATGGGGGGTTTCTCTGAACCATTGTATGGCTGGAAACATGGGACACATTTTTTACTTCATAGGGGCTTGCATGTAAGAGACTTCCTTGAGATGAGGGAGATGGCTCAGATACTAATCTGTTTCTCATGAGAACATGAGGACCTTGATTTGGATCTATGGCACCAATGTAAATGCTGGGCAGGCAGAAGGGCCTGCCTGTAATCCCAGCACCTAGGAAGTGAAGGAGGGGCCCTCTGGAGCAAGGTGACTAGTTAGACTAGTCAAAATGGAAAATTCTGGGTTAAGTTAGAGACTCTAGCTCAAAGATGAAGAGTAGCTGGGAAAAACTCTTGGTATCAGCCTCTGGTCTCCACACACATACCTACATACACAGTATCATACACATACATGCACATGGGAGCACACACACACACGTGTATATGCTTGAGCAAAAACAGAAACAAGACAGATAGCCTTGAGTCTTAGAGGTGACTTTGGATTTTAAAATAGTGTCAGAACCGTTAAAAAGCCTTTGAGAACATTCAAAGGTAGACGAAATACATTTACACTATGAGATGAAAATGAGATTTCAGGGGCCCCTGATGGGATATTATGATTTAAAACTATGACAAGAGGTGGAGTTATAATGGTCAGTCTTCACTGTCAGCTCGACTGACAGAGTCGTCATGGGTTCTGCCCCTTAGTCTTTGTCTTGTTGTGTTAAGGCTGTGCCTGAGTCTCTCGGCCACAAGGACCTGCAAGTCTTAGAGGACACCAAAGGTGATGTGATGGAGGCCCCTTCTTATGGATGTGTCTTTGATATTTCCTGACGGTTTGCAGGTGCACACATCTCTGGGAGCCTGGAGCTACTCGCCTGGGCCAAAAGGGCCTCTTGAGAGCCTTGTCCGACAGTCAGGACCTGCAATGGACATCAGAATAATCAAAGCAACAGGCCCTTGTGCTTCATCATCCTCTCACAGCCCCGCCCTCCCCTCCCCCTCCCACACCAGCCTTGCCTGGGCTTGCAGTCCCAGACAGGTTACAAGGAGACTACAGCTCCTCTCCTCGAGCTGCTAACCTGCCACGTCAATTTCGCCAGTTAATAAATGACTGGAGAAGGCTTAATTGCATCGGAAGAAATTGACATCAGGTGCTTAGGCCCCACTCAATTAATTTGTGTTCCTAAGGGGGTGGAGCGGGGACAACAGCCATTAATTACATGCCTGGGTGCCAGCTGCATCCTGTAGTTCTCTTCCTAAGTCACCCAGGAAGTGAGTGAGGTAACCCTGCTAACAGGAATTTGGGGTCACTGTTGGTTAGGGGCCCCCTCTGAGAGAGCAGGGTCCTCTGGACGAATGGAAAGTGGCTTTTAGTGTCCCTCCCTGTCTGTGCTAAAAGAATGTCATTCTCTAAGACCCTAAGACCCACATCCTGACTTCACCGGCTCTATGATGATGGAACATTGGCTCTTCTGACTACCCACGTCCAGACTGCTAGTGGACTTGGCCCCAAAGACACAGAACCTGGAACCAGTCTTGACATGGGAACCAGATGATGCCACCAACTCTGCAAGGTCACCCCTCCAACACACTTCCCGTGTCACCCTGCTGCCTCCCAAAGACCTTCATTCCTGTGTCACTTCCCAAAAGGGCCAGATGGTCAGACGCAAAGCTGGTACAACACAGACTCCCGCGCCAGCCCAGCAACTGGGCTGTGGCTCTGGGGGATTCAGGGTCTCTGTTTCTTAACATGTGGCTCAGTTGGTTGTTACTATCAATCTGTTTCAAGAAAATACTCCAGGGGACGCCTCGACACCTGGTGAAATGCGTGCATTTCTGGAAGAAGAGACAGCAGGCTCAGAATCAGGATGCTCCATTCTTAGGGCCTTTCCCGATCTATCTGTCTCTGCCTTGCTGTGTGTGGTTAAGCAAGTTACTCAGCCCCTCTGAACTTGGTTTCTTCTTATTAAATAAGATATTGGGAAAACTCTCATAGAGTCTTTACATTTCCATGCATCATTTTTCTAAAGTGAAAATCACGGGAGCAGGTGAATACAGAAAGAGGGAGGGATGGTCCAGACGGCTGGGACCTCTCCAGCCACTTCCGCCTGAGCAGACAAACTGGAGGCAAAGCAATATCATCAGATGGAAGGGTGTTGATTGCTCATGACTGGCACTCTAAAGTCTGCAAAATCACAAACAACTCTCTTCTGGAAATAGGTTAAACAGCAGTTGGATCGGCCCAAGGTGTGATTTGACCAGACTGTTAGTTTTGTATAGAGGGGAAGGGGAAAGATTTCCCCCCTGACTATACTTTAAAAAGGATTCTCAAAAACATTTTTTGAGCAAAGCCCATATAGCACACTTGTTTAACAAATCAATTACCTTTATTTTATCGTAGATATGTGTGTGTGTGTGTGTGTGTGTGTGTGTGTTCCTGTGGGTTCATGGCTTTCATTTTCATTACCTCACCAGGGTAGTACACACCTTTATTAGCTAGAGAACTGAAAGGTGCTTAAACTTGGCTCTTGCCTCTGTGCATTTGAGAGCAGCCATGAGTCTCCCTTAGTTCCTGCAAGCTCACCAGCTCCATTCCGGGGGCCCCTGGCAATTCCTTGCCTAGCCCTTGGGTATCTGGCCTCTTTTGTTGGGACTGTCTCATTAATGGCACTACAGGACAGAACATTGGGCCAACCACAGCTTCTATTTCACAGCGGGCAGGAAGGAGGCATTCATAGCTCAGCAATTGCTCTGCCAGAGAGCTTCTTCTCAGTTCTTCACCAAATTACTGGTCCATCTTATTTGTGTGGAGTGTGGGTCTGGATGCTGAAAGTGACTCCTTCTGTTTCCACTGTGGGTTTGTCACATGGTGGAAATGGGGCACCTGTCCCCAACACTCTGTGGTCTTCTGACTTCCATGAATATGTTTTGAAATCTCACTCCAAATTCAGTTCCCAGCTTGAACCTGAACAAAGTCTGGCCAGATGAAGCTCCCAACATAGCAGCTTACTGCAAAAAGCCAGCCAGGAGGGAGTTAGCTAGTGAAACAAGTCTGAATCTTGACCCTGTCCTTAGAACTGATCTCCTATTACCTTTCAAACCTGGCTTACCATTCAGAGAGTGAGAACAGCCTTGAGAAAAGAAAGCCCGGTTACCTGTGGTGGTTTGAAAGAAAATAGCCACCAAAGGGAGTGGCACTATTAGGAGGTGTGGCCTTGTTGGAGGAAGTGTGTCACTGTGGGGGTGAGCTTTGAGGTCTCTTTTGCTCAAGCTTCCCTCAGTGTGGCAATCAGTTGACTTCCTGTTGCCTGCAAGATGTAGCTCTCTCAGCTCCAGCACCATGCCTGCCTGCACACCACCATGCTCCCTGTCATTATGATAATGTTCATTATGGACTGAACCTCTGAAACTGTGAGTCACCCAATTAAATGTTTTCTTTCTAAGAGCTGCTGTGGTCATGGTGGCTCTTCACAGCAATAGAGAACCCTAACAAAGGTAGTATCTATGGCATCAGGGGCAGAAATTACCCCAATCAAAGAGGAAGATAATGTATGGACAGGGTCACTCTAGAGGTCCACACATCCCCTGTCATCTTTTCCCAAGTTCTGCTCCTAAGTCCTGCTGGTTAAGCACCGATCCTTGAGCTCCAGCTTGTGGGGGTAGAGAAGCCAAGGATCCTCAGTGTGTCCTTTCAGAAAGTGGCTCTGTGGATGCCACTAATGACTGGATCCCCTCCCAACACGCCTGAATTGAGGCTGAGCATCATACACAGAGCACACACTTGAGTTCTCTAGTGGACATTGAAAGATGTAGGTGGGATCCTGTCCCCACCGAGTCTCTTGCCGCAGGCACTCTTGCCCAGTGTTACGCTGCTGCACTGGACAGAGGGTTTTAGTGATACAGCAGGGATCAAGAAGAAAATGAGTCTGGGATGGAATGGGATATGATCTCCCAAGTCTTGAAGACCTTCTAGCTTGTCTGACCACTCAAATCCACATACAACTCCCACTAACTCCCCCTTCTTCTCTAGCAGGGACTGATGATGCCCTTGGCCATGATACACCCCCAGCTGCTATCTGCTCATGTTCAGCCTGCATGATTGAGCCACCACTGCTCCAGCTATTTCCTGTGAGTATAAGGCACAGGCCAAAGCTTTGATTCCCAGAAGTATCTGTGCTCCAGGCAGGAAGATGGGTGTAGTGGGAATGTCATAAAACCTGGACTCAGGGCACAGACCGGCAGAATTCTTCAGTAGACAATAACTTTTCAGGCTTGGTGACTACTCCGGTCCCTTGGGTTGGCCACCATTGGGTTGCTCTGCCCCAGATCTGATAGGACTTGGATGAGAACACAGGAACTTTGTTCTCCTTCTCACAAAGGCAGTTTTGATAGAAATCCACAACACTAGCCCTGAAGTCCTGGCTCCGCTCAGACACTTGCTACCCTGTGACTTCAGATAAGGTCTCTGAGAAGTTGGGCCTCTCCGCCTGTGCCATAGAACTTTTTGGTGATGTCCAGGAAGGCGTATTAGTTGCTTTTTTTTTTCTGTGAAGCAAACTTAACAGCTTAAAACAACAAGCAGAGAATATCTCAGAGTCTCTGCAAGTCAGGAATTCTGTGGTAGAGAGCTGAGTCCACTGGTTCAGTATATGCCAAGAGATTGCATTTGAGGCATGGGCTGGGGTGGCAGTTTCATCCGAAAGCTTGACTGGGTGGGTAGGAAACAGACTTGCTTCTGATCTCACAGTGTGATGCTGTAACGGTTCTGTTACTTCTGGGCCATGAACTAAGGGCCTCAGTTTCCAGCTTTCTGTTGGCCATGGTCCACCTGCAATGCCTGGTCATATGGATCTCCCACATAGCAGCTCACTGCAGCAAAGACAAAGAGTTGCCTCATGAAAAAAAAAAAATGAATCTTGAACCTGCCCATAGAAGTGAGTTCTCATTATCTTTGCTACTTTTTTGCTGGTTAGAAGCAAGTCATGGGCTACATTCACACAGTTAGTGAGAGCAGCATACAAGGCGTGGGTCCCAGGGATGGGGATTACTGGGGGCCTTCTCTAAGTCTGCCGACAATAAGAGGGAATATGCCTGGTAAGTTGTACCATGCTATATATAAGTATAAGGATTTACTGTTACCATTTGGATCTAATTGCAAAAAGGGAAATGATCCTGCCTGAAATAATAGGGAACCACTAAGTGTGGGAATTTAAGGGTCAAATTGTACTATACGTACCAGGTCCTCGGGGAAATGGACTGAGCTTACTTAGCTCATATCACACATCTCATGCATGCATGCCTTCCTGGCTTACAAAGGCACATATATGCAGCCAGGAAATGCCTGAGCCTTCTCCCTCCTCCCCTCACATAACCATGCTGGGTACGGTCTTCAAAAATATAAAAGGATGCCAGGCACGGTAGCGCACACCTAATCCCAGCATTAGGGAGGCCGAGGCAGGCAGATCTCTGTGAGTTCGAGGCCAGCCTAGGATACACAATGAGCTCCAGGACAGACCGAGCTACACGGTGAGACCCTGTCTCAAACGAACAATATATACACATACACACAAGAGCCAGGCGTGATGGTTCGCACCTGCAACCCCAGTACTTAGGAGACGGAGACAGGAGAAATGCTGAGAGTTTGAAGCCATTCTGGGTTACACGGTGAGTTCTGGGAAAGCATGGGTGACAGGATGAGACCCTGTGTCTAAAATTAAAAGCAAAAAGCAAAATCAACAAACTTGTATGAAACATGCGTGTGAGACGTTCCACTTTCTCCTCACAATCATTGGCAAGGGTGTCTGTGTGTGTGTCAGTTTTCCAAGGCAGAAAGGTCAATGTCCAAGATGAGGTAGCCATCAGGTGATGGCTCCTTCCTCCAGCCCATTTTAAGACACTACTACTGTATAGCCCCCTAAAACTGAAAGAGGGGAGACCAGGGTGTAAGTCGGGGAGGGAGGCGCTGTTTTTACAAGGCTTTCCTATAAGCCTCTGTCTGCTGAAACATCCCAGTGGAGTGGGCTAAGGCTTTCAAAGTCAGTGTGGTGGCTCCACACCGGCCATACCAGCACTTGAGAGTCTCAGGAAAAGGATATACAAGGATACATACAAGTTTAAGGTCAGGCTGGGCTACATAGAAAACTGGGCCAACCTGAGCTACAAATTGAAGCCATGTATTATTAAAACAAAACCAAAACAAACAAAGAAAAACGCCAAGACTTTCAGTGGGGTGGGTCACTGCCCTGTTCCTGCAGATCTTATGGTAGGCTTCTGTCTTGCAAACAAACCTCAGCGGTATGTGTGGAGGCAGGGGAGGGTTCGTTGGATGTTGTAACGGCATCTTATAAATCCTTTCCAGCAAGAGATTTATCTCCTCCCCCCACCTACCCACCAGATGCTTCAGGAACCCCCCAGAAACATGGCCTGCCACACATCTGAGCAAAGTCAAATCCATCTTCAACAGGGATACTGAAGTTTGTGGATGGAATTAAAAGTTGCAACTTGCTGCCCCCTAGTGGTCAGTTAAATTAATAACTGTCATCCTGTGACATGTAATTCAGAGCCTATAATCCAACTTTTATTGAGTTCATAACACCTGCCTGCCATGTAGCATGGCGTGATGTATAATATTGGGAGTGGCCGGTATGGGAAACAATAAAACGCAATCCTTGGTTGCAAAAGATTTACAGCTTAGTAGAAGACTCAAGATATTTATGCATCAAAAATTGATTAGCAGGGCTGGAGAAATGGCTCAGCAATTAAGAGAACTTGCCATTTTTAGCAGAGGTACCCTGATTCAATTCCCAGCAACTACATGGCAGCTCACAGCCATCTGTAACTCCAACTCCTATTTTGGCTTCCCCGGGTACCAGGTACACATACAGTACCCATACATACACACAGGCAAAACACTTATACACATAAAATAAAAATAAACATATATTTTGTTTGTTTGATTGGTTGATTAATTTGAGACAGGATTTCTCTGTGTAACATCCCTAGCTGTCCTGGAACTCGCTCTGTAGACCAGGGTGGCCTTGAACTCCCAGGGATCTGCCTGCCTCTGCCTCCAGAGTGCTGGGATTAAAGTCATGCGCTCCACACCAGGCTTAAATATATATTTTTAAGTTGACTATCACACACCCAAATAAGTCTTGAGGAGTAGAATGTGGAAAGGCATTGATGTAGACTTAGCTCTTCATCTGTCCAAAAGCCTGTTTTCTCCACGCCCATCCCTAGAGTGTCCCAGCCTTGCCGGATCCCTCTCATTTCTCAGAGCCTTGCTCTCCAGCCCCGCCCCACCCCACCCTGTGTTCTTCAGCCCCTGGTCTGTTTCACGCTATCATCTTGGAGGATTCATCTCAGACCTTGTAGGGGACATCTTCCTCAGTTATCAGCACCCCCTCCTCCATGTCCTGTACCCCTGGTCTATGGTCAGTATCATAGGGTGTCTAAACCCCTTTCCATCGCTAAACTCAAAACTTCCTAAAGACCAGGACTGCCACAGAGGCTTCAGCTGGGGCAACAATGGGAAGTGAGCAGGAAAAGATAAATGGTGGTGAGGGTGAAGCCTTTGAGGCTGTGTCCAGATGAATGTTTCTTTCACTCTTTCGAAGGTGGTGGGAAGTCCCAGGTGACTTTTAGTGGTACATGATCATCTCTCTTACACAACCTTCAAGGCACCAGGAATTCTTTCTTGGCTGCCCCATTCCTGAGCCCTTGCCTCATCTACGGATCCTATCGCAAAGCCTTTCTTTAAAGCAGCATTTTTTTCAATTTATTTAATATGTATACAATGTTCTGTCTGCATGTATGCCTGCCCGCCAGAAGAGGGCACCAGATCTCATAGATGGTTGTGAGCCACTATACGATTGCTGGGAATTGAACTCAGGACCTCTGGAAAGAGCAGCCAGTCTTCTTAACCTCTGAGCCATCTCTCCAGCCCCTGCAATGCCTTTCTATAGTCTATTCTTCAGGTCTTATTTCAGTGGATGCTAGTCAACTTAAAAATATGTATTTATTTTCCAGGCAGGGCTAGAAAGATGCTGGAGTCAGAGGCAGGCACCGAAGGACGGGGCTGATGAAAGACCAAACTGCAGCGAAAGGAACGGGGCTCAGACACAAACTGGGGAATGTCAGTTACACCAATACACTGGTTCACCCTGAACTGGCACGGGGAGCAGAAGATCGAAGAAGATCAAAAGAATTAGAGATATTTCAGTTAGAACACTGGGCACATCCTGTACCCTGATCAAACTAAAGTTCAGATCAACCACCCGAAAGCTTTTAAAAGGCAGACTGGCGCTCCTCGGGTGCTTGGTGGGCGGGGCATGCCTTGTGGCCAGCACACACCCACACAGCTGCTCTACAGACCCTGCAGGAGCAGCAAGGCTGCTACCTCTAAATGAAGTAGCAGGCTTTCTAGGAGCGCTGGTGAGCAAGTAGGACCTGTGAGTGAAGGAATGGGTACCCCTTCATCCAGGTGACCACATGGGATGCATGACTTAGTAAGCAGGGGACTTCTGAGGCCCAGATGTGGTGGAATCGTAACAGACAGGGAGAGCTGAGAGGTGGGCACCTATCTGGAAAGCAAAATAATGCCTTTATCTTGTGTATATTGAGTTTGAGATAACAGTGGGGTTTCCAAGGGCAATGTTGAGATGAGAATGGGTGGAGATTAGGGAATGCACTGACCCAGGGACCTCTTTTGGGCAGTAACATTCTCTTCCCAATATCTCTGTACCTTTTGTTGTCTTACAGGTCATCGTTCCCTTCACTGAGTGTAAGTCCTTGAAGTCTTCCCTCCATCCTCCAGCTAGCAAGCCCTCACTGGCCTGCAGGGGTCAGGGGCCCCCATATGCCTAGGAGGCTCAGAAACCACCACACACCAGCCTGCCAAAAGCCTGGATGGCCTCACCTGGAACTTGGCCCCAAGCACCAGGATCAGTTTCCCTAGTCTGACCATGACCTTCCAGGAGTCAGAAAACTGTCTGCTAGCTCACTCCGGGCTCATGTCTCCAAATGTTCAGAAGCCATTG
This sequence comes from Myodes glareolus, assembly GCF_982192425.1. Classification (NCBI taxonomy): domain Eukaryota; kingdom Metazoa; phylum Chordata; class Mammalia; order Rodentia; family Cricetidae; genus Myodes; species Myodes glareolus. The sequence continues at coordinate 68,170,700 of NC_142030.1, forward strand.
ATACCTGTGCCCAAGAGAGAAGCGTTAGAGAGGCTGACTTTTATGGGGAGCCAGGCTAGGTAGAATTCTAGGCAAATTTGTCAAAGCTTCAGTGTGGCCTCCTATGTGGAACATGGACAATGAAGAGCCAGATTGGGTGGGGGGATGCTTAGCAAAATGCTTCACAGACAAAGTCCTTCTCTATTCCCTCTTGGAGCCATAGGAGCAGGAGGGATTGCTCCATCAGCATAGGCCTTGTCTTGTAAGCATGAAGACTTGAGTTCAGTCTCCAAAGAGGACCTGAGTTTGATCCCTAGAGCCCACATTTTAAAAGTCAGGTGTGATGGTGGGCATTTGTAATCCAAGGATCAGAGAGTTAGAAACAGGCAAATTCCTGGGGCTCCATGTCCATCTAGCCTAGTCTGGGCAAGTTCTAGGTCTGTGAGAGACTCTGAGGAAGAATACCCAAGGTTTTCCTCTAGCCTCTTAAGGCACACACACACATGTACACCGACACACACACAGACATGCATATAATAATAATGATGATGGTGATAATAATAATAATAATAATAATAATAGAAAGAGCAGAAAAGAGAAAGACCAAAAGACTAAAGAAGCGGAGCAGTTAGCACTCTGCCTGTCTTTTCCTCCAGCAGCTGCGGCCCTCACCCCACTCTGGTTTAAGCATAGCAAGTCCTCTGCCTTCAGGAAGCCCATGCGGGCCTGGGTCCACTCAGCTCCTGTCCTCCTACCTACTACTGTGCAGAGAATGTGGATCGACTATTCCTCACTTACCGGCATGCGTCTTTGCAGAGTTTGATGGGGCGCCGGGCGGATGACAGCGGGAACGGTTGTGATCACTGGCGGAATCCTAGCTACCGTGATCCTCCTCTGTATCATTGCTGTCCTGTGCTACTGTAGGCTCCAGGTTAGTTCCACGGGCTATAGGCAGAGGCTGGGAGGCCACCAGCAAGCCACCTCTCCAGGATGGGGGCAGAAAGTGGAGGTCCACTTTGGAGGCGACAAAACCCGAAGCTGTAAAATAAGAGAAGCATAAATCAAGGAGGCTGAAAATTGAGTGTGTTCAGAAGGGAGCTGCGCACCTCACACACACACACACACACACACACACACACACACACACACACACACACGTTCCCTCTACCCTACAGAGGCACTGGAGTGTCCTGGGAAGATGCAGGGCTCTCACACTCACCTCTCCAGTTGGTAGAGAAGTCACCATCCTGGGAGACTCTGAAGGCTACTGCAGCAGCCTCCAGCCTTGTCCTTGCATTGGTGTATGAGCCTCCCTCTCTGCTTCCCTGCCCACCAGGATATATTGAGAAAGAGAAATATTGGCTTGGTAAAGCTGAGAGTAAATGGGATGTGGGTCTCTGACGCCGGAGTATATTCCCCATTCACTAACAAAGTGGCTGGCTGGCGCAAGGCGAGGTATTCAGCAGAAGATGGGGGAGGGTTGTTCCTGTGATGGGAGGAAAGGGAGCTGGACTGCCTCTCAAGCACCCCTTTTCCTTCTCCCCCCAGTATTACTGCTGCAAGAAGAGTACAGACGATGAGGATGCGGAGGAGGAGGAGGAGGAAGAGGAAGAACACGACCTTTCCATTCATCCCCGAGCCCCCACCTGCAATGCCTGCAGCTCCCAAGTCCTGGATGGCAGAGGCAACCTGGCACCTCTCACCAGCGAGCCCTGCAGCCAGCCGTGTGGGGTGGCCAGCCACTGCACCACTTGCTCCCCATACCGCACCCCCTTTTACATACGGACAGCTGACATGGTGCCCAATGGGGGTGGAGGCGAGAGGCTCTCCTTTGCCCCTACACATTACAAAGAGGGGGGGACCCCATCCCTCAAATTGGCAGCACCTCAGAGTTACCCGGTGACCTGGCCAAGTTCTGGGCATGAGGCCTTCACTAATCCAAGGGCTATTAGTACAGATGTATAATCCTTTCACCCCAATCTGCACACACCCAACACTGTCCCAGCAGGAGCCGTGGAGTGGAGGGGAACCTCCAGTAGTCCCCCACCAGGAACCGGCTCAGTTTCTCTGGCTTCCATAGCAGAAGGTTCTTCACTAGGATGTGAGCTAGTAAATGCATCAAGGACCGGGGCAGGATCGATGGCCCAGAAGTGGCGACCTAATAAGCCTGCAATGTCCCCAGTTTCTCTCTGACTCTTCCCTCTAACAGTCAAGCTCTACCACACCTCCCAGTAAGCCCAAACCCTTGGCTTCGCTGGGCTGTGCGAAGGAATGCCGGGTAAAGCCTAAGCAAAGGCTCTGGAGGCTTCCAGAGACCGTGGGAAACCAAGTGGGCACGGACACAAAGAAGAAATGGACACAAAGGGAAAGATGAGGACTAGACATTCCAGAATTTGAGAGGAGAAAGAGGAGAAAGTGTTAAAGGAGCCCCCAGTTTTGCTGGCTGGAATTCACCCATGAGATGATTTACACTCTATTTTTTTTTAACTTTATTTGCCTGCTCTGATAGGCATATGAGTTCTGAGAACACCACATCTGCTATCTTGCCCCTCCTCACGAAACACATCAAATTGAGGCCAAGCGCCGTGACACACAGCTGTTTGTGGGGTCACAACCAGGAGAGTCTACACAACCTTGTCTCTCCCCGTCAGTCCTTCCTTATGCCCCCTGCCAGAGAACCTTCCCCAGATTTCAATCGCTGCAGTCCAATAAACCTAGCGAGCAGATCTCACTGATTACCTCGTTCCTCCACGCTTAGCCACAGATGGAGATTCAGCCCTGTGAGGGTGTGTGCATGCCCATTCCTGCACAAGCTCCTCTAGAGGCTGCTGCACCCCTTGAGCATCCATCTGTGATGTGACATTAAGATCAGGACCATTTTATCCCATCAGGGGATGCAGCCTTTTCCCCTGAGTTCTGAGGCGGGGGTCTCCTGAAGGCTGGCTGTGTCTTAGTAATTACACTCCATGTTTGCTTGCCCTCCTTCGGCCCCCTAACCCTCCAGCCTCATGATGATGAGCTATTTTTCTGTCTTACTCTGATCCCCAAGTCCCCACACCTCCCACTTGTCAACTAGCAGTGGCCTTATGGGTTTGTGTTGTTTGTTTATTTGCTTTGTTTTGCTTAGGTGGTTTGGTTTTGTTTTGTTTTGTTTAGTAAGTATGCCTGATAAATTCTCCAGCTACCTCTGTGGCTCAAGGGTCACTGTCCCCACTTCTAAGGGTGTATGTTAATGCCTGCACGTTCCTGAGTCACAGAATGCTGTTGAGGGTGGGGCAGCAGAAGGGCTGGTCTTGCTCCTGAACCCTTGGTTGGCCAGGGTTGGATGGATCCTGGGCACAGGAGTATCTGATGTGGGTTGGAAACCACAAAAGGGGTGGGAGAAAGCCCACAGGATTAGGAAGGGAAATTATTTCAGTTGTTGGTGAAAAGCAAACAAGTCAGGCTAGGGCTGTAGCTCAGTTGGTTGCGTTCTTGTCAGGTCTGCACGAAGTCCCCGTTCCAATCTCCAGCGCCACAGAAACCCAGCATGATGAGGCCCACCTCTGATTCCTTCACTTGGGAGGTAGAGGGAAAAAGATGGTAGTTGTTCAGTCATCCTGGGCTATATTGCAAGTTCAAGGTCAACCTGGGCTCCCTGGGATTCTGTCTCAAAAACAACAAAATGTTTTCCCAAGCCCCTATGGAGCAACCTCAACCGCCAAGCACTGCACAGGAAGGCACTGCAGCAGGGCTGATGAGCTGTGTCTCCTGGTGCAAAGGGATGGCTCCGCAGCTCCAATGCACCCAATCCCGCCATCTGCCCATGGGTTATGCGCAACCCCTTGACTTGCTGCTGGGCCTAGCAGCTCTCCCCACTTCCTCACCACCAGCCCAGTGCCTTGCACTCCTGTGGTTCCACAGCTGTAATTTCTTCCACTCCGAATCGCAGTGCCACCATCATACCAACGCCTGTGGGTAAAGCAGGGCAACCCAGCCGACTCAGCCGACTGTAACCCACTTCCCGACTCGGGGTCTCTGAGTACAAAGGCCCCTTTGCCTTTGCATCTCCTGCAGCTCTCTCGGCTTAACCTACAAGTTCAAGTCTGGATTCCACGTGTCAAAGCGGAGGAGGAACACACCCTTCCCTTCAGCCCACCTCATTCAAGGCACAGGCTCCACCGTAGGCTGCGGGTCACCTGCCCACCTCGTCTCACTGTAGCATCGTGGTCTCCATCCTGGGGAAGGGAAAGCTCACCCAGCTCAACCGTGCGGTCCTTTTAGTTGTGGCGTCTGCACATGAGACACACTCTATACACTTCAAATGGAACCCTGAACAGGAAGAAAAGGAGGAGGAGCCAGGGAATAGCTGGTCCTCTCCACCATCCTCAGCATCACTCCTCTACGGCTGCAGATTTCCTGTCGTGCATCTTTGATAACTTGGAACACAACCAAGTGAATGTCAAAATAAAGGAGAAATTTTAAATAGAAAATCCCAGAGGTATTTCCATCCCTCAGCCAGGGAGGAGGGCCAGGGCTTTAAAGTGAACACTCATTCGAACACCCAAAACATCCATTTTCAACTCCGAAATCTCACTTCCTCTCTAAAGCTCTCATTTTATCACAAGGCTCTTTGCTGAGTCAGCATCCACAACCCAGGAGGATTTCCTGTTTCTTGGGAAAGGGGCTTTAAAAGCCTTAGAGATAAGTTGTGGTTGCAAAGAAAGAGACCACAGTTCCAGCTGTAGTGCCCAGACACGGGGAACTTTGCTGCTAGGAGAGCGAACACACCCAGACAGGAAGTGTGATTGGTTTTTATTCTCACTCAAGGGGTGATCGCTTTTCCCCCCATTGCCTAGAGTCCTCGCAGTCACATTCAATTGACTAGAATTAGTGCACAGGAACTGAAGGAGGAAAGGAAGAGGCCATTGCTCCAAGGGGTCAGGGGTCATTGTTCCAGGCCATAGAGTTCCCAGAATACAGCAGGGCCTTTGTGTAAACAAATATTTTGCCGGGTGGAAAGGTTATTAAAATTTTTGATTAAAAGTCTTGTTTGGGTTGGTCGGTGGTGGCGCACACCTTTAAACCCGGCACTCGGGAGGCAGAGGCAGGCGGAACTCTGTGAGTTCGAGGCCAGCCTGGTCTACAAAGCGAGTTCCAGGACTGTTTCACAGAGAAATCCTGTCTCAAAAAACAAAACAAAACAAAAAGAAAGAAAAAAAGTCTTACTTGGTGGGGAGATAAAAAGATGTGAATTTCTTGTTTTGCAGTATTTATTTGGCAGTTTTTATAGGTATCTTGGCTAAGATGATGAATTCACCAGAGAGCAGTACAACTGATGCCCCCTATTGTTCTTTAAAAGGATAATATGTTGGCGAGTGACCGAGGCAGGCTAGTCCAGGCAGAGGCTGCCACCAGAACGGGCGCAGGTTTCCCGGGCGAGCGGCAGAGCTGGTCCCGCCATGCGGCCCAAAGAGCAGGCCAGATGAAGACTTACAGGACATAATAAATAGACATAAGGGTAAACATAAAGCTGAATATTTATTACTTAAAGAAGAGGGAGACATTTATTACTTAAAAAGAGGGAGACAGAGAGACATAAAGACAAACATAGAGAGAAAAACAGAGACACGTGTGCACACGTTAGGAGACGGGGACAAAAAAAAGTTAAGATGACGACCAGGAGGTCAGAAGTGACTGGGAGTGGGCGTGGTTAGTCCTTAAAGAGACCAGAGCATAAGGAATAACACCCCCCCCCCCCCACACACACACACACGCTTTCCAGGTCTGCGGGCTCCCCACCCCTCTACTTTCGGGTCTAATCATTGTTTCTCAGAAGACTTGACACTGTTACACAACCAGTCCTGGGTGGCATGGGAAGGGGAGAAGGGAGACAGCTACAGTGACTACAAAACAAGAGAGGAGGAATGGAGGCTAGGGAGCAGGTAACTAGCTTCGTACACAAACGGGAAAGGCCAGGGATGAAGCTGGGAGAGATACGTGCCTTTAGTCCCAAGGTACGTGCCTCTAGTCCCAGCACCGGGAGGCAGAGGCAGGCAGGTATTTGAGTTCAAAGGTAGCCTGGTCTACAGAGTGAGTTCTACAGAGAAAAACTCTGTCTTTAAAAAAACGAAATAATAACGAAAGGTCAGGGATGAAGTCAGTGTGTCTGCATTTGTGTTGCTCAAGGGTTTAGAAGAGTAGCTCTCCGCACCTCAGGGCCAAGACTCTTCCTGGGTGGGCTGCCGCTGGGTGGCCAAGGCATTCCTGTGCTAAGACCAGAGCCTTCCTCTAGTATCAGCTGAAGTGCAGTTTTGCCTCAGGGAGAGTCTGGCTTCTGTTCTGCTAACGTGGTTCAGTTCTGAGAACCAGAGAGCCTGAAGCACATTTTTATGGCGCCTGAAAGGCAGAACGGCCTTTACTGTATCAGTCTGGCCTCAGGCTTATAGAGCAACCATGTGGGCTCAGTTGGTTCCCCCCCCCCCCCATGATAACCTAGAGAAGCGATGCCCTGTGTCTCGGGAAGGCAGGAGGACTAGGTGGGAAGGCGGGAAGGCACTGAGAACAGTAACCTGCAGGCCAAGTGCTAGATTTCCCAGGCAGCTTAGAGACAGGAGGCAAAAAAGAGGCCAGTATGACCTGGGGGTGTCAGGGATGGGGGAGGTGGGGGGGGGATAGACACAACAGGAAAGAGGAAAGGTGTCTGCCAAAGGGGAAGGAGAAACTCTGGGTTTGTGTAGAAGGTTTGGGAACTGGGAAGTGCAAACCTGTAGTTTCTCCTCCTGGAGTTGTTTACCCAGAGAAGGCTGCTTTATCTTCAGAATCTGACCTGCCCAGGCTATCAGGATGGGGGTGATTGTGGGAGACTGAGTCTGAAACGGCACTGAGGGGAAAGGCCTGGAGTTTCAACACAGGGGCAGGGGGTTCAACAAGCCTTAGGCCCTAAGGCTTAGTGGGGCAGAGAGTTACTTGGTCAGGGTTTATTCCAACCCTTCAGAGTCCTGATGCCTCTGTAGATCTGTGACATTATTGTTCAGGAAACTTTGTCCTGATGTATTCAGGACAAAAAAAAAATTATTCTGATGACTGATTAAGGAGGATAGTTTCTCATCGACTCCTCTTTTGAGTAGCCCTGACCTGTTCCAGAAATGTAAGGAATGAATATCCTGCCGTGACCCTTGCCGCAACCAAGGAGGAGGTCACATCTCCTTCTGTAAGACTCCCCCCACAATCCTGGGTGTACCGGCTCCCAAAGGGGTCCTTTACCAAACCCTAGAGAGACTTGATTCAGGTCTCAGTGAAACATTTGACCACCACACTTCCTCTCTATTTCGTCACTGTGGACCACCCCTCCCCCACACCCCGTCTCCTACACACCAACCACATCCAGAGTCCAAATAGGTGTGACAGCTCCCATCTACCCAGGAATGGGCACCAGATGCTAGGTAACCAAGACGCCCTGAGAACCTGAGGTCGCCTTCCCTTCTGGGTTTGAACCTAAAATGAAATGTGCCTATGCAGAGGGTGGAAAAATCGCAGGCTCCAGCCCTGGCCCCTTGGCACAAACCGAACCTCTGTCCACTCCTGTCCATCCATGTCAGGGCAGCCCAGGGCTTCTGCCTTGGACTTATTGAGAATTTCATTCTTGCTCCTAAAACTAACAAAAGAGCAGTCCCCTTGAGAGAGTCAATAAATATTTTAAAATTAAACTAAAACCCTCACCTTCTCCTAAGGTCCTCTGAACTCCATCCCCAAACCAAAAGAATGATTAAAAAGACCCACGTCTCAGGCCTCCAGCTATTGAGAATCTCACGGCCCTCTTGGTCCTCGACCTGAATCCCTCTCCCCTTCCTCTCTGTGTTACGAGCTAGGAGACTTCAGCTCCAGGTTCTTTTCGAGTAATATCTATGAGGACTCTGTGCCCTTCTCCCCAGAGAACGATGAGTGACCAGACCAAGCAAGAGAATTGTTTTATAATGATTCTTTACTAGCAACTCCAATATCCAATACATCAATGGGGTTTACAATCTTAATAGGCATGGGGGATTGATAATAGGCAATCACACAGACAATTCAATATCAGAATTATTAATCCTAATAAACCTAATACATAAAACCAATTCATAACTTTAATCTAACCTATCACTTATCCATAAAACACTTCTTAACCTTAATACAACTTATCTATTACTTATCTATAAAACACTTCTTAACCTTAACTTATCCATTAACATTTCCTAGTCTTATCAATTATCCATAAGATATCTCTTAACATTTCACACACTAAACATATATATTAACACGTCTATGCTCTTCTCTTAACATCTCATACATGCACGAAATAGCATCATACGACCTGGTATTCTTCAGCTTAAAAAGGGCTTTTTGAATTTCTTCAGGCTGGACGCCTGACTGCACTGGGGGCTGGATAGCGAGGCTCTACTCTTGACCCCATACTCTGTGTTCGGGAGATAAGGTTCCGATGTCCTGTTCCAGGCTGGTATCGGGTGCTGGATCAATCCTTGACTGCATAGTCTCTGGCCTGGTGCTAGTCTATCTCAGAATGTAGGGCCTTGGGACTCGGCTTTTCGGGTGACCGAGTCTTGGGAGACAAGGCTTTTATTTCTCTACTCTCGAAGACGAAGCTTTGCTCTTGGGATGGCAAAGCGTTCTGAAAGGCAGAGTATCTTGTCTGTTCTCGGGAGACAGACCTTCAATGTCCACTCTCGGGAAATGAGGCTTTATATTCGAGATGCAAGGCGTTAAATGTCTGTTTCTGGGATATGAAGCTCTGTACTCGGGAGACAGAGCATTAAATGTTTAGGCAAGGCGTTTAATATTTCTGCTTTTCGAGAGGCAGGCTTGGAGGATCTCTCTTTCCACGAGGCCAGATACCTGAGCCATTGTGAGAAGTGAGATAACCGTCCTGCTTCAGCCCCCTCTTTTAAGTCAGTTCGAAACTGCCCCTCGCTTGATCCTTCCGATAACCAGGTGTCCTAGGTTATCAGTATCAATTGACCACAGAAGGGTGGGGGTCCCTCTTGTGTGGCAAGATTATTTCGTTACCACGGTTGCTAGGTGCAGCCTCCCCATCTGGCCCTGCCTTCAAGCGGGCAAATGCTCTCTTAATATTTCACTTTAGTAATTTTCCACACCACACACAAGAAGAAATGCTTTCACATTACACCAAGTTGTATTCATTCTTATTCTATAAATTTCCTGTTCTATCTACACTACAGATTCCCCTTTCTTTGTTCATTCAGAGGAATCTGGTTCCATGCTCATTACATCTCTATCCTATTAATAAGGAGAATGAATTAGGCACTGAGAACAGTCAACGGGGAGGAGCCTAAAAGAAAAAAATTAAGAATTTTTAAAATAGATGAACATTGTAACATAAAACACACATAAGGTAAGAAAATTTCAAGATTGTACACACCAATTAAAAAAAAGTCTCCTGTTGGGGACTGGAGAGATGGTCAGGTGGTTACACGCGCTGGTGGTTCAGCATCCACATGGTGGTTCACAGCTGTCTGAAACTTCTATTGAGGCCTCTGGAGGCACTACATGAACATGTACACAGATATACTTGAAGGCAAAACACTCAAACACAAAAACAAAACAAAAATAAATCATTTTATACAGTCTTCTGTGGAGGGCCTGGAGAGATGGCTCAGTGGGTAAGAATGCTTGTTGTGCAAGCATGAGGACCTGGGTTCAAATCCCCAGCACCCATGTAAAAAGCCTGATGTGGCTGAACGAGTACCTGCAACCTTAACACTGCAAGGGCAGAGCTAGAAGGAGCTGAGGAAGAATGACAGAACAGGCTAACCGGCATTTCTCCTCCTACCTCTGTGTGCACAGATAGGCACACACACGGGCACGTGTCTAACCCACAACACACACAAACAACAGACAGACAGAGAGAGAGAGAGAGAGAGAGAGAGAGAGAGAGAGAGAGAGAGACCTATGGAGAAAGAATAAGGAAAGGCAAGGGGACAGAAATTAAGTCTTTCCAATTTATTCCTTATTATGCCACTTTGGTTTTGTTGCTGTTGTTTTGAGTCAGGGATCACATGTAGCCCAGGTGGTCAGGCTGGATGGTGCACGCCTTTAATCCCAACACTCGGGAGGCAATAGCAGGTGGTTCTCTGTGAGTTTGAGGCCAGCCTGGTCTATGCATCCAAGTTCCGGGACACTCAGGGCTACATAGACTATCCCCCCTCCCCAGACACAAACAAACAAACAACCTGTGTAGCTGAACACAACCTTGAACTCCTGACCCCCTTGCCTCTGCTCAAGGACTAGGATTGCAGCGTACACCTTCATGCCCTGCTTTTTTTTTTCCTCTTGTCAATTTACATTCCAAAAGATTTTTCCAAGTAAACTGATATGAAAACCATCCCCGCAAAGTGGGAGTGCATGCTGGGTCATCTCACACAGACTCACACGGGAAAGATGTGTGGCGTGAGCCAAGCATGGCCCTGTGGGAGAAGCTGCGGTGCTCAATGCCGTCTGGAGTCAGAGTATGACTGGCACTAAGGCTCTCTGATACCTCTAAACAGGAAGAGAGACAGTTTTTCTTAAATTTATTTATTTATCATGTATACAATATTCTGTTAATGTGTATGCCTGCAGGCCAGAAGAGGGCACCAAATTACAGATGGTTGTAAGCCACCATGTGGTTGCTGGGAATTGAACTCAGGACCTTTGGAAGAGCAGGCAATGCTCTTAACCTCTGAGCCATCTCTCCAGCCCCAGGAAGAGAGACAGTTGTCTCACTCACAAGACCAAGGGCAGAAGACCTGGCTGGAAAAACGGGTATCAGATAACACGGGTCTGTACTGTATGAATTCAAAAATATTTCTTGTAGCAGCAAAAGAAAAATCACCCCAAATGTGTATTTTGGACCATTTTGAAGTGTACATAGGATGCCATGCCACGGGTTTACAATATTGAGCGGCCATCACCACGATCCTTCCAAAGCTACTCTGGCTCCCAAAACTCTCCAGACATTAGTCTTAGAATTACCTTATTTAGATCTAGTTTTAAACTAGACTCTTTCTCTCTGTCCCGGCAGAATGGGGCTGGCTCTACAAGCCCAGAAGAAAGCAGAGTGGCAGGTGTCATTATCTCTACTCCCCACATGAAATCTGGCTTCAGCTGAAGACAGTTCTACAGCCTACCCACATGCACAGAGCAGGGAGACCTGAGCAGGCAGCTTACTGAAGATGAAAAAGGAGTTGGGGTAACAATGGACAGACTCGGATATGCATATAGGACAGAGATGCCCAGAAGACAAGCTGGAAGTGCAAGGCTGTTTGCCAGACAGTGGGATGTGCCCTCCTTCCTAGTCTGTGGGCACACTGAGGTCCTGGGCAATGGCGTGGATGACAGATGACTCAGGCAGGCCAGAACTTACGGGTCTCCAGGGAAAAGCCCCCCGTTAATGTCCAAATACCACCACTTTTCTTCTCACTGCCTCCACGGTCTTCTCTCCAGAAATCTCTGCCCCAAAGACCCTCCTTATAGTTCCTAGACTGGTAGAGTGGAAGGCTAACCATGTGGATGCTGGGAACCAAACCTGAGTCCTCCCCAAGAGCAGCAAGTGCTCCTAAACCCCAAGCCAACTCTCCAATCCCTAGCTTATCTATTTTTGTTGTTTGCAGATTTAGTATCAATCCAAATGAAAACTCGAAACGACATCTCAGGAAATAGTCTCATTGTATTATTATATTGACAGTTCATCTATCTTTAAGCTATTTTTATTTATGTGTATGTTTGTCTATTTTTATTTATGTGTATGTTTGTGCACGAGGGTATCAGGCCCCCTAGAGCTGGAGTTGGATGACTGAGCTACCAAATGTGGTTGCTAGGAATTGACTCAGCACACACTCCTACTTTTCAGGGATGGTTTTCATATCAGTTTACTTGGAAAAATCTTTTGGAATGCAAATTGACAAAAACACAAACAAGCAAACAAACCAGTAGGGCATGAAGGTGTATGCCTGCAACCCTCTACAATCCCAGACTCTACAAGTGCAGAAAGCGGCCTTAACCCCTGAGCCATCTCTGGAGCTCCTGATAGTTCATGCCTCCACCAGGGCTATCTCAATAGAAGGGCTTAGTTTTGCTTTATTTTAAAGTTTTTAACCGTCTCAACTTTGAATATATTACCTAGGAATTCGACTACTACCCAGTTTGTGTTTGGGAGTAGATACGTAAAGTTCTAGCCTTTCAACTTAAACTCTTAAAAAATAATCCCCCCTGCCCATGCTGCTCCTTCACTGTAACTATTTGGACCGCATGTAGAAAGCCCTGTTCTCTGCTAGCAGCCTCGTCTGCACTCTGGTTATTGAAAGTTAAGTTATGCTACCCCCTGAAAATGTTTTCCTAAACTACAAGAATCAAATAGGAAATTGGTCAAGAAACACCATGGTCTGAGCTTAGGGTCAAGAGGAGGGCTCAACACCACCAGAGGAAGCGCAGGGAGGGCCAGAAGGAGGGATTCCGGGGCTTCTACTCACTCATTCTGGTTTGGCAACATTCTGAGCGAATTTTTCCTTTTTTTCTGCAGTGTGCATGTGTCCTTCCCCAGGTATAGTCCATCTTGTTATTTGAGACAGGTCTGGAGTGTGACAGTGGACTAGACTGGCTGGCCCTGGAGCCCCAGGCATCTGTCTCTTGCTTTCTCAGTGCTGGGCTAACCAGCCTTTGCCACTACACCCAGCCTCTTCTTCTTAAACAGGTGTTGTGGAGAGTGAACTCAGGTCACTGTGCTTCCAAGGCACGCATTTTACCAGCTGAGCTACCACTCCAGCCCCAAGGCTGGTGTGTGTGTGTGTGTGTGTGTGTGTGTGTGTGTGTGTGTATCAGAGATCGATGTCAAATGTCTTCCTCAACTGCACCCCACCTTTTTTGAGAGGGTCTTTCAATCTAGAATTTAGAGGTTCAGCTGGGCTAGTTGGTCAGTGAGTCCCAGAAGTTCCTCCCTTCCTAAGAACTGGATCTACAGATACGTGCTGCCATGCAGTTGCGTTTAGATTTATTTGCATGTGTATGTATCTTAGTGTATGCCTGGTGTCAGATCCCTGGGTGTCAAGACTCCATTACTTGCAAGCAGCCCAACTTGCCCTGTGTGCGCTGATCCAAACGCCAGTCATCACGCTTATGCAGCAAGCGCTTTCCTAAACCGTCTTCCTGGCCCCTAAGTTGAACACAAACCACCTCCCTACTTCCAGCATACAAGATGCTCGACTCACACACAAATTTAACACATCCCAGTCGGCATACCCCACGTTTGGAACAACTCCCAAGGCTGTTTCTTATTTCACTCTTCCCCACGTACGGTGGGAATAGATGGCTACACAATCACCACCGAGTGTTCAGGCACACAGTACCTCTTCACTGACGGCCACCAACACCACTTGATGCTTCCAGGAGACTCCTGACCCTTCCCACCACTAACGGCCACAACGCCCGTTTCTGTAACTCTTGTATTTTGGAAATTTTAGTCAAAAAGAAGTCAACTAGGAAAAATTAAGGAAATTTATTTGTGTATCAACCAGAAATTGATTTGAATAAGGCACAGTCAACATTATCAATACGGAAACATATGCAAAAAGCAGTCATGGAGGCACGAGCAGGTCTCACATCAATACTGTCAAAGCCATTAAATTGGTAAATACATTAAAGGCAAAATTGGTGGTCAGGAAATCTTGGTTAGACAGAGAAAGAGTGCTGGTGAAATCATCTTGCTGCGGTATCCTCACATTCACAGGCCACATCTGTCAGTCACAGCCTAACATCAGAGCTCACAAGGCTCAATACAAACCAAGGGCTGCAAGACAATGCTCTATCATCAGCCAGCTGTTGGGCCACAGGCCGAGCCTCACTACCCTAAGCCTGAGGGCTTCCAGGTAAAATTTACTAAAATTATTTCAGTGGTAACAACTCTCTAGAACTTCTTAATCTCTGAAAGTTTTTTTTTTTTTTTTTTTACCTGAAAGGGAAAAATCCAAGTCCAAATAGTTTCTAATTCTCGCCCTGCTTGATTCTTGGTATTACTCAAGAAAGGATTCCCATTAAACAAACAAATAATGTGTGTGTGTGTGTGTGTAAATATGTACGTATGGTGATATTAAACTGTGACGTTCAAACATGACGTTTGCTGTCATGTAGCCGCAAATTTTCTAAGTCAAGCAAATTATCACAAATAAGAAAAATGTGAAGAACAATGCACTAGAAGGCAGTACATCAGATAATAGATTGTTTTCCTTTTTTTTTTTTTTTTTTTTTTTGGTTTTTGAGACAGGGTTTCTCTTAAGGCCTGCCCTGGAACTAGCTCTTGTAGACCAGGGTGGCCTCGAACTCACAAAGATCCACCTGTCTCTGCCTTCCGAGTGCTGGGATTAAAGGTGTGTGCCACCACCACCCAGCTCAGGTTAGATTTTAATTATATGTACATTTTAAAATATATTTTTGTTTAAAAAGTAATTACATGAAGCTGGTGTAGTAGCACACTTCTATAATTCTATTATGTAGAAGTTAGAAGTCTAAGGCCTGAGAACCACTGGTTTGGGCTATGTAGTTGGATTCTGTATTAAAAACAGAAAATCCTTTGTTTTGACCCCAAATAAATATATTATTCTTTTCAAAATAATTTTTAAAAGGTCTGGGGATGTAGCTTAGTGGTAGAGCACTTTCCTTGAACATTAAGGCCCTGAATTCAATCCCCAGTACTGAAAAAAATTAAATAAAAAAAAGGGTTTTGAAATAGTGGATAGAAAACTGACAAGTCTCAGTTGATTGCACTAATGTATAGAATGAAAAGTATTTTAACAGTCGACAGTAAAAAAAATGAAATTAATTAAATTTTAGAAATGTATTATATCCTAAATTTATGTTGACAGCAAATTATGTAAAACTATATTCAACCAAATGAAGAAACTTGTTCCACCCATGATCTGAGCCATGGACACAGACCGCATACAAACACTTTAGACTGGTTCCTCTGCAGTCTGAGGTAGCACAGGTCAAAGGCCAACACAAAGTTCTGAAGGCACCCTTGGTTTTCTGTGAAGTGATACTTGGATAAGGGCTGAGATTAAAGCTAGGTATGGTGGCATACACCTATAACCCCAGCACTCAGGGAACCGAGGCAGGAGAAATTACTCTAACTTCAAAGCCCCCTTGGCCACAGAGTGAGGACCAGGACAGCCAGGGCTATACAACAAGCCACTAGCTTTCAAAACAAACAAATAGAAGTCTAGAAATACAGAAACAAATAATATCACACAGATTTTTCTCCAGTCCCTGTGTTTTACACTGGGTCGACACTCAAATTCCATTCACTATGCTTAAACTTTGTGTTTAGGGTCTTTTCTCAATCTATTGCAAGAGTCCTTCAGAATCGCAAATGCACCATTTCTTCCTGTGTTCCTCCACCCTAGTGCAGGAAAGGCTCTGTCCAAAGCCAGTCTATGATCTTTCTGTGACAAACACTTTCAGATCACTCCCTACCCCAGGTCTTTGTGAGCCTTTTAGCTATCAATAGACATCTTCTTAGTGTTCCCTAAACTCCCTCCACACTCAATTACTTAACTTCTTAATTATATACATGATCTCATAGCAGCAGACGAGTCAAAACCTAGTGCAAACTTCCAGGGCTATTCCTGTCCATGTAATGGAATAGACCTTTGTGGATGGGGTTATTTTACTAGAGTTTTACTTTAGCGTTTGTGTGTGGATCAGCAGCTATTGGCCCCAGGCTAAGAATCACAGGACCACAGGATGTGCCGTTGGCCACAATCTCTCTTTCTCTTCCCTATGTAGAACATCCTCTTGCATTTCTCCAATTCCTTCCCTAATGGCATTTCTAACTAGCTGTCAAGAAACGAACGTGATATCCCACCAGAGAACAGCAAATCCCATTTGGTAAAGTTATGCCAGTAGCTGACACTGACGTCTCGTCTGAAACGGCACTCAATGCTCATCACAGACAGTTGAGACATTCCAGCCAGCGGCAGCAGAAGCAATGAACAGAAATGAACCAGCCAGAGCCTGTGCCTCTACAGTCTACAGTATAGTAGGCCTTCTGTAGGTCTCTACTACCCTCTACAACCAACCTCACTTCATCTCCCTACTCATAAGCTCTACCACTTTCACCTCTTCCTACCTGAGTTTGTATCTTTAGAATATGCTTTTCACTTCATCAGTGGTTTTCAAACTTCCTTCTCAGTGAAACTTAGTACCACTGAAATCTTAACAGAGAACCCCAAATCCATTTGCCAAGAGCAGAGATGTTCTCATGTGAAGCAAGGGGCTGCTGGTGGGCACAGAGAAACGACACAGCCAGTTGGGATTTCCTCACCTCCAGGGACTCCTACCAACTACTACATTGCTTCTAATGCTCAGGAACACTTTCTTTTAACAAAGCCGTCTTTCCCTCAGCTCATTAATGGAATAAAAGCAGACATGCACC
Source organism: Myodes glareolus (assembly GCF_982192425.1). Classification (NCBI taxonomy): domain Eukaryota; kingdom Metazoa; phylum Chordata; class Mammalia; order Rodentia; family Cricetidae; genus Myodes; species Myodes glareolus. The sequence goes on from NC_142030.1 coordinate 68,187,141, forward strand.
AAGTTTTTATGTAGGATTTGGAGGGTAATTTTAGCTTCCTGTTTTCATCTATTCAAAGTGCAAATCTGTGTAAGACACAACCCCACAACTAAATTATTAAAGTGAATCTTAAAAATACTAAATAAGTGGCAGAAGAGTTCCCTGAAATTATTGGAATTACTAGTCCGAGGCTCTTTGGAGTCCTCCCAAGGCAGTGGTCATGCTCCAGTTCCCCTGAAAATCAGATCTTCCTATGCAGTGATTCTGCCCATGGAGATTTAAACAACCCTTCAGTGTTATGATTCATGTTGGATTTTAGGCCTGATTTGCTTAAAAAGGCAAAGAAAACCAACCAATTGTTGGCTTTATCAAAGTTTAGTCTAGAAAGCGTTCATAAAAGTAAAAAGAAAAAGAAGAAGAAAGCTGCTTTTCCCAGCTGTCCCCTCCCACATGCTAACCACCTCCCCCAGGGGATGGGAGCTGGGCTGGGCCAGGCTTCACAGAAGGCAGCCGTGCTCTTCTATGTTCTTGACGGGCTGGACGGGCAGCACCAGGTGTGAAATGCGACTCCACAGCCCACTTAGTTTGTCTGAGTCCATGTGGCTGAAGGAGCTTGGCGTTTCAGAGTTGGTGAACTTAGCCCAGAGTAAATCCCTCACTTTCTCTTCTGTTTCCCTGGGGCTTACGCTTGCTGCTAATGTCTCCTCCTCCAGCAGGACGGTCAGGACGAGGGCCACGTCTTTAAAGGCTGCGTTCTCATGGTCGCAGTACTTGTAGAAGATCAGGGTGGAGCCTGCAGGAAGGGATTCGAAGCGGTGGACGACGGCAGCCTTATGGCCATTCTCAAATCCATCGCTAAGCTCCAAGTCCACCCACAGCTTGACAGTGTCACTGTCCTGCAGGGCTCTTTCGGCTCCATCTATGGAGACAGCAGACACTTTCTGGGAAGAGGTGTAGGCGTTGGCAACATGGTGGCTCAGACACTTGAGGGTCTCCTGTCCCTCTCGAGCGGCTGTAAAGATGATGGTGGCAGGCTCAGTGGGGCTTGAGGCATTGAGGTGCTTCTGGAGAAACTTCCGTCCTCGCTGCCACAGAAAGGAACTCTGACCTGGAAATTGATCCTTCAGCTGGCTAAACTGAGCCAGGAAAGCCTCCAGGGCTGCGTTCTGGGGCGCTTGCTGGGCCGGGGAGAAATAGTAGCTACTAACGGAATGTAGCACAAAAGCCACAATCAGGAAGCCGAGAAACACAGGACCTGATCAATGAGAAGATAACAGAAAACGAGAACGTGAGTCAGAAACAATGCTTGTCCGGTGAGCAGAAATGAAACACAGGTACTATCAAATCTTCTGGCAATGTTAAGTTCCCTTTGCCTGACTCTCCTACATTTTCACACTTAATGTCTAACAGAAGCAGAGGCAGGAGGATCGTCAAGAATTTGAGGTCAGTATGGTCTACACAGAAAGAAATAAAACACAAAGTCTGACAGAAATACCTTCTTTAATCTCTTGAAGATACACCATCCATGTCAAAGTTGTTCATATACTTTGCTGCCGTCAAGGATGCCTTTGAAAGGCATCCTGAGAACTTTCTCCCACTTTCTAAAGTACACACTGGGTAGGGCAGAGCATTCTACAGCCAAAAATGACCCACACAGGGTGGTACACCACATGTCAGCACGTGGGAGGACAGACTGTAACGCCTGCCCTTCACATGGAGATTCAGTCTCAAAGGGGAAAGCAAACAACTTGAGTATGTGATCTGAGACATCAGCAGCCTCTGACTGGAGAGGCAGCTTCTGGAGGCTGAGGCAGGAACACGGCCATGTGTCTGAAAGAGTCCTGGGCTGCATGAACCCCAGTCAGGACTACTTGGAAAAGCCCTGCCTTGACCAAACAAAACAAAGCAAAAGGCAGCTTCAGTTTCTTGTCTTCTATATAGTCTTTTCAGCCTCTAGCAAGGTAGCTCAGTTATTCAGTGTTTGGTGAGCGTATACAAGGCCCTATAATTCAGTCCCCCACTAGGGGTCGGGGAGAAGCAGCAGATTTTCTAACTGTGAGAATTTCTATCTGTTAAACAAAATATTAAACAGTAGCCCTGAAGGAAAAACTTTACAACTTTACTGCTCTATTTTATTGAATTTACCAAACATATATATAATTAAAGTTAAAACGAAATGAAATAGCTTCCTAGGCATTTTCTCTGAGGATCTGTGAATGTAGTAGAATTAGGTTGTTCTCACCATAGCTCCAGAGACTCCTGCTGTCTGTCTTCCTCAGTCTTTCCTGTGCAGCCTCTTCCTTTTCCCTCACTGACTGCGTCTCTTCTTCAGGACTTCCATCCTCTAGGGTGAGAAGGAAACTTGTTTGTAGACAGTACACCATAAAAGTGAGTAGTGTCTTTTACCTCTAACCCAATTAGAAGACAGGATTTCTATACTTTGCAAGTTTTCCTTTTATGAAGCCAAAATTGCCAATTAGTTCTCCACCACCCCCACTCCCACCCCCCTTGCCAACATGCACACTACATTCAAACCACAGTTTTATTTTCCTATCCACAGTGAACCTCTACAATGGTGAAATTGTACTTGTAGATAATGGTCCAACCAATTGCATTCATCATTTGTTCGTTCATTCATTTATTCATTCATTCATTTTCTCACTCAAAACCTATTCATAAAGTTGTACCTATGTGTTGGATGCCAGAGAAATACAAAGAAAGCATGAGCTAAGCGCTTCGGTCCAGATATTCTGATGGGAATGCATGAGACATACTAGGTATCGGGGGTCTGCACTAGAACCTCTAAGTCCTTGATGAACACTACTAGAATGTGGGCATTTCAGACTGGTCTCTTGGGTGAGCAGGCTGTGCATGCTGTGATCCTGGACAGAGAACAATCACTATGAGTCTGAGGTCAGCTTGGGCTACAGAATGGGATACTATCTCAAAACAAGAGCAACAACAAAGACCAACCAAGCATCATCATGTGTGTATTCATGTTGATTTATACACATTTACCTATTGATTTACACGATATTTTGTTTTACAAAGGACAAGAAAATTGAAAATTTTCAATTGAAAATAATAAATTAAATAGAGTCATAAGAAATAAGATTTTTTTCTTAAGTTGTATTTCTTTTTTGTTATATTGCATTAATATAAACAGCAAATAAAAATATTTTAAAATGTAGTTTGTAGGACTGAAGAGATGGCTCAGTGATTAAGAGCACTTGCTGCTCTTCCAGGGTCCAAGGTTCAATTCCCAATATCTGCATGGTGGCTCACACCATCTCTAATTCCAGTTTCAGGGGAACTGACATTCGCTTCTGACTACCTTGAGTACCTGTCATGCACATGATACACAGACATACTTGCAGGCAAAACATCTATAAAAAGGCAATTTGTGGGCTATAAGATATCTCAGTGGAGCTGGGCAGTGGTGGTGCACGCCTTTAATCCCAGCACTTCGGAGGTGAAGGCAGGCAGATCCTGTGAGTTCAAGGCCAGCCTGAATAAGAGCTAGTTCCACGATAGACTCCAAAATACAGATGAACCAAGGTTCAAAAAAAGAAGAGAGAGAGAGAGAGAGAGAGAGAGAGAGAGAGAGCTCAGTGGATAACAGTGACTTGCCTGATAACCGAAGTTAAAATTCCAGAAAAGCTGAATAGATTTATGCAAGTTGTCCTTTGACATCCATGAAGTACATTGTGGCATCTGCACACACACGAATACACACACACACATAGACACTGATACACACACTCACACATAGACGCACATACAAGAAACTAAAGAAAATGGAAATGTACAGACAGCAAGTAAATGCAGTGACTGAGCTAGCGTAGGAGGCTGGAGACCTCACTCCAGGTCCTCCACTGTCCCAGGGAAACACAGGCAGGGTGACAGCAGCTCAGAGAGCCTCTCACCTGGCACAGGCAGTCGCCTCCTCAGGCGGTCCTGGCTCCCTGGGCCTGCACTGGGATAACCACAACTTGGGCCATCGGTGGAGTCTGCAGCAAGAGGCTCCTGGGCAGCTTCCCATCTGTCTCCTGCTCCCTCAGGGACAGCTGCAGTGCGATGTCCCTGCTCTGTGTCCTGAGAGCCTGGGATGCTCTTGTGCTCTGCTTTATCCATGGAACGCTTGTCTGACGTCGTCTCCTCTGAACTCTCTGACCTGTCACCTGTGTCTGCATGCTCTTGACCTTTGGCCCCTGCCTCATGAGGGTCATTCTTGAGATCAGAGGCAGGAGGTAGGGTCTGGGCTTCTCCAGGGTCACTCGGTGAGACTGTGGTGCCCTGTGCTTGAGAGTGGACTGTGGGATCGTTTTCTAAATCCTTTTGTGAGTCTAGTGAGATAAAAATGTTTTATTTTAAATACTTTACCCATAGTTTTATACTCTAACAGGTCTGCAATTACTTACACACACACACACACACACACACACACACACACACACACACATTTTTTCCTTTCCATGATTTATAAGGCATTTTTCCTAAACATTAATTCTCTGAGCTCCTACCAAGGGTAAAACAAGTTGTCCATGCTAATAAAGCTAATAGCGAATACTGACGTAAAGCAACTGTAAAAGCTAAAGTAATGCTTTATAATAATAATAACAGTAATAATAATAAAAGCTATACTAAGTATACCCTCTTAAGCCAGGGTGGTGGCACACACCCTACTGTAACCCTAGCCCTTAGGAGGCTGAAGCAATAGGGTCATGAGTTCAAAGCCAGCCTGTGTCACAAAGATCAACTGTCAACAAAAAGGTGTATTTTTTTCCTGCATTCTCCCCTCACTTTCCCCTTCCCTTCCCATCATTTTACTGAAGCAAGTTCTCAACATCTCACGATTTTAGATAAAACACTAGGATATACATCTCTAAAGAGATAAGGATTCTTAGAAAAAAATAATTGTAACACTTTTACTGTATTTAAAAAGGAATAATTTCTTAATATCACCAAGTACAGGTCATCCGCACTTCCCCAGCTGTCTCATGAACTTCATTTTGTTTCCTCTACAGTGGTAGGATTGGCTCCAGGGCCTTTTGTGTGCTAGGCAAATGCCTACCACTTAGCTACATCCCCTGCCATGGCAGGCAGCGAGATCAGGATTGTGTTGCAACAGTCCAAGATGGATGTTAAGTCCTTGGGGCTTGTTATACTGTCCTGCTTTTAAACATCTAACAACGTCTTTAATGAAAAGGTTAAGGTAGGGGCCAGCAAGAGGGCCCAGCAGACAAGGGCACTTGTTGCCAGCCTGACAACTCAGGCTTGAACCCTGAGACCCACGTGGTGGAAGGAGGGAACCAGCTCCTGCAATCTATCCTCCGACCTTCACACTCACCCGCGTTGTGGGGTAATCTTATCGTACACTGTGAAGATGCGTCACTCTGCTGAGCGGCCAATAACTAGGCAGGGTTTCCAAACAGAGAGGACACTGAGAAGAAGAAAGGTGGAGACGCAGGAGATGTGGAGAAAGCTGGAAAGCAGAATGGACAGGATGGAGACGAGGCAAACGAGCCTCGGGGCAGCACACAGATTAATAGAAACGGGTTAAGTTAGAAGAGCTAGCTAAAAACAAGCCGAAGCTATCGGCTGGCCGAGCTTTCATAATTAAGAATTAGTCTCAGCCAGGCGGTGGTGGTGTACACCTTTAATCCCAGCACTCAGGAGGCAGAGGAAGGCAGATCTTTGTGAGTTCTAGACCAGCCTGGTCTATAAGAGCTAGTTCAAGGACAGGCTCTAAAGTTACAGAGAAACCCTGTCTCAAAAAACAAAACAAAAAACAAGAAAAAAAAAAAAGAGTAAGTCTTTGTGTCACGATCTGGAAGCTGGCTGGTGGGCAGAGAAAGACTGGCTACACAGACACATACAAAAATAAATAAAATGTAAAACAAAACAAGAAAAACCCTGATGTTCTGAAAAATCTATTTCACTCTTGCCTATTCTATAGCACATACTCCATACCTCCATGTCTCCTGGTGTCTCTACCCTCCTTCTTCCCAGTGTCCTCTGTGCCTGGAAACTTCCTAGTTATTGGCTGCTCAGCTCTTTATTAAACCCAGCAGAGTGATGGATCTTCACAATGTATAAGATTATCCCAAAATGCGGGTGAGGGCATGTAAAGGTCAGAGGATAGTTTGCAATAGTTGGTTCCTGCACATACCCATAGACACACATACACACAGACACATTCACTCACACATAGACACACATACAAGAAGCTAAAGAAAATGGAACGTGCAGGCAGCAAGTAAATGCAGTGACTGAGCTAGCGTAGGAGGCTGGAGACCTCACTCCAGGTCCTCCACTGTCCCAGGGAAACACAGGCAGGGTGACAGCAGCTCAGAGGGCCTCTCACCTGGCACAGGCAGTCGCCTTCTCAGGTGGTCCTGGCTCCCTGGGCCTGCACTGGGGTAACCACAACTCGGGCCGTCGGTGGAGTCTGCAGCAAGAGGCTCCTGGGCAGCTTCCCATCTGTCTCCTGCTCCCTCGGGGGCAGCTGCAGCGCTGCTCCCCAGCTGGGCATCTCCTCTTCCCCCCTCGCTGCTTTGAGAGCAGTGAGGATCCAGATGCAGGGCCTCTCCACCCAGGTGTTCCGAGGGGTGGCGATGCCCCTGCTCTGTGTCCTGAGAGCCCGGGATGCTCTTGTGCTCTGCTTTATCCATGCAATGCTTGTCTGACATCGTCTTCTCTGAATTCTCTGACCTGTCACCTGTGTCTGCATGCTCTGGACCTTTGGCCCCTGCCTCATGAGGGTCGTTCTTGAGATCAGAGGCAGGAGGTGGGGTCTGGGCTTCTCCAGGGTCACTTGGTGAGACTGTGGTGCCCTGTGCTTGAGAGTGGACTGTGGGATTGTTTTCTAAATCCTTTTGAGAGTCTAGTGAGATAAAAATGTTTTATTTTAAATATTTCACCCACAGTTTTGAATTCTAACAAGGTCTGCAATTACACACACACATACAGACAGACAACTCAGGTTTCATCCCTGAGTCCTATATGGTAGGGAGAAGCAATTCCTGCAAACAGTCCTCTGACCTTCACATGCACTCATGCACATGTAAAAATAAAAAAAAGTTGATGACCTCTTTTTCTTATGAAAAAGCTATTTGACACGTATGTGTTCTATACCACACAGACACACATACAGAAGCAGGATGAAGACTTTATTTTATGAGAGAACCCCTACAAATCACAGGTTTTTTTTTAATAAATAGAATTCTAAAGATGAGTCTACCATCTTTTCAAAAGATGCACAGCATTTTGTTTTAAAAACATCTCCTATTACTGGAATCTACATTTATCTTTCTTATGTTATAATTAGATTTGATATTACATCAAAATCAGTAAATAAGAAAAAGGTAAGAATAATAACAAACTAACCCACTGAATTATAACTTTCGACTTCAGAACTTAAGGTCTTGGTCATCGGAGACATTCTTTCTTAACACAGCCCCCGTTTCCTACTGCCCATACTTTGCACTATGAGGACTAGTCTCACCTTCCACAGGGTCCCTGCAGCCACTGTCCGTCATGTTTGTGTCCTGGCTCTCCAAAATTTGGGACCTCTTTTTAGTGTCTGTGTTGTGTTGTAGAGATACCTTGTTTTCTTCTTGTCTCAAGTTCCAACAGACTCATGCTTCCCAAGGAAGCAAGAACCAAGGAATATATACAGTGACTAAAATAAAATGAAAAACAAACGAACAGTTAAATGACTTCATCAATTCAAATGCAAAACAGCAATTTCAACTCTGAATACAGTCTCTTTGGTCTTGTGTTGCTTTCCGGCTTTCAGAAGCATCACATCCCAACCCCAGACTGCAAAGAAGAAAACTCAGAAGACTAGGAATCTATTACAGATGCCACCACCTTCTAAAACGCTCTCAGATATTTTCAAGAGTATAGGAAAGGACCAAGGGACCCGAATCTTAAAGAGAATACTTTGAATTAAAGCACAAAATCCTTCTAAAAACAGCTGTAGAGGCAGAGGCAGTCCCTGAATTTCTCGTGCTGGCGGTCTCTGGCCCATGTTTTTCTCTCGCATCATTCAGATCAGAATTGCTCGCTAGGGTAAGTGCTCAGGTGCTGCCTGCAAGCTACAAACTGCCCGCACACGCAGCAAGCGCACATCTGCCATCTTATGGAGACACAGAACCATTCATCCCATGTCCTTGTGGTGTTCGGAGAAGACAAGTACAAACCTTACTCAAAAGGAACAAAGTCGGGAGCCAGTTTTAGGCCAAGACAAGTCATTGTAAAGTTCAGTTTTACTGTTGAATATAATTTGTTCGGTAAGTTACTTAACCTTCATTAGAGCCTAGTAAAGGGTTACACTTTCTGACAGCCTATGAGATGCAGAGCAAAGCGGGCTTCTTGGCATGTTTTCCATAGTACTCTCAGCTAATAACATTCCAACTCAACCACACTATTGTAGTGTCCAGTGTATAATAAAACTCTATATAGTGCTTCAAAAGCATATCTAAAATTTTATGACGGGTGAGACAGTTCAGCAGGCCAAAACATTCGCCTCCAAAACTTGATAACCAAGATCTAGGGATAGGCACAAGACCCAAGGTTTAATCCCCAACATTGTAAATAAAATACAAAACAGAACAGACAGCCTAAGATTGAATACCAGTCTATGTAGTAAGAGAAAACCTCCTTCCATGGGTTACCCGCCAACTGCAATGATGTAACGTGGCACAAACACATAAATGGGAAACATTCTTTAAGAAAATGAATGCGTGTGGTATACAAACTGGAGGGAATGGACACCCAGGAACACCTAGGTGCAGGTCCCTCTCTCTGCTGCTCTGAATATTTAGGAGTGTCTCAAATTTAAAGGTGCCTTCTCTGCTTTCTCTCTCCAAGCTCTTAAAGACACTCCAGCGCGCGCGCGCGCGCGCGCGTGTGTGTGTGTGTGTGTGTGTGTGTGTGCACAGGTTCTCATACATGCTGAGCAAGTATTTCTACCACTGAGCTACATCCCTAGCCCTCAGCATATCTCCCTCCTTGGTTGTTGAGAGAGCGTCTCTACAGAGCCCTAGCAGGCCTAGAACTTGCTATATAGCCCATGCTAGTCCTAACCTTGCAGCAATCCTCCTGCCGAGTACTGGGATCAGAGGCATCTGTTCCCACACCCAGTCTATAACAGAGAGGAGAGTTTTCTAGTATATTATTAACAAATGAAAAACAAAAAGAGTATGTTAAGGATGTAGGTGTAGCTCAGTGGCAGACTTGCATAGCACGTGCAAGGCCCTGGATTTAATTATCAACACCACATTAAAAAATTATAGCAAAAATATGTCAAATGATCCCATTTACAGGAAAGTCTACATTAGGCAAATGAAAGAAAAACCAGCTAGTGGTTGCTGGAGGAAGACGGGCGGACTAGAAAACAGCCTGAGGGAAACAGGAGTGACCATGTTGTTTGTCATCAAACTTAAAGCCTGCGTACTTAACTGTGTGCCTTTTACTCTTAACATTATGACAAATAGGATGTCCTAAAATGTTTCACCTAGCTACAGTGTAGTACAAAGCAATGGCAAAGGAACCACCATGGCGTACTCCCCAAACGCTCAACATACACTTCTCTGCCTGCCAGCACACGTCAGTCAACCCGGCAGCTGCTCTCAAACCCTCTGGAAGTCTTCACCTCTGTACAGGGTTGAAGCAGCATTCCCTCAGAACCAGGGGACAAACATGTTTTTTACCTCAACTCACAGTCACATGGTCTGGTATCTGAGCCATCTGGAGGCCGCTGTTTCAGAACCAGGCAAATCTTTTGAGCAGTGACTCATCCATATTAGGAAGAGACTTCATTTGGAACCTTACAAGGAAAGTACAGAAGCTGGGTACTGTGGTGAGCCTGTAGTCCCAGCACTTGGGAGGTGGGGCTAGGAGGACCAGGAGTTTGAGATCACCTATACGATATGGCAAGTCCCAGAACAGCCTGAGCTACGCCACAGACCTTGTCAAAAACAAAACAAAACAAAACAAAAAAACAGTGAGACATGGCCTCATAGTGATGAAAAATGTATTGTGGAAGACTTCTGTAACCAGAAAAACTGATCCTTAGCTGTTTTAAAAAAGGTATTTGATGGTTATCTTTCCCACAAAGCATAGGAATGTGTCTCAAATGACACATTTACTTTTAGGGAATCTCTTCCAAGTTCAATTGTGAAATGTTGGTTTTCAGTGTCCCATAGTAACTTGTTTTTCTACTGAAGTAAAACTTAGCTTAATTCTCCTTGTATCATGTCCACTCTAACCCTAACCCTGGAGCCCTGAAGCAACAGCAAACCTGGATCATTCTGCTTTGTCTTCTCTACTGCTTGGAACTGGTCAAAATTCTAGGATTTATTTTCCACTCATGGAGACTACACTAAAGGGTAGCTTACATTTTTCTGGCCAGTGTAGCAAAATGTCAATGTCTTTTATATCAGGGTGCAAATATTTGTTATGTCCTACAGTCTTCTCTGTGTTTAAGATAATAAGTAACTTTTAAAAAATGAATAATGGGCCAGGCAGCAGTGGCGCACGCCTTTAATCCCAGCACTCAGCAGGCAGAGGAAGGTGGACCTCTGAGTCTGAGACCAGCCTCCTGGTCTACAGAGCAAGTTCTAGGCCAGCCAGGCTACACAGAGAAACCCTGTCGCAAATAAGCAACCAAAAAAAAAAAAGCCAACAACCAATCAAAAAACAAGTAATGGGCCAGGGAGGTGCTGTACTGGGCAAGAACATCTGCTCTACAGACACGCAGACCTGAGTTCGAATCTCCAAGGTTTGGTGGATCTGGGAAGAATGCTGGTTAGCCTGACAGGAAAACAACTGGAGCTCTCTGCTAGCTTTCACATCCATACGCATCGGTGCAAACACACAGATTCACACACTGCACACACTCCCACACATACCACAAGAAAAAAGGGAAAAGAGAAAAAGGGTAACAAAATGTATTTGTCTCTATACAAGAAGTACCCGTCAGGGCCTATAATGATAACTAGGAATGCACAGGGAGCTTCAACGGTGGCCTCCTGCCCATTTTATAACAAGCTGGAAAGACAGGACAGGAAAAGTTGCGTGTGGAGAAAACTCGGGGTTGGCAGGGCAACAGGACCTAGCTCATCCTTCTCATCCTACAAGTCTCAGGTGTGGCCAACGAGACCCAGGGAAAACAAGGCAAGATAGAGATCTGGAGAAGATCTTCCCTTACACATAAGGGAAGGGCTAGGTATCGGGAAGCAAAGAGGAGGAGGCAGGACTAAAGTTCAGTGTAAATAGAGCAAAGGACCATCAGTCTCTCCGGGACAGGAGTTTAGACATGAAGGACATCATGACAAATGCACAGCAGTAGGGTCCCGCCATGTTTAAACATTCTGTTTTTAGTAAACTATCCCATTTTAGGCTCTCAGAACAAAAAGAACAGTATCTTAGACATAAATGATTTGCCATCCAAGAACACAGCATACCTAACTGTGACCATTAACATTTATAAAGTGCCTTCTTGGTGCCAGGCAGCCAAACATGCATTAGTAACTCAAATCTTTGCAACGAGGCATAAAGTAGAAACTATTCTAGCATTCTTACTACTTTCCAAACAAAGAAAGGGGTTAAGAACCTCACTCAAGCACACATGACTAAACGCAAAGCCGGGGTCTGAAGTGAGGTGGCCTGTCTATGACATATAGTGTTTAAAGTAAGACCCTAAAAAATGGCTTTGCAGTGTTTACACTACAAAAGTCCGATGCTGGTACTGTTGATCTAGCTTTGAATTGGAACTCTAGTATATATAGTGTGAGTAAATCTGCAGGTTCAACACTCCCCATCCCTGAGACAAGGTGGTTGGCTGGCTTGGAGCTATGTATGTAGACCAAGCGGGCCTTAAACACATAGAAATTTGCCTGCCTGTCTCCTGGTGCCGAATTAAAGGCCTGTACCACCATAACCAGCTCAGATCCATAACATTTTTCAAAATACTTATTTCAATGCTATAGAAAGTCTCTGGTAACACCGATGTATATCACACTGCTATCTACCAGTTAAGATACAAAAGACTTTATATCCACCTTGGGTCATTTGTCCCCCTGGCCTCTCAACCTTCAAACCTGAGACCATGTGACTTACAACTCCTGCTCATGTTGTCCCAAGATCAATCAGATTTAAGTTTTTGATAATTCAAGCATCAAGTCCTAACTGGTTCTACTTGTTACTACGATTTGGTCCCTTTCTCTAGTTCTGCTTCATTGTCCTAAACATCTTCTGTCATGTGCTTGGTTAAGCGGGTAACAGTATGCTGCAGGGCCTATCGCGCTCCCTCGGGAAGAAACTGGCTAAAAGAGCCCAAGGCCATTTAGCAGTAGAATATAAACCCAGAAGCTGAAAAGCTATTACTTTTCCCTCATAAAAAGCAGTTTTGGTGGACTTGGTGGTGCATGCCTGTAATCCCAGATCTAGGCAGGCAGGCAGGCAGATCTCTGTGAGTTTGGAGGCCAGACTGGTCCCCAAACTGGTAAGATCCTGTCAAAAGGCAGTTTTCAAGCTGTATCACCAAAGACTCATGGAGATTCAGGGTAAAGAGGGAGACCAGAGTCTTAAGAGGTGGCTCACCTCTTTTCAGATGGCCATGGCGTGAAGACTGCCATGTTCTTTGCATGCCAGACTTAGATTAGATTGTTTGACTCAGGTTCTCTTCCCTGGAACTTGGAGACTATAACCTCAGTCACCCACCTCTCCTAAGAGCAGACTCTCAGGTGACTGTATTTTTCTTCTAGTCCACCCCAATACTTCTATTCCCAAATATGCCAGAAAATTATGGGAAGTTATGAAGGTCAGTTTAAAAATGTTATCATTATGTATACTTTAATCAACTCTTCCACACTACGAAAAGACTGTAGCATGCACAAACTGAGTATCTCAGATCATTTTGATTTTAATCATTAGAATTTAGTCAAAATAATCAGTATCTTAGCAAAGCTCATATTTACTGTAAATGTCCTAATTTATAACACTTTAAAAATATTTTAAAAAAATTCCAAAGACCTAAGCTACAAGACTTCCAAAATTTCCTTCTCTGTTCAATTTTAGATCTTCTACATTATATTAATTTCTGGGAGCTTATTATACACTGGGTATTTTAAGTTACATGTGGAGGCAAAGTGACTACAGTCCTTTCTCTGGCCCAATGTTACCACCCAGAGTTGCTGGTGGCTTAACTTATGCTTGCTAACTGAGAACTCGCCAGGATCCTTTTTTTTAAAATTTTTTCCAGTATAGAGTTTATTTAGTGGTTTATGAAGGGAGGGGAAAGGAAAGAAGGGGGGGTAGAAGAGAGAAATAGACAGAAACTGCCTGTCCAGAAGAAGGGCAGACAGATAGCCAGGCTCCCCTTCTAAGCCAAGTACATACTATGAATGTACTGGTGCAGGTCTCAATGTATGGTTCATAGACCACTCACAGCTCACACACTGAGAAAATTTTAATTTGCAAGTACTTCCAGTTACTCCTTGTCTAGAAAATTCAATGGTATAAATTCTTCATGTTGATACTACTAATTAAAAAGTTGGTTAAAACAAAAATTCCATTTTTTTGAATTAGCAAAATTCTATTTTGCTAATGTTTAAATCCCAGACATGTAGAAACTTAGTACACGTCTTTGGGGCATAGGTATTCTTAACTAAAGAAATGAAGAGACAGTAGGAACCTCTAAAAAGGATGTCTTGGGAAGAGCCTGAGGATCAACAGCGAGGGAGTGACTAGCCTTCAAGTCAGCAGTCCGGTTTACTCAGCAGTGTACCAGGAGAGACCTCTCCGATGGACACGGGCAGACACAAGAGTGCTCACTAGAATACAATCTTTAGAGACAAACAAAACCAGGTTTCACAACATGTGGAAAGCAAGATTTGTTGCATATCATCAGTTATTCGTTTTTCCACTTTTCCCCTTGAAAGATCAGTTTGATCAGTGGAGGCAATGTGCCATATCAGGACAAGACCAATCCTCGGCCAAGTTTTTTTTCAGACTAGTGTGTGAACCAGTACCTGATAATGAGATATTTTTTTTAAAAAAAGAAAAATCTGCTGAGACATTTCAGAAAGATTTTATTTCCAAATTAAGATTTGTAAGAAAGAAAGACAAGTGCCCCTGCTGTCTGGCACAACAAACCATACTGAACCCACTTAAAGAACAGTTATGAGAACACAAGGCAGCCATAAGGACCCAGGGGAGGAAAGAGAAGAACCCGGGGCCTTGATAACATTTCCGTTGCAACTGAAGCACTGGATCACCTAGAATCTTAAGTAGGATTTTAAAATTGTTCAGTGGCTTCTTAGATGTTCCCAGGAGCTTTTTCTAAGTTGCTTAACTCCAAATCTGATTCCATGATTTCCATGAACAGGAGAACCCCAGAATGTGGCCAAAGATTAGCGACACATTCTCACGTCTAAGAAAAAGCATCCACTAGACTATTCTTAAATTGTATGGAGTCAAGTTTTATCATTTGTTATACACTTCACAGCACAGGTTATTTTTCCATTTCCATGGGAGGACATTAAATTCAGTCACCACAAGACAGTAGAGTCTTTGGTTATATAGAGACAACTAAGTGTAAACTGGTAACATTCTCAACCCTTTTTTTGTAACCTACATAGGTATTGACAAATAGACTGTGAAAGGACCAGTTATCAATACTGTAACACTTATGCTGAGGATAAAATGGTTTTATATATAGATATATGAAAAAATTTTATATATACATACACATCTCTCTCACTACTGACCAATGTATAAAAGGAAAAATTTAAACAATGTAGTGTATTAAAATTTACTAGAATAATCTAGAATCCAGCTACAAGAATGTGTTTTCATAAAAGGTACTGTTAGAAAAACAGTTAATGAGGCATATAGCATGGGGCCTCCCCTCCAGACATTATTTCATTAATACTTAGGAAGGGTAATCTAGTTCTAAAGCATTTGTCTGGACTATAGGTTAGTTTGACTCCAGGTAAGTAGTCTGCAAAACTGACTAAATTTATGCTAGAGAGAGAGAGAGAGAGAGAGAGAGAGAGAGAGAGAGAGAGAGAGAGAGAGAATGAGAATAAAATGCATAGGTCACGGATCACAGAAGTAGACCCAACAAGTTAAGCAGTTGACGAAGTAGTGACAGTCTGAGTCAGATCCAGAAAGGGGGCCTCAGGTTAAACTCAGGGGAAGAGTACTAGCCTAGCATGCACAAGGGCACCCAGATTCAATCCCCAGCACCTTAAAAAAAATTATGAAATAAAGAAAAAGAGACAGAATACAGAAACAGGTAACTATTCATCTCCTCTAGGTTATGAACACAAAACCTGGAGAGTCTTCATGATTCTGTTACAGAAGTCATTTGCTTTGGCCAAGTTTTTTGTTTAAGGTTTTGTCTGTTCTGGACAAGATTAATTGTAATGCAGGATTAAAACCAGCTATTCGAGAGTCATGTATCCTTTTTCTAACCAGTGGAGGACCCAGAAGAAATGGATGGCAAGCTTTCTCAAAGGTCCACCTAGTGAGATTTTGAGGTGCCCACTCAAGTGGGAAAGACCAAGGCAGAACAAGGCTTCTATTAGCAGGATTGTCAGGATAACATTCAGGGCAATAATCAGCTCTGTTAATACGGTCTAAGAACACTTGGTAACATTCATTTTCAACAAGTTCAGTTTGGTATAACCAATGCCCTAGTTCTAAACTAGGGAACCACTGTTGCCCACAATCAGGGCAGTGTGAATTATCGGAGAACATCTGGGCTTAGAAAGACAACAAAAGCAATGTAACAGCAAAAGGCAACAAAGACAGAGAGAGAAAGGCAATAAGCGACAATCAGTCCTGTTACAGTTTTCCTTTAGCAACTTCTCAGTTCAACTCCTGAGTGTCAAATCTGGCTTGCACCTCAATGCAGTTCTTCAAGATCTTGTAGTCTAGTTTTCACTTAACTGCAACACAGTCTCTGTACTCAGGGACCAGTCCAGTCTAGAATACTATCAGTCACTTACTAGCAGCACAGATCACAGAATAGCTCCTTCAAATTCCAGTGTCTTAAGGAAAGCCAGACCTCTAGTCTGAACTGTTCCGCAGCAGTATCAGCTGCTGACAGTATCACACGAAGGTACTCTGCTCTGCTGGTAAGATGATTACGCTTGGTGAAACAGAGGCATTGACGAAGCCAGTGAGTCTCCTGTTGATGCTGGCACTTCCACCCGGTAGCTCTCTACAGTGATGTAGGAGGGTCAGGAAAACTTGGTGGCGTCCTCTTCAGTGGATCCAATGAAGTCAGTCTTGAAAAGACCGTTATCTGGACCCAGTCACAGAGAAGTAGCTAACGACGTTGCGCTTGCCGAATGTTGGGAATGCACCACATACCTGCAAATGATAAAACTTCAGACGACTCATATGGGCTTTGCAGTTGCTCACAATATTAGAAACATGCATTTGAGAATTACTTGCATCAGCCAAAAATTATTTACATCAGTCAAGATAGATGACAACAGCCCCATGGGTTTCCCCATAACTTAATTTAGGTTAAACACATCCAACCTATTTGGAAGTTACTCTTCTGGGCACAGGTTGGGTTTTGAATCACTTAGGATTTATATGAAGATTAATGTGGTCTCTCTGTCTTCCTTCCTTCCTTCCTTCTGGACTAAATTTTGTTTTTTGCTACATCTTTTGCATTTTGAGACTAAAAGAGTCATATGATCATTTCCATGAAATAGGTACCATAAGGTATTCCCATAACATGTGGGTACCAGTCACTATGACAGCCTTTCCTCAAAGGCTTCAAGCTAACCATGAAAAATCTTAAAGTATTAGACAATAGTCCTAAGCAGCTAACCATAAAATTAAAAACTCGTTTGAAAGCTGAAAAAGGCATCAGTGGAGAAAGTCGAATCTTTTTGTGCAGGTTAGCACACTGTCAGTTTGAGATTACATGTTACACACTGCACGAGCAACAGACCCGATCTATTCTCATGACCCTGAATGGAACACACACGAGGGAGGGCAGAGCGACACATGGATCAAGATGGCTGCCTAGGAATTGCCAGTTTATCAAATTAAAATGTGTGTCCTGCCATCTTCCAGTAGTTTTTATAAATCCCGAGGCTCAATCATGTGAGAACAGGGACACTGAAAACAATATAACAGGCCTCAAAACAAGGGTACTACTGGCCCCACCAGTCAAAGCCGTTCTCTGAGAGACTAGAGGATTTTACAACAAGAAAGCGAAAAGTAGGGACACATTCTGACAGAAGACGAGAGTCAGCATATATGCAGTAACGGGCTTCTTGAGGTCAGGTAACTAGATACCAGTCTGGTAATTCAGGTCCTCAGTTTCTGGAAATATTTTTAAGGAAATATTTGGGAGTGAAACCAGGAATAACATATTGCATTGACCTGTTTACAATGGCCCTCTTAACAAGGTATCTAGTTATGATATAGACAGATAATAAACAAACCCTCCATAACCTTGAAGCTCATTAAACAAAAGCAATGAAAGCGGAAGTTATATAACTCACCATTTAAAAGATAAGAGAACTCTAGATTTTTAGAGCAAAACACAGAAACACAATAAAATATCTATTTTATATCCATGAGACTGGCCAAAAAGGGGGAGATTAATAAACCTGATAGGGCTCTAGGTATGCTAAGCAAAACCACTTTCCATGCTCACAAATCAAGAAAAAGCCCTGCAGGCTCCAGAGCTCAGAATAACTCTACCCTTTCTTCAACTTTCATCCCTCCAACTTCACCATCAAACAAACATCATTCCCCAAGTATTCATGAATAAGAACATCACTGTTACCTGTTCAGACAAGTCACCCTGGTCCTTCAGAGTACTACAGCAAGAATCCAAAGGGGGTCCAAATCTCCAAGCACTGCCCATCACCAGTCTCTTCATTCATTCTTTATACTTACAATTATAGGTTAGGAATGAAGAGAGGCCAAGAAATGCTCACGGAAAGACCTGACCCCAATATTGACAACTTCACTACCACTATTGGCTTAAAAGCCTCAGAACCAACGCCATACCATTCATGTTAATCCAAGAACCTCAGGCCTTCCTCATTAATACTACACCCCTCAC
This sequence comes from Myodes glareolus, assembly GCF_982192425.1. Taxonomy (NCBI): domain Eukaryota; kingdom Metazoa; phylum Chordata; class Mammalia; order Rodentia; family Cricetidae; genus Myodes; species Myodes glareolus. The sequence goes on from NC_142030.1 coordinate 68,205,235, forward strand.
ACTTTAATCCTTGTAGAGCTAAGAGGGCACGAGAAAACACCCAATACCCGGTGATGTGCAACTTCGCTACTGCTGTTTTGTCACTAAAGTATAAACAGCACGAGAGTTGGGTTTTTGTGATTTCATTCCTCATGACAAGGATCTCATTTGTTTTGTGTATGTGTACAGGCACGGACAAGCCTCCGCATACACGTGGAGGTCAGAAGACCGGGATGTGAGTTCCAAGAAGATTATCATCAGGCTTGATGACAAGCACCTCTACCCCCTGCACCATCTTGCCAGTTTTAGGAAAGGAAGCTTGAATCCCTATACTAATGAAAGGAGTGTAAACTCATATAACCACTTTAGGAATTAATCTGCCAGTACCAATAAACTAAAGAAATCCATTTCTGTAACTTCATAGACTCTTTAGGAATATACTCATGAGAAACCCTCATAGATGCTATCAAAGCCATAAAGAAAACCTCCATGGTAGCCCAGTGCAACAGTAAACTAAAAGCTCAATGTCCACAAATAAGACAGATGAATAAACTGAAGTACTAACACAGAATGGAACATATGAACACAGATGAAATTCAAAATGCTGAGTTAGAAAAAAAAGTACAAGAAAAATATGAATACACACATTTCTATATAAACTTTCTACTTAAACAGTTCAAAAGCGTGAAAAACTAGTATTTTTTTTCTTCTTGTAACTAGATGGAGAACAATGACGTTCTCTCTATATCATAAATTCTCATGGCTTATAGTACCTCTATTCATTATTTTATAACTTAAAATATCAGAAATAGCAGTAAGAAAGAGAAGAAATGGGCAAAACAACCCTTCTACACTGAGGAAAAGAGACAGTGGCCCTGCTCAGAGACAAAGTAGGTGTCAAATATTGGGATACTGAGGATCCTACCTGACCCTGTGGTCAAAGGCAGAGGCAGGAAGATACCAAGTGTCAGGACAGTCACAAAGCCCCAATGAATCCCTGCCCCCCCAAAACAAAAAGAGGCCACAGAGATTATATACCGTTGCTTTTCTTACAAAATTCTAAGCATGTCTTCATAGAAATATGGTCAAAAAATCAAAAAACAATTGCCTTATGTGAGGTCCAATGTCAATTAAGACACATACAGAGAAAATAATCTTAGAAAACAAATCTTCCTGAGTCCAGAAAGGAATCAGTGTTGCAGTTGAAAGCTCACTGACTTTCAAACATGCTTTTTTAAAAAAGCCACCCACAGGTGAAAGGACTTTTAGCAACGTTGAATTTCCAAACAAACTGACTGGTCACAAACAGTGGCCAGCTGGGTATGGTGGCACATACCTTTAATCCCAGCACTCAGGAGGCAGAGGCAAGCTGTTCATTGAGTTTGAGGTCATCCTGGTCTACAAAGTGAGTTCCAGGACAGGACGAACAGTCAGGGCTGTTACAGAGAGAAAAACCCTGTCTCAAAAAAACACAACCAAAAGAAAAACCAAACAAACAAAGACACCAAAAACCAAACAAACGGCAGAAAACAAAAAAACTCACAGTGGGTCAAAACTGAAGCTTAAAAAGTTTCCAAATAACCCAAATACTGTACCAAACACAGATCTGTTTTTCTTGTTTGAGAACACAAGCACTCAGGCAGAAGCTCTGAGACTGCAAGTTCCGGGCAGCCAGGAGTACAAATAGGGATGTCCTCCCTGACACCCCCTCCCATAATAAGATTCTATTTAAATCCACTGAAACGTGAACATCAATTAACAGTAACAGCTTTACATGAATTAAATAATTTAACTATTCTGATCTCGTTTCATTCTCATTAATAAATGCCAGTATGAAACCCCATAACTACCTGTATTTTAAGATGTATAAGTGTTTGCCCACAGAGGCCGGAAAAGAGTATCAAATCCCATAGAGCTACTTACAGACATGTGAGCTGCTACACGGGAGTTGGGACTCAAACCTGGGTCCTCTAGAACAGTCAGTGTTCTTAACTACTGAGTTATCTCTCCAGCACCACCCACAATCTGCTTGTTTTGTTTTTAGACATGATCTCATGTAGGCCAGACTAGCCTCAAAATCAATATAACTTTGACCTGATTTTCCTATTGTGGCCTTCAGGAGTAGTGGGATTACAGGCATATCCACCACTTCTGGTTTATGTGGCCTTAGGGATAGAGGCCATAGTCTGCTTGTGCTAGGAAACACTATCAACTGAGCTACATTTCTAATACCAAACCTGCCTTACTTGTCCACTTGCTTGTTTGTTTTTGAGAGAGGGTCTCACTGTGTAGCCTGATTGACCTAGAGTTCCCCATGTAAATCAGGCTGGTCTCAAATTAACTGAGATTAAAGGTGTGTGCCATCATATCCCAGTCCAAATCTGCCATTGATAGTATATATTATGCATAAAATTAAAAAAATAATCTTTGGGGGGCTGGAGAGATGGTTCAGGGATTATTCTAAGGTTAGTAAATAACAATAATTTTTATGTCTACCTTTTGTATAACCAAAGTTTCACCAAGTTTTTGCTTGTTTGTTTTTTGTTTTTTTGCTTTTTTTTTTTTTTGAGGCAGGGATTCTCTGTATAGTCCTGGCTGTCCTGGAACTTGCCCTGTAGACCAGGCTGGCCTTGAACTCAGAATTGCCTGCTGATTAAAGGCAAGAGACAAAGTACAATGATAAGAGCTTCATACTCCACATCTAGCTCTGAATTTAGATGGACTAGTAAGGATTTATATATAAGGCTTATAGGCTTATACTACTGAGCACATGTTTCTCTTCACAACAGTGGACAACTGGAAAATATGCCAGGCTAGAAAACAGCTGCAAATGTTCTCTCTCACTCCAGGAACTACAAGTAAACAGGTGTGTGCACACACACATCTAAGCAAGCATGTGCACATGCACATTGCAAGCATACTTATGGGGGTAGCGAGAACGAGCATACAGAACTATTTTAGACTTTTATTGGCACAGGTGCATCTACTCTGCCCTGCCTGATGAAACTCATGGCTCAAATTCTATCTGCAGTTCCAGTTTAAAACACCAACAACCAAATATTTAAAGCAAATGTGGAGCTTCTTGACCTAATGCCAAACTTGTTTCTTTTTTTGTACTAGGTAGTTGTGTCTACATCTGCTAGTATTTATCTATTATTGCAATGTGCCGGGTATATTATCTTCACTAACCAGCAAAAAGTGTTTAAACAAGTGTTCTGGGTACCTGAAAGGTGGTGTGAAACCGGAAGTTTAAACTACAGGAGAAACACTCCAATACCTCCTTAGGGAAGTCTTTAACATAGAAACTAGATGCCTTGGAGCAGTTCGGATACTATACATACTTTTGTTAATATATTTTTCTGAGTGCAAAAAAATCTTTTTCTACTTCCCACTTCCTTCTAAATATTTTGATGTAGGATAGTCATATAGGGTAAGAGCAATGCACAAAGGATCCCCAAGTTTACTAAGCAATCTAATACTAGGCAGCATAACTGACTCGATTTTTTGTTTTAATGAGATTCTCCCTCCCTAGTAGCCCAGCCTGGCCTCAACTGGTGCCTCTCGTGTCTCAACCTCATGAGTTCCTGAAATCTATACTGAGACTAGATCATGACCCTCAATTTTACCTCAACTTCCATATATACTTTTTTTTTCTGGAATCTTATTATATAACCAAGCTTGAACTCAGTCCTCAGTCTTCTGACTACTAAGATTACAGATGCTCTATCCACAGTTTATTATTTACTCACTTGTTTTGCTGTTATTTTTTGCTTGTTTTATTTCAGTTTTGTTTTTTGAGACAGGGTTTCTCTGTGCAGTCCTGGCTGTCCTTGAACCCGCACTGTAGACCAGGCTGGTCTCACTCTGCCTCCCCAGTGCTGGGATTAAAGGTATGTGTAACCTCGTTGGATGTCAAACTCAGATCTGCATGAACTGCCTTCTACCTCCCAATGCTGGGGTTAAAGGTGTGCAATAGACAACCTGCTCTGTATTACTCTTTGAGACAGGGTCTTCTCTCATTCAACTGAAGGTAGGCTGGTAGCTAGCAATCTTCCTGTTTCTCCCCTACCCCATAACTTCCTACTCAAAGGGCTGGAGTTATAGACAGGGTCTCACTATGTAGCTCTGGCTGGCCTGGAACTAGCTATGTAGACCATACCTGATACTACCAACTCACAGAAAAGTTTCAGAAATGATGCCATTTCCTGACATGCTTCATTCAGTATCTTATGTAAGGGGAAGTTGTTAAAACCAAGAAACTCAACATTGATAAGTCTATTAATAAAGTCACATTAAAATTTTACCAGTTTTCCCATTAATGTTCTTTTTCTGTTCTGGGTTCCAAGCCAGGAACCCCACACCACATATTCTACCTACTATCCTCCCTAAACTGCTAAGCGGTTCCTAGCATGTAATACCCACAAGACATGGTGAACAATAGGATTAACTTCCTAAACTAAGGTTTTACATCCTATCTGGCACCTTCTCTAAGCTGCTAACTCTATAAATACAGTTTGCTGTTGGGTGGCCTATCTTGTTTACCCCAAAGTCCAGCAACAGTTTTATGTTAAAGGACCTGATTATCTGAAACGTGTATCAGCAAATCTCTCCAAGAACTTAGAAAAAATCTTCATGTTTAAAACAGAACCCACATGACATTTAGTTTTTATCTCCTTAATGTCTCTAATATGTAAGTTTCTTAATTTTACCTTGTCTTTTGTGACCTTGACAGTCTGCAAGAATAGTGTCCGTTGGACTAAGTCTGTCAGTTTAAGTTTGTGTAACATTTTATTGTGATTTGGAAAACATAAAGTTCACAGAATAACCAAAACTGAAGAAACAACATGTCCTCAACCATATTAGGTTCATGCTATGCCTATGTCTTACCGAATACAAACCTTAAGCACTAGGTTTGTACACTATCTCCACTGTCAGGTTACTGCTTTCTTTAGCAGTTAGTAATTATCTTAGGAGAGATATCCTAACTCTTCTCTACCTTTCACTTGCTAGTATCTCAGGCAGATGTTACATGAGACCATCATTATGGTACTGCTTGTTTAATGGTGACGTCCTACTTCCTTCTTACCTGCTATGCTTATTCACCGAATTGTCAGAGCGAACTATCCCTTCTCCAGTCACTCGCCTATTCAGTAAGATGTTATCAGTAAGGACTTAGGAATACAGATTTTATGGGTTTAAATTCCATACTATCAGCATTCATTTTGCTGTTCCCATTGTTTTAACTTAGCCATTAGAAGATTCTTAAAGTTGGCTCCTGTCCCTCCAACATGCTTTTCATAAACCAGATTCGAATGTCCACTTCTATTGGAAATCATCAAAGTGACCATCAATGAAGACAATAACTACTCTTTAAAAACAGGGCGTCATCATGTTGCTCAGGCTGCCCTTGAACTTAAAATCTTCCTCCATCAACTTCCCGAGCAGTTGGTATTACAATTACAGGCTGTGCCATTGCACCCAGTTTACCACTAAAGCTCCATTTCTCTGCCTAACAGTCCTATATAACAATTCTAGCTGCCCTGGAACTCGATCGGTATACCAGGTTGGCCTCAAACTCACAGAGAATCCGCCTGCTTCTGCCTCTGGAATACTGGGATAAAAGGCATGAACCACCACTCCCCTCCAAGTCACTTCCTTACTATATTCAACTTATTATTTGATATTCATTAGCATTTCATGGGAGTTAGTCGGAACTACAAATTCATAGACACATACAGACTGCAATTTTTATGCAAAGAAGTTGTAAGTCAATCAACCCTAGGATAACTCCTGTCTGTAGACATGACCCGCCATCCACAAACACAGAGCCTATCAGCAATCCCCTCCGCTGCCTGAGCCTGAATGCCGGCTCCTGTGCTGACTTGAATCCTCTCCTCGGGCGACTGGCGTTCTGAACCACAAGCGGGATACCACCACCCAGGTGGCTAAGGCAGTGCGCCAGCTAAATGAGACAGCAGCATGGGGCACTAATAAGATACAAAAGGGGCTCAGAAACTGTAGGTTTTACATGGAAACTGCACTAAATAAAGTGCTGCTGCTTTTCTCTAGTGAATAGAATGAAGTAAATCTAGGTGGCTCTATTAGAGCTATCTATACCTTCAATGTATAGATAACATTTTCAACTCGACTTTGACAAGTTTAGTTGCAAAGCAACTAAAAAACAATACATGAGGGGAGACACAGGAGGAGAGAAGGGAGAGGAAACTGTGGTTGGGATGCAAAATAAATTTAAAAAATATTTTAAAAAAGCAATACAATTTGATCTGTAGAAATAATTAAATTAAAGGTGAATTTTCTTCATTTCTATTTGGATTACCAAAATCATGTACTATAATTCCTGTAATATTTAGTATACAGCAGAGAAACCCAATTAGTAATATTAGTAATAGCTGTTTCTCCTTCTGTACTTAAATTTCATTTGATATTCCAAACAACCCTACAACTCCCCACTTTACTAATAAGGAAATAGGCTCAGAAGTACAATGTTATCTGCCAAAGTCCTAAGATCCTCAGGCCAGCAATGGAAGCTGGACAGAGCAGGAAGTCTGATCAGCGATGACTCCAAAGTCCGTGCATATAACCACTGTTCAGGACATGCTATTGACAATGCTTGTCGTACTGCACAAAATGTATGACCAAGAACAATCGAGACACATTCAAGCATGCTACAACTCTAATCCCAGCACCTGGGAGGCAGAGTCTGGTGGATTTTGATTCAAGGCTAAATGGTCTAATAATAGAGGGGTTCAGGTAAGCCCGGGCTATATAATACAGAGATCCTGCCTCAAGAAAATAAATTAAACCCCCCCAAAACAAACAAGCAAATCCTACTACTCTATTTCTCAAGTAATCATCTAAATTCTGGGTATTTGTTTATTACAGAAGCTCTCAGTGTGGTAATCTCTATATTAGGAGGGAAACTTGATTAAAAAAGAAAAAGCTTATATGAGTCAGCCAAGGTCACACGATAACTGTAGCAAAATTGATTATCTAGTTGTGGACTCTGCATCTAGATCAATCAACAATATTACTTAAGAAAGAGCCTCAAAATAATGCCAGGTTGCTTGATTTAAACTATCCCAATCCAAAAGGCTTCCCAGAATATGTGAAACTAGTAGTTCTGGGACCCTGGGGTAGCCTTTAAAAACAAAACCTTTCATGTATTTAAATAAACTATTTTTAAAACGTAAGGACAGGCACTTTGGGTGTGGTTAGACAAGTTTTTAATCCCAGCATTCCAGAGGCAAGAGGCCAGTCAGGACTCCAAACACAAACCCTGTCTTGGGGGTAAAAAAAAGACAGGAACACAAATAAAATTGGCATATTTAATTAGAAAAGTTAACTCATCTCTGGATCGATGAAAATAAGCATAAAATCTGACAATACGGAGAGTACTACAGATTTTGTTTAAAGAAAGAGAATGAATTTTTTTTGTTTGTTTGCTTTTGGTTTTTAGAGACAGGGTTTCTCTGTAGCTTTGGAGCCTGTCCTGGAACTAGCTCTTGTAGACCAGGCTGGCCTAGAACTCAGAGATCCGCCTGCCTCTGGCTCCCGAGTGCTGGAATTAAACGCGTGTGACACCACCGCCCAGCTGAGGATGAATTTTTAAAAAATGGGTATGAAACACAGCTGAGTACATAAAAAAGCAAGCAAAATAATTATAGGTCTTATTAAAATTTCAACGTTGGCCGGGCAGTGGTGGAGCACCCTTTTAATCCCAGCACTAGCGAGGCAGAGACAGGCGGATCCCTCTCTCCGTGAGTTCGAGGTCAGGCTACACAAGACAAACCCTGTCACTAAAAACAAAACAAAAACACTTCAAAGTTTGTCCCTTTCAGCACTATTAGTAAGTGAAAAACGCAAATGTTCTATCTTTTAAGGACTAGAATGACTACTAGGACCCTGGTATGCAGAGATAAAGAGAAACCGACACTTACAGTAAGAATTTGCCTTTACATTTCAAAACTTAAAAAGTAATTCTCGTTCTTATCTGAAGTTCCTACCAAAAATCTACTCTCACCTTGTTTCGTTTTATGCTTGAAAGATTTCAGGTATACTTTCTGCACACTCCCGAAAATTATACACCCTTCCCAACCTACCTCGATTTCTGTTTGCGCCGTAGGGAGGTGGGGGTGGGGAGGGATCCTTTCTCAAAGACCTTTTGAGAGGAGAAAATAGCAGTTCAGACTTTAAAACATGTTAAAGCTGTGATTTCGTTTTGCTTACTTACAAATTCCAGTCAAGTTTTAACTCACGGGACAGTCAGGATCAGCGGCAAAAAGGCTGTTCCTTCTGCTCCACAGCGCTGGTCTGCAACCCCCAGCCGCCACGGCAGACTGTCGCCTGTCCCGCCCACGTGACGTGAACTCCGCAGGGAGGGGCCCATGGAATGCTGGGATAGGTAGTCCCTTGATCCCACCTCCCCCAGCTCCTCCCACTAGGCTTCCCGGAACCTCAGCACTGGCCTCCGCATCCAGCCACAGGCCGCTTCACTTCTTAAGGCTGAAGTGACAGACTACAAGACTCTGACCACCTAGTCCTTTAATAAACCTGAAATTCAAGGCCCAGAAAAACGTACGAGGGCAGTATAGTAAGAGACAGTACCTAAATCACCACTCAGACATGACTTTGAACCCAGCTTCTTAGCCTAACTACAGTTTGAGGATAGTTGAGGCTATCCTCAAATTGATTGCTTACTCTAAATCTCAGTTTGCGCATGTGTCAATGGGGATAAGTCTTTATACACACACGAAGTTATGAACTCCAAAGTAGCATGTCTGCTAATGGGCAATAGTAGGCTATGAATCAAAAACAGATATTTTGGGGCATAGTGGTAATTTAAAACAGGATTTGATTGCCCAGGCTGGAACTCATTCTAAGGCTGAGATTTAAACTCAGGATCCTCCTTCCTATATAGGAATTAATAGGCCTGTGTCACCAGGCCAGGATCCAGTTACATTTTCATTGTTATAGTGTTTAAATTTTGCCTGTGAGAATGAGCGGAGCCATCTACCATGTCTTCAGTTTACTTACAGTATTGGCATCTTTTCCTTTTGTTTGTTTTATTTTGCCTTTTTGAGACAGAGTCTCACCATGTACCTCTCACTGGCCTGGAGCTAACTATGTAGACCAGCCTGGCCTAGAACTCACAGAGTCTTCCAAGTGCTGGGACTCAAGGTATGCACTACCATGTCTGCTTTTTGTTGTTTGTTTCTCAAGACAGGGTTTCTCTGTGTAGCCCCTGGATGTCATGGAACTCAATTTGTAGACCAACCAGGCAGGCCTCCAACTCACATAGATCTACCTTTGAGTTCAAGGATTAAAGGCATGTGTCACCAACCATGTCAGCATTTTTTTTTTAAATAAACGACAACAACAAAAAAAAAATCAAGGTTTTATTAGTCAGGGAGTGGTGGCCCATGCCTTTTAATCCCAGCACTTGGGAGGCAGAGGCAGGCCAGTCTCTGAGCTCGAGGCCAGCCTGGTCCACAGAGCAAATTTCAGGACAGCCAGAGCTACACAAAGAAACCCAGTCTCAAAAAAGTAAAATAAAATAAAAATAAAAAAATAAAAAGGCTAGTGAGTGGTGGTTCACACCTTCAATCCTGGCACTCAGGAGATAGAGACAAGCTAATTTCTGTGAGTTCAAGGTCAGCCTAGTCTACAAAGACTAGCTCCAGGACAGTCAAGGATGTTATACGGTGAAATCCTGTCTGGAAAAGCAAAAACAAAAGGGGCTGGAGAGATGGCTCAGAGGTTAAGAGCACTGACTGCTCTTCCAGAGGTCCTGAGTTCAATTCCTGTCAATCACATGATGGCTCACAGCCATCTGTAACGATATCTGGCGCCCTCTTCTGGTGTGTGGGCATACATGGAAGCAGAATGTTGTACACATAATAAATAAATAAATCTTTAAAAAAAAAAAAAAAGAAAAACAAAACGAAAAAAACTAAGTTTTACTAGGTATCCCAGCCAGATGATGACGCTAGCCTCAAACCCTCAAAAACATTCACCTACTTATGCAACTCCCACCCGCACCATAGTGCTGGGATTAAAGGTATGTGCCATCAAATACAGGGTATTATGTAGCCCAATGCTGGCCTCCAACTCACTACATAGCAGAAAATGACCCTGAACTTCTGACCCTTCTGCCTCCATCTTAGGACTGTACCACCACATATAATAGTTTAGACAGTTTATAGGACCCAAGACTTAGTGCATGCTAGGAAGCATTCTGCCAACTGAGCTACATCCCCAGCACTTCCTCCTTTCCTTATTAACATTAATAATTTTGCCCTTGCTGCAAAAGCCATAACCCCCATAGTATTTCCCTGCCCAATCAGAAATATGATTATGCACAATAAACCTTTTAAAGAAAGATTTTATTTATATGTATATGTACATATGTGCCTATAGGAGTTAATGTGAGCCATGTTTTTGCAGAAGCTCAAGGACGCCAACAAAGGGTATCAGACTACCTAGAATTGGAGTTACAAGCTATTGTGGGCCACCATGTTGGTGCTGGGAACAATAAAAACAGCAAGAATAGTAAGTACTTTTAAAATTTGAGCAAACTCTCCAGCCACCCCCACACCCCTTCAATAATAAAAAGAATATTTTAAAATGATTTGTCAAGCATGGTGACAAATATCTGTAATCCTAGCACTTGGGAGATTGGAGTGAAAGGGTCAGGAGTTCAAAGCTAGCCTCAGATTTATAGTGAGTTCTAGGCCAGACTGGGCTATATCAGACCCCGTTTCAAAAAGCCCTACTCAATAAAATATTTACATTTCAAACAGTTGACGAGCACTGATTGTTCTTCCAGAGAATGGAGCCACCCAAATGGTGGCTAGCAACTGACTGTAACTCCAATTCCAGGGGGTCAAATGCCCTCCTCTGGCTTTCATGGGCACCAGGCACACACAGGTACACAGGCATATATGCAGGCAAAACACCTATGCACAATTTTTTTTCACTTAAAAGTTGCTTAATTAATCAGCCGGGTGATGGTGGCACATGGGCACATGCCTTTAGTCCCAGCACTCGGGAAGCAGAGGTAGGCAGATTTCTGTGAGTTCGAGGCCAGCCTGGTCTACAAGAGCTAGTTCCAGGTCAGGCTCTAAAGCTACAGAGAAACCCTGTCTCAAAAAACCAAAAAAACTTGCTTAATTAGAAAGCCAACATAAAGAGCACATGATTTCAAGATACAGCTGTTAGCTACACACGAATTAATGCCAGTCATTAATTTCAATTTTTTTTGTGTATCTGTATTCCCTAACATATGGCAAATTCTTTCAGTAAAACTCTTCATTTTTTGACATTTCCCAAAGAAACTGTTTAAAGTTCAAAGCTCAGATTGCCACACTTATGGCCCAGAAAAATCTCTTATATTACTGGAAATGAAGTCTACTGTTTATAATGCTACCTCTTTTAGTATGGAAGGGTGGCCCAAAAGAGATTGGAAAACATCTACAGCAGAATATCTGGTTTGACAAGAATGTGGCTTTAACTGACAGTAATCAAAGTTTGGTGTTTGCAAAGTTGCTAGGAGTGGGTGGCAGATGCCAGAGTTAAGATGATTCATTCCTATAACCTAGACAAGAAGGAAAATCCTAAGCAAATATCTGTTAACGTTAATGCTAACGCTACCTGTCTCTAAACTAACATTCTCATTTTTTCTTTTAAAAAGCTACTCATAAGCCTTTTATAAGCAGTTTTTATTTCAAAATAACACACATACCAATTATCCAATAATCTTTGTAACCTCTCATTTTCTTTGATTGACCAATTATGTATAAAACCTCTTCGCTTTCTTTTTCAATGCATCCTCCAAACCAGAGTTTTACAAGCGAGCACCCATGTTTCCTTAGTCATCTGTTGTGATAAATGTTTTAAAGAGGCTCTTAACACACACATACACACAACACACACACAGTGCATAATATGAGCTTAGAATATTAACACTATAAAATTTACATCCTTTCAATGCTGTACATCTATGAATTTTTATGATTGTTGTGTAAATTTACAAAGAAAGCATTACTGAAAACACACGCGCCTGATATTAAAAAAAAAAAGTCTTACAAATCATCCAGCCTGCCATGAATAAGTATCACTTTCGTTTTTCCTTAAACAGATTTTTTTTAAAAAAAAAAGATGTGGGGCAGGTATAGTGAACCACACCTTTATTTAGTTCCTAGCACTTGGGGGTTCAGAGGCAGGCAGATCTCTGTGAGCTTGGGGGCAGTCTGGTCTACACAGTGAATTCCAGGACAGGCAGAGAGATACATAATGAGACACACAGTCTCAAAAGATAAAAGGGACAGCTGTCTTGTTATAGTCCCTCTAATTTCTCTGGCTGTATTTCTTCATACATAATAAACACTGCTAAATGAAGTTTCAAGAATTTCCTGCCTGACTCTAAATCATCTAATTCTTTGCGTTGGTGACCAAACTTATGAACTACCAGTGAAAATTTCAGTAACTGGGAATTTGCGTATAAGTTTGAGCAACAATTTAAGGTCATTATTTAAAATACCGTAAAAGGAAACACAATTTTTTTCAAAACCATTGTTAACTGGCTTCCAAACAAAAAGTTAAAATTTATTCCTTTAGGACTAAGGATACAGCTTATTGGTAATCCACTTGCCTAGTAAGCTTGAGGCCCCAAGTTCAGTCCCCAGCACTTGCGGAGTGTGTGTGGGGGGGTCTATTCATTTTTATCATAGAAAGTTCTTCAAGGAGACATGCTATGTATTTGAGTGTAGCAGGTTTCCTCTTGTAACTGAGATTTACAAGTAAGTTGACCTTCCTTCAGTTTGTCTCAATTTAGTTATAAACCTCTGGATTATATGTGTAAATATGGTATACAGAATTGAGACAGTTTTGTCCATGTTTTCATAGTCTGTGAATGCAGGAACTCTAATAAATGAAAGGCAGAAATACCACATCCAGAATCGAAGTAAAATGGCCCTCAAAATCACACTACAGCTTTTATTCAGGTACCTGCTCATCTACACTCTGCCTAACGCAGCATTCAGTCTTCCCAACTGCGCTGCTGGAATAGAACTTTCATGTCAAACTTCAGGAGTGAGGTTATTATGGCTACGCTTCAAAAATGGAAATCCACCCAACGAGTATGACTCAACACGATTTTAAAGGGCCCGGGAGTGACTTAAAAGTTTAAACTGGGTAAGCACCTTAAGAAGGTGCTTAACACTATAAGTTCGCTGTAAGATGACATGCAAAAATATCTCCGATCATTACTCCTCCTAGGGACTTCGGAAAAGGAGTGTTGGAAAACTGCGCAACAGCTTGGGATCAAGGACTGAAATTCGCCCTTTCCCAGAGCCTCTGGGTCCCGGGACCAGCGAGCGCCTCCTGTGGTGGGGCAACTGGACACCAACAGTTGGCACGGGCCACCTGTTCCACCACCTCCTTGTCGCCCCCACCGTTCCCTCCCTCAAGGACAAGGACAGCGACGCCCTCCTCCCCCTTCTCCTCCTCTTTGGTGCCACGAGCCAGGAGGCGGGAGTGACCCACAGCAGCTGACCCAGCTCGGGCACTGCCTCTCCCACAGCCCTTAGGACACACCATGGGCCCAGAGGCTGGTTTGTGGCACACAAGCGACGACGCAGGCGGCGGCCCCGGCGACTCTCAACTACCTCCCTGACCACTACGACAACCTCCCCGAAGCCATCGCCACCACCTGCAGGGGATTCTACCCGCGGCACAGCCATCCCCACAACGGACTAACAGCTACGTAAACAATTATGGAGGGAGAGAGGAGGCGGACCGAGGCGCTGGGGGAAGGATGGGCCATCGACGTCACACCCAGAGCCCCCATCCGGGAACTAAGGCGGAGGCTCGCCCCTCAAAATGGCGACAGCAGTGACGCGCCTGCGTACGGAACGCATCCGTCGCGCCACGGACGACGGGAAGTGAGGTTTTCAGAAGAGCCTCCAGAAGTGTACGGCGACTTCGAGCCCCGGGTGGCCAAAGAAAGGTCCCCGGGGGGAAGACGAACCCCGTCAGAAAAGTTCCGGCTGGATTCTGCGAAAGAGGAAGTGAGAGAAAGCACTTACAATCTTCGGGCTCGACCACGGAGACGGCGGGGACCCCAGGAAACCGAGGAGATGAAGACGCGAAGGGCGACACGGGTTGAGCAGTTCTCACAGCAGCCTCAGCCGCAGGCGTCTCCGACTACGAGCAGACGAGGGTTCCAGGACTCTGAGTCCTCAGGTGAGGACAGCGGAGATAACAGTCTCAGCTGCCAGCTCCCGGGCGCACGCAGTGGCGGACACGGGCAGGGGCAGGGCCGGCGGGAGGAGCGCCCCCGTGGAGTCCGCCCCGCCGGGCTAGGGGTGCCCGCGGCCCTTTGGGCGCGCACTCCCGGGCTGAGTCCACCCGGACCCTCAGGAGGGAGGAACGCACTGACCCGCGGAAAGATGGTGGTGCGAAGCGAGCTGAGCGGCTGCGGGTAGCTCTGCCCTGTCGCTGAGCATCACTTTAGGGGAGTCTAGGTCACCTTTTTTTGCTGGTTTTCGCTAGCGTCGGCGATTAAGCCATTGTCGGAATTCCAAAATTAATTACTTTAGGTTCGGTTTCATTTCCGTCCCCTCTGCGAAGGCTTCTATGGAAGCCACTTCCATTTCCTTTTTTTTTTTTTTTTTAATCTCGGGGCCACTAAATCCCAAGCTGAGAATCATGGTTTTAAGTTAACTTTCCAGTCAGTTTCTCTTCCCGGCAAAACTGGGGGAAAGAGATGTTTTCTAGGCGGATGCTACAAAGAATAGCCGACCTTAATGAATTGGTTTGTGACTTTACTCCAAGTGCGGTGGTCTCTACCCACCCCACCCCCGTTTGAAGGCCAGCTCTGTAACCTCAAGTACCTAAACAAATCAAGACCGACAAAGTACCGAAATAAAACAAGGTTCTATTAATTAGGGAAGCCTCTTCTAAGTGAACCCCCAACTGCCGACAGTGTGTGTACTGTAGTTGTAGTGAAGTCACAAGTGAATCAAAGTTCTTTAAAGACATCCTTCCACACCCTGATCTCAGATAGAACTGAGTTGTCACAGGTGGTTTCCAGTAAGCCCTATGAAAATCACCTGTGAGGTAAAATTTGGAGAGTTTGAGTCACAATGGAATGACATAGCTGGTAGTGGACATTGATAGATCTATAAAAGTAGTGAATATTCAGCTTGGAGCACAATAAATGGTTCGCAGGTTTAACCTCCTTGCCCCTAAAATCCTGACACACTTGAAGACCTGTTGGTTTTGGAACTTTTATGCTACAGATGTGGACGTCCTTGTGAATGGAACATGACAGTTTGTTTCATATATGTGTTAGTAGTGTTTCTTTTAAGGTGATAAACTTCTTGAAAAACAGGAGCCTGTCATGTATGCCTCATAGTAATTTAGGTACCTGGTTTAATTCTGTTTCAGAATCTGAGACAGTTCTTTGTGCATGGGTGGCAATGTAACTGTATTACTTTTTATTGACTTTCCCTCAGAGCCTCCTGTACTTAAATAAATTTTACCTTTTGGGACATTTAAACATTTCTTCTACCTGCTTAAATCCTCATCAATTTTGATTTTGATTTTTTTTTTTTTTTTGAGACAGAGTTTCTCTGTAGCTTTGGAGATGTCCTGGAACTCACTTTGTTGACCAGGTAGCACCTAGTGCTGGGATTAAAGGTGTATACCGTCACCGCCTAGCTTGTGTGGTTTTGCTTTTGTTTTTTGTGGGTTTTTTTTTTTTTCAGGACAGGGTTTGTCTGTAGCTTTGGAGGCTGTCCTGGAACTAACTCTGTAGACCACAGGCTGGCCTTGAACTCAGAGATCTACCTGTCTCTTTTTCTAAAGTAACGTTTTTGTTGTAAAGCAACAATTAATAGTTTATATTTTGTTTTACTTATATGTATGCCTGGGCAGTTGCATGTATCTGTGTGAGTATAGTCACACTTATGAGCAGGTGCTCTTTTTTGGAAGCCAGAAGATGACATCAGGTCCGTTGGAACTGACGTTCTTGGACAGATGTGCTGGGATCCTCCAGTCCTCTGAAAGAATAGCAAATGCTCTTAACTACTGGACCCTCTCTCTAGGCCTCATTACACTATGTCTTCATAAGAATTCTGACTAGTTTAATTTGCAGTTTTGAAACTAGAGAAATTGAGTACTTGCATCTGTTCTGTTAAATGTGCAGACTCTCCCGGATCGTCTAACTTGTTTTATCTCTTTTCCCTTCTACAGAGGATGAATCTTCTTCCCAAATTGTTACAAACCAAACAGCCTCAAAGAAAACTGTCAAAACACCAGAGATTTCAAGTAAGAATAATTTGTTTTTTGTTTTTCTCTTTACTTGTCAAGGGCTCACCAAGAATTACAACTCACATTTGAGAGTTTTGTGAGTCAGTCCTCTAAATTAAGCCATGTGGTTCTTCCAAGGACAGACAAGAGTGAACCATTGAGTGAGTTCAACTTTGTATTTGTTAATCTTCACAACCCTGCAGGGAAGTATTCTGCCCCCTTAGTAGATGAGAAAGCTGGAGCTCTTGAGTACCTAAGATTCTTCTCAAGGATCACGTGGTATGTGACTAAACTAAAATTCAGGCTCACGTTTGTCGATCTAAAACCTTTCCATTTTCCCCACACCCTCACTTTCACTCTCAGGTAATAGCTCATAAAGTGTCAAATGGTTATGTCACAGTGCCTTCTGCTTAGCTCTTTCTGCATGCTAAAACCCTGGCACAGTGAGTTTCAGTGCTGTCAGCGTATTCCTATGTTTCGTTAAACCCAAGCTATCAGTTGTAGGGTACCACATCGTTGCTTTATGTACCACCCAGAAGAGAAAAAAATACTGCCAATTTCCTGGTAATTTATGATAACGTGCCATAATTACATAGTATGATTTCAGAGATGTTTAAAATGTAATAAAGAAAAATTGTCTTAGAATCACTCTAAATACATGTTATGTTTAATAGTTTACTAAAGGTTTTTGTTTTGTTTTGTTTTTAATTCTTGTGTGTCTATGATGTGTGTAGGTGCCACTGTGTACTTGTGAAGGTCAGAGAAAAACCTTATGAAATAGATTCACTTCTGTCTTAACATGAGTCATGGGGATTGAATTCAGATTGTTAGCTTTGGCAGCAAGTGCCTTTACCCACTGGCCTAAGAAAATGTATCTTTATACAAATGACTTTATTACAAATCCTTTACCTTTGAACTAAGACCATCTGAAATGAAAAATGGCTAGCATTAATATTTTATTTAAAATTAGTCTATCCAATTCCTGGTCATATACTTGATTAAATAGTTGAACAGACTATGTTAACTCTGAAAATAGATCACGAATATATATTACAAAGTGTGATAGCACATGCCTGTGACGCCAACACTTGGAAGGCCAACACAGGAGAGTTCCTCCAGTATAAGGCTTGCCTATGCTACTAAGTGAAACCTGTCTCCAAAATAAGCAGAGGCCAATCTCGCACATAGAATAGACAATCAAGTTGATGATATAATGCATATTTTGGTCTCCACCCCACCCTACTTTGGCATGCTGAGGATTGAACCCAAGGCCTAATACAAGCTGGAAAAGCTCCATTTCTTCAAGACCATATATATTTTATAGAGCAGGTAGATTCACTCTAGTGTACTGTTGTTAGTAGTTTCCAGGAGGCCGTCCCATAGAGAAATCTGCCTTTAGTGCTCAATCATAATCAAAGTTTGGGAAACCTTCTTGACCAAATGAGAATGATTGCATACTAAATCTTATGTTTCACATATTTTTCTCTTCCTACACCCATGATGCGTGAAGATCCTTTAAGTAACTTATGCAGACCCCCACTAAGAAGCCCAAGATATGGTAAGAGATCACTCTGTTGATTTAACTCTTTCTTATAAAAACAGTGTAACTTCTAGACAAGATGTTTATTCGTGTGGATCAAAATTTGGCCAGGCATGGTGGTACACACTTTAATCCTAGAACTTTGGAGACCGAGGCAGGGGGATCAGGAGACCAAGATCATCTTGGCTACAGAGAGGTTTTTTTTGTTATCATTGTTGTTTGTTTTGTTTTGTTTTGTTTTGTTTTTCGAGACAGGGTTTCTCTGTAGCTTTGGAGCCTGTCCTGGAGCTAGCTCTTGTAGCCCAGGCTGGCCTCACAGAGATCCGCCTGCCTCTGCCTCCTGAGTGCTGGGATTAAAGGCATGTGCCACCCCCGCCCGGCATCTACAGGGAGTTTAAGGCCAGCCTAAGGCAGATACAACTAATGGAGTCTCTGCATCCTTTGTCTGCTGTCCGCCCTGCCTTAACATCAGGAGAGATCTGTGTCATCTTATTTTTCCAGAGATAGTTGTTTTCACCTGCATCTTTTGACAGGGCTGAGCCCACAGCCTTGCACATGCTAGGCAAGCTTTCTACCAGAGCTGTATCTACTGCCGGTCTCCCTTTTTAAACATATAGCTTGGATCAGTGAATATTCTTTTGCTCTTCCTTGCTGCTTGTTTCCACTTCATTTCACATGTGTCAGGATATCTTTCCATATTGATGTATATAAAAGGCTTCTGGGTTGTTTTAAAAGATTATTTCTTATGTGGTACTGTGGTTCTTTTGTGCTTGCATGATGCTTTCAAATTAAGGTCAAGAACTTTTTAGTTTTCTCAGTATATTACTAACAAAAAATTCAAGACAAAGGCTTTATAGCATGGAGCTATAAAATGTTGGGGCCTCAACGAATTTTCTCTTGACTAAAACTTTGGAAGTCCTTAAATCGTTACTCCATACAATCTACTTGCACTTTCTTTTCTGCTTATTGGTTCTTTCTATTAGATATCTGCTGCTGCCTTTAAGAAGATAAGATCTCATCTGAGCTTGTGGTTAAGGAACTGAATGCTGCTTTTCATTTTCAGTTCTAATCATTTTCTTGCTGTCTTTCTTATAGATTCAACATACAAAACAAATAGAAATACTAAAATGAATGAAATAGGTTTGCTTTTCTTTAATTCTTAGATGTTCTTATTGAGGATTCTTAGCAAGATGTACAGGTGTGTGTTTTGTGGTTGGCTCGAGACTATTACTTTGTTCATTATCTCAGCTTTTGAGGCAGCACCCCTGAAACAATGGCCTGTTGTAATTTCCTTAGGTTTTACTCTGTCTAAAATTATGTCTTATTTATTACTTAACTCCTATGAAAACACGTCATAATAAAGTACTTTTGTGTGGTGCTAAGGATTGAACCATGGCCTCACATATGCTTGCCACACATTCTACCACTGAGCCTCATCTCAATCCTCCTGTGTGTTTTGTTCTGTTGCTGTTGTTGTTTTGGTTTTGATTTGCTTTATGAAACAAGGTTTCATGTATTGTGACTAGTCTCAGCTATGTAGCTGAGGATAATGTGGAACTCTTGATCCTCTACCTTCACCTCCCAAGTGTTTGAATTACAGATGTGTGCCATCAGACCTAACAAAGTAAGGTACTTTCTATTAGCCTTTGTAAAATTTATGTACTGTGAGGAGAAAGGGAATGTCAGCTAAGGTATTTTATTCCCCTAGATTCAGAAACTCCATTTGTTTTTGTTTCCTAAAAGCCGTGCCCTTTGCCTTTTTGTTGTTGTTTCACTAATTTAAATTCTTTATAGTGTTTGACTTGATATAGAACATGAGATTTCAACATCCCATGGTTTTAGGGATGTAGGGATGTGGTTCAGGAGTAAGCACGATTCTTGCATACATGAAGTATGGAATTCAAATTCCCAGCACCTACATAAAAAGACAGGCATGGCTTCAGTGCTTGTAACCCTAACTGCTGTGATTGGAGGCAGATGGATCCTGGATGCTCCACGGCTAACTATCCTAGCTGAAATGACATTCAGGTTCAGGAAAAGACCCTGTCTGATGGGAATAAGACAGCTGTTGTCTTCCTCCAGTCTCCACATGCTCACGTGTGGGCACAAATAAGGAAGAGGTATATATACAACAGTAAAATCTGTAGCTTTAACTGGGCCTGTTGGCTCATGCCTTAGTCCCAGTACTTAACAAGAAAAGGCAAGAGGACCAGGAGTTCAAAGCCATCTTAGCTTTACGTGAAGCTACGTTGGATGCAGTTGGAATTCATTTAAAATTTAAAGACAGATTTTAAAAAATTTTTCTTTAGGGGCTGGAAAGATGGCTCAGTGGTTAAGAGCATTGCTTGCTTTTGCAAAGGTTCTGAGTTCAATTCCTGGGCGCAACCACATGGTTACTCACAACCATCTGTAATGAGGTCTGGTGCCCTCTTCTGGCCTGCAGGCATACACGCAGAAAGAATATTGTATACTAAATAAATAAATAAAATTTCCTTTATAAGTGCATAGTTATACCTTCCCCTAGTAAACATGTTTACCTAGGCCTGGTTAAGCTTTACAGAATACTTCAAAATCCAGTTTCTGGATGCTAAGATGAACTTTGCAATATATACCTTATCATATGTGCTTTTACTTACAGTAGTTTTCTTTTTGATTTTTTTTTTTTAATTTTGTAGAGTTAGAGCCTCATTTAGTCCAGGCTAGCCTCAAACTCACTATGTAGCCAAGAATGACTTAGAACTCATGATCTTCCTATCTTCACTGTCCAAGTCTAGTATTACATACTTTTGCCACCATGCCCAGCTTCCATGAGAGTTTCTTAAATTCTCTATTTAACTGGGCATAATTTATTTAACACGCGCATCTAATTAACATGGGGGCGTGACTGTAGTAATCGTAGCACCTGGGGGAAGTAGGGGGAAAGTGGTAAAACAGGATTGCCACAAAGTTCATGGCTTGTCTGGGCTACAGTAGAGTTCTAGGCCTGCATGGACTGCAGAGCAAGACTGTCTTTAAAAAGAAAAAAATATAAAGCTGAATTAGCAGGAAGTGAAATCAAAGCAGGACATAAGTCATAGATGCTATTGATTCATCATCAGACTGTATTTAATTATTTATATAGGCCTTTTTAAAGATTTTTTTATTTTTATTTTATGTATTTGAATGTTTGCCAGCATGTTTGTGTATGTGTCTGGTGCCCATGGAGGTCAGAAGAAGGCATCATATCTGGATCTAGAGTTACATGTGCTTGTGAGTCACCATGTGAGAGCTGGAAATTGAACCCTGGTCCTCTAGAGGAGTAGAGTAGCCAATGCTCTAACTACTGAGCCATCTCTCTAGCCCAGCTATATATTCTTGTAGCTTCCTTAAAAAGACGAAAACAAGCCAGACACACAACTATATAGGCTTAGCACTTTGAAGACTTGATTGAGAAGGACCAGAAGTGGTAGGACAGCAAGACCCTGTAATCCTGTCTCCAAAAAAAGAAAAGAGATGAAATGTTTAAAACATTGTATGAACTCTTAAATAGTGAGAAGTAGTCTCAGACTGTCTTTCTTACGTTGCTATGTATGAACAAACCTCTTTTTAACCACTTCCTATGTCAATGAGTGACCTAAATGCTAGGACCATAAAGGGCTATGAGGTTTTCTTCTTCTTCTTCTTCTTCTTTTTTTTAATCTCAGAAATGTGTTAGGTAATGAAAAGAAAAACACGATTAGAAGTCACTGGAATCTCAGCACTTCAGAAGCTGGGCAGGACTGTGAGTTTGAGGTCAGCCTGGGCTACTAACTCAAACGAAAAGTAGTCGTAACTGTAGGTTGTTATAACAGTTTGTTGTGAATATGGAGGGAAAGTGCCCTTCATGGAGAGGTTCAACTTTTTAAGTAGGAAAGGCATTTGATTGAAATTTGAAATACAAATAGCAGGCAAGGGCAGAAAAGAGACTTGCAAATACTGCAGTCTGCCTTGGGGCCTCACTAATTTGCCTTTAGAGACCATGTGTTGAAGGAGCTACAAGTCTTCAATATTGGTGACAGCAACTATGTTAGTGGTCTCTTTGTTAGAGGCCTTGAATAATGTGTAGAATGGTGTTCTCAGTCCCAGTAAGGATTGCTGTGTGTCTGTCTCTGAGTGTGTAGAGGTCAGAGGACAACTTGTTGTAGTCGTTTTTTCTTTCTTCCTTTCTTCCTTCCTTCCTTTCTTTCTTTTTTTTTTTTTTAAGTTTTTGGAGACAGGGTTTCTCTGTAGCTTTTGAGCCTGTCCTGGAACTTGCTCTTGTAGACCAGGTTGGTCTCGAACTCAATGAGATCTACCTGCCTATGCCTCCCGAGTGCTAGGATTAAAAGGCGTGCGCCACCACCGCCCGGCCATTTTTTCTTTATTTTCCTTCCACTATTGGGGTTATAGGAAAGGAATTCTGGTCTTAGTACTTGGTGGCAGCTGAGCCATTTTGTCAGCTCAATGATGAGATCAAAATAGTCTTGTATAGCCAATTATCAATTGTGTCTTGAATGCTATTGATGAATATTTAAGGATGTTAATAACGTTAATAGGATTCTAAAGCTGGGTGGTAGTGGCGCATGCCTTTAATCCCAGCACTTGGGAGGCAAAGGCAGACGAGCTATGTGAGTTCGAGGCCAGCCTGATCTACAAGAGCCAGTTCCAAAGCTCCAAAGAAACCCTGTCTCAAAAAACAAAACAAACAAACAAAAGAGAATAACCAATTGCATGTTATTGCATCATCTTTTCACAAAATAAAATTGGGGGCGGGAAACAATAGCACTGGGTGAGCAGTGATTCTTGCATTCCAAAACTCAGAGAGCCAAGGAAGAATGAGGATGAGTTTCAGCTGGGGGTACATAGCATGACACTGTATATATATTTAAAAAGAAAACCCACAACCCAATTACTATTTGAAATTACCAATATTCAGTCACACATCTGGTTTCAGATCTTTAAACACAAAAAATACTCATTCACTACATGGAAAACTGAAACAATATCAGGAGAATTAAAGCAGGCCGAAATTTAAAAAAAAAGAATTCTAAAGAAAAGCTCTTCAGACAGACAGTAGGTAAACAGTTTTCACCTATAATCAAGGAAGAAAGAGACAAGTGAATTTAGCTAGACCCTGTCATAAACTGAAAAGAACAATATGACTAAGTATTCAATGTACCCCTTTTTTTCATTATTACAGATTAAAAATCAGTTTAGTCTTTTACTTTGTGACACAGCCTCTATTACCACTTGACTTAGAGTTTGTAATCTTCCTGCCTCTGCCCCCCCGATCCTGGGGTTACAGTCATGTATCACCACACCTGGTTTCAATTCAGTCTTTATAAAAGTTTTTGTATAGTAAATAATTTATAGAGTAAGATAGGTGTGGTGGCTCCTGCATGCAATCTGAATACAGATTACATTTATACACAAATTAAAACCGCTGTACAAAGAGTAAAATACGATAATAGTCTTGTGATTTGAAAATAAAATTTGAAAGCTGAGCATGCTAGTACATACCTTTAGTCCTAGCAATCAAGAGTCAGAGGCAGACTCAGAGAGAAAAGAAAGGAAAAACTTTAGAGGGCAGAGAGAAGATTCAGGTGGTACTGGCACTTGCTGCCAATCTTAACCACCTGAGTTCAGTTTCAGGAGCCCACGTGATGGGTTCTTCTGCAACTTGTCCTCCAATCACAACACAAACACACTCAACAAATATAAGTTTAAAATTTAAACTAATAAATGAAAAAAATTAAAGGGTAAAAGACTTTAAAAAGTGAAACCATTCCTATAATTTAGAATGAAAGTAATATTTTATTTTATTTATTTCATTTTTCCACACCTGGTATGTGTGCGTGCGTGCGTGCGTGCGTGCGTGCGTGCGTGCGGGGGGGGGGGGGGGGGTTGAGCTAGAGTCTTACTGTCTAGCCTAGGCTGGCTCACCCTCACAGCGAGTCTTCTGCCTTAGCCACTGCTGAGTGCCGGAATCACAGTTGTGCAGCTCCACATCCAGTAACTTTGCATTTTACTACTTTAAAAAAGAAAATGGAGGGGCAATAATGGGACAGCTCATTCACAGCATGTATTGTGCCAGCTTTTAGCGCTCTGAGAGAAGTGTGGTGTTATTGGAAAGTTTCTTTGAGGGGTTGGTTGTCTGTTTTCTAGCAAAAATGTTGACAAATACATTTTAGACACTGATTTATTCTTGCCATTATTTTCAGTAGAACTCAAACTTTGAATAATACTATACTAATCTAGCTAAATTTATGTGAAAAAAATTCCAAATTCATAATGTAATGTTTAGAATCACTTTCTGAAATCATACTTTTCACCTGTTGGCTTAAAATAAATAACACGAAAACCAACTCTCTAAAACAAAGTTTATGGAGAATTGCAACTATGGCAGGCCCGTATTTCCAAGGTAAAAAGAAGAGAGAAACTTAAAGAGAAGTCAGCCTTAGCTGTGTTGAAATAAACCACACTGACTACAGGAAGTCCTGCAGGAGTCGGTTGTTACTTAGAGAAAGTGTCTAGCTGCAGACTTGAGGCAAGGTTGAAGGAATGTGTCAGTAGAGTGCTCTGCCTAGCCTTGTACTAGACCTTAGCGTCAGTCCCCAGGACCACACAGACGGAAGGAACAGTGACTAATCTGAGCGGTTTGGGTTTTCAGAATCGCTGTTACAGTACTAGCACAATCACACTTTCGCGGAGCCTGTTGTGTTTGGCATAAATGATTCTGTTGTGATGCCGAACGCTCTTGAACATCTGCCCTTTTAAAAAGCAGATGGCTAGAAAAGCTGAAAAGAAATGTTCTCCTGGCTTCATTAAAGTCCAAGTCATTCTAATCCTCTATAGGTTCATTCAGTATTTTCACCCAGTTATGCTTATATTTGGGTGTAACTTCCTTTACTGAAAAAGACACTGTCTCAAAGAAAAAAGAAACAACTTATAACAAATCTTTCATAATAGGGCATGTGCAGACCCTGAGTCTTAAGTTTGATTGATGTGTTTGGTAGTTTATCTTTAAATTTCCCATTTCTCCACAACAGCAATGTGCATCACCCTACTGGAACTATAAAAGGGGGATTTCTTTTTTTTTTATTTTTGGTTTTTCGAGCCAGAGTTTCTCTGTAGCTTTGGAGCCTGCCTGGAAGTAGCTCTTGTAGACCAGGCTGGCCTCAAACTCACAGAGATCCGCCTGCCGGGATTAAAGGTGTGCACCAACACCTTAAAAAGGGAATTTCTTTTCTGTTCATACTTCCTCTTTGTCACACCAGTTCACAAAGGATGTGTTTGTTCCTTCAGCTGGTTAGGCTTTTGAAGGAAGTAGGAGGAGTCTGGCAAATAGAATTAAAATGTGTAAACCTGTGGTACCTGTAGGAACCTAGAATATTTGTCAATGTACAATTTAATGTTTTCTTCACACAAGTAAACAGGTGTTGATGTTATCTACATACGGAAATAACCAGGCTAGCTTAAAGATAGACAAATATATTTTATTTATTATAAGGCGAAGACTCAGGCCACAGACATGGAAGATCCAGGCTCTGTGTCTCTGGAAGCGACACAGAGAGCGCACCTGGGTGGTGCACAGGTTTTTATTTCCTGGTCCCAGAAAGCCATGCCTAAACTAGGTTCCACCTCTTAAAGATTATTGGTTAACAAGGCTTTCCCCATCAAACAGGCCTATGAAAGGAAAAAGTATACTTTATTTCTAGCTAGGTGTAGTTCTATACGCCTGTAATACCAGCATCCAAGATATATATAGTAGGATGAAAAGTTCAAAGCCAGCCTTGGCTACATAGCAAATTTGAGGTTATCTGGGCTATCTAAAATTCTGTTGCAAAAACAAAAACTAAAGCCCTGGGACTAGAGAGATTGGCTCTGAAGTTGAGTGCTTGCTCTTCCAGTAGACCTTAAAATTCTCACACTTCAGAGATAAGAGGCAGGTGGGTTCAAGGCTAGCCTGGACTACATAGTGAGTTCTAGACCGGTCAAGACTACACAGTAAGGTCCTATCTCAAAAAAAAGATACCCTTTATTTGATGCTAGAGAAATGACTTAATTGTTAAGAACGATTACTGCTTTTGCAGAAGACCAGAGTTCACTTTCCAACATCGTGTCAGGTGGCTTACAAATGCCAACTCCAGGGGAATCAACTCACTTGGTTTCTGCATACATGTGACACAAATACATATGATTAATATTTTAATAAAAGCATTTATTTATAATACGATTTTATATCAGATTTATTTCTGAAACAGTCAGAAGGAAATGATAGATTTTTAGTCATTTTACAGAATAAAAAGCGTTTATATTTTGTATTGCTTTTTCCTTAGTTATATGCTCTTATTTATTCCTAAGCTTTATAGTTTCCATTGTTGCATACTTTATCTTTCTCTTCTAAAAACTGCCAGTATCCAACAGGTCAATTTCTCTGAAAAAAGTAATTTCTTTTTAACTATCATGTAATATATTGCCATTTTTTATATTAAAAGCAGTTCTGATAGGTATTTAAGAGGTTAAGAGCAGAAAACAGTCTTTTTCTTAAAAACAAAATAAAAAATCCACCGGTGAACTGTTACGATAAACTAGGATAAATTTGGATAGAATGAGTAAGGAAAGCCCTTCCATGCTTTTCAGCTCAGTTTTAAGGAAGCTTATATTTTCCACTTCTAGCATATGTTTGTCTTTGTGTTATTAAAACAATCACTTTCTGAAATTTTTATGACTAGTTTATGAAAAATATAAGCATAAATTTATCTCATTTTTTTGTTTTTGATTTTGTATGTTTCTTTTTTTTTTTTCAAAATAGGATTTCTCTGTGTGACAGTTCACGCTGTCCTGTAGACCAGGCCGGCCTTGAACTCAGAGATCCGCCCACCTGTACCTCCCAAGTGCTGGGATTAAAGGCATATGCCACCACCACCCATCTAATTTAGTTCATTTTTAAGCTAATATAATTTGAAATTAGTAGTTTGGATATTGAAATGTTTCTGAATGCAGGTATGTTACCCATTGGAAAAAAAACCACTGATGGGCAAGCATGTCTGAAATTACACAGGCATGTCTAAAATTACACAACTAGTTTACTATATAGTTTCTTCCTATAAGCTAAAAAATTTCCCATTATTTTTTGGTCATCTATTCATTTTGGACTCTGAATTAAAGCCTTGGTGTGTAATTTTTAGACATTATTTGTTTAGAAGATTATGTGCTAAAAGAACATCAAATACATAAGCTTAACTGTAGCTCATTTAGAACTTTGTTTTTCCCGATAGAAAGTACATTAAACAGACAGCAGCTGTATACTGGAAACTCAGAAGCTTTAACGTTAACCTGTGTTTAATGCAGATATTTTGAACATTAGCATAAAGACTTACTAATGCATTGTTTACTTCCTTCTAGGAGAAACTGAAGATGACCTCAAGAGCGCTCACAGTGACATTACTGTCAAGGTCAAATCCAGGAACTGTGCTGAGTCTAGGGGTAACGAGGCTCTTTTTGCATGTGACTCTTCTCACAGAACTGTCTTTTAGTTAAATAGAGTTTTAAATATT
Organism: Myodes glareolus; assembly: GCF_982192425.1. Taxonomy (NCBI): domain Eukaryota; kingdom Metazoa; phylum Chordata; class Mammalia; order Rodentia; family Cricetidae; genus Myodes; species Myodes glareolus. Next base: position 68,232,643 of record NC_142030.1, read on the forward strand.
TTTTAAGACTTTGAAATTTTTTTAAAAATCATTTTTTGTTTTGTTTTTGTTTTGAGACAGGGTTTCTCTGTAGTTTTGGAGCCTGTCCTGGAACACCCTTTGTAGATCAGGCTGTCCTCAAACTCAGTCTGACTCTGACTCTGGAGTGCTGGGATTACAGGCATGCGCCACTACCGCCCGACATTAAAATCATTTTTTAAAGTTGTATTTTTAGTACATTGAAATTATGTCTTCCATTGTATGCATGTTATTAGTGATGTGTCATGTAACAAATAGCTGAATAGAGCACTTTTAGCCTGCTTGAATAGTTATGAAAAGATATTTTTATGCTCAAGAGCTACTGCCTGTTTTGAATTTTGAGAAATTGATCATATTGGTATTCAACAGTCTCAGGAGTTTTGGTCAGTTTTAGGAACTTTTTTGTATTAGATAATTACTTCGTCTTTTTAGGTCAGGTTCTTACCATGGTAGACATCACAGGGACCTTGTTGTTTCAGTATGGCGATCTGTAATAGTGCATGTGAACTTGCCTTTAAGAATACTTCATCGAGCCGGGTGGTGGTGGTGCACGCCTTTCTCTGTTCTTCTCCCCCCCCCCCCCGTTTTTTTTTCTTTTTTTTTTTGTTTAGGGGGGGTTTATTTTTACTTTAATAAGCAGCAGGCGCTGTGTAACACAGGCTGTCCTTAAATTATCAATCCTCCTGCCTCAGACCTACCCATATCCTCAGTATTGCTGACATTAAAGAGATCCGCCACAGTGCCCAGTTTCTATCATCATTTTTACTATTTTGTTTTTATATGCTAGCATCCAAAATCATGGGTATCTTTTTTTTGATATTTTTCACACTTAAACATCTTTACAGTTTGTTCTTCCCTCTCCCATCCCTCATAGTTCTTAAGACATCTAATATTTTTATTCTTTCACACATATGTAATGTTCTTTGATCAATTCCCCTCATTATCCTCCTTATCTTCCTCTGCCTCCTGTTAACCTGCTTTTCCCAACAAGTCCCCTTCCTGCCTTTTTTGTGTGTAAGTCCCCCACTACATTTATTCGGGTTGCTTACATGAGCAACGGTGGATGAGAAGTTATTTATCTGGGCAAGGGTAACTTACCAGTGCTTACACCACTCAGGAACATGATTTCCTTTCCCAGCAACTCTTAACTGCCTGTTAGGTCCTTCTGAGATGGGATGTTGATGGCCCAGTCTTCTGCAGGTCTTGTGTGCCTCCACTTGTGCTTGACCTTTACTTCCTGCCAGCAGTCTTTAAAAGCAGTTATGTGCCCCAGGCTATTCCCTGTAGTTTATCTGATTCACTCTTTTGATTAAATACTGTGTTCTCCTATAAATTGATGCATCAAATACTTTTTGTTTTTTAGATGAAGCTGCCAGATCATACAGTCATCAAGAACAACCTTGTAGTTTACCACAGAGTGAGTAGTCCAAGTGTGTAAGACTCCCCATGGGAAGACAAACCCTAGGTTTTCTGTGATTTGTTTTGTGTCGGCTTACATTATAACATTAATTTTAGTTTGTTTACTGATAGAGTAGTGTTAGACTTACACACCTTTGAAATTTTTCATATTTGTTTTTGAGATAGATGATAAATAAAATATTGGAAGTAATATTTTAAGATTCAGATAACAGTGTTCCTTAGTGACATTTGCCTTTGAATCTTCTAGGGGTGCTGAGGGTAGAACCAGGTTTTTAGTACTTTTTAGGCAAGCATTGTATCACTTTGCTATGCCCCAGCTCAACAGTTTTCTTAGTTGTCATTGTTTTCTGTTGCAGATAATCTGTAATGAATATGTTTCTTAGGTTAAGCAAATGATAGTATTTTTTCTTTTTCTATTTTTAAATCAAATTCCAGTACTCGGGTTATGAATCAACTCATAATATTCTTGTGCATAAATAGTCAAGAACATTTTTTCCCTTCTACAGTTCCTTTTTGAAAACACTCATTGAATCTAAGTTGCCTTTTTTTTAACCTATCAATAAGATGAAAATCTGTCCACTTAAGCTGTATTATTAGATATGGCCTTAAGCACATTTTTCTAAATATACTTCTTAGTGTTTGATGAAGGAGTGAAAGGGTGTACATGTGCCCTTTATATTCACAATGCACATATCCACTTTAACTTTTTAAGGTTTTCTTTTTCTTTTTGTGGGGTGGAGTTCTAAACAGGATTTCTCTATATCTTTGGCTGTCCTGGAACTCACTCTGTAGACCAGGATGACCTTGAACTCACAGATCCACCTGCTTCTGCCTCCCAAGTGCTGGGATTAAAGGGTGCACTATCACGCCGAGCAGTATTGGTGGTTTGGTATTTTTTTTTTTTTAAATAGGCCTGTTCTAGTTAGGGATACTGTTGCAGTGAAGAAATACCACAACCAAAAGCAACTTGGGGAGGAACGGGTTTATTTGGCTTACATATCCAGAGTCATAGCCCATTAAGGGAAGAATCCAGGAATTCAAGCAGGTCAGGAACCTGAAGGCAGTTACTGATACAGAAGCTGTGGAGGAGTGTTGCTCACTAACTTGCTCCTTATGACTTGTTCAACCTTTCTTATAGGACCCAGGACCACCAGCCCAGGAAAGCTCCTGTAATAGGCTGGGCCTTCTGCCTATAAATCACTAATTAAGAAAATTCCCTGTTGTCTTTTCTACAACCTGTTCTCAACTGGGGTTCCCTCCACTCAGTTGACTCTAGCTTGTGTCAAGTTGACATAAAACTAGCCAGTCCAAGTATATATTGCATTTGTGTTCAGAAAAAGTAAAGTTTAGCTGGGCGGTGGTGGCGCATGCTTTTAATCCCAGCAGTCAGGAGGCAGAGGCAGAGACAGAGACAGACGGATCTCTGAGTTTGAGACCATCCTGGTCTAGAGTGAGTTCCAGAACAGCCAGGGCTACACAAAGAAACCCATCTCAAAAAAAAAAGACACCCAGGACTGAGACAACTTGTAGAGCAGTGGTTCTCAACCTTCCTAACGCTGTGATTCTTTAATAGAGTTCCTCATGTTGTAGTGACCTCCCCAACCATAAAATTGTTTTCCTTGCTACTTCATAACTATAATTCTGCTCCTATTACGAATTGTAATATAAATATCTGATATGCAAGATATCTGCTATGGGAGTGGTAACCCACCATTGAGAACTACTGTTCTAAAAGGAAGGGTTTAAGGCTTACGGGCCCAGAGGTTTAAAAATCCATGACGACTGAGTGAAGAAATGGCAGCAGGCAGAAGGCCATGAGAGCACACACAAAATATCAACACAGTTTTTTGAGCCCTCAAAACCTGTCCCCAGTGGCACACCTCCAACAAAGCCCTACCTCCTAAGCCTCTTTAACCAGGGCTACCAGCTGGGACTAGATATTAAATGCCACCCCAGAACTTATTGGGGACATTTCATTCAGACCACCACAGCCTCATTAGTTGGTAGATTAACTTTTCTTTTTCCTTTCTGTGCTGTGAATGAAAGTGTGTGAATGAAAACCTCACACACACTAAGCAGGTGCTCTGCCACTGAGCTGTGTCTTCAGCCATAGCCATTATTTTCATAGTAATGATCCTAGAGCTGGTGTGTTGTCATTGTCCTGTTCTAAGTACGTTTAAGTTTAGAAAGGGGGGAAATAAGATGGGAAAGATGACTCAGTGGTTAAATGTGCTTGTTACTCTTTTTGTTTGTTTGTTTGTTTTTTATTTTTTGTTTTGTTGTTTTTCGAGACAGGATTTCCCTGTTTAACAGTCGTAGCTGTCCTGGAACTAGCTCTTGTAGATCATGTTGGCCTCGAATTCACAGAGATCCGCCTGCCTCTGCCTCCCGAGTGCTGGGATTAAAGGCGCATGCCAATACCGCCTGGCATAGAGCTTTGATTTTCTTTTCTTTTCTTTTTTCTTTTTATTTTCATTTTATCTTACTGGTTTTTTGAGACAGGGTTTCTCGTATAACAGCACTAGCTGCCCTGGAATTAGCTCTTGGAGACCAGGTTGGCCTCAAACTCACACAGATCCGCCAGCCTCTGCCTCCAGAGTGCTGGGATTAAAGGTGTGTGTCACCACCACCTAAGTGTGCTTGTTAGTCTTGCAGAGTACCAGATTCCAGTCCCCAGCACCACAGTGGACAGCTCACAACTGTATTTATTGTGTATTTGCTGGCCAAAGGGTTGGATTTGGTTTCTTTATAGCACTGCTGGTAGATAAATGAAATGTCTATTTAACATCATCTTGTCTTTGTTTTCCAGTATTCTCTGATCTTATTTCTATTTTCTGTTTTAGGTCAGGACTTCACAGCTCATGAGAATCAGTCGTCAGTGCTGAGTAAGTAGTTGATAATCTGTTATCTGTTTCAGTCGACCCTGTTCCTGCCTTATTCAACCAATAAAAAGTTCTTACATGACCAGGCATGGTGACACATGCCTTTAATCCCAGCAGAGGCAGGTGGATCTCTAAATCAAGGCTAGTCTGGCCTACAGAGCAAGTTCTAGGACAGCCCGAGGTACACAAAGAAACCCTGTCTCAAGAAACCAAATAAATCTGGTATGATTTTAATTCATTTCATCTCAGCTTTTTAAATCCAGCACACAGTAGTACTGACTGTAATAATTACTCTGTGATGTAACACTACTCAGGGCTGCTTTAGCCCCAGTGGTTTACTTACAGGGTGAATGCCCAACTTTTTTTCTTAAATGTATTTAGAATCCAATAGTTTCGAACTCAGTCTTAGAGAAGAAAGACTACAACATAGTTCTGTCTAGTGAGTGATTATTTTTTGTTATGGGAAGGCTTTTGTCTTCACTGATTGGACACGACAAATTATCTTTTACTTTTGATGTTTTCCTCCCTACTCCCCTTCTGTTAGATTTATTATATAATGTTGAATCATGGTGTAAACTTAGAAAGTATATGAAATGATGTGTGTTATATGTGTTTGCTTTAGGCTCAGAATATCCAAGAAACCCTCAAGTCATAAGATTGAGGACTCGACTGCCATGTAAGTAGATACTCTCTTTTCTGCTGTGCTTTGTTGGCTGTCTAACATACAGATGCTGAGTTCTTCAGATAAGGAATAAAGGTCAGCTGTGCTGACTCCTGGATTGCCTTCTGCAGTGCCAGTGCAGGATAGAAAGTGGCTTCAGAAACTAATGGGTGGTACCGTCAGGCCTCACAAGCTCCCGGCTTCAGCAGCCGGTTTGTACGTGATAATGAAGTTGTCCTCTTCTGATAACTTAAGGCGTGTGTCTTAGTGGATTCTATGTAGATAAACACTGCTGAAACCCTCTCCCTCATTATTTCATGTCATAAAGGCCGAACTTGACAGTATTTTCATGATCATGTGTCACTGATATAAGACATAGCTGTAAATTGTTGAGATGAGATAACCATACTTGAGCTCAGTCTGCTATTGTTTCTGTGGAAGTCCGTCCACATTAGTGCTGGAGATGCAGCTCAGTGGTGAGTACTGGCTAGCATGCATAAAACACTGGGTTCAGTCACTAGTACAAATAACAACAAAGTAAATGGAGCCAGGTGTAGCCAACCTTGTAACCTTGTAACCTTGTAATCCCAGCATTTGGGACGCTGGGGCGGAAGACGAAGATGTCATGGTCAGTCTGGGCTTTAGAGCAAAACCCTATGGCCAAAAACAAAACAAAAAAAATTTACTGACTATGTCTGTAGTGGCTGTATAAAAATGTCTGTTCTGTTCTCTGCCTTGAGTGATGCTTATCTCCTGTTCCTTCCCATACCACACCGTTTGTTTTTGGTGGGTTGAGACAGCGTTTCACTGTACAGCCCTCCACCTCAGCTACTCAAGTATATAGGCATGTGACCTCATACCAGGGTTCTGTCCCCCTTTTCCCATCTGACCATAGTCCCTCCTGTCCTGTTTGTTTAGATTATATAAAGATCCCTATTTATCATTTGCTTATAGAATGGCTGGCACTAATTGGTCAAGATAATCTCTAATGTTTCCAATTCACTTTATCTTACCAGTAAGCTGTATTCCACACTTAAGTGAATTATTTAGCTGCCTAAAAATGAAATGCCCTTATCTCTTGCCTTATTTTTGACTATTAGTTTTTAATATTGCATATATCTGATAATAGAAGACATTTCCTCTTATAATTTGTTCTTTATTGCCTTTATACTGTATACCTAGGAAACCAAATACTAATTATTCATCTTATTAGAATTATATGTAATCAGAATAAAAAACGAAAATCTTGACTTCTTTCAAATTTGAGAGACAGCATCTCTCTGTGTAGTCCTGGATGTCCTAGAACTCACTCTATAAACTAGGCTGACCTTGAACTCAGAGAAATCAACCTGCCTCTGCCTCCTAGGATTAAAGGAATGTGCCACCACACCCGATTGAAAATGTAAATCCTAAGAAACAACTCTTAAAAGTAAAAATGCAGTAATATTTCATTTGTATTCCACAAAAAATTTAGTTTCTCATATTATTTCTTAGTATTATATTCTAGGAAATAAATAGCAAAGAAAAGAAATCTGTGCACATTGGTGCCAGGAAACATTTTAAAAATTTGTTTTAATTATTTTATTTGTGTGTATGTGAATGCCTACTTATTCGTATGAGTTAGAGGAGAATAAGTAGGCCTTACACTGGAGTGGAAGCGGAAGCTGCTAGTTCATTTCCTGGTCACCCAGACCCGGATAATCACACAGAAACTATATTAATTCCAACACTGACCAGTGAGTGGTTCATGCATATTTCTAGCTAGTTTTTATATCCCATATATATATATATTTATATATACCCATTTCTATTAATCTGTGTATCACCACAAGACTGGCCTACCAGTAAGTGTCCGGCATCTTCCTCCTTCAGCAGCTCCATGGCCTCTCCTTGACTCAACCTACTCTCTCTCTATTTCTCTGTTTAGATTTCTTGCCTGACTTTTTTCTGCCCTGCCATAGGCCAAAACAACTTCTTTATTAACTAGTGGTAATAAAACATATTCATAGCATACAGGGGGAATCCAACATCGCTGGAGTTATTGGCAGTGGGTCTTAGGAACCAAACCCAGATCCTCTTCAGAAGTACCAAGTATTCCTCACAGCTGAATCATCACTTCAGCTCTAGCATTTTTTTAAATGTATGTGTGGCTTTATTTGTACACGTGGGTACATTACCTCCAGAGGTTAGAAGAAGGCGACAGATCCCTTGGAGCTGGAGTTATATATAGGTGGTTATGAGCCGGCCACCTGATGTGGGATTTTAACTCTGGTCCTCTGGAGGAACAGCACATGCTATCTTAACCTCAGTGTTACTCTCCAATCCCTTTTAAGCTTTATTTTCTCTATGGCATTGCTCATTGCAAAAGGAAAAAGTTATGTTGAACAACTATTGAAACACAAATATAGTAGTGCTGCTGTTGCTTTTTGCTTCTTGTATATAGCCCTGTGTGGCCTGAAACTGGATACATAGAGCAGCTTTGCCTGCAACTCATAGAGATCCATATGCTTTTGCCTCCCAAGTACTAGAGTAAAAAGTCACCATGACTGACTGACTTAGCATTTTTTTCATCAAATTTGTAGTTTATTTTTAGAATTTTATGTTTGCATTCCTACTTCATTATAAATTAGTATATTTACTATGACTTAAGTATTTATAACTACCATATCTGGGTATTGTATTGAACTTGGAGAGTTTTGTAGGAAAATGCACACAAGAAATACGCATGCATCAAGCCGAACATAGTGGTACATGCCTTTAATCAGGGTGCTGAAGGTGGCTGCTGATGACAGCGTGGGCTGCATACCTAGACCAATGGGAAGGAAGATTATTAGTCCTTTAACAAAGTTTTGTTTAGGATAAAACAATGAAGAAGAAGAAAATCTTTCTAATGGTGAAAAAAAACTATGGTGATTTTGTAACAGCCTTTACATAGATTACTCTTCAGGCCAAGATAACTGTTTAAACTTTTCTCCTGGATGTTTGTGTTTTTTGTGCTGCTGCTTTGGTTTTTAAACAGGGTCTCACATAGCTATCACTAGCCTTCTTTTCCTCTCGCCATCTCATGAGTGCTGGGGTCATAGGTGTGCACCATCATGCTTGGCTGGTTCTCTCTCTCTCGCTTCCATATTTCCCTTGGCATTCTACATGTCATCCGGGTATGTATTTCTGCCTGCTGTGGCGGGGGTGTTTTTAAATATGAGTGTTTCAGAACCTGGAACTTTGATTTCTTTTTGTCTTCTTGTATTAGCACCCGTTCCCTAGATGTAAAAGGTCCCAGTTCAGGTTTCAATCTGCATCCTAATCTTCTGGCTAAGATAGACACTCTCTGTACTTCTTTCTGCTTACCTTGTGATAAAATAGTTTAAAATACGTCTAGAGAATCAGATCTTTGAAACATACTTAGGGGCCTCTCAAAACTGGGAGTGCAAACGTAGAGCTTAGCACTAGGGCTCTTTGGGTCTACTTCCCACTTCCTAAACTTGAGTTCTCTTTCCTTTAGAGACAGTTGTGCCTTTAGCTCAGTACTGTGATGAGTCTTCCACATTAAATACGATGCTTAAGTCTTATCACATAACTTGTTTATTTGTATTATGGACACATCTATAACTGGTGGTTCATGCCCTCTATATGGAGTGAGTGACTGCTGCTGTAATCTTCAGGCTTGAAAGTGTCTGTAGGTTTTTATTACCTCTAGGGGTTTTCTAGACTCTAGTGATTACTGCCTCTAGTAAGGAAGATAGATTGAACTTTTAGGCTATGTCCTACCTCAGCAGTTTATACATAGCAGGCTTAAAAGTATGTTTGTGACCTGTGGATAGTGCATGTGACATCTATTAATACTTAGTTATTTGTTGTATCCATCATGAGGTAGATAGACGATTATACCACTCTCATGGATCCCATTTGATCTTTGCAACCATGTAATGATGTATTTAAGATGAACATCTGATGTGTTTGGAGATTTTTTTATTGCTTGGTTTTTAATAATGCAATTGTAACTTCATAGGCAATTTGGAAGTTTCTAATAAAGTTTCTTCAGCAGAATTAGTGAAAAACCGTGTGGCTTTTAGAGTTAGCATGATGTCATTTTATCTTACTTGATTGTTGAGTGCTTCAGTTTTGTTTCTGGTTTTTGGTCAGATGACTCAAGGCAATGTCTGTGTCTTAGCAGTCCATTGTCTAATCCAGTATTTCTCAAGCAAAAGTTGTTAATAAACGCAAGGAAGATCATTTATCTGTTCAAAAGTTGTCCATGCAAAAGTTACTGCAGGCAAGTGGTAGATGGCTGTAATGGCAAACGGAGGCTGTACCAGTAAAGTTGCTGAGGCTTTGTCGCCTGAAACAAGTTTTTTTTGTTTTATAAGATTTTTCTTTTTGTTGTTTTGTTTTATGTTTTTGTTTCTGCTTTTGTTTTGTTTTGTTGTTGTTGTTGTTGTTGTGTTTTTTATGTTTTTGTTTTTTGTTTGTTTGTTTGTTTTGTTTTTCAACAAACAAAAAAACTGTTTTTTGTAACAGTCCTGGCTTTCCTGGAACTTGCTTTGTAGACCAGACTGCCTCAATTTCACTAATATCCCCCAAGTGCTGGGCTTAAAGGTGTGCTCCACCACCCATCCAGCTAAGATTTGCAAAACATTAAAAACTTAAACTGTCAGAATCCCCAGAGGATATACTTCAGTTACTCTAAAATAGAAAATAATGAGGATTTAAGATTGAGTTTTGTATGGAAATACCTTATTCCCAGTAATTTAGGTAGTCCATGATCTACATTTTCTTTCTCTTTACAGCGTCTTCACCAAGCAGCAGTTTTGTAAATGGTCATTTTCCAGATAATTTCGTGCTTTTTTTGTGGTATCCTTATCTTTTTGTCTTCTTTCCCTTGTTCCAGAGTGTGCCATTCCTATTAAATGAGCTGCAAGGCTTTCTCTCAACACTGAGTGTTTTAACGTCTACTCTGTGCTAGGTCAGTGCTGCTGTGATTGACTGTGAAGTTAATCAGTGCAGCAGGCATTCGAATATTCTGCCTCACCTGCTACCTCTGCCTTCTTTTGGTGGAATTGTATTTTTTTTCTCTAATGGAAGTAAGTGAGCAAATAAAACAAAATTGATTGTCTTTTGAAATTATTTTTTGTTTTTTAGATAATAACATTCAGGAATCAGAACTTGGAAACCAATCTCCATCAACCTCCAGCCAGCGTAAGTTTATCTGTTCATCGAGTGAGGCCAAAGTTGGTGGCTCATATTTGTTTTAAAACATTCTTTGACAGCCATCTGACTTAATGGTATTTAAGGCACCATAAACACTTCTATGGAAAAAGTGTATGTTTTACCAACAGTGAAATGTAGGCAAACCATATGAAATGTCTAGTTCCCTCTTAACTATATTGTTCATAATATCAAAAATCAAAGTTGATAAGTAGGACTGGAGAGATTGTTTAGTGGGTAAACAATTGTATAATGGCAGGAACAACATTTCCAAAATTGTAATTTTCACTTGAAATTTTGAACGTTAGACTGGCAGCAGATATTGTCTCTTGCTTTCCTGAATTCTTCAAGTAGCTGGGAAATGCAGGAGTGTGATTAGCCATAGAGTGGCAATTTTTTTTCAAGTAAAAATGGTATTCACTTATTAAAGTGGTTAATTAAACATACAGGTCAGTTGTGAAGCCCTTTTCCTTTGGATAACCATTGTCTGTGCTGAACTGCTGACGTGTGTGTCTTTACACAAAACACTGAGAATATGTACTCAGAGGGCTGAAAGTCTTGAGTTTTCTTTTTTATGGTGCTGGGGATCATGCCAAGACCCTCACACATGCTATTTATGCCAAGTTCTCCTTGCCCCAGTCCACAAGGACTGAGGTAGAACAAAATTATTAGCTACTTCATGAAGGACAGTCTTAAATGAAACTGGTTCTTCCTCTTTCCCTTTAAAAAATGATTACATTTATTTATTATATGTTATCAGACTTAGTGACACGCACCTATATATCTACTAAGCCATCTCACCAGCCCTAATTATTTTGTTGTTGCTTTTAAGTTTTTTTTGTTTTTTTTGTTTTTGTTTTTAAACAGAGTCCCTCTGCATAGCCCTGGATTGCCTGGAACTCACTATATATAGACCATGCTGGCCTTGAACTCACAGAAATCCACCTGCCTCCTGATTGCTGCTCTTAAAGGCGTGCATCACAGTGCCTACATTCCCTGATTATTTTTAGTCTTGTATGCTGGCAGTAAAAACTACAGTGAATTTGCTAATACAGCTCTGAGTGCTGGTCCCCAGTCATTCCAGTGCAAGTGTCATCACAGTAGAAAACACGGAAATATCTTACTGTTAATTTTCAGATCGACACCAACAAATATTGTTTAAGATAGCTTCAGGCCACACTCAGATTGCTGCTCTAAAAGATCCCTAGTACCTCTATTAGGCTAAAGTAAATAAAACATTCAGAAGTGGTACTATAACATGGTAGCTGTTGTAGCATGTGAAATGCATTCATTGCCTTTAATCCCAGCACTCGGGAGGCAGAGGCAGGTGGATCTCTGTGAGTTTGAGGCCAGTCTGGTCTACAAGAGCTAGTTCCAGGACAGGCTCCAAAAAAAAAAAAAAGAAAGAAAGAAATGTTTTATGTTGAACTTTTTCGTTATTGTACTTCAGAAATATTCAGCCCTAGATAGCCAGCCATGTTAACTACTGAGTTTCCAAATTAAACAGTTTTATAAAGCTGCTTACTTTACAACTATTAGAAAATACTCATAATTCTTGTTTTATAAACAGTTTTGCTTCTGAAAATATGAATTCTGAAATTTTTAAATATGAAAAAATTAAGATATATTTAAATTATTTTTCTTTAGAAACAGTTGTCTTTCTAACAATTATATTTAGCTATAACTTAGCTTTTATGAGCTTTTTCTGAAGAGGATATATTTATTTAAGAAAAAAACATTACCAGCTCCTTTCTTTAAAGTACTTTCCCTTAGTCAGACATGGTGGCACACACTTTTAATCCCAACACTCAAGAGGCAGAGACAGGGATGTTGTTTGAGGAGCAGACCTGCTTTTCACCCTGCTCCCGGCCGCCCAGCTAGCTTACACCCGAAATAACAACATGGAAACTGTATTCATTTAAACATTGCCTGGCCCATTATCTCCAGCCCCTTATTGGCTAATTCTCACATATTAGTTTAACCCATTTCCATTAATGTGTATCGCCACTTGACTGTGACTTACCAGCATGAGTCTAACCAGTGTCTGTCTCAGAGAGGAGAGCCATGGCATCTGCCACACCGCCTTCTTCCTCCCAGAATTCTGTTCTGTCTACCACGCCCATCTAAGGGCTGCCCTTTCAAAAGTCCAAGGCAGTTTTCTTTATTCAACCAATAAAAGCAACACATGAAAAGAAGACCCTCCTACACCACAGGGAGTTTCAGGTTAGCCTGGTCTGCATACTGTGTTCTAGACAGAGTCGTGCATGGGGCTAGAGATGTAGTTGAGCTGTTAGGATTATGTACTGCTCATGCAGAGGAACCGGGTTCAATTCCCAGCACCTCTCAGACATTCAGTCACCTGTAACCAACTCCAGGAGACTCGTTGCATTTAACCTCTGCAGAGTGAGTGCTTGCCCACATATGCACTTACACAGAATGAAAAGAAATCACTCACCCTAGAATCTAAGAAAATGTAATATGTGTTGTGCCCCCTCCCCCCCAGCAGAAACTGCTGACCAACTGCAGAATGAGTCTTCTGTCAACATAAAGCCGCGGCTGCTCCTTCTGCTCGGTCTGCTCGTCGCCCTTCTCTTTGGAGTGTTTTGGTTCTTTAATACTCCTGCAGTAGAAACCACTGCCGTTCAAGAATTTCAGAACCAGATGAAACAACTTCGGTCTAAGTACCAGAGTCAAGACGAGAAGCTGTGGAAAAGAGGCACAACATTCCTAGAAAGACATCTGAATAGCTCCCTCCCTCGGCCCCAGCCTGCCATCCTTTTGCTCACTGCAGCCCAAGATGCTGAAGAAGTGCTCAAGTGTCTGAGTGAACAAATTGCCGATGCCTATTCTTCCTTCCGTAGTGTCCGTGCCATCCGGATTGATGGGGCAGGGAAAGCTGCTCAAGACAGTGACGAGGTCAAACAGCAGGTAGATCAAGAACTGAGCGATGGGTTTAGAAATGGCCAGAATGCAGCTGTGGTACACCGTTTCGAGTCCCTGCCTGCAGGCTCAACCTTGATCTTCTATAAATACTGCGACCATGAGAACGCAGCCTTCAAAGATGTAGCCCTAGTCCTGACTGTACTGTTGGAGGAGAAGACACTGGAAGCCAGTCTAGGCCTAAAGGAAATTGAAGAGAAAGTGAGGGATTTCCTCAAAGTCAAGTTCACCAGCTCTCACACGGCCAGCTCCTACAACCACATGGACCCAGACAAGCTGAATGGGCTCTGGAGCCGCATTTCTCACCTGGTGCTGCCCGTGCAGCCCGAAAATGCCCTGAAAGGGGGCAGCTGCCCGTGAGGGGGAAGCGGAAGTCACGTCTCTAGGTCTGGGCAGTTTTCAGACTTTCTAACTAGAGACGGAATCTAGAGCAGTTTTTGAAAACTGATTTCTTTTTAAAGGAAATTAAGTTCATACATAAAAGTGGAATACCTAAATTGTTTATGCAGCCTGATTATCTGATTTGAGAAAATTGATTGTTTCCACTGAGAACTCTGTTAAGGGTATTTAGCATGGGCTAACGTCTATGCAGTTCCCCGTGGACCTGCTTTGATTCTGCCCAAATCATTCTTGCTGTGCTGTGACCTGTGAGAAGGACCAGGTGCCTTTCTCAAAGAATCAACATTCTTTTTAACTTTGGATTTTTTGTTTGTTTGTGGCCTTTTTAGTCTGACAGCTTTCTAATTGTAGCTGTGGGTTTCCCCATTACTTTTCCATTTATACCATTTTTAAGTGTGTGATCCTTAGCTTTTACCTATAAAAGACAAAAGTCATCTGGGTGTGCAGTTTAGCCCCTCCCCCCACTGACTTTAGAGAGGGGAAGAAGAGGGCTTGGGAAGTGGAAAGGGAAGAGAAATTGTTGAATGGAGAAGGAAAAGGAAGGGGAAAAATAGCTGCAAGCTGGGCAGTGGTGAGCCATGCCTGCAATCTCAGCACTTTCCTAGGGTAGAGTCAGGAGGGTCAGAAGTTCAAGGCCAGCCTCATCCATATAGTAATTTCTTCTGCCACCCTGGGCTACATGAGACACTGTTTTTTTTGTTTTTTACTTTGTTTTTAAATAAAAAGGGGGGAGGTTTCAAAATGAAATGTTACTTTAAAGGAAAGCACGTGTCTCGGCTGTTACCTGGGGAGCTGCTACAGTTTGCCCTCCATGCTTCTGTCTTTTTCCCCACCTAAAGAAAGTTCTTGGTGTGAAGCTAAGCTCAGTGGTAGAGCATTTGCCCAGCTTGTTCATTACCCTGGGTTCAGTGACCAGCATTCCACACGCCTGTAATCTCAGTGCTCAACAAAATGAGGTGGTAGCATCTTGAATTCAAAGCCAATCTGGAATGTATATGTCAGACCCCATCCCAATCCCACTCCCCAGTAAAAGGGAATTCCCACAGCATATCTGTCATGTTTATATCTGTATTTGACGCATACCAGTTTTAAAGGTAGGTCTCTTTGGTTTAACCTGACAGTTTCTATCTTAAAGAAATACAATTTCCAGTACATCCTCAACTTGATGGTTTGGACTCTTTAATTTTTTGCTTTTTCCAATACCAGGGATTGAACCTAAGACCCAGCCCTGCTGGTCAAGTGCTCTGCCACTGAACTACATCATGCCTCGGCAGTAGAAATGCATTTCAAAGTCAGGTGGCTCCTGTCTATAATTTCAGCACTTGGGAAGCTGAAGCAGGAGGGATGCTGTGAATTCATGGCCATCACTAACTGTATAGTGAGTTTCAAACCATCTTGCACAGGTTGCAGATTGAAATACTGTCTTAGCATACACACACACACACACACACACAAAGACAACATCAAAAATTGGTAAACAGTTCTCTGCTGGGCTGTTGAAGAGGACTCCATTCTGTGCTTGTATGTGTGTACTTTAACTCCATAACAAATACAAAAATATCCTGTGCACATGATCGGTTTTGTTGAGTGCCTCAAATCAAAGGAGTGAACCTGACCACACGTGAAGCATGTGGGACATGTCTCCACTGCTATAGTATTTTAGGGTTTTTTGACCACACGTGAAGCCTGCGGGACATACGTTTCTTCTGTACACATTAAGCATGTGAGACATATTTTTCCACTGCACATGTGAAGCATGTGGAACATATGTTTCCACTGCTGTGGTATCTTAGGGTTTTTTGCACTTAAAATTTGGCTTTCTCATCTGTCAACTGCTTTGTCTTCAACTCTTATAATTCTAGGTCTGAGTTCTTTTGCCCATTGGCATCTAAACGAAAATTCTACTTTTCAGTACTAGCCAATGTTTCTTTACCCCTGGGGTCTCATGGTGGGTGGGAGAAAGAGGTCTAGCTTCTTTTCAGGGGGACTACCAGCATCTGTACCTTTATTATAATCCATTCCTGTCAGAAGGCAAGCAATCAGGTTTATTTTATAAAGAATTAAGAAGTTTGGAAAAGTCTTTATTTTTTACATACATATCATATGGAAAAAGAAGTGTTTTATTGAATGTTCCACTGACTTAAGTAATTTTGAAGTGATATGTTGCTTATATTTGTCAGGAAAAAATTGTAGCAGCTAATGTGTAAATAACTTTAAAAACTATTTTAGTAATTTAAATAAATTTACTTTTTGTAGTCTGTGTATTATAAACTTAAATGATTTACAGGCGTGTTTTTTTCAATTAATCCAACTTTTCTTTGCAAATTTTAATGACCTTGGCTAAGAGAAGCTCAAGTCAAACAAGCACATTGCTTAGAAACATAGTGATGATGATGTTTTTATCCATGTAGTTTGACTTAACATTCAAGTAGAGTTGCTTTAGTGTCTAGATTTCCCAAGAGTCTCTGTAACAGGTTCTTAATTCCCTTCCTGAAGAACGTTTTTAGATTTCCTAGTCACCCCTCATTCTGTATCACATATTCACTGTATATCTGTTCATAGACTACATATTATAGTGCTTTATAGATATTCTGACATACACATACCCCCATAAACCAATTTTCATAGTCACTGAGGATGTGTACTCAAGAATATTCCCAATTTTTTTTCATTTTATTTATTTTATGTGAGCATACACTGCCGCAGTAGTCATGTACTGAGTATACATTGTGGGAGTCATTTCTCTTTTACTGTGTGGGTTCTGGGGCTCTAACTCAGGTTTAGACTTAGTAGCAACTTCCTTTACTGACTGAGCCATTTTACTAACCCTTATTATACCTGTTAGAAGGACGGGGGCATCACACACTTACCTAGCAGGCACAAGGCCCTGGGTTCAGTCCTCAACACCTATTATGTGAATAAGCAAAGGGAAAGTGACTTCCTGGGTGTTGGAGGTCAGCCTGGGCTAAATAGCACCACTGTGTCCTAAAAAAACCAGGACTGGGGTGATACCTAAGGCTCTGGGTTCGCTGCCCCTGCACAGCCAACGAAAACAGATCTGAATGTTACTTAAACATGGCTTTAACTCTGCTTTCCTCCATTGGTGTTTATGATCCTTTCAAAAGAGAAGTAAGCATCAGCAGGATAGAGGAAATTCAGGTCTCCAGAAAGTGAGCACTGTGATTTTGACAATAGTAGCCCAGGAATTTCACAGTACATTATCAATTTTACATTTTCTAAAAACTAAATTTGCTTCCCTTTCAATTACTTTCTTTACATTTTTTAATTCTCAAAGTAAACTGATTTTCCTTCAATGACAATTAACAGAGATGAAAGTTTGTATATTTCATGTCAATGCCTAAGCTGAAAATGGGAAACCTATAGTGATTGTTTTGTTTTCGTTAGTTTTTCGAGACAGGGTTTCTCTGTGTAACAGCCCTAGTTGTCCTGGAACTTGCTCTATAGACCAGGCTAGCCTCAAACTCACAGAGATCTGCCTGCCTCCGCCTCTCAAGTGCTGGGATTAAAGGCGAGTGCCACCACCGCCCAGCCCGTGTGATCTGAAGTGCCCTTTATGTTGCCTGTGTATATCTGGAGTTCTCATGAAGGTGATGAAGATGATGAAGTTATTTGCTGAATTGTAAGGACATGGTCACAAAGCAACTTCTTGTGAATGAGTCCATGTAATCTCTTCCCAAGGAAGATTTTACTGACTAACCACCGAGAACCCTGTGTGGCTAAAGATGCTCTTGTCTTGTAGGGAAGTGTAGTCTCATCCGAACAGAGAAATACTTACACTGCACATTGCGGGCAGGACGTTTGGCCTCTTACATCCTGCATGTTCTTGGACTCTTAGACATCCTCTTCCTGACTTCCTTTTTGCAGTCGTACTATTTGGCTGAGTTTTGCTTCTAAGTCTTAAGCGAAATCTTCCCTTACTCTCCTGTTACTGCTGTGTGTGTGTGTGTGTATACGACCTTTATGATTATCTGTACATGTGTGTAACTTCAAAGCTTAAGAGACCTTAAGAAGCCAGTGGTGGGATATGGACAGTTCCTAGGTTAAGGATGATTTGAAGACTGGAAAACAAAAAATCCATCGCCAGAGTCACAAGATCACCAGTAAGTAAGGCCCCTGATGAAAAGAAGCGTGTATGTAAGTTGGCTGAGGCTGTGGCCAGAGCCTGATCCCGCGCTCAAACCTGTTGAGGCATGAGTGACTTACTCCAGAGAAGTGAAGAGGAAAAGGAGGGGGTGGTGGTCTGCCTCTCCTGACTGAATTTATCTAAAGTGACAGGACTGGCTGGGCTCCTCCCCTTTGTGTTCTCATTTATCCCACAGTGCTCACGTGAGTGTGGACTATCACTGCCATTTGCAGGGAGCAGGAATTGTTAATAGTTAATGATGGTAGTTAGGCCCCACAATGGTACACATTTATAATTGTAGCCACTCAAGTGGCTGAGGGAGGATTGCTTGAACTCAAGAGCTCAGGGCTAGCCCGGGCAATATAGTGAATTAAAAATTAGGCTGGAGAGATGGCTTAGAGGTTAAGAGCTGTTCTTCCAAAGGGCCTGAGTTCAATTCCCAGCAACCACATGATGACTCGCAACCATCTGTAATGACATCTGGTGCCCTCTTCTGGCGGGCAGGGATACATGCAGACAGGACACTAATAAATAAATCTTTTTTTAAAAAAAGAGAGAGAAGACTGTCTCATGTTAAAAAAAATATTAAAAATTAAAAGCTTAGGAACTGGACTGTTGGTTCAGTGGTTATGAGTACTTGCTTGCCCATGACACTACAGGTCCGTATGTGATACGGGCAACTAGGCTGGAGAATTTTGGTTTTTCAAGACAGGGTTTCTCTGTAGCTTTGGAGCCTGTTCTGGAACTCGCTCTTGTAGACCAGGCTGGCCTCGAACTCGCAGAGATCCACCTGTCTCTGCCTCCCGAGTGCTGGGATTAAAGGCGTGTGCACCACCACCGCCCAGCTAGGCTGGAGATTTAAAAACATACACACACAGACAGAGACACGGGGACACGGGTCATCTTTGATACAAGAATGCCAACTTTATTGTGCTCCAGGGAAGCTTATATAGGGATCCTTAACTGATAGACATGCCCCAGCTCTCGGGATCTTTCAGCTGCAGGCCTCACCAGAACCCACTCCCCTGCCATCAAGGTCTGGTGCTCAGAGCGGCTGCAGGCACAGGTAAACAAGTTGTTTTGCTCAGTTCACTCCAGCAGGCAAAGGGTCTGAGGCAGGCAAAGAAAGTCAAGGGGCCAGGGGTCTGCAGCCCCCAACACTTGCTGTTCTAGCAAGGACCTTGGTTCAGTTCACAGCACCCGCATGGAGGCTTACCGTTTCCTCAGTCACCATGCATGGCTGTGGTACACATGTAGGCAAAACACTGATACACACGAAATTAAATCTTAAAAAAAATGCTTTTCAAAAAACTAAAAATTTAAAAACAAGAATCCACATAGGAAGGAGAAAAAGATAAGATCTCCTGAGTCACAGGAGAGGGAAGAAAGGGAGGGGAACAGAGAAAAGCATATAACTCAATAAAAACAAAAAATAAACTTAAAAATTTAATCTGTTGAATAAAAACAGCAAGCTTTACCTTAATTGATTTTACCTAGAGACAGAGTGTGTCTTTATAGTTTTGTGGTTTCTTTTCCTGATGTTTTTGAGTCCTTTCCAAGAGCTTTTAAGTAGTGATTTCACTCTGGGTTCAGCAGTATTATAATTAAGGAGGCATGAGGGCCACCAACTCAAATGGTAGAGGCACCAACCAGTCATGAAAGCCCTTCAGGAGATGTTTGTCAAGGAGAGACTGGGAATATGTGTTGTTTAGAAGCCTCGAAATGTGGCCTTTAAAAGTTTTGTTTTTAATATTGTTTTCTGAGTATGACTGTTTTACCTGCATGTATATATTGTACTGTGACTGTACCACATGCCTTATGCCTGCAGAGGCCAGAAGAGGGAATGGGATCCCCTGGAACTGGAGATAACAGTTGTGAGCTGCCATGTAGGTGCTGGGAATGGAATCTGGGTCTTCTGCAAGAGGAGCAGGTGCTCTGGGACTTTAGCTTTGTTTTTTGTTTGTTTTTCTTTTGAGACAGGGTTTCTCTGTGTAGCCCTGTCTGTCCTGGAACTCCATCTGTAACATAGATCAGGCTGGCTTTGAACTCAGAGATTCACCTGAGTGCCAGGATTAAAGGCATGCACCACCATGCCCAGCCATTTGAGTGTTCCTAAA
Source organism: Myodes glareolus (assembly GCF_982192425.1). Lineage (NCBI taxonomy): Eukaryota > Metazoa > Chordata > Mammalia > Rodentia > Cricetidae > Myodes > Myodes glareolus. The sequence continues at coordinate 68,252,428 of NC_142030.1, forward strand.
ACAGCTATCAATTCTTAGAGCCTGTTATATTACCTAAGAGGCTGTTGTATAACCCATGGCAGATCTGTCTAGGAAAAATTATACATACACACACACATGACTATACATGCACACACATAACTATACATGCACACACATGACAATGCATGCACACACATAACTATGCATACACACATGACTATATATGCACACACATAACTATATGTGCACACACACATGACTATACATGCACACATAACTACATGCACGCACACACATAACTATGCAAGCACACACATAACTATACATGCACACGCATAACTATACAAGCACACACATGACTATATATGGACACACACAAAACTATACATGCACACACACACATATATACATAGCAGTTAAAATTCATTCTTTTTTTGTAGTTACATTTCTAGGCCATGAGGTGAGTGGCTTTGTTCTGTCATGTGTTCCTGACATGATACGCTATCTTGCCACAGATCCAAAAGTAACACGGCCAAGCATTCATAGACAAGAGCCCCTAACACCATGTGTTCAAACAACCCTTTCTCTTAAAAGTTGGAAAAAAGAACTGGAGGGTTTTGAAAAATTGAAATTGACAAACCATTTTTTTGACAAATGGAGCGGGAATAGATGGAACGATGGCTCAGCAGTTTAGAAAACACAGTTGAGAGACCATGCTGCTCCTGCAGAGGACATGGGTTCAATTACCAGCGCCCATGTGGTGGCTCCTAACAGTCTATAACTCCAGTTCCAGGAGATGTGACCTACTCTTCCAACCTTCAAAGCATCAGGCATACATGTGGTGTATATATGAGCAAGCAAAACACCTATACATATAAAAATAAATAAATTTTTATAAAGTAGAAATATCTAAATAATATCAGGAAAAAAAATGATGAGCGAGATGGCCCAGCAGATAAAGGCTCTTGCCACCCTGGCCGCCGGAGTTTGATCACCAGAACCCGCGTGGTGGATTAGAACTGACTCCTGCAGGCTGTCTGCTGACCCCTCCCCCAAACGGGTACGTGTGGACCCATGCTGCGCACATCACACAGTGATAAATTTTAAAAAGGAGGCACTATAACTGATAACACAGAGATACTCGGAGTCGTTAAGGACTAGTATGAACTCCATGCAAATTGGAAAACCAAGAAAAAGTGGATAGTTTCTGAACACATACAACCTATCACAGAGGAGCCAAGAGAACACGGAAGATCTGAACGAAATTGTAATCCAGCACCAAGGTTGAGTCAGTAATGAAAGTCCCACCAAAGGAAAGTCCGGGGCCAGGTGGCTTCACTGCTGAATTTCCCCAAACTTTTAAAGAATCATTAACAGTTCTTCTTAAACGATTTCAGAGGATTAAGATGAAGGAAACTCTTCAAACTCAATCTGTGAGGACAACACTATCCTGATATTAGACCCAGAACAAGACACAGTGGCAACAAAATAAAACGGTACATACCAGTATCCCTGAAAAATGGCACACACCCATAGCCCTGTGAAAATGGCGCACACCAGTATCCCTGTGAAAATGGTGCACACCAGTATCCCTGTGAAAACGTCCCACACTCATAGCCCTGCAAAACACAGTGCAAGAATTCTCCGAGAAACACTATCAAATCGAATCCAGCAGCACACAAAAAGATGATCCCCCATGATCAACTAGAAGTTATCTCAGAGATGCAGGGGCAGCTCAACTTGTGGAAATAAAAAGCACAATATCAGCCAGGGGGTGGTGGAGCATACCTTTAATCTCAGGACACCAAAGGCAGAGGCTGGAGGAGCTCTGTGAATTCAAGGCCAGCCTGTCCTACATAGTAAGTTCCAGGACAGCCAGGGACAGCCAGAGCTGTTACAGAGAGAAACCTGTCTCAAAAAAGCAAAACAACAAACAAGAAGAAAAATAACACCCCCCAAAAATAAAAAAAACACAATATCATCAACAAAACAACAATAATTATTTCAGTAGATACAGAAGAATAATTTCATAAAATTCTGCAAGTTTGTTTATTCACACCTGTAAATCCCAATGCTCAGGATGCTGTGGCAGGAAGATTTCTGTGAGTTCCAGGACAGATTGGTCTATGGAGTAAGACCCTGCTTAAAAAGCCAAAAATAAGCAAATAAATAATCTAAATAATTAAAATGAATTCAACATTCCTTCATAATAAAAAATCTTAAAAATTATGCATTGGAGGAATATATCTCAATACAATAAATGTAGTAGAATAAAGGCTATAGATAATAAAGCCAATATCAATGCAGGAAAATTTGGATCATTTCCTCTAAAATTAAGAATGAGATAGAGATATATACTTTCATTATTTTTGTTAAATACAATATTGAAAATCTTATCCAGGACAATATAAGAAGAGAAATAAATGACAGATGCCTAAATAGAAAGGAGGAGAAGGAGAAACTATTCTATTCAAATACAGCACGTCTTTGTCTAAGGAGAAATCTAACATTCTACCAAAAATAACTGCTAGAATCCATCAATTCAGTTAGTTTGTGAAAAACAAAATGAACAAATAAACTTTGTAATATGCCAATAATAAAACTGCTAAGAAATTACAAAAGAAATTCCATTTGTTTTATTTAAAAAAAAAGATTTATTAATTTATTATGTATACAGTAGTCTCAGTATTTTGTCTGCACGTATGTCTGCAGGCCAGAAGAGGGCGCCAGATCTCATTCCAGATGGTTGTGAGCCACCATGTGGTTGCCGGGAATTGAACTCAGGACCTTTGGAAGAGCAGGCAGCGCTCTTAACCACTGAGCCATCTCTCCAGCCCCATTTGTTTTATTTTTAAAACACACACAGAGAGACAAACAAACAAATCGACACTAAGAACAAATTCAACCAAGGAATGAATGGCCTCTTGAGTGAAAGTTCCGGGGTTGTGGGTATCCCCACTAGAAGAGAACCTGTGTAGCACACATGGGCCCTGCACGCAACCTTCAGTTCTTCAACTTCCAAATTAACCAACTAAAGAGGGCATAAGCTAGAAAGACACCCCACATTCATGATTTGAAAGGTTACCGATAAAAAGCCTACACTATCAAAGTTGTCTACAGATTCAGTGCAATTTCTAATAAATACTAGAGACTTGCCTCACAGAAATAGAAAACTCAGATGTAAATGTTGCATGGAAGGCTGACTAGTTAAAGCATATCCAATGCCCGATTGGGCTGATATAGAGGCTCGGCATTGTCGGTCCACTGCAGAGGGCTGGTATCACTCTACAGCATGACTTCTTTCTCCCATTCTGCTTCGTTTTTCCTTCCCTCACCACAGGTGTTGATGGAAGGATATACCCTAATAAACATCCTGTACCTTCAATTTTCACACTGGCTTTGCTGGTGAAGAAGCACGAGGACCTGAGTTCAAATCCCTAGTGCCCGTGTCGAAAGGTCCAGTCTAGAAGTTTCCTGGGGTTTCCTGGCCAGCTAGTCTAACCAACTGGTAAGATTCAGGTTCAGTAAGAAACCCTGTCCCAAAAAACAAGGTAGAGAGTGACTAAGGAAACATCTGGAGTTGACCTCTGACCTCTACATACATATGCACACACATGACCCACATGCCAAAAACAGAACAAACAATGAAACCCCACATTTTTTGTTTCTGAATCTATGTAGTGTGCAAATGGCGTGTCATTAAAGTCTATTATTTAATATGGGCCAGGAACCGTTCAAGGTGTCATGTATACAGTAGTGCACTTGATCTTGGTGACTTTTGAGATAGATATTACTTCCCTACTGAAGACAGGGAAACAGCATTGGCAAAACGGTTCTTAGCATGAAGGCCATGCTGCCAAATCTAACAACCTGAGTTCAATCCTCGGGTCTAGCGAGATGGAAGAAGGGAACCGACTCCCACGAGTTGTCCTCTGACCCCCATACTAAATATTTAGCATACCATACTAAATAAATATAAAACTTTAATGGCGGTGCTAGGGAGACAGCTCAGCAGTTTAAGAGCACAGGCTGCTCTTCCAGAGGACCCAGGCTTGATTGCTGTCACCCACACAGGAGCTCCCAGCTGTCTGTCACTCTCGTTCCTAGGGTGTGTGATGCCGTATTCCAGTTTCCACGTGCAGCAGGCATGCACATAGTATATGGACACACATGCAGGGAAACCACACATATGTACAAAGTAGCAATTTGAATTAAAGGATAATTTATCTGCGCACAGTGGTACACACATTTAATCCCAGAACTTGAGAAACAGGCAGGCAGGTAGATCTCTGTGAATTTGAGGTCAGCCTGGTCTACACAGTGAGTTACAGGCCAGCCAGGACAACACACTGCTCTGCTGCAGAAGAATCTATAGAGAAAAGGAAACAAAGTTACAAAGAACTGGGAACAGAAAGACAGTTCATAGTCAAGAGAGCTTGCTACCGTTCCAAAGGACCAGAGTTCAATTCCTAGCAACCCACACGGAGAGACTCACAGCAGTCCCATAACTCCAGCTCCAGGGGATCTGCCACCCTCTGCTGCCTCTGTGGGCACCCGTGCACACACTGCACAAACAAACACACATAAGATTTTTAAAAGATTTTATTTATTTATTATGTATACAGTGTTCTGCCTACATGTCTGTCTGAAGGCCAGAGGAGGGCACCAGATCTCATTACAGATGGTTGTGAGCCACCATGTGACTACTGGGAATTAAACTCAGGACCTCTGGAAGATCAGACAGTGCTCTTAACCGCTGAGTCATCTCTCTAATCCCACACATAAATTTTTTAAAAAAAATATACTTTTGAAGGGCTGGAGAGATGGCTCAGTGGTTAAGAGCATTGCTTACTCTTCCAAAGGTCCTGAGTTCAATTCCCAGCAACCACATGGTGGCTTACAACCATCTGTAATGATGTCTGTCAGACATACACACAGACAGAATATTGTATACATAATAAATAAATTAAAAAAAAACAAAAACAAAAATATACTTTTGAAAAAGATACAGAGAACAGTTAGTGATTGTGAATATCTAGTAGGATTTGAAGCCGTGTAACCTGACTCCTGAACCAGTGTTCTTGTTCAGCACACGCGTTCTTAACCATCATTGTACTCATTATAATATCTGTTATTCCTAAGAAGGAAACGATAACAAACCATATCTTATAAGTCATAAACATGAAACATATAATTTGGAGTGAAAAATGGTACCTGGCCCATAAGGTCCTCTGGATTAGCCGATGAAACCTGCAGCCTTCTATCCCTAGAATTCTGTTAGAAAGAGAAAGTCCTACTGTGACTCTGATTTCCTAATTAAATGTGCATTACATTTTGGTACGAGACTATGCTCTGAAGCAAACTCCCACCAGGAGTTCTGCTGGACCAGTTTACCAAAGAGCATCACAGCTGGGTCTAATGTCTTCCTTCCTAGAGAGGATTGGGGAAGGTCAAGGAACCCTCACCTGAGTATCCGGTCACCCCTCTCAATTAGTTGTATGTAATTCTGCTCTAATTGCTCTTTGTCTTGGTGGAGGATCTGGAGGACATAGATGGGGAAGGATGGGGTGGTTCCATCTATACAGCTGTGGAAAGTTGTCATCTGCAGACTTGCCAGTATGGTTGCTTTAGCATCACCTACACTACTGCTGGTAACGGCTCGCCCATGGCTCTGTGAATAAGGCTGATACACTCCTTGGTTTCCCTGATAAACTCTGGTGGAATTGTACCTTGGTTTGTCATAGGGGCCTTAGGAAGAGGGACAGATGATTTTTACATCTCTCCCAGGGAATCAACATTACATCAACACGGTGATGATGTTTAGTCTCTGATTCGATAAAATTGTCAAAGATTATTATAGTTGAAATTACTGTAAAGCCCAAAGCGTTTTGTGTGTTATTTCCTCTGAAGAGGGTGTTTACCTCTTGTAGTTCATGATCAGTCCAATAGACATTTCAAGCTGTGTTTTAGTAGTGTAATGCTGTTTAAAAATAAAACCTATCTTTGGGGCTGGGAGATAGCTCAGTCCGTAAGGGACCTGATGTGCAAGCATGCGGACCAGAGTTTGAATCCCAGAGCCCACATAAGAAGCAGAGCCACGTCTGCAATCTTATCACCTTGACCAGCCTACACACACACACACACACACACACACACACACACACACACACACACACACACACTCTTATTTGGCAGACTGCCAATGAAATTTTTTCCTTTAGAAATAAAATAAGGTCTTCTGGTTATTAACTGGGAGGTTCCAAAGACCAAAGGTGCCCCTCTGAAATATTTTTATTAGCTGTAGATAAGCCCGTTGACAGATACAGAGGGAGTGGAGTGCTTTGCTCTTGAGAAACACAGCCAACTCTTATCTCTGACTTTACCTCTGAGTTTTGTTACTGAATCAGCAACATTTTTTTTTCTTTAGTGAACTTGTCACTCCCAAGATGGCCCTTTGACCTTTACAGCCTTTGCAGTTTTCCCAAAGAGATAACATGTTTTAGTTAGTTGAACCATCAGTTAAGTTTGGATTTAGTTTCACGTAGCTAACCTGCATTTTCTTGTCATCTCTTTCTCTAGAACAGAGACCTGAACAGGGCCAGTGTGTTGGCTCAGCTGGTCAAGGTGCTTGCCACCAAGACAGATAAACTGAACTCTAACCACATGGTAAGAGAAAATCTACTCCCTGGGGCTTATTTTTGACTTCATGGTCACACATCCCCACACATAAGCATAGAAATAAATACATATAAATTTTAATTAAAATTTTTTTTTGAGAAGAAGCCAGGTGATGGTTGCGCACTCCTTTAATCCTAGCACTCAGGAGGCAGAGGCAGACAGATCTCTGTGAACTCAAGGCCAGCCTGGTCCACAGAGTGAGTTCCAGGACAGGCTCCAAAGCTACCGAGAAACCCTGTCTCAAAACACACACACACACAAAAAAATATTTTGAAAAAGAAAAGAGACAAGTATCAACATTTATGACAGTTTCCATATCTACCCTAAATCTTTCACCTAGCAAACAGGAATATAAACCTATATGTATTATAAATTATTTTAAATTACAAGTAAGCAAGTGGAATGCCTAGAATAAGCTAATACTACACAATCCTCCTGGGTATCCTCTTCTCCTAATTAGAAAACTGTTTAAAGACTATTTTTAGATTTTAAACACAAGAAAAAAACCCTTAAACCCTAGCTTATTAATTTTTTTTCAAAGCATCAACTTCCTAAGAACACAAACAACACAATGAAATTACCTCGGGAGTAAGTATACCTAGAAACGAATAAGGCAGAGAGCAAGCTGAAGAGATATTTGGCAATAAGGTATTAGAATAATCAGCTTGGCAGAGCCACTCCTCAGACAGTATGAGGTCATGCTGCAGTACAAAGCCCTTCTGGTGCCTTCCGTCCGAAGTTCTCCAAGTGTTATACTGACTTATCTAGCAGCAAACATTACTACCCCTATTTTATAGGTGGAGAAGCTGAGATAGGGAGAGATCCAGTAACTTGCCTAGGCATACTCAATGTGTCAGCACTGAGCCCAGACTTTCATTTCAGACATCTAATCTACATTTCTATTTCAATCACTGGGTCAGCTTTCTAAACCCCACCAGATAGTAATTGGCTTACCTTCTTTTGCAATGTACTTTCAAAACAGATTATTACTTTCTGCAAACAATTCAATAAAATACTTTTGTTGTAAGTCATGGGTTTTTTTTTTTTTTTTTTTTGTCTGTTTGTTTGTTTGGGGGACAGAAATGTAAGAGAGGACTATTTTTAAAAAGTTTGCCCTGGACTCAGAAAAGTATTCGCATTAGTTTTAGGTTATTTAGTAAAACCAATTTCTGCAATTTAATCATAGGACCATCAAGAAATCGCATCAGCTGTGTTGTCGTGCCATAGCTACCATTGTGTGCATGTCATGCGTTAATTTGGGGAAGGGGAAGACTCAAACCAGAGAAGTCCAAGAATTACTGTGTACCTTCTATGACCTCCTAACTCAAATTTGGCCCTGAAAATACTTCAGTCTGTATGGGAACATATTGAGAGGAAGTAAGGTTATTCTTGGTTATCATCCCTTTAGAAAATATTACCCTCGGGCTGGAGAGATGGCTCAGCAGTTAAATGTACTTGTAGCACGAATTCTAGTTGGTTTCAATAATAAAAACCTGGAGTCAGATATTAGTGGGTGAAGGCTGAGAGATCAGAGAAGCAGTGCAGTCAGCCACTAGAGAGACCTTTTACCTCCACCAAATCCTTAGATTGAAGAGGCGATCCTGTCTCTACGAATCCTCAGACTGCCTGCTCAGACTGAATCCTCAGACTGTATCTGAGCTCCTGTCTCCTCCCACCTTATATTCCGTTCTCCACCCAGCCCATGTCACTCCTGTCTCCCCCTCCCTAGTGCTGGGATCACCTTTGTGTGAGCTCTGTTTCTCTTATAGACAGAGTCAATCTCGTGTAACCCAGGGTGGTCTTGAACTCAAAGACATCCACCTGCCTCTGTCTCCCAAGTGCTGGGATTAAAGGTGTGTGCCATCACTTCCTGGCTTCTATAGCTAGCTTCTGGCTTAGCTCTGCACTCTGATCTTCAGGCAAGTTTTATTTGTTAGCTCACAAACAAAATATCACTACGTGCACCAGAGGCTGTTTCAAAGGTTTGGTTCCCAGCCCTGACACATCGACTCACAACTACCCACAACTGCCATCCCAGAAGATCTGATGTCTTCTTCTTCAAGGGCTTTGCCCATATATATGTAAGCAAAACACCCATATGCATAAAATAAAAATAAAGAGTTTTTTTAAATTTAAAAATACTATTCAAACTTTTGTTCTCATCTCTTGTAATTTTTTTCTTTGAGATAAGTTCTCACTTTGTCATCCTGGCTGACATGGAACTTGCTATGTGAACCAGGCTGGACTTGATCTACTTGTCTCTGACCCTGAGGGCTGGAAATAAAGGTATGTACCATTATGCCTGGCTACTATAAATCTTTTATAATCTGTTTTATGAACACAGACTTACTAGCATACAGTTGCCTTTATTATTTCTGACAAACAAAAATTGTTCATATTCTAGCAATGACAAATTCTTGTGCTAAAAGCACACTAGAATCACAGGACAAGAAAAGTTTTTGTAATAATAGCCTGTAGGCTCTAACTAAATTTCAAAATAGAAATTGTATATTTTTCTCCTTCATTTTGATCTCAGCTCAGAACTCAAGATACTGAAAGGAGATCCAGTTAATTCTGGCTGAGAGTGGCATAGAACCTTGGAAGGTCTGTGTACCTTTCCCCATCTCCTGTGTGGGCTGGCGAAATTGTGGCCACAGGGACCATCAGCAAACAGGACTGTCTCTTGCTCAGCTGTGCTTTCTGTGCAGACAAAGCATGGGAATCCACAGGTCGGGGTCTTAAGGAGCTGCTCGGCTTTGCACAGCTTCATGGTAGAACAGAGCAGGCACAAGTGTGGATTTTGAAGTCAGAGGTTCTGGTGGGTTCTGCCATGAGCCAACCTCAGAACATCGAGCATCTCACCTCCCCAAGTTCCAGGTCCCTCATCTCTGAAATAGAGATGACCATAATACATCTCATGAGTGTAAATTCATGATAATTAAACCAGACAATGCTGCAGAAATATCAGTCAACCATTTACATAGGCAGCAATGAAAACGAGGAAGCACTTGCTGCATATTTGAAGCTGGACATAATAGCACACGCCACTCATCTCAGCACCAGGAAAGCAGGAAAGAAGGATCGGGAGTTCAAGGCCATCCTTGGCTATAGAATGAGTTTGAGGCTACCTTGGATTACATGAGACCCTGTCTTAAAAAGATTTTTAAAAATTATTTAAAAAGGAGGGGGGAGGACACCTGGAGAGATGACTCAGTGGTTAAGAACACTGACTATTCTTCCAGAGCACCCGGGTTCAATTCCCAGCACCCACATGGCAGCTCACAACTGTAACTCCAAGATCTGACACCCTCACACAGACATGCATGCAAGCAAAATACCAAGGCACATAAAATAAAAATGAATTATTTTTAAAAGATAAAGAATATATACATACATATTTATTTATCAGCATATGTCTGAATAATATGTTTACTTTGTACAAGTTGGGTTTTTTGAGATTTATTTTTATTTTTTAATGTATGTGTATGTGGGGATGTATCTGAAGTTATGGCTAAGTGGTTAAGAGCACTATCTGCTCTTCCATAGGGCCTGAGTTTGACTTACAGATGCCACCATCTGTAACTCCAGTTCCAAGACCTCCAACGCCCTCTTCTGGCCTCTGCAGGCATCGGGCACAAAATGGTGTGCATAAAAGTAGGCAAAACACCCATATACATAAAAATTAAAACAAAAACAAGTAACACTCAGAACAGTTAAAATAAATAAATAGAATTTTGTTGCTGTGGTGTGTGTGTGTGTACGCGCACACGCGTGTGTACAAATGCAGGCGCCTGAGGACCAGAAAAGAATGTTGGATTCTCCTGAATCTGTGAGTCACCCAACTGAATATGCTGTGAGTCAAACTCAGGTCCTCTGCAAGAACAACAAATGCTCCTAACCACGGAGTCATCTCTCAGCCCCTCTTGTTTTGTTTTGCTTCTTTATTTTGTGGTTTGTTTTGTTTTTGAGACAGAGTCTCACTGTATAGTTTTGGGTGGCTTGGGCTGGGACTAAAGGGGCAGCGGGCCTCGCGACTTTGGAGTTTGGAGAGAAGGTTACTTGGGTTCACAGTTCTAGAGGCTTCAGTTTATAGTTTTACTTGTTCCATGTTTTGGGCTTGTGGGAAGGGAGAGCATCGTGGCAGCAGGAGCTCGTGGCTAGCCGAGGCTGCTAACTTCACGGCAGCCAGGCAGCAGCTGCACAAAGGTTTTATTTCAATTAATGATCTACGCAGCCACTTATGTTTCTATAACCAGCCATCTCTTCTCCATCACACTCTTATTTACAGCTGTTTTTTTTGTTCCCTCCTCTTGTATTTTGTAAGCATTCCGTTTGATGCAGTTGGATTTGTAACCAAGCGCTTGTACGTTCCTATTTCTTGTTCAACAGGTGGAGATCATCTAGTCCTGAGATTCCAGGAGTGTTTTAGTGGCTGATAAGCCTCCTTAAAGCTTGCCGGTCTTCAGCGAGGGAAAGCACCCAGCTGCTTTTTTTTCTATTTTTAGGAAGGATGCAGAAAATCTGTCAAAAGTTTAAAACTTTCCACTGCCCAGTAAAAAGACTAGCTCGCTCACTGCAAAGGGCAACCTGTTGGGTTTCACAAAGCCCCTTTCACCGTGTTTAGCTTTGCTTATTAGCTGCCTTGCTAGATATCCCCGTGTATATTTCATTGGCATTATGAGATCACAAGCCAGCATTAAAATGAAAGCTACTCTGTGGACACCCTTCATTTTAAGACTAATCTGAGAAAAAAGGGGGTTCCCTTAATATTGTTAAGGAGATTAGCATGTCTGGCAGACACTCTACTTAAAGGGAACCCCAAAAGAGAAAAGACCAAATAAGACTTTCAATATTGAAAGAAACCTGTCTCTGAAGGTCTGTGGCAATTTAATGTAGGAAATTCTTCTGAAGCTTAATAGCATCTCAAAAGCACACATTTCAAAAGTAATTTTGTTCTGAATTAATTTGAGAAAAAATATATTTGATACTTGTTTTTAAATACATTGATTGTCTTATTTATAAACCTTGAGGAATTTGTGAATGGAAGCAAATCATAGTAAAAATAATCAAAACTGTCCTCACTCTTAGATCTGATCCCCATAGCTCACCTTTTGCATGTACTTATACAGGTTCATAGGTTTATTTTTATTCCTATCAGTGTTAAATTAGAGACAAACTAAAATAACATTTAGAAAAACCTCAACAATGCTTCATTTAAACTACATTTTTTAGAGGCACCTATTGTTTCTATTGTCTGGCAATTATTATAAGAAATGAGTGGTTCTAAAGATTCTCAAAGCAAACAAACAAAAACCTACCAACAAGAAGGCTAAGTGTACGCTGTCCTATTTTGCCTTTGACCTTACCAGAGATAAAAATCAGGAAGAAGAAACTGCCTCTATAGCCTGGCTGTTTGCCAAGAAAGCCCATCTTAAAGGAGGATTAGGCATAAGTGAAGTGTGGATTTGAAGCAATGTTCCAGATAATTCAATCGCCAAAAGTCCCTTTAGTCCTCACAATGAGACACTCACAAAATGCATTTCTTCCTGCATTGGGTTTTCAGCTGCTTCTCCCCAGCTGACACTACATTGCTGGAATGAATTAATCCACCTGCCCATACTGTGAATTATTATTAGTTGGCAGGTAAATTCACAGAACTGTGTTAACAGGCCTCTGCTTTAGTTTTGATTGTGAAGAGTTAAGTTTGTGGGGGTGGGGGTGTAGTTCAGTAGTAGAATGCCTGCCTGGTTTGCACAAGGCCCCAGGTTCAATCCGCAGCACTCAAAGTTTGTGGAGGGTATCTGTCCTTTTCTATGTATGTGTGTGTGTGTGTATGTGTGTGTGTGTATGTGTGTGTGTGTGTGTGTGAGAGAGAGAGAGAGAGAGAGAGAGAGAGAGAGAGAGAGAGAGAGTTACAGAGGGCTTCCAGGCCAGTCACCTTAGGCTAGATAGGGAGTTGGAGGCCAACCTGGGATATATGAACTCTGTATGATATATGAACTCTGTCACAACACAATAAAATAATAACTAATAATAATAACAAAAATGATTTAAATTAGTAGACTTGGAGTAAAGTCGGTCATTCTTTGATTGGACCAGGCCCACCCAATCAGTTAGGTCTTTGGACCTAAGCAGCAATATCAACTGTTTGCTAGGTATCTGACCTACCAATGGAGCCTGCAGATATATTAGACCTGTCAGTGTCCAAAGTTGTGTGATGATCACTATGGGAAATTCCAGCATTGCTAGGGCCTGGTACCATCAGAGTCACCAGTCCATCTTATATGTTGTGATTAGTGCTGGAAAGAGCTCAAGACTAAGGATCTGGAGCCCGGGTCGTCTGTGCTGTCTCTGTCTCTCAAGTACTCTCAGTATGAGCTTCAACTTCATCACGTCAGTGATGTGTTCCTATCAAGAAAGTCCAAGCAGAATTTGTTTTGCTTTTTTTTTTTAAAAAAATACTTAACTTCTGATGTCAACTTGCATCATTTCTGCTGTGTTCTACCATTTGAGCTTGATGCGAAGGTCTCCACAAGTTTCATAGGAAGAGATGCCGACCTGATGTGTAAGGGAGGAATATCAACATGGTTATAGAGGAGCATATGCAATCAAATATCATCTGGAGGGGTTGGAGAGATAGATCAGAAGTTGAGAGCATTTGTTTTTCCAGAGAACCTAGTTTGATTCCCAACACCCACATGGAAGCTCCAACTGATTGTAACTCTAGGTTCAGGGGACATAAGGCCTTCTTCTGGTCTCTGTGGGTACCAGGCACACCCTTGGATGCACAGACATTCAAACAGACAAAACACCTATACACATAAAATAAAACTTAAACATATAAAGCTTGTGAAAAATACCATCCGACTCACGAATGCCTTCAATTTCTGAAACGTATTTCTCTTTGTTTAGAATGATGGTTCCTCTCCCTTCCTTCTCTTCTACCTTCCTTCCCTCCTTCTATCCTCCTACTTAACCATCCCCCCCCATATCACTATGTTGCCCAGGCTGACTTCAAATTCACAACCCTTCTGTCACACTCTCTGAAAAACTGTTGTAACTAACACATAATCCCCACTATGACAGTGCCTTACTTTTAGAGTAGATTCACCTATTGATCTTTTTTTCCCCTTCTTTTTCTCTTCATCAAAAATACCTAGTGTATTATTACAGAAATGCACATCTAAAATGCACATCTAAACATTTCTAACCCTTAATCCTCTTGTGTTAGTTATTTTTCTTGTCTCGGTGAGGGAGGGGAGACCTGACAGAAGCAATTTAAGGGAAGAAAGATTTATTTTGGCTCACAGCTGGGACAGCGTCCATAGAGGCGGGAGCTCGTGGTGGGCCCTGCTGTGGAGTACTACTTCCGCTGTGTGCTACATTTGTTTATGCTGCATTTGTTTAGTGATGTGAAGATGTGTTGCTTTGCCTGCCTAAGGCACCTGATTGGTCTAATAAAATGCTGAATCGCCAATAGCTAGACAGAGGAGGGATAGGTGGGACCGAAGAGCAGAGAGAAGAAGTAGGAGGAGGAATCTAGATTAAGGAAGAAGAGAAGAGAGAAAAAGAGGGAGAACATAGACAAAGAGAAACAGATTAAAACAAAAGTTAAGGCCAGGCGGTGGTGACCTACGCCTTTAATCCCAGCATTGGGGAGACAGAGCTAGGTGGGTCTCTGTGAGTTCAAGGCCAGCCTGGTCTACAAGAACTAGTTCCAGGACAACTAGGGCTACACAGAGAAACTCTCAAAACCTACCCCCACCAAAAAACAAAAACAAAAACAAAAACAGAAAACAAGAGCTAAGCTAAGGCCAAGCACTTGTAATGAAGGCAAAATCTCCATGTTATGATTTGAGAGCTGATTGGTGGCCCCAAAAGAAGGCTTGTCACAGGACCCTCCTCCCATCTCCAGTCAGGAGGCAGAGGGGCCTGGAAGGAGGGCTGTATTGGAACCCTCAAAGACGTGCCTGCGGTGATCCACTTTCAGTACCATGATCCCTGACATAAAGATTCTATAAACTGCCAAAATGCCACCAGCTGGGAGCCAGGTGTTCAAGCAGCCTATGGGGGCATTTCTGAGTCAGCAAAGAACACTGCCTAAATTTTAGTATCTTGATTTCTCATAAAGACATATAAAATAAGTCTAAAAATAGTTTTTATTATGACATTCAGAGTTAGGAAACAGTTTTACAAAAGAACCTGTAATTGATAAAGGAACATGTAATGATGATGCAATTATTAAAATTGTCACAAATAAATTCACAAATGTTTTTCAAAGAAAAATAAGGTTGTCATAGAATATAACTTTATTGTTTGGCCTGAGGGAGTCTGCATCTAGATCATGTGACAATGTGAGCATTACTTAATGTTGGGCTTTGGTTTTTTTGTTTTGTTTGTTGGTTGGTTGGTTTTTGTCATGCTGAGAATTGAACCCAGGGTCTCATTCATTCTAGGCGAGTGCTCTCCCGCTGAGCCATAACCCGCAGCCCCTCAAGCTCTCGCTTACATGTAAAACTACACATGCACACTACACGCTGCCTGCACACTAACACACCTTCCTTTCTGGAAACAAAGCAGCAGCGGAGGGGCCAAGGCAGAGTGAATCACAGCCAGAGGACAGGATGGACAGAACTTACCCCACCTCACCACTCCTTCCTTCCAACTCCTGACTAATTTACTCCCAAGGAAGTTGCTGCTGTTTTGTCTTAGATCTACAGCTCTGATAAAATTACCGTCCTTTGTTGTCCAGTGTTAGGAAACTGAAAAGCCTTAACTGAAGTTACATTCTTCTGTTCTATTTTTCCATCATGGCTATTTTTCTTCCCATTCCCTGGGCATATTTTATAATTCTTAATTTTAGACCTAAATTGAGTGGTTCATGCCTGGCTGTAATACTAACCCTTGGGAGGCTAGGGCGAGAAAGTTATCACAAGTTAAAGGCCAACCTGGACTGCACAGTGAATTGTAGGACACCCTGGGCTACAGTAGGAGACACTGTCTCTAAAGTTTTTTTAATTCATTTTTAATATATAACTTAATAGTTTAGAAATGAAGAAGCTGTAAAAACAAAAACAAAAGCTTTGTGTATTTATCCCTAGTTGAAGAAAGAAAACATTATCCATGCAGTTGAGGGTTGGCAGATGCAGCTTAGTTGGTAGTGTGTTTGTACGAGACTCAATCACCAGCCTGAACTCTGTTCACATTTATATTAATTTCTCTTCTACTACCTTAGAGGCTACCACTTTTTTGAATTCAGTCTTTCCTTACTCATTAGCATTTAAAAATATTTTACTCTTAAAGTATAGTGACTCATGCCTGTGTTTAAGCCTCAGGAGGCAGAGGCAAAGTCAGTCTGAGTCACACTGTGCATTTACAGCCCACCTGGAATACAGGAAACTGTCCCAAAAACTAAGGGAAAAACTTACTATGTTTATGCATATTTCTAAATTACCTATACCAGTATAGTCTAGGTTTTTTAAAAAAACTCTCTTTTCTTTTGTGTGCATTGGTGTTTTGCCTGCATGTTGGTCTGTGTGAGTGTGTCCGATTGCTGGAACTGGAGTTATAGACAATTGGAGCTACCATGTGGGTGCTGGGAATTGAACCTGGGTCCTCTGGCAGAGCAGCAAGCTCTCTTTAGTGCTGAGCCAAGTCTCCAGGCCCCTACTGTCTACATTTTGAAGCTTTATGGAAATGGCTTTATTCCATATGTATCCTGAAATCTGTTGTTTGTTTGTTTCTGCCTTTGAAGCAGAGTGTTACTCTGTAGCCCAGGCTGGCCTCAAGTTCTGTTCCAGTTTCCAGAGTGCTACAATTAGTTATTTTGATTTCTTCAAATTATATTTGTGAGATTCACCCTTCCATTTATTAGCTCTATTGCTTGGCATTTCATTGTATGGACATTCTTTGGTTTACTTATTTATTCCCCTGTTGATGGTTACGGTGCTTCTAATTCTTGCAATTATTAACGATTAAAAAATTTTACGCTTGCCTCCTTATGAACCTTGGTGACTTCCTTATGGCTATGAGCCCTTTAATTCAAAATTGCACCAAGATAAGGAACATATGTCAGAATATAAACCAACACACAATTTCCTTCATGAAGGTGAGGGGGAGCAATCAGCTTACTTGAACAGTGAATGTAGCTGATTTAGTGATGGGGCTGATTTTCCTCCTCAAATAAGCTCCTTATGTTGTTAGGGTCCAGTGACAAAGAGCTGGAGATTATAGGCCATTCTGTTGAATCAGAATCAGGGAGTCAACTTTACCTCATGCTTCCACATTGATCTCCAAAGTCACACAAAGTGACACGTGGATCCAAAGGGAGTAAAATCCTCCTTGTTTTGTCTCTGCCGATGTGTGGTTATCAGAGGTTTGTTTTTTTTTTTAATTTTTGGCAATTCAGTGAGTTTGAACTTGTTTAATTTCTAAATATTTAGTGTGTGTGTGTGTGTGTGTGTGTGTGTGTGTGTGTGTGTCTGTGTCCACAAAATCACACCTGTGCAGATCAGAGGACAATTCATGGGGGTCAGTTCTTCCTCTCCATCGTGTGGGTCCCAGGAATTGAACTCAGGTTACTAGGCTCTGTGCCATTCTGCCAGCCACTTATTACAGTTTCAGTTTTCTCTGATTGCTAATAGTGTAGTACATTTTGCCAAATTTTGCAATTAGTGTTTTTGCGATTTTAGGTGATTTTAGCTGTAGTTGCTAATCTTCTTCAGTTTTTTACTTGCTTTTTCCTTTCATTTGCCACTCTTAAAGTGGATTATCCATGCCTAAACCTTTTCTCTTTTCCACCTGTTCTAGTCACTGTTCAGTTGCTGTGAAGAGACACCATGACCAAGGCAATTACCATAAAATAAAGCATTTAATTGGGAGCTTGCTTACAGTTTCAGAGGGTTAGTTCATTATCAGTGAAACAGGAAGCATAGTGACAGGTAGGCAGGCAGGCACTGAGCTGAGAACTTACATCCTAATCTTCAGGCAGAGATAGATAGATAGATAGATAGATAGATAGATAGATAGATAGATAGATAGATAGAGAGATAGAGAGATAGAGGGGGAGGGAGAGGGAAAGGGAGAGGGGGAGAGAGTGAGAGAGAGAGAGAGAGACTGCACCTGGCATTGGTTTCTCAAATTTCAGAACCCACTCCCAGTGACACACCTCTTCCAACAAGTTTATAGGTATTCCAACAAGGCCACACCTCCTAATCCTTCCCAAACAGTTCCACTAACTGGGACCCAAGCATTTAAACGTACAAGCCTATTAAGATCATTTTCATTCAAACCACCACACCATCCTCTCCCTCCATTCTTGTCCTGTGAGAGGTTATTTGAGATTCTATCATCTAGCTGACTTTCTGCACTCCTGTCTCATTCATCACTCAGCTGGCTCACCTGTTTTGGTTCTCTCTTTGGTAGAGCACTTACTCTTGCATTCTGAATAAGGCTCAGGAATATAATAGTAAAAACCCTTTTCTCTTCTCTTCTCTTTTCTTCTTTTCATTTCATTTCTTCTCTTTTATATTCTTTTCTTAGCATACCCTTCTAGGTTTCTTCCCTGAGGGAGAACAGTCTCTCCTGAATGACTCTAGCAGGTTCTATGGCTTTTCAAATCAATTTCAGTTAATAGAATATCTTTCAGAACAAAGTTGTGTGTGCATGTGCAGCTGTGTGAGGGTCTGTTAAGAGTGTGCTGGTTTCCCTACAGAGACTGCAAGAGGGCCTCAGATTCCTGGTGCTGGACTTACAGGTGTATAACTCACCTTGTGTGGGTCCTGGGACCTGAACTGAAGTCCCCTAGAAAAATAAGTATGCTCTCTTAATTGCTAAGCCACATCTTCTGCCTGAAGTAGAAAATCTTATATTAGTTTTCAACTGTTAACTCATTGGGTTAACAGTTTTAACCCAATTTCAATCAAAAGTCTACTGTCTTACCCAATCAGCATTTTTTCTGAAGTTATGTTGTCTCATAGGGAGAAGGGGATGATCTGCCTTTTTAATTAATTAGTTAATTTTTCTCTCTGGACTGTTTCCCTAGCTATAGATTTCTGATTTTAGTTTCTGCTGTGTCTTGGGAGGAAAGCAAGGGATGGAGGAAACTGGGGACCATTAGAAGAATCTCAAAGGAATTCTTTTTGTTTGTTTTTGTGGGTACTGAGGATTGGACCTAGGACCTGTGTGTGCTAGGCAAACACTCTGTCACTGAGCCACATCTCCAGGACATTTGCTTTTCTCAGGTGAAACACACTGACCTTGAACTCTTGGTCCACCCTGCTCTGCTTACCAGGTGCTGGGGTGACAAGCATAAACCATCATTCCCTGATGTCCAAAAACACTGGTACCTGCTTGGTACAACTGGAGAGTGATTGTATTTACCCCAGGCTGGGGAAATGTTTAGAGTCATGGTTTTTCTTTAAGTTTCTTTTTCTTTCTCTGGATTTTTGAAAAGACAGTATCTTGCATTGCAACCCTGGCTGGCCTGGAATTTTCTATGTAGACCATCAGTCTGCCCCCAAACTTGCCAGGTTTCTCCTGCCTCTATATCCTGGGTACTAGGTTTACAGTAATGAACTACCATGTCTGATTTCCTTGGGTTCTTTTAAAAACAACTTTTTGTTTGTTTGTTTATTGTATGTGTGCACATGTATATGTTTGTAAATGCATATGTGCCTTAGCACACGTGTGGCGGTCAGAGGACAACCCAAGGGAGCTGGTTCTTTCTTTCTACCACGTGGGAGGCAGGGATTGAAATCAGGTGTGTCTTTACTCCCTGAGTCTATCTCACTGGATCTTCCCTGGATTTGCTTTTTAAAGAAACATACTCATTTTTTATTTCTCTTTAACTTTATTTTTACTTCTTCAATATGTAATATATTCACATATATTGTGGGATATTTGTACATCACATGATAATGTATCTGTTGATTGGTGTAATTAAAAAGTTGAACAGCCAATAGGTGGGCAGGAGGTATAAGTGGGATTTCCAGGGAAAAAGAAAGAGGAAATGGATCTAGGTGGGAGACTCGGAACGAGTCGGACACACAGAATGGGAAAGAAAGGTAAAGTGCCATGAGGTGAAACATAGATTAATATAAATGGGTTAATTTAAGTTATAAGAGCTAGTGGGACAAGCCTAAGTTAAAGTTGAGCTTTCATAGTTAATATTAAGTCTCCGTGTTGTTACACAAGTAACAAGTTGATGGCCCAAAGAAAAATCTGACTACACACACAGCTTAAATTCAAAAGTACCAAGGAGGGGTTGGAGAGATGGCTCAGCAGTTAAGGGCACTTGCTGCTCTTGCAGAGGACTTGGGTTTAGTTTCCAGCACCCAAATGGTGGTTCACAACTATTGATAACTCCACTTTTAACGTATCTGGTGCTCTTTTTTGACCTCCACAGACAACAAACACACATAGACATACATGCAGGCAAAATACACACAAAATAAAATGAATATACCTAAAAAATAAAATAAAAAGTTCAAAGGAGAATGGCTGTTAAGTCTTCCTCTTAGCCCTGACCACTGGCTTCCTTACACTTAGCCAGTGTTAACCCCTTTAAAGGTATTTTATACACTTGTTCATATACAAGCAAAATATAGCCAGGCAGTGGTGGCTCATGCCTTTAATCTCAGCACTTGGCAGGCAGTGGCAGGTGGATCTTTGAGTTCGAGGTCAGCCTGATCTACAAAGCAAGTTCCAGGACAGCCAGGACTATTACACAAAGAAACCCTGTCTTGGAAAAAAAACAAAAAACCAAAACCACAACCTACAGTGTTCATTTTGTGCTGCACATATATTCTTGGGTGTAGGGCCATCTACTGGAGCATGGTTGACTTTCCAGAGTAATACACTTCAAGAAAACTGACTGTTTCTCTCCCATAAGCCATTAATTGCCAATAGTTCCTTAGCTGGGGATGGGACTTCATGTCCACCTCCCACCCCCATTTTTGTGTGACTCACACCTCTGTAGGTCTTGTGCCTGTTGTCACAGCTGCTGTGAGTTCAAGTGTGCAAAGCACTGTTTTCTTACAGTTGCCACCTTTGGTTCCTAAGATCTTTCCATCTCATCTTCTGGGGTGATCTCTTAGCCTTAGGGGGAGAGGGGGAACATATAGGTCTCATTTAGGGATGCACATTCTGCAGTTTCTTATCCTCTGCCCCTTGATCAGTGGTGGGTCTGTGTTAATCACCATCTACTGCTAAAAGAAAGTTCTCTGATGAGGGTTGAGAGATATGCTAATCTGTCGGTATAGCAATATGTCATTAAGAATGAATCAGCTTAGCACTATGTCCATTTAGCAGAATAACAGTAGTCTCTCCCCTATGCCCTATGACCTAATGAGCTTCAGGTTCTTGGCCTCAGTAACAACGCCAAGCATAGGCTCCATTTTATGGAGCAAGCCTTAAGGCCAATCAGAAAGTTGTTGGTTACTTCCTGACATTTGTGTCACTATTGCCTCGGTGGGCATATCTTGCCAAGCTGGTCATTCTCGTAGCTTAGGAGGTTTTCAGCTGGCTAAGACTGTGATGACGTTTCTCCTCCAGGGTGTGCATTGCACTTCCAGCACTGTGAAAGCTAGTCAGTAGAGCTGAAGCGTTCACGTTGGCGCCTACCTGACTTCTCCGTGTTCTGTGATTCAACCACGTATTGCCTTCAGCAGTGGGTTTTCATGTCATGTCCTGGAGGATCACCAAGATCATTGACAATAGTCTGTAATGTTTGGGGGTCTATGGGATACTACTGTCTAATAAACCCCGAGTAGGTAACCCACTCCTGGCACTGGGCTTTTTATTTGTTCAGTGGTGTCTGGTAGGGATGTTGTTACTATCATAGGGTAAATCTAAAAAGTTTTAAAAATATATATGTACACATAGGCTTTTTTTAAAATAGTTTTTTTATTTATCATGTATACAATATTCTGTCTGTGTGTATGTCTGCAGGCCAGAAGAGGGCACCAGGCTCCATTATAGATGGTTGTGAACAACCATGTGGTTGCTGGGAATTGAACTCAGGACCTTTGGAAGAGCAGGCAGTGCTCTTGACCTCTGAGCCATCTCTCCAGTCCTAAACATAGGCTTTTTGAGGTTCCCACAATAGTGGGTTTCCACACGTCTTTCCCCAAAGGTTTTTAGTACTAGCTACCTCTCCACCTTCACTCTGCCTGCTCACACTCCACCCATCTAACCCTTCCTGTCTCATTCCCCTTCCTCTCTCTTATACCCCTGCCTTCTATTTCCCATCTCATGGGAACTCCCACCTCCCTTACTAGTTTTCTGACCTCTGTGAGTATTTCAAATGAAATGCACAAATCTAAAAATCTAAAATAGCATCTACAAAGAGAAAACATGTAATATTTTTCTGAGTTTGAGTTATTTCACTCAGAACGATTGTTTATAGCTTCATTCGATTACCTGCAAATTTCATAATTTCATTTTTGACAGCTGAACATTATTCCATTGTGTAAATATACCACATTTTTATTATCCATTGACATGCTGATGGGTATCTAGGTTATTTACAATCCCTGCTGTTGTGAGCAAACCAGCAATGGACACAGATAAGCAAGTATCTCTGTCATAGAACATAGAATCATCTGAATATGTGCCTAAGAATCATACAGCTGGATCAAGTGGTATACCTCTTTCTAACTTTCTGAGGGCCCTCCACACCCATTTCCATAGTGGCTGTACCAATTCACACTTCTACCAGCAGTGAATAAGTGCTATCCCCCTATCCACACCAGCATTTTTTTCCATCATAGCTATTCTACTGGAGTAAGATAAAATCCCAAATTTGCAATTCTCTGATGGCAAAATATGTTGAACATTAAAAAAAAACAAAAATACTTTCTAGCCATTTGTTTTTAATCTTTTGAAAACTTTCTTAGTTTCATGTTTCATTTTCTTAGATTGGATTGTCTGCTTTCTTGATGTGTAGTTTTTTTTAGTTGTTTGTATATTCTAGGTGCTAACTTTCTGTCAGATTTAGCTGGTAATTATTTCCTTTCCTATTCTGTAGGTGGCAACACAAATGATGGTGTCCTTTAATTTTTTTTTTCTGCTTTATTCTATATGTATGGGTGTTTTGCTTGTAGTAGGTCTGTGCACAAGTATGAGTGCCCACAGAGGCCAGGAGAGGGCGTCAGACACTTTGGATCTGGAGTTTTGGATCATGAGCCATTACACAGGTTCTGGGAATTGAACCAGGGTCCTCTGGAAGAACAACTAGTGCTCTTAACTGCTGAGCCATCTCTCCAGTCTCTGGTGTTTCTTTAGGTCCTGTTTATCATTTGTTGGTCTTAATACCTGAACAATGTGGTCCTATCCAGGAAATTCTTTCAAGTGTGTATAAGTTCAGTTTCCAAGCATCTTCCCTACTTTCTCCTTTGTCAGATTTAGGAAGGGTATCGGGTCTTTTTTTCTTTTTTAATATTTATTATATTTGTGTGCGCACACATGGGGGCATGCGTGTGTATGTCACAGAAGTCAGAAAAGGGCATCAGATTCCCTGGAACCAGAGTTACAGATGGTTGTGGGCTATCATATGGGTTCTAGGAATTGAATCCTGGGTCCCCTTGAACAACCCTAAATTATAGATACACTACAATTTCCACTATTCGGAGGTGGAAACTGAGACATAAAAAAGACATCAAATTACCTAGACCAGCAGTTCGCAACCTGTGAGTTGCAACTCCCTTGACAAACCTCTATCATCACATAATGTCACCACAATATGAGGGGCTGTGCTAAAGGGTCACAGCATTAGCAAGGTTGAGAACCACTAGCCACTAATACTATTCTACCATGTAGGGGGAGACATCCAAGAGCCTCCACCCCCTTAACGAGGAGCTATTGACAACTGACAACTGCTGGAGAGGGGAGAGCCAGTTTTCTTTAGGGGTGTGGCTCATTAAGGTTGTACAAGAATTAAAGTGAGTAACACACGAAAAGAAGATAAGATGTTACTTGACATAATACATGATCAAAAATGCTAGTTATTGGCTAATGAGACGGCCCAGAGGGTAATGTACTTAATGTACTAGCCTTAGGATTGGCGTTCAGATCCCCAAAAGCCAAGTGGGTGTAGCATCCCACCTATAATCACAACACAAGCAAAGACAGAGGAGTTTTCACTAGTCTTACCTTGGCAGGTAGAGGTAGGGCAGGGACAACCTCTGGAAGTACCATTTTAATCATTTGTTTAATCATTAGGAACGAGACTAATTGCTTTCCTGAAACTGGGAGGAAAAGGTATAGACTTCGATGTACTTGAAAGCCAATGCCTCTCAAGGGAGTAAAAAAAAAAAGCCACAGAATATCAAAAAGAAAAGGGATTATCTAGGCATGGTATTGCGGGTCTCTGAGATCCTAGCACTCAGGGGATAAGGCAGGAGGATTGTGAGTTCCAGGGCAACCTGGGCTACCCAGTAAGGCTTTGTCAGAGAGAGAGAGAGAGAGAGAGAGAGAGAGAGAGAGAGAGAGAGAGGGGAGGGGAGGGGAGGGGAGGGGAGGGGAGGGGAGGGGGGAGGGGAGGAGAGGGGAGGGGAGGGGGGAGAGGGAGAGGGGAGGGAAGAGGGGAGAGAGAGAGAGGAGAGAGAGAGAGAACAGAGGGAGAAAGGGGACTGATGAAGAGTATAGGTTGATGCAGAGGGGCAATGTTGCTGACACAAACAGAAATCCTTTTTCCTTTCCGTTGGGAAGTGGAAATAATCCACTTAATAATTCCAAATAAGTAATCTTTGGAATAAAAGAGATTCTAAACCCGTTATTGATGCTGTAATATCGATCAAATAGTGTTTCATTTCTTCCTTTAAAAAAGTGAGTATAGTTACTTAATAAACTGATCGGATATATTCTATAAAATAACTAGGTAGGGGAAAAGCTAAATCTCACTTTTCTTTTTGTTGTATGTATGCCTGTTGAGACATGGCATCCCTGCGGAGAGGATCAGTTTTTGCCTTCTGCTATTATTGATGTGGTCCATTTAACAAACACTTATTGAACACCTACAATGTTCTAATACTGTGCTAGACCCTACTGGGTATATATAGAAAAAGGGGCCTTTAAGACAATCGTAGCACTTTAGATGAGAAATAATTTCTAGGCAAAGTAGCTATCGGAATCTAGGAGGTGAAGGAGGTGAAAGAAAGTAACAAGAGCTTATGAGCAGTGAGCACCTAACGGAAGATGGCGTTATTCGCCGAAGAGGTGTCCTTTAAAGTCTTGGCAGATGGTAGAACTCACCATGCAGAGTGAGACAAAGCTAAGAGAAAACACGTTGACCCTAGAGGGTTTCTCAAACCACAATACCGAATGGAAAGGAAATGTAGTTTTGCTTGCTTTGGAATCTTAAGTCATCCGCGTGCACGCTAAACAGAACCGTAAGCCTTGGCCAATGAGACAGCCACAGTGACAGCAGCAAGCAGCCGCAAAGCTGCGGTGACTCTGAACTGACTAGAGTGACGATTTATTTGGACAATCGTTGAAGCACCATCAACTCTCAGGAAGCTGCGGGTTCCCGATTTCCCGGTTCACCCTTGTCAAGTTCTCAGCGTGTTTTCGCCCGGGGTGAAAAGCTCAGCCAGAAGGCCCAATTAGCGTCAAAGGAAGGGGGTGGTCTCCTCTGCGGATAGACTTTGGCTCCTCCCGAGTCCTGCCGAGTTCCCACCGCGCCACACCAAAGATGGCTTCCTCGCGTTCCCTTGCTTCGGCTTATCTCGGGTTCACCTTTCAGCCACACTCAACATGGCCCTAGCCCAAGGTTGCATTCCTGTGGAACTGTCTCCGGACAGTTCTCGCGAGGTTTGGCAGGGCTCTCCCCCCCCCCCCCCGCCCTCCCTCTCTCCGACTGCTCCCGCCCTGCCTCGCGCCGCCGCCACCGCCACTGCCGCCGGCGCCGCTCCTCCTCCGTGTCAGTTGTTGAGCTGTAATGGCGACTGGGCCGCCGCTGCCGAAGTGACTCCCGGGCGGGGGAGCGGGGCCAGACCTGCGCCGGAGAGGACTGCGGAGAACCGCAGCTCGGGAGGGGGCTCGCGGCGGGGGAGAGGAGGCCGCCTCTGCGCCTCTCCTTCCTTCCCTGCCGCCCGGCGGACCCAGGAACCGGGGCGAGGCGGGCACCCGGTGCGTCCCCGGAGCGGGGAGGCCCGGCCGGGCAGCCCTGGGGCCGGTCGGGGCGGCGTCACTGCACCCTCCGCCAGGCCCCGCGGGATGCACCGTGGGAGCCGAGGGCGGAGGCGACACTCTCAGGTGAGCTGCGGGAAGACCTGGCGGAGCCTGCGGACGCTTGCTCCGCCTCTGCTGCCTCTGTCCTCGGTCCCGGGTCCCCGAGGTGGCCAGAGAGGCGGGGCGGGGCCCCCTGGCACTGCCTGGCGCCCTCCTGGGGAACCTCCTTAGGTTCCGAGACTTTTCCGGGAGGGTCATCCTGAGACCTGGGCTCCTGGACCTGCTGGTGCCCACCGAAGACCAGATTTCTTTGCTTACCTGCCCGTGTTGTCCTCAGCACCCTCGCCCCTCCTCTTGTCTGCATAGAGTTAAGCTACCCTATCACCTTTGGTCTCCGAAGTGTCCCTTCTTCGTTTGGAGATGAAGCATGTTTTGGGAAATTCCGGGAGACTAGCTTCAGTGTCAGGGATGACCAGTTTCTGTTCCTTTTCCTGGGTGTAATATTCTCCAAGTGGAGTATGGGGAAAACTTTGATCAGCTCCGGTACAGCAGTTGTTGAATGGAGTCTACCGGCTTATTCACAAATGTTTTGGGCGGGGAGGGGTGACATTTAACAAGCCCTACACGTTGGAAGTTGTCACTATCGCTCCCCTCCCCCTCTTTAAAAATGCAGGCCAATATGCTAAATCACACTTAATACATGTCACAGATGCAGGCAGAAATTTGCCTAGATTTTAGTCTTCAAGCTATGAAGTTGCAAATAGGTATAAATTTTAATGGGTTTTTGATGTTGTAACAAATGTTTCACTTGGGGGTAAAATAGGTTGTTAGGAATAGTGGTCGGTATCCATCTGATCTCCAGGCAAGCTTTATTTGTTAGAGCACAAACAAAATATCACATCTACTTAATTGTTTTGCTGGTGATTCTTGTTTTGAATTTGGGGGAAGTCGTTAGTGTTGCCATGTTAACCTAACCCTCTTAGCTTGTATTTTAAGAATTTTAAAGGACAGTCTATCCTAGGCCAATCTATTTACAGCTGAAAATTTTTGAAGAAGCAATGATGAAATACTGCAAACTGCTCTCCAATTAAAAAGTGTCTTAATTTAAAATACTGTTTTTTTTAGAAAGGCAGTGTGCTGCTAATAACATGGGATTGTGACTTTGGAAGATTGTTAGACTTGTACTAGAAGTTTCCTCAAGTCTATGAAAATGTAAGGTTTTTGGTAAACTGTTTAACGCAATAAATCTGAACTGTCATTGCATTCAACATAGTATGCCTTAATCAGAATATAAATGTCTTGCTAGAATGCATTGTATATGTGGATAAATCACATGTATCTTGTCTTTTCATAGCAGAACTTGGTGCTAATAGTGATAGTGAGTTATATTTATAAACATTTTTGTACATATATGAAAGATATTTTTCTGACTGGTGTATAATATTATTCAAGGCTATTAATACCTATAGAAACAATCTGTGGTGTTAATATGTTTGTGAATTAAAATTTTTAAAATTTTTTTCTTCTGATTGTCATTTTTTTAAAATTCATTTTAAACACTATATCATGGGCACAAGAAAGGAAGTGAAGTCCTTATATAACCACTTTAGTTTGTTAAACTGCTGTAACTTAACAGTGAGAGCAAAAGAGAAGTTATCTGAAAATAACTGACCTCTTGGGGGGGAAGGATGTATGCTTCCAAATACATGAATTAGTCTTCATGCACTTTTGTAAGCAAAGTAGACAAATATTCTTATTTTGAAGTTGTAGAAATGGACACTCAAAGTCAGTTATTTATGTGGCTGCTGTCCTATAAATATTCTAGAATTAGCTATATTTTAAATTAAATATTACATTAGATACTTTTGCTACTTGTTATTATTTCAAAATATTTTTTAAAAATTATATCCTTCATTTTTACATGACACTTGTTCCTTATGTTGAGTCCTAGTTTCCAAGGGCGTTAGTAATTTCATAAAATTTTATTATTAATAATAATGAATTATTATAATGAAGCATTATTCTTTATTTGAACTTTTTATTTGAACAGTTCTTAAGATACTGTAGATAAGATCTGGGGGTGTGGCTCAGTGGTAGAGCATTTGCCTAGCATGCATGAAGCTGGAAGTTCAGTCTCCAATACGTGTAAACAACATCAACAGAACAAAACAAAGAATTCACCTGTAGTTATCATTCGTTTGAATGTTCAGTTGTGTCACTTTCGATTTTCTACTCATTTTATACCCTTGATTATGTAAAAACATATTTAAGACACATGATCAGTGGTAGCATAACTATCGGGACAGTTGATTTAAAAGTTAAATGTATAGTTATATAGTTGGGATTGGTTGTTACTTTTGCTGTGTGGTCAGATGACAAAATCGTTTTCTTGTTGACCTCCCCCCCCTCCACACCATACAATTCTTAGTGTTGCATGTTGGTGAAAGTGAAAAGATTGCATAGTGTCTTTCTGCATTAATTTTGTTGTTGATGTTGGTCATTGTTAGTCTCAGTGGAACTTCTCGTTTTACCTTTGAGTATTTTTGGGTTATTATTTGTGTTTCTCATCTGGCGTGAAAGTTCTGCGGTGGCAGAGGTCCTCTGTTTGTTATTGTGCACTTAGTTCCTAGCATATACTAGAATAACGAATAAATAATAGTTGAGTTCATCTCAGTCCCAGGATAATAGTTTAAAATCAAAACAAAACAAAAACCTGGTTCTTAGTTTGTAGGCACATTTTATCTTTTCTTAGGACTAGGCTCCAACTATCTAGTTCAAATTTTCTGGGTCTCAGGGGAAAAACAGCCGCTGAGAATAAGCCACAGGTGGTCCTGAAAACTGACTAATGATCTGCCTAGGTGCTCTGTAGTTGCTGTAATCTGAAGAAAATAGAAGCTTTAAGACCCTAACTTGTGCTCGTACTATAATTATTACTTGCAATAACTTTAGGTCTTTCTTAATCGCAGTACTAGGTGTCTTGAATACTGGAGGCTAGTTAGTTCAGTATCCTTGTTTTTTGTGTAAGAAAGCTAGCATCATAACTGGAAGAAGAATCCCCTAAGCAGTTCTAGGTCTACATTTGCTTTATGTGCCAGATAATTGTCAAATCAGAACGTGATTATTATTAACCTAGCAGTGTTTTTTTTTTTTTTGGTCACTATTAATTAAAAACTCAAAGTGGGTCTTCTCATGTTAACTTAAAAATAAATAGCAATTAGACTATAAGTTAAAGTAGAACAACTTTCTGGGAAGAAATGTGGCATTACTATCAAAATTTAAAATCCGTGTAATATTTGATATAACCATTTAATGTTTGTGAGTTTTATGTTACATAAATTTTAAGCCCAACAATAAATCTATTAAGAATATTCATTTATCATGATTACAAATAAAAGGAAGCAGAAATATTTAAAAATGTCCAAAATACCTGTTGGTAAGGGAAGAGTTAAAATCATAGTATATTTATGCTGTAAGATACTTCACAGTTGTTAGCAGGTTTTAGGGAATCTATATTTACTTCGGGAGAAGCAGCTGAGCGTGTCCTTCAGCACATCGGCCAGGCAGCAGACCTCATAGGCTCACATCCTAACTGCAACATTTATACCAGCTGCGGCCATTATAAAGTCATCTATAAGGTGGGTATAGTGATAATCCTTGCCTCATGAGACTATTGTGAGAAATAAGTGAGTTAGTGTCTGTGTTCTAAGTAAGCACAGGGTGCATTTTGTAACTGCTTCCTATTACTATTAAGTAATGACATGGAGCAATGCTCATGATATAATATTGTTTATGAGAAATAAGTTGTACTACATTGTGTGTTGCAAGGAGAGGGCCAGACTCTGTAATATGAGTTGACTTAATAAAAAAATAAGATGGAGCCAATAAGATGACTCAGTGGGTAAAGGCACTTGTTTTACCTACAAGCATGTGTATCCCAAACAACTGTAAAACAATTGCAAGGCCGTGAAGAGTTCATCACGGTGTGTTGAACTCAGATTCAGCCGCATTTGTGTGCCCTCATCCATTTGGAGATAATGATCTCAGTTTCCTTTTACTGCATCTGCCAGTACAATTTTCTCTTCACTAAATTGATGGTTTGATTAGTATAATGTTCCATTTTATTGTACATATCAGGGAAAAGTTCTTCAGTTGACTGTATCTGAGGGGTTATTCATTTGATTCATGTTGAAAGTTGTCA
Organism: Myodes glareolus; assembly: GCF_982192425.1. Lineage (NCBI taxonomy): Eukaryota > Metazoa > Chordata > Mammalia > Rodentia > Cricetidae > Myodes > Myodes glareolus. The sequence continues at coordinate 68,282,435 of NC_142030.1, forward strand.
GCTGTGGCGACTGCTGTTGAGGGTACAGTCAATGGAGGCGGTGGGTTTGTAGAGAGAGGGCTGCTGCGGTGGGGAAGTCAGGGCAGAAACCACATAGCAGCAGCTCAGGAGGCAGGCGAAAGGGCCTCTAATGCAGATCTGTTCACCATTTTCGAGAGGTTTGTAAAAGAAAAACAGTAGTGAGGGGGTGCTGGGTGGAGGGACTTTTTATTTCTTAAGATGTCATTAAGCATAACTGCTTATAGGAAATTGTTGGAGAGGGGAGATTGGGACAAAAGTGTGAGGAAAATGTGGCCAATAGTGAGGTTTTTTTTTTTTTTTTTTTTTTTTTTTTTTGAGAGAACCTGGGTAAATAGATCTAGAAATAATAGGTGAAGTGTTCCTATGGTAACTTTTCTCCCAAAGTTACTTCTTTTATCATCACCACCATCATCATGATCATGATCATCATCATTTTAAGCCATGCATGGTGGGACACACCATTAGTCCCGTCATGTAGGAGGCAGAGGCAGACAGATCTCTGTGACTTCTAGGCCAACCTGCTCTATATTTAAGCTACCAGGGGTTATATAGTAAGAAAAAAAAATAAAATTACATTTTAATTGTGTGCATGTGTACATGCACACACACTATATAGAGAACATGTGGAGGCCAGAGACCAGTTTACAGCAGTCAGTCCTCTCTTCTCTGTGATGGTCCTGGGAGTCCAACTTAGGTGCTCAGGGTTGGTGGCAGATGCCTGTACCCACTGAGTCATCCGCCCTACTTGCTTGTTTTTCCATTCCCCCTATATAAACTCGAAATTAAATGGTAGCTTCAGATCTTTTTAACTATTGGTTTTGTGTGAGTCTTTGTACTTATTTTGGATAGGGGCACACACTGTACCTAGGCTTTCCTGGAACTCCCTACACAGCCCAGTTTGACCTCAAATTTGCTGCAGTCCTCCTGCCTCAGCCTTCTGAATGCTGGGATTATAGGCCTGCACTACCATGTCTGGCTGCTTTGTACCCTTTTTTTAAACAGAGACCATTATGTAGCTCTGACTAGCCTGGTCTATTGTGTAGATCAGGTTGGAACTGAATGTGCCTTAGTCATCAGACTATCCAGATTACAACTCTGCACCCCCAAGCATAGTCTTTGTATCTTTCTTATAAGGCAGATATTTTGGTGTATTAATGACTTTTCTATTGCTGTGATAAAACTCTATGAGTAATACAACTGATAGAAGAAAGGTTTTATTTAACTTACAGTTCCAGAGGATAATAATCCATGCTGGTAGAGCGAGGTAACAGGTAGCAGGTGTCTAGAGCAGCAGCTGAGAGCTCATATCACAGGAAACTGAGAGAGCAAACTTGAAATGGTGAAGAGATTCAAGTCTTTTAAAACCTCAAAGCCTCCTGTGACATTCTTCCTCTAGCAAGGCCACACCTCCTAATCCTCCCCAAACAGCTGCCAGCAGGGACCAAAAATTCAAATGCTCAAGACTTAAAGGGAACAGCTCATTCAAGTCACTACATTTGGTGATGTTTGAAAATAGACTCCTTGTTAGCTTAAGATCTTGTTTTCTATCAACAAATAAGCATTTTAAAGTATTCTCATTTATTAGTGTACATGATTTTAATCAGATTGTGCCTGTGTGTGTGTGTGTGTGTGTGTGTGTGTTAAGACAGAGTCTTGCTAATTTGCATTTGTGTTTAAAACAAGGTCTTGCTAACCTGCTCAGGCTTGTCTTGAACTCACTGCGTAGCCCAGGCTGGCCTTGAACTCTCAACAGTCCTCCTAGTTCAACCTCCCAATGACTGGGTTTACAGTTATGCAAAGCTTAACCAGACTTTTAAAAAAATGTCATTTAGTAGTAGCTTTAAAGAAATTATATTTCCAGCTAGGTGGTGATGGTTCATGCCAGAGACAGGGGGATCTCTGTGAGTTTGAGGCCAGCCTGGTCTATAGAGCAAGTTCCAGGATAGCCAGGGCTGTTACAGAGAGAAACCCTGTCTCGAAAAACAAAATTACAAAACAAAGAAATTATATTTCTATTTTCTGTTGGCAAGGTCGCCATCCTAAGTTAACTTTTGGAAGTTGATTTTCATTTTGAATTTTTATTTACATGATACAAAATAAAATCATATTAAATAAAAGTGTTTTAAAAATCCCTTCTGATTTTTTTAATGTTCTGAACAAAGCACTATTTACATATATTTTGACTTTTTAATGAAACAACTTGTTTTTCTGTAAGATGCCAGTTAACCTCTTTGTAAAATAGACATTGGAATAACACTTTTGAATCACTTAAGAATGGTGTGCATGTGTGTGTGTGCACGCTTAACATGCACAGTGATACATGCCTGTAAACCCAGTCATTGGGAGGCTGAAGTTGGGGGTTGCTTCATATTCAAGGCCAGCCTGGACAAATTAGCAAGATCGTGTCTTAAAACATACAGATTCACTGCAATCTGTTTGATTAACAATAATATTCTTTTAAAAGAAGATTTATTTCTTTGATGAGCATGAACATTTTTCCTGTATGTATGTATGCATGCATGTATGTATATATGTACACCACATGTGCCTGGTACCCGTGGAGGGCAGAAGAGAGAGTTGGATCCCTTGGAATTACAGACAGTTGCAGGCTGCCATGTGGGTGGTGGGAACCAAACCTTGGTCTTCTGCAGGGGTAGTTAGTACTTTTGACCACTGAGCCATCTCTCCAGCACCTACGAAGGGATTCATAAATTTGAGAAAGTTAAAGAAGCTTGTACTATTTCAAGGAGGCAATGTGCCAGAAAGTCTCATGGATGCTTTCTTTTCTTTCTTTTCTTTTCTTTTTTTTTTTTGAATTTTATTGAGCTCTACATTTTTCTCTGCTCCCCTTCCTGCCTCTCCCCTCCATTTCAACCCTCTCCCAAGGTCCCTATGCTCCCAATTTACTCAGGAGATCTTGTCTTTTTCTACTTCCCATGTAGATTAGATCTATGTATGTCTCTCTTAGGGTCCTCATTGTTGTCTAGGTCCTCTGGGATTGTGATTTGTGGACTGGTTTTCTTTGCTTTATGTTTAAAAACCACTTATGAGTACATGTGATAATTGTCTTTCTGGGTCTGGGTTACCTCACTCAAAATGATGTTTTCTAGGTCCATCATGGATGTTTTCTTAAAGAAGTGTCAAAGATATAAAAAAGGAGTGACCGACACTGATTTCTTTAAAAGCTCCAGTATGGAGCTGGTGCTTAGCGTGTTTGAACCCGGTGGTTCACTTCTCTCTATCAACGAGAGCCATGACTTATGGTTATGTTGCAGCCCCTGAAGGATCTCCCTTTCTTCTTCAACTTTAAATTTTGGGCAGTTTTCTTCAACAATATGGGATTTTGGAGGAGTGGTTGAGATGGCTAGCGTCTTGCTATAATATTGCAGGCTAGCCTCCAACTCATAATTCCTCTGCTTGTGTTTCAGGAATGCTGGGATTATGGGTAAGAGCCATCACACTTGACTATGTTTTGGTTTCTTAGACTTTGTCATGTTATTTGCTGCCAGGACAGTCTACATATTTCTTCCTGTTTTCTAGAAAGCTCTTTTTTGATCTTAGTGAACTCTTATCCATCATTAAAGTCCTAGCCTAAATGGCAGTTTTCCATTTCTGAGGTTAGATGAGTTCTTTCTGTGATATGCTCTTATAGAAGCTGTGTTTTTCCGTGTCATTCCATTTGCAATATATATTTGGAATAACCTTTTGAATTTCTTAAAGGCGGGAAGCTTCTCTTTTCTTTTTACTGAATAAATCTACTGCTTAGCTGTATTCCTACTTACTATATGCGTGACACTCACCAGACACTGCTAAATGAATGGATGGTATGAGTTTACACTGACGAAAAGCATTTTCATGACTGTGGAAGATAACTGGAATAGCAGTGGGGACCAAAGGAATTTGTTAAAACACTTTACCCGCCCTGGATAGGAGGAGAGAATGAAGGACTTTATCTGTAGAAATTTATGAGGAAGTCCTGCCCTTTGGGAAAAATTTAGTAACAGTTGAGGTACATAGAACAATTTCCAAAGAAGTTAAGTGCAGTGAAGTTACTAGATCAAAAATTCAAAGAACAATTTGATTTCGGTAGACGAACAAGGTAACATGATGAGATTGGGGGACTAGAGGGATTATTTTATATATTGATGTTCCAGAGGGTGGCAGTTTCAGTGTTATAAGAGGCATTATAGAAATTAGAGGCTTTCAAAACATTGAGAGAGGTCTGGATTTAATTTATAGTTCTGGTACTTATTAGCTGAATGACCTTGAAGTAGTTTTGCAGTCTGCCTGATTTCATCTTAATAGGCAAAACGGATATTTGGATACTCGCCTGATAGCTGATGGAGATTAGAACTAGCCCTTGCCCAATAGGAAGAACAAATTCATAGTGCCTGTGGCTATTAACTGACCACATAGTCACATCCCATAGTGTTAAAGGTCTACAATTCAAGGAATGTTGCTAAGTTTTTATTTGGAAGCCACATGTTCTCAGGATTAGCTCTTACAAATGAAGCTCTCTTTTAAATGCAATAATCAGTTTTTTTCTAAAGTTCAGTTTTCAAAGAGTAGAACTGAAGATAGTCTCTAGAGCGATACAGCTTAAAGCTGGCTATGTATCAGGATCCCTGTAAATCAGAGTTCTTAGGCCTCAGACTGCTGATTCAGAATCTGTCATCCTAGAGCTTGCTAGCTGCCTAGAAGAAGGCATTGTGTGACTGATCTGAAACTGACTTGCAGTGAGAATAATGGGGCATATTTATGGAGGGATATTTGAGTTAAGAAAATAGTTACAGGGCTTGGGGTATAGATGAGTGACAGGACTCTTGTCTAGTATGTGTAAACTCAAAGTTGAAAGCCAGTTATGATGGTGCATCTATTCTTATTTACTCCCAGCACTAACAAGATAGAAGCAGGTGGATCTTTGTGAGTTGGAGGCCAACTAGGTCTAATACAGTGAGACTCTGTCTCAAACAAACAAACAAACAAATAAACAAACAAGAACCTGGATTTGATTACTAATTCCACTGAGACCAAAATTAGCGACAGAGGAATCATAATGATTTTAAAGTATTTATCCAAAGGGTATTTATTTATTTAATAGATAAAAATGTGTGTGCATGTGTGTACTCCTCAGTGCAAATATGTGCATCATATGTGTGTAGGATCCTCCAGAGATCAGAAGAAGTTGACAGACCTTTGGAACTGGAGTTACAGATGGTTGTGAGCTATACATAGGAGGTTTCTGTTTTAATCTGGTCCCACAGCCGTTCAGTCCCAAAGAAATACACAGAGGCTTATTAATTATAAACTGTTTGGCCTATTAGCTCAGGCTTATTACTAACTAGGTCTTACAACTTAATTAACCCATATTTTTTATCTATGTTTAGTCATGTGGCTTGGTACCTTTTCTCAATAAGGCATTCTCATCTTGTTTCCTCTGCGTCTGGCTTGTGACTGTATCTGTCTTCCTTTCCTCTTCTCAGAATTCTCTGGTCACCCCACCTATACTTCCTGCCTGGCTACTGGCCAGTCAGTGTTTTATGAAACTAATGTGAGTGACAAATTTTTACAGTGTACAAGAGCATTATCCCACAGCAGTGAACCTCCTAATGTGGGTGCTGGGAACCACACTTCAGTCCTCTGTAAGAGCAGTGAGCTCTCTCTTAACTGCTGAACCATCTCTCCAGCCCCTGGTTATTTTATTATTTATTTATTTATTTAGGTTTTTCAAGACAGGGTTTCTCTGTGTAGCTTTGGAGCTTGTCCTGGAACTCACTCTGTAGACCAGGCTGGCCTTGAATTCACAGAGATACTCTTGTCTCTGCCTCTCGAGTGATGGGATTAAAGGTGTGCCCACCACCGCTGGGTTCTATTTATTTTAAAAATAACATTACTTTGTGTGTGAGTACATGTATGTGCTTGACATCATAGCCTAGGAGTCAGTCTTTGCTGAATTGGTAGCTGGGAGAAAGGTCTTTCTTCTCTGAATAGTTTCTATTGCTCACTGAGTCTAGATGGTTATGTCTTATTGCTCTAGTGTAACTGCTCATTGCCTTATGATCAGAGTTAATAAATGAGTCTTCAATATAATTTTCACTTATTATTTATTCTCCTTTTCCTACTTTGATGTGTGTGTTGTACATGTTTGCATATGTATGAACACAAGTGTGTGTATATGTGTGTGTCTGTCTGTATGTGAATTTACATATTTTTTTCTGTTTTAGCTTAATTTATAACTAGTCTTTTCTTTGGTGATAGCAATAGCATAAACTTTTCCCACCAATCCTCAAATTTATTGCACATTAATGATTAATCATTTTACCATATGACTTTATTATTTTTGTGATACCACTTTATGTTCAGGTTATTATATGGATGTCTACCTTTATCTTCTTTTCCTTGTTATTAAAAGCATGGTCAGTTATATTTCTGTTTGTGCTTTATAGTTTATTTTACCATAGAGTATAATAGGCTTACATACACAATAGTATGTGAATTCTCATTCTTTAGTTTTCTTTTACCACCTCCCAGGTTTAGTAGGCTTGTAATGTACATGTGTTTGCCTTTCTCAGAAGCAGTTTTCCAAAAGACTTTACTTATGTATATATGGTCATATTTCCTACTTCTGCTGACCCATTCTCGCTTTGATTTTTCCATTTGTCCTACTACTGGCAGTACTTTTTTTTTTTAAAAAAAACAAAATGAAAGAAGACATTTTATTTAATTTTGATAATTTCATAATGAGTATTGTATTTACATAGTTTTCATCCCATTCTTTCCCCTTCCCACCCCATCCTCTCCTGTTTCCACCTCCTTTTGCATCCTTCCACTTCCTCTCAAATTCATAACCTCTTATTTAATTGTTGCTGTATGTATGACTGTATGTATGTATAAATGCAATGTTCCCAGTCCCTTTAGTGGTAACTTTTACGTGTATGTTTAGGAATGATCACTTGGGATTGGATAACCTATCAAGGGGCTTGTCCTTGAGAAAGACTGATTCTCCCTCTCTTGGCAGCCTTTAGTTGCCTGTAGTTTTTCATCTAGAGGTGGGAGCTTGTCAGATTACTCTTAACCAAGTTGAAATGTCAACAAAGCGATTCTTTTCTGCTTTAAAGCCTATGGAGCACAGCAGTGACAGACAAGATAGACTCAAGAGTAACCAAGTTGGACTTAAGGCCTATTTAGTAGGTGGGCTTCATTACTGGTCCAGTAAATATAGCTCTGCCTGTGGGTAGCAAGGGCATGACCTCTAGAGGACAACCTGCCACTTCCCTAGACCCATGAAGTTTCCCACTGGATTCTGAATATCTGTTCAGAGCACAGAGAAGGATTTAGGCAAGTTATAATAGCACTCGGGAAATAGCTGAAGCTATGAGAAGAGTATTGAGGGGCTGGGGAGCTGGCTCAGTTGATAAAAGTGCTCGCCATGCAAACATGAAGACCTGAGTTAGAGCTCCAGAACCTACATTAAAAGCCAGACATTGCATGTGCATGTAATTCTGGCTTCTGGGAGATGGAAGCAGGATTATGGAGCTTGCTGGCCATATACCCTAGTTGAATAAATGAGCTCTAGGATCAGTGAGTGACTTCATCTCAAAAAATAAGGCAGACACCTTATTTTTTGACTTCTGCTCTCCATGTGCACACACACACAGAGACACAGACACAGATGTATACATAGACATATACACACGTGCCATAAAAATGTGTTGTGTTTTCCTGGGAAGAAGGAGGTAGAAAAGAAGAGGTCTAGTGATAGAACTTTTGGAAATGTTACCACTGAAGTACTGGACTGTGGTAGAGTACTTCATCATTCAGTTTTGATATATGTGCTGCCAGAGTGAGCACCCCTCATCATTCAAGAAGTAAGGAAACAGGAGAGGTATGTGTACTAAATATAGGAGTAGTGTGAGTTTCAAGATCCAAGTTTGAAACAGTAAATGTTAAAGTACTGCTGTAATACCATCAAATGGAAGAGTATTGAAAGTATGTTTCTTAGCCTTTTCTAGACAGATACATTTTAAACAATGTTTAAGTAAGTCTTTAAGTTTATTTATTTATTTTATATCTATGAGTATTGCTTGCATTTTATCTGTGCACTACATATATGCCTGTTGATGGCCAAAAATTAAAAGAGGGTATCTGATCCCTTGGATCAGGAGTTATAGATGGTTATGAGCCACCATGTAGGTGCTGGGAATCAAACCCTGGTCCTCTGTAAGTGCAAGTGCTCTTAACCGCTGAGCCACATCTTCAGCCTTTTAAATATTTCTAAGATGCTCATAAAAATAAACTCATAAATCAGGGAAAGGTAATTTTGAAAAGATTGTTGCCCTGGTTTTGGGTTTGGAAAACAGACATAAAAAAGTGATGTAGCTGGGCGGTGGTGGCTGGCACTTTTAATCCTAGTACTCAGGAGGCAGAGGCAGGCGGATCTCTGTGAGTTCAAGGCCAGCCTGGTCTACAAGAGCTAGTTCCAAGGCAGGCCCCAAAGTTACAGAGAAACCTGTTTTCGAAAAACAAACAAAACAAAACAAAACAAAAAAGGAAAATAGTGTTGTAAATACAATATAATATGCATGAAAACAACAATTGAATGCATAACTTAGAACTAACTGGACACATCCATGAAATTGGTACCCTAATCAATGAAAGACTGTACATAATTGACCAGCCCCTAAGTCAGTTTGAGGAGCTGAACTCAGTCATCTCTTCAGTCACTCCGAGGTGATAATTAGCCTCACTGCGGCACCACTGAAACTTTAGTTTGTTGTACGTTAAGTGCTAGGTTACATGGCGTATGTGTTATTTCTGGTGTTCCTTACATAATAGAGTTGTACTTAAACTACATTGTTTTATGGGCTATCATTAATTATTTCATTCTCATTAATAGCAAATTGTATTGTGAGAAGCTGTGTGTGTAGGGGGGAGGTATTGCATACCATGGCAACATGAAGTCAGAGGACAACTTGCTGGATCTCACCATGTGGGTCCTAAAGATGGAAATCAGGTAGTTAGGGTTAGTGAGCCCTCTCACCAGCCCACTTCTTATTTTCACGCTAGGGCTTGAACTGGGGCCTTATGTATGGACAACATGTGCACTGCCACTGATATAGCCCCAGCCTTGTTACCATATAATCAGTTCTCTATACTTAATAAAAATGTTGATAATAATGATAATAGTTCCTCTAAAGTATTGTATTATTATTATTATTTTTAAGTATTGTATTATTTACTGGATTGGTTATGAGATTCCCATGAGTATAAGAAGCTACATTTTAGAGAAGACAATCTTTTTCAGACCTTCACGAATAAGTCAGAATATTTCTTTACTTTTGTTTTTTATAATAGTGATGGTCAATGATTATTGATGATATAATTGCAGGTAAATTGGCAAGATGAGGAGCAGCAAGTCAAAAGAGGTGCCTTTATCAAATCCAAGGAGCTCTCAAAGCAAGGAGACTATTCAAGGTATGAGTTGTTGTTTTTTTAATGACTGAGTTTAATTCCCTTTTCAGGTCCAATAATATATTAAATTCTGGGTAACCAGTAGATGAAATTTATGAATATCTTGATTTATTAAACAAAACGATGGAATATGTTGTTGAGGTGCTCAGTGGTTAAGAGTACTTACTGATCTTGCAGAAGACCTGTGTGCAGTTCCTAGCAACCACGATGTGTAGCTTGCAAATGACTCAGTGGTCACAGAGGCTCACACTCGCACATTGCAAGCATGCAAATTAACCTTTCTGTGCATTAGTGTTGCACCTGCATGTATGCCTATATGAAGATGTTGGATCGCCTGGAACTGTTACAGACAGTTGTAAACTGCCATATGGGTGCTGGAAATTGAACCTGGGTCCTCTGGAAGAGCAGTCAATGTTCTTAACTGCTGAGCCATCTTTTCAGCCCCACCATTTATAAAAAATTAGATAAATAATAAAAAAATTACTTTTTGATATAAAAGTACCCTTTAAAACACAAATTAGTTGAGCCAGGTGTGGTCATGCATTACTGGAACCCCAGAACTCAAAAGGTTGAGGCAGGATTGTGAGACTAAGACCAACTTGTGCTGCACAGTAAGAACTTATCTTTCCTCAAAAAGTGTTTGTGCAAAATTAGTTTTTCTTTTTTAGAAACACTGACTATAACATTATCTATAATACACAATAAGTTATCCTTTCCCTGAACTCCTTTTTAAGGTATTTATTTGTTAGAGGTCCTTCAAGATATGATATTTGAAATAGGAAACTGATCTACTAGAGTAGATCCAGAGGAAGGTTCCTGTTTGTGAGGAAGCTAATATAGGGAGTATTTGGTGGAAATGAAAATATTTATCCTGGAAGAAGATAACTCATGGGAAAAACACAGCTTTAAACTAGTTGAAAGACTGTTACTTGAAAGACCAAATAGATTTGTTTCTACTAGTACAGTGAAATGTGGAATAGTTTTAAAAGTATTCTTTTACATTATAACATGATTTAAAAAAACAGCACAAAGTTTTGCGTTTTGTTTTGTTTTGTTTATAAAGCAAGTTTATTTCCGAAGAGGAGTTGTCTTATGTTTATGTCCAGGGAGGAAGCAGAAAGAAACTCCCGCTCTTAGAACTGAGTCCCTGAGTCCTCAGCAGCAGTTATGTTCCACCATCTTTACTGGGGACCAAAGATGTTGGGATCGTGAAGAGTCAAACTGGTCACCAATTATTCAAAGTTACCCAGGCTCCAAGGTGGACTTGACAGATTTTCAGGACCAAGAGACCTGCTGTTAAAGCTTAGGGTGAAGGAACAGATGGAGAAAGAAAATGGTCCAACTTGAGGTTTGCAAGAGTACACTTTCTATTCCCCAGAAGACCAGGAATCCCTGACCCACAGACCCGTGGCTCATTTCTGCTCCCTTGAAGGAGTCCACCAGCAATCTCTCTGTTTGACCCACCCAAGCCTAATTGTCGGGGGTGGGGGAGGTGGGGGGCGACACCCAATTTTTTTTGTGTATGCGTGTGTGCGCGCACGCAGGCTATTTCTGTATACTTCTTACTTTTATTTATTCCTGCTACAGGTTTGGTAAGAGTATAGTCCATTTGTTTTGAGGACTAATAGGTATCAGGCTATTTTAACTCTGTGTCTTAAGAAGCATGGGCTTTCATGATAGGGAGAAAAAGGGTATTTTGATTTAGTATTATAAATGTATCTGATAAGAAATAGTTATATCTATGAAGTGGTTCTCAAGCCTTTGATCACATTTGGGAGCATATTAAAATTCATGGTCTAAGCTCTACTTCAGAACTCTGATTCTGAAAATGTCACTTTTTCTTAGTAGATATAACCACATCGTGGGATGCACTTTCTCAGACCAAGGCTGCTGTAAGTCGTTTTAGTTTCTATTTTAAAAATTTGCCTATTTGTTTTAAAGTTAATATCATTTTATGATGTGATGAATTAAAACATTTTCTGTAGCACTGTTTTGAAAGGAAAAAGGCAAATATTTTATATATATTACACAATGAACAAAAATGAAGAGTAAAGGAACAAGATACTGTTAGGGTGTCAAAGCATAATTACTGCTAAAGTAGTAAATTATTAAAAAGTTAATATTGTAAGAAAGTGTTTGAGTTAGTTTTTTTTCTACTTTAGAGAAAGATATCAGACAATATTACTTTAAATAGCTATGTAAACCAGTAATAATTGCATTATTCCAGAGTTAATTTATATATTTTCATGGTATTTAAACTCTAGCTGAGACACATTGAGAACAAACTAGAAGTAACCCCTACAAGTACAGCTGTGATTGATTCTGTGATGGATGCTAAAAAGTCTGCAAGTGCTACCCGGAAAATAAGTAGAAAAGGTATGTGTCAAGTTCCTTTAAAAAATTTAGCTATATTAAATTTAGCTAGATTAAATTAATTCATCTAAATTAATAGATGAATAAATTATTACTATTGTGTGTGTGGGTGCACATGTGCCATGGGCTATGCTTGTGGAGGCCAGAAGCTGGCCTTATAGAATTAATTTCCTCCTTCTACCATTATGTGTGTTCTGGGGGTTGGCCCCATTAGTACAGGCTTTGTTTTTCTGTTGAGTATTTCTTGGTAGTGCAGTGTGTATGCATGTGTCCTTAGCCCTCATGCTTGTGGTGCTGATGATGTTTTCAACATTGCATCATGTTTGACAGTTGATTTTTCATTTATTTGTGTTAATGAGAATTTTATTTTGGTGTTTGAAGTTATATATACTTATTTTTTTAATTCACAGGTATAGTCTTTGAAGGTAAAATTTAGTTGACTTGATAACACATATGTATTTCTTTCAGGGGGCTAAATTGTTTAAGTCACGATTGGAATATCTTTCATAGAGTTAACTGTATAATAAATTGACACAATGCAGATACTTGATTTTTTTCTTTTTGTTTTTTAATTGGTATGCTACAGGGTTGAAGTAAACACTTTCTGCTTAGTCTGAAAGTTGCTGGGTTTTCCTATTCTCTTTTTACTGTTTGGAGTGAGGGTTACTGAGTATTTGACTAAGGCCCCCACATGCAAGGAAAGTTTCCTATTGCTGCCCTTATTTTAGCCTTATTTGTATTTTCTTTTGTATTTTGAGGTCAGTGGCCTATGCTGTCCTTAAACTCACTTGTAGCCCAGAAAGACCATGAACTGGTAGTCCTCCTACCTCATGATAGTAGATTTTAATTGGGCATTGACATCTTAGAATACAGTTTCCTCTACAAATTGAGTGACTGTGGGTATTTCCTGTCTATCTAATATCTAACCAGAGATGGTAGAAATAACATATTAAGTAAGTTATTCTCTTAGACAGTTGTGTTTTATATATCTGTTCTTATAGATTTCTTTTCTCCTTCAGATGGTAGATATCTAGATGATTCTTGGGTCAGTGCTCCAACTTCCAAATCTTCTAAATCACGGAAAGAGAAATCTCGTAGTCCTCTAAGAGCTACCACCCTGGAAAGTAATGTTAAGAAAAACAATCGTGTGGAATTCCGAGAACCTTTGGTTTCTTACAGGTTGGTGTGGGAAAAGATGTTAGCATCTGAGGTTATTCTGTATTAATTACAATAGGAATATGGTGGGTTTCTCAGTCTTTGTAATGCTCTGACACTGAAGTTCTGTTTGTTGCTTTTCTCACTGCTGTGGCCAAATGTCTGAGGATGGACAGGCTCATTTGGTTTACAGTTGAAAAGAAATAGCGACCCATAAGGATAGGGAAGGAATGGCAGCACCCCACAAGGCTGCTGCTCAGACTGCCTGCAACTAAAAAGCAGAGGGAGCAAGAAAATGGGGTTGACTATGAAATCTCAAGGCCTTCTGTAGTGCCTCTAACAGACCTGAAAACAGTGCTACAAGCCAGTACTGTAGTGTTGGACCTATTTCACACTCAAGCCACAAAAGAAATGTTATTGTTCTCCACAAAAGATAATCTCAAAAGGAAACAAAGTTCACCCAAACATAAAGATTCAAAACCTTTCAACTCCCACTCCCCATTCAACCCTCTCACATTATAAAATACTGACTACTGTCTTTTTTGTTGTTGTTGTACTAGATATTAAATCCAGGATCTTTCATATAGTAGTCAAAGACTCAGCCAGTGAACCACATTCCCAGTCTCTCTAAGTATTTGAGTGAAGAATTGAAGTAAGAGTTGTATGTGTGCCACATGTGTTGTTGGTGCCCAAGAAAGCCTTGGAGCTAGAATGAGAGTTGGTTGGGAGCTGCCTCATGGGGTTCTGGGAACTGAACTCTGGTCCTCTAGAAGAGCAGAAATTGCTCATAACCAAGCAGCACACACTCTGAACCATCTCTCTAGGCCCTGAAATGAGGGTTTATATGAAATATTTATTCTTCTACTTTGTAGCAGCTTAGATGTTCTAGATTAATATGTGAATAGTGTAGACTAGATAATAGTGTACACTTTTGTTACCAGTATATTTAGGTACTAAAATTAGAGATTTTTATATTTTTGAAGGATACCTCGTTAATGACTTTTTTTGTTTTATTTTATTTTTTGCTTTTTTGAAACAGGGTAGCCATACCTGTCCTAGAACTCACTCTGTAGGCCAGGTTGGTCTTTAACTTGCAGAGATCCACCTTGCTCTGCCTCTCTCATGTGCTGGCATTAAAGGGGTGTGCTACCACTGCCCAGCTAATGATTTAAATATATTCATGGCCTAACATGACAAAAAAATGTAGAAAACCCTAGACCTTATACTTAATGTGTTTATAGACATTTTTCATGGGATAAAGTATCAGAAAAACAAGAAGTTACATGATGATACTTGGTAATTTTAGGTATGAGTTTGTACTATCTAATTTTGTGATAAAGAATTTAGAAAAGAAGATAAAAAATGAATTCAGAGTTTAATATGTTGTATTTGATGCAAGTTAAAAATAGGTGAAGATAGTAAAGCATTTGTAAATTAGGTAAGATTTGTAAAATGATCCTTGGGCATTGCCATTAGTATTGAAGCAAAAAAAAAAATGAACTACGAAAAACTTGCTTAAAAACATGATTACTCTCAGGATCAAGATTGAGTTACTGATTCCTTTGTATTTTGATGTTATTACAAAGAATACTATATGATATTTTAAAATTTTATAAATTGTATATCTTTTAAGAAAAGGAAAAAAAAATTACCTAGGGGATAGTTGTATATGAATTGTCCTTTTCCACCTGGCAGATTCCATTTATTATGTAACCCCTTTTTCACCATGTGTGTGCGCACACACACACACACACACACACACACTTTCATATAGCTCGATTGGCTTCCAGCCAAGAATGAGTTCAGATTTCTGATCCTCTTGCTTCTACCTCCTCCTCCCTCCTACTGAGATCTTAAGTATGCACCACCTGACATATATAGGGCTGGGATCAACTGTGCATACTGGGTAGGCACTCAATCAACTGTGATACATTACCAACCTCCTAAAAACACTACCATCTGTAAGCAACAGCCTCATCTGTTCTTGCTGTGTTATTTACTAAGGTAGTGACCAAGACATCTGAGAGAGAAGGCATCTTGTTTGGACTTATGGTTTCAAAGGGCACAGTTGCTGTTGTTTAGACCCGTGTGTTTCAGCATCATGGTGGAGGGAGCATGTGGAGGAAGAGGGCATTCACCTCATAGTAGATGAGAAGTAGAGAGAGGGAGATTTAGAATGAGAAAAGCCCATGGGAAGCCATCAGGCACATCCACTAGTTACATACTTCCTCTAGCTAGGCCATACCTTCTAAGTTATCCACAGTGCTGTCATCAAACATTTAACATAAGAGCCTATGGGAAACATTTCCTGTTGAAACCATAACACTGTAACACTCCATTTTTCCAAGACAAATTAATCTGTGCTTCAATAATGCTAGATAACTTCTATTATAGCATTTTCAAATCACATTTTAATATTATCTTTTCAAAATAGTAATGTGCTAATTAATGAATATATCAATATTTTATTGTGAAAAATTAAACATTTTTAGACAGCTAAAAGTATTGAAAAGTATATATTTAGTAAATATTTAATGAGTTAAAAATTATGTAAAGTTATCTTTTTGTCTATTTTCTTTTTTAAAGACTGATTTTTATTTAGGTGTATCCATATGTTTGTATATATGTGCATGTTACCACAGAGGTCACAAGAGGGTGTTATATTACCTGGCCCAAGTTATACACAGGTGTGAGCTGACAAGGGTGTTAGGATCTGAACTATTGTCCTGGTCACAAGCAACAAATACTCTTAATCACTGAGCCATCTACCAGCCCCCTCAATTTTCTTTTCCCTTGTGAGACTGAGAGATGATTTATAAACTATCATTCTATTTTGCTTAATTTTATTCTCTTCATGTTCTAATTTTAGACCTAAATATTTTTAATGTAATTGTTAAAATCCTAGTGAAGATAGTGAACATAATTGCTTTTAGTCTTGGTTTCTGAAGGCAGCTATAGGGCTCATTTCTCAGTCCTATTTTGTTCCGTAATCATCTGCTCTGAACAGGCTCTATAAAGTTTTGGAGGCCATAGACCCCAATGAGAATATGAGCAAAGCTGTAGACTAACTCTGTTGAAAAATGCATGTTTTTATATACTCATAAAAGAAAGATTGCCATGTTGAATAAGGTCATAGTATTAAGAGTTTCTGTGAAGGACTGGAGAGATGGCTCAGAGCATTGGCTGCTCTTCCAGAGATTCAGAGTTCAATTACTGACAACCACATGGTGGTTCACAAACATCTTTAATGAGATCTGGTGCCCTCTTCTGGCCTGCAGGCATACATGCAGGCAGAACCCAGTATAGATAATAAATTAATCAATCTTAAAAAAAGAGTTTTTGTGGCATTTAGGGTTTTATATCTTTATATGTAATGGTCTAGATTAGGCTGTATAATAGAATTGTTAATGCTAGTTACAAGGTCATTTAAACATTTTCAGTAGTCACACACTGAAGAAAATGCTAAGTTACTATTTCAGATGTTGCAGGTCCAAACTACTATTGCATGTAGTGGATACTTTTTCTTCTTCATGTCTTATTCACAGCTGAGTTTTATTTGTCTTAATTAACCTTCCTTTTAATAAACTTCTTAAGAAAACTTTTGAAACAGTATGTAAATCTTTGAAGAAAATTTTCTAGTATTTTTATAAACAGAGACTGTGCTTTATCTTAGACCCTGATCATCTGCCTACTAAATTTTATAGAGTTTAAAGCTGCCACATATGTCTCTGGTTACAAGAGGGTTAACTTTAGAAGAAAGTTTTTAGGGCTTATTGCATACTTGGTTTTTTTTTTTTTTTTTTTTTTTTTTTTTTTTTTTTTTTTTTTTTTTTTTTTACCCACTCCTATACTTTTTGAGACAGAGTATAAAGTTGCCCAACTTGGCTTTGAACTTGTGGTCCTCCTGCCTCAAACTCCCAAAAAGCTGGGATTATGGACCTACACCATCAGGTTCTGGTTTTACTTTTTAAACATATAGGGAATTTTTGTTGTTGTTTGTTTTACTCCTACTATTAGTTTTAAGTTCTCCGTTCAGGTTGTATGACTGGTTTTAATTTGACTTTTTTTAAAACTCTTACTTAGGCTCTTTTTAATGCATAAGCAAAAATTATCTGTGCTGTCCATAGTGTTTTGATTCATGCATACAGTGTGAAATTGCCAAATCAAGCTTCCCAATGTATGCAGCACCTCACACACTTGCTGTTATTTTGTGGTGAGAACCCCTAAGCTCTAGCCCCTGCAGTGTTCAAGTCTAAAGATTCTGTGTTATTAACTCTAAATCACAGAGCTTTCTCTTTCCTATCACAGGGAACCCCATGGTACACCTTTCAGCTTAAGCCCCAGTCATCTGGAGTCAAAGCGTGTGTATTGTGTTCATGAAGAAAAGGCTGAGAGTGGGAAGCAAATAGTAGGCAATCGGGAAGATCGGAACATCCATTGCTGTGATTTTGAGAGCTCTCAACCATCTGTCATCAGTGATACAGTTGTTAGATTTTTAAATGATGGACCAGCGATTGATGCATTGCACAATTCTGAATGTTTAATTAAAATGGGAGTGCATGTAAGAACTGAGGAAGAATTGTCTAACAGAACAAAGGGAAGCGAGAACACTTCAAAGCCTTCTCTTAATAACGTGGGACATGATGTTGATCCAAAACTGTTGCTGCTGTCTGACTCTTCTCCATCCTCTACTAGTGCCTGTAATTCCCAAAGATTAGATATTTCAAAGCGGCGACAACATGATATTAAACTGGAAAAACTCAAAGAGCGGATTAGGAAACAGTGGGAGCACTCAGAAGAAATAAATGGCCAGGCCCAGACTCTAGGTCACATTGACCATCCAGTAATGGTTGTCAACGTTGACAACTCAGTAACAACGAAAGTCAGAAAAGTGGCAGCAGCACCACCTGCTCCGGCATATAAAGGTTTGTAATCACTCTTCATGTTTTCCTGTCTCCACATGTCTTCTGGTTCCGCTTGGATGTAAAGAACAGGGTGATTACCAGATTAACTGCGTGAGAATTTTTTTTTTCAGGTACATGTTAAAAGTACAAATTTTAGACCTATGTCCAAAATTCTGGGAATGGGATCTAGAATGAGATTTTGTTTGTTTTTGAGACAGGGTCTCACTGCTAGCCCTAAATGGCCTGTAACTCACTATGTGGAGCAGGTTGGCCTAGCATAGAGACCTATATGCCTCAGCCTCCCAAGTGTTGGAATTAGAGGTATGTGCCACTAGAATAAAAATTGTTAACAAGTCCACTAGGAAATCTCCCCTCTTCATCTCTTTCCCTCCTCCTCTTGTCCCTTCCCCTTTTCTATCCAAACTGGCCTCAGACTCCAAGCAGTCTGAGTGTAGGATGGCAGGCATGAGCCATCATGCTCAGCTCCTTAGGGAATTCTCAGAGGCTGAGACTCTACAAAATAGGAAATAGGATTGGCACCACTTTCTGACAACCAAAAGAATTTGATTTGGAATTAACAAGAATCATATAATAGTATGTTTATAGTGTTACATGCCTGTAATCCCATCTTCTCTGGAGGCTAAGGTAGTTTAGGGCCAGCCCAAACTGCAGAGAATCAGCTAGTCTAAACTACATAGTCCAGTTTTAAAGAGGGATGTAGCTCAGTAGTAGACAGCTTGCCTAGCATACTCAAGTCCTGGGTTTAATTCTCAATACTAGAAAAACAGTGACAAAACTCTACTTAAAAGACAAATCAGCCAATTCCCACTGACTATAGGACAGCATAATATTTTGGCATTGACATGGATCCTATTTAATTTTTGCTTTTTGACAAAACTTATTTCCTCATATTTTAATAAAATATTTAAAGTAGATTTATGTTAACATTAATGCGTTTTTACTGAGAAATGTTCTTTAAATATATTTGCTTTGTTTAGCTAATTCAAGTTTTCATAAATGGTGGTTTTGAGCCGGGTGGTGGTGGTACACACTTTTAATTCCAGTACTTGGAAGGCAGAGATAGGCTGATCTCTGTGAGTTTGAGGCCAGCCTGATCTACAAGTGCTAGTTCTAGGACAGGCTCCAAAACTACAGAGAAACCTTGTCTCGAAAAACAAACAAACAAACAAAATGGTGGTCTTAAGGGATTTCCGATATTTTTAAAATTCATTTTTATTTTTACTTTATGTGTATGAGTGTTTTGCCTGCATGTATGTCTGTGTACTACATGGACCCTCTGGAAGAATAGTCAGTACACTTAATTGAGTCATCTCTTTATCTCTGGGGTTTCTATTTTTTATGTATATGTCCTTAAGTTATTTTTCAGAGGGCCATGTATGTAATAAAGGGTTGATTTATTGGTTAGTTTAGCTCATATTAGAGTTTTGTCATTAAATCTTCGACTGTAACCTTCCTTTTTAGGACCAAAATAATTGATTAACAGTTATTTGCTCTGTATGTATTTGAGTAATGTGTCATGTGTTGCGTGTATGGGAGAGAGAGAATGAGGTTGCGGGAGTAGGTCCTTTCTTGCCACCGGATATTGAGCTCAATTGTCAGGCTTGATGACAAGAGACTTTACCCAATGAGCTGTCTTCTCTCCTAACCTTCTGGCTTTTCTTTTCTGCATATTTTTTCAAGTTCAGTTTTTATTGACAAATTAGGCAGATCAAAATATTGTTAAGACCATTTCTTCTAAAAATTTTGTTATTAAGAAATTAAACCAGTTTTGCACTAAATAGTTTGTTCTGTACTTCTTTACTAAATTTAAGTTTTCCCTTACAACGTAACAAATTTTGTAATGTTTTTCTAGTCCTAAGAGGTCTTTAGCCAATTTTTCTCTGAACAATTTTAGCAATATCAGTTTTATTTTGTGTTGCTTGCTATGTTTTGTTAGTGGTACTTTTTGTGAACTAGAAAAAGATAAATAATTTGCATTTCATTCTATTTAATCTGTGATAAACGTGTGACCAAATTCACTTTAGAATGCTTAAGAATGCTCTGTTGTCTAAGAATATTCTGATGTACTAATAAAATGATTTTGTATCTTTTAGTCATATGTATATCATGTCTACACTGTTACAGAGCAAATAGCAAATGGTAGAGACAAATTGTTCTTCTTGGTTTTGAAGAGGTGATTGCCCCAAATCCTTGCTATTCCTTGTTAGATCCTCTAAAGCACTCCATATTTCATGTCTAAGATACTAAAGTTTATCTCACTAAAAGAAACTTAAGATATCTTATTTCTAATGCTGTTTTACTCAATACTTTAGTTAAAAGTTGTGAGTCCTAAAAGTAGAAATCTTAAATATTACTTTTTAAAAGTTGGTCATTGGGTTTACCATTTTCTTTTTATGATAGTTTTTAAAATATACTTGTTTTTATATTAAATGATTTTATAAGTACAACTTTTAGAGGGGTTATTTTGATTACGTTTAGTAGGCATTTAAAAAATTGTTACAGGATGTGGTTTCTAATATTCTGATTAGTGGATTTATTTTTTACAGTAGCAAAGTAGTTTTCATTCAGTGGAAGTTAAATGGGCTTTATTATATTGTATTCTAAATGATATTTTATTTGCTTGAATACATAATAAATTAACTTGGTTGACTGTTGTAAAGATTTAAAGTCTATACTCTGAAAGCTTTATTGCTCTCTGTTCTAACCTTCTGGACCTGTTTCTGGAAGGTACTTGTGTTAACAGGTTGTGTGTCATTCCAGGGACAGTTTTTGTAGAGCAAGCAATTTATGCTTGTGTTTATTTCTTCTTTTTATACAGCTTTTTTTAAAATCATACTGAACCAATTCTGGATGTTGATAGATCCATCGTTCCCGTTCTGTTATTTGTTCTGCCTCCCTCCCTCTTTCCTAGGTCTTCAACTTAAAGCCTCACGTTTGGTAGTAGTTGCTTTGTGTGTGTGTGTGTGTGTGTGTGTGTGTGTGTGTGTGTGTGTGTGTGAGTTTAAAGAGCCGAGAAAGGATTGTAAATTTGAGGTCGTTTTGGGATTACAAGGTGAGACTCTGTATCGAAAAATAAAACAGCAAGACCCCAAAGACATGGAAATGATTTGGTGAAACACAAACGGCATGTGTGCCACAATGATTCTTGCTCATATTGAACTTAATGCTTACCTGTCTCTTTTCTTTCTGCTGTAAAGATCAATGAAGGCAAGAGCCCAACTTGGTCATGAATATGTGTGTACAAATGTGTGGGTGTCCACAGGCAATTGTGAGCTGTCTGCTATGGGTGCTAGAATCTGAATTGGGACCCTTTTCAAGAGCAGTATGCACTCTTAACTTCTTAACCACTGAGCCATCTCTCTGGCCCAAGGAATTTTAAAAAGTTCTATTCAGAAAATTGAATAAGCAGAAGAAAATGGTCAGAAGAAAGGAGTATGATTTGGGGACTAAGAAATTTATTGCTAGTGAAATCTTAACATATGTGAAGATGCAAATACAAAGAAAGGCTTCTGAAGAAAGAAATGATTCTGAAAGAGAGTGAGAGAAATATATTCAAAGCCCAAATACTCCAAATTCTGAAATATGGTAAGCACTGATAGAACGTTGTAAGTGGAAAGTTCCACTCCTGACCTCATATGGCAGGTCACAGTCAAAATGCAGGTGAATAATATTGTTTAATCAGACTCCCATGGGATTAAAAGCCCAACCATGCCCCATCAGCTCGGATATATCTTTACCATGTGTGTCCAGATTCCCCAACTCCACTGTGCTCACAGTGATAAAACAGTGTATGTGCAGAACACACAGCAGTTGCCTTTCCTCATCATGTCCCATGCTCTGTTGGGAATGTCACAAAGCCCTGCAGACCCGCTTATTGGTAACAGTTAGAATAAAAGAGAAAGTACTTAGGTTTATCAATAGTGTGAATGTCAAGAATCCTAAGTGTGAAACATCCTACAGAAGGGTATGGACTGGATTTACCACCAAATGTGACCTGAGGTTCAAGATAACCTGGTGAAATTCTGTCACGAAAGTGATGGGCAGAAGTTAGTGAAAAGAAAAGCAGACTGTAGCGCTAAAGACAAGTATCTTTAAGAGTAGCTCTGTTTGCATTGCAGTAACATATACCATTGATTGGCACGCTGTTGTGAAACCTGTGGAGACCTGTCATAATGAACTGAGCTAGAAAAGAGCTGTGACTATGGAAAACTTTAAGAAAAAGCAGAGGATTGTTATTATTGTTACTATTTTAGGATTCATGGTGGAAAACCATGTTTGATTACAAAGCAGAGAGAAATTCAGTAACTAGTTTGCCAAAGTTGTTGCTCATGAAAATAAAAAAATGCTCATGACACATTACTGTTTTTTGTGATGTTGCCCCAGGAAGATAGTAGCTATAGCTGAGAAGATACTGCAGGAATTCAGGATGCCAAGGGCAGAATGACTGCTGAGGCGTGTTAATGCAGCAGGCATACATAAACTGTAAACCTTTCTGTGATAAGTGAAAGCATTCACCTTCTCTGTTTTAAAGAGGTTAATTTCTTACCAGTCTGTTGTGCTAATAAAAAACTAGACCATAAACAGCTTTTTAAGTTGGTTTTACCGGCACAGGTATTATTAGCTGCTCACACTCACTACTAGGGAGCTGGCTTAAATGATGACAGGATATTGTTATCCCTTGACAACTGTTCTGCTCATCTTGTAGCAGAAATTCCTGTTAGAATATTATGTATGGGCTTGCAGAATGTTTAGCACAATGGTAAAACTCTTACCCACTGTTTGTAAGGCTCTAGTTTTAGTCCTCGACAGCATAGAGAAATAAAAAAGAAAAAATTTACCCCCAAACTAAAAATAATATTTATGCAATGTATCCCTTAAGTGTGCATTAATTAATTAAGCCATGTGTTCAGGATTTCCTTAGGTTGATGAAGAGTCAATATAAAGGCACTTCCTTTTTTCAAACCATTTGATTGTGTTTGTATATACATTTGTCGGCATGCACATGTCACAACATGTGTCTCTAGGTCAGAGGACAAGTTGTTCCTTTCACCTTGTGAGTCCTAGGAATCAAACTCAAGTTCTCAGGTTTGGGAAACGAATGCATTTACCTTTGGAGCCATCTCAGACCCCAAAACACTTTGTTGAAAGCATGCTAACAGTGGAGAGCAGAGATGCAAATGTGGAAGCGTTTTTACATGAATTTAAAAAATGAATTAATCTGAAGATGCTGTGTGTACTTTGAACATTAGTTGAAATATGTGACTAAGGTCAGAAATGAGCATGTCTGACACAAACTTCTGGTCTGCAATTCTGTGTTCAGTTATGATAATAAAGTGTCAAGTGGAAAAAGAAACAAGATTTCTGGCCTTACATGTATGAAACATGCCTTTAGAAATGGGTTTAGAGAAATTACTATATTACTATTGAGGCTGCAGTTTGTGGTACAAAAATTGAAGTGTTTCTGAACCTAGGTGACAGTGGTGGCTAGGGATGGTGACGATGGTAATGCCTGTAGGTAACAGAGGGAACATTAGGATTAGTTGAAGGACTTGAAGCAGTGCTTTAGCTTATTCACAACAGAACAAGAATCATGTTGGTTTATAATATCAAAAAGCAGCTACTAAAACAAAAGCTTGCAAATGAGGTCAGAAACTCTAGAGGAAACATTAAAAGCCATCATGAGCAGATCTGCTTCCTAGTCCTCCAGCTGCCTCTGAAATTCCTTCTCTTTCTTCCATCTTTCTTTTTTTAAACCCCCCCTTTTTTTTATGAAAATAGAGTCTTTTCTCATACAGTATATCCTGAGTACAGTTTCCCCCCTCCATCCCTCCATGTTCTTCTCCGTCTCCCCTTCCCTCCAGATCTATTCCTTCCTGTCTCTCATTAGAAAAGAGCAGGCTTCTAAGAGATAGCAACCAAACATGACAAAATAAAATAAAAGATAAAACAAATTCCATCACATGAGGCTGGTCAAGGCAACCCAACAGAAAGAAATGAGCCCCAAGGGCAAGCACAAGAATCAGAGATCCACTCATTCATAGACTCATGAGTCCCATAAAAATACTAAGCTGGACACTATAATACATATGTAGAGGACCTGGTGGACTCCCGTAGACGCTGTGTGTCTGAATGCTGCTTCAGTCTATGTGGTTCATAGGAGCCTTGCTGAGTCGATTCAGAGGGAGTTGTTCTCCCAGTGTTGTTCATCTCCTCTGGTTCTTTCACTCTTTCTGCCTCCTTGTTGGTGAAGTTCCCTGAACTCTGGGAATGTCTGGCTGTGGGTCTCTGCCTCTGGTCCTCTCTACTGCAGGAAGACACTTCTCTGAGTATAACTGAATAAGGCACTGATCTATGAGTATAGCTTAGAATATCAATAGGAATCATTTTATTGATGATGCTTCTTCTTTTTTTTTTTTCAAAGACCAGTAGTGTTTGGTTTGGTCCTTGGGCTATCTAGTCTCTGGTTCTTGGTCACCCAAGCAGTGTTGCGTATGGCTTCCATCTCATGGAGTTAGCCTTAAGTCAGACCAGACATTGGTCGGCTACTCCCACAAGTTCTTTGCTATCGTTGCCTTCCAGGCAGGACAGATTGTAGGTCAAAGATTTTGTGGCCAAATTGGTGTTTATATTTCTCTTTTGGTAGTCTGCAATACACCAGAGACACTAGAATGTAGGGGTGAAGACTCCATGTAGGCGCCAGCTTGACTTCTTGTTCAATAAGTTGTGTGGGTGTTGTCCTTGGTAATAAGGCCCTGCTGTCCGTTTGCAGAGAGCAACCCATTGTCTTAGCAACAGCCTGGATTGTTTGGTAATTTCCATGGGACCCCCATTGGCCAACAACTTATTTGGATGCAACGCAATCTCAGTAGTGGAAGCCTTGTTTAGTGAAAAGAGATGGTCTGTTGGGACTGTCTCCCTCATTAGTAGGAGATTTCATTAAGATCACCTCTATAGATTTTAGAATGTTTCCACTGCATGAGGTTTCCATATCATCTCTCAAATGCCCCTCAGTTCCAGTTGTCTCTCCCTGCATTCTCTCCCTCAACCCTTCACCTCTCTCTTTTCAAACCTGATCTTCTAGTTCCTATCCCTACCTGTCTCCAGTCCATCTATAAAATCTATTGTATTTCCTCCTCCCAGAGAGACTCATTTGTCCCCCCTAGTTCCTTTCTCTATACCTAACCTTTCTGGGTCTACAGATTGTAGGTTGGTTATCATTCATTTAATTATTAATATTTACATAGAAGTGAATACATAGCATATTTATTTTTCTGGGTCTGGTTTCTGGGTTTGGATTTTTTTCCAGTTCTGTTTGTCTGCAAATTTCATGATATCATTTTTAAAAAATGTTGATTTATGTGCATTGGTGTTTTGCCTGCATGTATATTTGTATTAGGATGTCAGATTCCCTGGAATTGGAGTTACAGACAGTTGTGAGCTGCCATGTGGGTGCTGGGAATTGAACCTGGGTCTTCTGGAAGAACAGCCAGTACCCTTAACTGCTGAGCTATCCCTCCAGCCCCCATGATATCATTTTTTTAAACAGCTGAGTAATATGCCATTGTGTAAATGTACCATATTTTCTTAATCCATTGTACTATTGTGGGACGTACTATGACTATTATGAACAGAACAATAGTGATCATGGTTGAGCAAGTGTCCTTGTGGAAGGAGGAAGAGTCCTTTGGGTGTGTGCCCAAGAGTGGTACAGCTAGATCTTGAGGTAGAGTTATCTTCAGCGTCCTGAAAAACTGCCAAGCTGATTTCCAAAGCGGCTGCCCAAGTTTGCACTCCACTAGCACTCCTGAGTGCTGGGATTAAAGGTGTGTGCCACCACCACCTGGCTTTAATATATATTTTGTCTTGTGTATTTCGTGCTTTGATTATTATTTGCTAGGAAACTTTATTTTCTGGTCTTTATTATTTGGTGTTCTGAATGCTTCTTGTACCTTTGTAGACCTCTCCTTCTTTAGATAAGAAAAAGTTTCTTTTATGATTTTGTTGAAATTATTTTCTGGGCCTTTGAGCTGGGCCTTCTTTTCCTTCTTCTATTCATACTATTCTTAGATTTGCTCTTTTCACATTATTCCAGATTTTCTGGATGTTTTGTGTCTGGAGTTTTTGAGATTTAACTTTTTCTTTAACCAATGTATCCTTTTTCTTCTATTGTATCTTCAACACCTGAGATTCTCTCTTCCATTTCTTGTATTCTGTTGGTGAAGCTTGCCTCTGTAGTTCCTGTTTGAGTTCCTAATTCTTTTTATTTTCAGAAGTTCCTCAATTTGGATTTTCCTAAGGTCTTGAATAATTTTATTCATTTCCTTTCATTGTTTGTTTGTGTTTTTCTGGATATCTTTAAGGGATGTATTAATTTCCTCTTTAAGGACCTCTATTATCTTTATTCAGGTGGTTTTAAAGTCTTTTTCTTGTGTTTCAGCTATGCTGGCATATTCAGGGTCTGCTGTGGTAGGATAGCTGGACTCCAGTGAAAGCCTATTGCCCTGACTGTTGTTGATTGTGTTCTTATACTGCCGTCTAGGCATCTGGGATTGGAATGATTACAGGTCTGGATGCTGATTCCTAGATTTGACTTTGCTGGGTGACTGTTTTGTTCTTTGTTTTCTCTTTCCTCTCTGGATTTTTGGGGAGTGTGTTGTCTGTGTGTTGCCTGGTAGGAAATTTTCTTTGGACCTGATGATTGTGGCCACTTAGGTTCCATGTGAAATGTGTTTCTGGGTATTGGAAGCTGATCCTCCGGAGTGGGGATAGTCTAGGTGTTTGAAGAGGGTCACAGGAGGGAGCAGAGTGTTTAACCAGGATCTGCTTATTTTGCCTCCTTGGAATGGGGAGACAGTGAAGAAAGGTCACCCCAGAAGGTCTGCTATAGCGCTGGGATGAGACTGGGATTGGGTCTAGAGACCTGAAGGAGAGGGGAAGAGCTACAGACAGCCACCTGCTTCCCTGGCAGGGAGTGCCTGCTGGAGTTAGGGTTGGGATAAAGCTTTAGAAGGAAAGGTCTGTGGATACACAGGACATGTAGGGCGTGGGGGCCTGCAGCAGGTGTTCTGTTGCAGAACTAGGGATGTAATGGAATTGGGTTTAGAGGAGAGTGGGAAGTGGTGAAGGTCTTCAGTAGGTTTACGTTTTCCCTGTTCTGCCCTGCTGGTGTGTTCCCAAGGAATGGATGCCTGTGTTGGAGGCTGGGATGCTGGGATGAGTCGGGGAGGAAAATTGGGGCAGAGGATCCCTGTGTTCAATTGGGAATGGGGTCAGAGAGGAATCAGAGAGCACATTAGGTTTTCTGCTACAGAGCTGGGGATGATCCTGGGGGCATTGGATCTCAGGAGCAATAGGAGAGGTGTAGGTGGGCCTTCAGTCTATCTGTTGCCCTGGTAGGAGTGGCTTTTGGGTCAGAAATTCTTCTAACCAGAAAAGGAAATGCAGTTTGCAGGAACTTCTCAGTCTAAACACGGCTTCGTGGTGCCCTGAAAGCTGCCATCAGGTTTACTGTTTCTGGTATTGAGGCAGCTGAATTCTAGTGCTATTTTGAATGAGTTTGTCTTTGTATTTGTGGTATGTAACTTTCTTCACTATTAGGTGATTATGAGGGAATAAGGAAGAAAATAATTGCCGTTAGGTAACATTTAAATTCAGACAGAAATGATGTTAATGTCAACCATAGATTGATCACAAGGGTGGCAGAAATAGTGACTGATACCTTTTTTTCTGATGTTTAGTATATACAAACTTTGTTTTGTGTACAATATTGTTAAAATATGCATAAATTTTCATTGAGCCCATATGTGTAAAGAATGCATACATGTAGGCTGTGCCAGATCTCTGTATGTGTATACACCAAAATCCAAAATAATTCCCAAATCTGAAAGGTTTATATACTCTGCCTATATGATTAATATCTATAAAGTACTTGTTCCAAGTTTGATTCTAGCTTATTGTTCACACTGATTAAATTCTACAAGTATTTATTGGCTCCTAATATTTTAGTAAGTATAATAGTTCGAGAGCTGGTCATGGCAGTACATGCCTATAATCTCGGCAGTTGGCATACTGAGGCAAGAGAATCGCATGTTATAGACCAACATGGACTACATGATGAGACTGTATTTTAACAAAACAAACCCCCAGTATATCTTTATATTGCATTGGTTATTATCCACATTATTTTACTATTTTGCAAAAATAATCACTCAGAGTTCAGTATATTTCTTTTTTCTTTTAAGACAGTATCTGACTGTCTAGTCCTGAAACTCTTTGTAGACCAGGCTGACTCTAACTCACAGAGAAGTATATTTCTTTTCTTCTCTTCTCCTTTCTTTTCCTTCCTTCCTTCCTTCCTTCCTCCCTTCCTTCCTTCCTTCCTTCCTTCCTTCCTTCCTTCTTTCTCTTTCTTTTCTTTCTTTCTTTTTCCTCCTCCTACTCCTTTTCCTTTTTCTCTTTCTTTTCTTTTTTTTTGAGACAGGGTTTCTTTGTGTAGTCCTGGCTGTCTTGGAACTAGCTCTATAGACTAGACTGGCTTTGAATTCACAGTTCTTCCTGCTCTGCTGGGATTAAAGGCATGTACCATGACTGCCAGATGAGAAGTGTATTTCTTAAGTAGTGATAGAATTGGAGTGAAAAATCAGGATACTAATTTCTAGAAAGAAGCACATACGTAATGTTTCTGAGACACTGGCCATGTGTTACTTTGGGGCCATTTTACCAATATGAATAGCAGCTTATTCATTTGTTCATATAGAGGCAGGAATAGATAATAATAAGCCATTGCCTATCTTCAAAGACAAAGGGCAGTATTCTTTGTCTCTCATCCTAAGAAAGGGTAGTTTATGTTTCTGAAACCCACAATTTTGATTGATGATTTTTAAATGAGTGTATGCTTATTGTTCTTAAATATGCATATGGTACAGTTTAGACACACTCCTAGTGTTTGACATTCTTGGAATATTTAATTTTTTGAGTCTATATGTCTAGTCTCTGAATATATGGTGTTTATCTCACTGAAACCTGCTTTTTTCCAACTGGTATTCATCAATATACTATGTAATAGCAATTATGTATTCCTCTTTTAGAAAATACAAAGTTAATTACATATTGTAGAAATTATGACATTAATTATTATGGAAACATCAGACCACAATAAGATGCTATCTTATAGATCCATTAGAGTGGCTTTAATAAAAAGGACAGACGATAGTATCAACAAGAATATGGAGAAGTTAACACCTGTGTGTACTGCTGGTGAGAATACAGAATTATACTACTCTGTTAGAAAATAATTTAGTAGTTCTTACATTTACATTACCATGACCCAGCAATTGGTTCTTACACGTAACTGAAAGCATTTCCCCAAAAACTTGGACAAGAATGTTTATAGCAGCATTGTTGGTAATAGAAAAATTAGAAATAGCCCATGTGACTATTATTCAGTATATGGATAAGTAAAATGTCATATCTATTCAGTGAGATATCATTTTACACTAAAAAGCCTGATAAATTATGCTAGAGCCTTGAAAAATTACAAAGTCAAACAGGCTAAACATAAATGACCAGTGTTGAATGATTCCATTTATATGAAATATCTAGACTAGGCAAATCCATCAAGATAGGAAGTAGATGAGTAGTTGCAAGAGGTGGACAGGACTTAGGAGTAGTGACTGATAAAAGGGACAAAATTTCTTTTCTCAGTGGTAGTTATGTGTCCCAACCAACGGGACATGAATCGGGAGCCTGGGCCCTGGAGGGGAGAAATGAAGGGGCAAGAGACACGAGAAACAGACAGCAAGTCTGTATTCTAATCAAGCTGCCAACTTTATTTTTTCTCACAGCAGAAAGACTGGAATGTCAGGTCTGGAGATGTCCCTAGCTGATAGGAAGAGATAAAGAAATACTGAGGGTCTGTAAATGGTTACTAACAAGGAGAATGCTGATTACTTCTGGGTCCTGGGGCCTGCAAGTCTACAGGCACTCTTAACTCACAGGGAGAGATAAGGGTTGTTTTCTGGGCCCTATAGAGGTGAATATCTTAATTTGTAAACTAAGATGGCTTGACTATAAAACCAAAATACAGGTCTTTTCTCCCAGCAGTTATGAAACTAAAAACATCTTGTAAAACACCTAATTTTGTATACTTGAGTGACTTTTGGGACTGGTAAGATGGCTCACTGACTTGATGACCTGAGTGTGATCCTCAGGATCCAGAAAGTGGAAGGAGAGAAACAACTCCTTGCCCTCTGATCTCCGCAGCTATGCTTGGGTGTTCATGCGCCCAACCCCCAAATAAATAAAATGTAAAAAATAAAAAAGATTTAACAGAGTGAATTTTACATCATTTTAATTATATCTGACTTAAAAACAAAACCAGTCTTTTAAAGCATTGTTGTTGGTGTGTATCAGGTTTCAACCCTTCAGAGACCAAGATTCGCACGCCCGACGGGAAAGTGTGGCAAGAGGCTGAGTTTCAAAGCATGAGTAGAGAGCTGTACCGAGACCTAGCGCTGCAGTTCGCAGGTGAGAGCAGAGCTTTCTGTGTCTAAGTGTGAAACGCTGACTAAATTTGAGGTGCTGCCCTCTTCTAAGTGTATTGTGTATCAGAGTAGTAGTGGTTAAAGTCATGAGACTCTCTTAGCCCCCTGGCTCTCGTCCAGGGTTAAAATTAGCTCCTGTGGCTAATGATACAGAAACAAGGCTACTTTTAAACTGGGGGACTTTTAAAGCCAGGACAGACTGATTTTAGGGAAGCAGAGTTCAATTGTGGTTTACTTCTCTGAGGCTCAGTAATTTTAGTCAGCATATGCAGAAATCAAAATAAGTATTACAGGAAGGGAATGCATGTTAGAGAGTTACAACTGGGAGGAGCCTATGGTCAATGAGAGGAAACAGGATGACGAGAATAGTGATGTTGCCGCTTTCTGAGTATCTAGTAAGGCACTAAGCAAGATGCTGGTGCTTCATCTTGGTTTTGTTTTTTAACAGTTGAGGAATTGAAAGCTGAAAGAATAAATTTTTTCCAGGATTGCATAAAGAATTAAAGACAGGATTCAAAATCAATTGTTTAATTCCGAAACCTGACAGTTTTCTAGTAAGCCCCATAAAGATTTTGCTAATCTTTTTTTTTTTTAAGCACTAAGTGTCCAGTTCTTTTTTCTTCATTTTATTAAACACTGTGTTCAGAATACTTTTCTCTTGTGGAGAGAACATACAATGTAGTAATTATGAGCAGTTATTTTAGAGTCAACTTAAAAGGGTTCTACATTTCTGGCTTTGATATTTATTAGTTATGTATATCAGGTTATGCTACATAATCTTCATCTTTGGTTTCCTCATCTTAAAAAGAAATGTTAATAACTGCACATTATAGGACAGTGTCATAGCCTGGGAGAATATGTCAGATACTACTAAAGAGATTATTCTGTTACACTCTGCTCTTCTCTTTTTATGGTGGAAAAATCAACTTATCTATCTCTACCTGTGTTTTTGTTACATTTGCCGTTGTGTGAGTAAGTATATTACCCATCTTGCTTTCATTCTTTTTATCGTACTTTCCTTCTCTGTGTAGTCACGCTTACTAACTACTGTTTAACACATTATATCACGGCAGTCATCATAATAGACTACCTCTGGATTTTTCTCCAGTGACTGCCCTGTTTCCCCCTTCTGTTGAGAGCAAAGCTGCAGAAAGTTTCCTTATAGTAATGTTCTCTGATTTGTCTTCTACACACACACGGTTGTTTGGGTTTGGGGTTTTGCTGTTATTATAATCATAAATGACATACACTTTCTATGAAGTGTTTAATGTCCATCTGCCATCTTCGTAGCTCAACAGCATTTGATACCATAAACCTCCTCTTCCTTGGAGTTCTTCCCTTGGTATGCTAGAAGCATGTTTTTCTTTTTAAATCTGCCTGTTTTTTTTTTCTTCCTTTTCCCCCTATCTATCATCTTTCCTCTCTTCTTTATCTGAAAGACCTACTAGGAAAATGTATGTATTCTTAACAACCTGAAATAGTTCTCTAGCAAATATCCCCACATCTGTGTGTCTAGTTGAGACCTTCCTGATTTCAAACTCTTTATCAACCTGCTAACCATACCCTTCCTTGAATGTGTTATAGATATCTCAGTCTTAGTGTATGAAATCGAGATTACTCAATGTGGGTGTGACATCACTTAGCTCCAGCTGCCACTTTGTCAGATACTCTTGCACAGACTCACATCTTAAGTAATCTTTCATGTCCCCCGTTTCTTTCATATCTTCTGTTCTATTGTCTAAATTCTGTCTATGGCATAACCACTAATACCACCTTTGTCACTGTTACCTAAATCAAGGCACTGTCAGCCTGTCGCCTGAGTTCCCCAAGAACTCTCTTAACTGGTGTCCTGACTGCTAATTGTTTCAATGAGTCTGCTCTCAACACTGCTGTCAGAGTAAACAAAATTTTGTTTAAATTGTGTTGCTCCTTTGCTCAGAATGTTCTACAAACTTTCTATTTTACTGAAGAGTAAAACAGAAAGCCTAAAGAACCTTTCACCTTATCTGGCTCTCATTTGTATCTCCAACCAGGGTTCCTACTGCTCTCCTCTTTGTTTGTTGTGGTCACACCAGACTCCTTGCTTACTCTTAGATACATTTGCTTCTGCCTTAGAGCCCTCACTCAAAGTTATTTCTGCTCTGCTTGTAAAGCAGAGCTCTATGTGTATTTTAAATCGCATTATTCAAATCTATAATTTAGAACTTCTATGGTTAGTATATTTACATTTTGTAAAGTTTTTATCTTGAAAATTTTAAATAAAAAAGGAATCTAAGAAAATGCTTACTGAAATTCTAAACATGCAGTGATTTGGAGGCATGACTGTTGTAACTTCTTCTCAATTGTGGAAATGAGGCAGATTTCTCACAAATTTTCGAAAAAGAAAAACAATAACAAAAAAGAATTGGTACCTAACGATGGAGTTGTGGTAATCTTTACCCTTTTTCAGTGGAGGGCTTCACATTGATAGTTTGTGGGTCCTAGGAGTAGCCCCAGTGAAGGCTTTTCTCTCCTCCTTCTGAGACCACCAAAGGATGCTTGTGTACGGAACCCTATTTTACTTTTTTTCTTACACAAAGTTGTTATAGAATTAATTTATAAACTCGGCATAAAAGATGAACTTACTATGCATCTTAGCAAACTCAGCATACAGTTTTCTTCACTGAGTTGACAAGTGTGCCACTTCACTGGATAGCTGTACTGGATAGCTTCTTAGCATAACCTTGCTGCTGGCATCACTGTTCTTAAGCTCCATGACCTTTAAAATAGAGTTTACTTGAAAACAAGCTCTATGATTTCACTAAAGAAATAGTCTAATAGCAGAGATGGCTACTTTGTGTCTTGTAGTTGGGAAGCTATAGGTGTGCACATTTTAGACAAAGGCATGACCCAGTCTGTCTGTCTGGAACTAGATAACAAGAGATATCAGCATGCTATTCAGAATGTTACACAATTTATAGCATGAATTGTTTATGTTTGGAAATTTCCACTTAATGTTTTTAGATTGCAGTTGACCTTGGGTAACTGAAACTGCAGAGAGGAGAGGCTGCTGCACTTGTGTTTCTTCATTGAGGGAGGTGGATGCTGAATGGGAACTCTAATGATTGATTTCAATATCTGTGCATTTCAGACAATAGCTCTGTAAAAGAGAAACCTGCTGAAAAAAGTAAAGACAAGAAAGTGGTCAAGCCAGTACGGAAAGTCCAAAAGGTGACTCAGTTGTCAAGTGCAGACTCAAAAACAGGTTAGTTTTCAGTAGTTTGCTCAGCTTAAACAAAGTTTTTATTTTATTTGGAAAATATATAATATGGAAATGGAATCTATATAGATATATTATGTCATATTATTTATATATAATGTTTCCAGATGTTCTCATTGTTTAGGAATGTATGAAAATTCAGTCTGTTACACATGTCATAATTATATACATGAGTTTTGTTGCGGTATAGTTGACAGCATTAACTGTCCATATTTAGAATATACAATTTGAAAACTTTCTTATATGTATAAATCTATGGAAACATTTGTTTATTGTATTGATACTGCTGTGCAAGCATTCCTGACAATGCTTGCCAAAGGAAGGAAGGCTTATTTTGGCTCACAGATTTAGGGTGAGTTAATGATGGAGGGAAGGTAATGAGCAGGAGCAGGAGCAGGATGGACATATTTCATGCTCAGTCAGGAAGCAGAGAGAGATGAAAGCTGTGACTTAGTTTACCTCCTTTTTATTCCATCTGGGACCCTCACCTCACAGAGTAATGCCATCCACAGGCAGGGTGGGGCTTCCTTTCTGTGCTAAACCATTCTGGAAATACCCTTGTAGCTTAACCAGAGGTGTGTTTCCGTGGTGATTCTAAGTCATATGTCGTTTACAGTGAAGATTAATATCAAATTCATCCTATGTTCAAGATAGGGAATATACATATCTCCTCAAAAAGTGTGTTTTCTAGTTTAATAGAAACATACCAAATTAAAATAGTGATTTTTTTCCCTAGAGGAATCTTTTTCTACAAGGTCATGATTGCCTTTAAGATACACATCAGAACTCCTATGTGCTTGCTAGTAATGGTTAAGCTAGACAAAGAATAGGTCAAACTAGGAAAACAAGAAATTTCTACTTCCATGTGATTGCATGTCAGCCTTGATTCAGATTTCTTGAATTTACATTATAGCTAACTTTATTTCTTTGGCGTGTGAGTTAATTTTAATATGACCTGGTTTTCTCATTTGTAGAGGATCAGATCAGTGGTGTTTGTCTCACAGGGTTGTTGTGAGAGCTAAAAGAATCAATACTAGAAAATGCTTCAGTATGTCCTGCATGCATGACATGCTTTCTGGTGGCTTGCTGTCCTGCAATGTCATTCAGTAAGTAACTTTTAGCCATGAAATAGTCGAGACAGTTTGAGAACTTATCACTTTAGTTTCAGGACACAGAATCGATGCATTCCCTCATTATTGTATTTCTTAGCAGTAGTTGTATGTGTGGCAGTGTGGTATGCTGTGCTTAGGCAGTAACAGTGGTTAGCAAGACAAAAAACTCCTGAGAGGTACAGTAAGAAACAAGGTGTAACACACTTCGATAAGAGATCACAAGGTCTTATGGGGAACAGAACAAGAGTGATGAGGTTCTGTTTTTGATCAGAACTTTATCTTTCTGATTATGGACTAATCGTTAGAATGATAACATATTTTATAATTACCTTTAGATGCAGTAATAGAATAATGATAGAACTAGCAGTTCTGTAAAAATGAAACTTGTTTTACAAGAAAATGAGTTATCGAAATGTTAATTAATTAAGTATAAAATACTTTTATATTATGTAATTCTGTCCGAGGCATCCTTTGAAATGAAGTACAAAGATTGTATTTGCCCAGTTTTATGATAATCCGCTTCATCTGTATGTACTTGGTATTAACCTGGACTGAACAGCATTATATGTGATAAAACTATATTAATAGTTTACCAGCAAGAGTCATCTTCTTAAAATGACTTTATGAGACTATTTCAGAAGGCTGCAGTTTGTTTTTTATTTTATGTATCTGGATTTTTGTCTATATGTACATCTGTGTACTGCGTGCAGCCTGGTGCCCTCAGAGGCCAGAAGAGGGCATCAGAGCCCTTGAAATTGGAGTTACAGACAGCTGTGAATCACCATGTGGTGCCGGGAATCAAACCTGGGTCCTCTGAAGAGCAACCCATGCTCTTTAACTGCTGAGCCATTTCTCTATTCCCTAGCACACAACATTCATGTTTGTTTAGC
This sequence comes from Myodes glareolus, assembly GCF_982192425.1. Lineage (NCBI taxonomy): Eukaryota > Metazoa > Chordata > Mammalia > Rodentia > Cricetidae > Myodes > Myodes glareolus. Next base: position 68,318,183 of record NC_142030.1, read on the forward strand.
TTTGAGTCAGAAGATTAAGGTAAAATTTCAAAGAATTCTGTTCTGTCATTTTATAAGAACATAAAGTTTCTTATAAATTGAACAATAAGCTTACAACCCTTTAAGCGCTTTAGCCCCATTGTTTATGGCTAATAACAAAGTATAAAAGCATTTCTAAAGTAAACAGAGACTGATTTAGTGGGTAAAAACTCACTGTGCAAGGGTGGGGACCTGAAGTTGAATTCCCAGAACCCCCATAAAAACCAGACATATAGCTTCAGCCTGTGTCCTAGTGCTGCTGTGGGAGATAGTAGGTGTAGATAATACCTGAAAGCTCCTGGGCCAACTAGCCTGTGCGTGCCACAGAAAAACACAGACTAACCTGTCCCAAGCAAAATAGGTGAGAATTAACACCTAAAGTTTTCATCTGAACCTTCATATGTGCATGGTGGCATGCCTTCACACACATAAGCACACACACATATTTGCACATGCACATACACACTTATGCATGCATGCACACACACCTACATGTGCACACACACATACACACACACACATATATATACACGTACATACACATACATGCTCACATACACATATACTCTTAAGTATGCATGCACACCTACACATGTGCATGCACACACACATATGCATACATTTTAAAATAAGCAGAGCATACTTATAATTCAGTTTTGTAATTAGTGTATTTATCATTCATATTGCCATTTACAGTACTAAATTAGAGCTCCTTTAAAGAAACTCTTAATGGAATGTTTTTCATATAATATAATAGGATAGTATGCTAGAGAACTGGAAAAATACAAGAAAACAAAGCTATTATTTGAACACAAACAAAAATACTAGTGTTAGTTTAAGTAGTTCTGACTGGTATTTAATTTTTTTTTATAACAGGTATTATTTATTTAGCTCATGCTGTAGTTTTAAAGTCATACTAGTATAATTTTAATCATTCTACACCTAAACTGTTTTTGTATATATAAAATTCTTATCATTTTTTTATTTTTAAAATTTATTTATTTATTGAGGAAAGGTATCACTTTGTAGCCTTTATTGGCTGAGAACTTTCTGTCTAGACCCAGTTTGGAACTCACAGAGGTTTACCTGCCTCTGCCTCCCGAGTGCTGGGATTAAAGCCCTGCAACACCACTACCGCCCATACAAATGATATTTTTTAATTGAATTAATTTTAAATCACTATTCCATTATTTCCTTTGTTATTCCATTTCCTTTTTTGGGGGGGGGGGAGCCCAGGCTGGCTTTAAACTCAATTCCTTTTGCTCCTACTTGCTGGGTGTTGGAATTAGAGGTGACCTTGACAGTCTTCCACCACACTTTGCTTCACCCACCTCTTTTTTAATTCAAAATGGAATTCAGGGCTGTGGTGCTAAGCAAGCTGTATGTTGCCCTTGCCTTCCTGCTTGTCATGTTACTTTGCATTTAATTCAGTGTTTTGTTTTGTTTTGTTTTTTAAATAATTTTCACTTTGTAAACATTTACTACTTTTTATGTTGCCATTTTCAGATGATCTATTTGAATTTCTTATATCTGAAACTAATGAAAACTTTTCTTCTTGGTAAATAACTTTATTGCAGAACACCTTTATTTTTAAGAACTTTTATGATTAAGGATAGTCTGAAACATTAGTTTTTATTGTATTATTTTAATGTGTACTTATGTGATATAACTGTAAAATACGAAAATCTCGCCATGCGGTGGTGGTGCACTCCTTTAATCCAGCACTCGGGAAGCAGAGGCAGGCGGATCTTTGTGAGTTCAAGGCCTGCCTGGTCTACAAGAGCTAGTTGTAGGACAAATTCCAAAGCTACAGAGAAAACCCTGTCTCAAAAAAGCAAAAAACAAAACAAAACAAAAAAATGAAAGTCTCTACTATACTGTCCCCATAAAAGTGATTACCTTGTTTTTATGTTTCTTCAGAATTTTATTTCTGTGTTTAGATTAAGCCTTCATTTGGTTAGCAGGTATGTTTTATCATGTGCTGTGTTCAGGTAGTAACTTGAGATTTCAGGACTCGCTGTGATTTGGTTCTTAATTTTAAAACTGTTTTACGCTTCCTTGAAATGTGGAGGTAAATCAAATTTTAAACAGGTACAGCAAGATGGCCTAGTAAGTGATGTTTGCTGCCAAACCTGATGACCTGAGTTTAATCTTAGGACCCATTAGGTGAAACGAGAGAACTGGACTGATGACCCCAGCTTGTTCTCTGACTCCCCATGTGTGCTGCTGCACATTCTACTTACCCCCAAATACAAACTTGTTAACTAATATTGATGACTTAGAGTTAAAAATATACTTAAATTTATAAAATTTATTTTAATTTTATTTATATGTATGAGTGTTTTGCCTACACATGTGCCTGTGTGTTTAGTGTGTGTTTAGTACTCACAGAGGACAAAAGAGGATGTTGGACCCCTTGGAACTGAAGTTGCAGATGACCTTGAGCCTCCATGGAGGTGCTGAGAATCGAACCCAGGTCCTCTGGAAGAGCAGCCAGTGCTTTTAACTGCTGAGCCTCTCTGTACTCTAAAAATCCACTTTTAATGGCAGGTCTTTTGACCTTAGCAGAAGGTAAATGTAAAATTAGTTATAAAACCTACATGACGAAGTACCTATACTTCTTAGAGATAAAATGAAAGTTTTAAATGTGGTGCAGTATGCATTTTAGATGGTAATTACAAAACCTCCATGACCAAGTAACTATACCTAGAGATAAAATGAATGTTTTAAGTGCAGTGCATTTGTATTTCAGGTGGTAGTCGTTTGATAAGCACATCTTCTTGGCGAGATGGACAGAAGTTAGTAAAGAAGATTCTGGGACCTGCACCCAAGATGGAGCAAAAAGATCGAAGACCAGCATCAAGTGACAGAAGTGGAAGAGAGAGAATGGCTAAATTTGGTGAGAGGATATAGTTAAAATTGTTGCAAAAAGCAAGGTTGCTTGTTTACTACTTAGAAGGTAAAAATGTGCTGGCAAATGCTTTAAGACTGCATTAAATCTGTTTCTGTAACCCGAAAATGAGGAAATGTTTTGTTGAGCTTGGATAGGTCTGAGGAAAGTTACCTTCCTCAGAGGTGTGTAGTCATAGTTAAGTTTGTTTTAAGATTTAGGGCTCTCTTAAATATGATCTTAAATTCTTTTTAAATTCTTTTTTTTTTTTTTCATTTTTGGTTTTTTGAGACAGGGTTTCTCTGTGTGGCTTTGGAATCTGTCCTGGAACTCGATCTGTTGACTAGGCTGACCTCAAACTCGCAGAGATCCACCTGCCTCTGCCTCCCAAGTGCTGGGATTAAAGGTGCACCACCACCACTCAGCCCTTGGCTTTTTTTTTTTTAAGTACATTGACTATTATCTAAAATAGTTATGAATCTTGGGAGATGGTTCAGTGGTTACAGTGCTTGATGTGGACCAGAGTTCAAATCCTCAGGGGTCCACCTATAATTCTTGCCTCAGAAAGGAGTCCTTAGAGGAATCTGGCTGCAATACTAGCTCTGTATGTGAGCTCTGGTTATGACTGAGAGACACTACCTCAGGGAGTAAGGTGGAAGAGCAATGACTACTGGCATTGACCTCTGGCTTCCACATGCACAGACCTCCTTCTCCATGGACACATATCCACACATGTGTGCCTAAACATACAAACATGCACACACACACACACACACACACACACACACACACACAAACACGGGAAAAGGAAAAAAATAACTAGTTATGCTTTACATAAGCACTAACTTTTAGAAATGAAACATAAAATCCCCACAGACCAGATTTCCTTTTCAGTAGTGAAATTTGCCTCATTTCATTTGAGTTCCTGGAGTCATAATTAAGCAAGAAATGTCATAAACTCTGATTTAATATATTGCTGTCAATACAGACGACAATTATATTTCTTTGTTTCTTTCATCGTGCAAGTGAACTCATGCATATTCTAAGTCTAACGTTAAGCCATGTTAGCAAATTATAGATGATATGATGGTTGTTTGCTGACATAATATATTTATTGTATTCTGCTATTCATTGGAGACCCATAGAGGCTCAACTTCTATCAACAGGTGAATATTCTGTAGAAGTGGGCAGTACTTTTAATATATAGGACTTCATAGACCACAATCCCTGGCTACCTAAAAGATTTATTTATTCTAATAAAATAAAATGCTGCACATTTCTTATGTTTCTCACTGAAGTTCTTCCATGTTTTTTAAAAAGGTGGGTAGAATACCAAAATAGTCTTTGAAAATACTTTTGAGATTTATTTTATAGATATTCCTAAGATGTGCTATGTAGGAGGCCAATTTTAATTTTTTCTTTATCAACAGGAATCTAAACTTTCATAAATTCTGTGATAAGCTCATCTAAATGTGATGCCATCTAATTGCAAAATGAGTCAGATTGTATAGAATTTTTTAGAAATAAGTCAGTATTTTCCATGCTTTTATTAGTTATTTTTGGTGCAGTTTGATCTTTCTTTTTAAAAAATTCATTATTTTATTTTTATGGGTGTTTTGCCTGTGTGTGTTTCTATACACCACATATATGTTTGGTCTCAGAAAACCCTGGAACTGAATTTACAGTTAGTTGGGAACTGCCATTTTGTGGGCTGAGAATCAAACCCAGGTCTCCTGGAAGAGCAGACATTTCTCTTAGCCAATAAACCTACTCTCAAGCATCAAGGTAGATCTCTTCAAAACATTTAAAATCATTAACTTTCTTAAAGATTTGTAAGGAGTTTTCTGGTTAGGTTTTATTATTGATGGAGGCAGAGTCTCATGTAATTTAGCCCAGGCTGCTTCTGCTTCTGCTCAGGTGCATATCACCACACCTGACTGCTGTTGCTTTTTTTTTTTAAAACCCAAGTAGTAAGAGTACTGATATTTTTAAATAAAGCTTTTGAAGAAGGAAAAAATTAAATATGCATGTATAAGAGAAATAGTAATGTTACTTATTCTCATTAGTTAAAATATTTGTCTTTTTAACGGAAATACCGAAAGATGTATTATAAAAAATATAGGAAAGAATATAAATGAAAGTCTTTTACTGATTAAAAAAAGGGTTAAAAAAGGGGAGCTTATTTTTACAAGAGTCTTTGGATTTTTGTAGGATATTTGAATCTGAGTTTAAAATAAAGGAAAATTCCTTAATTTTCCTATTAGTACAATAAATCTTAGGGGTGAATCTGGAGTTTTAATGTAACTAACAGTCTATACATTGCAGGGGGCCATATTGGAAGAGCAGAATCCGAACCCAAGTTGGATGTTGTGCATAAACATCTCCCACGAAGCTCAGAACGGTCAAGAAGTAGAGCTCGGTCTGAAAATAATATTGTGAAATCAGCTCCATCCCTTCCAGACAATAAGCAGGAGGAAAATGCTGCCTTAAACAAGGATTTTTTGCCAGTTGAAATTCGTGGCATTCTTGATGACTTACAGCTAGATTCTTCAGCTCAAACTGTGAGGCAAGAGATTGGAGAGTTACAGAACCAGAAGTCATCGGCACCTGTACAAGTGCCTCGGAGTCACAGTCCTGTGAAAAGGAAGCCTGACAAAATAACTGCTAATGAGGATCCCCCTGTTACTTCCAAAAAGCGCCACTATGACACAGACGAGGTGCGACAGTACATTGTCAGGCAGCAGGAGGAGAGGAGGAGAAAGCAGAATGAAGAGAAGAAGGCTCAAAAGGAGGCTACAGAGCAGAAGAACAAACGGTTACAGGAGCTCTACCGGAGACAGAGAGAAGCCTTCACTAAAGCCAAAGCTGTGCCTCCTGATCCATCAGCCTCCAGGCGGCTGCAGGAAACATACTCCAAATTGCTACTAGAAAAGACTTTGCTGGAAGAGCCAGCTCATCAGCATGTTACACAGGATACACAGGTACTAGTAGTGCTGGGAACACAAAGTGGGGTAATTCATGGTGAAGAAAGCTTGCTCGCTGTATGGAAATGGTGGAAAATTATCATCCGTACCATTAGACTTGCTCCAACATGTGGCAATCAAGACCTTTCATGAAATTTATTGCATGCAAAGAATGATGAGAAACATACAGAAAGTAAGAGCTGAAGAGCTTGCAACATTGGTTACCAGTGATCTCTATCATTCTGATATTCCTGCCTGGTTTTCATTGTAGTCCTGAGCAGATATTTAGTACATAATACACAACCGAAATATGTTAATGAAATATTTAGTTTTGGGTTCAGTGTTGAAGTGAAGACATACTCTTGTGCTAATGTTTTTTGTTTGTTTGTTTTTGTTTAGTTTTTGTTGACAGGGTTGCTCTGTGTAGCCCTGACTAGCCTTGAAACTCACAGAGGTCCACCTGCCTCTGCCTCCCGAGTGCTGGGATTAAAGGAGTGTGCAACCACTGCCCGGTGCTAATGTTTTTAAGACTGGTAACTGAGTGTGTTTCAGGTATTAGATACTGTTTTAAAAGCTTTACTTACAAACATCAGTAAATACGACTCCAGGAAGGTTTTAAATGTATATTCTTTTTACTTAACAGATGAAAAAACTTGAGATTTATAAAGGATGCTATTTTATTTTAACCATGTTGCTAATATTAATGTCTGTTTAGTTTCTGCTCATATTTTAATGGAATAACCCACCATGGAGGGGAAATCAGGTGGTCACATGACATTTACAATCAGAAAGCAAACAGTAATAGACATGTGTTGGACCTTACATTGCTTTCTCCATTTAATTACTCACGGGTTCTAGCCAGAGAATGGTGCCACACACAATGAACAGCTTTTCCCAACTTCACACAATCAAAATATTTCTCCACAAGATTACCTAGAGGCCCATACCTAATTTCTGTTTTGTTCTAAATTCCGTTGAATTGACAGTTATTACTGACCCATCGCAATGTCCTTGTTGGATTTTAGATGATGTTTTGCAGTTAATTGTAGTTGTTGTTTTTGTTTGGTTTTCTGTGATGCAGGATCCAGTCCACAGCCTGGTGTAATATGGGTAAACACTTCACTGAGCTACATCCTACAACTAAATATAAAGTGATTTTACTTGAGGGAGGAAAAAAACTTCTTATTTATGATTTTTTTAAGATTTATTTTTTATGTACATTGCATGTATATATATATTTATCTGTGCGAGGATGTCAGATCCACTGGAACTGGAGTTGTAGACAGTTGTGAATTGCAGTGTGGGTGCTGGGAATTGAACCCAGGTCGTTTGGAAGAGTGGCCAGGGCTCTTAACTTCTGAACCATCTCTCTAGCTCCCTATGATCTTTTTTTTTTAAAAAAAGTTAAAGTGACTTGATAAGTTTTTTATATGCTACCTGAAGACATTTTTGTGATCAAAATCAGATAAATTTGATATCTTTTTCTCTTAGGTAAGACCTGGGTATCAACCATCTGGAGAATCTGATAAAGAAAACAAAGTACAAGAACGTCCTCCGAGTGCATCTTCCAGCAGTGACCTGTCCCTTTCAGAACCTCCACAGCCTCTTGCAAGGTAGAGAGGGAGAGGGATAAGAGAGAGGATGAAAGATGAGGTTCTTTCTTTTTATAAAAAAAACTTATTTCAAATTTGATAAATATCTTCAACTGAAACCTGAATATGGTGTATACTGTGTTCACTCTGCTCTGCTCTGGTTTTTCAGTTTTTTCCTGTCCTTTGATTCCTGTCTAGTGTCAATTCCTTATGCGTGTGGTAGCACTCATGCCTCCTTTGAACCAAACAAAGTTTCTTGGATGGATAAATCACAGTAAATGATATAGATGGTTCTAAATTATACTTTGTAATAATAACCATTGAGAAAAGAAAAAAGATTTGAAGCAGTTTGAGAATGCACAAATACAAGTCAGATCTCTTTCCGATTTGTAGTTAATACACATGGTCCCCTTTCACCCAAAGGACAATAATATTGATCATATTTTAGTGTTTTTTGTATTTTTTTTATTCAAAATATGAGTGTTTTGCCTGCATGTATATACATACACTACATATATTCCTAGTACCCATGGAGGTCAGAAGGAAGTAGAGGATCGCCTCAAACTAGAATTACTGATAGTTATGAGTCATTGAGTCACTGTGTGGGTACTAGGAACCAAACTTGAGTCCTCTGCAAAAGCAAGAAGCACCTTTTTTTAGTTTTTATTTTAGATTACACATATATGTGTATGTGATATGTGCATGCCATTACAGGTGTCTGCAGAGATAGTCAGTTTCATATGAGGTGCCTGATGTGGATGCTGGGAATTGAACCTGGGTCCTCTGGAAGATCAGCCAGTGCTCTTAACTGCTGAGCCATCTGTTTAGCCCAAAAGAAATGCTTTTATCCTCAGAGCCATCTCTCTAGCCCCCAGTAATATTTGTGTCATTTATTGTTTCTTAATTTCTAGGCCTAGTAAAAACCATTGTTTGTGTTTTAGGTTAGTTTTGTTTTGTAGTGCTTGGATGAAGCCCAGTACCTTGTGCCTTTTAGGTAGTGATTTAGTGCTGACGCACATTGACAGCTCTAAGCACTATTGTTATTATTGTTCTACAGAGGAGAGAATTGAAGTCTAGACTTTAATTAAACCTTCTTAAGATCAAAACAGTGGTTGTGGAAGTGGGTTTGAACATAGCCAATCTGACTTTATCGTTTTGTTTTGTTTTTCAAGACAGGGTTTTTTTCTGTGTAGCCTTGGCTGTCCTGAAACTTACTTGGTAGACCAGACTGGCCTTAAAGTCACAGAGGTCTGCCTGCTTCTTGGAATCTAACTTTAAAAGCCAGTACTTTTAACCAGTTTGTGTATTTACTATTAGTAAGAGAAATGTATGATTTGTTTAATGTTCTAAATGTATTTTATGCTTAACTCATAAGTTATAATTTTTTATTATGAATACATTTGTTTAGATAATACGATTCATGTCATCATTGTCAGATCTGCTATGCTGGTGTCATGTTTACAATTTTTGTCTTTCTCTGAGTTTCTTATTCTAAAGAATGTTAAAAAAACAAACCAAACACAAGTTTGTTGTTGCTTTGTATCACTCCTTCCACTTCTTTCTTTTATTCCCTTCCTTCTTCTCCTCCTAAAATTTTAGATTTTTTTTTTGTGTGTGTATGTGTGTTAAAAATTGTACATTTTTGCCTGACCAGTGGGGGCGCATGCCTTTAATCCCACACTCAGGAGGCAGAGACAGGCAGATCTCTGTGAGTTTGAGGTCAGCCTGTTTTACAGAGTGAGTTCCAGGACAGGCGCCAAAAACTACACAGAGAAACTTTGTTTTGAGAAACCAAAATGAATGGATGAATATATAATAAAAAATTTTTTAAAGATTAAAATTGTACCTTTCCATAAAGTACCACGTGTTATGTGTGGGGGGGCATATATATACTAGGGCACACATATGTGGTCAGAAGATAACTTTGTGTAGTCCCTTCCGTCCTTATTTGGGTTCTCAGGCTTGGATGGCAGAGACTTTTACCTGCGTTGCCATTTGATGGGTCCCAATATTAAGCAATCTTAAGCATTTCTCTTTTATATATTATTTTTAAAGAATTGGATAGTGGTATTGCTCTAAGGAAGCTTGTCTGCAGAGTTTTAAGTAACCACTTGAAAAAAAATTTGAAGAAAGCAGTTTACAAAACAGTATAAATAGTGAAATATCATTTTTGTGCAAACACCATAACAAAACCACAACATACACATAGATAAAGTTAGCAAGGATATAATTGTAAGCCAAAAGATAATGATTCCTTTTTTATTGGTTATTTCTGAGTAATGTCTCACTCTCAACCCTTTTGACTTTTTTTCTGGAAGTGTTTGTATACTATTCTTATAATCAGAGAGCCCCCTTTTCCCACTTTTAAATGATAACTTAGACTGGGGATATAGGCTCTTTATAGAATACTTGCTCAACATGACCAAGACTCTGGACTCAATTGCTAGCACTGCAAAAACTAACAAAATTAACAACACATGGATTACTGTATTAACTAACATTGTGATTTCTGTTACCAGAAGAGATTTGATGGAACCTGCATGGATGCAGCCTGACAGGTTGAGCCCACGAGTTCACAGTTCTCAAGCACAGCCCCTTGTTGGAACGGCTGAAAATTTACTTTCCCAACTCTTGCATCTTGAGCATGTAGGAATTTTGCACAAAGACTATGACTCTGTTTTACCAGCCAAGAAGAGTCATAATAAAGCTTCAGGACCTTTAACTTTCACACCTCAACCATATCTCACCTCACAAGCTCCTCATCCAGATGCCTTGTTAAAACCGAGTACCAGCCAATATAAGAGTAAACTGGATCGTATTGAAGCCTTGAAAGCAACAGCTGCTTCTCTGTCTAGCAGGATTGAAAGTGAAGCTAAGAAACTGGCTGGGGCCAGCATTAACTATGGGTCTGTATGGAACAATGACTATGATGTGCAGCTGGCACCTCAAGAGAATGGACTTTGGACTAAAGCTGTCAGTCCACCTGTGAAAGAGGACATTGAAGATGTTTTCTCTGCCCGAATTCAGAAGATGCTGGGAACCTGTGTATCTCATGCAACTTTTGATGATGATCTTCCTGGTGTAGGCAGTCTTAGTGAATTTAAGAAACTTCCTGAGATGATCAGACCCCAGAGTGCCATATCAAGCTTCAGAATGACATCCCCTAGTCCGAAACCAGGAGGGCTGCTGGCACAGTTGTGTAAGAGGCAGACTGACTCCTCCAGCTCTGATATACAAGCCTGTTCTCAAGAAAGAGCCAAAAGGTCTCTTTGTTCCAGCATAGACTCAGTCAGTGAAGGGCCTCTTCTTAGTGAAGGGAGTCTCTCTGAGGAAGAAGGAGGCCAGGATGCACGGCCTCTCCTGAAGGTAGCAGAACTGTTAAAGGAAAAAGAATTCTGTGCTGGAGAGAGAAATTCTTATGAACCTATCAAAGAGTTTCAGAAGGAAGCTGAGAAGTTCTTGCCACTTTTGGGCCACATAGGTGGTACACAAAGTAAGGGACCGTGGGAAGAACTGGCAAAGGGAAGTCCACACAGTGTCATTAATATTTTTACCAAGTCATATCAGTTATATGGAAAAGGTGAGAATAATCAACTTATACTACAGCAAGACAATTATTTCATAATTTTCTTTCTTTTCTTTTAATCCATGTTCTCTCAATACTGAAATTGTATAACACAGCTTTCTTGTTTTGTAATGAAGTTAATTCCTTCAGTTATGTCTGTTTCTGTTTTCATGTTATTATAGGTGAATTCTATCCAATGTATAATAACATAACCTTAGAATTCCTGGGCTGTATATTTTCTCACTCTATAAATGGAGCAAATTATTTGACAAATGAATTGATTCTGTGTATTCTTAGACTCAGTTGGGTATTATGTTCCTTTTTCCTAAAATTCACATTTGCACTTTATGATCTTTTGACAAGTTTATATATTATTCCCCTCTTTTGCTTAACTACTTTATTTACGTTGGTGGTTGTTCTGGTTAGGTTTTGTTTTCATGATACAAACTAGAGTCCCTGGGGAAGAGAGAACCTCTGTTGAGGATTTGCCTAGATCAGACTGGCCAGTGGGTCTGTCTGTGGAGCATTGTCTGTTATGTTGGTTGAGGAAGGAAGGTCCAGTCTTTCCGATAGTATCCCAGTGGGTGGTGCTATCCCTGTGGGTGTGGGCCTAGACTGTATTGAAAAATAAAAACTAGTTGAACTTGAACCTTTGAGCACTAGAGCAGGCCAGTAAGCCGTCTTTCTCTGTGGGTCTTGCCTCTGCTCCTGCTTGAGTTCCTCCTGATTTTTCTCAGTGATGGATTGGACCTGGAAGTAGAGGTGAAGTAAATCCTTTCCTCTCCAAGCTGTTTTTGATTATGGTTATTTATCACAGCAAGCAAACAAGGACAGTTATCATTTTAAATTCCCTTTGATTCTAATGCTCTTTCATTTTTTTGATGAAAGCAAAATACTTAAATCAATATTTTTATTTAGTATTATTTTATGTATATGGGTAGCTTACCATATACATAAAATAATTTGATATGTAATTAAGTCATCATTACATCTTGATATTCTTATTTTTTAATAATAAAATTGGTTTAATTCTTAAATTCTTGTATTAGATCTTTATTAAAATTTTATAGTTATAATGAAATATTTGGAGATAAAATATGTTATTTGGGATTTACTTCAAAATAATCTGTAGGTTCACTGTAGAAGAGAGAAATAGATTGTTTAATTGAAATTAGCTTGCTTTTGTATTAGTCATAGTAGTGGATACAGTAGTTTCATTATGCTTATTTATTTTAAAAGATTTCCTGAAAAGAAGTGAAAAGCAGCCAGGCATAGTGGACACACCTTTAAGTCCAGCACTCAGGAGGCAGTGGCAGGTGACTCTGTGTGAGTTAAGAGGACAGCCTGATCTACAGAGCAAGTTCCAGGACAGCTAGGGCTACACAGAGAAATCCTATTTCAGAAAAAACAAAAACCAAAACGAAAACAAAAAACCAAAAACAAAAGAAATCTATATGACTGTTAAGAAAGCAAGCTGAAAAGGTGAGCTATAAAAGCAACCTTTTTATGTTAATAACTTGATGCTAGAGAATACTTTGCTTATAGTTTTAAATTTCATTTTATTTTTAACCATACCACAATTATTTCTTTTGATAGGATTTGAAGATAGAGGAACATCAGCATCACGGCCTCTCAATGCCACCACAACCCCACTGAGCAGTATTTCCTATGAAGATGATTTTGTCTCCTCGCCAGGGAGTGTGACATTGACAGAAAGAAAATCTACTCACGAATCTCAGTAAGAATTTGACAGCAAATGTGAAATAAGGTTTTGAGTAGAAAAATATGTATAAATGAGGACTCTGATCAGAGTATAAGTAGCATCTTGCTTGTTGACTGACATATCAAAACTTTTTGGCTGTAGACCACAGACTCTCGACGTGGACTTCCTGAGTTGATGCTTGACTCTTTAGTACTTGTTTGTATTTGAGCATAATGGTGAAGCTAGTAGGACCTGCTCACCTCACAGAATCGTTAGAAATGTTCAGAGAAACACATGGTTTTCTTTTCTTTTTTGCGATAGACTCTCATCTAGCCAAGGATGACTTTAAATTCTTGATCCTCCTTCTTCCAGTTCTCAAGTGTGCTGGGCTCACCTGTGTGTGCCACCACACCTGGTGAGTGGAACATAGAATACTTAAAAGGCCCTAATTACAGACTTTAAGTCAATCTGTGAATTTCAACAGAGGATAGCATTGGGAAACAGTCTTGCAACATATTAATATAAGAAGTATAAAAATTTGTTTTCTGTGGTAGATGAGGAAAATTAGGTAGACATTTAACTTTGTGCTAAGTAGTTTTTTAAATCAAGAAAACATCTAAAATTTTGATAAACATTCAACATCTAAGCTTTGAAAAGGTCTTTTATGACAACTGATAACTATTGGGCCTTGAATGTTGAAGACGCTGAACAGATACAGGGGCTTTACCTGTATAGCTCATTCTTCTAGAAGCCTGGTTTAGGAAATATTATTCTTAGAATACCTGTTTTTTTTAATTGATTTTTATTGAGCTCTACATTTTTCTCTGCTCCCCTTCCTGTTTCTCCTCTCCCCACTTCAATCTTACCCCAAGGTCCCCATGCTCCCAATTTACTCAGGAGATCTTGTCTTTTTATACTTTCTACTTTCCATGTAGATTATATCTATGTAACTCTTTCTTAGGGTCCTCATTGTTGTTTAAGTTCTCAGGGACTGTGGTTTGTAGGGTGGCTTTATTTGCTTTATGTTTAAAAACCACCTATGACTGAGTACATGTGATAATCGTCTTTCTGTGTCTGGGTTACCTCATTCAAAATAATGTTTTCTAGCTCCATCCATTTTCCTGTAAAATTCAAAATGTCGTTATTTTTCTCTACTGTGTAGTAAATGTACCACATTTTCCTTATCCATTCTTCGGTTGAGGGGCATTTAGGTTGTTTCCAGGTTCTGGCTATGGCAAAGCTGCTATGAATATAGTTGAGCACATGTCCTTGTGGCACAATTGAACATCCTTTGGATATATACCCAAAAGTGGTATTACTGGGTCTTGAGGAAGGTTGCTTCCTAATTTTCTGAGAAATTGCCACACTGACATCCAGAGGGGTTGTGCCAGCTTGCATTCCCACCGACAATGTAGAAGTGTTCCCTTTTCCCCACAACCTCTCCAGTATAAGTTGTCATCAGTGTTTTTGATCTTGGCCATTCTTACAAGTGTAAGATGGAATCTCAGAGTTGTTTTGATTTGCATTTCTCTGATGACTAAGGATGTTGGGCATTTCTTTAAGTATCTTTCAGCCATTTTAGATTCCTCTGTTGAGAGTTCTCTGTTTAGGTCTGTACTCTTATTTTTTTTTTTAAATTGGATTATGTGTTTTTTTGGTGTCCAATTTCTTGAGTTCTTTGTATATTTTGGAGATCAGCCCTCTGTCTGATGTGGGGTTAGTGAAGATCTTTTCCCATTCTTTAGGCTGTTGTTTTGTATTGTTGACCATGTCCTTTGCTTTACAGAAGCTTTTCGGTTCCAGGAGGTCCCATTTATTGTTTCTCTTAGTGTCTGTGCTGCTGGGGTTATATTTAGGAAATATTCTCCAGTGCCAATGCATTCAAGTGTATTTCCCACTTTCTCTTGTATAAGGTTCAGTGTGGCTGGCTTTATGTTGAGGTCTTTGATCCATTTGGACTTGAATTTTGTGCATGGTGGTTGATATGGGTCTATTTTCATTCTTCTGCATGTTGATATCCAATTATGCCAGCACCACTTGTTAAATATGCTTTCTTTTTTCCATTTGATATTTTTTTGCTTCTTTGTTAAAAAATCAGATATTTGTAGGTGTGTGGATTGATATCTGGGTCTTCTATTCAGTTCTATTGGTCCTCCTGTCTGTTCTTATGCTGTTTTCCGTTCTGTAGCTCTGAGTAGAGTTTGAAGTCAGGGATTGTGATGCCTCCAGAAGTTCTTTTATTGTACAGGATTGTTTTGACTATTCTGGGTTTTTTTTTTTTTTTTGCTTTTCCATATGAAGTTGAATACTGTCCTTTCAAGGTCTTTGAAGAATTTTGCTGGGATTTTGATGGGCATTGCATTGAATCTGTAGATTGCTTTTGGTAAGATTGCATTTTTACTATGTTAATTCTGCCTACCCAAGAGCATGGAAGATCTTTCCACTTTCTGGTGTCTTCTTCAATTTCTTTCTTCAAAGATTTAAAGTTTTTGTCATACAAGTCTTCCACATGTTTGGTTAGAGTTACTCCGAGATATTTTATGCTATTTGTAGCTATTGTGAAGGGTGTTGATTCTCTGATTTCTTTCCCAGCCCTTTTATCATCTGTGTACAGGAGGGCTACTGATTTTTTTTGAGTTAATCTTGTATCCTGCTGCATTACTGAAAGTGTTTATGAGTTGTAGAAGTTTCTTGGTAGAATTTTTGGGATCGCATATGTAAACTATCATATCATCAGCAAACAGTGAGAGTTTGACTTCTTCTTTTCCAATTTGTATCCCCTTGAGCTCCTTTTGGTGTCTTATTGCTCTAGCTAGGACCTCAAGAACTATATTGAATAGGTATGGAGAGAATGGACAACCTTGTCTTTTTCTTGATTTCAGTGGAATCGCTGGGAATTTCTCTCCATTTAGTTTGATGTTGGCTGTTGGCTTGCTGTATATTTCCTTAATTATGTTTAGGTATGTTCTCCGTATCCCTGCTCTCTTCAAGATCTTTATCATGAAGGGATGTTGCATTTTGTCAAAAGGTCTTTTAACATCTAATTTGATGATCATGTAGTTTTTATTTTTCAGTTGGTTTATATGGTGGTGTACGTTGACAGATTTTCATATGTTGAACCATCCCTGCATCTATGGGATGAAGCCAGCTTGATCATGGTGGATGATGGTTCTGATATGTTCTTGGATTCGATTTGCCAGTATTTTATTCAGTATTTTTACATCAATGTTCATGAGTGAGATTGGTTTGTTATTCTCTTTCTTAGTAATGTCTTTCTGTGGTTTTGGTATCTGGGTAATTATAGCCTCATAAAAAGAGTTTAGCAATGTTCCTTCTGTTTCTATTGTATGGGATAATTTGAGGAGTATTGGTATTACTTCTTCTTTGAAAGTCTTGTAGAATTTTGAGCTGATACTATCTTTTCCTGGCTATTTTTTGGTTGGGAGACTTTTGATGACTGTTTCTATTTCTTCAACAGTTATAGGTCTGTTTAATTTGCTTATCTGGTCTTGATTTAATTTTGGTAAGTGATATTTATCTAGAAAGTTATCCATTTCCTTTAAGTTTTCCAATTTTGTGGAGTACAGGTTTTCAAAATATGACCTGATGATCCTCTGTATTTCCTCCATGTCTGTGGTTATGTCCTCCTTTTCATTTCTGATTTTGTTAATTTGGTTATTTTCACTCTGCCTTTTGGTTAGTTTGGATAAAGGTTTCTCTATTTTGTTGACTTTCTCGAAAAACCAACTCTTTGTCTCATTGATTCTTTGTATTGTTTCCTTTGTTTCTATTTTGTTGATTTCAGCTCTCAGTTTGATTATTTCCTTCCGTCTAGGTCTCTTAGGTAAGTTTGCTTCTTTTTGTTTTAAAATTTTCAAATGTTCTGTTAATTCACTAGTGTGGGATTTTTCCAGCTTCTTTATGTAGGCGTTTAGTGCTATGAACTTGCCTCTTAACACTGCTTTCATTGTGTCCCATAATTTTGGGTATGCTGTGTGGTCATTTTCGTTGAATTTTACCAAGTCTTTGATTTCTCTCTTTATTTCTTCCTTGACCCATTGGTGATTCAAGTGAGCATTGTTTAATTTCCATATGTTTGTGGGTTTTCTGGAATTAGTATTGTTGTTGACTTCTAGTTTTATACCATGGTGATCTGATAAGGTACATTGGGTTATTCCAATTTTTTGATATCTTTTGAGGTTTGTTTTGTTACCAAGTATGTGGTCAATTTTTGAGAAGGTTCCATGAGGTGCCGAGAAGAAGGTGTATTCTTTTCTGTTTGGATGGAATATTCATTCTATAGATTTCTGTTAAGTCCATTTGAGTCATAACATCTGTTAGTTCTCTTATTTCTCTGTTCATTTTTTGTCTGATTGACCTGTCCAGTGGTAAGAGGAGAGTGATGAAGTCTCCCACTATTAGTGTATGGGGTTTAATGTATGATTTAAGCTTTAGAAGTGTTTCTTTGGCATATGAGGGTGCCCATGTATTTGGGGCATAGATATTCAGTATTGAAATTTACTCTTGATGGAATTTTCCTGTGACTAATATGAAATGACCTTCTTTGTCTCTTTTGATTGATTTTAGCTTGAAGTCTATTTTGTTAGATATTAGGATAACTACACCCGCTTGTTTCTTAGGTCCATTTGATTAGTATATTTTTTCCCAACCCTTTACGCTGAGATGATATCTGTCTTTGAGGTTGAGATGCATTTCTTGTATGCAGAAGAAGGATGGATTCTGTTTTCATATCCAATCTGTTATCCTGTGCCTTTTTATAGGTGACTTGAGTCCATTTACATTAAGGGATATTAATGACCAATGATTGCTATGTCCTGTTAATTTAGTTTTCATTGTTGGTGATGTTAATTTGTGCATTTTTCTCTTTGGGATTTGTTGCTATGAGACCATCAATTGTTTGTGTTTTTGTTGGTGTAGCCAACTTCCTTGGGTTGGAGTTTTCCTTCTAGTATTTTGTGTAGGGCTGGGTTTGTGGCTGGGTATTGGTGAAATCTGGATTTGTCATGGAATATCTTGTTTTGTCCTTCTATGGTGATTGGCAGATTTGCTAGGTATAGTAGTCTAGGCTGGCATCTGTGATCTCTTAATGTCTGCATAATGCTTGACCATGACCTTCTGGCTTTCATTGTCTCCAATGAAAAGTCAGGTGTAATTCTGATAGGTCTACCTTTATATGTTACTTGGCCTTTTTCCTTTGCAGCTCTTAATATTCTTTCTTTACTGTGTATGTTTAGTGTTTTGATTATTATGTGGTGAGAGGACTTTTTTTGGATCTAGTCTATTTGGTGTTCTGTAAGCTTCTTGTATCTTCATAGGCATATCTTTCCTTAGGTTGGGAAAGTTTTCTTCTATGATTTTGTTAAATATATTTTGTGTGCTTTTGAGTTGAACAACTTCTCCTTCTATACCTATTATTCTTAGATTTGACCTTTTCATGGTGTCCCATATTTCCTGGATATTTTGGGTTAAGCTATTGTTAGATTTAATGTTTTCTTTAACTGAGTCTGTTTCCCGTATTGTATCTTCAGCACTTGAGATTATCTCTTCCATCTCTTGTATTCTGCTGTTCATGCTTGCATTTGTGATTCCTGATAGTTTTCTCATGATTTCTGTTTCTATAATTCCTTCGGTTTGTGTTTTCTTTATTGCCTTTATTCATTTTTTAAGTCCTGAATAGTTTCTTTCATATGTTTGATTTCTTTTTCCTGGTTTTCTTTAAGTGATTTGCTGATGTCTTCCAATTTTTTGTTTGTCTTTTCTTCCATTTCTTTTCTTTTTTTAAATATTTACTTATTTATTTATTTTATTTATTATGTATACAACAT
The DNA here is from genome assembly GCF_982192425.1 of Myodes glareolus. Lineage (NCBI taxonomy): Eukaryota > Metazoa > Chordata > Mammalia > Rodentia > Cricetidae > Myodes > Myodes glareolus. The sequence goes on from NC_142030.1 coordinate 68,336,759, forward strand.
TCTTTTTGTGTGTATGCCTGCAGGCCAGAAGAGGGCACCAGACCCTATTACAGATGGTTGTGAGTCACCATGTGGTTGCTGGGAACTGAACTCAGGACCTTTGGAAGAGCAGGCAATGCTCTTAACCACTGAGCCATTGCTCCAGCCCATTTCTTCCATTTCTTTAAGGGAATTTCTGATTTCCTCTTTTAGAGTTTCGAACATTTTCTTGAAGTTATTTTTCACTTCATTTTCTTCTGTTTCATCCATATTTGGTTGTTCTGGTCTTGCTGTTGTAGGGTCTTTAGATTTTACTCGTGTTGTGTTGCTCTCTGCGATGTTGCGTGTGCTCTTTTTCTACTCATCTTTTCCTCTAATAGGTGTGGTTGGGGTTTTCTGAGGTTCTGTTGAATAATCTTCTAGGTGAATCCAAAGCTCAGATGGTTGTTCCCCGTGGTGCAGTCAATGTCACAGTTCTAGTTATCTTGTTGGTTATTCCTGTTCCTGGAGACAGCTCAGTGCTCCTGTGCTTTGCTCTGCTCCCTTGGAGTTTGCTGTCTCAGGCCTACTTTGGCCTAGGTTGTTGGCTTTGCTTTGTTTCTGTAAATCCTGGTCTGGAACCCTTCCTGCAGAAGTCCCTGGGTTGGAGTTGGACCTGGAAAGGTTTTTGGCTCTTGTCTGCTGACTCGGAGTTCCCAGGCTCGGGTGTGCCTGGACCCACAGAGGGCCGGCTTACTCCCTTAGAGGTCCCAGACTCACGCTCGGATCCACAGAGGTTCCAGGTTCCTGTCTATTCCCTTTGATATCCTAGACCAATTCCAGGACCCACAGAGGTCCTGGCTCAGGCCTTCTCCCTCTGAGGACCCAGACTCAAGCCTGGCCCCACTGAGATCTCTGATTCCTGCCTATTCCCTTGGAGGACCCAGGTTCACTCATGCCCAGACTGGCAGAGGTCCTGGCTCAGGCCTAGTTCCTGGAAGGTCCTAGACTCATGCCCAGACCCACCGGGGTCCTGGCTTAGGTCTACTCCCTTGAAGGTCCCAGATTCACGTCCGAATCCTCAGCGGTCTCTGGCTCTAGCTCACTTGCTCAACAGTTACTCTCCTGTACCTGTTCCAGTGGAGATTGCTGTCTCTGTATTTGGTCACTAGCTCAATCCTGGTCTGCCAGTGCCCTAGGACTAGATTTGTTCCTGGCTTCTGCTCCCAGTGGAACTTATTTGCTCTCTGTCCTAGGTAGCTGGTTCTGTCCCACTCCGGTTCCAGTGGAGATCGCTGACTCTTGGCCAGGTCACTGGCTCAGTCCTGGACCACCAGTATCCTGGAACTGGGTTGGCTTCCGGGACTGGATTTTCTCCTGGCTTCTGCTCCTGGTGGAGCTTCATAGAATACCTGTTTTAGAGAGGAAACCGAAGAACAGAGGTCAAATTGTACAAAATTATAAAATGAATTTGACTTTTCTAGAGTTTTGTTTTCTAAATTTTATTACCATATAAATTTATATTTTTTCCTATTCAGTATCTTTTATGTATCATAAAGTATAGCCTCCATAAAATTATTAAATAACCTTATAAAAATTAGTTCTACTAATTTTCTATTAGCTGGAGTAATATAAATGAATATTCATAAAAGTATAACAGCAAAATTGTAGTTTAAAATTTGAACCCAATGGGGCTGGAGAGATTGCTCAGTAGTTAAGAGCACTGACTGCTTGCTCTTCCAAAGATCCTGAGTTCAATTCACAGCAACCACATGGTGGTTCAAAACCATCTGTAGTGGGATCTGACTCTCCTGGTGTGCAGGGAAATGGCACACACATACATGAATAAATAAATCTTCAGGAAAAAGTTTTATTTGAACCCAAAGAAAAGATTAGTTTTTTAAAATTAAGGCTTTTAAGGATTAATTGTAGTGAGATTGATATCATCAATCAATACAATTTGATGCATTTTACTGTTAAGGTAGAATATATTAAATTATTCTCTAAGAGTACCAGAGGAAAAATAATTATGCTGTATAAAAGTGATAAATTTGAGTAGAAATTGAGGACATGTTTTCCTATAATCATTTTTCTTATACATATCTGAAATATTTGTTTTTTTTTTCTTAAGATAGGCTTTGTGTTGCTCAAGTTGACCTTGAACTTTTGGTCCTCCTGTTTCTACTTCCCTAGTTTTTGGGGGTTCTGTGGACCAAACCCAGGCCTTCATGTGTGCCAGGCAGACACTATCAACCAACCTTCATCTTCAGGCCTTTGTGTGTGCCAGGCAGACACTGTCAACTGAGCTGCATCTCCAGGCCTGAAGCTTGACCTTCTTTGGTTTCACTTCATTAAACAGCTCATTTGAAATTTTCTGAGACGTAAACTGAGCCATAGGGAACCTTTTAAAATTGATGGAGAGATCTGATATTTACACTACTTGTTGGGCATGCCTATCACTATTTAATTTGTGTACCTTTTGTTATATGTTTGTTGTTGTTGCTTTTTCAACTCAAGAGGGTAAGCTTTGCTTGTAGCATCTGCTCAACATATTCAGAGGTCCTTTGAAATAGAATCTGAGGCCTCAGATTTTTAATTTTTTCTTTAACTCCTGTTACTTTATCCTTGACAGAATTGGTGGTAGCAACTTAGGCACTCAGGAGGACCATGCCAGCAGAAAGCCTGTCTATGGTCTTTCTTGTGTGGACGCCACCTCTCAGCATTCCTCAGGGGCTCCGTCTGCTGTGTCTTCTCGTTCATCTGCCTCGAAAGGAAAGAAAGGAAAAAAGGAAAAGACAGAATGTAAGTAGAATTCTGCTTGATGACTTTTTTTCTTCTTAGTGGTTTTGTGGCAGTGACCTAAAGTTATGGTTTGATTCTATAAGCAGTAGATGAATTTATTTATGATAATGTCCTAAGTTTCACATTTGTAATTATAATGTCTTTTATCAAACCTTTTAATATATTTTGTATTATTTTTATTTTCATATTCATTTTTTATTCTTTTAATACAAATGAAATACATAATTAAAAAATTAAGAATTATCAATATTCATTCAAGAAATATAAATCAGGGCCAGCAAAATATGGAGATGGGCTAGTGGATAAAAATACCTGCTGTATGATCCTGACACATGAGTTTGATCCCATGAACCCATGTAAAGGTGAATGAAGAGAATGAAGTTGTCCTCTGACCTCTGTATATGAACTGTGGCACTCTTGTATGTGTGCACATTCTCACACACACTAATAAATACAATAAAAGCAAAAAAAGAAATCATGCTTAATCCTTCTGTTCAGAGGTAACTGCTACTATAATCTTTGATGACTTTTTTCCAATATATACATGATGCCACACACACCTTTATTTAAATAATATTTCTTTGCACCTGTGTTAAAACAAATAACTTGGTAGTATATCATGTACATCTCTAAGCATTATCAAGCGTGGTCCTCCTCAGTAAAGCAGACAAGAGTTCCTATGGTGATTTTGAAGAGCATGAGAAATTACTATGTGTGTGTCACAGTACTTAGCATAGTAGTTGCTCCTGTCAGCACTCAGTAAATTTTTTGAGTGATTGATATACCTGCCAGTGTTTATAGTTCTACTCTATTAAAAAAAAAAAAAAAACAACAGCAGCACTGTGTATGCATGTATGCTATGTGTCTCTGTGTGAAAGTCAGTGTACAGCCTTGGGTTTAGTTCTCCCTTCCACCTTGAGACAGAGTCTCTTGATGTTTGACAGTGAGTACAGCAAAGCTAGCTGGCCCATGAGCTTCTGAGGATTCTCTTCTTCCATTACACTGTTTACACGCTGGGATTACAGGCATGCTACCGTGCTTGGTCTTCATGGTTTTGCAGAAAACACTTTACCGAGTGAGCAATCTCTCCAGCCCCATATTTGTTGTGTAGACCTACAACTAGGGCTATATAGTGATCATACCAAAACTTAAACGCACAAAATGGTTCAAGCTTATGAGTGATTTTTCTTTCTTTTACATTTTTTTTCTAATTGTTTGTTGAGTTGACAAATGTGAGGTGCAGTGGGGTGCAGGAAGAAACTAACTGGTCAGTATAGGAAAGTATATTTGAACAAGCTTTAATTGCCTTCAATTTCTATGTTTAAAATGACCAGTGCTAACATTTTACAACTTCATTATGGTAAAATAATACACACAACTGGGTGTGTTGGGGTATGCTCTTAATCCCAGCACTCGGGAGGCAGAGGTAGATGGATCTTTGTGAGTTCGAGGCCAGCCTGGTCTATATAGTGAGTTCCAGGACAGCTAGGGCTATGTAGAGAGTCTCTGTCTCAGAAAAACAGAAATAATAGTTATAATACACAATAAAATTTTATCAGGCTGAGAAAGTAACTCAGTTGGTAGCATATGTGTTCTTGCCTAAAAATAACCCTGGGTTTGATCCCTACATTACATAATATGTGGTATGATTGTGCATTACTGTAATCCCAGTATTCAGCAGGTAGAAACAGGAAGATCAGAAATTCAAGGTCTTCCTTAGCTACATAGTGAAATAGAGGACAGCATAGGCTATACAAGATAGCATCTTAAAAAAAATAAGAAACAACAACAAGGAAAACCTAGTCATTTTAATTATTTTCAATTGATATAGTTGAGTGACATTAAGTCTACATTTGTAGCATTGTAAACATCACCACTATGCATCCACTCTTCCCTCCCCAGACATTGGTAGTCTCTGGGCTTGTATAAATTTGACTAATTTAGGTACTTCAGATAAGAAGAATACTAGACTCTGGAATTACAGCCATGTACCATGACCACCATTTTCTTAAATGGAGGCAGAAGAATGAACTGCTTTTTATTTTAGATATGGAAAATAAGTTTTAAATATAAACTAATTTTAATACTCTGATCTGTTCTTTTATTACTGAAAAAAATTCATCAACTCTTTCAGTAATGAAGCATAATTACTAAAAACTTAGAGAGAGGAATTGGGTTCAACCTAAAGGTCAGAAAATCCTCAGTCCGAAATGGCGATCCTGCCTCCAGAGATGTCAGAATGAGACTGAGACTGAGACAGAAAGCTGTCTCCTCCTGTCTTATAATCCTCTCTAGTTCTGGGCTCTAAGGCAAGCACCACTACCACCTGGTTTCCACGGCAAGCTAATATGGCTACTGGGATTAAAGGTGTGTGTTATCAATGGAGTACTACACAGCAGAAAAAATAATGACATCTTGAAATTTGCAGGCAAATGGATGGAGCTAGAAAACATCATTTTGAGTGAGGTAACCCAGACCCAGAAAGACAATTATCACATGTACTCGCTCATAAGTGGTTTTTAAACATAAAACAAAGAAAACTAGGCTAGAAATCACAACCCCAGAAAACCTAGACAACAATGAGAGACATACATGGATCTTATCTATATGGGAAGTAAAAAGGCAAAATTTCTTGAATAATTGGGAGCATGGGGACCATGGGAGAGGGTTGAAGCGGGTAGGGGACAGGTAGGGAGGGGAGCAGAGAGAAATGTAAAGCTCAATAAAAATCAATAAAAAAAAATCAGGGGGGAATAAGGTGTGTGTTATTGTTGTCTGGTCTGTAAGGTTCTTCAGTGTGGATATTTTACTTTTCTGATCCTCAGGCAAGCTTTATTTATTAAAATACAAATGAAACACCACTACACAGTAAGTCTAATGTTGGAAATTTGCTTACTACAATTTACTTTCCAGGGTTGGATTCATTCACTGGAAATTCTCAGAGCTCACTTATTGATGAGGAGAAAGTACCGTCTGACTCAGAACGTGGTTCCCATCAAGGAAAGAAACTTGGAACAGGCAGCAAACTTGCTGTTAGAGACATTGAGCAGACTCTGGACACTGAGAGCACTTTGGAAGAACTTTCTGGTCATTCTGTGAGGTAAAGCAGTATATATATATATTTATTCTTTTTTGCTGCAGTTTGAATATCATTGAAGTTAGAATCTTGGCATTTAGTGAATCTGGTAAATTTCAGCATGGCAGTTCCCTATTCATGTTTGAACGGGTACAAAGTTGTTTACTTTCTGAAGGACATTGTAACCTTGTTTATAGCTGTAGACTTTCTCTTAACATGTGTTCATTTCTCATTGTAACTACTAAAACATCTCAGGTAATTGTCTCAAGTACAAGCCATTTTTTCTATCCTGAAGTCATTCTCATACTGTTTTTGGTCCAATCTTTTGTCAAAGTATTTGCCTTTCTTGGGGGTGCAGAAGGTTACCTATTTCATAGAGAAATACTTAAGAATCCAGTCCTAGTGGAGTGTTTCCATTAGAGCAAAACAGAATGTCTCATTTCTACAAATTGTGTTTCTCAGCTATATTCTTCCACTCTAAACATCACTACTCAGTATTCATTTGATCTCACTGTTGAAATTATATTTCTCTGTTTTTCTCCTCAGCAGTTAAGACCACTCAAACATACTCTGAAGTGTCACTCTTAAACTAATCATGGAATTTATATTTGTATTTTTCATTGTTTAAAAAATGCTTTGAAGTTGTTTGTGTGTGTGTGTGTGTGTGTGTGTGTGTGTGTGTGCGGTATATGTGAGTGAGTATTTGGTTTACTGCCTGTGTGTGGAGGTGTGAGGACAGTTCCCAAAGGAGTAAGTGCTCTCCTTCTTCCTCCTTGTTAGATAGTCTTTTTTATTTCTTCCATGCTATTTCTGTTACAGCTTTGAAGTCCAGGTTAGCTGGCCCTTGAGCTTCCAGGTGACTCTCCTGTCACTGCCTCTCATCCCATAGTAGAGGTGGTGTGTCCCCGCATCTCCTCTCATCCTGCTGTAGAGGCGGTGTGCCCCCGCATCTGCTCTCATCCCACAGTAGAGGTGGTGTGCCACTGAATCCAGCATTTTTGCTTTTTAAAGATGCGTACTGTGAGACTGAATTCAAGATATCAGGCTTGTATAGAAAGTAATTTTTTACCTATTTTGCTGTCTCGATGGCCCTTAGCCTCTTTTCTTCGCTTATCCTTCCCCTCCCATCCCCCAACCCCTGTCACATACATTTAGCTTGTTGCTTACAAAGAAGCTTTTTTTCAAAGCAATTATTTTCTGTGTAGTTTCTATTTATCTGTCTACATGATATCTTTGCATTGTTTTGCTCATTTTAAAAATTAAGACTTGGCTGCATGGTTCTGGCACTTACCTTTAATCCCAGCACTTAGAGGGCAGAGGCAGGCACATCTATTGAGTTTGAGGCCAGTCTGGTCTATATAGTGAGTTCCAGGACAGCCAGGACTACATCAAGAATGCCTGTCTCAAAAAACTAAAGCAAAAAGTCCAATCTAGGGCTCACGAGTTGGCTAAGCAGGTAAAAGACCTTGCTGCCAAGCCTAAGGATCTGTGTTCAATCCTTAGGTTCTTCATGGTAGAGAGGGACAATTGACTCTCAAAGTTGTGCTTTGACCTATTCATAGTGTGTACCAGGCATTTTCTTTTGGGCCACCAACCAACTCCCAAATCAAAACACATTAATTATGAATGATCGGCCTTATCTTAGTTCTTATTTTAATTTATTTCTCTTTATTTATGTTTTGTCTTGGGGCTTTTTACCTTTCTTTTCTTCTGTGTATCTTTCTTTCACTGCTTCTTGTGTCTGACTGTTGGCTGCCTGGCTCCTGGCCCCAGGCATGTCCCTCTCTAAATTTTCCCTTGTTCTCTCCTTCTTCTTCCCTCTCTTTTCTTCTTCTTCTTTGTCTAGATTTCTCCTCCTACTTATTCTCTCTGCCCTCCAGCCCCATCTATCCCTCTCCTGCCAAGCTATTGGCTATTTGTTTTTTTATTAGACCAATCAGGTGCCTTATTAGGCAAGCAAGGTGAAACAAATGCAGCACATCTTTACATAATTAAACAAATGCAACATAAATAAATGTAACACAGTGTTAACAAAGACAGTAGAAACAAATGTAACACACTTTTATACAGTTAGAGTAGTATTCTGCAGCATGAACAAATAATCACACATCTTTTCCCAGTTAAAATAATAATCCACAACTTAAGTGTGCATGCATGTGCACACACACACACACACACACACACACACACAAATAACCATAATAAAAATAAAAATTTTCTGTTTCTGAAGACACATATTGATCTTAATTGTAGTGAGGAGCTGCGGGTAGGCCTGCTTTTCATCCCACCTGGCTCCCACACGGCTAGCTTAGCCCCGGAAATAACAACACACAAATTGTATTCATTTGAACACTGCCTGGCCCATTATTGCTAGAGAGTTAGTTACTGGCTAACTCTCACATCTTGATTAACCCATTTCTAATAATCTGTGTAGCACCACGAGGTGGTGGCTTACCGGGAAAGATTCAGCATGTCTGACCTGGTGGCTGGCTCCATGGCATCTACCTCATTGCCCTCTTCCCAGCATTCTATTCTGTTTACTCCGCCTACCTAATTTTCTGTCCTATCAAAGGGCCAAGGCAGTCTCTTTATTAACCAATGAAAATAACACATAGACAGAAGGCCCACCTACATCATTTCCCCTTTTTCTATTTAAACAAAAAAGAAAGGCTTTCACTTTAACATAGTAAATTTACATAGAACAAAACAGTTATCAAGTAAGAATTACAGTTACAATATTTATATCTATTTTATCTTTATCATAATAATGGAAAACTATAACTATAACTAACCATTCTTCAACTCCATCAAAGACTCCAGAAGGATATAATATTACCTAAGTAAGCAACTTCCAAAACTCTAGAAATAACAGAGACATCTTGCTGCCTGGACAGTCACCCAAAGTTCCTCTGTACCATTGGGGCATCCATCTTCACCCTACAGGCCCATAGTATCCAGCAGACATTTCCATGAAGCAGGAAATTCCAAAGGCAGTTCAGACACTATCTGCTGTGTCCTGCAGAATGTCTTGCAGACTCTTTCATGAATCAGGAACCCCGAAAGATCATCTCACCTTTAGGCAAGTTCAACAGTCATCTCTCTGCGGGTTCTCTGTGTCCAGTTTATACAACAGTCCAGGCAAGAGCAGTTTCTAACTGCTAACCAAATGGCTAACCAACTCCGTAAGGAACTTCTTCAATGCCCATCTTCCTCTTGAAGTAGATTGGTGCTGCCAGGAGCAGACGTGTCTCATTGTCATGAAAAGCCCTAAGTTATTAAAACATTAAATGCCACGTTCTGTAGTCTTTGAAAGATATGAAGAATGCCTATCTTAAATATATCTCTGCACATCTAGAAAATCAAACTAACATTACTTACTACAAGCTTGACTATTATCGATGATTATCCATTAACAACCTATATTTTTAATTATACATTGCATTTTTAAATGAACCACACAATCACAATACCTCAATCAAGATCAGAAATATATATATACATATAACAAAATTGACCTTAAAATCCACACCAATGCAAATTATTCATATCTATATCATATCCCCCTTTAAATGTAAAAGAACATTTATAAACAATATTTGGGAATATGGACGTAACAGGAAGCTCCCTCTGAGATTCCTGCCCAGACTACTGAAGAAGCAACATGTCAGCTGACAGCTGAAAAAGGTACCAAGCCATATGGCTAAAATAGATCAGAATAATGGGTTAATATAAGCTATAAGAGTTAATAAGAAGCCTGAGCTAATGGGCCAATCGGTTTATAATCTTATGGAGTCCTATATGTGATTTTCTTTGGGACTTGCCAGCTGTGGGGTGCCAGGCGGGACAGATACCCCAACAAGCCGGCCCCTCATGTTACACTTAATTTTCTAAAAGAAACATTTGCTTTTCCTGTTACATATACATGAGCATTTTTAATCCTTTCAAGTTATATCATCAACACCATTATTGATTATATTTAAAATTAAATTTTAATTGCTTTGTCACCAAATTTAGGATTCATAAAAGTTTACCCTTCTGTGAGAGATGTTCTGATAATTTGTTTGACAAAATCTATACAATTAAACATTTCTAGAATATGAAATCCAAGTAAGCTTAATAACTATTCCATATGGTAGTCTATATCTGCTCTTCATCTGTGTGGATCCACAGTGGAGAAAGTCATTTGAACCGTGTTGAGGAATCCAACAACAAACACCACAAACAAACCTTTTAACTTATTTAAAAACACTGAAAACTGAGCCGGGCGGTAGTGGTGCACGCCATTAATCCCAGCACTCAGGAGGCAGAGGCAGGTGGATCTCTGTGAGTTCGAGGCCATCCTGGTCTACAAGAGATAGTTCCAGGACAGGCTCTAAAGCTACAGAGAAACCCTGTCTCGAAAAACCAAAACAAAGCAACAACAACAAAAACACTGAAAACTTATTTTTTTGAAATGATAGTCTAAGGGAATCTTCTCTGCAAAGCAAATATAATCTATTTTATAAAAGCATACAGTGAATTATAGAGCCCTTTTGTTTAATGTTATAGAATTTAAAATGAGAATTCCTTTTAGGTACTGTAAATCAATTTAACTGTAGTTTCCTATACAGTGTTTTGCTTTCTGTGGTTCAGTTAAGGTTACCTATCATTGTAAAATAGTACATGGAAAGTTGTAGAAATATTTGATTTCTTTCTTTAAGGTAATACTGATCTAAATAATCACATACCAGTCAGGCCCATCTTTCATATGACTTCTCCCTTTGTCTAGTAGTGTTTTTATGTTTGAGTTCAATTAAACCTTATTTTGCTTAATAATGGATTCCAGTCTGAAGGGTGGTAATGGTACTAATTTGTACATGCTAACGAGACTTTACAAAGTGCTTCCTTTAAGTTAAAGGTAAATATTTTGACATGAAAAGGAAAGGAAAAAATTGTCTGCTGAAGTTATGAAGCTCTGCTGTGAATAAACCTTTTATCCCTGGAACTGGGAGGAGGATAGAAGAGAGTCATACTAATTTGACCTCAGACTGGAAAGCTTGTAGCCACAGTGTGTGCCAAGTGACAAATTAAAGTGGCAGAGTTAGGCTGGAGAGAGTTCAGTGTATAAGAGCACTTACTGCTCTACAGAGGACCTGAGTTTGGTTCTCAGCACCCATGTTGTAACTTTCAACCACCTATAACTCCAGTTCTAGGGAGTCCAATGACCTCCTCTGGCCTCCTTGGGCTCCTGTACAGATCATGCAGATAGAGACATACACTGAGGCACATACATGTAAAATAAATATTTTTAAATACACAGAAAAGGCATTGTGTGCACGCACATACGTGTGTGTGTGTGTGTATGTGTGTGTGTGTGTGTGTGTGTGTGTGTAGACAGTGTGTGTCAGGCTTTGGTGCTGCCTAAGGTTTCAGGTGTCCATTGGAGGTCTTGGAACATATTCCCCATGCCTATGGAGAGGCTCTACTGTTACACTCCCTAAGTCCTCAGTTAAAGACCTTCGTAAGCCAGTAACTGCTTCTCAAAACTACTTTTATTCAAATACTCAAGCCAGTTATAATTTTTTGTCTTTGAAATCCATCATGATTTTTTTTCAGAAACTAAAAGCAAACTTAGTATATTAGAAATATGTTTATTGTGCTAAATACTTTATAGAGTGTCTCTTAATTTACTTAACAAACAAATATTTGGTGCAAGATAACATGAATGTTATGGGGTTTTTATGTTAAATTAAGTGTCTCAAGAATTGTTACAATCAGTTATGTGAGGTTAGTTAAGAAAAAGATCAGAAAGTGTTCTAGTATTAAGAATTAGGAGCTGGGAGGTGGTGGCACACATCTTGGGAGGCAGAGGCAGGTGGATCTCTGAGTTAAGGCCAGCCAGGTCTACAAAGCAAGTTTCAGGATAGCTAGGTCTGTTATACAGAGAAACCCTGTCTTAAAAAACCAAAGCCAAAAGAAAAAAGGTATGTATACGTAAATATATATTAAATATTTGGAGATGACAATATGAAAATATTTTTTGTGGTCTTTGGTTTAACAGAAAATGTTGAAAGAATCATGGCTCTTTAAAAAAACTTAAACACAAAATGATATTTTACTTGAGAGCTGTTTTAATATTTGTTTCTAATGCTTTTACATATGGTTATATGTATAGTGTTTAATGACTATCATAGATTTTGCTTCATAATACAATGAATGAATTGTGATATATGTGATTAAGTAGTAGTTTAGTCAATAACCTATTTCACTATTTTATTTAGGGTGGGTTTTGCCTAGCTTGTTCAAAATTCTATCTAGCAACTAGAGAAGTATTCATACACATCTAATCAGAGTAGTGACTTCATTGAGTGAATGTGTACATCATAATTAGTATTAGTAAAGTTAAATAATGTTGGTAAAGAAAAAAATTATTGATTGGTTGCTTCTTGGAGTAGTTTTTCTAATGTCTTTATGCAAAAAAAATTCTAGTGGCTCATCAGACAAAGGAAGATCTCAGAAGACTCCAACTTCTCCTCTATCTCCAAGTTCGCAGAAATTGTTGCAGTTTGACCTTCCTGGGACTTCTTTAGAAAGATCTAAGTCCTCAGTCTTAGTTCCTTCAACTACCACTGGATTTAAGCCCACTGCAGCTTTCACTGATATGAACAAAACAGAGATGGCTTCAACACCAGGCAAGTAGATTCATGCAGATAGACGTTTAAAGGTACAGTATTGGGGTATAGTTCGGCTGGTAGAGTGCTGGCTAACCTGCATTATGCTCTAAATTTGAACCCTGATACCACATAAATTAGATGTGGTGGTGCTTACCCTAATCTCAGGATTTAGAAGGTAGAAGCAGAAGTTCAACGTTGTCCTAGGCTACCTAGTGAGCTAGAAGGGCATCCTGGGTTACATGAAACCATATTTCAAAAGAGAAGAAGAAAATACCCAATTAAAAAAATAAGATATTATTTACTTTTTTCCCCTGAAAATTCTTTTTTTTCCCAATTAAATGATAGGGAAATATTATTTCAAGTTTATGTGACTGCTCTTTGAAGTATTAAACAAAAGTTGTATAGAAAATTAAGTACTGAAAAGCATAAGAAATTCAACACCTTTCCCCATGTTGTCAGCATTAGTTAAAATTCATCCCCCAAATAATTTATTCTGTTTGTAGACATGTAGTATATATGTTCACATATATACACACATAAAACAAGAAAAAAAATAACTGTTAAAATACAATATATTAATAAGTCACTGTCTTTAGTTCAGGGGAAAGGTAGATTTGTTATCCGCTCATAAAATGAGTCATTGTCATTCATATGAACCTTCTGATTTAACAATTCTTCTGTCCCCCAGGTTCTAAGCGTTTTTCTCCTGCTGGTCTTCAGCATCGCATGGCTGCAGAACTCAGTTACCTGAGTGCCATTGAGGAGTCAGTGCGTCAGTTGTCAGATGTGGAGCGAGTTAGAGGCATTTCACTTGCTCAACAGGAGAGTGTATCTCTGGCTCAGATCATAAAGGTATCAGTTGAATTTTTTTTCTTAATTTTTTTCCCCGTGTTTTCTTCTTTTCTTTGTGTTTGGAAGTACTCTTAATGAGTTTTGTTTGTTTGAAGAAAGAGAGGGAGGGAGGGAGGGAGGGAGGGAGGGAGAGAGAGAGAGAGAGAGAGAGAGAGAGAGAGAGAGAGAGAGAGAGAACGAACACTGGGTGGTGCCGGTCCCCTTAATCCCAGAACTCAGGAAGCAAAGATAGGCAGATCACTTAATTCAAGGCCTTCCTGGTCTACAGAGTGATTCCAAGGCAGCCAGGGCTACAAAGAGAAACTCTGCCTCAAACAAAAACGAAACAAGATAGAGAAGAAATTAAACTTCAAACTTTCAAGTAGAATAAAAATAGTCTGTACAGTACCTGTAAATACCTCCTCTCCACAAAAAAACCAAACTGTCACACAGATTGCTAAAGGAAGCCTGAAGCCTGATTTGTTGGGCATGAATACAGTCTTAGCATTTGGGAAGCTTTAGGGTACCATTTTTATTTTATTTAGGTATTATTTACATTTTATAAAATATGCAGAGTTTAGAAGTGCAGTTTTGATTCATCCATTTAATAATAGAAAGCTTCTATTGTCCCATTTTCAGTTATCAGAGGAAGTAATCATTCCGTTTTCTTATACTATAGTTTATCTCTTCAAGAACTTAGTATATATATATATATATATATATATATATATATATATATGTTTATTTCTAACTCTGTTGTGTTTATTTTATTCAACATAAACCTAAGATTTACCCATCGCATTGTATTTTTGCTTAGTAATAAGCCAGTGATCAATAAGTAGGTCCTAATTGCTTATCCATTTTGTGTTGCTTGATATAAAACATGGTTTCATATTTCTTGCATAAATACCCAGGAATATTATTGCATTATTGCTTGGGTGAAATTTTGTGAAAAACTCTCCCATATTGTTTTCTAAGATGGTTTAACATTTAATAATAGCGCCATTGCAGTGGAAAGGCCACACTGACCTTGGATTTGAAATAAACATCCAGTCTGGCATCCGTAACAAAGGACAGCAGTCTCTTTTCCTGTTTCACAAGGGCATGTCTGGAAAGGGCTAAGGACTGTCTACTCACAGTCACTGGAGAACACTATGTTATGAAGTCAAGGGGGACAGGATTCCCAAACTCTTGAAAATATGAAACTGTGTATACACGCATGCACGCCCACACATACACATTTTTTATGCTATTTCCAGGCTACACTATAATTTTGGAAATCCCAGATCTGTTCATGGCATTATATATCTTAATGTACAGGCTTACCACCTATAGTGAACTATTCCAGAAGACATGAAACGTATACGTATTTAGAGCTAACATTCTATGGAATGATGGTGCCAGAAAACATCCTGGTAAAAGGGAGACTGTCAGGAAGGCAACATTTTAAATGAAATTGCTCCTTTGGAGGCAAAGTCAAAATGATGAGAAATGTATTTTATCTTTGATTTTATATAAAACTTTAAAAATATCCTTCAAAGAGTTAGATGCTGTAGTTTTTGCCTTTTAACCAACTTTTGGTATTCATTCTTATTTAATCTTGCACATCTTGGAAATTTTCCGTATTTCAGTGATACATGGCAAATGGCCACTAAATCTTGTCATTAATGATAAAGTATCTGATGACTTTTGAGTGTACTACCTTTCTTTTAGTCTCTAGTTGTTTGCTGTAGAGTCGTGTGAGTCTAGTG
Organism: Myodes glareolus; assembly: GCF_982192425.1. Lineage (NCBI taxonomy): Eukaryota > Metazoa > Chordata > Mammalia > Rodentia > Cricetidae > Myodes > Myodes glareolus. The sequence continues at coordinate 68,351,830 of NC_142030.1, forward strand.
CGGTGTTTACTTTTGCAATCCTAGCTGTACATGCTGTAAGCTGAGGCAGCTTGATCCATAAAGGACCTGTTTGAAGAAAGAAGGAGGGAAGATAGGAAACAAAGGGATGTATTAATTGTAGCCATTGTATCAAAACAGCTTAATGCTGCAGAATTAATATTTCATCACTTTAATTTAAAGGCCCAGCAACAACGCCATGAAAGAGATTTGGCCTTATTGAAGCTAAAAGCTGAACAAGAAGCTCTGGAGTGCCAGAGACAACTAGAAGAGACCCGGAGCAAAACAGCTCAGGTAATTCATTTTGTGGTGGGTATTGATTCCGTAAATCTAAAATTTTGTATTTAGAAATTTCACTGTAGAACTCATTAAGTATATAAGAATAAAAAAGAAAGGTTGGGTTGTAAATATTTTAGTACTTTATATATCATAATTCGTGACATCTGAGTCGTCTAGCAATGCTTTAAAATAAGCAGTCAAGACTCAATCCTCATTTAGAGAAGTAGCAACCACTGTGCATTGTAATTAATTACCCACAGACCCATCAACTATGAAATCCAGGTTATAGTCAAGCCTATTTTTCATAAATTATTTGGTCCATGAGACAAATTTATAAGTTAAAACTAAGTTACACGGAAGGAAGACTGAAACATAAGGTTTTCACCCCATTTTATTTATAGGCCCATGCAGAATCCTTACAGCAGGTGGTTAAGTCTCAACGAGAAGTGACTGAAGTCCTCCAGGAAGCAACTTGTAAAATAGCAGCTCAGCAGACAGAGACTGCTCGCCTCACCACAGATGCAGCTCGGCAGATCTGTGAGGTAAGAGGCACTGGAGCCCTCCTTTCTCTTCTAAGTCATTCTGAATAACTTAGATCTTGGAAGAAATGGGTATCTAACTCTTAAAAGATGCATACTTTGACTTAGTGACTTTTAGTGAGGTCCCATTAAAATAAGGTTGACATATACATTGGTAATGTATTGTATGTATGAAAGTTAGACAGAACAAAAATAGAGAACTCTAAATCTCTACCTTCTGGTAAGCTTTTTTTTATGGAAGTCTTAACTATTGAAACATAATTTATAAATAGTATAATATATTATGTTGAGTACATAGTATATATCTCTCTAAGATACTAGTACAGTCAGAAATAGAATATGCCTATCACTCCCCTCCTTCATGCCTCTTTACAGTTAGTCCCCAGTCTTGGCATCAGGGGAGCTTCATGACTGTGTCTTCATTTTATTTGATTTTTTTTAAGGTAAGGATCTCATGAAATCTAGGCCAGTCTCAAGAATGCTATGTAGCTAAGGATGACCTTGAACTCCTGATTCTCCTCTAATCTCCCAAGTGCCAGAGTGAGATGTGTAAGCCACTCTCTTCGCTTACATGTTTTTGTTTTTAACCCATAGTGAGATTAGTCATTATCTTTTAAAAATATTTTATTTGTATGGGTGTTTTATCTGCATGTATGTTTGTATACTACATGGTGCTCATGGATGCCAGAAAAGGGCGTTAAATTCCCTGGAACTGGAGTCACAGACAATTGTGAGCCAGTATGTGGGTGCTGGGAATTGAATCAGAATCCTCTGGAAGAGTAAACAGCCAGTGCTTTTAACCTCTGAGCCACCTCTCCAGCCCTTCAATGTCTTTTCTTTTGCCATAACAATGGTAAAGCCAGAAATAATTTCTTTCTTTCTCTGTGAAAAGGATATTATCATCTATGGATAGAGTTTGATTTTTAGCAATTTTGAAAATTAAAAGTATTTGTGAGATGACTGCCACTAAAAAATTTCTATGTGTCAGCACCTTTAATCCTAGTACTTAGGAGGGAGAGGCAGGTGGATCTCAAGTTTGAGGCCAGCCTGTTCTACAGAGTACGTTTCCAGGACAGTCGGAGCAACATGAAGAAAACCTGTTTTGGAACAAACAAACAAACAAACAAACAAACAAAACATGTAACTATGAATCTATGTAGGGTACTGTGAAATTAAATAAATATAAAGTTAGTCTCCTTTCTTAAGCAAAAATTTTAAAAGATTTTTATTTTTTAAAAATCTATGTGTTGGGTATGAGCCAACCCTGAGAACATGAGCATGGGAGACCTAGCCCCATTCCCCACCTGCCACATGGCAGCATGGGCTGGAGAGAGTTGCCTTGCCTCTGCCCCCATCCACCAATGACTAAGGCAGGTGGGAGAGTTGACCCTAAGATAGCAAGAGTTGGAGAGCTGTCCCTGCCCTTCCCCTCACCACATACCTAGCAAGCTGCAGCACTTGGGAGAGCAGGCCCTGCATCTCTCCAGGGCAGCACAAATAGAGCCTACCCTATTAGTGAAGGTGTGGACAAGCCATCCCTGAAGTTGTGAGCATGGGAGAGCTGTCCCATTGCTCATCTGTCCCATGGCAGCATGGGCAGGAGAAAGATAACCCCACCACCACCAACACCTGAGGCTGATGGGAGAGCTAGTTCTGAGGCCACAAGAGCCAGAGAGCAGACCCTACACCTTAGCTGGGCAACACAATAAACTCAACCCTGTTTAATGGAGGTGTGGGTGAGCCAGTCCCTGAGTAGTGGGCTGGGGACAGTTGCCCTCCTCCCTGCCTTCCCATCAACACCTGAGGCAGATGGGAGAACTGCCCTGTGGCCATAAGAGCAGGGAAGCTGTCCCTGCCTCCACCAGCTACAATGCTTGGGAGAGCAGACCCTGCACCCCACCAGGGCAGCACAAACAGAGCTGATCCTGTTGGTGCAGGTGTGGGTGAGCCAGGCCTGAAGTTGTAAGCCATGGGAGAACTGTCCCCATTTCCCATCTCGGGGACCAACCCTACAGCTGCCCAGGCCCAGACCCAGACCCAGGGTTCTGACTTGACCTACCCCAACATCTACCCCATCTATGACCTGCTGGAGCATGTGAAAGAACATAACCTGCAGTCCAAAGCTGCAGGATCTCCATAACACAGGGTAACAACAGGATACCCAGGAAGAGTCTTAATGAGGTCTTAGCATCTATAGTGTAGTAGAAACCAGAGGCCTCGAACCAGACCAGTGACTCTGCAATGAACACTTGCAAGTAAAGATGTATGGATAAAGGGGTTTATGGCATGACTCATTGTGTCACACTGCAGCTTCCATGATGAGATTTTTAAATTTTTTCCCTTTTTTATTCTTTTCCATTTTTCTCTTAAATTTTGTTTTATTTGGGGATTGGGTAGGTTAGAAGAGACGGGGAAATAATGGGATCAAGATACATGATATAAAAAACACAGAGAATAAATAAAATTTTTAAAAAATCTTTGTGCTGGGCATGGTGGTGCACACCTTTAATCCCAGTTCTTGGAGGCAGAGGAAGATGGATCTCTGTGAGTTTGAGGCTAGCCTGGTCTACAGAGTGAGTTCTAGGACAGCCAGGGCTACACAGAGAAATCCTGTTTTGAAAAAACAAAACAAAAAAATAAACTAAAGAATGTGTGTGTGTGTGTGTGAGTGTGTGAGTGTGGGTGCCCCCAGAGTCAGAAGAGATCATTGGATCTCTTACACGTGGTTTTAAACCTCAAAGTTGGTGCTGGGAACTGAACTTAGGTCCCATACAAGGTCAGTATGCAGTCTTAAACACTATACCACCTCTCCAGCACCTCTTAATAAAATTTTAACTTAGTAGAAAACATTAACAAAAGATTTTTTAAAAGTATTTTTAAGTCATCAAATGAAGGAATAGCTAAAAACTGTAATTGAAAAATGACCAAATAAATAATATGTTAACAGTTATAATAAGGGCGTAAGGGATAGGCAAATGCACTTCATGCTACAAAATATTTAGAAAGTAAGCAGGGGCTGGACTTACTCTCAAGGGAAGACTAATGTTGCTTATTACATGATTTGAAGATGTTTCCTATATGACTAATAAATTGTTATAGTGGGTAAAACTTTAGAAATTATGAAATTCAACTTTTTTTCCCTAAGATTTATTTATTTTTGCTTGTATGTATGTGTGAGTGCCTGCATGTATGATACTTTACTGTATGCATGTCTGGTGCCTGTGGGGACCAGTAGAGGACATGTGACCACCTGAACCTAGAGTTACAGATGGTTATGAGCTTCCGTGTGTGCTGGGAACTGAACCAGTTTCTCTGTAAGAACAGCTGGTATTCTTAGCTGCCTAACTGCTTCCCAGCTCTTTGATTCATTTTCCTAAGATGAACCTGTTATGACTTAAAGAAGGTAAATGACTTGGTTGTAGTAGTTTATCAGAGGCAGAATTTATTTTGATTTCAGTTCAGTGATCTTTTTAAAATTACGTTTGTTTATTTACATGGCAGAGGAGGTGAGTTCAGATGTTGAGGTCAGAGGACCACTTGAAGGAGGTGCTTCTCTTCTGCTATGCATGGGTCCTGGAGAGCTGACTCAGGTCCTTGACATCTTGCTGGCCCCAGTTCAGTGATTTTTTTTTTCAGGATGTTGTTCTCCTTTTCAGGTGTCCTCTGATACTACCTTCTAAAATCTACTTGTGCTATTTTATGTGTTCACATTCAGATGGCAGAACTAACTCGAACACAAATCTCAGATGCCATTGGTGCTTCTGGAGTTTCCCTAACAGCACTGTATGACCACCAGCGGCAGCATCTTCCAGACTTTATGAAACAACTGAGGACCAAAGCTGAAACAGATAGGTATGTATTCAGCCGTTCAAAAATATGTAATGAGGTATCTTTTATATCCCATGCAGTATTTAGGGTATTGAGAATACAATTAAGGGCATATAGTCCAGTGGAAAGCGAAACATTTGGCAAATACTCAGCTAAGTGAAAGATGCTTTATAAACTTAGATAAGTGTTCTAAAAGAAGCACATGTCTCAGAGGTACATAACACTGGAATTTAAATATTAGGGAGGCCAGGAGGTCAGGGAAGCTGTTAAAGGCTTATAATGGGATATAGTAGATGAGGAATAAGTGATGTAAAGGAGGGAAATAGGCAGATTAAAGGTCTACAACATATCTAAGGGGAAATGAAAACAAGAAAGGCCAGTGTAATGGAAGAAGAGAACAAAGAGGAAAATGGTATGGAATTGGTTTATGATCAGTTGTTGGGTCTATGTATGTGTCAAAACATAGGTCTTCATAATCTACACAGTCATAGCTCCAGTATCATTGGTGTCCTATAGTTTTTACTGTTAGGATAGGGTTGTTAATGTCATCTATTATATAAAGGATATGAAGGGAAGTAGGGCAGTGAGGATTAAGGTAACAGCAAGTAGAATTGTTCAAATTATTTAGACTTCTTGGGCATCTACTGTGCTAGTGTGGGTTTATTTGGTAATAAATATAAGTGTACAATGTCAAATACTAAAGAGCTAATAAGGAAAGCAACTATTAGGGTGTGGTCGGGAAAGTTTATTAGTTCTTCTATAATGGGCGATGTGGTATCTTATAAGCCTAGTTGAAAGGGGTAAGCCATGTAAGATATATAAAGGTTAATCTATAATTTAACTTTGACAATGTTATATAATAAATTTACTAATATCTAATTGAGAAAGTCATAGAGGTTATGAGATTGGGATTTGTACTCCTTGCTTTCTTATTGTACTTAAACATAGGTAGGTTCTTGGAGTGTGTGGTAGGATGAGGGACAGCCATTGGTCACTCTAGACTTGTTGATACTGAGAGAGCTTCTTGTTTGGAGCTGGTGAAGCTAGGACCTTGCAGATGTTAGCATTTTGGACTTTACTTTAGAAACATGAAAAGTCATTTAAGAAGTTTTAAGACAGGGTCTTACTTTGTATAGCCCTGCCTGGCCTGGAACTTACTATGTAGACTGAACTGGCATCAGACTCAAAGAGACCTGCTTCCCAAGTGTTGGGATTAAATAAAGCTGTATGTCACTATGCCCGGTTATACTGTGGGTGTATGTGGTTTTTCTTTTGGGGAGGTTTTGGGTTTTTTGTTTTGTTTTATCAGGGTCTCACAATGCAAGTCAGTCTGGCCTAGAGCTTACTGTGCAGCTCATGCTGCCTTAAACTTGTGGCAGTCCTCTGGTTTTGTTCCCTTTGTTCTCCTAAGTGTCAATACTACAAGTGAGTGCCATTGCTCCAAGCTTTGGGAGTTCATTTGTTCTGTCCTGGAACTCACTCTGTAGAGTGGCCTTTAACTCAGAAGATCCTCCTGCCACTGTCTCTGGAGAACTGGGATTAAAGGCATGTGCCACCACCGCCTGTCTTGCTTTGTAGGGTTTTTTTTTTCTTAAATAATATTTGACTGTCTCTAATTCATAGAAACTAGGAGTAAATAGAGAAGGTGTTCTTTATATGGTGTATGTCCTTTTCTGTGTTTGAATTCTAAAATACTTTTAAACACTGTCATTTTTATGCATTCAACATTTTATCTCCAATTACTATTAAACAGTAATTAAAATCTTTATTCTACTGGAGACCTAATATTTAATCAAGTCTTGTTTTGTTTTGTTTTTAGGATAAGTCAGCCTGTGTCGCTCTCTCAGAGTAAAGAAGGAGCTCTAGACTCAAAGCATCAGAAATATTCCCCTTCATATGACAGTTATTCTGAGTCTTCAAGGTACAAGAATCATGATCGAAGGTGAAGAAAGTTTGTTTCAGTACAGTTTTGTGAATTCTTATAAATGATTTAAACATTGTTTTTTATTTTTTATTTTTTTGCATAAACTGAGTGATGTCTGGTTTTAAAGTGCCAGTCTCCCCTTTTGATTAGCAAATGTAAAAAATATTTGTCTGTGTAATGATGCAACTATTATTCCTTGAGGATATAGTAATATAAACATTGCATAGGCTGTTCCTTCTACATGCAATTTTCAGAGCAATCTTTCAAGTCAGACAATAATATGACTAGATTAAAGAAGGGAACTGAGACCCCCTAAAGAAATTATGAGTTCAGCTAAGGGGCTAGAGAGATTGCTCAGTAGTTAAGAGGGCTTGCTGCCCAGTCATAATGACTGATTTAGATTCCAGTACCCACATCATACCCTGTGTTCTCTTTGCCTGAATAGGTCCACACTCACAAAACATTTCTACATACACATAGACACACGCTTATACACACACATAGGTAGTGACTCGTTAAGGATTTGAGCCTTGATTTATCTGGTTCTAAAGCCTGGGTTTATTGCATATTTCCATACTGACATCTTTTTTTCCTATCTTCTCTTCCTCCTTCCCCCATTGTTTCCTGCTCTCTCCTTTCTTATCTTTTTCTCTCTTTCCCTCCTCTCTTCATTTTCCTTCTCCTTTGAGATTATGGTTTCACTATGTTACTCTTGAGTAGCTATAACTGGGTTTATAAGCATGTGTCATCATGAACACCTTTGTTCCTATCTGTTGATGTTTGCATATATGCTAATATTATGAACGATATTAAATAGTTTGCCATTTATACAGAAACATCATTAATATCTGTATTTCTCAGTTATTGCTTCATCCTCTGGCAGGCTTCTTTCTAGCTTTTCTAGTGGTACAATAATCACATCATCATTTGCCGGGTGGTGGTGGAGCACGCCTTAAATCCCAGCACTTGGGCAGGGATTAGCAGATCTCTGTGCATTCGAGGCCAGCCTGGACAATAGAGCAAGTTCCAGGACAGGCTCCAAAGCTACACAGAGAAATCCTGTCTCAAACCAGCAGCAACAACAGCAACAACAACAAAAAAATCAAAAACCCCACATCATCAAGTAAAATAAAGTTTTACCTAAGAAAAAAGGAACTAAAAGCTTGAAAAGTAATGTGTGATGAGTACAGCAGATATTGATTATGTCTTATGTTAAACCATGTGTTTCCTTTATAACGTTAATGGGAGTTACCATCATTGATACTTCATTTTGGCTGTTGGGTTACTATCACGGATTGTTAGTAGGTTTCTTACTCAGCCATGTGATAACCAGGATGATTTTTCTAAAGCTTGCACCCAATTCAATTATTCACATGTTTGAAAGTTTTCCCAAGTCATTTAGGTTTCTTGTGACGATTTTCCCTTCACATGTGTTTAGAGCTCATCTGTGTTACAGTATATACCGTCATTGTATCGTCACATCATTTCTTGTGCACACGTATATTTTGTTAGTTGATAGCCATTTGGGGTGTTTTCTGTTTTTGCAGTATCATGAATAATTCTGCTGTGAACATCATTAATGTTCAAGTTCTTGTGTGGTTATGTATTTTCATGTTTCATGAGTACATATTTAGGAATTACTGAACTATGTGATACATGTTTTTGTTTTGTTTTTGAAAGACTGAAACTTTTTCAAGAATTGCCAAACTGTTTTCCAGAGTCTCAGGGCTTACCCCCAGGAGTGTGCAGTTTTCTCACATCCTCATGCAGACGAGGCACTCCCTTGTCTGCAGTCACCCAGGGGCTGACCATGTGCACTTGCAGCTCCCAGATTCACCATAGGTAATGGCAGGAGTTTAAGGAGAGGCAAAACTTAAAAGAAAGTGAAGTAAATACACGAAAATTTAGCTATAAAGGTAGAAAGAAAAATATTAAGAATAGAATCATGGAATATAAGAAAAGAGAGGTTTTATTTGGTATTTAGTTTTGATATAAATTCAGGCTTTCAAAAATGTAACAAGAATAATGTAAAGTCCTTAAATGTCTTTCATTCATAGTATCCAAAGGTCTCTCTCTCTCTCTCTCTCTCTCTCTCTCTCTCTCTCTCTCTGCCTGCCTATCTGCTTATTTATTTTAAAGCAAGTAGAGCTTTTAAAGATGCTCCAGAGGCTGTAATGACCTGGTGCAATTTACCTAACATGCACAAGGCTCTGGACTCAATCCCTAGCACCACATAAAACAAATGTGAAGGTTGCTGCTGATAGGCTTAGTACATGGGATGTAGTCATGTAGAGCCACAGTTCAAGGTCAGCCTTGTCTACGTATCTAGTATAAGGCCAGCCTGAGCTACATGAGATCTTGTCTAAAAACGAAGAGATAAGTACTGCCTTGTGCTTTCACAGAGGCAAAAGCAGTTTATGAATTTGACAATTAGAAGTTTAGATAGTTTGTCAAGAACAGTTCTAGTACCACAGTTAGTGGCAAGTCATGTGCTGATGAAAGAAAATGGAAGTAGTGAGCAGAAGCCTCCCTTTAACCAGAAATTTGACTGTGAAATGAAATAGCAGAGTGATAACTTGAGAGTAGTGGTTGTCTGTGTGTTTCCAAGTAAAACTTCTCTCTTTCCAGTTATATTTTATAGTATGTCTGTCTGTCTTTCTGTCTTCTGTTTATGCCTTGACTATAAAGTACAACCTTTTAGTCAAATAAGTTTGCTTTGAAGTTATGATCCTTAATTTATTTTTTGTATGTTTGTTTCTATAATATCTATATAAACAGAAGTAGTAGTGGGAGCAGCCGTCAAGAAAGCCCTTTAGTTCCATCTTGTAAGGAAGATGAGAAGAAATTCCACAGTGAAAAGATGGAGAGTTCAATTGATGAACATCTTCAGACTGCTGCAGATGATTCTTTGCGAAGTGATAGTATTCCATCTCTGCCTGATGAGAAAGGTAACTTTCCTTGTACACATGTGCATTTCCTTTACACACATGCACATTTCCTTGTACACAAATATAGAAACTGGAGGAATAGTGATCCTTGGGACAAAGTGGTAGGTGAGCCCACTAAACTCACATATTGACACATTGCTTTTTTTGTGGTGCTGAAATTTGAACTCAGGGCCTTATGCTTGCTAGGTAAGACCTTTGCTGAGAAACTATACTCTCCAGTCTTGCAGTTTATTTGGAAAATAGTAGTTAAAAGTGATAGACTTGCGTATTTAACTTAAGAGATTCCTACCAAAGTGTTGTTTCTCTTTACTGCGTCCAGTAAATTGAAGGAATTGCTAAGAAAAAAGGAGCCAAATCTTGAAGGTTTAGAAAATTCTCAGCCTATTTTTTTTGGGGGGGGGTCTTTCTTTCAAGGCAGGGTTTCTCTGTGTAGCTTTGGAGCCTGTCCTGGAACTTGCTCTGTATAACAGGCTGGCCTTGAATTCACAGAGATCCTCTTGTCTCTGCCTCTCGAGTGATGGGATTAAAGACGTGCACCACCACCATCTAGCATTTTATTTCTTCTTAAAACTGTGTTGTGTTGTGTGTGTGTGTGTGTGTGTGTGTGTGTGTGTGTGTGTGTGACTGTTTCTCCTGCATGTATATCTATGCACCACATGTGTGCTTCGTGCAAGCAGAGACTGGAAACGAACAGTGGATCCCCTGGAACTGGAATTATAGATGGTTGTGAGCAATTATGTGGTGCTAAGAATCAAAACCTGGTCTCTGGAAGAAAAGCAGCTGTTTTTGACCACTCATCCATGTCTCCAGCCCCGTCGAACATAGTTTAAGAAGGGAGGTGCAGTGGGAGAAAGAAGAAGAAAGCAAGCATATTTTGGAGAGAATGCCAAGAGTGTGCCTGGACATAAAGACTAGTGTGGATTTGGTCAGCCTTTATAACAGAAGCCAAAAATAAATGTGGTTATGAGCAGAAACAATGCCAGTCTAAACTAAAGTAGGTTGGATAAAATAGAGAAGAACAGACTTCTAGAATTCTGTGGGATGGGTCATTAGACTATCTCAAACTGTAAACGTGTGTTCTTCAGAAGGGAGAAGAATGACTTCTGGGGCAATTAACAGATCAGCAGGGCTTCCACTGTCAAATCAGGCCAAGGTGCCAAGACTGCTCTATTTCAGAAGGTGGGGCTACTCCCTCCCCCACTTCTCTCTCTTCAATTAGAAATTTACAAGTTTAAAAAAAATCAAATGCTAGCATTGTTTAGACTGTTTTTATATTTATTTGTAATTGTAAAATTGGATGGTTGAAACATTCCTCCTTACATTAGTGTTTTACATCCCTGAATTTATGTGAGTGATTCGCATGTAAGTAGGGCTAGAAGAGCTACCAATGCTTAAATCCTGTTTTCTACTTGCAGTCTCAGGTATATTTTGACGCTGTTGGGGAAAAAAATCCAGAACTACCAGTATCAGGAAGAAGAGACATTTCTTTTTGCTGTTCTTGAGAATTAAATATTTTCTGGCATGGCAGGTGTTTTAAGCATGTTCTCCACATACCATTCATCTACATGCTAGTTGGCTGTCTTTTGGCATAATTGTTACATGTTTTTCATGGGTGACATACAGGTTCATGTTTTTTTGGTTTTGTTTTTTATTTGTTTGTTTTTGTTATTGTTTTTCTTTATTAAAATATTTATTTATGTATTTATTTATTATGTATATACTATTCTGTCTGCTTGTATGCCTGCAGGCCAGAAGAGGGCACCAGACCTCATTACAGATGGCTGTGAGCCACCATGTGGTTGCTGGGAATTGAACTCAGGACCTTTGGGAGAGCAGCCAGTGCTCTTAACTGCTGAGCCATCTCTCCAGTCCTTAACTCTTAATAATAGAGAAGTAAACTGTTAAGTATTTCCTATAGGACAAATGTAGCTTCTACTAAATTTTATCTTATTAATAATAGTGTTTGAAATTAAAATACTGATGAATTCTCTCCTGTAGAGTGAACTTTAAGTCCAGTTGGACCCCCAACATGAGTGCTGATCCCATTCATTGTACCCTTATGCATATCTTGCTATGCTGGGAATTGCCTTAGTTCATAGGTGTTGGAGCTGAGTAGGACTATTAATTCCTTCCCTCCCTTGGCAGCTTGTACAGTATTTTCTGGAACTATGAAACCTAGACTGCAGGAAGGAGGCCTTCAGGATTAGACCTAGCTCAAGTCATCCAAGCTGTGTGTCCTAAGTGTGTGGTGTCTTTGGCAGTAGGATTAACATTTATTTCTTTGCTAATAATGTTAAACTTTTATTTTTTTCTCTTGTCATTTCCTTTGTGAAGCATCTGATCATAAATTTTGTATAATAGTGCTTTCCTAACTAATCTGTAATTGTTCTTTAAATGTTCTTTAAATATTTAAAAGCAATATATCAGTCTTTTAACATTTCTTATTCTAGCATTTCTAGGTATTTTTAGAGTGGTTTTTGTTTCTTTGTAAGATCATTGAATTTTTACTCTTAATTGCTATGTATGGTTCTGAGAATTTAGATAGGATTGCCTTAGTAAAAGCAAAAAGCCTACTGAGAAGAATTATACTGATAAGGTATGGGATTGGAGATGGAGCCTGGTTGGAACCATGTTTGCCTTACATACACTAAGACCTGGGTTTGGTCCTCAGCACTATGTAACATGAAGTAGATGTGATGACATACAATGTGGTACCACCTGTCATCTCAGCCCTTGGGAGGTAGAGATAGATCAGCAGTTAAAGGCTAGCCTGGGGTGTGTGGGACCCTGTACCACACCCTTACTTCTCCCACAGAAGAATTATGGTAATTCTCTTCATCCTATTAGACTCGACTTCTATTGCAACAGAATACTCCCTGAAATTTGATGAATCTATGACAGAAGATGAAATAGAAGAAAAGTCATTCCGATCTTTACTACCTTCTGAGAGTCATCGTAGATTTAACATGGAAAAGAAAAGAGGCCATCATGATGACTCTGATGAAGATGCTTCCCCAGATAAGCCTGCACTGTCTTCTGCCAAGGTGTGTCTACTTAGCTTCCCACAGATATGAGAATGCATTTTATATAAGTACCAGGCAACTATCAGAAATATTTTTCAAGAGATCAAATTTGTATTATACATGTAAAATCTAGCTTGGTTATTCAGATGAAATAGAATATAAACGTTAGTTTTAATATCACCTTTAAAGAATCTCAGCCAGTATTACTTGCAGTTTTTTCACCTCATTCCTCTGAAAGTAGATATTTCTTTCCAAATTGTGTGCTTTTTAGAAAACAGGAACAACTTTTTACCTGCTTTGCTTCCCTGGGACAGTGCATGGCTTGTGGTAATTGTTCATCAAAAAAAATTTTTTGACTGAATTTCAGTCCTCTCATATCTTTCTGAGTGATATTTTCTTATATTGTAGGCAGTTTTATGAGATGCTTGTTTTCTTTCTTTATTTTCTATACTTTTTTTCTTTCTGAGATGAGATCTCACTGTGTTGCTCAGTCTAGTCTCAAACTCATGTAATCCTATCTCAGACTCTGGAACTAAAGACGCATGACCCCACTCTTATCTTTTGTAATTAACTTTTTATAAATGCATAAGTTTTTAAATGAAGTTAAATACCAAAAGATTTAGAAGGTGTTAATTTTGAAATGAACTGTATACTTTAGGAGCTGAGCATGCCATTCTCGGGAGGACAGGATAGCTTTTCTAAGTTCACCATGGAGATGGTGCGACAGTATATGAAAGAAGAGGAAATGCGTGCTGCTCACCAGTCCTCACTTCTGCGTCTTCGAGAAAAAGCCCTGAAGGAGAAGACAAAGGCTGAATTAGCCTGGCTAGAACATCAGAAAAAGCAAGTTCTTCCAATAACTGTAGATTTTACTATTCAGTTTCTTTTGAAATAAAAAATGCTTCATGTCTTAAGATATTTTTATTTGTTTTTGGTGTTGGGGAATCAAACCGAGGTTTGGTGAATGCTAAACTTATGCTAACTGTGAGCTGTGTTCCCAACCTGTCTCATCCAATGGGATTTTATCAACACAGTTCTCAAGTTAAAAATAGTGGCAGTAATCTTTGATTTGCGTTACTTGCAAAATAATTTTCCTACTGGTGAATATTTTTATTTCTCTTAGATTACTCCATCTAATTCATTATAGGTTATTAGTTCTCTCGAGTGATGTATTGCTATCCTTAAAGGATGGAGTCCAGGCCTTATGTATATTATACACTCAGTAAAACACTTAGTGTAACTTGAATTGTTACTTGTAACAATTGCTTTCCACATAGGAATATATTAAATCAGTTTATAGGCTTTATAGTACTTAAGAATGTTTTACTTATAAATTTAATATTTGTATTAATGAAAGAATATTCCTTGCAGACATCTACGAGACAAAGGAGAAGATGATAAGATGCCCCCACTCCGGAAGAAACAGCGTGGTTTGCTTTTAAGACTGCAGCAAGAAAAGGTGCGTGGGAATAGCACCTATGTGACATAACTTGTCACAAGGGAAGTCTGTATAATGAATTACTTTGTCTAATTACATTTTGTTATATTTGTAAGATTTTGTTGAAACTACTGTTTTTACCTATAGTACAATAATTATAGGCATTTCTTGCTAGTTTTACCTACTTCTCTTATTTTAAAACTGTCTTATTGCTAGACAGTAAATCTGCCTCATATACTACAGAGAATAAAGTAGTCCTTTAAAATGCAAAATTAAAAATTAAAATATATGCAAAAGAGTAGACGTGAGTTAATATTTAGTCATTTTTTCCCTGAGTAGATTTTCATGACATTAGTTACATATTGACTAGTATTTTTGGCTTTGGGACTTAGAAGGGCCTTGGTTTTGAATTCTGGAGAAGCAGCACAGTGCATGATGATAGAGAACCCAGGCTCTGAACTGGTCTTGTATTCGACTGGTGACCACTCTAATTGTCATCACAGAACCTTCACCCAGTAACTGGTGGAGAAGAAAGGGGTTATTTTGATTATATTTGACAGGTTTCAGTACATAGATAGTTGGTCCAGTTGCTTTTGAGCCTGTAGTTAGGCAGTGTATCTTGACAGAATTACAGGGGGGTGAGGGATGGGAAGTAGGAGAGAGAGAAAGATAAGAAGGGACTAGACATCACCCCAATCTAAGCTCTTCTCAAAAGCATCCCACCACCTAAGTCCTCAGCAAACTGGAGACTAGTCTTCTAATACGTGGGCCTTTTGGAGAAACTTACCAGTGATAGTAGAAGATTTTCATCCCTTGCCCCTTGGATGACTGTTCTCTAGCATAGTTATTGAGTGAATTGGTACATTATTTGCTTTAGAAATTCAAGCATAAACCAGTGCCCTAGCACAAATTGGGGACATCAGATTACATTGTAGTCAAATTCTTTGTTTTCACATACATACAGTTTTTAAAAAGCATGTTTTGATTAATAAAGTCCTAACTACATGATAAAGTGATAATCTTAGAATGTGACCCTTGCTTATATGTGTTTTCTTACTGTGTTTAACAGAAATATGAAGCCCACAACTAGTCTCTGTTTGGCTGACTACAGTGATTAGTACAAGGAAAATATTTGTACAGTTATTTGATTGGAAATTGAACTAGCCAAATAGTTTTGTCTTTTTTGCATAGGTATTCCTTTATAGTCTTAAAATTAACATACCAAATAATAGATTTCATTGTGACATCTTGTACACCTTTACTACTATACTTTATTCATAGCCACCTTCCACAGGTCTATGTTGTGCTCACCCCCGCTTCCTCTTGCTGTCCCCTTGTTTCCCACAAATAGTCTCTCCCTTTGTCTTCATGCCACATAATTCTATCATTTTCTGTTTTACCCCATTACACCCTTTCCTCCTGTTATTAACCTCTTTTCTACTTTCGTGTCCTATACACACACGCACTCAAGTACACACACATAAACCTAAATCCAGATTCTGCATATGAGTCAGACTGTGATAATTAATTGAGTCTGGCTTATTTTACTTAATATAATAATTCCAGTTCTACCTATTTTCCTTTGAATATCATAATTTCATTCTCTACAGTTGAATAAACTACCCTGGTGTATATGTACTACATTTTTTTACTCAGTCATATGTTGATAGACCTGTGGGGCTGGTTCTATGCCTTGGCTGTTGTGAATAGTGCAACACTAAGCACAGGTGTGCAAATATCTTTGTGGTATGATGATTTACAGTCCTGTTTATGTGCTGAATTACTATAATCCTGTTCGGGCATGCCGGGCGGGGGGGGGTACAACTAGGTCATCTGACATTTTTATTTATTTATTTATTTTTATAGAAAGCCCATACTGATTTCCTTAGTGGCTATGCCAGTTTACATTCCTACCAGTAATATACAATGTTTTTTCCTTCTCTGTGTCCTCATCAGCATTTCTTGGCCTTTGATGGAGTTTAAATGTTCTTTTAATTTGCATTCCCTTATTGTAAACTAGCCACACAACCCCACTCTGGAATACTACTTTTACTTGAAAGAATTACTGATAGGCAAACTAGGCTTATTCATATTCTCAGCAGTTAAGAACACTGACTATTTCTGCAGAGGACCTGGGTTCAGTTCCCACCACCCACATGGCAAATCACAATCATCAGTACTCCAGTTCCAGGGGACCCATGCCCACGTCTGGCATCAGGCATTCTAAGCACCTGATACACAGATATACATACAGCAAAACACCCATACACTCATTAAAAAAGGTATGGTTGTAACATCAAAGAAAACAAAGGATGCTCTTCATTGTTACTGAAAATCAAGGTTTTAAGAGGGAGATAAAACTTTTATCTGCTGCCTACTAAGTAATTTTTCTTTTGAGATAAAAAATATACTAATATTTTTTAGTTTTTTTAAAGATTTATTTATTTATTATGTATACAGTATTCTGCCTGTATGTATGCCTGCAGGCCAGAAGAGGGCACCAGATCTCATTACAGATTGTTATGAGCCACCATGTTGCTGGGAATTGAACTCAGGACCTTTGGAAGAGCAGTCAGTGTTCTTAACCTCTGAGCCACCTCTCCAGCCCCATATTTTTGTATAATGAAATGTGAACACTTCAAATGTACATTAAGCATTAAAATTACATTTTCCAACTAGCCAATATATTATATTGAAAAAAATCAAATCAGATTTGCTGTATATGTCATTGTTATTAATTTTTTTATAATTTATATAGTTACTTTCTTAAAATTACAAAGTTATTTCATACTCAGGAGAGACTAACTTGGAGTAGAACAAATGTTGTCTTTATATCATAAAAGTAGTTTGGTAGTAACAGTTACCTAAAAGGGTCCTGGGGAGCCTAGGAACTCATGAACATTTGAGATTCTGTGCTCCAGAGAAAGTCATATACGTTCACATGGAGACCAAACAGATAACTTCATTGGAGCATTATTTGAATAGGTATTTTATGCGACATTAGAATGTATCAGTTAACATGGAGAAGTATCAAAAGCAATATCTAGACTGGGATGTAGCTAAGTGGTAGAGTGCTAGCCTAGAGTGTGTAAGGTCTTGGGTTTGATTCCCTGTAGCACATTTGTGTGTACACATACACACACACACACAGGCAGTATCTCAGAAGTAATACTAAGTGGAATAGAACTGAAAATATATACTTATGATGTTATTTGTAAAATGTCTTAAAACACAAACTAAACAGTCTAGTTTTTGCAAGTAGGTACTTGTGAAAGATTTTAAAAGAATAAGCTAAAAGGATATATACCAAATGCATGCTGGTGGTTACTTATGAGGAGTGGTAATGCCATGTGATAGACTACTTTTCTCTAGTGTTTCATTTTTGCTCTTATTATATGACACTTCATTATAAGTAAAATTAGGAGAAATACTGATTTTTGACAGATTTTTTTAAAATTTAATTGCATCTATTATTGCTGTTGTATATGTGTATGTGTGATGTATGTGTGTGCACAAGCACATGTGTACCATGGCATGTGTGTGTAGGTAAGAGGTGTGTAGCTTTCAAGAGTCAGTGCTTTCTACACTGAGTTCTAGGGATGAAATTGAGGTCTTCCAGCTTGTAGGACAAGCACTTCCACCCACTAACTCTTCTAACAGTTCTAACAATTATTGACAAAGATTTGTAAATGTAGATATTTATCTTGTACTTTGCTGCTTTCTTGGAATCCCAAGTACTGACAATTAAACTATTAACTTTTCAGATTGCTAATAATTAAAAATAGCTCTCAAGCTTAATTAAAATAATAAAAGTAGCAGATTTTTAGTGTCTTATTGTGTTTATCTCATTGGTAAAGTGATTTTTTTATGAAAAAGGATGTTTCTGGTAATTGTTAACAATTATTAGCAGTGAAATTTTTTCCCACTAAATTAGCTACCAACCCTACGTGGCGAATGCTGGCTACAGTGTAGTCCTAAGTGTTTCTGGTAGATTGTAAGTGGTGAATACTCTTCTTGTTTTCTTTTGAAAGCAGGTGGTTTTTGTTGGTTTATTTTTGAGAAGATCTTTATAACTTTTGCTGGCTTGGAAGTTTTTTTTTGTAGTGTAAGTGGGCCTCAGATTCCTGTTCTTCCTGCCTCAGGCTCCGAGGTGCCCAGTTTACAGGTGTCTACCAGCATGCTCAGGTTGAAGCATTTTTAAATCGGTATTGAGGGCAGTAGACTGATTCACTGACTTGCTTTTCCTTCTTTTAGAGGCCTCTTAGAGACACCTAGTTCATAACATGAAACAGTTAAGGTTGAAGCATTATTTTGGATAGTGAGAAATGTTCGTGTCTAAGAATTTGATAGTAGAATAGTGGTTATACTAATTCATTTGCTAATGTTCATCTATTAAGTGGGTAAATGTAAAGATACGGTAACATTGTGGGAAAATATAAAAGATATTTTAGATTTAGAAAAGACTGAATTTGCCAGCATCTTTAACTACAGTTTTTTAAGCTGAGAGATCATCTTACATTGTTTTAGAATGATGGTGTTATTTTTAATATTTTCCTCCCTCACTAATCTGAGTGTTTTATTATTGTTGTCTAGAAGTACATTATATCTGTGACCTATATAATGATTTGATTCTTTTCTATATGCTCCTTTGAACTTGTCTCCTTCAAATCTCAATCCCTTCTCCTAACTCTTTAAATATTAGGCAGAAATAAAACGTCTTCAAGAAGCCAATAAGGCAGCTCGGAAGGAAAGGCAGCTGATTCTTAAGCAGCAGGAAGAGATAGAAAGGATCCGGCAGACCACCATAAAACTTCAGGAGAAGCTGAAGTCTGCAGGGGAGAATAAATTGGTAATTTAAGTGAATTTTTTATTAATTTATTTTCTGCCTATATTGCTTGCGAATCTTAGCTCACTTTGTATTTTGAAATGATCGGTATGTTTGTTCAGTACAGTGTAGTAATAACTAGGCTGAAGTCCTGTGTGCCTGCTGTTGTATGCAGTGGGAGAACACCTTCACGTGGCATGTGCTTCACATGATTCTCTCATTACCTTTAAGTTCTTTCCTCTTATGAACTAAAGTGGGACAGAATCTTTGGATTTACTGATCCTTCTGTCATTACTTCTCAGAGTTGAATAGAGAGAGTCTGTTGCTCATTGTATGGTACTCATATCCAGATTTAATTTTATATTGATATAGGATTCAAAGATATTAAGGCAAGAGCAAAATTTGGATCTATTCTAAGATACTGTGAAGTATCAGTACTCTGTTGAAAAACTCAGGATTTTATAACAGTGTAAAATTTTAAATCCATGATAATTCTCTATTTTGATTTTTGTAACTTTCTCAAGTTAACAGAAAAAATTAAGCACATTATAATTTATTTTTCTGAGTTGCATGACAATTAGTAGCCAACAAATTAATATTGATATATTATTACTATTTTACTTTAAGTCATTTCAGTTTCTCTATTGTCAAAAGGGTGTTCTTTATAAGAAATAACTATAGCAGAAAACTACTAGCTTTCAGTTTTTGTATCTGTTTTTTTTTTCTCCTTCATTCTAGAATAGTTCCTTGACTTTGCTATAAGAGAAGAATAGTTGCCAGTCATTTTGTAGAACATCCCCTAACTGGGATTTGTGTGGTGTTCCCTTGTCATTAGGTTCAGGTCATTTATCTATGGTAGGAACATCGTGTAAGTGATGCTGTATTTTTGTTGCCATCAGTAGGTTGACCTTGATTTTGATTGATTCCATTATTGATAATTGTACCTCAGTTACTTGATTAACATGATATATACTAGACTTTATTGTCTTAATGCATTAGTTACTTTTCTATTGCTATGACAAAATAATACCACCACAGAAACTTATAAAAGGAAGCATTCAGTTGGGTTGTCAGTTTCAGAAGGCTAAGAGTTCATCATGGCAATGCATCATGGCAGCAAGTAGCAGGCATGTTGGCTGGAGCAACTGAGAGCCAACATTTCGATCCACAAATAGGAGACAGAGGGCACACTGAGAATGGTACAACTCTTTTGAAACCTCAAAGACTGCCTGCTGTGACACACTTCCTCCAGCAAGGCCACATCTCCTAATCTTTTTCAAACATTGCCACCAACTAGGAACTAAGTATTCAGATATAAGCCTATGGGAGCCATTTCACTCAAGCCACTACTCCTGTTCATTTCCTCTTTCCCTAACTATGCTTTCCCTTAGGACTGTGACGCCTTGGCCAGAACATTCTCTGTGGGAAGGCCATTATGACTGCTCACCATGTTTATGCTCATGACTTCAGCATGAACTTTGTTGTCGCCCCCTTTACTCTGATTCTCCACATAGGCCACACTGTATTAGATGTTTGCTTGCCCTGCTTTCCCTCTACTCTCACTTAGGTGGAAACGTGATGCTCTTCCTAATGACTGTAGTACTCATTTGTTCAGGATGGGGAAGGAAAGGAGAAGGGATCTGCTTAGTTTGTAATTTCTTGAAATTTAAACAGTAATCATGATCTGTACTCATCTTCTTCTGAATCAATGAGTCTAAATTACGGTTTGTAACTTCATTATGTTGTGTGCAAATTTTTGTTTATTTTGTTTTTTGTTTTGTTTTTTTTTTTCAAGACAAGATCTTGCTTTATAGCCACCAAGTGGCTAACCTGTGACTTGGCTCTGTAGCTCAGGTTAGTCATGAAAGGCTGGCAGTCCTGCCTCAGCCTCCTGAATGCTGAGATTGTAGGCATGCACCGCCATACCTGGCTTCAAGTTTTCCTTTTTGTTTCTCAGAAGTAATGTGCTGGTTAAGCCAGTAATTCCTCCATGTTTTCCCACAAAACTATTTAAACTCTGTGAACATACTGTTTCCCACAAGAAATTTAAAAAATATATTTCCCTGGTTTATATCATTTGTTCATTCTTTGTGTATATGCATGCTTTATATAGTTATAGTGTCTGTTGTATTCTTTTTTAAAAAATTCTTATTTTAAAGCCATGTTAAGAATTAAACCTTGGGCCTCGTACTTGCTAAGCAAGTATTCTCCCACTGCACTACACCATTGCTTATGGTATTCATTTAAAGTGTTTCAACTTTTAAAAGAGGACATTTGGGTGCTTGATTATAGTGGCAGAAAATTTCCAAGTTCTTAAAAAAAGGAAAGAAAAGAAAACTATTATGTTTCTTTCTCTCCTTCTTTCTTTCAGCAGTAAAACATGTATAACATAAAATTTGCTCCTTTTTAAAGGCAGTCTCACTGTGTATACCAGGCTGGCCATAAATTCACGTGGGTAACCCAAGCTGGTGTCAAATTCCTGATCCTTCTGCATCTGTCTCCTAAGTGCAGGGATTATAGGTGTGTACCACCACATCTGGCAATTTTACTATTCTGTTTTTAATTATGTGATCTATTTCTGTTTTATAAGAAGTAGTTAATATCTTGATTTCAGTTATTATAGATGTTGTTTTCAGTTTAAGCGTAATTGACTGTGTTTAAGATTTCCTTGAGGTCTTTGAACGCCAGTGCATTTGCTCTATGCTGTCTGCAGGGCTCTCATAGTGATGATGACACAAAGGATAAGGCAGCTAGTCCTGGTCCGACTGGCTTGGAGACCCGCAGTCCTTCCCCAATATCAATTTCCAGCAGTGAAACCAGCAGCATCATGCAGAAACTGAAGAACATGAGAAGCCGCATGGATGAAAAGTAATTCATTTTTGTGTGCCTCCTATTTAATCTAATCACATTGAAAGTATCAATGGGTAATATTTATTATACTTACTTCATCAGACTAGATGGAGAGAATAAAATATTTTAGCAGAATTAATTGATTACCTAATAGTCAATTAAGTTTGCATCTTATTTATAGAACAATTTTTCTCATTTTAATACAAATTTTTTATTTAAAAGAAAAAAACAAAGTAGTAGTCATGTATATATTCATGATAGTATTTTTTCCTTTCTTTTATTAAAAGAAAGGTACTTACTTGGGATAGAGTGTTATATCCTGATATCTCATCATTGTCTCAGTGACACCTCTCAGACTAAGAGGTACAATTTTAGTCTTGTGAGCAGGTATGAGTTCTTAGCTGAAACCAGAGGTTAGGATTCTCTTGGGTCAATGCCTTGTCTTTGTTTTGAGACAAACTCTATAGCACAGACTGACCTAGAACTTACTTATAGCCCTGATTGGCATGAAACTTGTAGAAATCCTCCTTAGTCTCCAGAGTGCTAGGATTATAGATGTGAGCCACCATGCTGGTGTTTTGATATTTTTACATTCTTCTAAAATGTATGTGTGTGTCACTGAATTGTGAGCTCCCTGTTTCAGCGAGATGGCCTGGCCAGCAGGCCCTGAGAATTCCCCTGGCTCTATTCTATTCCCCCAACACTGGGGTGCCGATGCATACCTCCATTCCTGATTTTTATGTAGTACTGAGAACCAAGTTCAGGTCCCCATGCTTGTGCAACAAACACTTTACTATGCCATCTTCCCAGCCCCTAAAGCATGTTTTTCTTTATTTTATTTTAAGACAGTGTTTCCCATGTAGAATTGACTGTTGTGGAGCTTACTATGTAGACCAGGCTGGCTGCAAACTCAGAAGCGATCCATCTTCCTCTGCCTCCCAAGTGCTAGGATTAAAGGTGTGTGGCACCATACACAGCTCCCTAAAAGATATTTTTTAAATCTGTGTGTGTGCGCGTATGTGTGTGTGTTTGTGTTAGTAAAATTATACATGTGTCATCATACATGTGTAGGACTCAACAATCACCTCTCCATCTTGTTTGAGATAAGTCTCTTGTTAACCACTGCATATGCAAGGGTAGGTGCCCCAGAAGTTTCCTTCATTTCTCCTATCCCCACCTCACATCTTCCTGTGGGCGTGCTGTGATTATAGACACTTGTGATACCAAATCCAGATTTTTACATGAATTCTAGGCATTTAAACTCAGGTTCTTATGTTTGTACCGCAAGAGTGTTGTTCACTGAACAACACTATAACATTTTAAAGGTTTTAGAACACTTTTTAGTGTGTTTGTTGGGAGGATGATGACAGTGAGCAATGGCACGTGTGTGGCAGGCAGAGGACAATCTGTAGGAGTGAGTTCTCTTCTTTGTACCCATCTGAGATATCAAACTGAGGTCTTCAGGCTTGGCAACAAGTACTGTTTCCCAATGAGCCATCTCATGGGCCTTCCCCCACCCCCTGCTCTTTTTTAAAGTTCAACGATAATTATATTAGAATTAAAAACAAAACAAAAAAGCCTCCAGAACAGGCAAGATGTAAATCCCAAGAGCTGCCTGGAGAATGGAAAAGAGAAGGGACACACGGCTAAGAAGCAGCCACATGGCAGTAAGGGGGCTTTAGAGAAAGAGGAAGGAAGCCCTAAATGCTAAGAGAAACCCAAAGTGTTACACCTACTTAGAAAACAGATCTAAGAACAAAAGAAGTTACATTCTTTTGAATGATTCTTGGAAGGGGCAGTCTTATGAAGCTGCTGCACCCCCAGACAGATCTTGCAGTGCAGCTTAACTTGGCCTGGAGATTACTGTGTAACACAAGCTGGCCACTCGTCCTGATCTTCCTTCCTAGCGTCATAGGTGCTGAATGGGATAACAAGTACACCCCACCACAGTCAGCTCTAAGAATTCCTCTTTAAAGAAAATTCCTATTTAGATGTAGTTCAGTTTATATGCTCACATAATCTCTGAGCATATAAAGTATATTTATTGATTGTTACTCTTTCAATGTTACTTTGATTAAATACAGTTATAAAGTAGTTCCCTGCCCAGTAAGTGTCTATCCCATATCTACCGTTCTTGAAACATACACTAAGTACAGGTAGGAAAATAGATTTTTGATGAGTGGCATTTTAATAATTTGAACTAAGAAAGAATTTCACTTGTCATTTTGATGTATATAACATACATCTATCCTCTAGTTAAGCAGTAGTAAAACTATTCTAGTGGAGCCTTTACTTCCCATATACAAGAAAGCCAGTTCGTATTTTTTGGACTATTTAAATTGAGTATGAAAATCTTTAAAGAATATCTAGATGTGGGTGGCACATACTTGATCCCTGTATTAGGGAGGCTAAAGCAACAAAATAGTTCAAGGTCAGTCTGGGCGTGCAGTAGGATCAAGGTCAGTCTGGGAGCAAAGTAAAATCCAGGCCAGCCCATCTTATACTAAAATGTCTTCAAATAAACAAACAAACAAATAAATAAATAAATACAGGTTTCTTTAAGAAGCAAAGTTAGAGCTTATTAAAAAGCATGGGTAAGAGAATAAAAGAGACAGACAATAAAAGGTTGACTTGTGGCTTAAGTTGTATGTAACCAAGACAAGGACGGATAGCACCCTCTTGAAAGAAATGTATTCACTTGTGTGTAAATTCAAGAGTTTCAAAATCATTTTCAAATGATTTTGGTGACTTACATTAAATTGCTCCAAAGGTTAAGTAAGAATATTTTTATATTTTAGTTTTGTTTTGGAAATAGGGTCTTACTGTGTATTTTTGGCTGTCCTTGAACTCACTCTATAGCAGAGACTAAGTTGACCTCCAACTCACAGAAATCCACCTGCCTCTGCCTCCCAAGTGCTGGCATTAAAGGCATGTACTACCATGCCTGACTTGATACATTTAATTTTTATTTCACAGATTTTTCTTTGGTAAATTAATTGAGTTGGTTATTTATGAGATGTTAAGATGTTCATGAACTACTAAAATAAAAACATAAGTCTAAAAGGTAGGAATTATGTAAAATAGGTCACAAGAGGTATAGGTGTAAACATGTAAATGTTATATAAACAAATATAAAAATACAATCCTACCTCATAACCTTGTTGGTGAAATTTATCTCAATTTTTAGCAGGAATAAGGGACATTTTTTCATTCCTATGTCCTCTTAATTTTCCCTGCTTAAAAAAAATTTTATAATTAAAGCTAAAGTAAAGGACTAGATAAGACTCTGCAGGTCATAGTGCTTGTTAGGTAAGCATGAGGACTTGAGTTCAAATCCCTAGAACCCACATAAAAAGTCATTCACATACCTGTAACCCTAGTGCTGTGAGAAGCAGATAGGAGAACTGCTGGGGCCAGCTGGCTGATAACCTAGTTCAGATTCATTGAGAGACTCTGTCCCAAGGATATATGGCAGAGAGTGATAGAGATGCCTGATATCCTCTTCTGGCCTCTGCACACACTGCCAGCCCTACACACAGACAAAGGCAGTGTAAACTGAGTATTTGAATGCTACATATATGTGAATATCTCTTGATTGTCATGGGGTAACTTGATAAGAATTTATTCAGCTGGGTATGGTTTTGCATGCCTTTTATCCACCACTTGGGAGATGCTGCCAAAGGATTAAAAGTTCATAACCAGCCTGGGCTACCAAAGGCTCTGTCTCAAATATAGGCAAAGAGTATATAACCCAGTGGTAGAATGTAGAAGGTCCCTTGTTTGATTCCCTAACACTGGGGAGAATTTTTCAAAGAATTTTTTATGCTTCCTGAAAGTTACTTTTCTCATCACAGTGACAAAATACCCAATAGAGACAACGTAAGGGAAGAAAGGCTTGTTTGGGTTCATGGCGTCAGAAATTTTAGTACATTATCCAAGACAAGATATGTGACCTTGTCTGGAGTGGCTGGAACATGAGGCAGCTGTTTACACAGTGGCAGAAAGGAAGAAGAGGTGAGCCAGAGGCAGGTACAACCTTCAAAGGTTGTGACAGTCTTCTTCCAGGTAGGCTCTATGGCCTTCAAAAGAGCATTGCAAGCTAGCGTTCAAGCATTGAAAACACAAGTGTATGGACACTGCACATTCAAACCGCAATAGCTCCTTTAATAATAAAGATTTTCTGTTCCTGCATGCAAACATGCTGCGTCGTTCAGGGAATCATTTGATTTCAAAGTTGAAATAATTTTTTATTACTTTCCTAGTTTTCATTGTTTTGCTGTGAGAAGTTCCATGACAAAGCAACTTTTACAGGAAAGTGTTTATCTCATCTTGCAGCTTGTATTCTATGATAAAGGAAAGTCGGTGCAGGGATTTCAGGCAGGAACAGGTGAAGCAGAGACCATGGGGGAGCACTGCTTGTTCTCCATGGCTTCCTCACCTTGTTTTTTATATAACCCAGGGACACCTGCCTGGGGGTGTCACTGCCAGTAATGGGCTGTGCTCTTCCTCTTCAGTCACCGATCAAGACAATGTCCCATGGATTTGCCCATCAGTCTGACAGAGGCATCTGCTTGGTTGAGGCTTTCTCTTCTCAGACATTAGTGTATCAAGTCGACACACACTGCCCAGCACACTCACCCTTCTCCCATTCTGTCTTCTTCCAAATGCCTTTGACTGGTGCATGATGGGAGGAAGACAGTTTCAGGTGCATTCATTGATCCTGCACTCTGTCAGTAAGAGCTCTGTTGACAGTCTGTAAACACAATAAACAATCCTGATAATTTAAAACACATCTGGAGAGTAAGTGATAGTTTGTTTGTGTATGAGGTTAGTCTGTGTCCTCTCTGGTAAATTTAAGTTAGACGAACAGTTTAAAGCCCTAGTAACAAATTTAAGATTAGACTTGCTAACTGTCAGCCTTCTGAATTGATTTTTTATGACATTTTTCTGAAGTGATGATAATACTTTGGGCTACAATGAAAGAGTTTTATCTTTAAGGTTTCACTGATAGTAATGCCCTTGGTAAAATTTATATTTCTAATAAATTACTTTTCTTGACCTTTTTTTTAAAAAAAATAAAGCTAATTATGTAACCCAAGCTGGCTTTAAATTCAGAGCAATGCATTTTCATCATTCCCATACAGTTACCTGTTTCACATCCTGAAGGATTATTAACTCTGATGTGAAGTACTCTGTCCTATTATCCTAAGGTTTTTCCAGGTTGTAAAGGGCACTTTTAGTTATTTATATTAAATAAAGAAATATATTTCTGGAGAAATGTTTCAATATAATGTCTTACACTCTTTGTAAACTGTTCATTTTATGTTAGTCATTTCTCTTGTTCTTCATTTTTAACAGGTTTTGAATATGTTTGATTTTTATAATTGACAAATATCAGTTCTTGTTCTGATAGTGAAAAATTATTTTCCCTAAAGGGTTGGACAAAAAAATTTTACCTATTCATTTTTAAAAAGCTTGTTTTATGTGTTCCAATACTATTTTAATTTCTGTGCTAGGTCTTACATTCAATTATCAGATTTACATTTAAAAGGGTGGGTGATATTTGAATGTTATGATTAAATTTTTTAACCTTAACCAAAATACATCTCATTTTGCATAATATTTTTTTTAATTAGCATCAAAGTTTGTTGTACATTCATAAAGAATGGCAAGGGATGTTGCAGTGTCTCTCTGAAATTTACAGGAATGTTTTTCCTTAAAGTTCTGTGTAGAAAATCAAGGCAATCCAGATATAAAAGCACTGTATGTGTATGTGTAGATGAATAGGGTGAGGAAATGCTGTCTGTGGAGAAAAAAATGTTAAGACAGTCTTCAGGGGGTTGGAGAGACAGCTCAGAGGGTAGGAGCACTGGCTGCTCCTCCAAAGGTCCTGAGTTCAATTCCCAGCAACCACATCTTGGCTCACAACCATCTATAATGAGAATTGATCCCCTCTTCTGGCCTGCAGTCAGAACACCGTATATAATAATAAATCTTTTAGAGAAAAAAAAAAGATAGTCTTTGTCTAAGGCATGTATAAACAAGGTGTATCTGCCTTCAAAAAATAATCCATGACTGGATCTACACCTAGATTTTCTCACTTCCGGGATATACTGATATTAGTCCTTGCCCTTCCAAGGCAATAATGAAATGTTGCCTTATCTGCAAGTCACTGTTGTGTGCATGTGAACAGGAGCATGCTCTGTCAAAGAGGGTTAGCCTTTCCAACTATCACTGGACTCATTTGTCCTGTATCTATGTGTGTGATCTGTTTACTACTACAAAAGAAGAAATGCAAGTTTCCTCTGCATGGAAGACTTTTAACATACGGAATTTTCTTATCTTTATCCTTAGGATTGAACTGTTCATAACATTCTTTACTGACAGCATTTATTAAGACTACCTCACTTTATTCCTAATTGTGCATACTGATATTTCAAAGAATGGTGTTGATTTTCTATATTATTATTTAAGTAGCCCTGTGTTAGACTTAAAGCAAGATATGTCCAGTATATTGTTAGTAGTTTATGTTGTCAGAGTTAAGATATTATTCTGTAAATTGGATTACTGAATTTTATTTTTATTTTTAAGCTAAATCATAATGGTAAGGTTAAATAAGACAAACGCAGTACTTTAGCTTAAAGTACACAATAAGGTACAGGTAAAAAAGTCAGTTGCTCACCAAGCAGTGGTGGCACATGCCTTTAATCCCAGCACTTGGGAGGCAGAGGCAGGTAGATTTCAGTGAGTTCAAGGCCAACCTGGTCTACCAAACAAGTTCCAAGACAGTCAGGACTGTTATACAGAGAAATCCTGTCTCGATGGCTAAGCAATGTTTAAGAAGATACATTTACTCGGAATTCATTGATAAGATCTATAAATACATGTGTTTGTGTGTGACACACAAAAAGATTTGCTTTTCTGGGTAGCATGTAATATTCAGAACGACTTCATTAGACTCTTTTGCTTTCCCTTTCTCATTCTTCCTGCCTCTTGAACTCTTGATTTTAAAATCTTCCTCCTTATTTTGTAGACACTGCTCTCCTGTTCACTACTTCTTCTCTGTCTTTACGTCTCACCACTGGGCCTCTCTCAGTGTCTGTTTTCCCAACCTTCATCCCAAATTCCAGCTGTATATCTACAACCAGTTGGTCAGGTAACTTTGCACCTTTTTCAGTGCACTCTTCGATAGAGCATGCTCTGTTCTTTTTGTTTGTTTTGTTTGCTTTTTCTTTTTTCTTTTTTTGTTTGTTTAACAGCAAGCTGGAGGCCTGGTCAGATGTCATATGGACTTTATCCTACTGTTTCTACACAAATGACATGATGATTATTTGAGAAGGAGCCATCAGTTCCACTTGGCCTTTTATTGCTTGTTGAATGTGTGAATTCTTTTCCTTGGTTAGCTATCATTGCAGATCTAATGTTAGTAATAAAAGTGGCCCGTTTGCATTAGGCCCAGCATCTGTTTGTGGGCAGTTAATTAGTAGCCTCCTAACTGACCAAAGTGTTTTTTTCCTAAATCAATAATTTCTCCAAATCCTTTAGGCCCAAAATAAGGTCTAAAATTAGGTTAAATTGAAAGACTCAAGGGAGTTAGTGCATCCTCTTACTTAGTAAGTCAATAGTTGATATGCGTGTGGCATCTAAATGGTGCTCATTATTGCATACACAAAAGATCTGTCACTTGACATTGCATTTCTTGGGTAAAAGCAGAGCCCAGATTTCAAAATATGAATCAAAAGGGGACATAACTATTTTTGTTTGTTTGCTTGCTTGCATATTTGGGCAACTTGGGATTTGTTTTTATAGTTGCTTTTGGTCTTTATTGTTGTGAGTTTTGTGTGTTTTCTGATCTGAGCTTTTAGAATAAATTTCTTACATACTATTTTGTGAAAAAGAACCCCCTATGAAAACGAGTATGTAAGTCACTTAAAAACCAGTCAAGTTTGTTGAAATCTGTATTAGTTTTTTTTTTCTGAATTTACACTAGTTTTCCTTCACTACCCTGACATCCTCTTATAAGGAAACACTAATCTCATATTTAAAAACAGTAAGTTGGCTCATCGTATGTTTGTCGTTTCAAACTTTCTAAGGGAAAGAGGGGTGTGAATGTCCTGCTTCTACACAGCTTGTTGGTGAGGCATGAGTGACTTTTAAAGTGACCTCTGCCTCTGTGTAGCTTTCTAACTGTTCTTCATGGTGTGACTATAGGTTTCTGACAAAGCGGGAACAAAAACTAATGCAACGACGACAACATGCGGAGGAGCTGCTGGAATGGAAGCGGCGTTTAGATGCAGAAGAAGCAGAAATTCGACAAATGGAAAAACAAGCTTTGGCTGCCTGGGACAAAGAACTAATAAAACCCAAAACTCCTAAGAAAGAACTGGAGAACCAAAGAACAGAGCAGAAAGGTAATAAGTACAAACTAAAGTGTAACATATTTCTTTCTGATGGAAATAATTCACAATGAAGAAGGCAATGTGGTTACAAATGGTGTGCTCTTTTAAGGAAAATGTAAGTGACTTCTTTCCAGTATAAACATTTATGTTCAGCTTGCCGAAGCTTAGTAGACATTCAAAAAGGGAAAACCCAGGTGTATAATTCTTTACTTTCCACAGAATATAAAAATGATATACATTTTCAACTCACTTTATGACATTAATCTATAATTTCAATGCTAAATCCATAAAATAATAATATGAAAGGGAAAAATCTGTTCTTCTCAGTCCTAAATACTATGCATACAAATCTAATCTAAAGAGGAAAAATAACTTGATCACTTTCATAGATTCAGAAAAAGACTTCAGATCACATACATAAACCTCAGATAAAAACACATATGGAAAAGAGCTGTCTTGATGGAAGAAAATAGTATTAATGTAAAACAAAATAAAAACCTCAGACTTAAAACAGATATAATATTTAGTGTTAAAACAGAAAATTTTCCTCCTTGAAAATGTTTATTAAGCATTGTATGAAGGCTCTAAGGAGTTCAGTAGGGCCTGAAAAACAATTAAAGTTTGGACAATTAAGTATGGACTGGAGTGGAAGATGCAAAATTCTAATTACTTACAGTTAATAAAGGTATGCACATAGAAAATCCAGAATTTGATTCTGGAGAGCTGATGCATTGGGTAAGAGTGCTTGTCTCATAAGCTTAAGAACCTAAGTTTGTGTCTAAGTACCCATGTAAAAAGCTGGGCAAGCATCCATGTTTGCTTGTAATCCCAGAATTGTGGGGGGGCAGAGACTCTGCTAGCTCTAGATTCAGTAAGAGACCCTGCCTCAAAGAAGAGGCAGAGAGTGATAGAGGACACCTGACCTTTCCTAGTTTTTACACATGAGTGCACAGGCGTATATACTGCACATGAATGTGCACATATACCCCTTTATGCACTCACACACGTATGCACATGTGCCACACATGAGCACACACAAACCCAGGATTTTCACTTTATTAGAATAATGAGTGACTTTAGCAAGATCATTGATTAGGAAATCCAAAAAAATGAAACTCAGTTGTGGGCTGAAGATGTAACTCAGCTGCTAGAATGTTTGCCTAGAATACATAAAGCCTTGGGTTCCTCCCCCAGCACCTAGACTTGACACAAGACTGCCTCCAAAGTATAGGCAGGATAATCAGAAGTTCAAGGTCAGTTTCTGCTTCACAGTAAGTTTGAAGCCAGCTTGGGCTATATGAAACCCTGACTCAAAACTAACCAAATATATCAACAAAATCCCACTCGGTGATGCTCCTACATGCAGCCCTGATTATATTAATTGAATCACTTTTAAAGGGACCGGGCAGGGGCAGTGCTAGAGAGATGGCTCAGTGTCTCAGCGCGCATCCCGCAAAGGATTGAAGCTTTGTTGCTGGCACCTGTCAGGTGTCTTACGACTGACTAACTCCAGCTTCAAGGGCTCCAGTGCCCTATTCTGGCTTCCTTGTGTACCCACACAGACATGACACGTTCACACAGACACACACCTACACATAAATAAAAATAATTTTTTCTAAAAATACATTTGTAAAAAATTTTGAAAGTGGGAGAATTAGTTGGGAAGAGAAAAGATCAGTGAGAGCAGGAAGAAAACAGGAGAGGATATAGGTGAGTCTGATGCGTTATACACATGTATGAGAGTATAGTGAGCTCCATTGTGTATAATTCATAGACTATGAACACATAACCCAAGAAAGACCCATACATTTATGGAAAGTTGACATGATGCCATCAACTTTGCAGACTATAGAGAAAGAAGGAACTCTCCAAAAGCTGTTAATGGGAGGAAACAGTGAGGTGTTGGGTTCACACCTGATGACATTGAAGGTCTGTACCAATCAGGTACTAAATTATTTTCCAATGAATGACTGAAGCAGTTTTCATTGCAAAGGGGGTATGTTTGTGGATCATAATTGTTATACACCCTCATACTTAGGTTGCCAGTCATCATCACTGGTTATACATAGTTAATATCTGCGCTCAAATGGTGTCAGCCAAAATTGTTAATGAACAGACTTTAGTAGTAAATGTTAATTAAGTATTGTGGTTCTATGCTGGAAACTCGTCTAAAGTGTAACAAATTTAACTTCTTCATTGACCAAGATTGGACATCTTCACCCTGTGTTTCCAGGACTCACGAGTGAAGAGGAATCTCTGATACCTTCCTACTCTCACAGAAACAGTGAAAATTGTATTCCGGAAGAGTTAGGCAGCCCTTCTGTCCTCTGTTTACCTTCTGAGTCTATGGTACAAGCACAGCCTGGGAGTCCAGATCTCAGTATACTTACTGAGGAAATGGTTTTTTCACAGGAACTGGAATCTACCTCTCCTAGTAAACATGTAAGTTGATGCCTATTTATATCTTCTTGTTTGTTTGTTTTTTGTTGTTTTGTTTTTTGGTCTTTTGAACCTGGTTACAATACAGAACTTGCTCTGTACACCAGGCTGGTTTCGAACTCACAGAGATCTGCCTGTGTCTGCCTCCTGTGTACTGGAATTAAAGGTGTGTGCCACCACCACTCAGTACCTATTTGTATCTTAAAATTCCTTTGGGAAAAAAAAATCTGTCTAAAAGGTGCTACTAATAGTTATAATGGCAACATTGATTATCACCATACTTGTAACATACAGAGTTTAACATTTGAAGAGAAATAAAACTTTTAGTAAGGCCATCTTTATAAGTATATGAATTTAGCTTTAGTAGCAGTTGAAATTACACATTATCAAGTCTAATATTAAAGAGATAGTGACTTAGTTAGCCTGACTGTTTCTGTGACAAAGCATCATAACCAGTTGGGAGGAAAGGGTTTATTTTGCTTATACTTCCACATCATTGTTCATCATCTGAGGAAGTCAGGGCAGGAACCTGAAGGCAGGAGCTGACGCAGAGGCCATGGAGGAGAGCTGCTTACTGGCTTGCTCCACCTACTTTTTTTTCCAAACCCAGGACCACCAGCCCAGGGTGGTACTGAACAGTGAGCTGGACCTCATCAATCACTAATTAAGGAAGTGCCCTACAAGCTTTCATACAGTCCAGTCTTACAGAGACATTTTCTCAGTGGAGGTTTCCTTCTCTCAGATGACTCTAGCATGTGTCAAGTTAAACTAGTCAGAACAGATAGACTTTATTTCTAAAGTCTAATAGGTACAGAGAGATGGTTCGTGGGAAATAAGGTGTTAGCTGCCAAGTTTGATGACCTGAGCTTGATTCTTAGAACCTCCAAGGTGGAAGGAGAGAACTGACTCCTGCAAAATTTTCTCTGACCAGCACATGGCAGGTGTGCATGCATGCTTGCACGTGCGAGCACACACACACAGAGTAATGAAGATTATTTGTGGGAACATGATGAGCAATGAGAGCCTTTGGGGTCCAGCCCCAAGATTCTCTTCCAGGTTCAGAATGGTTGCATAGCAAGTGAAAAGGACTTTTTTCTGAGGGTGAATGAACTTTCTCACATGTGCTTTTCCAAATCAGTTTCTTTATTGTTCTGTTATCTATTCTAATTCTTCTGCCCTTCTAATTTCTCCTAGCTTCTTCCAGCTTCTTCTCTAGTCCAAAAACTTTTCTCCTTACAGGAGCCTTGAAGCAATAAAATTACAAGAGTTACCTCTCATTGGTCAAAAGCACATTCATAAAGTAAACAATAGGGAGCAGAGCCATTGTCATGGCAACACAAGGTTCCAAGGTTACAGAGTGAGACCATGACCAGATGTGACCAGACCAGAGGTGGATGGGTGGAGGGACACAGTGTCCAGTGACAAACTTTGAGACATAGGTCTATTGTCAGCAAACTTGACAAGTGAAGAATTTGCATGCTTTTCTTTGGGTGCTTTGTGTAGCAACCTTGTCTGGACATCTGTGACTCCGACTTTGTAAAATTTTAAACTTAAGAGCTATTTACAAAAACCGTTAGTGTAGTTTGAACTAAGTGAGCTAATTGTGTGCAGTTAGTCTGAGCAAAAGGAACAAGGCAGGCTTTTAAGTGTCCACAGTTCTCATGGGACAAATACATCCAGTTATAAAGCACGTCCCAGTATATATTCTGTTCATTAAAATTATATAACTAAATGAAAAGTCATCTTCCTGACCATCCACAGATATATGTGCCCATAAGATTGAGATGTAATCATGAGATTACATGTACACATTACATGAAAATGCATGGTAATAGGGAGATACAACCTATTGTGCTGTTACTGCACAAGTGAAATTACAGATGAAAGCAACAGTTTTCAAAGTCTACAAGCCTTGCTGAATCGGGGAATACTTTCTTTGTTGGGTTGACATCTGAATTAAGTGTAGAATAAAAGAAAATACAGAAAATGTAATGCCCAGTATAGTAAGTGAAAACTGTTCATTTCAGATATTTTAAAGATATAAAATGATCACCCTTATTCTGACTATGAATTAGCAATTATTAACTAAATTATAGCAAAGGCACTTAGGTATGTTTTAAGATTTTACTTAATGGAAAGATAAAAATTCAAGAAAGAAACTCACCTGTTTTTCAGATTGATTTCTGGGAGATTAAGACATCAGCATAACAATATGAAATACTAACAAATGCTTCTTTATTGAGAAAGAAAGTTACAAATGTACTTGTGTGTATGGCTGCATGTGAAAATCAGAAGACAACTTGTAGAAGTCAGTTTTCTCCTGTAAACCACGTATGTGGGTTCCAGCAGTTGAACTCAGGTTGTAGGATTGGCAACAAGTGCTTTTATTTTCTGAGCCATCTTGCTGGCCCATGTTAAAAACCTCACTATGTTTAAAAGTCTGGCTAGGGATATGTATAGTTAGAATTTTGTCTTTAAATTATTAGTTTATGTGTGTGGAAGTTTTGCTGGCAGGTATGTCTGTACCATTTGTATGCTTGGTATCCAAGGAAGCCAGAAAAGGACATTGGCTACTGAAACTGGAGTTACAGACAGTGATAAGCTGATGTGGATACTGGGTATTGAACCTAGGTCCTTTGCAAGAACATGCCAGTGTTCTTAATCCTCGAGCCATCTCTCCAGCTCAAAGTCCTCATTTTTAGTATGGGTGTGAAGAATTAGCTGTGTGATTCCCTATTGAAAGGTTAGTCAGATTCATGTGTATAACATTATTGCACCTGAAAGATTTAGCAGAAAAATTTTTGATTGTTAATGCAGAGCTGATTCCATGTTATGCTGAAAATATTACATTGCTAATATTCTTTTGCACAGGCTTAGAAAATGCTTTTAGAGCACAGAAGACTTCTCATTTTTATCCTAATGTTTTTGAAATTAGTGTATGGTGATAATAAGCTTATTGTCTAGGTAATTTATTTATAGCATAATACTTGTGGAACTGAACTGCATTTGAGCACAGTTTTATTAATTTCTAAGTTCTCTAAATGTGTTAGCTTCTACCTTTTAACCACAAAATTAATTGAATACTAAAAAATTAGGTATTTTTCTTTCTGAAGAAAATGTGTAAAGGAAATTAAAACAAGTGATGTACTGAGGTAGATTTTTATAATTAAAAAGTAGCGTTTATTTGTATCAGGTACAGGTAGTATGCTAAGTACCTGACATGAATGACCTCAGTTAATCCTCACAACAGCCTTAGAAAGTAGGTGATACTGCAAATCCCTGTTCTGAAGATCAGCAGGTTAAAACCATTGCTGCGGGTCTGGGAAGATGGCTCAGTGGTTGAGGCACTTGCAGAAGACTCGAGCTTGGTTCCCAGCACCCACATGGTGACTCACAACCTTCTAAAACTCCAGTTCCAGAAGATTTGGTGTCCTCTGCCTTCACAGGCACAAGGCCCACAGTGATGCATTTACATACACAGTACAACACTCATACACAGAAAATAAAATAACCAAATCTAAAAACAATATTTTTTTATAAAGACTTGTCCAAAGTCCTAGGGATAGAAAGTGGTGGCGACAGGCCTCAGGTCAGCTCTTTTCACTTCCCTTGATGGCAGGGCAGAAACTTTGCATTTTCTGGAAAGTAAAATTGTCTATGCTTTGTGGACAGTCTCACACCTTTTTGTTCTATCCTCCCATAAAAATAGTACGTATTTAGTAATTTTTAATTACATGGGTAAGGAGAGTGAATATCACTAACATCTTAGCCATTTGTAATTTACTGTAATTGCTTAAAGCATGTTATTTCATAACTTGTTTTCTGTCGTTAAGAAAAATTAGGTTCCCACTCTACCTCCCTACCCCCCCCCAACAAAACAAAACATGAAAGTAAAATTAGCCAGGCATGGTTGTTCATGACTGTATTCTAGTACTCAGAAGCAGGGCAGGGTGATTGCCACAAGTTAGGCCAGTATGGGCTGCATAGTAATTTCTAGGCCTCCTGAGCTTCAGAGTGAGAACCTAGCTTAAATTATGAAAATATAATGAAACCCAGTATTTTTAAGCTTATCAAAAATTGAGTTAAAGTTGTAGCATTAATTCTGATTAGTCTTAATAAATTAAACCTAGAGTCAGATATCAGGGGGTGAAAGCTGAAGGATCAGAGAAACAGTGCGGCCAGACACTAGAGAGACCTTTTACCTCTACCACTGCTCAAAGACAGGGTGATCCTGTCCTCAGACTGCCTCCTCCAACCTTGTGTTCCTCTCTCTGTCCAGCCACATCACTCCTGTCTCCACCTCCCTACTGCTGGGATTTGTTTGTTTGTTTGCTTGTTTGTTTGTTGAGACAGGGTTTTACTGTAGCTATTGAGCCTGTCCTGGACCTAGCTCTTATAGACTAGGCTGGCCTCGAACTCACAGAGATCTACCTGCCTCTGCCTCCCAAGTGCTGGAATTAAAGGCATGTGCTACCATGCCCATCTAAAGTAAATAATTTTTTGAAAGAAAGGAATTGAGCCGAAGAAAAAGAAAAGGTCTTCAATAGGATTAGTAAGCTCTTTTTAACCTTTTGTGAAATTATATGAAGTTGTGTTAAAATTTAATATATTCAGTCTATTGTGTATATTACTAAATTTCATGTTTATTTTATATGAAAATGCTATAGAATGTATTTTAAATATAAGTTCACAGTTGTATGACAGAATGATTCCTGTTTGGTTTTCTGTTTGAACAGTCTCCTCCCAAAAGTTGTTTATCTGTGTCAAAGCAAGAGTCTAGCAAAGGAAGTCATAGGACCGAAGGACACTGTCACCTTTCTGTCAAGTCTCATCAGCCCTGTTACAGTTGGTCAGATGAATCACTGTCTGTGACACAGTCAGGTAAGGGAGCAATGAGTTTCTTTTTTTGTTGTTATTTTTGAGTTCTCCTTTAAGAAACTTTATCTATCCATGTGCTAGTACTCTGTTATCCTTGGTTGCATTTGTACAGGCTTTTTCTTGCTCAGGGATTATAATTGATAATTATATTCTTAATTCTACTAACTTTATTCTCTTGTGTTAATGAACATGTATTTCATCAAAATTTCTTTCCTTTTTCTGTGTCCAACACCGCCTTTGTGTTTGCACAGCACCGTACTTCAGTGTGCCGTACTTGTGCAGCATAGCTCGTAGCTGGGCTTGGCCCACCAGGCCGGGATGGAACGGGGGAGCAGGTGTAACACCAGGGCCTCATGGGCACTGTTCATTTCATGTAGAGGGTATTTATTGATTTTTTTCAATGAGTTATTGATAAGCCATGAGAATAGAAAGTTGTGGGAAAGGATGGCACAAATCTCACAGGAGCAATGCAGAGAAGGAATAACCTGAGATGCCAGTGGGGACCTTCTGTTTTCTTTGCCTTTTTCTGGTCGTGTCTCTGCTGGATGCTATTTTGAAAGACTGAAGAGCTTCTACCCTGCAAGGCTTCAGAAGTTTATTGGCGGTAGGGCAAATGATGCTGTGTGTATGAGAATTATGAGGAAAATTAATGCAATATTGAGTATTGCCATATTAATTATATTGATAAACATATATTGCCATTTGAGGTCATTCGAGTAGGTGTTTATTTTTTTTTTTAGTAGAAATGATTTAGTTGTTGTGAGGGAAGGTGAGCTGAGGAAGTGGCTTAGTCAGGGAGGTACTTGTTGCAAGTGTGAAGACCTCAGTTCAATTCCTAGAACCCAGGTATAAAGGAAATGGTCATGGTGGTAGGTGGCAGTAATACTGGCACTGGGAAGTGGAAATAGGCAGATCCTAAAGAAAAACACCCAAAGTGAACCCTTGGCCTCCACAAACACATGCAATGTTACCCACACGCATACATGTTTAAAGGGTAGATGGTGTACCATACTTCAGCTGTTTTCATGGTGATGGTTATCTAGATTTTCTTAAATTTTTCACAATTGTAAATAATGCTTTAAGAAATATATACGATATTTTTGAAATCTGATAGATTGATAGTAATAGAATTATAAGGTCAAACAGTTGAAATTATCTTTTAAGTTATATTTGTACAGCTATTAATATTTGTATAAGTTTGATTTTACATGTTCTAATGCAGACAGTACTAGTGTACTCTAGTAGAGTACAGTCAATAGACATA
Source organism: Myodes glareolus (assembly GCF_982192425.1). Lineage (NCBI taxonomy): Eukaryota > Metazoa > Chordata > Mammalia > Rodentia > Cricetidae > Myodes > Myodes glareolus. The sequence goes on from NC_142030.1 coordinate 68,390,461, forward strand.
AACTTGGTATGTACTTGGAAACATGGGTTCCTGCTTTGGATTTGCTACTTACTGATAATGTGCTTCAAATGTGTTTCCCATACTAGATTAGCTTTTCCACTGGAAGCAACAAGATGATGTCCTAACCATCTTTGCATGAGTTATTTGTTAAAGATCAGTGATATTTATGAGTTAGTTTTATTGTTAGCACTTAAGTAAGAAAAAGTAATTTTAGAAAAAAAAGCTGAGATTTCTGAATTATAGATGAGATGTAGTTCTTCATGAGGAAATTATGATAAACAATATTTGAAGATGTGGTCCATTTTAATGTGGTGGGGTTAAGTAATGCCAGTGAGTGAAGGGGAACCCTGTTACCAACCAAGTCAATACAGTCAGCCTCTGAGAGATAGTCAGAAATCTCAGCAAACTGCTCTGTCCACACTTTAGTTATCTTGACAAATTCAAGTGTCATTTGCCTGCCTCTTCTCATCTCCTTCTCTTCTCAGAAAATGTTTATGGCAGGCCGGAGAGAGATGGCTCAGGGGGCAGAGTGCCCGACCACTCCACCCGAGGACCCGAGTTCGATCCCAGGGCCTGGCACCTCATGTAGTTCCATTACTGTCAGTCAGCGCTGCCCCCCAGCCTGCGTCCTGCAGAATGACCGGCACACACACACACACACAGTCTCCTACAGTCCACCATAGATCTGCGTAGAGTAGTAGGCAAAAAAACAAAACCAACAAACAAACAAACAAAAAAAAACACCAAAAACAAAAGAAAAAAGAAAAGAAAATATTTATGGCAGAGCATTTCATAAAAATAATATTCACCTAGAGAGTTGCTTGGTTTCAAAAAAAAATCTCTAGAAAGATTATCTTGTTGGTAAGGACTGTGTGCTGTGTAGATGAAGGCAGCTCTGTAGGGTACTCCATCCCCGTCAGCCTCTGGTGGCCACACATTTGTTTGCCTTTAGTTTTTTTCAGTAGTTGAAAATATATTTTTCAAGTTCTTTCATCTAAAAACTCTCAAGTTTTTTATCAGTTATTAATTCTTCACAACCATAGACTATAAAAATAATTTTATTATAACATCAGAACTGACATTCAGTTTTAAAAATACATTGATGTAAAATCATCTGGAGAGCAAAGTTTAAGTGTGGTCTCCTACACTTCACAAGGCAACATCGCAGGCTTCAAGGGCATGTAAGTCTTGGTTCTTCAGACAGGATGTCCTGTAGCTCAGGCTGGCCTCCTAGTTCCACTTCCTGAGATTGGGGCTTACGGGCATGTGCCATCATTCTTGGTTTAGACGCATGTAACTCATCAGACTAGAGGATTAGGGGTTTATATTTGATTTTAGGGAAAGATGGTGTTTTTTAACCGAGACTGCAGGGCTCCACACTAGAACTTTTGATTGAAGGAGTATAAAGCTAGCCCCAAGCATTTAGAGTTTCCAACCTAAAACCAGTTCATTTCTTTCAAAATTAAGAGAAAGCATCTGAAGAAGGTGCTTATCACTACTACTTATCACTGCTTTTTTTAAATTTTTATTTATTTATTTATTTATTTTAGTATGTGTTAAGTCAGTGTTAAAGAAATCACAGGAACTTAGCTTTTCTTTGTAGCCCAGATATTTGGGCCACACCATTTTAAAGAGACAGTGATCATTTGCATTTCAGTGAGCTCTGTTGTTCTTAGGTAACTTAATCTGAAGTACCTGATAGAAACCTAGTCTCAAGGTGGAACAGTATGCATCTTAATCTTGAGGTTTCTGTCTGATAGTGTTGTTTTTGCAGGGTTATTTTGTGTGTGGAGACACAATCAGTGTGTGATTCAAGAGGTGTTAGGAGGAATAGTCAATCACTGTGTGATTTCTGAGTACTGTGAAGTAAGCACCCGCCTTCAAATGGTGCCTGTTTGTTGTCATCCCTATGTAGGACATGTTATAGTGAGTGCTTTTTTATGATGTTGCCATGACTGCATCTCTCATGTGTGCATGTAAACTACTGGGGAGAAAAAAATTTAACTAGCTTCATTTTAGTAATTTTAAAAACTTTCAAAGAAAAATTAAAATCGGGTATATTTTTCTCTTTTTTACGTGATAATAAAACTCAGCTAATGAGTCACAATTTTAAAATAAAAAAAATTTAGTTTTATCCTAATTTGGCTTTAAAAATATGACACCATGCATTAATATCTAAGGACAATTGTATGAATGTTTTGCTACCAGAAGTAATATTTTACAGAAGGTTCAAATTTCACTAACATACAAATTTAAACTTCAACTAAGTATCTTGCTAAGATAGGGTTTTTCAGCATCTATTTATAGTTTCAAATCCTGGGCTGACGAGTTTACTGGGGTTAAGAATGCTTTCTTCAAAGGCTGACAACCTGAGTTCAATCCCAGAACCCACCACAATGGAAGGAGAGAATAAACTCCCAAAAGTTATTCCCTGGCTTCCATATATGTACCCAAACTCATGCACACACATTATATATATACACACACACACATTTTTCACAAGAATAAAATAAATTAAAAATATACAAATAGTAATATTAGAAATTAGAAAATAATGAGGAAAACTAAAGAAAAAAGACTGTGGAAAAGTAAGCTCACATTTTATTAATAACATTTTTCAGAAGATCAACTTTTTAAATTTTGAATATTGACTTTATTTTTTTTCAAAGAATTTTTTTAATGATTTATTTAACTTTATGTGAATTGGTGTGAGGATGTCAGATCCCCTGGAACTGGATTTTCAGATAGTTGCAAGTTGCCGTGTGGTTGCTGGGAATGGAACCCAGGTCCTCTGGAAGAACAGTCAGAGTTCTTAACCTCTGAGCCATCTCTCCAGCCCCTAAATATTGACTTTAAGTATTACAACTTTTCTTTATTAGTTACTGATTTCTTAGTTTAGATTAATGAAAATATTTCATATCTTTCAGAAACTACATCTGACCAGAGTGACATTGAAGGTAGGATCAGAGCTCTGAAGGATGAGCTACGGAAAAGAAGATCAGTTGTGGAGCAGCTGAAGAAGGAGCAGAGGAAAAGACAAAAGGAGAGGCTAAAAGCCCAGGAAGCCAGTTTGATCAGACAGCTGGAGGTGAGATGGGGGGTGGGTCAGCTGCCAAGGTTAGTTCAAGGTGAAGCTTTTAATAAAGTAGTGAATGGGATTTTTCAGTAGCCATGTACTGTAATATTTTATCACCTTTAAAAATGAATCCAAAGATATCCAAAATACTAAGCTAAATATTAAAATATTGAATACTAAAGTATACTTCTGATTAGGATTATAGTTGTGATAAAGATTATTCATATTCTCTTTAAAATATTAAGATGAAAAGGATAAACAGATCTAGGTATTAAAATTGTTGTCATCTTTTTTTCTTGCAAGTAGGCCACACAATTATTAAAATCCTCGAGCTAATTTAGGACAGTTCCTAAATAACAGCTGTAAGTTGCATTTCCTCCTAAGCTCTAGCGCTCTTCCATACGCTACCTGACACTAGAAATATGCTTTTGCTGATGTCTCCCTTCTGTTTCTCCTGCAGTCCCAGTTCCCACTGGTTGTTCTTTTACCAGTTCCTTTTGGTTTCCTTCTATTCCTGTTGCTATAGTCTAGGGTTCTAGCTAGAATTTTAAGCCCTCTTACCTGTATCATCTGTATAGTCTCTTAGTTATTACTTCCTCTGGTGATTTTCTACAAATCTCAGTCTCTGTGTCCCTCTCCTCTTCTCTTTCCCTCTGTCTCTCTCACTTTCAGGTTGGTTTGTTCCTTCCTTCCCCCAGCCGCTCCCTTGCTGAGCCGGCCTAGTTGTTCTGTATTTATCATGGCATCCATCTGACCCTCCTACTGAACTACTAGAGTCTGTTCTCAGGCCCCTGCCAGAGAGAACTGTCCAGATCTGGACACTTCCACATTTTCAGAACAGTTGAAACTGTTTGGCCTTTAAGTTAACCAAATGGGAGAAAGTGCATTGTTGTGTTGAGCCACAATTTTCCTTCCTTTTAATTTTTACCTATTGATCTTTGTTGTTTAACACAATTCTTCCTGTATTTAGATGACTATTTTTATATGTGGGGAACTCAGGTAATTAAATGTATTTTTATTTAATCCTCATAGTGATGAGGTGTCACCACTGTTTCACAGATAAGAAAACTGAGTTTAAATAAGATTAAGGACCTCTCCAGGAACACACAACCCATAGATGGTAAAGACAGGATTTTATTTCTAATTCTGAATTCTATATCTTTCCATGAAAATATGTTTGTTAATAAATGTGGAATAAACATTTTCACAGGTACATCTCCAGATAGCCGGCATCAGAACTTACATGGTGTTTCAAAGTTAGAAAAGTAGTTATAATAAATGACCAGGTCCGGGTTATCCAAACATTCCTATAGTTAGTTTTTGGAGACTAAAGTAGAAATGGGAGTTCAGATTTAACCTGACCCACAGCAGCAGAGACACAGTGGCCGTGCTGGGTGTTCGTATTGGAAAGCAGTGGGAAAACAAGTTCAAAAATGAAGGTGACACTCAGGAAATTAGAGGTTAAACTAAGGAGTCTGGGTTTTATCTGATTGGTCATACAACTCTGAGCCATTGAAGTAATACTGGAAATAAATTAAGAATAAAGAGTGTTGCTAAAAATGTGCAATAATATGATTCTATTACTCGGAATACGAAGCAGAAGGATCTCAGGTTTGAGTCCAGCCTGTGCTGCATACCAAAATCTGTCTCAAAAGAACTTTTAAAGTTTAAAAGATATGCATTGATAGAAAGTCTCTAGAAAAGTGCTGTATGATCCATCTCACGCAACATTTTGCTAAATGGCTAAACAAAAATGAAAGAGAGTTATGTATCTAGGTTTTGAAATTATGCCATAGAGAAATATATATGTCAACGTATATGGAAAAAGACCTAGTGGACTTTATTGGTCACGTATTTAATAAGTGAACTAAACTTAGATCAGTAATGCTTTCAGATCTGAGTAACTATCCCTGCTATGTAGACCTAGCTAGATGAACCGTCTGGCTATGTATGTTAGTTAGTGATTAATATCAGAATTTATCAGGCATTGATAATTCAGGTGAAGATAATATGGATAAGAGTTTTAAAAGTAGGGGTTTTAGTCCAGATGTTAAGAATCTGTAGCAATTTAAAAAAGATCCATAAATCTTTCTTTTATTCTATAAACATTTATTAACAATCTAGTTTAGGCCAGACCTAAGTACATCCTGGATAAAAAGTGCTTAACTTTGTTTTCAGCTATTACATCAAATACAGTTGTACAAGTGAGTTTAGCCTTCCCAATGAAGGAAAGACATGATAGATAGAGAGCCCCTTTTGGATGCCATGCTAATGATAGTTACAAAGCAGCGAAGTTCTGGGAACAATTGAAAATGGGTATTTTAATAACCAGATGACCGTTTTAGTAATTCTGACCATCTGATTGATTACACTCAATTTCCCCCAAGTACTGTCTCTTAAGAAGTTTACTGCCATTGAAACTCAGGAAAAAAAAAAAAACAAACCCACAAGGTAGGGTGTGGTAGCTCATGCCTTTAGTCCCAGCACTAGAAGACAGGGACTGGTAGACGGAACTCTGTGAGTTCAAGAGCAATCTACTCTACATAGAGAATTCCAAGTCAGCCAAGACTACATAGTGAGACCCTACCTCAACCTACCCTTCTGCAAAAAACAAACAAAAAAACACAAAATAATAGAAAATAACATGTAACAAGTTTAAGGTTTTTAATGTGTCTGGGTTTGTATTGCCATTTCATAAGTACTTAGCTTTGTATTGAAATTTATCATTTCTTTCTCCTTTTTTGCAGTGCTGAAGATGTGGTAGGGAGCAGGGAGGGAAATCTTTATGTTCTGTCTTTTTACTGGTTTAATGTTTAAATTATGCTATTTAAAAATTTTAAATGCCCTAATGATTTAAAATAAAACATTCTGTGTAATAACTCCTCTAACTCTTCCAAACTTAGACTTACGATGAATTCATTAAGAAAACTGAAGGTGAGCTTAGCCAAGATTTGGACACATCACCAACATCCAAACTTCAAATTAAATGTCTCTCCTCTGTTTCTGAAAAACCCAAAATCAAGCCCCATCCACTCCACAGGTAGGAACCTAACTTCCATGTATTCTGCTTTATTGAAGATGCAATAAGGGAAGGTTTTTAGTAGGAGTTATCTTTAAGTGACAGTAGGTTATACAAGTAAAAGTACTGTTGTTTTTTTACAGACCTAAAGTGTTCCATATGAGAAGTACAAATTAAATGCATAAAGTACAGATAGGAAATGTGTGCTTTAACCTTCAGCCTGGTGGGTGCAGTGCAAACCATTGTCTCAGCACTGTTGGCAGTAGCAGTAGAATTAGTTGTAGATCTTTGGAAAAAACAGGCAATGTTTTAGAAGGCAAAAGTATCTGTAACCTTTAACTCTATAACCTCATGTCTAAAGAAAATAAGCGCATTAAAATATGTAATATCAAAAGCTCTATTTGCATGAATATATTTATTATAGTATCCTTTGTGTTTATTGTAATATCCCTTTATAGTCATAAGACATTGGAAATAATCCTTTATTCAAAAAATGAGTGAAATACCTCAGTAAATTATGGTTCTATTCAGGTAATAGAATATTATACACCCAGTAAAAATATAGAAGATGTAGGTAGCAATAGTAGACTATACGGTATACTAGATTAAAAAGTCAAGTCTACTAAATGGTTTGGACAGTGAGTAAGAGTACATCTGAGAAACAGGATATGTGAAAGAGAAAAGCATTCGTGAATGATGAAGAGAGAGGAAAAAAAGAACAGGTGGGCATATCATAAAAGGTAAATATGATAGGATATTGCTGGAGTTAAGAGAGACTGAAAAAATTAAGTAAAAGCCACATTATGCTAGTTTTGTACTGGGGAAGTGCGTGGAGGTTAGAGGACTGCTCTGTTGAATTGCCTCTTACTCACTTAATTTTATTAGTTCATATTTTACTGTGAGATGATACGGGCCTTTAAAGTTACTTTAAAAGTATCTTGAGGGCTGAAACGGTGTAATGGTAGAGCACTTGCCTACCATGCACAAGACTTTTATCCTCATTGGTATAAGAAAACAGGGGCAAGCCAAAATGCTCCCCTGAGTATAGCGTTGCCTGCCTGTCATCCCAACACCCTGGAGGTTAAGGATCATGAGTTTTAGACCAACCTAGACTATGTCGTGAACTCCAGGTTTCCCTGGTATGCACAGTTCAACTCTATTTACTATCCAGCCCTACACCTAGGGGGCGAGAGAGATGACTCAGCACTTAGGAGTACTGGCTGCTCTTCCAGGGGACCCTGTTCCATTCCAGCACTCAAATGGCCCAACAGAAGTCTCTACACCCAGTACCAGGGAATCTAATGCCCTCTTGTGGCCTTTTCAGGCATTGTATACACATGGTGACTAGGTATACTTGCAAGCAAAATATACATTACATATTTTTTTTTTTAAAGAAAGGAAAGGGAAAAACGAAAGAGAAGGAAGGAAGGAAGAAAACAAGGGCTATAGAAATGATTCAGTAATTAAGAACACATAGTGCTCCTGCAAAGGACCCAAGTTCAATTTCCAGTACCCACTTTGGGTGGCTCACAACCATCTATAACTTCCGCTCCAGGAAGTTCCAATACCTCTGTCTTCTTTGGACACCTACATTCATGTAAACATACCTACACAAAGACATATACAGAGACACATAATTTAAAATAAATTTGTATTTTTTCAAAAAAAAAGAAAGGGATGTGAGATGGCTCAGCTAGTAAAGTATTTGCTATGCAAATCTAATAACTTCAGTTTGTTCCCTGGAACCCCACATAAAGGTAGAAGGAGAAGATCAGTTAACAGATCAGTCCTCTGACCGCCACACACTTTCCCGGTACTCATACTAGCACATCCAAGATGACGATGATGATGATGATGATGATGATGATGATGATGATAATGATAATAATAATAATAATAATAGATAAATAAAATTTTAAAGAAAAACACTGAGGCTGAAGAGAAGACTCTGTAGTTTATAACACTGGGCTGCTCTTGCAGAGGACTAAGGTTTAATCCCACCACCCACCAGGCACGTGGTATACAGACCTATATCCAGGCAAAGCATTCATATGCATAAGCAAATAAATCTAAAAAGTTTTAGTTAAACTTTAAAACTAAAGTTTTAAACTTTAAAGTTTAAAGTTTTTAAACTTTAAAAAGTTAGAAAAGAAAAGGAAATTTTTTTTGAGATTTTGTTAGTTATATGATAGCACAGACTCATGACAGTTAGCTTAGATACCCGCGTTTGAGTCCTGGCTCTAGTATAAGCTAGCTGTTTAGCTTTGTGTGAGTTATCTAACCTCTCTGTTTGAGTTGTTTGGACTATAAATACCTATTAAACAGGTTTTACTACTATTAGTGTGCTTGTTACAAGTTAAAAGAATTGGGCCTCCAACATAGCAAGTATCATGTATTATTCGCTAATCACCGGTCATTTTTATTATTAGACTTTCTAGGGAAACATCTTTTTAAAAAGCAATCACAATCATATTATGTCCAGCTATCACCAAATAGTGTATGTCAGCTATTTTACAATTTTATTATACAATTTTAAAGTACAAATTTTACAAGATTTATTTTCTTAGTTTTTTTTGAGTTATTGTTTCCTATGTGTTTTTTCATTATCTTCTAAATGTAAGTTTTAGTCTGAGCTCTAAGTCAGTGATTATCAACCTGTGGGTCTCTACCCCCAGAGGGGTCGCATAGCAGATGTCTACATTATGATCCATAACAATAGCAAAATTAGTTATGAAGTAGCAACAAAATAATTTTTTGTTCATGGGTCATCACAACATGTATTAAAGGGTCACAGCATTAGGAAGATTGCTAGAGTATTTACCTAACGTGCACGAAGTCCTGGGTTCGGTCCCTAGCACCACACAGACTGGGCATGGGTGACACATACCTGTACTCTCAGCACTCAAGAAGCAAAGGCAGGAAGATCAGAAGTTCAAGATCACCCTCCTCAACATAGCAAGTTGCGGGGGAGGCTGGGATACTACTAAGTAAATAAATGAAGTACTCGTTGAATGATTTTCTTCGTCAAGCTATGAGATCTTTTAAACCAAGAGTTAGGTAGGGCTATGGTTAGCAGTAGAACACCATTGGGTTTTTTTTTTTGTTGTTGTTGTTTTAAATATTTATTTATTTATTTATTTATTTAGTGTACAATGTTCTGTCTGTGTGTATGCCTGAAGGCCAGAAGAGGGCCCCAGACCTCTTTACAAATGGTTGTGAGCCTCCATGTGGTTGCTGGGAATTGAACTCAGGACCTCTGGAAGAGCAGCCAGTGCTCTTAACCACTGAGCTATCTCTCCAGCCCCGAACATCAGTGTTTTTAGCTTTGTGTGGTCCTGCATTCAGTTTCCAACATCAGAAAATTTATTTTTTACAGAGATTATTTAGTATTTACAAATATGTCCCTGATTCCAATATTGAGGAAAGGTTAGAAGAAATAAGCTTAGATGCCAAAAGAAAAGCAGTATAAGCCAGACCTCAAATAAGCGGTAATAAGAATAGGAAAATAGAAAATATAGTTTAGGAATTTCTGAGAAGTGGTATTATATAATTAAAGTGCTAGATGGGAAACAGGAAACCTAGGGCTCCTAGATTTCTCTTAGTTAATTGGGCCAGGCTGTCCTTACCCTAACAGCAAAGAGGGCTTTGTGGGAAACTTAATATTTGTGCTTTAAATGTTCATTTTGAGATGTTGTAATTCATACAAATTGGGTTATAAAGTGTCAAGGAAAGAGATACTGAAATTGTCATACATGCATAGATATAAAGAGCAAATAAAGCTGCAAACGTATGCATTTAAAGAGAAAAGAAAATCTAGTAGTAAATAAAACTAAACAGCAACATTTAAGTCTTTATAAGCAAAAAGCAGAAGTCAAACAGGATCTGAAGAAAGAGAAAGTGGAGAACAAGGAGGGGCTGGGGGTGGAGCATATGCCTAGGATGAAGACTGGCTTCACCCTTAGCACTTCAAAACAGAAGAGAGAGAGAGAGAGAGAGAGAGAGAGAGAGAGAGAGAGAGAGAGAGAGAGAGAGAGAGAGAGAATATGTGTGTGTGTGTCTGATCTGGGCTTTTAGTGGTTGAGGCATACATATAGAATAGAGAAAGGAGAGAAAAGACATACTTTTGCCCTCAGATAGCAGGAGGAAAAGAAGTTGAATGGTTAGAAATCTAGATGAATGTGTAAGGAGAAAGGTGAGGTGATGTGACCTGGTGCCTGGTGACCTCCACTTTTCTTATGGAGTTAACCACAGAGAATGAAACAGGCTTGACTTTCTAAGGTGGCAACTGTTTGAAGTACCTCCTTAGAGAAGAGGAAAGACTTGTCTAGGAATGTTCTATTTATTGTCAGTTATTGTAATGTCTGCATTATATTTCATCTTACTATTACTTTTTCCATTTCAGATCTGAAGCAGCAAAAAATTGGAAATCTGCAGTAGAGTCAGAGCGTTCCAGAGGATCCTTGGCATCGATTGCCGAACACATTGGTATGTGCCTGAAAGAACAAAGCTATATAGCCATAGGTTAAGGCCCCAGAATTCCACCTCTACAAAAGTGAATTTCTGGGGACTGGAGAGTGGACTCAGAGATTAAAGACTGTTCTTCCAGAGGACCCGGGTTCAAATCCCAGCACTCACATGGCAGCTCACAACTGTCTAATTCCAAGATCTGATACCTTCACAGGTGCAGACAAAACACCAATGCACATAAAATAATAAAATAAATAAATTATAAAAGTGAATATCGGGGGCTTCAGAGATGGCTCAGCAATTAAGAGTGTGTGTTGTTTTCCCACGGTTCCCAGCACTTACCTCAAACTGATTGTAACCATCACTAACTCCAGCTCCAGAGGCCCTGATTCCCTCTTCTGGACTCCACAGGCACTCACACACATGTGGCAAACATACAGACACACAGACACTCACACACATGTGGCAAACATACAGACACACAGACACTCACACACATGTGGCAAACATACAAACTTTTAATTTAGAAAAGTTCATTTCCTCAATTATTTAGCATTTTACGTTGCTTGGATTTCTTCTTGATGTTTTATTTCTGACAGGGTCTGGATTGTTGCTTACTCTGATTAGAACTCTTGGGCTCATTATCCTTCTGCCTTAGACTTCCAAGTGACTGTTGGGAACTTTTGTCCCAACATTCTGTTCTTTTAAATCAGTTTTTATTGCCCCACATTTCTGATAAAAAGTAGGCATGAAAACCATATTTCTGCTTACTATTATCATCTCTAAATTCCTCCCTAATCAGATTGTGTATCTATTATGTGATAGATGATTGTAGTTTTATTTTTTGATTTAACTCAAAGATAATTATTAGAAAATTATTACTAAAACAAAACATTGGAAACTAAGCTGAGACAAATAAAAGCTACCTTCCTACCATTAATGATAAAGTGGAGATTTGGACAAAATCCTGTTAGCTCATTATGTCATACTTTCTTCTTTGTTTGCCACTTTAGCCCTTAAGGTCATAGATTTGCAGATATAATAATCTTATATTCTCATATTCTCTCTTTCTCTGTCCCTCCGCTTTCCTCCTTTCCTCCCCTTTTCTCTCTCTCTCTCTCTCTCTCTCTCTCTCTCTCTCTCTCTCTCTCACACACACACACACACACACACACACACTAGAAAACTTAGGGTCTACAGAAAATTTCATTGAAATTGTAGAAAATGTTATTGTGTATGTATGGGTGTTTTACCTACATGTATGTCTGTTTACCAAATGTGTGCCTGGTGCCCGAGGAGGCCAGAAGAGGGCATCAGATCCTATGGAACTGGAGTTATATGGGTGCGAGTTGCCATGTAGGTACTGGGAATGAACCTGGGTCTGCTGCAAGAACAGCAGGTTCTCCTAACTGTGGAGCCATCTCTCTAGTCACCAAAAATTCATTTTCTGAAAGAACACTAGAAGTATATTCCACCCTCAGGTTCTGCTTGAAGACGATAACATTCTTTGTACAGCCTGTTTTCCCATGGTTTGAAACTATCGTGTTAAATATGGTGTCATAAACTTAGTTCCTGTTACTTTATAAATTATTCCAAACTTGGAAATTTTTAGTTCTATTTCAATGTAGTATATTTTCTTAAAAGAAAAGAAAAACGTTATAGGATAACCAGAATAAGCCATGTTTACTGACAAGAGTTTTTCTTAACTGAGACTTGGCTTTTATTTAAATTTTGGGTCTCAGATTTAAAAGATTGTGATTAAATAATTTTATGTGACTTTTTTTAAAGATTCTTCATTATCATGTTCTGAGAGAACCATATCAGAAAGGTCATTATCTGCATACGCAAAGAGAGTGGTTGAGTCAGACAACAGGATAGAAGAAGGCTTACAGGCCTCATCTCCAGTTCTATCATCAAGAAAAACACAGGAGGAACCTGGAGACTCTCTCAAAAGTGCACCTTCATTACCTCCTCTCAAGGAATTAACTGCACCTAGTAGGATTTATGACCTGTCAGAGGCTAAGGCTGAAGATTCTAGTCAAAAATCAGAAATACAAGAACTAGAATATCCAGAACAGGAGAGGAGTGAGACCGGAGACGCCTGTTCAAAGCAGTCGGGGAGATCCGAAGTTTTATTGAGACTAGACCTGACCTCTGAAATCCTTTCAAATAAAGAGCTTTCTTCAGACTCTACAAATCTTCAGAAAGATTTAGTTAAATCAACCGTTGAAGCTTTTCATGAAAAAGAGGAAGTATTGAATCATTCTGAGCAAAGTGTAGATCCCAGTCAAAACCTCCAGTCAGCAAGTGATGTCCATGAGCAAAAATGCAGAGAGCAAGAGGACTCGGCCTTGTCAGGACTCCTCCTTGCTCCTAAAGACTCGTCATATTCTGAAGACTTTGAAGTGTCTTCTTTCAAGAAAGGGATTTCTGCTGAAGAGGTGAACAACGATGACTCCGAGGTGTCGCCGCCGTCACTCAGGGAAAACTCACAGTCTTACAGAGATCAGTCTCAGCCAGCAAGGAGCCCTAGAAATAGGGCCTCTGGCTCTGGTAGTGAGGATGAAATCAGCGAGTGCCTAAGTGAAAAGAGCCTTTCCATTCATAGCAGTGTCCACTCTGAAAGGCTGCTAGAGCTCAAGTCCCCAACTGAGCTGATGAAAAGTAAGGAGCGCAGTGACGTGGGCCACGAGCAGGGCGTGACGGACTCCCTTTCCCTGGCTGCAGTTTCTGCGGCCGATGAGCTGCTGGACTTCCACATTGGGGATAGGGTGTTGATTGGCAATGTTCAGCCAGGCACTCTTCGATTTAAAGGTGAAACTAATTTTGCTAAAGGATTTTGGGCTGGAGTAGAACTGGATAAACCTGAAGGAAATAACAATGGAACATATGATGGCATTGTATATTTTGTGTGCAAAGACAAGCATGGTATTTTCGCTCCTCCTCAAAAAATATCTCACATTATAGAAAACTTTAATGACTATATAGACATAAATGAAGATGAAGAATCTTATTCTGATGAACATTATCAGTACTATAATCAAGAGCAGAAAGCTATAAAATGTCTAAAAGACAAAGAAGATGATATAGCTGAATATTTTTGTGAGAAATCGCTCCCTAGTATGCATAATATAGAAGCCTCAGTGGACACAGATAGAAGCCTT